>NC_087519.1:37500216-38827091 GCF_963921805.1 Phalacrocorax carbo | reverse complement strand
CGTGTCAGGTATG
This sequence comes from Phalacrocorax carbo, assembly GCF_963921805.1. NCBI lineage: Eukaryota > Metazoa > Chordata > Aves > Suliformes > Phalacrocoracidae > Phalacrocorax > Phalacrocorax carbo. The sequence goes on along the minus strand of NC_087519.1, from coordinate 38,827,078 downwards.
TGCACATAACTCATGTGCAATTCCCTGATATTTCTGGGCTAATAGGATCATGAAGACATGGGCCATAGGAGTATCCATCTCACTCTAAAGCCCCTTTAGGAGAGTACTGTGCTTCTCCCAGCTGTGACAATGAGCACAACCAGTCAGGCATTCTGGTTTTTCAGGCCAGGTAAAGAATAGTTCTGGTTGGGGGTGGTCTCTTATAACCTGCACTGATATCTCCCTGGGGTAGCAAGGTTCTATTCCCCTCACTTCTACTTGGCCTGGAAACTGTTTCCATTCACCAGGGCTCTTGTGTTCATCTCTTTCATATTTTCAAGTACATGTACTGAGAGGCAAACTTATTTAAAACACTCTTAAGCTCAGTCAAGGAGCTGCCTCCTCTATTCCCTTCCTCTCCAAGGGATGTTTGCTTTTGTAATTACAAACAAAAGCAATAGTGCTAATTAGGCCTTGTAAAGCTGGCAGAGCAAAACAGCCAGGCATGTGGCTGGCAAGAGTGAGCTTGCAGTGCCTGGAGCAGACTGGTTGCCTGGCATAGTCTGGGGTCTATGGTCATTCTTATTCCAACCTGTCAATTAGTAAAGGATTTCCACTGAGATTAACTTTTTCCCATGTTTTCATGCTCACTCCTTCTCCAAAGACTTTTGCAAGTTCTACTCTGAAGTTTCCTGGGCAGAAGAACAGCAAAGGAAAGCAATTCCACCTATAAAATGTTCAGTAGGACTTCTCAGCTGCTGCCCTCTGTGGGAGACAGATCTGTGTGAGACCAGCACAGAGGAAGAAGCCAGAGGCGAACTTGTTTGTTTGCTATACTTCTAATGTGACAAAAATCACAGTCCAACTTTCATTTCGATATGGTTTGTGGATTGCCAGCAGGCTGGCTGGAAAGCAAAGAATGAAATCTGGGGGTAAACATAATTTTGTATGGCTCATGATCCTAATTCCTATCCAGTAGTGACAAGGGACTAGATCCCTGAGGTCCCCTCCAACCTGTGATTCTGTGATCTCTTGGAGGGCTGATGTCTCAAGAGATGACCATGACCCTGCTTGGGAGGGAGCTTTCCAACCCTTTTTCCCTGCCTTTCATGCATGATCATGCAATTCCCCTTGGCCATATTTTCTACAGCCCTTTGGCCATCTCTGCTGTACATTCAATAGAAAAGGAGTAACATGGGTTGAAAGTTGGGGAGTTTCCTAGTGATTTCAATTCTTGCATGTGACTGACATCCCTGCTGCTAACAGAATGGTGGGGGTTGGAATGTACCTCTGGGGATCATCTTGTCCAACCCCCCTGCTTGAGCAGGGGCACCCAGAGCAGGGGGCACAGGAACGCATCCAGGCAGGTTTTGAATGTCTCCAGGGAAGGAGACCCCATAACCTCCCTGGGCAGCCTCTTCCACTGCTCTGGCACCCTCACAGGAAAGAAGTTTTTTCTCATATTTAGGTAGAACTTCCTCTGTTCCAGCTTGTGCCCATTGCCCCTTGTCCTGTCATTGGGCACTATTGAAAAGAGCCTAGTCCCACCATCCTGACACCTACCCTTTAGATATCTATAGGTATTTATGCAATCCCCCCTCAGTCTTCTCTGGGCTGAACAAACCCAAGTCTCTCAGCCTTTCCTCGTAAGGAACATGCTCCAGTCCCCTGATCATCTTGGTAGCTCTCTGCTGGACTTGCTCAAGCAGTTCCATGTCCTTCTTAAACTGGGGTCTCAAAATGGGACACAGTACTCCAAATGTGATTTCACTAGGGCAGAGTAGGGGGGGAGGATAACCTCTCTTGACCTGCTGGCCACATTCCTATTAATGCATCCCAGAATACCGTGGGTCTTCTTGGCCACAAGGGCATGATGCTGGCTTAAGATAGCATTTCATTGCTATCTTGCAATGAAATGATGGCATTTGTCTGTACAGACAATGGGAACTCTGACTGCTTCTTGGTACCTTCTTCCATACCATATTTATTATTCACATGGTGCCAGAGCTGTGCATACTGTGCAGGGAACTTCACTGTTAGTGGGAATTACACGGTCATTTATATTGCTTAGCTATTTCAAAGTAGTAAGAGAGCTCAAGATGTTTTTGGAGTAGCATCAGCCTGTTGGATTTCTTGGCTTCTCCAACTTGACAGTTTTAAGAAACTGTCCATCCTAATGCCTTCATCAGATTCAGGTTCTGATTTACACGAGTTTGTTATAATAAATCTGCCTTTGTTTTCTGTACTGCTTTGAGTGCATAGATACAGTGTATTGAAGCACTGAAAATTCTCTGACATGGAGATCCCATAAATAACCAATAGAGCGGGTGATAAGAAATGTTTGTGAAATATTCATACACGCTCAGAATCTTTTTAATATAAGGCAGAAGAAGAAATAATGGCATTACTGAAGGAAAGTTAATGCAGCACTTCTGCTTAAAATTAAACCCCAGAAATGCCAGTAACTTCCTAAAGTTGCTCAAATGTAGCAGATTTACGAATCTAGATAAGTAATGGGACCAAAAGAGCTTGAGAGCTTGAGCCTTTATCCTGAGCATGGAGACATGGAATAATGGGGAGGGGGAGCCAGTGAATTGACAGTGATGTAGAATTGTCTCAGTGTTTTCACAAAGGAAAATTTAAAAGATTCCATATCAAAAAGATGCCAACAGTAGCAGCATCTTCTTCCAGAGTCTTACACATGCATCCATCTGAAAAGGCATCTTGCAGAGTCAGCTCTTTGCACAGTGGCAGGGCTACAGTCAAATCTTGCATTCTAAGACCTAACAAGTAACAAAACAGTCCTGCCAGCAGGTAGCACCTATGTGTATGCCATCAGGATTTCTCCCCATCGATGTTGTTTGCCCACCACCTTAGCACACACCAGCTGGCAGAGGAGACAGCTGGTGTCGTTCAGAGCAGAGGGGTGCAAGTAGGTTCCCTCCCTCCTTGCTCACAGGAATGGCTGCTGTGAGATAAGACAGAAGACAGCAGACGTTGCCACCCCAGGAACTCCGATCTCTTTACTTGCATCCCCAGAGGGAACTTATTGCTGCCTGTGACTGCATTTCTGTCTGCTATTCTTGAGGCTTTTTTATTCCTCCTTCATTAGAGTTTTCATTCCTCCAATCCCACAGGTTCTTCAATTTGCCTGGTTGTTGTTTCCCTGCTTCTAGAAGTCCAGCCTGCAGCAAGGAGCTTGCTCTTCTCTGGCACATTGGTTTTGACCCTGTCTGCAGTTCCTGCAGAAGTCCTGCATGCTGTAGCATCTGCATCACTGAGCAGAAAGGGAAAAACACTCCTTTGTTGAGCCTCATGTGCTCTATTGGAAAACATCCCAACTCCTACAGCTTTTCCAGAAAAGCCCTGCCTGGATTCCTAGCATACTGCATCAGGGACTTGGTGTTTCTAGGGTCTACATTTCCTACAGAGACCTGCCAGAGACAGCAGGAACCTGCGGGTGCTGCTGCTTTGCTTCCAACGGGGTTGTAAGCAGATGCCAGCTGGTGGGTCCTGCCCAGGCTGGGGGCCGAGCACCGGGCAACCCATCTGCTGGGTTTGCCTCAAGGTACAGAAACTGCCCTCTGCTCCTGTCTGGTTCATCAGTGAGGCCCAGGAGGAGGTTTCATGTCAGGAACCTGAATTTTGATGTTGTTTCCCATATTTAGGTATTTTTTGTGTTTGTTTTTCTCTTGCTCTGAAACTGGGCTTTGATCCCCTACTGCCCTTCTTCACTACAGTTGTCCAGGTCCTCCTCCTTGAGGAAGGACTTTTCCAAAGTCCTTGCATCACCAGGTCCATCTGACCATACCAGGCTGTTCCTGACCAGCAGACAGGCTGGGTTAGATGAGCTGGTGACACATTCTGTCTGGAACATTGCACAAGTCCTGTTCTTACCACGATATTTTTGTACTTCACCTACCACATCACAAAATACCATACCTGTGAAAGGAACATCACTGGCTCTTGTCCAGGAAGGTGAAGAATGTGATTGACGTAAGAACTGCATTTTCACATCAGGGCTGATAACAAACCATCTCATCACAGTTAAGGACCTCTATCTGCATTCCCAGCAAAGATCCCCAGGACTGAGGGGTGTAAAGACAGCCTTTGCCAATGCCCTATAGTTTGCAGGTGGTTTTCAATTAAAACAAAAAATAGAGAAGGTGAGAAAGACTCTATCCTGCAGGAGGCAGGAACATCATGGACTAGCTAGTGCCGAGGTTTCTTACTTGCCTGCCTCCTAGGAAAGACCAAGCTATGTGACAGCTGCTCAGTGCTAGTGCTAGTGCCTGCCACAGATTCACCTCCTGCTGCAGGCAAGGGCTTTGATTTTTTAATTTGGGAACCACACAACCTTGTTCAGTAGGTGGGAGGGGTGGGATGCTGGTACTCCCATCCCGGCACTCCTCGCTGCCTTCAGAGCCAGCTCCTCCAGCAGGAAAGCAGCAGGGGAGCCATGAAAACAAGCTCAGCCAAAGGAAAAAAAGCAAGAAACAGCATTCTTATTACAAGGTAAACAGCATTAACTCTCTTGGGGGAGTAGAAACACCAAGACAGTGATAGGCTTTTCTGCCCACAAGCTGTGGAAGGGTGGTGGAACATGCTCCACCCTCCCCTTGTGTAACACTCCCCACGCAGCAGCTGTAAATAATCATTTACCTGTGTGTGCTCCTCTTTTGCTGCTTTTTTTGGGGCCTTTCTTCTTTAAAGCTGCTCCTGGAGGGGTGCCTGCACTGAGGTGTGCATGGCACAGCCTCAGTGCCTGAGCTGGCAGAGCTCTGCCACATGCGACTGGAGCTAGGGCCGGTGCACCCAGGGTTACTCCTGTAAGCAAAGATGCCAGATGCAGTAAGGGGGAGGGGAGAGCGTGGGCTGCATTTGTTGTTTTTCCAGTGAAAAGAGCTCAACGTTTCATTTTAATTATTGTTTTTCCCAGACCTGCAATAGCATTTCTCCATACTTCACAATTTTCTAGAAAAGGTCTGGTAAAAACACATTGGCCGAAATGTATCTGTCAGCAAGCCAGGTCTGCTTGTTTACCTGACTCCAGGGTTTCAAAGCAGGTGCTCTGGGGAGTTGTTTGACCCTTAGCTCACTTCAGGTGCTCAGAGACTGGGGACAGCAAGGGGAAGCCAGTCCCTTTCTATGTGCATTTTTTTTTAATCAGTAAAAATGCCCTACCACCAACCCAGACCTACGGGTTGTCTCTTTTTGTGGAGGTTTACTGGTCACTGGCATAGTGTAACATGCCAAAAGCATCCTTTAGGGAATCTGCATGGGATGGGTGCTCTAAGAACGTGAGCAGAAGTGCAATCATGCCCAAGCACACAGCCCTGTGCAAGGAGCAGGGGAGACCGAGGAGTAACAAAACCCTCTGTGCTACACTCCTTAAGGGAGGGACGTGGCCTTGGCCCAGCAAGCAGAGTCTGCACAAGAGGGAGTCTAATTTACAGTGCCCTGTAATTTGCTGATGCCGTAATATGTTTAGCTTGGGGAAAAGGCTCTGTTGATGTTAATGTGTTTGCTCACATTGGAGCTGTGGTATGTTCCATTGACATGAAAAACAATACCACACTGGGCTGTGGCTGGACCATCCTTGTGAAAATAACGGGGCAGTTACTTGGCTGGGGCTGAGCTGTTGGGCCTTCCATGAGGTGAGAACAGCCCCCTGAACCCTCCAGAGCCAATTAGGATGTGCCAGCCTGGCATCTTCAGCAGTAATGCTGGCTCTTCGTTAAGAGCTATTGCCCAGGTTAATTAGACTCTAAGTGTTAGCACTGGATCAAGCAATATTTCCATAAAACTTTGGAACTGGTCCCAAATCACTGGTGACAGTGTCAAAAAACAAAGCTTCACCCCCATCTACAACCGTTTCCCTAACTGCTGCTTTCTGTGTCCAGGAAATGATGGTAAGGATATTGTTGGTAGTACCAACAATGACAGCAGAAATAACGCGAATGATCTCAAGGCACAGAATGGGGTGCCAGGGTGATATACCCTGCATGGACAATAGGCAGACAGACTTGCACCAAGGGCAAATAATTACTGCTCTGTGATCTGGTCCTACCTTTGGATATAATGTTGTCATGGCTCAAACACACCTCCCCATTTGCCTAGCAGATTTGTCATTAATAATTTCTTACACCTATGCAGCACTTGAGCTCGTGGGACTGCTCCAGGCTGTCTGCTTCATGTTTCAGGGTAAGTCTGCAGGACTAAGCCCTGCAGACAGAAAAAGTACTTGTCTGAAGGTCAGGCCAACTCCAGAGTGGGGATTTATCTCCAAAGGACTTACATGGCTCTTGACAGTTTTATCTGCACGCCTGAAGTCTTCATCATCTTCAGAGAAGCCTGGTGGGTTAGCACAGTGTGTTCATTCTGCTTACAGATGGGCAGCAGGCAAACTATAGCCCTGAACCTTAAATCCTTGAAATCAAGGGAAGTGCCTACAGATCTATGAGGCTTTGGACTTGAGTCTCCTGTCATCAGTGCTGATGCTCTAACCTTCCTTCTCCTCCTCCACAAATGCACCATGTGCTCAGGGAGCTCCGTGTATCTTGGTTGGGGACTGATCAGCTGGGATGAGTTCTGTGGCTCTGGGTGCAGGCACAGGATAAAGATGGACTGCTTTGTCCTCAAGCTGCCCTGGAAAGGGGGAGGTCTCCCTTGCTCCATCCTCGCTGGCCACGTGCTCTTGCCTCCTTCTTTTTGCCATCTCTGGAGCACACTGAACTGAGAAATAGTTCACTGCCAGGTTTGTCATGTGGTGGTCAGACCAGCAGAAGGCAGGGAGCAGGGCTGAGACCCTTCAGCTCAGAGGTGGGGGACAAAAGCAGAGCAGTGGGCTAGGATCGTGCTTTTGGCACTGGTGAGCCGTGGAGCATGGCAGGCCAGCAAAGCTCCCAGGCTTTCTCCAGAATTTCTCAGAAACTGGAACATAAGGTGAGTAAAACTCTGGTGTATTATGCTGCAGAGAAATGACCAAGCTTTCCTTGAACACACCTAATTCTGCTGAAGGCATGAATTTCTCCTGACGCAGAGCAGCTCTTATCACCACGAGACCATGCTTTAATAGGAATTTCCTTACAATTTCTCCCCAGAAGGAGGCTCAGGCCAGCTTTGAAAGGTTATGACATCATGACCCAAATTAGGAGCACATGAAAACCGCACTTATAGAATTGCACTTTGCACGAACCTTTTTCCAAAGAAGGCAGATCAGGTGTTTCAGATCGAGGTAAAAACATTAATTACAGCCATAGCAGTAGTTCAAAATGTGATAGGCCTTTTATAACTTGTTTGTTACTGTAGATCACAATGTCAGTATTGCAAAAGTGTAGTTTCTTTCCACCATAATCAAGTTGTCTAGCACTGAATAATGGAGTAGTGGAGGCTGCCTCTTTTTATCTTGGCATACACAGAGCTCAGCAGTGTGTGTCAACACTGAGAACACTTGAAGGATTGCATTGCTTTGTCTGCTTGGACCCAAAAACACAAGGACTTTGGAGGGAATTCAAGCTGATTCGTAAAGTACCTGCTTTAAGCCAGCTTACCCCCTCCTAATATTGGCAAACTGGCTTATCTATGTCCTGGCTTTCAGAAGGTAGCCCTCCCTTTCCTCCTATTATTCACCTGGGTAATGAAATCCATGCTGTGTGAAAAGGGCAGTGATACACTCTGCATGCGAACTGGCAGAGGTTTCCATCAGCGCTCTGATAACCCTAATTCTTTCAGTATTATATAAATGATACCTCTGAGCAGTGGCTTCAGTTTAGTTGTTACCAAGTGCTGTACAAACAGCTCAGAGCTTGAAAAAATAAATCATGTATTAAGGGTGGGATAGAACTAAATATATACACTTAAATCAACTTGATTATGCATGACTGAAGTGCAGTATTAGCTCTGGTGAAGCAGGCAGTATAGCCTTCGGTGTCCCTGAGCCTACACAGAGAATTGCAGCACCTGGGATCCCCTTCAGGATGTGACTTGGCTGTTTCTACTGATTTTAAAGAAGGGATACCTATGGAAATGATAACACAAATAAAGCACATAGGGTCCTAGGACTGACCACAGTCCCATCCCTGTTTTGGTCGGTTAAGCATTCCTTACAGAATAGCTGCAGATGACACATGAAGTGCAGGGTATGCCCTGCTCCCTTCCTGCCAGAGGGGACATGTGCAAGTAACGCAGCACAAGTATTTCCATTAAGAGATTTAGAGAAAAGCTTGTTTGGGACTCTCTTGTGACATGGGTGATTTTGATTCACATCTCCTGGACGTCTGGTAGCTAAAAGCAGTGATTACAACATCTATGATTTCCCATGGAAGATTCCTGGAGGACATTTGAGTTTTCACTTTTTTGTAGAACTGAAAGAAGTTCAGAAGAAATTCATACAAAAGCTAAACAAACCCTCTTCCTTCTCCTGGAATTAATCTGCAAAACAACTCACAATGCAGCTAATCGAGACCGGAAAGGTTCCTCTCAGAGTTGTGCCTTTTCCTCTCGAGAGCAATTGAGGTGATTTCCTATGAAAGGCTGTTTCTGTCACCGTCTGTAGCGGTGTTTTTCTTCTCAGGGTAGGTGGCCACAAGTATTTGTGGAGACCACCAGTGCAGTTGCTGATGGACGTGCCATCAGGGCATGCTTTAGGAGACCTGGTAGTGTTAGGCTGACAGTTGGACTCGATGATCCTAGAGGTCTTTTCCAACCTTAATGATTCTACAATTCTATAATGTCCAGCCTGGGATACTACAAGGTGTCCCTCCCCACAAGCACGGCACACAGGTCTGCTCCTAACACCGCTAACTCAGCACCGGCTCCCTTCCTCCCCATGCTCCTCAGAGCCCCCTCAGCAGTGCAATCTCTCCCGTGTCTGAGATTTCTTTTCTTCTGGTGGATATTTCTCATGCGGATCTAATTCTGGCAAAAGACAGCTAACTCAAGCTTGTAGAGGCTGCTGTATGCTCAAACCAGAGGAATGGGGTGGGGGCAGTGTCAGCTTCCCACACGTTATCTCTGGTTGACCAGCGTAGGTGAGGAAGGAAGGCTCTGGGCTCCATCCAGCCCAAAACCTGTGGGACGGCTAAGGATGGTTACTCTAATGATGATATCTACTTCCAGAGAAGACCAGAAGAATGTGGTAGGTGCAATCTGGGACACATTCCCACACCCGCCTCTGTATACTTGCATTCATTCAGCTTGAACATCCAATTAAGCTTGATGGTAGCAATTAAAAAAAAGAAGCAGTATCTGTTCCTACTCATCTGTGAAAACCAGTTAGCGAGATTCTGTTACAGATGATCAGTCAAATTTTAAGCTGACTGATGAAGTTAGACTCTCAGGATAATTCTGCGTTTTGGAAACACTGCGCATGTGTGTCAATGTAACATAGCACAGCCCAACACAGGCAGCCTTCCAGCAGGGTGAAGTTTAACCGCTCAGTAGAGTGGAGAATGGGCATCTGTTCTAGGACCTGCAGGAGTAAAAGTGTATTTGTGCGAGTGTACACGTGTAGGTGACATATGCACATTGGACTAATTTTGCACGAGTGAATGCCAGAATGTTAGAGAAGATCACAGCATCTGCTTGAAAAAGGCTTCTAGCAGCATCACGAGAGTAATGAAATCTTGGGACTGCTGCTCTTTGTGGGGCAATTTCTGTTATTTTTATATGGGGTTGCCACTGGGAAAAAGGCTAAGTCCTTTTGTTTGTTGTAACAACACAGGAAGGGAAGAGGTTTTCCTTTTATCTTGCTATTACAGCTACCTTTGTCATCATATCCCTTTTCTCATCTGGCTGAGGTCTGTATTCAAACTAGATCTGGTCCATAGCTACCATTCAGTAAACAGTAACAAGCTACAGCCAGCTTTTATCTAGATTAAATTAAGCAAGCAGCAGATCAGAGATGTAACATGTTTACCTTTCCTTATGGTAGTGCAGGAAGGGGTATATTGGACCCCATTAGGAAAGGGTCTCGCTTGGTTTTGACGATAGAAACTCCCGGCTTTGAACAGAAAGCTCTTGAGTTCTGAGCTGAAATGTCCTAAATGTGGTTGACGAGCTGCTGACAATGCTAGTGGCGAGACCCCGCTTCATTTGGGTGCTCACACCATGTTCAAATGAAGAAATGATCCCAATCTCTCCAGACTGTTACTATTTGAAATGCCATCAGATTTTCAGATCTGGAAGTGCCCCGAGGCAATCTTCACCTACGGACTCTGGACTCCGATCAGCCACCAAAATTTTGACTAAGCCCTTTCTCTTTTTGGGTAAACAAGCCACCCTTTGCTTCCCTGATCCCCATCCAACAGAACAGTCACTCCTGAAAACAAAAGCAAGCTAATTTACTGATCTACTCATTTCCCAACATAATATTCAATGTTGTGAGTCATCCAGAAAGACTCTCCACTTTTCCGTTAAGGTCAGAAGCAGTTTCGGTGGGGAGCAGGCAGGGCATGCTGCCCGGTCACAGCACCAGGCTGAGCTGGCAGCACCATCAGCAGAGTCCAGGTGGAGGAAGTCTTCCCGCGTCTGCCTCTGCCACAGCTCCTCCTGGCACCACTTGGGGAAGTATATTCTTTGCATCGATAAATCTGATTATCAGCTCAATTATACTGTGGCAACGTAGGTATAACTCACTGGAATCAAGTGCCAGAGGAGTGTAAATAAAATCCAAAGTCAGACCGTAATCTTAAAGGAGATCAGGTGAACAAGATCAGTAGCATTGCCTGAACCTTCTTTTTTAATGACTCTTTTTTGGATGCAAATAACGCAGTTTAATAAAGGTAGGTGCTGCCCCAGGACTCAATGTAATTTGGGTGACAAATGAGGGATGGCTGGGAGTCAGGGAGCTTTGCCTAACTTTAGAAACAGATTCATCTCTCTCTTAGAGCTGCAACAGCAAGGACTTTTCTTTGTGTTCCTGTCCTTAGACAAACTTCCTTTGTTCTGGTGCAGTTTCTCCTCCCCTGGAATTTGCTGTCCCAACTGCCTTGCTCAGTCATGCTCAGGCTTGCTCCAATGCCAGCGTCTCAGAAGTCTGATGAAACCTTAATGATCCCCACTCCCCGCATATGCCTGTACCCAGCCACCCAAAAAGAAGCCATGGAGCCGTTTTCCTGTGACAATGTTGGCTCAGCAGCACCAGGTGGGGGTGAGGGAGCAGGAATGGAGGGTTTGTACCCGCTGGAGCTGGGCCTTTGAGTACAAATATTGAGTGACTCAAATGTCCAGAGTGAGACTGACTCACCAGGATCAGAGGAGTCTTGTCCAAGTCCCATCTTTCCTGACTATAGTGTTTTCACACCCAGGCACTCCTTGACCGGAGTGGAGGACAGGGAGCCACCCAGAACAGCCACCAGCCCTAGGTTAGGGTACTCCCCTGGAATGACGTTTGCTGCCTCCAAACTGACCAGAACAGGAACATGAATTAAATCTTCCACCTCTCACGTGGACACCCCAACCGCCAGAACCTGCACAGGCTGCCTTTGCTCAACCTGGCCCTATTTTTGTCTTTGAGCACACCTGGGGCAAAGGCTGGGGAAATGCCCATGAGTTCTCCTTTAGGGAATCCAGTTTGAGCTGCTCCTTTGCAGGCCCTCAGCTCTTGGGCACCTTGGCACAGCTTGGTGAAAGCTTGGGATCCTGCTGGGTACATGGACACCCTTGAGTGAGGAACTATTGCCTGGGAGCCCAGCCCATTCCCACCAGCTGATACCAGTTGATCTGCAGTCTCAGTGGCTGACTCAGCCCAGCTCTTCCATGCAGCTTTATTGAGGAGCACATCTTAAATCATGGTGTGACTTCAGATGCAGGTGAATTAGACACTGGACAAAATAGTCACTCTAGGATTTATGGATTTGGGGGCAAGCTTAACTTCTGCCTTAGGCTGGGGTCATTGTCTAGAGGGCAACACCAAATAAAGTCTAAGGCAGCAAGATGCCTACTTCAAGAGCCTCCTCCATTTCATTGCTGCTCATGGAGATGCACAGCTATTTCTTCATGCAGAATCAGAGTGGTCTGAAATCTCCTGCATCATCCTTAACCCTTAGCGTGTTCCTGTACACATAGAAAGACCTTTAGCAACAGACAGAATCAAGCCTAGAGTAAAAAAGCAGCTTTGTGTTCAGTGAGAGAATTGTCTACTGCTAGTGTCAGAGCCGTGTTGCTCAAAGGGCTAGTGTCAGGCCAGGTTTTCCACATTAGATAGGAGGTGGCATCATTAAAGAGAGCTAAGTTTCACCGGGAAGGGTTGTTTCCATCAGTGCTGCCTGCACCTGCCTGTGTGATACCCACTTTGGAGTTACAAGAAGGGTGAGCAAGAAGAGACCAGGCTCTGTCTCTGAGCCTCTATCTACAACCTCACCTTAGCTTCTTGATTTATTCTGTTTTGCTTTTGCTCCTGTGCTTTGTTGGAGCAAAACTCAAGTTTCAGGAAGTATCTGATTAAATTTTCCATATTTTGAAATGGAGTGACTCATTCTTACCGAGCCAGCTGCTGTTTTGTCCTCGCTCTGTGTGCTGAACTGAGCACACAACTCACTTCTGCCCCACAACTGGCCTCAGGAGTCCAGGGAGCCGGGGGGTCCGGTCAGCACCCAATGCTCATCACCTTCCCCCTCAAAAAATGTCCCTTTGTGGCTTTTAGACATATACATGAAAGTACATGAAAGGGTGGTGGGTGGGGGCTTGTGCTGAATAATAAAGAGCAGTCAAACAAGTCAAGCAGGTCTGTAGAAGCAGTTCAAGGCAGGCAAGCCAAAAAGATCGGTAAGGTGAGATGTAATTATGATCCCTCTTAGCTGGGACACAGGAGCCGAAAGATCCATGTCACAAACATCAGCCATGCAGCCGTGTTACACTAAGGGGAATCAGGCCCCAAGTAACAACATGTTTACAACTTCACATTTGTCCATACTGAGCCAGCCCTCTGATGCCGTAACAATGAGTGCGCCGTACCTTGGCCAGGCCAAAATTTTTTTGGGTGTAAGAGGAGAAGGAGAAGAGGGACACAGGGACAGGCAGCGTTGTTTTTTATTCCTTTCTTGTGTCCTATCCAAAAAATATTTAACTGGAAAGTGATTTATTCAGGAATTTTCCCCTTTTTTCCATTGTGTGTCATGTGCTTTGCTGGTGTATTGATGATGAAGGGACTGCAGAGCAAGAGCTCACATCCAACAAAAGTAAAATGAAGGTTCAGAGCCCAAGCGAATGGTCCCCAAACCTCTACTACCCTATCAGATACCATAGAGGTCAAAAGGTACCTTGGTTTTCACCAGAAAATAGCCTATGGAAGCATCCTGCTCATTAAGCTATCCCTCACTCTTTCTTTCTTTAGTTGTATGAAGTTTGCGGTCTTGGCTGCTCAGCAGCACAGCATGAAAGGGTGAAGGGGCCATCATGAGCCAAGTGTCCAACCAAAAGCTAGAAGAACACTCTTATGCTATAACCAAAGACAAAGCTTAACCTAAATGAGCATTATCATCAGAGCAAAATAGTGAAAGCTTAACCCAAATGAACATCATCAGAGTAAAATAGTGAAAGTGGCAGATTCAAATTGTCCAGTCACTTCAGATAAGATCTGACTTTCTACAGCTAAAAAAGGAAATAAAGGGGAAAAAAAAGAAAGAAGCTGGGAAAATGCTGAAAGCTTTCAGGCTTTGCTCTTTCATCACAAGAAAGAAAAAAAGAGGGTCACGTTTGCTCCTTTATAAGTTGTGTTTAAGAGCTAGATTCTTCTTCATTTCGAGCCAAGGGAATTTTTGCTTTTGAGTTTGAAAAAAGCAGAATCAGGGTCATGATTTTTAAAAAGCTTAAATCCCAGGCGTGTTTTAGAAACAGATTCAAAAGCACATGCTCGCTGCAATTATCTACGCCTGCGGTGTTTTCGGACATGTGGACTTCAGGAAAACAATAGCCAGCCCTGTTATCAGCACAAAGGAGGATCAGTTTGGAATTACCGTACCTGTAACGTCGGCAGCCCTCAGCTCTGAGGGTTTCCATTCCCACTGTTGTTGAGCTGTGAATTTACTTACAACATTCCTGAAATAAAAAAAAAAGGGGGGGGGCATTCCTGACTGAAGTGTGGAGCAACTGGGAGAGCTGGCACCCTCTAAACAATAATTCTTAGCACAGGTCTTGCCTAAGATGAGGGGGATATTCTGCCAGTGGAAACTGATGGCTTTTGAAGCAGGAAGACAAAATCAGAGGGGCCGGGGGGGTGGGGGGCATGGTATCTGAGCACTGGGGTGCTCCAGCTCAAACGCAGGCACTGCACAAGGGTAAAGAGGTGATGGGCACGTCCCTGGCTGCAATATTCTCCTGTACAGGAACCAAGACTGTTTCCATTCATTTAAAACACAGGACCATGCTGAACCATTGCCAGACCCAGAAGATGGTTTAATAGAAAGGTTTGGTGATGGTGGAAAATATCCTGATGCTACCTGGTGTGATCACTCAGAGGCACACACATCTTGGGTAGCTGGGTTGGCCTGGTGAGGAAGCATCTCTTGGAAGCCCTCAGTTTGTTATTTAGGTTAACTACATGTGACTCTCTTATGTATCTAAGTTTAACACTCCCAAGGATAATACTGCTGAACCTCAGAAAGTTAGGTGGGATAGGCAGCTAGGCATAGGCACTCAGTCCTTAAGGACTGAGGCAGAAAAAATAAAAAGGCAATGGTAGAAGTTCGGTGAGTTTTAGCAGGTTCTGTCTCCCCAGAGCAGGAGCTCCAGAGGAAGCAGTCCCCCTGCGCTGTTTGCACTGCAAACTACGCCATGCAGGTAGCAACGTTGCTTAACCAAAGTGCCAGAAACCTCTTAAAAACTTCTTAGAGATCTTGGGTGTCTGCCCCAAGGGCTGCAGATCCTCGGTGGCCGGGGCCTCTATGGTGCGTCACTGTAGGATGATGGGCCACCCTGTGGGTGGCTGCTGTGGCAGAGCAGAGCCCACGGCAGCCGGGCCAGGGTGTGGGGGGACACAACACTCTGGTATCTGCGGCAGCCATCTCGGCTCCTTTCATAATCGATCCAGAGAAACTGGGAGGAAGGCATGATTCACCCGACCTGCCTGACGCTCAGCCCGAGTGCCATATGGGTGGCAGCCCTTCTGCCAGACTCTGCTGCCACTCCCCTGCCTGCATGGCATGTCACCCACACCCCGCACCGGCGTGTTCTCTGCCGCTCGCCCTTGAAACCCAGACCCAGGGCAGGATGCTGCAGCCTCCCTGCTGGCAGCTTGTGCTGTGAGTGCCAGGATGGGGCAGAAGCTGTGCCACAGGGCAGCACCCCTAAACCAGCACCCTGCCTCCTGCACGGGTGACCACTTGGCACCCTGAAGTGAGAACAAGTTTGTGTCACCCTTATCCACACAACCTCAGCTGTGCATTTTGTTTCTCAATCTGCCAGAGGAGGACCTGAGATCTGTACCAGGTGTGATTCATGGGGACTCCAGCCTATTTGTGCCATTACTATGGGTAAGCCCCATGTGATGATTAGCAATCACTTAAATAAAACACCAGGTTTCTAGGATATTGAGCACCCATGAACTATGATAAATTACAGCCAGAGTGCTTGGGAGCTTCTGGACCCACCCCCCCACCCCCCCTCCCCCCGACTCCAGCCTCTGGCAGAGGTACCCAGGGGCTCCCCCTGTCCTGTACTAACCAAAACTGTGATGCTGCATGGCAGGGAGCCAAGGTACAGCCCTACCAGAGGGCTTTCCCCTGCGTGGGGAGCAGGTGGATAATCATACCTCCCAGGCAGGGTTATATTAAGAGAGAATCAAGCAAGTGAGAAAGGACTTGGGATGGGGAGGAGGTAGAGGGAGGTGATCCTGGAAGGGGTGGGGCAGGATGGGCTGCACTGAAGGGGGATTGGGAGAGGAAGGGGTGCTCAGAGGCTTGGCTGGGAAGGAGAGGCTGGTGAACATGTAGGGTAAGAAGGTGACATAGGAACCTGGGGACACTGGGAACAGCCTTGCTGGGGTGATGGGATGCATCTGGAGGAAGAGCCAGAAAAGGAAGGGAAACGTGGCAGATTGTTTCCCAGCTTTCTGACACAAATGAACAGAGGTCTGAGAGACTCTGAGGACAGATATGGTGGTCTAGCTAATCAAGTTAGCCCTTCTCTAAAGTCTTGTTGAGCCGGTATCCCATCCATGGTGGTACGTGGGAGCCAGCCCCAATGCCCCATCCTTCTGTGCACGGGGCAAATGCACTGCCCACTGCTAACTTAGCATCTGCAGAGAGACCAAGTGAGTCCAGGCTGATGGCAGCTGGATGGGAGTGCCTGGTGCTGGGCTCACCCCTCCCCAGCTTGATGAAGCCAGATAACGGAGTCTGGGTGAACCGGTCCTGCAGGGAGCCTGGCAGAGCCAAACAGCCAACTTGTCCTAAGCTATGCACTGGTTAAAGTCAGCTCCGTTCTCAGCCAGAAAACCCCTCCGATAAATAAGTCAGCCAGCTGCGTATTTGCCTTCCAATGCTGGCCAACACTGACATGCTTTGCAGAGCCAGGCCCAGCTCCAGCAAGAGGGGGAGAGCCGAGGAATGCTGTGGCAGGGAAGTGGGAGGATTTATAGCTGTTTGCAATGGGGGTCGGGTGGGTCACCTGAGCTGAGGGGGCCTCCCAGGTCCTTTTTCTTCCTTGCCAAGAAAGGGTTTCCTTGGTTGGCCTCCCAGATAGTTGGATCCTGCAGCCCCCTCCCAGGAAGCGGGGTCACTTCAGAGCAGCTGAGCCTGGGAAATGAACCCATGGGTAGGGCTTGCATCTCATGGGGAGCAGGATCCTGCTGGCAATGAAACCCACTCAGGGGGCTGCAGGGAGCTCGGCAGAGAAATGAGCTGGGCTGTGGATACATTCTGTATCACCAAGGCATTTCTCTCTTGCCAGCTGACCACCTTTTTATATGCCCCTACCCTTCCTGGCTGCTCTCACACTAAACAGCAGCAATAAAAAGATATTTTTCAGGTGAAATGGGGCCAATGCCTGACACAGGAGGGGTGCGTAGGGGTGGCCTGTTTTCTGGGTACAATGGCTTAGAGTCACTAAATGTTTTACTATGCAGCAGAGCACTCTGCAGGGACTGTAGCACGCTGATGTTAACCCCCCCAGACTGACAGACACATAGCTGAAGCTGAACATCTCCCACCTCTGCTCACAGCACCATTACTCGCCGATTTTTTTTTTCCCTTGCCAAGAATGCGGACACCTGCTGCTCCTGGGCGGGTGGGGGCATTGCCTTAGCTGCTGCTCCGGGACAGGCTGCGCAGGAGGAGGGCTCATGGTAACAATTTTCCACAAAATTGGAAAACTTTGCAGAGCATTTCATAACAATAGCTGGCATTTAGGTTTTTCTCTTGGGAAAATGTCTATGGTTTGGGAAGTAGTTTTTGCAGGAAAAGACAGAAATCTAAGGAGAGTCTAGCGGGATCTCCTGTAGCCAGGCCGTGGGGACACGGTCAGTCTTTCTGGGTTAATGAATACTGAATATTTATGCTAACTGAAAAGCCTGGCAAGACGAAGGCTGCCTCTACAGCTCCTTGTGGTGGTAGTCCCACTCCCTGCGCTGGCTGCTGCTGTGCGGGATCTGCTCTCGCAGCTCCACCTGCAGGTGCTCAGCCCAGGCTGTGCCTGCACAGAGCTCAGCTCCCCGCAGCGTGGATTTCCAACCAGATAGCACTGGTCATGCTGGGCTTGCGCAGCCTGTTGCTGTCTGGCCCTTTCCGTCGGGTTCCTGGCCTTCACTGCGACACCGGGGTGCCGCTCCACCTAGCTGTCCCACTGTCTGCCCACCACGTGGCGTGTTCTCACGCTTCACCTTCCAAACTCTTTGAACTAGCCTGTAAGATCCTCCTTATCCTCCTTCAGATCTTCTCTCAAGACAGGATTTCACTGGGATAGTGAGGAGAAATTCATCATGTAGCTATGAGGAGAGGAAGGGTATGTGGTGGTATCTTTAGCTCCAGTCCCTGCTGGGACACGGGCTTCTGGTGTGATGTGAAACATTTGCCAACATCCACATTTTTAAACTTTCCGGCAGTTGTTCTGCTCATGGCTGGGTTTCTCTGGAGAAATGGGAGCACAAAGCCATAGGCAGCAAGTCCTGGGAAGGTGATCTAAGGAGCATGCAGAGGTTCCTGTGTCCATCTGCTCACGTTGTCCCCTGCCATGTGCAACTGTCCCTGGAGCAGGCAGGAAGGTGTATTGCCCTCAGTGCAAAATCCATCAACAGTTAAGCCAGAGCCTAAACAACATTTCATCATTCTGGTGTCCCTCTTCACTCAGGACAGGCAGGGGATCTGTGGAAGCCTGCTTCCAGCTCCGTGCAGGGCTGTGGTGGGTCCTTTTTCCCACTGGTGGTCAAAGGGAGAGTCCGCAGCCCATCCAAAGACTGGAGTAGCTCTCACTGCCCCCTTGGTGGCTGCAGTGGTCGCTCTGCACACCTTTGAACCACAACCATTTGGTTACTGCATTGACCCAGGCAGTGTATGATTGACTTAGCACTGTACAAGGAGAGGATAGGTGGATTGGAAAGACCTTAAACATCCTTATCTGCAACTAAAACCAACATCGTGGGAGCAGCCATAACTGAGGAGGGGGCTTCTGGTCTTGCATTATTATTAATAGCAATGCAAAGCTTTTTAACAGCAATCCTACAAAACCTAGTGTGGGGCTTGCATATGCAATTCGTTTCCAGTTTGCTGTGTGTTGTGAAAGGCACCTGCTCTGAGATGTCTGTGGCAGGGCTTGGCAGACTCTCCACAGGTACGAATGTCAAGATACTGAAGCAGACTTTGAAGAAACTGCCCGGGAAGAAAGAGGCTCCTCAGCACAGGTCTGACTCACTGTCAAGTTAGATTTCACAGTGGCTGCTGGCTGCTGTTGCTGTACCAGATTACAAGTTAAAGAGGAGCACTGGCCTACAAGGCTTTTTAGCTCAACAATTCTCCTTGGTACATGAAAACAAAGCTGACAAAATGAGCCAAAGATGGTCAGTTCATCAGGCTTCCAGCTCTGTTCAAAGCAAATCATTCAGGCTGGGCTGATCATGAGATGTGTATTGATCCCATTCACCTAAGAAAATATGAGCATGGTCCCTCCCGTCAGCCAGATGAGCACTTTGCACCCCATCTGTTTTGCCTACATGCAAGGTCCTTGCTTATCCATCCATCTGGAGAAGATGGCAGCAAGGACAGTTAGGCTGACCACCAGCCCGGAGTCTGGGAACTGCCAGCTCTGAAGTTTAGGCTTGGAGAAATCCCACCACCTGTGATATATAAAATGGGGGATAATGATGCCTCAGCAAAAGTTGCTTAGAGCTGTTATGGGGATTAACTCGTTAATCCCAGCAAAGTGCTATAGACATCTGAAATGCAATGTTAATATTACTGCCTTCCATGCAGGCAAGCAATGTTCACTCCATTTGAGAACTTAAAGCAGACTACTCTCATAAAGACTCCCAGCCGAGTTTTTGCAACCTTTTGTGTGTATATGACCCTGTCAGGGCTGATGTGAACAGTCTGTGTGAAATAAGCTGCCATGATCCTGTCCATTTTTTTTAGCAGTGAAGCATGGTTCTTTCATCAGCTCATTCTTCTGATGCAGAGACCAATGTGTGAGATTTCAGGCCCCTGGACCAAGCCCGATGACTTTATTGGCACATCTGAGCTGCTGTTGGCCTGACTTCACCTGCAGGTTTGCAAGCTGTCCATTCTGAGTAAGCTGGGAAAAAGTACATGAATAACATCAATACACTTGCACTTTCACACATGGTAAATCCAAGCAGTACAGTCTGATTGCTTCAGAACTAGAAGAGGGCAATTAGGAAGATACTATGCAATATCACGTGATGGGAAAAGAGCTGTTGCACATGGCTGGGAAAGTCAGCAGAGTAAAGAGGATCTCTGTCTCTGAGAAACCCCTGGGCATGTGTAGCTGCTTACTAGTCCTGGGACAGCTTCTCACAGTTGGTAGGGTGGCTTTCTTGGCATTGCCAAGGAGCCAGGAGGGTGCCTAGGGAGAGGCAGCGAGCAGGGCTGAGCCAGGCTGCAGAGGCACCCGCCAGCACTGCTGCGCGGTGAAGAAAGGCCAGTAGATGGTGGTATGATCTTGGCACCTCTTCGTTATGGCGCTGGTGCAGCGAGGATGGATCATTGTGAGATGAGCAGAAGATATTGCCCGGGTTACCGGGCCCTCAGCCCAAAATCCTGCCATGCTGAGACCTGTCCCCTCAGCTACAAGAAGCTCAGAGTCCCAAAAGTCCACCATATGCCAAACAACCCTGGGTGTGCTGCTTACAGCCAGTCTTTGTTCTGCTGGGTCCCCGGCGTTTGTTACCCAGTCTCTAACCGAGTGACCTAGTGACCGTGCGGAGGAAGGAGGGAGGAATTCGCCTTCGAGCCAGCTGGTTCTGACCTTCCTACCACTGCCCTTTTCTTCCCTGTTTGAATTCAGGGGCGGCTGCTTACCCGCCTTGCAGGGAATGAAAGGCCGGTGAGTGAATCAGAAGGGAGGCATTGTACCCTGCTAATCCCCTTGAGCTGACACTTGTCAATAAAAAAAGGCGTGACTTTGGTCTCAAAGCATGTTTTCTGCCTCCTCAGTACAGCCAGGCATCTCTGTCCCCAAAATGCTGACTGGCCTTTTTGAGAGACTGCAAACTATAACTTCAGATATCATAATAGGATGGCTCAACCCCTCTCTGTCTCGCCTGTGCTACCTCTCCTCTTTTCATTGGCTTTTGTTTGTCTTATACAGCGTCTAGCTCTGTTATGCAAGAATTATGCAAACTTAATCCTTATCTTTCCACCAAATTAATTTTCCTTTTTATGTTTCCCTATTACAGTGAGATGCTTCCCATATGGCAAGGAGTCATCTTACTCCTCCAAGAGGGGATGAATTCAGTGCCCAGGCACCGCTGTGTTTCTGTGGGAGTGGATGAGATACCAGAGAGCAGGGGGATTCAAGGGGCAGCAGCATGTCTTCTGGGAATGTTACCACTCTGGTAGGATGGGGCAGTGCTGGGTGGGGCAAATGCATGGGAAGGGAAAGGGAGAGACTTCATACCATGGGCTGGTATTTTTTGATCTTGTATTTTAATGCCTTAAATTCTGCCAGCATGGGAGCCTGGCTAAGCACCCCCACACCTAGGAGTGGGGAGGTCTCCCTTGCGTTCATCTCCTGCCTGTGACACCCTAGGTTTTCTGTGTACCCTTGGGTTGGCCTGCACCCAGGACAACCCTCACACCTTCCTCTTGGCCATACTTGTCCCTCCTCTGCTCTGGCATCAGTTTTCATCAATCGTCCCTTGCACTCCAGCCCCGGAGAATGAGCTGGGAGGAGGGCAGCAGTGTGGGGAGACAAGGAGCTGGGGCAGGAGTTAGAGAAAAGAAAGATCAGGGAGTTCATTCTCCTGCCATGCCCTCCACAATCACTGCATCCCAAATTTCTTCTGTAATACAGACTGCTTGCTTGCTTGCTACCCTCCACGTCCTCCAGCAACATCCCAAATACTCCCAATATACTCCTATGCTCTCTCTGCAATATGCCTATACTCTCCTTCTTGACCTACTCCCCATTCCAAGGAGAGAAGGGAAGCCACCCTCACTGCTTCAGTTTACAGGGTGCTGTATCCTCCTTCTCCCCCCTGCACCCATCGTTCCCACGTGGCTGAGGACAAGGTGAGTGGGAAGCATTCAAACTCCCTGGGCAACTACAGAAATCATAACATTGAATAATACCTTCCCATGCAGCCCAAGCCATGGGCTGCTTCTTACGCATGCAACATGCCTTAGTTTTCAGTGCACTTGAGGCCAAATCCTGCTTTATTTATGGCAGTTTTCCAATCAACTGGAGTAGACTAGGACTTAGACTGAGACACACAATCTCATTAATGTTTCACATAGCTGTACTTATTCTTGCAACATGATGGTCTTGTTAGTAGTTGGAAGGCTTCAGAAATGTGCAGAACAGATGCAGGTAATTTGGGGTTTCCACTCTTGGGAATATTTTGTGCCCATTGAAGTCAGTGGGAAAGCTACCACGACTTCCAGTGGGTACTGGAATGCCTCTGAGCTATTTGGCAGAATAAATGTGACTGCCTTAATGAGTAAAGGAAGGCTGAGGTTTTCCACTTGATAAAAGAATCAGCAGCAGCGAGCTCTGGAAATGGTTATGTTATCACTTAGGTGTCTTTCACGCAAAAAAAAAAAAAAAAAAAAAAGAAGTCCTGAATGCAGGAAAACTGGAGCATGTCCCTTACGAGGAAAGGCTGAGAGACTTGGGTTTGTTCAGCCCAGAGAAGACTGAGGGGGGATTGCATAAATACCTATAGATATCTAAAGGGTAGGTGTCAGGATGGTGGGACTAGGCTCTTTTCAATAGTGCCCAATGACAGGACAAGGGGCAATGGGAACAAGCTGGAACAGAGGAAGTTCTACCTAAATATGAGAAAAAACTTCTTTCCTGTGAGGGTGCCAGAGCAGTGGAACAGGCTGCCCAGAGAGGTTATGGAGTCCCTTCCCTGGAGACATTCAAAACCTGCCTGGATGCGTTCCGGTGTCCCTGCTCAAGCAGAGGGGATGGACAAGATGATCTCCAGAGATGCCTTCCAACCCCCACCATTCTGTGATTCTGTAAAAAAAAAAAGAGGAAAAAAGATTTTTTGTTAAAAGCTCTGGGCATTGAGAGCACTGTGAGTCACCTTAGAGCACTGACTAGTTTGGAAATCAGGGTGTTTCTTAACTCAGTTTGTTATGGGAACATGTAGCCCAGGTCAGTCAAGCTGGTCTTTCTGTTCTGAGCAGAGGGCTTATCTGGCAAACTACTCAAAAGGCCCATGTTTATCATACTGTTATGGCACAACAAGGTCCAAGTCCCACCCCACGGGCTAATGCAGCTGTGTAGCAGCAGCGCTCATTTCGGGAGGACCTTTGAGATGCAGATTTCCAAGAGCTCCACTCTGCCCATGGGGTGCTTCTTTCCCACATCATGGATGTTTCCATGCCACCAGCTCACACGTCGGACTCACAGAGGCTGTGCCTCTACTCCACTACCCAGAGAAGGCTGCAACCTCAGAGTCAAAGGCTGAGATTCAAACCTTTGCTGCACCTTTTCTCCTTCTGGTCTGTTGTGGCATGCTTTCCCTTCCTCCAGTAAGGAGGTAACTTTTTCCCCTCTGAAAATGGGTTGAGAAGAGGGAAGAAGAGTCTTCCATGCAAGAGCCAAACTTCTTGCATGGTGTGAAGCCAATTTGCCACCTCCAGTTACACTGATAGGTAACAAGGGTGTCACCTGCATGATGGGGGGGCTATTCCCAGGAGAGCTTAGGAATCTTGGCCAAGGTACAGAAATAGCTTGGTATGGAAATTTTGTTCATTCATGAGACATTAGGGGCTTTTTAAAGAAGTCATGAAAGAAACAGCCCTTTGAGCTTGTTGCTCAGGGAACTGCATGTTTTCCTAATGCAGGAATAGGTGATGGAAAAGCCCCCTTCCATTATCAAATCCTTATAACTGGTCCCAGCCAGGGGTGTGTTTTCCCTGTAGTGTGTTTTCCATTTTTATTGTGTTATTTCATCACTTTAATATCCCTTGCTTGTATTTATTCAGTTCATAGCTACAGAAAGTAACTTCAGCTGTAACTACCCTGCAGCCAAACTGATGTGCTCCATGTAGGAGGCAGTATCCTGTGAGTGACCTTACAATGACTTCACTTGGTGCCTCATAGTAACCTATAGATACTGATGCTGTAAAAATGGTTTTGTGAGAGGTATAAATACAAACACCATGAGATCACATATTCCAAACTATAACTGAATGCAGACTCTTGGAAAAAAATCGACTCAAAGACCTCTTGGAAAAAGCTGTCAAGCACAGCACACTTCATAAATTTTTCCACATCCCCAAATGTACCATGCATCAAACAGGCTTCTTTTAGAAAGTGGTGCTGTGAACCCCACAATGCCTGGACATTAGTTAGATTACTGGTAATCCATCTAGGATGGGGAAAGGGAAGGGCTATCTCAAGTCCTCTGTCCTTATGGTGTCCTGAGATGCCTGTCCTCGGGGACCTCCATGGGAACCATTGTGCAAGACTGTCAGGAAGGAGTCAAGTGCTTGCTCTGCAAAATGAGCCTGATGGCTTCAATCTTGTGCCAAGCAGCAGCTCTCCTTGCCCAGGGAATAATGAACCTGGCTGCTTGAGGACAGTCCCAGCAGTAAAGCCAGTGACTGAGGGGATCAGGAGATGGGCCTACACAACCCAGTGTTGACCCTGGGTAATGAAGACACATACTGTGCAGGAAACTGTGCCAAACCTCTGTCTTTCTGGACTCAAGTGCACTCAACAGATCTGAAATTTATACACACACACACACACCAGTTTAGTTTTTGCTCTCTTTTCTCTGTACTTCTAGGCAAGCCAGAGCAAGGACACTCCAAGCAGGACTCCTAACATCTTAATACCCTTGCTCTGGAGCTATCATCCTTCAGATTTCATTGGAGGAGATTAACCATCCTGGCAGATGCATCTGCTTGCAGTCAGAATAGCCAACATCTGCTGTGCAAATGATTTAGTGACAGTTAACCTGGTTGTAAAAGGTACCATAGCAATGACAATTACAGCATGGCCACAGGGATCTCAGAGCTCTTTACATCCCATCTCACACTTGTCTATTGGTGTCTGGTGATGCTGCATAAAAGCCTGGAGAGGGCAATCAAAAAGAATTATGAGCTTAATTAAAAAATACCATAACCATTTAACTAGGCATAATGATGCTATCCGACCTGGAATTTGCCCAGCACTCAAACACTCACTATTTCAAATGAGTAAAAATGGCCAGAAGTTGTTTTACGTTTTGGGGGAAAATGGTACGTCCAGTCCTACAGCCCCTCTAAATCCATGCCAAGGTCTTGGTCCAGCACAATCTTTTGTGCATCTCCCATCATACAGCAGCTGGGCACCAGGCCACCCTAGCACAGCCCCTGCCAGAAGCAGTGGCCCCAGCTCAGCATGCTGTACCCCAGCCTCTGCTGTACTGCATTTTTCTCCCTTTTCCCAGCTGTTGCTCCTTCATTATTCACTGGGGCAGGGACTGGACGCTGTGACAACAAAATTGGTGCTGCAATTCTGCAGAGTCCCTCCCAGACCAGTAAATAATTCTTGCTCTTGAAAATAATCTATCCAGGCTTCTGTTCAGCATCAGAGGAGGAGAAAACAGAGGCTGTACAGGGCCTCCACTGCTTTTAATGAGGTTTAGCCATGCTTGTTGAGGCTCTGTCTCAGCAAGGGACAGCAGTTCAGGAACATCTGGCTTGGGAGGGATGCCAGAGCTTAGCCATGATGCAGGACCCCATCACTCAGTGGGGTCAGCCCTGGTGGCCACCGCAGCATTGCCCCTATACGCACCATAGGCACAGAGCATGTGCTGGGTGCCCACTTGCACTTCTGGGCAGCACCTCCCAGCAGAATACCTTCCTCTACAACTCTGTCAAACACTCTGAGCTAAAGGTTTCCATGTGGTCTGTCCACCTCAGTCATTTCCATGTTTTGGGAAAGTTTCACCTATAATTGTCCTCCTCTCTGTGGCTAAGATCTGGGACACATTCTTATCTCTGGTTTGTTGAGAAAACAAAGTACTGCCCAAGCCTGGAGGTTTGGCAGGAGGTGCCCACCTTGAGTGAGAGGTTTGCTGCTTTGCCCAGATTGGCCGAGTTACAGGTGTTGGAAAACCTGGTAGAACTTGCTGAGGATGCTTGTGGATGCTCACTGATGTGGCTTATGTCAATAGAAACTGTCCTAGATACATTAAATATTCCATACCCTGAAAACTCAGCATATTGATGCCTCAGAACCAAAATTTGTTGCTATATTTCATCTTCATTTTGTGTGGATTAATTTTGTACAGCTAACATAGAGCTAATAGTATTTCCTTCTTGCGCTAAGAAATTAATGAATGGCAGAGCAGCATTTAGGAACAGCATAAAGCAGTCAGAGAAAAGCTTAAAGTGAAGTTGTATCCTCAGAGCAAAATTTAAATGCTCACACTGAATAAGACCTGAAGCTGCATGCTGAAAAATTAGGAGAATACAAAACACAAAATTATTTCATACGACATGAACATCTACTCTGTGGTCTGGCAAACCACAATGCTAAGGGGGAAGGAGGCAGAAAGAGTAAATAATGAACAATATGTCCTGGAGGCCTCCTGTTGTGCATTCATCTTATGGGTATAGCAGGAAGCAAAATGAAGCAACCTTAGCTCTGATGCCCCCTAATTTCAGAATGTTGGGCAGTACAACTGTCACAGTCTCATAATATTTTCCTTTTTTATTAATAAAATCATAGAATCACAGAGTTGTTTAGGTTGGAAAAGACCTTTAAGATCAAGTCCAACCGTTAACCTGGCACTGCCAAGACCACCACAAATCCATGTCCCTAAGCACCATGTCTACACATCTTTTAAATATCTCTGGAGATGGTGACCCAACCACTTCCCTGGGCAGCCTGTTCCAATGCTTGACAGCCCTTTTAGTCAAGAAATTTTTCTTAGTATCCAATCTAAACCTGCCTTGGTGCAGCTTGAGGCCATTTCCTCTTGTCCTATCACTTGTTACTTGGGAGAAGAGACCGACCCCCACCTCGCTACAACCTCCTTTCAGGCAGTTGTAGAGAGGAATAAGGTCTCCCCTCAGCCTCCTCTTCTCCAGACTGAACAACCCCAGTTGCCTCAGCCACGCCTCATCAGACCTGCTCTCTAGACCCTTCACCACCTTCGTTGCCCTTCTCTGGACTCGCTCCAGCACCTCAGTGTCCTTCTCGTAGTGAGGGGCCCAAACTGCACACAGTGCTCAAGGTGTAGCCTCACCAGAGCCGAGTACAGGGGCACCATCACTGCCCTGCTCCTGCTGGCCACACTATACCTGATACAAGCCAGGATGCTGTTGGCCCTCTTGCCCACCCAGGCACGCTGCTGGCTCATGTTCAGCCGGCTGTAGACCAGCAACCCCAGGTCCTTTTCCGCTGGGCAGTTCTCCAGCGACTCCTCCCCAGTCCTGTAGCATTTCATGGGGTTGTTGTGACCCAGGTACATGACCTGGCACTTGGCCTTATTGAACCTCATATGACTGGCCGTGGCTCATTGCTCAATTCAGTGAATATATACAGTCAACATTTTTTGCTTATGCCTCCCAAAAACATTTCTTTGTCTGGAGATGTATAAATCCCATTATTCTTCCATTACTATATTCACCTTAAAAGTCCACTCTAGGTGTGTGTCTGCAAAGTGGAGTCTCCTTTCTGTTTCTCCTCTGCTCATGACAGTCCTGACTAGGTCTCTCCCACAAAGAAGCCACTTCTGCACAACATTAAGCTTATTTTCATAATAAATTACTCTCAGGATTTTGGATTACTGTGGAATGGAGAAAAATTATCCTTCGTTGTGCTTTACCAATTTAGGAACAGAGAACTTCCTTGCATGACATGATAAAGCCATTTATTTGTGGTTTGCCTTCAGTATCCTCAGCTCTGACCTCCCTTGGGCTTTCATTAATTCTGTGGATCTCTGAGGTTCTATGCCACTTTCAGAAACCTGTCCAGGCTCAACCCTGATGTCTCTTCAGCTTTCTAGTATACTGGGTGAATGTCAAACTCACCTAATTTAAAACTCACTGTGGGATTCATTTCTCTCCCCCCATTCCGAAATGCCAGGTTGGGACCAAGGGGAGGGAAGGCAGCTGGAGGCTGGGACCTTTCTCCATTACTCAGGACTGGGTGGGGTGATGGGAAGGGGAGGTTCCCCTTTGTTTGTTTGTCATCATGAATCTATGACTCTGGATTGCAAACCTTTCACCCATCTTCTCCAAAGGCAGGCCAAGTTTTGAGTATGATCCCATTAAGCTCCCAAAAAGCCTGGGCTGATTTACAGGATAGCGTGGAAGTCATGCAAACCCCTATGCCTTTTGGCACAAATGCAGGCAATATCACACCTATTGGCTTCCAAATAGAAAGAGAATTTATGTAGAAGCTGCAGCCTTCAAAGTGCTGCTCAAACATTACCAGAGTCCTGGGAATGTGGCTCCAGACAGGTAAGCGGCTTGTGCAGAGACTTGGCCCTGAGTCTGTGCTCTCCATCTGCCAGTTCAGATGCACATAGCAGACTTTCCCATATAACCATGAGCTTCCTCTTCCCAGCTCATGCCAGACTGCCTAATCACAGCAGGTGTGGCACAAAGAGCAGCAGCCTTCAGGTAGCAGCCACTAATCTAGTCAGCCCCGTTGCAATAGCTTTATTTGTTCTTCAAAAGTCTGGAAGATCTTTGTTTCCTCTTGTGGTAAAACCCTATAGAAAATCGCTTGTTTAAGACTTGACATCTGATGGCTACACTAATAAGTCAGGTCTCATCCTAAAAATATTCCTAAAAAGATTTTGCTCTCCACCTTTCTGTGTCCCTAGTCTGCTCATTTAAACACCCTGAGGCCCGGCCCTACACAACGCTCTTAACTAAAACCCCTGCTCTCACCAGCTAGCAGTTGTCCTGTGAAAATAGGCCTGACTGCAGACACAAAGGAAATGGTTGCCAATCAACATAGTGCGTAAATCAGATGAATGCTGGTGTGGGTTTTTAGGCATCATAAGTTTCTTTTTTATCTACTTTTCTCTGTGTCTAGCTGCTTTCTGGTTTTATGTTGCTAGAACCTGAGGGGACTGGGGTTTTTTATTCTGCATTTGTACGGCACTTTGCACCCGTCCTGAATGCTGCCATAACACATATCTATTCTAAGATTTCCTGTGTATATAATAGGTTATGTGCCTTCCTGGTGTCATGATGAGGTGCATGATTAGCCTATACATCTAATGCTTGGACCAGCTCCATAGCTGGTGTAAACCAACACAGCTGCCTGGTTCTTGTCCTGTGATATCAGGATTACTATATTTAACCTGACAGTCACTGGAATATTACATGTGGCAAGAGATTTCTGTCTGAATTTTCTCATATGCACCTGTCATTGTGAGATCATTTGGTACCAGGGAGATCTGGTTCTGTCTTACCAGCTCTCAGTCCTTCAGGGAGAATGGTCCCCCCATGGACTCAACAGTGGCTCTGTGCTTCACTGACCTTACAGACTGTGCTGGAAATCAGCAGAAACCTCTTTGAAATAAATAGGTAGCACGGATGTATAATAAAAATCTGGCTCAATATATGTTTAGGGGAAGGATACCTTGATCTTTTCTCTCCTAGCTGTTCGGATAAAGGAGGATTAAAAAATAGCTAAAACAAATAGGATGGTTGGAGGCATAGGGGTAGAAGAGGGCAGTCTGTATTCATGGGTGCTTTCCCAGGCACTTCCCCTGTGATGTGAGGAGAGGCAGCATCTTAGTTCCCAAATGCAAGGGTTTATTGTCTCAGTGTCAGATTGCTGAATGTCACTGAAATGTCTCAGTCTCTAGTTTTGCTGTGCTAAACAGCAGAAATCTTCATGGCCAAACCACTGCAGAGAGATGAAGCATTCCTGGCACTGGTAGCTGACTTCCATTGTATTTAGGGCTAACTCTGCTCACTTCTGCATTGGCTCTGCTCTGTGTTCAGGTCAGAGGGAACTCAGCCTTGACATAGCTTTTAGGCTGGACACACACAAACCTCAAGTAATGCTTTCTTGAGCACAGAAGATCACTATTCACACAGAAATGTTTCTGTGCATGCAAAGCTGGGGGTGCAGTGCAGGGAAGAATGAGTTGCTGTGATGTTTTGTAATGAAAAAGTGGACACACAGTTAAAGAAAAAAGGTCCCGTTTTCTCCTGGCCAAGCCTCATTGGGGAAACTCCAACAAAATCAGTGATGTTTGGCCCAGAAAGTGAGCATGTTGGCATAAGCATAAAACGAAGCATCCAAACGCTCACAGATGATTGATGAGAATTCCTAATGCCTTTACTGCCATTTCCTCCAGCTGCCTGAACTCCTTCCACACCGTCCTCCCATCTGAGAGCAGAAATTAGTCCCCTTTTCCCTAAATGCTAAATCTGGGGAAGACATGTGACTGAGCAGGCACTCTCTGCAGATGCCCATGGGGATGGGTTCAAATATCAAGGGGCTTCTCTTAAAATAAACACGCTAGCTCAAGCGCCCCAGGAAAGCAAAACACCTCCCTTGGGCTCCCTTAGCAGGCAGTGTTTCCCCTCATGGAAGCACAAAGTGTGTGTATAATGGATACAGCATCAGTTAGGGAAAACCTTGCAACAGCAGATAGGCTGTGTGATTTGATATCTTCCCCACTGTAACACGAGCGTGTTATTTTGCCTCAGGTTCTCTACTTGCTTGTTCATCTCTTCCTGTCAATCTGATGCTTAGTTTGTCCTGGAGCTGAAGTATGCTTTTACATAGGTCCTTCTTCATCCTCCATCTACATCTTCTGTTCTTAGGGCAGGGGACCTCTGGGGCCTCTGCAAAGCCATGGTTAATGCCCTGCAGAGACTTGTCACAATTTATGAGGGAGGAAGAGGTCATGAGAGAGTCTGTTATGGATAGACAGGGTTATGAGAGAGACCATTGGTGTTCCTGTCAACCTAACTATCATGAGCTTGAAAAACTGAGGCAGCATCTCATTTCAGCTGAGGCGCTGGGCTTCTGGATTTGCTTACTGACTTCTCATTTCTGGCGAACGATTCTCAAAACAAGCTTCTTGGCTTCCATGTAACCCCTGGCTGGAGATGTGCTGTGCTGAGGACTGGAGCCAAAGGTGGTGGCAGTTTTTAAGCAGCTGAGGAGGTGACAGTGGCTCACCAAGACCACAGGCCTAGGAAGATGCCCTTTCTCATTGCTAGCAGGCACTGACCCTAATGTCAATGGCAACCCTCAGCACTGTCATCGCAGCTGGATTTTGCTGTCTTCTCTCTGCGGGCTCTGCCTCTAGTTGCTGTGCTGTCCATAAGCCATCCCACCTGGCCTAGGGACTCATCCTTGCATCTCTAACTGTGATGCTGCTCTTTGGGGAGAGAGAGGCGGAAGAAAAAGCTGTGGGTACAGCGTCTCCGTGTGCCAATGATATGCAGGATCCTGACTGGCAAGTAGCTTTCATGGCAAGTCAGAGAATACCCCCTGAAGCCCTACCTGGCAGCCAAGCTCTGGCCAATGCGGTATGAGCTGTTCTGCTCAGATGGTTAGTGCAGAGGGAGAAAAGTTTCCCAGGATGACTCACAAATTCCTGGTGATGAATGTGCTGAGGTTAGTCTGAGATGAGGTCAGTTTTCACGAAGCAGGAATGCTGCAGAAGGGGGTTAGCTGTTGACTTGGTCTCCATCCCATGTATGTATGAAGAGGCACCAGCAACAGCCCCTGTGCAGAGTCCAGCACTGGCATGCATCCCTCTCCAAGGGCCAGGCAAGTATAAGAAGCTTTGCCAGCTTCTCATTTGCCATCTTTCCCTACCGGATTTATATCTGCAAAATTGTCTGGAAGCAGAAGTATTAGCAGTCCCTCGGGATTTGGTCAGCGCTAATAACCAGCAATGTAGCGTGCTTATAGGCAGAGACAGAAGCAGAAAGAATAACAAGGAGCAGGCAACACTAACATCAGACTTGTTTTTATTTTAGCTTTCAAGGTGGTTTTCCAGATTTAATTGTGTTCAATAGCCAAAAAGTACATTCATTTCTTTGTTACCTGCAGCATACTGGACGTCCCTGTAACTAAGTTGTTTTGATTTCTAGGTATTTGAGAGTTTAATAAGGTTTTGTGTTTGTTTAAGGAATTATTGCTCACCCAATTGAAAGATAATGAGACACTGTGGCCTTGCCAAGTGTTTTTATGCTTCAATAAAACAACAAGCAATTTACACAAGGCAATAAAATGGTACCCTGCATCCCAATGAAGAAACACAAAGCAATGGTTGAAATTATGTCTAGCTCAGAAAACCAATCCACCCATACTCAATGCACTCGATAAAATTAACTAAGGACAAAATCTCCCGTATACTCTCCTTCTCCCAGAAGTTTGGAAAATTAGCACAAGATGTGCTTGAAAATCCTGTAACATATCAGCATAATTTGTCCCAAGGTATGTTGCTGTCTGCAAAACAGGAGACTGACCACTCATTAAGGTTTGATCACATACTCCATTGCCCTGATTTCTTTTCTGTTTGGGCTCTGTCACTTTTAGAGCCTTGCCTGGTTGCGTGAAATGCTGAAGGACCCCATCCAATTTAATGGTTTGCCTCTTTACCTACTCTCTTGCAGGTCTCAGGCATTTGATGGCATTTTCTACACTGGCATTCAGAAAATTTTGGAGGCTGTGCTGTCCTTCTGCCCTCTGAATGGCTCTTCTGCCACCTCTATCCAAGGACTGAGAGCATCCTTGACACCTCAGAGTGACGTCTTGTTGCCTTGCACGCTTCTTCCAGAGTGTCAAAGGAGGATTTTGGAGTCCCATGTCACAGTGAGCACTCACGTCCCATGGAGACTGATGCTAGCAGAGAAATTAGAGCCCTGTTCCCTCAGAAGTGTGCTGTCATGTGTCTTGCCTCAGTTTGAGTCTTGAGCTTCAAAAGCCTGCCCGGAGCTCCATCTAAAAGACCTCCTGGCCATGAGGAGGCTCTGTCCTGTCCCTTCAGGGACTGCCATAGAGAAGACGTTTCAAGTTCTCTCTTGACTAAAGCAGCAAGAGGAGGTCTGAGCCCAAAATGGGGTACAGACCCCCTTTTTTCTCTTACATCCCACTTACTCTTGGCAGAAAAGGGTTTCTGCTGGCTGTTCCAGTGGGAAATGCCACAATGAAGCCTGAGCATTATATTTTGCCTATACACAGCGATTCGCACCATCAGTGTTGCTGTTGGTAGTGTAGCAGGGGCATCACTGATGAATAAAGGCTCAATTCTGCCTTTTCAGATGCTAGCTGAACTGAGGCCCTGTAGCACAGGATGGCAAAAAGCATGGTAGAAATTCACAGCAATGCTGCCTTTGATTACTGCTGTGAGCCAGTGGGGAAACACAGTCTCAGGGGCTGTTCATGCAGCCCCTTTCAAAAACCATCAAACACAGCATTTCCAAGCATGCATTGTTTCAAAAGCTTGTAGTCATTTGTAACAGCTCTACTGGCACGAGACACCCCCAGATCAGCATCCAGCTGCAGCCAAGGACCTTCTGAGATACTTTTTAGGACTTCATCTCCACCCAGCCGGCTGCTAATCCCTTGGAAATGCCCTACAACCTGCTTGTAAATGCTCTGCTGACCTTTGCTTCAGGGCGCCCGCCAGCCTCTTCAGCAGCTGCTGCTCCGAGTGACCCTCATGGCTTATAACAACAGAGGCTGTTTAGAGAAATAAGTATCCAGTCCAGCCAGTTGCAAAGCCAGCTTCACAGCAATCTTTTCTGACAAATGATAAGGTCAGAATCTTCTTAAACAGAAACATACCCTGGCACAAAGATTACAGATTTCACATATCTTTTTTGTGATTAAAATCCCACTTCCCATAAGAAACGTCCCTCCTCCTTCTGTAAAGGATCCAGCTCACTTGAGCCATCCGCTTGTCAAACTATGATGGATTGATACGGCAAGAGCTTGCTGAAGCTTTTAGCTCTCCTGTTCTGGGCATATGCTTCAAAAAGCACCCTTGGCCTGGCACACTGAGCAAATTTCACTCCTAGTCCTGAAGGCTTGGCCAGGGGGATGCTTGTGAGACCAGATCACTGTTCTCTGCAGAAATTACAGGGGTCAAAGAAGTAACCACACTCTAATTTCTAACAGCTGAGATCTTTGATGTAAGGATACAAAAGCAGCACTGTCTGTGGATTACTTATTTTTCACTAGAAGCTGTATTACAGAAACTAGAAAATTTAGGAAAACAGAGTCCTTGCTACCGTATTCAGAGATCTTCTCTTGGCTAACCACCTAAATCTTTTTTTGGACAAGTCCCAAAGTTAATGCAATCTAAGAGAGATGGAGTGAATGCATACTAGGGTCTATTTTTAGTGATTACAGTAAGGCTGAGATCTACTCCCCCCCCAGTCCATCCTCAGCCAAAAAAGGCCCTGGAGAAACTGCTGAAGCTGTAGTGAACAGCCTGTGCCAGTGACACCCTCTCTGCTGGGACACTCGCCTTTGGTGCCTGACCTAGCAAATGGTGTCCCCATGCGAGGTCTCAGGGAGGAGAGTCAGGAGAACTGGTTCTTCTGTCATGAGTGATTTCAAGCTGTTTGCTTCCCTGCCTGGGTGCACAGCACCTTGTGTGTTGGGAATCTGTTCCCTCCAAAGACTTCTCCTCCTCCCCTTGGCGAAACAGCCATTAATCACAGCAACATCAGCTTTCACAGAGCACTACACCACAGGGAACATAGAGGCAATTTCCCTTCCCATTCTTCAGCAGTGTTTCTCTTCTGCAATTTCTCTAATTACAGGGAGCACTTCAATGAGACAGGATATTTGCTCCTCTCCACTTCATTACTTCATTATCACCATCTGGATTTGCTGCTCTTGCCATATGTTCCCCAGCTGATGTTACAGTCACCCTCTGCAGTGCTGCCACCAGCTGGCGTGCAGCTGGCATCCCTGGCACTTGGCATCCCTTAGAAGGGATCTCCCCTGTGCCAACCTCTCGTTGGCACAGGGGAGATCAAGGCAGATTCTGATCTCACAGGTTTCAGTGTTGATCTTCAGCAAACAGTAGTCACTCTGCATCCTTACACCACTGCTCCACCATATTCTACAGTTTCAATACCCAACTTTTCTATAATTTATACCTCTGTGGAGCCAGAGTAAATATGATGCTGCAGAGGAATTCATCCAGCTTAGTTCAGCTTTAATGAAGCCTAAAAATTGGCCATGGGGGAAGAGAAGGAAAGAGAAAAGGGAATGAGGGAACATGTCATTGCTTGGATTGGCAGAATTGTTCCCCAACTGAATGTTTTCCGCTGGCCTGCAGCAGCTTTGCAAATGATGGGGCTATTCAGCCACCTATTCCAGTCTCCCAGACATTCCTCCAGCAGGAAGGGCTCTGCGTAGTACCTGTGCAGTGTCCAGCTTTCCCCAGTTATTGATACAGGTGCAAAGGATGGTGTGAGAGGAGGAATGATGGTGCAATCTCCTGCATGCCGTGTCTGGCCACAGACCCTCAATCTCCTGATTCCTTTTGGCTGGTGTTCTGGTTTCAGCTGGGATAGAGTCAATTTTCTTCCTAGTAGCTGGTATAGTGCTGTGTTTTGGATTTAGCATGAGAATAATGTTGATAACACACTGCTGTTTTAGTTGTTACTAAGTAGTGCTTATACTAGTCAAGGACTTTTCAGCTTCCCATGCTCTGCCGGGTGCACAAGAAGCTGGGAGGGGGCACAGCCAGGACAGCTGACCCAAACTGGCCAAAGGGACATTCCATACCATATGGCATCATGTGTGGGCATCAGTTGTGGGGTGGTGAATGTTTGTATCACTTGTTTTTCCTGGGTTTTGTTCCTTTCTCTCTTTTTATGTTGTTTTCCTTTTCACCACCACCACCACCACTACTACTACTACTACTACTACTACTACTACTTATTATGTAATAATATTATATTATAATAATTATTATTAGTAGTAGTATTAGTATTGTCAAATTATTAATCTGTTGTTATTTCTACCCACGAGTTTCTTACTTTTGCCTTTCTGACTCTTCCCCCATCCCACCGAGGCGGGGGACTGTGAGCAAGTGGCTGTGTTGTGCTTAGTTGCCAACTGGGGTTAAACCCTTACAGCCGGGCTTCTTGGTTGGGGCTGATCAAGTGTTGGGAAGTTTCTTGTGGGCTGGGAGCCAGGACGTACCCCCGCTGCTGTGTGTTACCAAGCTGGTACTAAGGAACGCAGAGTAACTGCTATGGACCTGCCCCCAGTTGAATCCAGGCTTGGTCTGTTGCACACACACAGTCCAACTCTGAAATCCTGGGTTTTCCTCTCATTTGCCCTAGGGTTGCACAGTTGGCTTCAGTACTCCACCTCCAGAATTACATCTGTGAGGAGAGACCAGGACCCCCAGAGGTCTGCATGTTACATGAAATGTTAAGAATCCAAGCTCTGCTTCCTTTCGCAGGGGTAATTTCCCTTAAGACAGGATTTTGCTGAGATGTGCTAGGTTGGTTATTCCCTTCCCACATCTGGGTGGGAAGCAGCGTGCCAGCAACCTGTCTGCCTAGCAGCTGTAGTGAAGTGAGTTTTATGTGGATAGCATTAGCAGAGCATTTTGGAATTCTCTAGGATGAAAACTACTGCCATATAAACCTAGCACCTTGCAGTAAAAATGATTCTGCCAAATGCACTTTGGAGTATATTTAGTTTTAACTACCTCTGGGCCTCTATCTTTGCATGTATAGATCTGCCCCAACATCACTTCACCCTCATGAAGATTTTTGATTTTTAACCAGGGCAGGTCTTTGAGGAGATCAGGGGGCAGGCACAGAGCTACACTGACTTATACTTAACTCCACACCATTTCTTCCAGTTTCCCTTGGGTTGCAGATGATCGGGCTGTGGATGTTTATTTATACCTTTTGGTCAGATTAGTCAGAACTGCATTAATGTACCAGAAAGATGGACCGTGAAAGGGGAGCCACCGGGAACCCGTTATCTGTGAAAGAAGTGAGTTCAATATTTTTTATAGTCTCTCAGCCCCCCACCTTTTCATTGAATCATAAAAATTAAAATTGTGAAAGACTGGCAACACAAGAGCCTCTCCCTCTGCCTCTGCCATGGCGCCAGCAGTGAGAGCTGCCAGTCCTGCCAAAGGCTGCTCCTGGTTATCACTGCTGGTGCTTAGCTGTGCCTCTTCCAGGGACCTCCTCTCTGCAGTGCGTGTCCTACCACTACAAAATTTGTTTTTAATTTCCTCAGTGGACTTTCCCCTTCTCTGATTTCATGGGCAGGACGTTGGGTTTCCCCCTGCCACAACTCTCCTTTCTGTCCCGTCGGGTTGCCCTCCTAGAGGGCCTCTTCCCTCTGCCCGACATTTCCTTCTTTCTTCCTGCAGTAAGTTGGGGTCTGGCTCACGTGGAGAGCTCTGTGGGGAAAGGAAATATTTACTCTTGGAGACCCAGTCTCTCACTGCTGGGCAACTCAGGGAGAAAGGTCTGTGGATAAAACCTTGCTGTTTGCAGGTTATGTTTTGACAGCATCTACCTGAGCTGGCTCAGCAGCCCCGTGGCTTTCACATAATATTATTTTTAAATGTTTTCTAAGTGCTGAATAATATTTTGAGACCTGACAAGATCTTATAAAGGGAATGACAAAACTAATAAATGCACCAAGTTGCTCAGATTATGAGTTAATACGTAGGAAAAATAATCATGAGGTCGTGCAGAGGAAAATATAGCCACACTGGATTTGGGGGTAGTTAGTTTGATTTTAATGGGGGTTCATTTGGCATTTCCACTAAAAGATACAATCTGCTTCAGACAGCTCATGAGGGATTCTTGAATATTTTCCCAAACTGTGATCCTCCCATGTTGCTCAACAGCAGCTCAGTCACGGAATCACCTCACACTTTCATCACGAACAGCCCTGTTGCAGGCGGCAGAGCTGCCAGCACAAGGAAACCTGGGAGTCAAATCCACCAGATGTTTCCCCCAAAGGTTTTCATGGTCATGGTTTTCATGGGGAGCTCTTCCCTGGAGAGGTGGTGGGTTGACAAACATCCACACCAGCCACACAGGAGCCTGGGCCACTCTATCCACATGCTCTCACCTCCACCAACTACCTCATTTTGGGCAGAAATGGAGGTTAGCTATGTGTGGCCTGTCTCTTCCATCTGCTGTCTTTCTTCTCCCTTCACGCACCACCACAGAATACTGTAGTCATGTTGGAGAGAAGCGTCACATGTGGCTCTGCCCCTCCTAGATGAATTTCATGTCCTTCAAGCCTTACTCAAACAGGGCACTTCATCTAGCCTGTCCCACCCCCATCCCTTCACTGTGTGTGGGACCTCCCAGAGCTACAGCCAGACTCCGGCTGTGTGTGTACACGCTCTACACTTGACCCATCATTTTGGCAGTGTCACAGACTTTGGTCCAATTACAGTAGTCATGAATTGGACCCTGTTCACCCTCTGAAACTGAAACTGCCACAGCTTACAGCTAAAGTTCAGACTGTTGTACAATGAAACCATTCACACGTCTCATTAACTCTAGACTTTGCATTGAAAATAAGTGTGTCATATGAGTCTACGATTAAATTTTCTCAGTTTATATCATTTATAGGTACCTTCCTGTTTATAACAGCAACTCTCTTAAAATATGTAAAACTTTTTGTGCTGTCAGTGTAGGAAAAGTTTTATGTAGAGCACAATATAATAGTTCCTTAGTGTTATTAATTGTTGTAATCTTAAATAATATAGGCCATGGAGGTATTTTAAACCCAAGCTCAAAGATACAGGCATGTGGCCAACCCTTCCAAGACACCAGTGCGCCTGTAGTTTTGTATTTTGTACTTTTTGAACTTTATTTTTATTAGGTTTTAATTTATAACAGCAGTAAAGTGCAGTCCAAGTTTCCAAGTAAGCAAAGTGTACAGGCATTTAAATTTAATAAGGTTATACTGTAGCCTACACATGGGAAGACACAAGAATCTTCTGCTTATGTGATTTATATGATTGTATTTCTCTGCTGAGTGTCAACAGCGAGCCTTGTGTTCTACTTGTCTGTGCTCTTGTATTAAGGTTTTATAACAGATCCATCACAGGGGTTTCTGTGTATCACAAAGCACCTGCAAACTAAAGCACATGTTCAAAGCCCTGAGAGGCACAACGGAGGGGTCATGGCAGAGATGGCTTTGGGGAGTTAGTTTTGGTTTATACCGCAGAAGAGAAGCAATGGCCAATTCTAGAGCATAAAACCTTGCCCAAAACAGGCAGAGATATAATAAGTCCCAAGAAACGAAGCAAAGAGACAGGCCAGACCAGGACAAAGAAAAGAATAAGCTGTCAAGGCTGTCATTAATAATGGAGTGTAGCAGAGAGAGATGTAGGCAAGCACGTGTCTTCTGCCTGGGCCAAGTCAACTTCACTGGATGCTGCAAAGGAGGTTATGAGATGACCTTGACGGCGTGTGTGAGGAAGGATATGCAATTGGGTGATGCACTTAGAGCAACATTGTAAGCAAAGATTTGCTGACAATCATTTTGCAGTCCATCTGCAGAGGTGATGTCTCTGCAGATGTCAAGAGGAAGTAATAAAAAAAGAGGCTGCCATTAGCAAGATATGAGATGGACATGCCTTGGAGAAATGTCAGGATAGAGGCCTGCTAGGACAGAGGACATCCCAGATTCTTGCGATTGTAGGGTATGGAAGAAGAACATACAGCATTTGATCATAGG
Organism: Phalacrocorax carbo; assembly: GCF_963921805.1. NCBI lineage: Eukaryota > Metazoa > Chordata > Aves > Suliformes > Phalacrocoracidae > Phalacrocorax > Phalacrocorax carbo. The sequence goes on along the minus strand of NC_087519.1, from coordinate 38,787,781 downwards.
TCAGATGTCTGATGGGAGAAAACAATACAGTCAGCTGCTCCTAGGTCCTGAACCTACAGAAATATTGCTAGAAGGAGGTAAAAGTGAAAAGGTTTAGGACGAAAAATTAAAGACCCCCTCTTCACCAGTGCTGACCTCAAGTTGTCAGCAACCCATCCGGAGCAATGTGTCAGAGGCAGGCTCAAATGTACAGTGGAACAGCTGTGGGGAAGCAGATTTCTAAGTCAGCAACAAAGAAACAACAGGTACAACCTGGAGGGGATGGGGTAGCGTCCCCAGCATGCACCTTGTATTCTCTCCATCCCTATCCTGCTCTGTTGCAATGTGCTACATCTTGCTATAACAAGAATAATAATTTACAGAGAAAATTCCTCCTTGGTCATTCATCCTTTCATCCCTCCCAAGCCTAGACTACTTTCATGCGACACTGATGATGGATTTTTCCTAGAAGGAGAGTCCCAAAATGCGACAAAGAGTTATTATTGCAGCACATCTATTTATTTGGTATTAATCTCCTGTCATCCACTGACATTCACAATCACTCCCACCCCTCCTTGAATAAAAAACATGATGGGTAGATGGAGGCATTCTATAGAATTCAGGTCTGGATTCACATCTAAATCATGAAGTACTTCAGTCATGGTTTTGATATATTCAGTAAACTTGCAGTTTTGTACATGAGGAAGGAGCAAGGCCCTTCAGTGTGGCTATGTTGTACTTTTCCATCTGATTCAAAGCTCCCTCTCTCACTAAGGTACAAGGCTGAAGAGGTCACCTGTGTTTGATTTGGGAATTATAGAGTTTGTCCACGAATTAAATATGAAGGCAAGCCTACAAATGAAACAAAGAGGACTTGAAACTTAGGTCTGCTTGTAAAGTGCATGTTGAAAAGCCATTTTGAAAGGCATTCTAAAATTCGCTCTTATCTTGTTGCCAAATTATCAGTGGTTTGACCCACATATCAGAGTTTTCCTCAAGAAAAAAAAAAGCTTCAGATGAATCTATTTACGTAGGAAAAAGTCTTTCAAAACAACTGCACAGGGGCCAGGATCAACATCCAAACACGGGCTGAGTTGTTACATTTTTAGAATTATTCCTTTCATTGGAGGCATGAGGGATATCTCAGGCATCCTGGGGCCTGATTCAGAGTTGTAACATCCTAAACTAACAATTATTCTCCTGGGTAAAATCCTGCCTTTACGCATGCAAGGCTTATAACCCAGCTTCTTTCCAACTCTAGGAAGGCAAGCTCACCTTGCCTACCGTGCTGTTGGCTGTAGCACCTGCATTGCTGAATTGTTACAGTTCAGATCTTCTGCAAGAACAACGCCCCCAGTCAGAGGACCAGCAAACTTCTTTCCATTTGGTGGTTGCCTTTTCATTTAGGCAGTGAGCAGGGGCATAGAAAGAAGGGTGGTTGATCAATCAATTGCACTGGAATGACCCAGAGACATCCTTGACTGAGATCCTTGTATGTGGCGACTCTCTTTGAACTCTTTGCCACAGTTAGGTAGCAATGAAGTGTCAGGGTGAGGGAAAGCACAGATTATTGTGAACAAAGAAAGCATGACCCTAAGCAGGAGAACTGCAAAGAGGGGGTGGTGGCAGTCTGGTCCCGGAGTGAGTGGGTTCCTACAGAGAAACCCCTGGAGGAAGTGCAGCAGAATTGGGCTGCAGGCTGTCAGAGCTGAGAACCTTTTCTTTACTGTTTCAAAAAGGATTTTTAATGAAAGAAACATCTGGATGAGAAAATGCAGCTGTCTGAAATAAAACATTTTGGTTTACTTCATTCTCTCTCCAGTCATTCGTGTACTTTGCATTCTTTCCTACACAGGGCCTCAATGTTATCACTGCACGCGCAGAGATGTCGCTGACTTGGAAACAATACGGAATTACATAGAGTACTTCTGCAACTAGGTCATCTGAGGTCCTTCCTTCAGAAAGTGCACCCAAGGAGCCGGGTGCTTTATCACTGTAATTTGCGGCAGAGGTGACTCCCACTCTAAACTTGTGCAGTCATTAGTGGCATCTCTGTCATAGATCTAGGCAGCAAATCCTCAAGTGATCCTTGAGAAGGTTGAAGTAGCCCTCTCATAACATCACCTCTGTTTCCCAGGAGTGCTGATAACCCTTTCCTTGCAAAAGGATTTATCTGGACCTGAGAACTTGTATCACATGGGCAAGTGGTTACAGCTTGTACCTCTCCCACTGGAGATCTCCCTTCAGCATGTTTGGTTCCTCCATTGTGAGACCCTCCCCAGCGAGCAGCCTACCAGGGCAGAAGGATGGAGGGACACCTTTAAAACATTTTGTGCCAATTCACAAGAAAGCAACAAGGAAGACTGATATTAAATCTTTGCCAGATAGGAAAGCTCTTCACCAGGAACTCTAGTAATCTCCAGCCATGTGGGAGAAAAACTTCCCTTATGTGAAACTGTTGTAAACCAGACTCCATAATCTGATCACATGCCCAAACGGAGGGCATTGAGCCCTGTTTCTGATCCTGGACACAGCAGCAAAAACAAGGCACAATTTGATCAAAGCCACTAAAGCAGCAGTGGGGAAAGCCCAGCATGACCGTGAGGAACATCTGGCTTGATGCAATAACAAAATCTGGACCAAATGGGTTTCAAGCATCTCCCATTTGCAGCTATTTTGGTCTATGAAAAGATAGCTAACAGCTATAGAGTTATTCCTGAAATGTCTGAAATAACTGAGGCTACAGTCCCTGGTGAGACACCCCACTGAACACAATGCTGTATGCACAGACTTTGGAGTACTTGAGTCAAGAGCAGCTTGCAGTAAAGCATCTAACAGGATCCAGAATTTGCCCATTCCCTCTCACTCAGGAACAGCTCATTTCAGCCAAATTAACTGTATTAGTATGAAAAAACTTCTTGCTGACAGGTGTTCAACACTGAGATTATTTAAAATGCCAGCTAAGATTTTTTTCTATGTGTCACTAGGGTGCATTGCCAAACATCTCGTCACAAGAATGCCTTAAATTAGCGAAAAAAAAATGAGTAACATTTTTGGCAGGTCAGGGCTTTGCAGCATTGGAAGAGAGAAACCTTGGAGGAAGTGAGACAAACACGCAGCTGGGAGCTGAAAAGGCTTCACCAGCCACTCACTGTGCCCATTCCAGGCGATTTATTTGCAGAATTCCCAGCGGCGGGAGGCTGCCGGGGCAAGAGGGGCTAGGGGTGCAGAACCCAGCGAAAAACGCCTCCAAGCAACAGCCTCACAGCGGGGCAAAAAAAAGCGTCCTGCGCAGAATGGCGCCAGCCGCGGGGATGTGGGGCAGCAGGGGGAGGAATGGGGCACGGAAGGGAGAAGAGGCAGGAGATGCTGCTGCTGCTGCCCTATAAACCACCCCGGGGACAATTTAAATTTCACGACGTCATCTAAAAACCCCTGCAGCCACGGGGCGAGCCGCGGAGCGGGGATACTCCTCCGCTGCGGGGGGGGCCGGGGGCGCGGGCGGGGGGGGGGCGGGGCGGGGCGGGGCCGGGCCGGCGGCGCGGGGCCCTTTAAGAGGTGCCGGCGGCGCGGGAGGGCGGTCCAGGGCCGGGCGTGCGGGGAGTCGAGCTGCGGTCCCGCAACCGCCTAGCGCAGCGCAGCAGCGGAGCCCTTCGGACCCCGCCGCGCCGCGATCCGTTGCGGGGTGCCTGGGCTCCCGTCGCACGGACCCCCGCGTTCTGCCGCACCGCGTCCCGCTGCTCGGACCCCGGATCCCACTACACCGACACCCATTGTGCGGTGCCCGGCTCCTGTTGCACGGACCCCACCGCTGCGGGACCCCACCGCCCAGTCTCCTATCGCAGCCCGCCTGCGGACCCCGTCGCACCGAGCCCCGCTACACGGTGCCCGGACCCCGCCGTTGCGGGGACCCCATCGCACGGACCGCCGGTGCGGCGGGCATGGCAACCGGGAGCCGGCCCTGGGGGGCACTGCCGCTGCTGCCGCCGCTGCTGCTGCTGCTGCTGCCGGCGGGGTGCCGGGCGGGCGGCGGGTGCGCGGCGGAGGGCGGCCCGCTGCTGGAGCCCTTCGACGCGCTGTACGCCGGCGGCGTGGAGGCGTACTACGGCGGCGACTTCGCGGGCGCGGCGCGGTGCCTGGAGCGGGCGCTGCGGAGCCGGCGGGAGCTGCGGGACGCGCGGTTGCGGTGCCGCCGGCGCTGCCGCGGGCAGGTGCGGTTGGCGGCGCCGGGGCCGGGAGCCGGGGGCGACCTGCCCTTCTTCGGCTCGGTGCTGCGGCGTGCCGGCTGCCTGCGGCGCTGCGAGGAACCGCGCCTGGGGGCCGCCTCCCGCCACCGCGCCGCCGAGGAGGTGCGCGCCGACTTCCAGCGCAGGGTGCCCTACAGCTACCTGCAGCGCGCCTACATCCAGGTACGCACCGCCCGCCCCCCCGGGCAGGGCTGACCCCCGCCCCGTCCTTCCTAACACTCCCCCGCCCCCTTCCCCCCCGCCCCCTTCCCTCCCCCCCCCCCCCCCAAAAAAAAAAAAAAGGTTATTCTCTCTTCCATTCTCCCAAAACATCCCAGGTGTGGTCCCCCGCTTCCATCTCCCGCCAGCCGTCCAGATATGGTCCCCCAGTTCATTCTCAGTGATGTGCACGGTCAGTGGTCGTGGCTTGTTCCCAACACGCAGCATCCTGGATGACAGCTCAGACTCTGTCCAGCCTCGGCTTACCTGTCCTTCTCCCGATTTGTTTTTCTGGTTTGTGGGAGGGATGTTCTTGTTTGTCTTTTAGTGTACCGCAGCGTAATTCTGGAAATGATCTGTGTTCGGTGGAGAGTTTGCAGAGAAAAGCCCCCCCAGATCCTCTCCCCCCCAGTACCACCCTGATGCTCTCTGCCAGAGGTGTTTCTCTTTAAGGCAAACTGAACTCATGCTCTGTTCCAGGAGCACAGTGTGCGCAAGAAGCTGAGGCATATATAACCTTTGCTAATGGGATCTGATGATGTTACATGAAATACTATGCATAACACTACACAGTATTTAACAGCCACTGACATCTTGAGTATTTGTCCTCTTTTCCCAGTAACTTCTGTCTTGTAGCTGTTACCTTCCCAGAGAAAGACAGTGTTATTCTTTGAACTTCTTTGCCAAAAAGAAGAAGAGGGGGGGAAAACCCAAACCAAAAAGAAACCCATGCCAGGATTGTTGAGGGTATTTTTCTTTTAGTCCAAGACTTGTGCTCTGTCAAGCCAGGCACCTGTATTGAGTCTTCCTGTTCATGACTAGTAAGGACAGAAACCGTGGGAATTCTATTTTATGCCAAACTGAGTGTTTAAAACATTTATGGAACATTTCCCGCTGGATTTCTACTCTATTTGAGCACATTCATAACCTTTTAGTTGCTACAGGGAACTTAATAGGTGAAGACCTGAACAGCGGAGCACGGGGAGGGTGATTCTGCTGAAATCCAGTTCCAGTTGGAGAAGCAAACATCTGTCCTAGGCAGTGCCAGTGCCTCTGGTGCAATGCCTACACAGCAGCAGAACAAGGAGGCAAAATCAGCTACTGCATTTTAAAACCTTTTGTAAAATCATAGCTATGTTGTTTTCTCCGTACTTCCTCTTCTGTCATTGGCTTATTGTAATTTTTACAAGTCAGGGACTAGAACTTCATTGGCTTAAACTCTAGTGTCCATGTGCTGCATAGAGTTCCTGAAAGAAACCCTGGGAGTGAACTGGGACTATAATTTGGCTTGTACGCAATCCCAGTCAAATTGGCAGAATTTTCCTGTGGCTCTTACCCTGAAAGATGCACTGTTTAATGTCACCATCAGTGGGAAGTAACACTAAATTTGCCATGCTAAAAAATGGATTTCTTCTTCTGAATTCAAAGCCTTTCCCAGAGTCACAAAGGTTTGCTCACATTAAGGTCACCGAAAAACTTTCCTCAGAATTAGGGAATGGGTTTTGTGTCTCTCTCATATCAATGTACAAAACTCATGATTATTTGGGAATATAGTATATTTTCCCATTTCTGCTTCTGCTGGGTCTGAGATTTTTATTTTCCTCATTTAAAAATGCATTGTAAACTTATCAATGCAATGTGGTTAAAACAGCTTTGTTATGTGTGACTCATCTTAATTTGCTTTTGCAGTGTCTGGAGATCTTTTATTCATTCTAATGCATTGATTTTCCCGCTCTCGTATGGAGTAGTGGATGTTCTTGCTATCTGCACGGATGCCCAGGTGTTGGGCACTGTAGCCAAGGGAAGGTACTCTTTGAATAGAGCTGTTTGTTTTTAATACCTTTTTTTGTTAACCCTTTCCAATACTCTTGGGTTTTGTAAGCAGGACTCTGATCAGCTTTGTCCCACAGAGCAACCTGCAGCGGTTTGTCCACATCCTCACCCTGCTGCTGCCTGCATGTGTTTTCTGTTTCCAGGATTGCTCTTTTGATCTGGCCCAACAAGTCTGTGTGCAGAAGAAAATGCCCCACACTGGATTTGCCTGCACTTGCACAAAACACGAGGTCTAATGCACTTACATGCACTCGGATGTGAACCATCTCCTCCTGCCAAGGCTGAGTGCCAAGGCTTTGGCATGTTCCCTAAAGGTTGGGGTGCATCGGCACATGCACCCTCCAGGAAGAGCTGGGCTGCAGCATCTGCTCAGCTTTTCATCTGAGAAGGGGAGCTGCAAAGCGGGACTCGTGCAGCCCCCACCCCCAGCCTTGCTGGGGACATGTGGGCAGGCTTCATGGCTCCAGGGGTGGCTGTTTGACCCCCGTGTTTTGCTCCTTGAAACAAAAAAGGAAATGAGATGAGGTTAGACATCCTGCTGCATATCCTGTCTGGCCCCTCCCAGACTGTGTGGGGAGGCCTGGATGATGGGCACTTGAGTGGGTGCCGGGCTGGACAGACCATAGAGGTTGGTGGCATTTGTGGTTTGAGAGAGGAGGAGCAGCCTGGAATGTGCTTCCCACCTCCCATTCCTGCTGACCTTGCGCTTCTTTGTTCCTCAGGAGGGGAGAAACACATCCCTTTGGGAGGGAGTAACAGAGCAAGGAATAGAATTAAAAAAATCGAAGGGTTTGGCTCTTGTGCTTTGCTTTGAAAAATGGTGCTTATTAAACATGAACTAATCCTTGCAACACTCCTATGGGGTATGAAAAGCAAATGCTTTTAGTCCTGCTGGACAGATGCACAGACCAAATGTTGGCCAGTACCGTGTGTGCTTTGCTGCTTTTGGGGCAGCAGAGCCACCCCGTGCACCCTGGGGGCAGGCACAGCGTGGCCCACTTATGATGACATGAATTAGTCTCTGCAGTGAATTGTTGGGAAACTGATGTTAGAATTGGAAGTTTGGGACTTTCTTTGCTGCAGAGCAGACTGTAGCGGCTGCTGCATTGCTCCTGCTTCTGAGCAGATGCTCAAGATGCTCCTGCTTCTGAGCAGATGCTCAAGATACTCCTGCACAGACCACAGTAGAGGTGCATGGAGGTGACCATGTGGTTAGGTTAAATACCGATAGTATCACTCTGTAAGAACATGTCCCAGAACCTCTAAATCCATGTCATCCTATCAGTTCCCTAAATTATTTCCTAATTTTATTTTTTTTCTCTGTATTTTTCTGAAATAGAAACAGTAGCTGTCTGAAGACCACTGTTCTGTTTCACAGATGTGATCTGAGTGGGCTTTTTTTGTAACTAGCATAATGTGAAGGGAGACTGTGGTGCACTGTGGGACTGGGACAGCTTGTGGATTCAGCGGAAGATTTCTGTGGACTTTGGGCTCTGGATCAGGCCTCTGAGGTTGACTGCAGTCTCTATAGAGACTATAGACAAATATTTTTGAACAAGCAGCCCAAGTCCAAATGTGCTCACAAGTCTTCTTTGCAACTCCCAAATATGTATTTTAGGTAGGAAGACTCCTCCCTTTCCTAGGATAGCTGATATTTTCAGGTAATTTAGAAATACACTGGGTACAGCTAGCTGAGGCAGTTAGTGTGGGATGGGTTCTGAGAAGATGTGGAAACAGATGAGAACATTGGATTTAACTCTTGTAGTGTGTGTAGTGGGCTCTCCAGCCCACAGAGAAAAGGTCCTTCAGTGGGTTTCTGATGTCATGTCAGAAACATGACAGAAGGGCAGTTTGACTTATGCTGTTGGCTTTCTGCTGGCTGCTTGGTCTTTGTCAGTGAAATACCCTCTAGGCTTGGCAGGTGTGTGTGTGGGGGGGATCTCTTTGCTGTCTTAAATATTTTATTAATCATGTCCTCCTTGCTTTGCCACCTGAGTCATCTTGTTTCTGTTAAAACCTAGCCTGAAGGCCATGATGTTTTTAATACACACACACATACACACACCCACAACCTTTTTTGGGAGTTTTCTAGCTCTGAGAACGAGTGGAGGAGGAGGGAACAATGTGTGCTGCACAAGTGTTTGCTGGCTGAGAGCTGCTGATTCAGTAGCTGTGTTGGAGCTTGCTGCGGATGGTCTGCCATGAACCCTGTGACAGAGCATCGCTTCCACTCCTGGTGCTGACTCCTGCAAGTCAGTCTGGTCCAAAAATAACAAGTAACCTGGAAAAGTTGGTCACTGTATCAGTTACAAAACCAGGTTTTGCCTCTTTTCTACCCTGCTAACCCATCCCTCAAAGTTTCTTTCCCTCATCTCATCTTGTTCCCAGCCACAGCATCGCCTGGCCTGTTTGCTGGGTAATTACTATAGCCAGTTTTTATTTTCTCTGTATATTGGTGTGCTGCTCCTGAGCAGTTGTTCCGATTTTGTAAATGCTGACTCACAATGGTCTCATCTTCCCGCTTGCCTGTATGCCCTGCTGCACATCAGTGAAGCACAGCAGGAATCGTATGTATGTAGTCTGTAACCACCAGCCTTAGATCTAGAGGGGGAAAGGACTTCTGGTCTGTGCTTGCATTTAAAACAATAAATAAAACAATTTTCCAGTGCATAGGAGACTGCTCCTCTCTTAGTAATGTGAGATCATAAATAGAACAAGAGGTGCAAGAGTCCAATTCAGTCTTGCTTATTCTGTCTTTGTCTTGAGTTCCCCCTTGCCATGCCTGAGTTGTGCTTCGGTTCAGTTATCACCAGGATTTCATGTGTTGCAAGCATAAACCAACAATGTTTAGGTTCTTCATGTTGTAGGAGAGGCCGTATATTTGTTGTTTCTTTAAAAAAAAAGCCAACCTTTTTTGGTCATACAAACTTTATACAGGCAGCATAATCTTTCTAGTTGTCTTGTTTGAGGAGAACATTGGCTTCGCACTGTTTTCTCTGCTGGCTTTTCCACACTGCAGCTGATGGGGCAGTGCTGGAGGATCTGCTGGGAGCATATCCTTGGGTCACGCTGTGCTCTTCTGCACACCCACACCACCAAGATTTCTGAAATGCAATGCAGACATAAAAATAACTTGATAAAAGGCCATAGGAGAAAAAACAAGAAAACAGAATGGGAGCCCAAACTCACAGAAACCTTTGTGATATAGATTATTGCCCTGCTCCATTTCTGCCTTTGAAAACTCCCTATTTATGGGAATCCAAACTCAAGGAAGCAGACTTGTGTATATAAAACCAGGCCTCTAACCTCTCCAGACTGATCATTCTGTCTTCTCCCGCCAGCCATGCTTGGGCATCTGTCTCTGAGCGCCTGTAGCAAGCCTCAGGATGGTTGATAAGGTATCTCCACCAAATTCTTTCCACCTCGAGGAACTACTCACTGCTGCCCATCTCTGTGCTGTTTCACAGAGCCAGAGTATTTTGTCTCCATGGCAGACATCTGGATTACCTGCCTAGGGATCATGGAGTAACTCTGGATTCACAGCAATGTAGTTGCTTTGGGATTTGTTTTGTTTCCTTCAAGGGCTGATACTTTTCATGAATGTTTTGTTGTTTTCCTTCATGCTGTAATGCTGCATGGACTTAAACAGATAATAGTGTCCTGTCCTTGGGTGAACCACAGCCTTTGGGGGAAAGGTGGTGTTTTCACTTATGGCCTCTCATGGGTAGTGACACAGAATAATGTGCAAATTCACGCTAATAAAAAGTCTTTGCAGGAGCAGCCTACTGAGGCTATTTCTCACCACAGCTACCACCTGTCCCGTGAGGTCTGCCCAGTCAGTCGGTCTTGTTTTTGTAGGATTTATATGACACACTCCAAAGACCTATAGTAGAACTGTCAGATACTCATTATTTGGATTATTACTATTAGCAGTGTTTGTTTATCTTTAATCTTGAGAACTGGTGTTACTCAATACAGGATAAATAAATAGATCCCAGAACTAAACTCTTGGAACGTCTCTTTATTTAGATTTTCTGAGAAAGCATTCCTAGTCTTCACCAGAGGGTAAATGTTAGTGCTCATAAAGTTAAAATTATGTAGACAAAAATAAACTCAGTTTATGGGATGGAACACTCAGAGTCTTCATGGTCGGGTCGGTGTCCTGGGTTTAGGGCAGAACTACATATCCTGCCCTAAACCCGGGTCACTGACCCAACTGCCCCTGCCCCTGTTCTTGAGGCCACTTCAAATGAAATATTTCTGAAATGTTTCATTCTGAGTTGAAAGTATGATCAGAGAGGGAAAGAGGTGACCCAGTGGTTCAATGCTGACACTAGCAAATGAATGTGTTTTTGTGGTGAAGGTGAGCTAGCAGTACCGAGGTACCAAGAATTACACTGGATTCCCTCACTGTCTTCACAGGAGACTCAGTCTTGTCTTTTTGGACTTGAGTCCAGGCTGGTAATATACTAAAATGTAGACTAACGCTTGTAGTGACTTTCTGCTGGGTTTTTGTCGTTGTTTTGTGGGGGGTTTTTTTGTATTTTTTTTTTTTTTTTAATAGAGCAAATCCAAAAGCAAAGCTACAGCTTTTGCAGATTTTCACATCATTTCAACTAATAGCAAATCAGCACAGCCCTGCTCAGGACTGCTGTGAATCAGGACACAATGAGTTAGCACAAACTCGTCTTAGACCTACTAAACTTATTTCATACAGGCTAGTAATCAGCAATTTTGAAGGCCAGGGCTACTTTTTTTTCTTGTCAAATTCTTCATAGCTATGCAGTCATGCCAGGGGTCCAAAATATACTGGCAGCAGGTCCCAGCCTGCAAAGTTTCTCATCTTTTAGAGAAAAAAGGTAAGCCTAGATTCCTCTTATTTCTTGGCAATCCCTGGTGCTGTGGGTTCGATGATGGAGACGATAGTACTGTGACTCACATGGTTTCAGTAGATCTTTTAAGGTCTTGATCTAAAGGCACCCCAATGCATGAGCTAGGTTAACATCCCAACTCAGGAAAAACTGGGCACCGATAGCACAGGAGAGCCCATTGGCTTTGGAGAACAGGCTCCTGCTGCTGTGCTGTAACCTGGGAACTTGCCCTTTCCCTGTTCTTTTATCTCCTTAATTTTCTGTGTTTTTTTGCACCTTGCTCATAACTCATCTCATGACAGCTTCATCCACTGGCTGCTTCTTGGCAGAGCCTTGCTGCTGAACTGCCCTGTCCATGTGCTGTGTTGAACTGGGATTTGTTAAATGGCTTTTGCGCTGCCTGTTAATTCTGATACATATGTCCTAGCGAGCACTGCTCTGGCTTCTGCTGAGTCCTTTTGTTGTCCTTGGCCACAGGAATAACTAATGGCAGCTGATAATGAACTGCATGTGAACGAGCAATGCAATTTAGCCCTGCTAAACGAACTTATGCCTAGTACTCACTAGCTGTGCCTGAGGTTTCAACAAGGATTATTCCCATTTCCTCGTACACCTGGTGATTTCATCGTGGATGGCATGGGCAGTTATAAGAAACCACCATGTCAGTAACTGAGCCATTTGCTGCCAACCTCCTGACAGTTGCAGGAGCCTTGCTAGTGGGACTCTGGGCTTGGGGCAGTGCTTGACATCTGGAGCAATGGATTCAGCAGTTATTTGTCTTAGTTTTTTCCTTTGGTCATTTGGACTAATGAATTAGTCATTGTGACTGGGTTTGTTCCTGAGGAGTAGATACCCCTGTACTCTGCGCATGGCATATTTCCATGTGTATATTCTAGACCGAAGCTGGGCTGAGTTTGGATGCATTGATGTGAACCCAGGGTGACCCAGCTGAGGGCCATGGAGTTTCTCTGCCTTTCCACTGGGGAAACCGAGATCAGGATTTGGCTTGTGCTTTTTAACAGTAACTGATGGCAGGAAGGAGGGTGCAAAGTTCCCTGGGTGCTTTTGTTTCAAGCCAATATATCAGCAATAAGGTATTGACATTTTTATTTCTTGGCCATGAGCTGGGGATGACTAATGAAGGCAGGGGGTCTGCCCGTGTGTGGGTTCAGGCAGCAAAGAGCTGTTCCTCATCAGCCTGTGCCTCCCAACCAGTCCTTCTCCTTTCCATGACAACTGGTCAGTTAAACAGACCCTCCAGAGCTGACGTCAAGGGTCAGGGATTTGGCCACCGAATAATTACAGCAGCAAAAATAGCATCCCCTCCCCACCCCTTCCTTCCCACATGCTCCTGCTGAATCCCAGCTCATAAACGTCCTTTTTTACCTTTCTTGGATGGGAAGCAAAGGCCACATGTATTAGCTGGAACATATGGCAGAGTTTGGCTGCAGCCCATTGGTTATGAAGGCCAAATGCTTGTAGCTTCTTGTTCACTTAAAAAAAAAAGAGAGAGAGAAAAAACATTCTTTCAGTGTTGGATGAAAGGCTGAGTCTGTGCTCATGCTGAGACGAGAAGCAGATAGGGTGCACGCCAGCATGCTGACCATGCTGTCGCGCCGAGGAACGCGTCCCCTTGCAGCATGGAGGTCACAAGCTGGCCATTGAGAGGTGGTCTGGTGGCAGCTGCCACCGCCCTCTGCTTCCTGCCCTGATGCTGGTTCTTGGGTCAGGCAGAGCTTGCAGGCAGGGTGCCTGGGAGGATGTCATTAGTACCAGGGGCACAGGGCAGCTGGGAGGTTTTATATGTGAGGTAGCCACACAGGAGAAATTTCTGTCTTTGTAGCACTAGAAGTTTTATTAAGGGTGGGAGGAGCACCTGGGAGGTGGCAGAAAACACGTGAAGGAGCAGAACATGAAGGGACGTTTTCAGAAATGGACTGTCTGCACCACCAAAACGTACCTCTGTCCCAAGAGCTTCATGCCAAGGTACTAACATCGGATTTGTGCAGTGAACAGTTTCCCTGAACATGCTGAATGACAGGGGCTCCGATGACAGATGTGTTCAATGCTCCAAAAACTGGGATTTAGGTCCAAAGCCAAGCTCACATTTGTGTCTTTAAAAAAAAAAATCTTGTTTCCACTATAATAAATTGCACACTTATGATATGGAGTTAAAATCTGGTAGCAGATCAGAAGCATGTTTTGGGGATGCTGTTGGCTCCAGGGAGTAGTATGGGGTGCTCACCTGCTTCTATCGCCTCACTGGGTTTGTTCAGGGTGATGCCACACTGTGTGCTGTTGCTCTCTAGCATGTGTGTCAGAGCTATTTATAGCATTGTGAGTGTGCATACCACAGCATAGAGCTGGTGTAAGTGGGGTTGGACTTGACACGGCCATCGGGAATAGGTGCGGCTGCAGTAAATGGCAATTGATGCTAACATGGCTGCTCGCTGACCCATGTGAGGCTGTTGGGTTTCTATCCTGGCAGAGCCAAGCCTTTGCTTGCCACCTTGCCAAGTGGCATCACTCCTTCCTTTGCATGGAGACACTTTGCCAGGTCCTCTGCTCCTCTTTGGTGCAAAGCTACCCTGAGTCTTGCATGTGCTCCCCTCCCTCACAGTACAAGGGGGCTTTGCAATGGAATTTAAACAAAAAAAAAACACCAACCCAAACCAGAAAAATCACAAAAATGGGTGTTAGACACCAACATGCTGCTTTTCACTGTGGTTTTTTGAAACCAGCTGCAGTGGTGGCCTTGATATCACATTGTGTCCCTGCAGAAAGATGAGCTCGAGACCGTGCTGTGTCCTGTCAAGGTTAGAGGCAGGAGCACTTGGAGCCTTCTGCCTGCAGCTTTGCTGCAAAAACAAAGGGTGGGCAAATCATGTGTGAGAGTATTGCAGGTAGGGCACTGCCTAAACCCACAGCTCTTAGAGGTCGGGGCTGGACTCCCTGAGGGTGTGATGGGGAGATGTGCTGAAGTTCATAGCCCAGGGCTGTGGGTGCAACTTCTTTTGAAGACAGAGCCAACCGTATCCCTTCCCAGAAAAGATCAGTGTGGTACAGAAGGAGAGAGCTTGGAAAATATCCTTCAAAATATTTGCTGAAGGTGTTGCTGTGACCATGCAGGGACTAAAGCAGAGTCTGTTGGTTCCCTTGCTTAAAAAGCTGTTTTTAAAGTGGTTTTTATGCCAAGGCACTGCCTGTTCTAAGGCTTATATATATTCTGGGCTATCTGTGTCCTGAGTTACTCTGTCTCTTTGGAAGCAGATGAGAAACTGCAGTTTCATTGAAACAGTCTGAAAGGAAGAGCACTGACTTGTGGTATGTTGCACTGCGCTGCTGCTGGAAAACACTTCCCCATCCAGGGCTGCCAGCCTCACCCAAAGGATCTGTGATTGAGCAAAATATTATAGTGGTGGGGAAGAAAATGCATTGTGTCTTATCCCCATTTTTCTTATTAGAGAACTGTGTAATAAGTGGATTTTTTTAATGCACTGGTACTCCTGAGATGCTTCACTGAACAAAACATTTCATTTTGTTCTTGAGTCTTTCTAGGGATAATATTGGAGATGTGTAGGTAGGTTGTAAGGGATTGCTTTTTTATTTTAAGGACTTTATCAAACATTATTCTATTCTAAGGAAGCTAGAATTAGTTAAAAAGCATTATTTTCAGAGAGTTCACATCACCCATGTCCCTTTCAGGTGTGTTGCAAAGCATCCTACCTACCGGGACTGCAGGTGTCTGTGTTGCAGGGGCTGAGAAGCAGCAGGAGTTGTCTCACATGTGGGCAGCACTGATCCCAGGGAAGTGTTTGCAGGCTGTTAAACAGGAGTTGAGATGCACTGATCTCTGCAGGTGGGTGAGGGAACACCATTTGTTTAGAGGGGACTCACGTTGCTTTTGGGAAGGGCTTTTATTGCTTGGTGGTGTTTTTGAGTCCTGCTGGTCTCTCCTGCTGAGAGCAGGAGGTGGGGCAGGGTTTGCTGCAGCCTGAGCGAGTGGTGCTGGTGCATCTTGTGCTGTGAATTATGTGGTGAGGAGTCAGCACGCTGTGCGTAGGCACTTCAGGGTGCTGCAGTGACTGCAAACCCCTGTTGTAGACTGCTGGGGAAGCTAGTCTGCAGCCTTGCGGGGACTGCTTCCGCACTCCTACCCCTGGGGCAGGCAGAGGGTACCCATTTCACAAAGTTCTGTGCAGCCTTGAGGCTGGTTGGTGTGGTGCAGAAGGGGTTAAGTCCCCCCAGGTTGTCTCCAAATGGGCCCAGCTGGGGGATGAAAGGGCCAAAATACAGCGCCCAGTACCAGCATCACTGGCATGGGTGTGGACCAGGGTACCTGACAGCAAGCACAGCCTTCTCAAGGGGACACCATGGCGGGAGTTGAATTGCTCTCATGTTTGGTCACTTCTGTTCCCTTTGCTTTAGATGCTAATGTCTTTTGGCAGCTGGTAGTTCCCCTCATCCCTTGGTTGGCAGTCTCACTCTGTTTCCTTTAACATAAGCGTTGCATCCCGGTATCCACATGCTGGTGACTCTGCTGCTTCTCTGGAGTCGGCACTCCGGGGTCAGTCGTGCACTCACTGCTGTGACTGCCCGTTTGAGTTTGTCTCTTCCTCCAGCCGGCCACCTTGGCTCACTAGGATGCTGCTAATAAAACTTGATTTCAGACTGGATCCTTTTATAAGGCAGGCAAATAGCAAATAAAACAGCAGTGCGCTGCTTTAGGAAGCAGAGTTTGTCCACTCAGCAGCTGTCAACTGTGTGTCCCTTCTGTACAGCTCAGGCTGTGCTGCAAGCTTCTGGTAGCTCTCTGCAAGCATGTTCTGTGTGTCGTGAGGATGCAAAGAACGTCCTCAGCCTCCCACCCCACTTAATGTCAGGCAGTCAGCTCCAGCAGTGCCTATACAGCTTTGCCTTTCCAAATTGCCTGGGTCTAATCTGCCAGTGCATCCTGCAGTCCCTCTGCCCGGCTGCTGTGGCAGACCAACAGTGTCCTGTTTAATCAGTGTGTGCCTCCGCTGGGCAGTTATTCAGCTCTAGGCTGATAACACTGCTGCAGAGCTCCTTCCCCAGATAATATCCTTGCCTGGCCTGTAGCCTTCAGCTGGGTTACAGCTGAAGCCTAGCTCAGGCAGGCTTCATGCAGCACTTGTGCCTGCATGGGGGAGCTGAAGGTGTTGCACCCCTGGCTCCCATCAGCATGAGCCTTACACTCTCTTGCCACTTCTGCTTCTGTGTGTTGTGCTTTCCCGGCTGTCCTTCCTGCTGCTCAGGTTTGATCTCCATCACCCAAACTGGCTGAATCTTTCTTGCTGTGACCTGAGCATCCCTAGACCTGACTCGCGCCCGTATAAAGGGGCAGACCCTATACGTACTCAGTGCTTTAATGATGGATTAGGGTCTCATTCCAGTAGCCTCAGTGACTTGGGTGTAACTAAGGCACAACATGTGACATCAGTGCCTGGTTCCCCGGTGCCCAGTTCCTGAGTGGGTACTTTGAGCCTGGATGATGGGAAGGCTGAAGTGAGCTCTGCCTGGAAGAGGTTTGTAGAGCACAAGGCTGTAGGTCCCTGGCTGCCTGGGATGTGCAGCAGAGTTTCACCAGTGTTGGCAGCTGGCCTCTCCAGTGTGACAGCTGAAGTTCTGGGAGTTGAACTATTTAATGATTCTATGATTCTTTGAATGTTCCCAAGCTCAGGTCTGAGCTTAACAAAAGAGATTTCTCCATCTTGGGGGACTCATTCCAGTCTGATTTCTGTTTGGGTTTTAGATGTTCAACAAAACAGTCCCTGGAAAATGTCTTTTGTGCTGTAGCACAAGGCTTCCTGCAGGAGCATTTTTAACTCCAAATCACTGTTATTTTAATCTGTGTACTTCTGTTTTCCAAATCTATTTTTGGATCCTTGCTGTGAAATCTAGTTAGATTATAGACTCCTAAATAAACCATTTTTATCCTCCAATGTTTTTTGAATCAAACCAAACCAGGTACAGACCTGAGTAATCATTTTCCTGGACTTTTTCTTTGAAAGTTACATCACTTAATGCTGTCACTGACCTGCTGGTAATCAGTGTGCTCAGTTAACTTGGAAAACACAGTGTAGAAACATCCTTCATGTTGGTTTTGAGAAGTATTACATAGGAAAGGTTTGCACATTTCAGGTTATTGTTTACATTCCTATTCCTTTGCTGTTATTTTACATGGTGGATGTTACAGTTCAGCCGCCAAGTTGAATTGTCAGTGGAGTCAGGCAGTGGAGCTGTGCTCGGAAAGGGCTCCAGGTCCTTAGGGATCTTCTGTGCTGCTCTTTAGGGTTGCTTTGGTGTTGCAGCCAGCCTGTGCTGAATAGCAAAGTCCTGCTAAGTAGGATTGCCAGTTGTGCTCTTGCATGCTCTAGGCGTGCATCATAGCCTCTTCTCACAAGTGCAGATATGTTTGGCACTGGGGTGATGAACCAGAAATCCCTACTGGTGTTTGCCTGTGCTGCACACCTGAGATGGGAGGGACTGCTCAGGTGTAAGAGCCAGCAATGCTTGGCCCCATGAGTAAGGGATTATTTCACCAGGGTAAGAATGTACTCAGGCCTAGAAAGAAGCGTCTTTGGGAAGTGATCAGGATTACTGTGCCAAGTGAAGCAATATGTTGGTGTAGCTATCTATGCTTTCCTGTGCCATGGTACAGCTGGGTCAATAGTGTATTATATGAACCACTTCACTATCTATTTCATTTAAGCTACTTAATGCCAAGTCTGGAGGCTATCCTCTACTATTGAGGGAGGAGAGCTAAGCCCAGACAGCTGAGCTCTCAACCATATTTATTTTTGCTCTGTTTGCTTTTGGGGAAGGTACAGTTTGGAGAAGGACAAAGAAGGGAGAAGCTGCTTCTCTTTTCTTAGTGTTTCCTGTGTGTCAGGAGGCCCACCAGGCCTTTTGGATGTTATCATTGTAGATTATCCTGTTGCAAAACTGCAGTAGATTTAGGTTGTGCTACACTCTCCCTTTTATGTGCCAGCAAGCTTTGCCCTCTGCTTTTATATACACTTAGTGCTTTCGCAGTCCTGAGCATGGAGAACTAGATTTGCTTTTAATTAGTAAAGCAGTGCTCAGCTATCTCTTGTATCAGAGCCGGGATGCTGCTCAATGCAAGCAGAGACTTTGTCCTGCCAGTGACCGGTGACAACAGAAGCATGTCAGCGCTAGAGAGTTTCAGGCAGAGGTATGTAGCAAATGCCGCTGGAAACAGCAGGGTTTGGAGCCTCCTGAGTTGCATACTTTGTTCTTGGTCCATCCAGAGGACAACTGCTCTGATTGCCAGACTACACTGTAAGTTGGTGATGGATTTAGCAGAGTGGCCTCGCAGGTGTCTGGATTTGAAATCTGGTGATAAAACTAGCAGTTTTGTACTGCATAATGGCATAGGTGTATCTGTCCTTTAATCTGAAATCACTGAGCTGGAGGTTGTTAGTATAAATGGAAGGGAGTGTGACTCACCCCTGCCAGAGTGGAGGGAATGAGCAAGTGGCCGTGTGGTGCTTAGTTGTTGACCAGGTCGAAACCATGACACTTATGCAGAAAGAAAAAGAGTTAGCTTAGTTGGTACCTATACTTGCTGTGGATTTACTCACATCAGTTCTAATGGCTTGGGTTGATGCCTGATGACTTACTAAAGCACAGCTACTGCATTGCGCATTGTACCATGCATTTTGAGTGCAGTGTGTTGGGTTTTCATTCTGCACAGTGCTCAGGTGCAATCTGGCAGACCTCATGCCTGTATGTAGCAACTGCGTGAGGATCCCAACTGTGTTTTATTTGGGAGTGTGCGACCCAGACAAGTGCTGCTGTGGCCGCCAGCAACCGTTTGTGAGGCAGAACAGAAATGGCTGGGTTTGGTCCAGCACAGCACTCCATGTCATGATTTGCCTATCTGTGGAATGAGTTTAATGTGCAGTAATTATATACCAGGCACTCAGCATTGTAAAGCACAAGTGACATCACATGTTTGGAGAGTGTCAGATGCACCGCATGATGTCTGTGCACTGCGAGTGAGCTCTGACTGGAATAGCATGCATAAACAGTGGCAGATTAATTAAAGATGTCTCGTACTGCAAGAGAAAAGCCCAATTATAGGAGCGGTTTGCTCGGAGTCAATAGTGCTGTCTGGCTTATTAGCAGAGCATGAGCTAACTGTCATCTCAGTGGAAACCAGTCATGCATCAGTATGGGCAGTCACAACTGTCCTACATATGAAAGAGGAGACACACATGACAGCCATGCGGGACAGGTCAGCTTCAGACATGACCGTTTTTTAAAGCTGCTTTGCAGGGAGCAGCACAGTGTCTGTGTTTCAGCAGCACTGGTTTCCATACAGCGAACATTTGTGGTTAGGTATTCCTTATTACCTTTGCAGAGATCTTTTTGACTTTGGGACCTTCAGTATATTTAATTCCAGATGTTTTTCCCTGAGCTGCTGCTGCTGCTGTTTAAAGGGCCCTCAAAACCTGATGATATCCCTGCGATCTGGGGGAAATTGAGCATCCAGATGAGTGGGAGCCCTAAATTATTACCAGGCTGCAGAATAATGGTTCATCTTGTTTCAGGCCTTTAAAGCCTGATAGGATCACTGTAGGAAGCGTGACCCAAGAGGTTTTTTTGGAGTGGTTCCTGAGTTACAAACACTTTCTGACTGGGACCTGGACTGAATCTGGAAAGCCAGCTGCCCTGTCCAGGAGCAAGAGCTTTCGTTTCACAGAGCAGGATGCACCTGACCAAGAGCAAAAGGTGAAGTAGGGGTCCTCAATGTCCTGAACCGAATCCCACCCCTTGTTGCATCACCACACCGTGCCATAAATCCCATCCCATCATCACACCATAAATTCCCCTGGGAATCTGCTCTGTACAGCTTTGTATTTCTTTCTGCTGAACCTCATCAGCAAAACCCCTACAATCAGCATGAGCTAGTGCAAGGAGGATCAGACTCATCTTCACAGCCCAACTAGCCATGGGGCTGAGCACAGCTGACAGCTTGTCCTGTCTGCAGCTGTTCTGCTTAAAGAGAGATGCTGAGAGTGACTCTCCTTATGCAGCAAGACTTTATCTATTTTTCATATTGCTTTGCTTTAAAAGAAAAAAAAGTCACTGCTGGAAAAATAATTATTTCAACATCCACTGAGATTTTTTTTGGAAGTTGATATTCTGCTTAATTTCACATCCATGGAGTGAACTGTAATTTCAGCTCTGGAGCATGTTTCAGTTCGTCTTCCTCCCATGGGAGAGTAAAAAGAGAAATATAAATGCAAAAAGTGGGGCAGGGAACAGCAATGGCAGAGGAATGAAGGGAAACGAGTCACAGCATCAAATGTGCTTAGCAGACTCCTGTGCCAAACTGGAGGAGGTCATGGGGATGCTGTTGTGTTGCAGGGCACTCACCTGTAGCAAGTTTTGAGGAGGATGAGTAGCGATGAGTTCATTTTGTTTTGAAAGGAGGAATTTGCAAAAAGGTTGGATTTGAATTCTTTGTGCAGAAAACTGGAGCAAGAGTTTGTGCTGGGACCGAAGCAGCCAGGCGGGCTCCGCTGCAGCTGGGAAAGACAGAGCTGAGGGTAATATCTTGCAGGGTCTCGACCCTGCACAAAGCAAACGGCTGTCGTTCATACCTTTTAACTTGTCAGGCATCTAGTCTGCATCACAGTTTTGAAGGCTGTGTAGCTTTGCTTCCACACCTGTAAAGCCTGTGTGCCAGGTGTCTGGCAAAGCCAGCACGGTCACATGGGGGATTTGGCCCTTCCCACAGGAGGGGCAGGTCCTCCAGGTGAGGTAGCCGGAGAGGTTTAACTGGGGTTGCCCTCAGGTAGTGTGCATCAGGTTTTCCCATCACTGAAGCATGTCCAAAATTTGATTTTTTTTTTCTAGATCCCACTAGAAGATTTCATATTTATAGTATAACCTTTCTCTTGTAGGGTATTGATGTTCAGTAGCAAGCATAGACACACTTGTTTTCTGAACTGCAGTCACATGTGTTGTTACAGAAGAAAATTCGCAATGGAACTGATTGGTCTTCTGATGGCTCCCAGGTTAGCAGTTGGGAGCATCTTAGCCTGTTCATAAATACCCTTTCTACTACAAAGTGAGGATCTCCAGGAGCTTTAGGCCTTTGCTTTAGCAAAAGAGATACACTTACCTGGCATTGTGATGCAGTACCCGAAATTCTTCTTTACCTGAGACATATGTCTTTGTATCCAATTACACAAGTGTTAGTATATTAAACTGCTCTGCAGTGTTTTCTGCAGAGCTGTGCAGGGGGTCTTGTGGATTTGGGAGATCTCAGAGCTTGCTTGTGTATACACACTTGTGTCCACCCATGACCGCAGAGCTTTAGGAAAGAAGATAACAGATAACAGTTGTATTCCCTGAATCCTTCCAGTTCCTTACTGGAAGAAAACTTGGCAAAAAATATGGCATCCTGAATTTCTAAATGTTTGCTTCTTTGTTCGCATTTGCTCATATCCCCAGAGGAATGAAGTCATTTATTTGATTTGCCCTGCTGCTTCACACTCCTACTTATGAATGGTAGGGAACAAGACTGGGAGTATGAATAGCCTGGCCACATGTGGTTTTGAAAGACGTGTTCACTTGCACATTAGCGTCCGAATAGAGTAGCTGGCTCTGAAATCCTACCAGTAAGGCTTTTGAGTAACTTAAAACCTTTCTAGTAGATGCTTAAAATTTCTTCCACTCTGACATTGTGTAAGCCCCTGTTGAAGTTTCATTACCTCAGTAACCACAGAAAAGCAGCCAGCCCTTTCACTGAAACCTTTTCCACAAAGGTCTGGATTAATTTTTTTTTTCCTTTTTCCTTGAATGCAGAGCACAACTTATTGTGGTTTAAATACAGGGTAGAAGGCCAACATCACATATGGATCTGGGTGGCAGTTGTGCTAAAGATGAAGTATGAATGTATCTCGTCCCTTGGCTACCTCTGTGCAACTCTGCACTAAATATGGAAGATGACCTGTATAATTTTCAACATAAGTAGGATATTCAGTGCTTTCTTTAGAGTAGCTTATAAAAGATCAGTCCCAAACAGCTGCCATTTCCTGGGCTGTTCTTGGTATTTTCCATGCTTGAAATAACTCCAGAGCTTCATGTCGTGCTCTGGTGGGAGCTTTTCCCACTTTCTTTCTAGAATTTGTTCCAGAGGCTCATGTTTCTTCAGTGATTCACCACTGGGTTAGCAGGGCATCATGGCGCAGGCAGTCACAAGATTTCTCTGTCACTCCTTCTCCCAGGTGCATGTTTCCCAGCAGAAGGACTTCAGCCTTCCCCAGAATGGCACATGTCCTCCTCGGCACGAGTGTCCCCTTCCCATGTTCACCACTGAGCCCCATCAAGGTTGCTTCCAACCTGACTCCTCCCGCTACTTGTAACATAGACCAGAAGAGTTACTCAGGGAAAAAAAAAAATTTTTTCCCCAGTGTTTCATCCCGGCTGGTTTCACACCAGGAGACAGTGGCAGTGCATGCCACTGCTATGTAGAGAGCCTAAAATCTCCTCTTAAAAATTTTAGGCAAAACTCTGCCAGCAGTCAATACGTGGAGGTGCTGAGGACTTTTTCTTGCTGTGAGATACTGCTAGGACTCTTTAGTACTGAGAAATATTTTAATTTTTGCCTTTTTTTCCCTTTGTTTTTTGAGTGGCCTGACCCCAAAGAACAGATATCAATGGAAAACTGAATATCAAGTGAAAAGGTTTTTGATTTGAACCCCCTGAACTCTCAGTCTATATCTGGTCAAGTCCCACTTGCTGATGCTTGGAGAAAGGCAAAGGAAAAGACCTTTTTAAACACCAGGCAATGCATTATATGTGTCTCCCCAGACACTCTCATTTTCAGGTTTTTTTTTTATTTATTCATACACTATAAAATTAAAGGATTGTTTTCTTTGGCACAAGATCATGCCTATTTTCAGAAGCATCCAGAGCTGCTCCAAATACTGCAGTTGCTACTGCCGAGGGAATCAGTGCCAGGCGGCTGCTCTTCATTTTTAGGGAACTTAAGAAAAGTTCATAGTGCTTAGCTGATGTTTTACATTTAGTAAAGCCTCTGTTTTCTTCATCAGAGGTTCATTAATCACCTTATTTGTTGCTTGAGCAGCAAGGTAGCAACCAGACAGAAATGATTGATGTTATTTGCTCATAACCCATACAAAGTTGTTGGAGTATGAAGAAAAGATGAGAAGAATTCTCGGTCCTGAGAAGGAAAAGCTGTTACTTCTGTCTGTGTTGTGGGGGGTCCAAGGCAAGAAGCTTACCTTAGCCCAGCAAATAATCACACAAAGCTCATCTAACAGCTTTCCTCTTTCATGGTGGTGATGGCTTTTTTCCCTCCAGCTAATGATTTTTTTCATGTGTAATCTGCACAGAGCCAGTGTGTGGATCTGCTCTGTGCTAGCGGATGGGATGCTTGGAGCCAGTAACAGGCATACAAACTTCTGGAGTTGATGGATTTTCATCTCAAGGAGCCTGCAGTGCTTGCACTGATGTGGTAGGTGAATTACTGAGAGTGTACAGGTTCAGCAAGGTGAAAGGTGGAATGAGATTTCCCTGTTCTCAGTTTGTGACTGTGAGCAGAACCTGCTGGGCATCAGGCACCCACCACCTCAATAAAATGAAGAGGTATGAAGAAGCTAGAAGTTTGGTCATGTGCTTTGCCACAGGTCGCACTACAACTTGTCAGAATTATTCAATTTAGAAGACTAAAAGACCCAATAAATTGCCTTCCATAGAAAATGCAAAAAACCCCAAACAACCAAAACAATGTATGACGGAAGGGTAGCAATGGCAAACGGACCTACTCTGTGCCCTGCTCCGGACAATATGGGTCTCTCTAATGACCTGAAGTCCATCCCTCTTTCTTAATTTTTAAATTAATTTCAGTCATATACATACGACTGTTCCCACCTGCACATGAGTTTGAAGTTTTGCTTTATACATTTTCATTGCAGATGAACTGCAGAAGGAAGAAGCCTTCATGGCACCATGGGGATTGGGCTGAACTGTGTGCATTGGCAGGCAGGCAAGAATTATCTCTTCATTAGCAAGGTGTAAATGTTTGATCTAAACTTGTTGTGGAGCAGCTGGTGTGAATTGCGACCTGCAATTCATGTTGCATTTCTTCTGTGTCTCCTTCCTGTACCAGATGCTATCTGGTTCATCAGTGCAGCCACTTATTTCCACCCTGTGCTTCTGGTTAGACCTAACCAAATCCACAAGTGGGGTGTAAGGGGGACACAACTCTTGGTCTTTCCTTAATATTCCCAAGGTGGAGGTTTGCCACATCTTTCAGTGGATGCCGATATTGTCACTGGGCCTCTCTCTGGCCGTGTCAAATGTGGTATGCAATAGACAGGGCAATGAAATCATTTCACCATAAAAGCTGTAGTGTTAGAGCTGCTTCCCCTAGCCAGCTGACATTTCACACTCCCTGCTGAGAAAGTCTTGCTGTAATCTGGTAGATAAGGAAAGTATTTTTATTGCACCTCCTTTTCACCTCTGAATACACTGCTTGCTAAGAATCTGGCTGTGCCACAAACGCACATTTTTGCAAGGGGAGGAGGAGGCTCTCGGTTACTGCAGATGCTGGTCTTACCCCCTCAGAGCTTGCTGAGTCAAGCAGATGCAGTTCAGAGATGAGGTAGGCTGCATCTTATACTTTCCAGGTTTTTCCATCCTTGCAGACCTCCCCGTTGGTCATTGTGGTTTCAGCCAAAAATAGAATTTAAGGGATGTGATTCATTCTTCAGCAAAATAGCAGAGGAAGGACCTGGATTTTTATATCTTTTCCATGCAGAAAGCCTAGTTGGTCCTATGGCTTCAGGAGCCCATCACCTGAAGCCCTGCGATGTATGGAATCTGGGAACTGCTACCAACTCTTAGCTCCTCACTGGGATATGGGCACTGCTGTACTGACACTGTCAATCCAAGCAGCACTGAATAGATCAGAGTAGAAATACCAATGTGGCTTTGGTAAGTCGCAGAATGGACCAAACCCTAAGTGAGAACCTTTTGGTCCCATCGTTTTGAAACCAAGAGCCTGCAGTTTGGTATCTCATCCTGTAGGAGAGCAACTAAGTTAGTTTTCAGAAGCACTGAGCACTGACAGCTGCCATGAGCCTCACAATGAAGTTCCAGAGGCAAAGGCTGGCATTGGCCTCTTAGAGAGCAGATCGCCTTCTTGCTTCAGCAGTTGGGAGTTAGGAATCTTTCTGGCTGCGATGTTTCAGGCTGTGACGCTGGCTGCAGCACGTGGAGCTGGGAAACCTTGCTGGGCTGGGAAGTTACTGTGGTGCTGATTCAGAAAGGCAGATTCTGGGGAAGATGCTAGAAGATGCCTATATTGTGACACTTGTCCAAAAGAGATTGTTTCCGGGAAAAGAGTTGCTGTACTTCTTTCACAACTTCAGTTATAAACAACCAGCCTGGAATGGAGCCTGGAAAATGTAGAGACTCATGGGCTTTTTCATTCTTGGTTGTGCGCAGCCTCTTCATCTTCGCCCTAGAGAAAGAGCAGAGCTCTTTCCAGCTCACAGCCAAGGCAGACTAGTCTCATGGAAACTGGATCCTTGCAGAAGAAGAATGTAGAGGGTGTTGATTTGTTTTCTTTGCCATTTATCTTGCTGGAGAGAGGAGGTGAAGGATTGGAAATGAGACAGGTATATCATCCCCTGATTAATGTGAATTGTCTGGTGTGTTTTGGGATGAATCCCAGTTTCCTTTGGTTATTTTTATCCTAAAAGGTGTGAACTGCTAATCTGAATTTCATCAAGTGACTTGTTGATGCTTCTCATGCAATAGATGCTTTAGCTGAAATATCCCAGCATGAAGAAACAATCAGAGGCTCTACAGGTGCTCTGGGGGAGAGCAGTAAATTAGGCTGAAGCTTGACGTACCAGCCAAGGAGAAGGCTGATGAAGGCAGTGGTGCACGAGTGGCTGTCTGCCTGTGCCTGATGCACTGATCTTGGCATTACAGATTGATTTTCTGCTCCAGTGTTTTCAAAGATACCCATGACATCAGTCAAGCAACTTATTTTCATCTATCTCTTTCCCAGGTCTATACTTTTGGGTTCAGTAGGGTGCCAAGGAGCAGCACGAAATCAGAGGTCACCTGCTGCCTCACCAGCACAGGGCTCCTTTGACTTCTGGATTCAGGAGGAGGCCAAGTTGGAAGAGAAGCAGTTTCCCACCTGGAATTTCTTGTCTGGGTGTTGGGAAGGTTGTTAGGGATTCCAATATTAATTAGGATTTTTCTGTTTCAATTAACTTCCCTTCCAGATAAACTCGAGCCCTGTACTGGGTGTGTTATAACCTCTTCCCTGCAATTCTGCTCCTTTGAATGTCCCTGCAATAACAGACTATGGACATAGAGTGTGGAAACCACATTGGATTTTCTAGTGAGAAAACCTATTTGTCCCAGGCTTTTTGTTATTGCTGTTGTTACTCTTAGTAACATTGTGTGCACTAGAAAACAGATGATTAATGGTATGGTGAGAGGGGAAGGTTTGTTTTTAGTTTTAGGCAACTAAGACAAGAGCAGCTGTATCCAGTTAGAATAAAGGTCCCTAAGAGTGGCCAGCACTGGGCACTCAAGACAGAAGAACAGCGAAAATGATGTGATGCTTGCCTCAAATGCTCATCCAGCCTCCAGAACTGGTGGCTGTGGGGCAGCCTGGATCTGAGGTTGGTGTCTGTGTCTGTGAGAGCCTCCGCTGGATTTTTCCTCTATGAATTTGTCTGGTTGCTTTTGAACTTTCATAAAGGGTTTGCATCTACCGCTCCTTCAAAGTGTAATGATGCACTGCATAAAGATTTGCCACCTTGCCTTTGGTCTGAAATTGTCACTTCCTCCTTCCTCTTGCTGCCCCTGATTGTAATGTGTCTATCGGTGACTCAGTCAACTCCTTCAGAACTTGAAAATTTCTTGAAAAAAAAACAATAAAAAAAAGGGTGGGGGTGTGTGTGTGGCACCGCTGTGTAGGTGATGCTATTTAAATTGTCCTTTCATGCAGATGATTGACATAGAGGTTTCTGTGCCGTATTAATAAATGTGCATGTGTATTTGTGTGTGTGGAGGTGGCAGGATGGGGAGGTTGGTGGGGTGGAGGGGTCACAGGGCAGTGTGGGAAAATCAAAATGCCAGGAGAAGGCTCTGTGGTCCACCTGACAAACCTGCAACTGGCTCTGCTGGGAGCTGGAACTGGGTGAGTTCAGAGCATAAGTAGGATGCTTATTTCTAATACTAAGGGCAGTTAGGAATTGCAGTGATTCATTAAGAACTAGGGCAAATCATCTGTCCTGGGAAATTTTCTGAACTAAAAGCGCTCAAGATCTTTCAGAAATTGAAATTCTGCAGAGTCATAGATTTGTGCGAATGTTGGGTTGGGACGCACTTAAAAAACTTACCTAGTCCTACCATCTGCTGTGAGTATGTATTTTTAAAATCCTCCTGAGAAGGAGAATTCCAAATGCCCAAGGAAAATGTCCCCAGGATTGCCTGTTCTTCAAGTTGGGATTTTTTTTCCTGATAGCAAGATAAGCATTATGGCACACTACAGACTAAGCACGTGCATAGACCCTCATCACCTTTCTTTTTATATATCAGTTTTTTAGACATTTGAAGGCTGTTTTCAGCCCCCCCCCCCCGTTTTTTTCAATTCTATATTGAGAAAACCCTGCTTTCAGCTGTCCCTCTTGAGTCAGACCTTATACAGCTGTTTTCTTTTTTATTTTTTCTTTTTTGTTTTCTCCTAATTTTTCTTTTCCCCAACTCTGCTGGACTCTGTTTAGCTTGTGTTCACTTTTCCCAAAGCATAGACTTTGCATTTCTTGCTGCTCATGTCCTGCCACGGGACTGTTAAGACTGAGGCTATTGTGAGATACGCTGTTTGCAAGAGCAGCCTGTGTTCTTCAAGTTATTCTAGCACTCATATTTCTGCAGAAATCCGATTAATTGCAGTGCAGGTGTATCCTCTGTGTTTGTAAGTTGAAGGCTGGGTTAAAACTATGTTGGGCTAAAGAGGTATTTTTTCCTGAAACTTGTAGAAAGGGCTCTTCCTACTGAGAGACGTGTCACAGATACAGACCAAGGGGGGATGACGCCTGCTTGAGAATGCTGACAGTATGTACAGCTGAGCAGATGTTTCAGAGGCAATAGGATGGATAAAGGCAGCATTTCCTGTTACAGATGGTTAATTTACTGAGGAAGTTGCATTCAGGGCCAAAAGAGCAAGAGCAGAATAGTCCCGTGGGTGGTTCCCTGTGGTATTTTTCCAGAGGAGATGCTGATTTAATACTTCCTGTTGTTCAGTGTTTCAGTGGGATTCTCTGATTCCCAGGGAAAGAGAGTTCATGGTGCTGAGCCCTTGCTTAATGGTGTGCAGTGCAATGGCTGTGCGTGCTCCGCTATGCCAGGAGACAGGAGATGCTAGATGCTGCTGCCTGTCAATGAAATTGGAAAACACTGCTGAATTCGTAAGGAAGGGTGTAGAGAGCAGGGCCAGAGCTGTGGGGTATTGCTGTGGAAGAAGATGCCATTTGGGGAGCCTCTTGCCTTGCAGGGAGCTGGTTAACAGATAGCACGGAGTCTGAGCCAGCTACGCAGCACCATGAAGCTGCAACTAGTGTTGAAGACAGTGAGTTCTGTAGCGTTTTACTGAGTTGCCTGTGGTCACTGTTACAAGCAAATTCCCCTCCACTGGATAATGAATTATCAGATCCAGACAGAGGAAGTCTCTCATCGTTCTCCTCCTCTGAGGTAACCCAGATTCTTTGTCAATTAACTTGTTTTACAAACTGGAAGCGCAGGATACAAAAACAGTGGTTAAGAATCTCTTCCAAGTAGTACTTAAGTGGATGGAAACTTAATACAGGTCAGATTGCTATGCCAAATTCCAACTATCCAAATTGGGTAGCTAACTTTCAGCTTTCCTAAATCCCTTCTCAGATGTAAGCATCACTAAGCAGCTCAACCCATGCATCTCTGTTACAACCCTGTCTGTGGATAAAGCCACCCAGAATACATGCTCCTTCAGGCTACAGCTCTTAGATGAGCTCTCTTCAAAAAACTGGAGATGTGTTTTCCACCTTTCCCCCCTCACTCTGTTTTCTCTGACTGCAAAGAGAGCTGATAACTTGTCTTCCCCTTATCCTGGCTTCATACTTACCATAACCTACTGATAGACCAGTCAGTAAGTGTGCTGTCACTCTGCAGCAGGGTCATCATCGTTTGCCATTGCAAAATGGCAAAAGTGATAGGGGTCTGATACCCTTTACTCTTAATACAGCTACCACCTTGTAGTATAGATTTCAAACAGCTTTATATATACCCTTTTTATTGTTTTGTTTTTGATTTTACCAGAGTTAAAAAGGTCCAGTTAAAAAGTATAGAATTTTATCTTTCCTTCCCCCTTCTCCCTCTCCCTTCTTTCCACTTTCCCTTTCCTTTCTTTCCCCTTTCCCTTCCCCTCTGTTCCTGTCCTGTGGTGGGGTTAAAGCTCATTTGTTTATGGCTGATCACATTTTGTCAGCCTTCCAAGCAGCAAGTAGTGCTTGGCAGGATAATGCTGAGACTGCATGGGCCAAAATTATAAATACCTTGAAATTAAGGTTGTGTGTTCCCAATTTCAGTTTTTATAGGGGAAAAAGTATTGCTTCATGTTACAGAAGGAAAGTGGAAGAAGTGGAGAAAATCCAGTATTTCAAGCAAGGTTTGATCCAAGAAAGGAATTCAAAGGAGTGCTGTCAGCTTGTGGCCTCTACAGACAGAAGCAATTCTGTAAGAGGACGTGAGCTCTGCAACGTACTCCTGTGTCCGGGGACTTGGCTCTGCTGATGCTGGAGTATGGGAGAAGGGACCAGCGATAACTTGAAGATACTGTTTCCAAAATGAGGAAGCCCAGCCTTGAAGAGGGATTAGATGACAAGGGCCCTTCACACTGATTAGATAAAGACTTGGAGAGGAGATGGACAGGAATTGGTGTTCTCCATAGATGTCCTCCAAGAATGGTGACAAGTCTTGGAGAGGAGGGTGCATGTAGGAGGTCCAGTCTGACGGGTGATTTTCCCATAAATCCTAGTTTACAATGAAACCTAGTGGGAAAAGGGCACTTGTGAGTGAAACATTTCGCCTGGGAAGTTTTGAGACACTCCAGGGTCAAGCAGGAGTGTTGACTACTTGGGTTTATCCCTTGGATGTAAACCACCAAGCACACACCTGTGCTCCATGGTGTCTCAGTGCCTTGTAAATGAGGCTTGTAGCCATAGATAAATTCATTATATCTGGGAAGTCTCATGATACATACCTATTAAAAAAGGGCAGATACAAACCTGCATAAAATTCTGGGTGAGAACTGTTGGAAAGCATTCTTAGTAGGAGATGAGCAGTGATTTAGGGGAGAGATGGTAGTAGGGATTATGGAAGAGTTGAACTGCTATACTTTGTTAACTGAAAAAGGATCCAATAAATTTCTATCAGGATCTGGCCAGAAATGTTTCAATACCCGCTTTGGTTTTGCCCTATGGTGGGAGATAGCAACCCCATTCAGCAATATGTCCTAATTAATGTGTCAGTTCCCTCTTCTGGAGCACAGAGATCAAAGGTTTTTAGAAAATGCTTCCTTCCCACATGGAGGGCTATTCCTAGTATTATTTTTGGAACTGGGGTTAGCAGAAGTTTTCCGGGAAGAAAATTGCAAATCTCAGTGCTCTGCAGGCCATCTGCTTAATTTCTTCTTCTTTTTTTTTTTTTTTTTTAAATACATGAGACATTTTGGAGCCTGTATGTAATCGGACAGTTGTGTTGACTGATTCTGGCGTGTTGCAGAACAAACACCTTGTAGCCTGGACCAGATGTGGGGAGGTTAATGAGGTGTCTGTAACCAGGCTGTGAAAACCTGAAGCTACAGCAAAGGTTTGGAATTTGATACCTCTTGAGGTAATGGAAATTAGTGCTTTAGGCAGAAGAGAGAGTGCAGATTTGGGGGAAAGTGCTGTTAAAGGCAATGAAGCAGTACATGAATTAGGACTGAGGGATGTTACTTTGAGAGTTGAAGGTTGGCTAGAAAGGGAGGTCCCTGGAGAAGCTCTCGTGGTGCTTCTTTATATTTGATAATTTTGACTGCTGAGAAAACACAGCTTGCAAACATGTAATTTAAATACATAGTCTACTTTCCCCTGGAGGATGATTTCATATCTTGCACCAAGAGCCTGAGCAATGCTTGTGGGCATTGTGATCTGAGCCTCTGTGCAGGCTCTGGAGCAATGAAGTGGATGCTGGTTAAGGGCCATGAGAGGTGACACACAGCCACTTCCCCCCCGCTGGTCACATGTAGATGGCAATGGGAATGGTTAGAAAAAGAGGCTCTTTTGGAAGCTACCAATGGGTGCTGGATTTTTTTCTGCCATGGCAGGAGCAAAAAACCTCAGCTTTCCAGCTGTGTGCAGTCCCCTCAGACCACTATTACTCATTTTGATGTGCTTTGTCCTCCAGCCCCATAACTCATGTGTAGAACTGTTGGTGACTATTTTTCTCATCACTTGATCTTTTAACATCTCCCTTGGAGTGTGACAGCCTGTTGGGCAGTACACAGCAAGGGCAGAACTAGCTGGTCTCACAGCTGGAGATGTGGCTCTGCCTTTGCCTTGCTGACACTGGATCCTTGAAATGTGTATGGTGGGGCATGTCCCACCCGTCCCTGGATAGCTGGGAGTGTTCACGCCATCATCTCAGAGCTAAGGCAGGTCCTCTATGCTCCCAGAGCCCATCGCCTCCTTGGGAACCGTACCCGAGGTGCGGTAGCAGATGTGTACCAGATGGGGCAACCTGTGGAGCACAGGACACACAGTTCATGCTGTTGCCCATGATCATGGAAACAGGACTATCCAGTGAAGTGACTCTTAATCTCGAACTTGCTATTTGGTGTTTTTAGTAATTTCAGGCTGTAAAGCCCTCCCCATTCCCCAGGGTGGGTTTCCTGTCCTAGCAGCTGTGCTCTCAGCATAACATGGTGTTGTGGGCTGGACTGGGGAGAAGCCTCTTGGCACTGTCCTGGGGCTGCCAAACTCCCTTCAGATGTGCAAAACCGCATTTAATTTTGAATGAAAAATTTTTATGGTGGCATTCTCCCAAAATAGCAAGGAATGTTTTACCACCTCTTAGAAATACAGGGAAAACCCATATAGTCTGAGGTATCTTGCTAGCACCCAGGAACTGTGTGTGTTGCCACTATCCAGACAGATAGGAATAACTATTTTAAGTTATCTTTCTTAGTATAGGGCTTTTGCTTTCCTTTGGGACAGGGCTCTTCATTCATCTTCCTTTTGGAAACTCCATATGTTTGTTTTCCTCTTGCCTGCTTGGCATATTGAAGCAAAATGATGTGATTGACCTTCAGGGTTATGGATGAAGCCTAGTTTCCGATCTTCATTAATTTAGGGTAGCTGCAGAAAATCTCAGAAGCACTATAGATATTACAGATGCAAGCAGAAGCTGAATGGCTTGAGGAGGTTCAGCGCTTCAGAAATTTGTAAATATTCAGCTTAGAGAGAAGCGGAGCATGTGTGTGTGATAGATTTACTGGGTGTCCTTGGCCACCTTTGCACTTATTGAAGCAGAGGAGGAATGGCCATTACTTTTTTTATAAGAAAAAACACGAAACAGGAAATCTTTTTAAATTTTGCTTGCGGCCTCCCTGAACACATATTAGATGGCCTTGCTCTTACATCCCAGTGAAAGCCAAAGGCACGGAGAGGAGTCATAGGGCGGTGGTGCTGCCTGGCGACCTGTGCTGCTTCCCAGAGTGTCACAGCCAGAGCCATGGTGCCTCAGACACCATCCTCCAGGCACTGCTTACTTTGCAGCTGCTGAATGCTGTCTGTGAGAGAGTCGTTCAGCATTTTTCTCAGGGCTTTTGGAACATGCTTTCAGCACCACATGGATCACATGAAGTCCCTGGTTCCCGCGGGAGCAAGGAGGAAAGCTGGGTGCAATTCCCTACTAGTTGGTGGAGTCCTCCCCTTCCCCGATCTGCTATGTCACCCCCCTAAGGAATTTCTGAGGAGGGGGCAGCAATCTCTGGATTCCACTCCAAATTACTTGGGAAAGAAACCCCCTCTCCTATGCAATCTGCTGTGATAAATGTCAGCCCAGAGCCTGTGGAACGGACAAGTAAATCCTCCAGGCCCATGCTGAGAGGGACCACTCCATGTAACTGGCTTCTGGCGGCTAGGTTTGTACAACAGTGCATATTCAGCAAGGCTGTTCCTGTTATGTCTCCCAGGCTCTGGTTTAACCGTCAGACAAACTCCTGCTTCTTGCAGCATCCCTGCCTGCTCCCCCTGCCCCTGAGGAAGTTGAGGCTCTAATGGAGCAAAGCCGCTGCATTTCACTCAAAAGAATGGGGTAATTAGTGACAAGGCTGTTTACATATCAAGCTTCCTTTTTCTGACCCAGTGATTTGGCACTTTGAACACAGCTGCTGGTTGAATACTAAAGCCAGCCCTTTCCCAAGGAACAGCAAGCTCGGCTGCAACAGAACTGCTTAAAAATGTGTTGCCTAATTGCTGTTGCTTAATTAAATGAAAGAGCATGCCAGCTCTGCATTCTGGCTGTGCTAGGGAAGGGAGGCAAGAAAAGCTGGGAGGGTGAAAGCTTCCTCTGAAGCCTGGAGCAAAGTGATTTTGTCCAGGTCTTAATGGTCTGCCAAATGCTGCAGAACTTTTCACTGGGCTGCAAAAACTGTTACAAATTTTTTTTTTCCTGTCCCTTCTTTTCTTCCCCACACAAAGCCAACTCTGAGAGCCAGCAGCTTTGTGTGGTATGGATTGGAAGGGAAGGCATTGGCTTAACAAGTCCTGGAGTCTTGTTTCTAGCTATGCCCCTGGTTTCTTTGAGCACAAGGGAAGTTGGTGTCCTGTGCAGTCAGCATCTGGGCCAGCAAGTCAGCGTGGAGCGGTGCGGCACCATGCAGAGTTACCTGCATGGGTCTGGAAACAGTTCGGTTGTGTTTGCATACTGCTGTGGCCTCCGCTGACAAATGCTCCAGGCACAACTTAACTCGTTTCAGCACAGCATCCTGGAAATATGCTTATTTTGTCCCAGCTGCATTGCCCTGATACCTGGGCTGTACAGTCCCAGTGCTTCCAGGTCTGTGGTTAATGTGTGTTATGTACAGTCAGCTGTCTCTGCATCCCTGGCATGGATGTACCAGGTACTTCACCATTTTGACTCTTTGGCTCTGATTTCATAGGACTTTTTTGTTTGCTTGTTTGTTGTGGTTTTGGTTTTTAGTTTTTTGTTTTTTTAGCATTTTACTGCCTTGCATGACTGGACTTTGAGGTCTAGAGGTAGGAAAGGCTTGCACTGCCTGCGGAGGGATCCTCTCCTAGGAAGCTGGAAGCTGAGCAGCGCTGGCCTGGCTATGCTTACCAGTAGGATGTGCAAACAGGAGGGTGTTGATGTTCAAACTCAGTAGCCAGCTACCAGCCAGCTTGTTTATAGCATTAACCATCTGCTGTGATGGAAAGGCTGTGTTCAAGCAGATTATCCATATGTGGGTCTTGGATGACAGTGAAGTGATCAAGGGTATGAATGAGTGGGTGTACTCTTTTGCTGCCTGGAGATGAATATGTGCAGCTCCTACCCTTGCAAGTTCTGAGAGGAGTTTAGATCTGTTGCAGAAATGTACTGAGCCTCTCCAGTGGTTAAATGATTGTTTAGACTCGGAAGGAAGGACTAGAACATAAGATCAAAGGTAGATGGATGAGGCTGTGGGTCTCTGCCATCTGCTAAATGCATCACAGGTAGCAGGGCTGGCTGTGCTGCAGATCTTAAATTCCCAATACCTCTTGCAGGGGATTGCATTTCTGAATTACCTGGGTAACTGCAGAATGCATTTTGCATTACCCATTGCCTGAATTACGTTGCAGTCCAAGTATGCTGTCTGCAGTGTGCTGCAATAGGGTTTAAATATTTTTCCAGACCAGCTTTTAATCCACTTATTTTTCAGGAGGCCTGTTTGAACATAAATGAATGTAATTAAATGTGTGTTTCCCAGTTGGACAAAGACCAGGGAGGGGAAGGCAGCTGGCCTGGAAGGAGGCACAAAGGCTTTGAAACAAGCTGCTGTGAGGTGCTCTGATGCTCTTTCTGGAGTTTGTGAGTATCCAGTGAGGAAGATGCCAGGGAAAATGTGGCTTATACCCATGTGAATTGCCTTAATCAGAATCCTCCTGTTTGTTGCGGAAGTGTGTGGGACTCGGCAGGGAAGGGGTGAGAAAATTAATGTCTCTGGGATCTCAGTTATTGCTATTGCACGCACATGGGGGCGTGTACATGTGCTGTTGCTGTAGATGTGCTGCAGTTGTATCATCTGATGAAGTGCTGAGCAAAGAACTCTTAAGGTCAAGGGGTATTGGTGTCATTTAGTGTTTTGATGCTGTGAAAAGATGAAATCAGGACTCAATAGTCTGAATGACTATTAATTTCACAGGATTTGACCCACATGAGTAAGCTAATGAGATACCTCAGTGTATGTGTGGTATACCCCAATACTCCAGGACACTGATTACTTATGAAAAATGGTCACCAAACTCCTAAAGGACACTGCCAGGTCACAGAGACACAATGAGCAGAAAAAGACCAAGTCAGAAGTGTAGGTTTCTTCTCAAGTATTTCCTTACCCCATTTTTTTTGCAATTCCAGTTCAACAACATTTGAGCTTTCCGATTAGAGGGTTGTAGTACAATTGTGTTCCTTGGTGCATGCAAGAATGGGTCTGCACCTGCGTCTGAGCACAAGAGGCATAGTCCTACCCTGGCCTTTTCCAAGAACCCAGCCATTAGCAGATTTGCAGGACAGAGGAAAATTTGCCATGGCCAAAAATAATTCCTTCTCTGTGACCAACTGGGAGTGGGTGTCTGGCTGGCCATCACATCATCATTCACTCTCCACTTTGGCTTGAAACCTGGAAGGAGGATATACTATCAGGCATTTTAAGGATACTTTTTGAAACATGAATGTACTTTCTTTATCCTACCAGCAGGCTCAGCCTAAGCTGAACATCACTTTACCTGCTCTCTCCTTTAGGATGTGCTGGGGAATATGACTTTTCGTAATGCAGAAGTTGCACGCCATGCAAGGTCCTCCTCTGTATTTCCTCAGAAGTTTTCAGGGGTGTGAGAGAAAGGAGCTGTGTTTATATCTTCCCAGGCAATGTGTTTTGGGTCTGTTCTTAGGTGCTAGTTATTACAAAATAGTCAAATCTGCTTGCTTCCATCAAGAAAAGGAAACTTATTGAAAGTGCTGCTTCCCAACTGCTGCTTGCCTTCATGGGGGGGAGGATTGAAAGAATTGTTGGGTAGGTTGCGAGTTTGTTATTGATGTGGGATGCAGGAGGACCCAATCAAGATGTGAAAGGGAGCATCTAGGTATGAACACTGGTCAATTTTAATTCTCATGCTGCCTTGAAGGAAATTCTTCTTTTCTTGTTGAAGTGTGGGGTAGTTTGAACAGGACCACTGGCAATTCCCTTGAGTCCTTTGAGTGATGTGACAGTCGAGTCCTGTGCCTGTGATCAGATATAAACCTGAAGCCCACTATATGGACCTCCTTTGCTAGGAGTCTCACATCTGCCCATGCAGCTGGAGATCCTGGAGCTGAATCTGTGGTTTACTTGCCCATCATTATGGGAGGTGAAGTGGGATGTAGTTTCAGTGCCTGAGTTTAGTACTTTCAGAATAAGACTGTGAAGATTTGTTGATGAAAATCCTCTGGAAGATTTAAAGGAAAAAAAGCCAAAATTTGCCTTCAAATCTTCTCCCCAGAGCTAGGTTCCTCCCTGCAGTGTTCTTCAGCATGCTCCCGCCCAGGTTGGCACCAGGTCAGTTTGACGCTGGGGGAGCTCACGGTGCTGCTGGGAGCAGGTTAGTGGCCAGGCTGTGCATGGGGAACGTGGCATGGGCTCAGGTTCAGCTACTACAAGGGAAGGTGGCCTGAAGGTTAAGAGATAAATAAGCTGTTGATGCCCCTAGAGTTGTTGACCAGTGTTGGCTGGTCTAAGATGATGCATGTGTCTTAAGCTGTGGATTTCTTTCTCGTCTCGTGCAGCCAACACTAAAACATTCATGCACACTGGAGAAGCCGTGTAAGGGTCATTTCTCAGGCTGCAGAGGACAAGTTTGTTTCAGCTGGCAGCCAGCAACTCCTAGGGTCTCTAGCATCTCCCATCAGTGGAGCTGGGTGAAGGGTTAAAAGCAATGTTTCTGAGTTTTTGGTGATGTGGGGTGTAGCTGGCTTGCTCTATCCCTCCCTGCAGCAGCTCCGTGGGGACAGAAGCTGCACTCGAAGCAGTTTGCTCACCCCTATGGTGATAGCAGCCACATCTGCTTGCAGAGATGGAGCACAGCTGCTCTGAGCGGGTGAAAGATGAGAAAGCTCCTGCTGCAGCCTCCCCAGGCCTCTTGGCATAAATCCCAAAGCCACTGCCTCAAAGCAGCAAGGGGGATGAGGGCAAGGGACGGGAGGTGTGGGGAAGACGTGGGCCCACGAGCCAGGGCGGGGTGGGCTCAGAGCCGTCCTGTTCCCTCAGTGGGAGCAGTGGGACAGAGAGGGGAGTCAATATTTCCAGTCTTGGCTTTTATGCTTTATTACTGCTGCTTTCAGCAGACTTGTTTGTCGGGAGGAGCTGTAGGGGGGCTGCAAACAATGGCTGCTCACATTTTCCAGCTGTCAGATACTTAATGACATTAACTCCCCAGCCCCCTATTCTTTTTTTCTCTTTAGCACAGCCAGCTGAAGTGCTGCCAGCAGCCATCTCGACCTAAATCGTGGCCCCAGTTGCTGCCCTTCACCTCCCAGGGGACCCTGCTCTGCTGGGCTGCCCTCCACCAGCAAAGGGGCTGTTTTCTTGTAGGAAGCAAAGTGCAGAGCAACCGAGGTGGGATGGCGGTCCTTGGTATTTCCCTCCCCTTGAGGAGCTGTAAATGTACATTAACTAGATGGACATGTGGGAGGGAAGTGTATCCTTGAGAGCAAGAAGATAATTTGTTTCATGTATGGAAAAGGCATCCATTCTCTGCACAGACTACTGAAAGCAGCAGAAGCCATCTGGTCTTAGCATCCCAGAGAACGGGAGGGCTCAGAAGTTTGCCAACTCCATCATCCTGCTCACCCACAGCCACCAGTGTCCCTGCCTTTTATCCTTTATAGCCCCCTTCCTGCAAAGGCTGGGAGATTCACACTGTTCACGCACGGAGCCTTTTGCACCATCTCAGCCCTGCATTGGTCACTGGGCTGCAGGTTCAATAGAGCTCTGAGCAGGCTGAGGTTTGAGCCTCACAACCTGGGTGTTTCCAGTCACTTTCTTGTTGGTGCTAGTTTTAGGTTGAAGGACAGCTGAGCTTGGGAGAGTGGCCCAGTTTGTTCCATTATTCTTGTGAACTAGCAGACAATTTATATTCAGCCTTTCCTGGGAGTAAGGGTGATATGGAAGGAGACACTCGCCACAGAGAAGAAAAAAGAAAAGTACCTTTGGACTGTAGCCATACTCTTTGAATTCTGGAACTGAGGTGCATCACACCACCTCTAAACTGATCATTTCTGCCTAGCTCTGACTCCAGGCATACAGTTTGCCCTTCTTATGGTATGTGCATTATATATAAGTGCATGTAGGTCTGTACAAACATTGTACACAGTTTGCATGCTGTTGCAACATGCCAGCTGCTGTGTATGAGCATGCTTGTGTGTTTAGATGATAAGAGCTCTAATGCTTTCAGGAACTGTGGGCTGGAAACATCATCCCGAAGATTTACAGCACCCTTATCCCCCACTACAGGGTACCTGCTAGATACGTGCTGTCATATGCATGCTGCTTCCCTCCCATTGTGTGCTCTGGGATTTGCACAGGATCTGCAGTAAAAAAAAAATAAAAAGGAAGTTAATTTAGGAACACTCTAGACGGTTCCAATAAGTTGCTTCAATTAATTCTTTGGTATTCCTGCTTTTATTTATTTTTGCTGCCATAGCAGCGGGGAGTCAGAAAAGGTCAGTGCTTTAGTTTGTTAATCAGTGTCCAGGGTCCAGCCATGTT
This sequence comes from Phalacrocorax carbo, assembly GCF_963921805.1. NCBI lineage: Eukaryota > Metazoa > Chordata > Aves > Suliformes > Phalacrocoracidae > Phalacrocorax > Phalacrocorax carbo. Next base: position 38,748,518 of record NC_087519.1, on the reverse strand, counting down.
GCCAAACCCTCCCTGCCCCAGAGAGCCTAGGCTCTGTCTGGTCTGTGAGGCAGGTGGGGTGCAACAGACCCAGTGGGGGAGATCCAAGGCATCAAAGTCTGGCAAAGTCTAAGCTGTCATTCTGTGTAGCAGCAAGGAGATGTCCTTGGCAGGTTTTGGTTTAAGAGCTGAGAGCCTACGAGTCAGGCTTCTGACCTACGATTCATTATTGGGGTTAAATGCCAGACAAAAGCATTTTTGCTCCCCTTTGCACTGAAAAAAAGTGCAATTTAATGGCTCTCAGAGGTGGAAAATGAGGATGTCCTTCCTCCAGTGCACCAGAGTGGGCGAGAGGACCATCCGGCTCCTGTTTCCCAGGGGCTTGCTGTAGCTTGGAGGAGACACTTGCCAATTTACCAGCAATGCAAAGGCAGGAGCGTGGGAGGATTCCCATGGGGTGGGGAGTAAGAGTTGATAGCTTGTACCTCACAGACCTCCCAATGTGCAAGAGAAGAACTCGAGTATTAAGGGCACTTGAAGGCTGTTGTTTCTGTAGACACCACATTATTCCAGTCCACTTCACCTGTGGCTTCTCCTTTTTGCACCGTTTCATTTTCTGCTTGACTGCCAATGAAAGCAATATGCTATTTTGATATTATTAGTGGTAGAAAGGCCTAATCAGACCTTTTCTTTCCTTGACAATGTCTTCCCGGCCTGCCTGGGAGCTGATCCAGCCTGCCCGGCCAGTCATGCAGTGGGATTTCCCAAGGGCCATGGCCCAGCATCCTTCTCCTGTTCCTGATGCTTGTCTCTCTTACTAGGCACAGAGGGCTGTGGGGAAAAGTGACCCTGACTTTTTCATCTTCCTTGCTCTGAACTGAGACCTCCCCCGGTTATTAACTGAGCTATCAAATCTCAGCCATGGGCTGAAACTTGACAAGGAAGGTGTTTGGGCAAAAGTGTGTGTGTATGTGAGAGGATATAATGGATTTTCCTGTAGGAAGCATCCTGGATCAGGGACATAAGCACAGGAAGAGGCGTCAGGTTTGCCTTGGCTGTAACTGCTCTGGGATGCGTATCCTGAAATAACTGTGAACCCCAACCATCAGCTCAGAGCTGGTCCAGGCCCATTCCCATGGCCAAGCCCACTTTCTCCTTGGCTTGCAGACTCAACCCAAATGACTTGTCTCTGTTTCTCAGCAGTCCCAGTGACAGCTTTTTACCTTAAAAGTTGGCTGGGAGAATTAGTAGAGGTTCTGTGCTGGGAACTCTGGGTGCTGATGCTTAGAGGTGTAATTAATTGCTGTGGTTTGTTTTGCACGTTAAACTAGAAGTTATACTGGCAAATGCTGGAGCTGTAACATCTCAGTTTATGTTGGGGGCTGGGGCAGGTGAGGAGATGCGGCACTTCCCTGACTGAGGCTATGCTTACTCTGCACACTGACCTCACTGGTGTGGAGCTGATGTGACCAGACCCTGCTGGAAGAGCTCCTAGGACTTAGCAGGAAACATCCTGGCATGTGGGCTGGCATCATGCTCAGTGCTGACTGCAGCCATGGGCACCACTCTCAGCTCCATCTACACTGAGCCTGTGGACATGGCTGGGTGGGTCCTAGCACAGTGGTCTCTCAGGTCAGTGTGATGGTTGTAAGTCCAAGTCACTGCACTCATATTTTTTTCTAATCTTTGTTAATAGCACATTATATGTTTAATTTGCCTAAGCAGACCCAGTCCTGAGGGGCTAGAAAAATGGGGTCTGCCTTAAACGAATACAGAGCAGGAAATTATCTTACAAGTCTAACGCTAGCCTGAGCCATAATCACCATGCCTCCAGCCTTCTTCACAGCAATGTGATTTATGGGCAGGCACTTGTCCTAGTTTCAGATTTCTTCAGTCAGTATTTCTGGGCTATGCTTCAGGCTGATCTAACGTACCACCAACCTCTTCTTGCCACTATATGCATGGCTGACCCTTGTCAGGGTCATTCATTACGGTGCTCAAAGTGTAGTAAGAAAAATATGGATTTCTCCCTGGGAAACATAAAAAGTTCCCCGTCCCCATCTGCAGATTTGATATAAGCGTCAAAGTAAGCAGTGGAGTTAACCCTTGGCCACAGAGGGCAGAAGGTGTGTAGGGGCCCCTGCAACCCAGCCTGTCTGTAGTGATGCTCAGCAGCAGCGGTGTCTTTCTTGGGAGGGTCCCCAGAGCAAAGAAGGGAGAAGTGTGAACCAGAGGGGAGCAAAGCCATTGGGTGAGCACCACCCTGTCTGCTTCTGTGTGCTCGTGTCGTGCTCCTGTGGGACTGTCAGCCCAGCTAGCACTGCAGCTAACTATGTAATTGGTATATAAGAAAGAGCTGGATTTAATGTGCCAAACTGAGAGAGGGCTTGGGACGTGGCTTTGAAGAGATAGGCAAACCTGGAGCATCTGGTTTTTTGGCCCACATTACCTGTGGTTGTATTTTGAGCCCCTTTAATGTTAGGAGATTTGCCATTGACTGCAGTGGTTCTAGGTCTTAATGCTTCCCCGCACCTGTATGTGGACCTAGAAGCATTCAGCCTTATATGTAGTGGTGGGGAAGACATTCAGGGTTTGTTTTACTTCTTCCAATGTTCTATGGCAGAGGGTCATGAAGGAAACCCGACCAGCACCGGCGTGGTTGGCAGCATCCTAGAGAGCATGTTGACATGCCTGTACAGCTCATTGGCTCGCATGCTGTATGCCAAACAGCAGCATGGACATAGTCATTGCCTCACTAGGGCGGGTGGCGAAACGCTGAAAAGGGCGTTGCACTGATGTAGAAGAAAAGGTTACTTGGCCAGAGCCTGTCTCTGTATTGGTGCAGCACCACGCCATGCTCGGACACCTCTCATGCTCTGCACACCCTTTCCCTTTCCCCTTTTCCGTGCTGGCCCCAAGGAAGGAGCTGAAGAGGATTTTCTTTCATTTGTTTCACCAGCTTTCTAATTTAAAACTCCCTGTCGCTTCCTTGCTCCAAAACTACTTCTTTGGCAGGGCCAGGAGAGTGAGTCACAGCCATGGCTCAGGATCCTGCCTCCTGCTTTGGCTAGCAGCGCTGCAGCTGGTTCAGCGCAGCCCTGCTGAGGATGCTCTTGTGCACTCGCTTGCTGTAGGGGATGGAGGCACTAACCTGGGGCAGGGGGGAGGCTTTGCTGGTGGGAGTAAATGAATAGGTTAATGAGCAAAAAACTTACTCTGATGTATGAGCCCAGACCATTTCCTAATGTGTTGCTTTCAGGGGAGAGGGTTGTGTGTGCTCACTTGGTAACTCCGGCAAACTTCTCCCAAAGGCAGGATCACTCTGAAGAGCAAAACCATGTGGGAGGCACATCTATGCAGAGGCTGTCTCTAACATCGTGGTCCGGCAAACAAAACCAGATTGTAAACAAAGCTGTTCCTTAGAGATTGAATGTGTTTTGCAGAATTCGTGCTGAATAGGGGTAGTCTTTTTGTGAGGCTCATAGGGAACTTAGGGTTTGTTCTTTCTGCTGATATCTGAGTATGTGCCTTTTGACGAATCCGCTGCTGGAAGCAGAAATGCAAGGCCAGTTGGCAGCGCTAAGAAATCCATGATTTCCTGGAAATATCCCTCTTGGTTTCCAGCATGGCAGGACCCTGTGGGCCAGTCCTCAAGGACTTGCCTCCTGCATCCCACTGCTGAAAAAAAGCAGAGAAAGTAAATATGCAGACCTTTAGAAAAACAGCTGGGCGATCGTGTTGGTGAAAATCTGAGTGGCTGCTTCTGATAAGAAAGAAAGAGAGAGCAGCAGGAGGGAGGAATGTTTTGTTTCTTGTGCCTAATGTTAAAAGCAAACAAAAAGCCCCTCTTAAGGATAAAGGAGACTCTCAGAAGTGCTGTAGCCTGCTGGAGACATGCAGAACTTTGTCCACAACCTTGAGGACTTCCAGGCTAGCTTCAAGCATCTCATGTGCTGGCCAGACAACAATGAACCCTTTGAACACAATTTGGGTCAGAGTACTGTTTTATTGGAGGGGGGAAGGGGAGGGAGGCTGGTGCTTTGGTCTTGTATCAGTAACTGTCTGCGGTGAACCCCAGATGCTTTCTGTGGATGGCAGGGCTGGCTGCAGCCCCACAGCGCAGGCTGGTTGCTGAAGGACTGGGGTCTCCCACAGCAGCGGATCTTCTGCAGAGCTTGAGGCTCCTCTGCCCTAGCTCTGCAACTTCAGAGGGCTTTTCAAATAATGTGGGACTCCATGCAATTATCCTGCTGTGTTGTGTCAGCTGTTGACACAGCAACATGACAGCATGTCATCACTTATTTCCTGCTTAAGGGATATTAAAGACTTCTTGCATGATTTGGACCCATCTGCTTTCTAAAAACTAAGCTTTATTGTATCACTCTCGTCTTCACTCTTCTCCTTGTCCAGACTTGGTCTCTGGTGCCTTCCCTTAATCGCGTTCATGAGCTCTCTGGGTTGAGGGCTTCTTAAAGCCTTCAGTTGACTTGGGCATGGGAGAAGGAGTTCCCACCTTCTTGTACATGTTGGGGCTGCACTGGCCAGCTGGCATAGAGGGCCCTGCTCTGAGCTGGCTCTTTGGACCACAGTTATCAGTATATACATAAGTAACAACCTTTCCTTGGGAGGGTGATGAAGAGGACAATTCTTCTGTGTGATTAATGTGCATATAAGTCTGACCTCTTTCCCTTCATAGCCTGGGACCAGAAGTGTTTGCAACCCAGCTGATCTGTTGGACATAAGAGAAAAGTTCATGATATGACATGGAAGTGAGATACAGCAATTGCCTTGCAGCCCTGGTTTGAGGTGTCCAGGCAGGTTGGCAGCCCTCAGCCCATGCCTGAAGAAGAGTTTGAATCTCAAGCTGCAGTAAGAAGCCCACCCATCCTGCCCATGTGCCTGGGCAAACCAAGGTGTGCAGGCTGAGAAGCTGAGCTGCAGGTCTGGCCATTCCTGGTGCTTCACTCAAAGCATCTCTGTTTTCCAGGGGAGTCAAAAGCTGCTGCTGCTGCTGTTGGTCTGGTGTAAAATCTAGCCTGGGGTTGCTGGAATATCAGAAGTCACTGTTATCCCTCCTGACCCATCACAAGACAGTGCTTTTGCTGCTGCCATTGACCCTTAAATCTGAGCTTTTTTACCTTGCCAGTGCAAGGACAGGTCTGTGTGCAAACGGCATTCAGACATATGGACAGTCTCATACTAAACCCATTGGAGAGCTGCTTAAGAAGGAGTTTGGCTCAGGTCTCATGTCAAGTAGGATGAGGGAGGGAAACGTCTCCAGCTTGTTTGTGGTCTGGCAGCCAGAGACCTTTCTGCTGCTGTCACTGGAAACCAGTTTTTTTTTTTTTATATTTGTGTCATTCCTGGGGTATTTCTGCTGTGTGCCTGTGCGACAGCCTGGCAGCGTGAGCTGAGCGCACTCTGCCAGACCTTGAGGGCTTGCAGGTACAGCCCTGGCCCTGAAACAGGCTCCGGGCTGAGCCCTGCCGTGCCACGCTTTGCTGGGCTTTGCAGTGCAATTGAGAGACCTGTGCCCTGATCCCTGCTGCGTGGGCTTGCGGAATGGCTTCAGCTCAGGGAGCCACGCTTCTCCATGCAGGGAGAGGCTCAGGTGCATCCTGTGCCGGGGAAGCACCCCAAAGAGCAAGAGGGGAGGGATGCTGTTGTCATAGGGAGCATCTGTAAATAATACCCTGGAGGGCTGAATGCAGTACTGGTGCTAGCCACGCAAGTCTGCCCATGCCTCCGTTTGCCAACTAAGTTACCATTTAGGTCATGCAGATTTTAGTCTGTGGCCCAGATTTATTTTGGATGGAAAGCTGTGTGTTTCCCGTGAATTTACACCTGTGGCAATTGATGTTTTGAATTAGCCTCAGCAATGATGAAAACACATTTGTCAAAAGTTCTTCATATTTGTACTTTTAAAAGCTTTTTATTATTTTAGAAGTATGCTCTGCTTTTTTAACAGTAGTCTGGGCTGGGAGCACATGAATGTTTTTCCAACAGCTTCTTGAAATGAACAGCTTTTGTGCACTAAATCAAAGAGAAGGGCTTTGTGGAAGTAAGTCCAAAGCGATTCTTTTTAAAAACAAAACCAAAATTAAATGCAATAGGTGCATATGCCAGGAGGCTAAGTGAGTAAATGAGACAATAGTCTTGTGTTTTGGTCTCCCCTTTCATATTTAATCCATCAATAGCTGGCTGTAAATTTATGTTTAGATCAGAAATGTTGGAAAGTGGTGCAGCTCCCACTCTCTGCAGCATGGAATGCTCTTCGATGTTGTCAGCAGTGCTTGCTGGTGTGCAGGGCCTGGGAAACCCTGTTTGCCGCATGGTCTGTGGCGTGCTGTCGCCTGCTGTGTCCAGAACATAGGCTTAGGTTTTTTTGGGAGGCCACAGCTACTGGTTAGGCTCTAGGTTTTGCAGATTACTCAGGCTGAGCAAGTGTGCTTTGGATCTTATGAGAGATGAGACATGAAGTTACAGGTGATTTCCTAAGTGGTGGCCTTTTGAAGTTAATACTGGAATAACCCCGGAGCTGTTTCTAAGGGGCTGCTTTTCTGGAGATGGTGTCTTTGGACTGAGATGCAAAATACAGATGCTTCTCACTGGTTGTTATGGGATTTCTTAGGACTTGTGATTTCCACTCAGGTGTTTGGGGTGAGTCTCACGGGATGTTATTACATCCTAGCTACCTTGCTGCCTTCTGTGGCTTCTATTTCAGTCTGTGACCCTTTTGGTTGTGGCCCTGGATCACCTTTAAGCAAGTTAAAAGCCCTTTGTGAACCTGATGGTGATTAGGATCATTACCTATAAAGTTTATTAATATAGTTAGCTGCATTTTCTTTTAAGAATCCCTGCACTGACATACCTGTTTCTTTAAGCATTCTCTTCTCCATGCTTGGGAAAACCCAGACTTGGTACCAGACAGTGATAGGGCGACTGGTATGGTTCTGCTGCTGCAGGCTAGGGAAAAGTTAGCAGCATGAAGTCTGTTAGATGGCAGAGTTCCTCTGCCTTCATCCACATCATGTGCTGTCATTGGAGCTCTTGCAGGTTTCATTCTCTAAAAAAACCCATAAATTCTTTTTTTGAGGGTTCCTGGGTTTGCAACAAAATGGAAACATTTGCAGAAAGCAAGGGTGAATCAACATCTGGCAATTTCCTCAGCCACCAGGTTTGGTTTGTTTTTTTTTTCTTTCTTGTGGATAAATGCAAAAAAGAATTTAAGCGAAGTCTTCATGCACATAAAACCCTCACTGTCCAAGTGTGACTGATTAGGGATGCTTGCTATTTTCCTAATTCTCTTACTCTCCGCCTTTTCCGTCTTAACTATTTCCACTGGAGATGAAACGGTTCTTTGCAAAGGGGCAGGAGACACCCACCCACGTCGGAGGCTTCCTGGACAGAGGAGCTGCTGTTCCCCATGGATCGCAGGGGGAGCAGGAAGCCACCCGTCCCTGGCCACAGCTCAGGACAGCAAAGCTGTAGTGAGCCTGACCCTATTTGACTTCTCCTTTCTAGCTCTCAGTCTCTATAAACAGCCTTTTATGGTATTTGCCTTTCAAAAAAGAACCAGGGTGTGGATGGGAACAGTGACAAAGAGCCACTTATAAGGATTGAGTGAGCTCTTACAGGAGACCGGTGCATAATTTTAATATCAACAGAAAAATCGTGCAATGTCTTAAGCCCTGAATCGTCATCTGAGGTATTTAAATGCTGTCATTTGTACTCCTGTTTAACAGGGAAACTGAGTCATGGAGATGCCTAGTGACTGGTAGAAGAATTTCCAGTACATCAGAACCAGAGCCAGGAATTAAAAGCAGAAATCCAGACTCCCCTCCGAAGTAATTGGAAAACACTGGCTTCTGGCAGGAGCATGACTTGAGCCGTGTCCTCAGCAAGGGCAGACAGCTTCTCATTTTTTGCATACTAGAAAACAGTTTTGCCCCAGACAGCGGGTAATGCCTCTCAGCCTGCCAGGGTGACATCAGTGGTGGGGCTGCAGCTGGCAGCCAGGATGCAGAACGTGTCAGTGCTGTGAGTAATAACAGCCTGTGCTCGGGGGGTATCCCTGCCAGAATCCCTGCGAGACACACGACTGCCTGTGTACGCTGCAGCACGATGCTCCTGTCCAGCTCCCCGCAGGCTCCAGGCTGCAGTTCTGTTCATCCCGCAGTTTCTGGTGGGGCTCCCTCTCCAGAGGGCTGCCATCCTTCACTGGAGCTGCACCAAGCAGTTGCTTTCCCTGTCTCAGACAGGCAGAGCAAAGCAAACAGTAACAGAATAAACACCTGCATTGTGCCCAAAAGTGACACATCCTTTAGGATTTTGCTTCCTGGTGCTTGTGAGAACTGAGAAACTGAGGAGCCAGCACCTGGATGGGAGACCAGTGAAGATCATCCACCACTGTGGATGCTTTTAAGCCCCTGATGTGAAGAAGGTTGTGGAGGAATGTGTCTCTACAGGGTTCCCAGCAAGTAGGGCCACAAGGGTGTCAGAAGTTGGAGTTGAACATTGTATGTGTTTCAGTTTTTCCAAGTTGTGGGTGTCATCCAGCCTGGCTCTATCCATATCTTCCCTCAGTACAGGAATCTGACCAAGTGTTTATCTGCTCAGAGGTAGATATCGGTGTATTTTGTCTCTGTGTTTGTTCCAGCAGTGAACACAAGTCTTTTCTCTGAAGTCCTGTTCTGCAGGCAGCTGTTGTAGATGTCCCTGTTACAGAGCAGCAGCCTATGTGGGACACAGTGTCGGGGCTCAGCATCCTCCTTGCCCAAGCACTGCGCTCCCCAAAGTGCTGTCTACCAACCTGACATGGGAAAACCCACATTGCCGAAGGGCCACAGAAGTTGCTACAGGCCTGGCGGAGCTGCAGGGTCAGGGCTTAATGTGTGTTGGGGTAAGAGGTGCTTTGCCAAAGCACCCTGAGCCTGCAGTACTTCCCTGATGTGCTGGATCTGCAGGGAGAGTCCAGGCAGGCATGAGAAGGAAATAGAGGCAAAGGCTTCCAATCTCCAAGCCATGTCATGCATTATGTACTGTGGCTTATAAATAAACTGGCAACATGTTTGTGGGAGAGGCCAGGAAGGATCGTGATACAAAAAAAAGTCAGCTCTATTTTATTCAGGCTGTTTGGTGCTTCTGGCTTGGAGCTTGGTCACCAATGCTGGAGTGATCAATAGGAAGTTCTGGCTCTGATGCTCTGGCCTCCCTTCTGGTTATGCCAGTCCCCAGGAGTACAGTCTGTGGACTGCTCTTGGTCAGGGTAATAAGTCTGTGTCTTATTTCCCACTTTTGGCTGGGAGGAAGAAGACAGGTGAAGGTACATACCTGTAGTAGAGCAACCCAGAGTCAGAAATATGGGATGTGCTGCTGATCAGCCCTCTGCAAAGGGCACATCTCTTGGCTGCTCTCAAGGAGAGACACATGCCCACTTCCTCCTGGGTCACCCCTTTGGCCGCATGTGCACTGGCCAAACTGGGAGCTGACACATCCCACCCATGCCATTCCACCAACTCTTGTGAAGGGAAATCTGAAGCACTGTGAGGACCTACAGCTCTGTTCTGCCTTTCTGTAGGCTCTTCCCCAAGCCAGGATAATAAGATTAGTGAGACTGCCTGGAAACCTTGGTCAGAAGAAGCACAACCCCATAGCACAAGTCTTCCTCACCTTTCTTCCCTGAGCAGGTTCGCTGTAGGTGGCTCCCACCAGATGTGGGCACCCGCAGCCCTGCTTGGCTGTCCACTGGGATGGGCAGCAGCTCCTGGGCAGCTCACAGGGTAAAACCAATGCCACTGCAGCAGCAGATCTTGCGATTTGGTGCTATGGACATTATCACTCCATTACTGGGCATTCATAGGTTTTTTTTCATACACTAATTAGCCAACAGTTTGATTTGATGGAGATATTCTGAGCTCTGTTACAAGCAGGCGATTGTAACTCAACATCCCAGGTGGCCCCACGGCACAATGGATGGATTTGAAAGTGCTGCTCTGTGTGCAGTGCTTTTGGAAAAGGGTCCTTCATCCCACTGCGGGATCAAATGTCCTGATAAAGAAATGGAGCTGAGGGGGTTTGTTTCACTCCTTCGAGGAATGGTGTTAGGAGCTGGCAACCCCAGGATCTGGTTCTGATTTGCCGTGAGACATCGGACTCCTTACCTGCAAGCTGGGGAAAATGATACTTCTTTGCAGGGGCCTCGCAGGGCCCAGCTAAGATTAATAAGGGAGGGAGGGGAGATGGAATAGCTGTGACATTTTATTATTATTATTAATGATGTAGAGTGAAGCCAGGGCATCTCTGTGAATAATCACTGCAGTTTGCCTTTTGAGATTTGGCTGCATTTTTCCCCTCCCCTCCCCTCTACTAATCAGAGCAAAGTTTGACTTTGTAGGAGGAGGGCTCAGAAACCAACACTGCTCAGTATCTGAAGAAAAACCAGAGCTTTTCCTGGTGTAATTAGGTCCAGGCTTTCAGGAAATGAAAGCCGTCTAGTTGATAAGTGTTTAGTAATGATTACCAAGCTACAGTTGGGGAAAGCGAGCAAAGTGTTTTCATTTCAGAAGCAGCAAATCCAGCTGAGACTTGTGGTGTGTGTCATGTATGGAGGCAATTGTCCAAAGGTATGCGGCCTCGCTCGCTGAAGCATGAGCCAAGTTCACCCTGTTGTAACTCCACAGGAGACACTGGAGCTGCAACAAAAGCCTGAGCAGCAGTGGATGCTGTCAGTAACATGCCCCTGGGCTCAGTGTTGGAGGTGTTATTCTGGAGACTGGTATTACTCTTCTCTCAAAGCCAGTAATTCCTCTATCAAATTAGCAACAGTGCTCATCAAAGCTTGGGGAGCTGGAGTGTTACTGTAAAAGTCAGTGAAAGAAACTCTGTAAGACTCATTCTTTAGAATTTTAGAAAGTGGGCATTTATTGCGGCACCGGGTGCACACGGGATCACTCCACCTAATGTGCACGCCGGGCTATCGTACTACAGAAATTATATACACATGAAATTTGCATATTCATCAGATTTCCAGGAAATTATTTTAATATTCATGCTATTCTTAGAACTCATTAATATATGCAAATGTCCTCGATGCATGCACATTCACATTCATTGGTAGTCTTCTAAAGTCCTCTGGTGGCTGTCAATAGTCTTCCTCACTGTGTTTGATAGTTGAAATTGGTCTTCAGGCATGCTTGGTTCCTTCTGGCTTGTTTGCAAGGTACTTCCATGCACTTACTTTGCAAAGTCAACTAATTAAGGATATACTGTTCAAAGATGCGATGCTAAACCATGTTAAGGATATACTCTTCAAGGACGCAATGCTAAATCATGTTCAAACTCTTCCTGTTGTCTAAATATAATGAATTCCTAAACTTACCTTGCTTGTAACTATATAATTTACTTAGGTTATTTTAATTAGACAGAGACCAAATGTTCCATCTGGTATCAGGAGTAGGGTAAGAGTAGATTTGCAAGGGTAGAATTACATCCTTTCCAAATGAAATATATGTTTCTTCAGTAGTGCTGGATAAACTGAAGGTGAAAGTGCATGAAAGTGGGTTCTTCAGCGTGCTTGTGTTCCATGTGTCAGCCTCAGCTGCAGCAGTCAGAAACTCTGAAGAACGAGGACCTCTCCTCCAGAATTTGCAGTGTCAGATTTTCCTGAGAACATATCTGGCAGTTGCTCCACTGTAAAATCAACACAGTCCATCTCATGCCAGCATACGCATTCTGCTCACCAAGAGAGCACCCTTGAGACCTGGAGTGCTCTTACTGTTCTGGATGAGAGGGTGGGTTGCGGGCCCCCCTCCCCTGCCCTGTTTCATTTCAGAAGATGCTATTTTGTGGGAAAACCCATTCCTGTTTTACTCAGATGAGTTTGAGTTTTAGTGGAACGAATGTTGGAGGAACCTGAGGAAGTTTGCAGTGCTGCTGCAAAGACTCTTGCCTTCCAGGCATGTAAATGTGCAGGTGTATTTTCAAGCAACCCCCAGGTCTGCCGAAAACTCTATCGAAGCCTAGTGGTAGGTCTTTCTCAGCCACACATCTACTGTGGTGAAAATAATATACTGATGTCTTTAAAATCTTCCAAATCCCTCATTTACTGCAGCTTGTATAAATGTGTTCCAGAAAGGATTACACAGCTCCCTGGAGCTGTGCCCATCATTGGTTATTAAGTACAGTGGTCCAGAGGCAAATCCTGATTCAAGAAGCCTGTAAACTGCTGCTTTCGCTGATGATACCCTGGGTGTGAGGGTGTACCCACCATGTCCTTACTCTCTGCTCACATGGGTCTACCCCTGGCCACTGCTGGGCTAAGGTTCCTGGGATACATGACCCTTTGGCCTGAACAAGCTGAGCAGCCCATACAGGTAGTGCCCCTTGCAAGACATTTCCTTTGCTTTCCAGACCAACTGAGATTATACAGCAGAACTATGGATATATTTTTCACTTCCCTCTCTTTCTCTACAAGCATTGTTTCCTTCCAGAAAGTAAATGCAATGCCTCGATGCTGGCCCAGATCAACATAGAAGTTCCTTTTCAAAGATGGCAGTTTTCTCCAAAGTCACCTAAGGCATAAGCTCAGTATGTTTTCCCTTTGGCATCAGTCTGTTCCCCTCATGGTGAACAGAGCCCACCCTGATTCGTAGATCTTTAGTCTTTGCATAATGCTGATGATTTATATAATCAAGTCTGCAGTGCCCTAATGCCCATCACCGTCATGATGGTTTCCAAGCATTCAGCAGTTGTGAGTAATGATCCACTGGTTTATGACTTGAGCCCTGGAAAAGGTATTCCAGAAACATTGTGTCTGGAAAACATCCATGGTAATTAAAACCATTTCCTTGAAAACTGTCAAGGATTTTGTATGAGGGGACAATGCATAGATATGCTATGAGTCTGTTCTCTCCTTGGGATTTGAGGTTTGTTTCCTTTCCTTTTGCTGTGCAATTTGTTTTGTGCCATTTGTCCCTTTGCTGGCTTAGGGCAGAGGGAGAGAACATCTTTCTCAGATAGTGCAGTCCTGTTTGCAACCCACCCTCAAGGCTACGCGCTCTGCTTTTCAAACAAACAGCTGTGGTGTTAATAAACTGGCTATAATCACTGTTAGGGTCAGTTGGTACCTTCTATAGGAGATGGCCTATCTATTGCACAGGGAAAAGGTAGGGAGAGGCAGTCTTCAGGCTTGGGACAGGGTTTAGATAAGTCATTTGACAAAATTCTATTTACATCAGAAAAGGGCTGCAAATAAGGGCTATCGTTTTATCACCAGTTCAGCGTGGCTTCCTGGCTCCAGGATGGTCGTGAGTAATCCACGTGTCTTCTCAGAAGGGCGTTTTCTAGGGGCATGTGTAGCTATTTGGATGATGTTGAGTAATAGCATACAAGCACATGCAGTTTCACAGCAAACTTTGGCTCCCAAAGGGCATTCAATAGCTCATCATGCCTGACTCTTTTAAAAGGTGCTGAGCCATTGCTAAACCCTGGAAAGGGAGGAAAGTTTCTGCTGTAAGAATTTTTCTGTTTGTCTCAGAGTTTTCTGTTGTGTTTTTCTTAAGTGTTTTAGTAATTATTTCTATAGAGATATCAATGTGGAGACAGCTTGGTTAGGAGTCTGCCCCAGTGCCTGATGTCATCAACCAGAGCAGCTCAACTAATTGCAATGTCCAGAGAGGCAGGATGCTAGAGAAAATTCACATCTAAAATGTAAAGCTTGTGCTTTATGGGTCTCAGAGAGGGGAAGATACATAAAAGCAGAATCTGGAAAATAGAATATGTGACAGTTCTGCTAATTTTGGGTCTAGTCTCCGACTTGAGTTGCTGCATTCTTGCAAACATACCAGAGAAATGCCATTGAACCTTTCCAGGTAGAAGTACTGATGTCCAAAAGTTTGCTGGAATAAGCTGCTTTGCCCTATTCTTGTAGGCACATGGATGGCATCAGCCTGCCATGCACAGGCGCCAGGTTATTCACCGTTGCTTGTGTAGTATTTGTTAATCAGTTTAGTCATCACAAGAGTATAACTCTCATCCTCTCATTGGGAGAGGATGTTGTGTGTCACCATTGTTTTAATGAAATCCCTTACTGATGGGAATTCTTTTGATAGAGGCATGCTGTAGCATGCTTTGGCCTTCATCCTCCTTAGACTAAACACTGTTAAGTTTGTTTCCATGCTGATGACTCTGTGTTGTGGATTATACTACTGTTGGGATCTTAGACACTTCATAAGACTGTCTGCAAAAGCACCATCCGTGATCCTCTCCCAAGCACCTCCCATTCTATCTCTGTGTCATAGTTTCTTTCATCACAGATGAGTTGGCTTTGTTTCTAGCCCAAATCAAATGCCTTTGGATTCCTGAGGTTGGAAGGCTTTGTGGAAATGCAGAATATTGCTATGTTCCCGTGGCATCTGCTGATGGAGAGAGTGCCCTGTCTGCTTCCTCCTGTGACTCACGCTTACATGATGCACCCCCCAGCCCTTTTAATTGCCTGCCAAGTTTGTTTTGTTCTGTTTTTCCCCTAAAAGCACGCAATCAGTTTTAGCCTTAATCAGATTGAAGCATTCCAGCCTTGACCTTCCTCCCTTCGTGGAGAACAGGCTCCCTCGCTCCTTGCTGGCAGGGTTAGTGAGATTCACCTCTCTTTTCCCAGGTATTTCGAAGACACTCTGCAGGGGATCACCTGCCGCTCTGTCTATTATCAGTCAGTATATCAGATGAAAGCCTATTATTTGTCTAACAGGTTGTGGCCCACAGGACTCTTGCTGGTGGTCTGTGAGGAGGGGATAGTCAGATAGTCATGTACCGCTTGTTTCCAGCTGCTTGATTTCATGAGCTTAAAACACACAGGCAAGGATATTTTGCACCACTGACTGCAGCGTGGCCGTCGTGCGTTGCCAGTGTGGTTGTATGTTTGTATCTGGAGGGAGGGGGACAACTGGCCAGGTATACGCTGATAGAAGGGACTTTTTTTTGTACAAAGTAGTGTGCTGAAATCCGTGTACTGCCAGCTCCTGTCTGCGATCTCAGCTGTTGTGTACTGTCACAGAGGGCAGAATCCCATCTACAAGGGGTTTCTTGCCCAAGCTTTAAAAATCCAGTTCTAGGGATTTGTTTTGTGCCAGGAGAGCCCACACTACATATTCTAGGAATTTTTCCTTGTTGAACATGCTGTTTCACATACAACTTAGATGTCATCAGAGTACGTTAGACAGAACTAAGTTTTTACACGCAGTACAAAATCTGGCTCAGAGTGTTTTTCACAGTCAGATCGAAGGTTCAGTAAGCACAAACATATTTCCCACTGACTACTTCGGGGATGAATCCTGCAATGCTTCAGTGTGTTTGAGGTTTATGTGGGAAGGGACCTTCCTGCTGGGAAGTGGTTTTGCAAGTCACCTGCTGTGAGCAATGCCCTGCTCCTTGTGCAGTATTTGCTACACTAAGTGTGCACTGAAGCATATAATGCACAGCCAGAAACGTGTGAAAATCTTCATCCTTACCTGCCTGGGAGCAGTTTCAGAAGAGCATGTCAGGGAGGAAAGGAAGGAATGAAGTGTCTCAATCTAATTTGCTTTCTCAATGCAAAATGGCCTTTTCAGGGGGAGGGATACAGTCAGTCTGCTCGGCACATACATAAAATACTGCCAGTATGGCCCAAGTGAGAGATTCATTAGGAATTGGATTTCTCTCTTGATTAATTGAAAGAATTTGTTCCAAGAAGAATATTGAAGTGGTTTGTTCAGTTTAGTTTTAAATTTCCAAGTATCTGCCACTTTCTGGAGACTAATTCAACATGTAGTTGAATATGTTTGTGTACTGAAAAATTGCTTGTTGGAATAATAAAAAAAACCCAAATCCTTCCTAAGTTTCCTTTCTCATGAGAAGTTTTCCCTGTGCCAATTCCCCAGATTTCTTCTTTTTTGGATTTGGGTCTGCCAGAGCAACTGGTGAGTAGCAGCACACAGCGAGGTGTGCTGGGGTGGTCTGAGAGGAACCATCCAAAGCATATTGGAGGTTATCTGCATTTTCAAAATGGAGAAGACCTCTGAAAAAGATGCATGTGGAGCCTCCAGGAAAGCATCTCTACTGCCTTCCATCACAGTAGTAACAAGAAGGGGGACCAATACTACTTACCTTCAGTTGGAAGGAACTGGTAGACTCTTTGGAGAGCAGGGGATGGTGTGTTAATGAACTCAAAGGCTGCTTCACCCCTTTGTCCCTTAGTACCTATTCCTTACACTTGGCTAAGGCCCTTTTCTGCCATAAGCTTGCCTTGCTCTCTGATTTTAGTGTTTCTGAGGGGTCAGTGGGTGCTGTTGTGGGTTGCAGACAGCTCAAGCATCTTTCTGTGAATGTGAGATCCCATTAGCAGAGGGAAAATTTCCTGATTAACTTCTCTGGAGAATTTCTTCTCTATTTGCAGTAATAAAATAGTTGAGGTCACAGGCTATTTATAGCCATCTCACTGCTACTTGCTTCTACTCGTCCAGGCAGTAAGCTCTGCATAGACACAATGAAATTAATCCTTCATGACACTGAACCTTTTATTTCCCTTGTTATCTGTGCTTACTGACTCCAGAGCCTCCCTCCTCTGCAGAGCCCAGTGCCCTAAGCCTTTGATACAACACAGCAGCAGCAGAGCTACAGAAAAGTTTAAAAAAACAGTATCTCTTCAGCAAAACAAGAGTTGTCTGAAGGTCTGAGACTTCAGCTTATAGGTCAGCCAAATGGTTTGAAATTTTTTCTCACAAGCTCCAAGCTCATGCACTCATCAATTAATAGAGGCTATGTGCAGGTAGGTCCAGTCTTGGCACGGCAGGAAATGCTGGGGTTTTGAGGGGTCTGACATATTTTCCAGTGTATAAGCCTTTCTTCTCTTCCCCTCCCAAAAAAGAACTTTTAATTCAAACTATGTCTTATGTGCTGAAGATACCTTAATACAGAAGCAGGCTGGATTATCACAGTTACACAGAATGCATGACAGTTGCCAATATCTGATAATATGTTCAATGAAATGAGAGCTCATCATCAGTAACAGTCTGAGGTCTTGGCTATGTCATGCCCTGTGACCCCTTGTCTCAGGCAGTCAGAATTGATATTGCTTTGGCTACATCCTCTAAAATCCTCTGACTTTTGCCCTTCTTCTGTCCTTGTTTTTGCCATGAAAACTGCAGGATGAGCTGGGAGCACTTGTGCACCTGTAGATATTCTGGCTACAGCTGCTTCCCCCCCCCCCATAAACAGCACTATGTCAATGTTCAACATAAGCAAAGTGGTTGTCGTATGGCACACTGTCCCCCTGGCTGCAAGAGCACACTGTAAAGCTATGCAATGCTCGTCTCACAGACCTGGCACAACGCCTGTTCCACTTCATTATCCCCACTGCCAAGCACCAGAGAGCAAACTTTAAGGACTGCAAGTTTAGAGCCTTTGTAGCCAAAGCCGTGGTGCTGTTGTGTGGCGTATCCCCCAGGGAAGGCGCTAGGGGTTTATGCAAGCTTGCTGAACATCTTGGCATGAGAGAGGCTTTGGTCAGAATTCATTCGTCTGCAAATAGTGAGGGCAAATGTGAATTCAGAGCATGTGCCTGCACATGGAGCTGAGCCAGCCTGAGCTGCTTTCAGGTAGGCATTAGCAAAGAGGTGAATCCTCTGTTCTTCTCTTTGAGGGATGCAGCAGCCCAAGTGACGGCAAAATCAAACAGCAAGTTAGACATATTCCAGCAAGACAGTTTATTTCCTAACTATGGCAGGTTGGTTACAGTGGCCTTACAGGTACAAATTAGGTTGCTTGACATGGAGTTTACTGGCTAATATGTAGTTTGACAAGTACAAGAATGACGATGAACTATTAAGGAACTGTTAACATTACATGGTTCATCATGCAGCCCATGAGAGCTCCATAAAGGATTTTCTCAACTGTTATCAATGAGAATTGGCATTGATTGTATAGTGATGCTCAAGATGTTCACTCAAGGTCATTTCTCCAGCCTGTGTTTGGTACTGTCTAATGATCAGGATAAAACAGCCTTCCTAATCCAAGCCACTACTGCAGGTTGGAAGATGCAGGCCCCTTGAAGTCCAGGCCAGCACTGTCCCTGATGGGCATGAAACCGAGCATCTGCAATTTACTGAAATGCTTTAATCTGAGGTTGTGCTGCTTAAAATAATTTTCCTGTTTTTCTGTAAAATGCAACACTCCTAACATTTGAATGAGGAAAAAAAATATTTTTCAGCATCAAAATACAGAAGCACTTAAATGCTGTGTTTTCCCCTTCTCAGCTCTAGCTGTTGGCATGATAAGATCAAAATGGACAGGGTGTTCCTGGGGCGCTCTCAGTGCTGGTGTTGTGATTTCGTGTGTCCTCTCTGGCCAAAATACATAGAGTTTGGTGCAAAGCTGCAGTGATAGTCCAGCAATCATATTCCAGTGGGATGAACAAGCAGATCTTAGAGCACATACTAAGATTGTGATTCTACAGTTGTCATTTTTTCCTTGCCGATTTTCATTCAGTGATCGTTGTACAAAGATCAAAATCCCCTTGTGTTACATGCTTGCATATGCACATGGTCCCTGAGTTGCTTGCCATCTAAATAAACAAAATGATTACTCTGTGGGAGGAATGCTATTATTTTTATTATTATTCGCTTAAAACAATGGAAAATCAGGCACAAAGAAAACAAAATGTTTTTTCCAGTGGCTGCACAGTGAGATTGTGACAGGGCCAGGAACTGAGTCCAGGTGTCCTGAGTCCCAGCCCAGACCTTTAAACACCAAAATATCCTGCTCCTTGTGAATTCAGAATGTTTTGGCAAAAGTTACCCTGGAGTGTTTCATAATTAATGTCAGTGCTAGTCTCTGAACGTGTCTTAGCAGTTAGGAATTTGCTTTTATATACACACATCCACTTAAAAACTCCCCAAAACTTAGCAACTGTTGGCTTCTTTGTGTTACTTGAATGTTTCTAAGGCAAATATGGGACATGATAAATTGAAAAGTGTTGAGTTGAAATGTTCTGCTTTGAGTCCACTTAGCAAAATCCAAAGGTCATCTCTGCTGTGAAGAGCCAGCAGGACTAGACCCAGTATGAGCCGTGTTTCAAGGGTGGGAAAGGGATATTCTGTTGTGTCTGGAAATCAGACTCTTCCCATCTCACAGGTGGATTTTATTCAGGAAGAACTAAGCCCATCCTAGGATCTGTGACAGTTTTTGACAGCTTTCTGAAAAGGAGCTGGAACCAAAGGAAAAAAGAACATCCCACAACAGACTATTGCAGCTTGTGTCTCGAGGGACCAGGTACCTGGCTGAGAGCATTTGGTCCCTTTGAAGTCTGCACAAGCAGGATGCTGTCTGTGAACAGAAATCTGTGGTGTGGCATGGAAGAATGCAATTCTCCTGAGCAGCTCAAGTAGTGGCTTAATAGCAGTCCTCTGGACCAGGTTAGCAGCTTACCTCTTGCACCATCTTGACCTCTCTAATTACCGGCTGCAGCGGCAGTCCTACCTACACTCAGCATGACCTGAAAATTCCCATCGTGACATGCTCTGGTCAGTCCTTTATTCTGTATCAGATGCTGCCCAGCTATGATGAGCTTTTTCAATATGGGATGTATGTTTCTGAATAGGAATGTCTTTTTAAAAAAAAAAAGTACTTCTACACTGAAGGGGTTTGGGATTTTTTTTGTGTGTCTGTCCTGGATAAAAAATTCTTAGAGTCATTTTGCACACTTGCTGGGAAGCCAAGGGGTTATGCTGGAGAGTGGTGTCCTTAGGAAAACTCCGAGTGAAGCACTGGAATAGATCTTGTTTTTGCAGTAAAAGCTGGCTTCCCTGCGTAGGTTGTCAGCACAGAATTAATCTTGAAACACTTCAAAAGTTTACACAAGGCAATTTTTTTGTGTTTCTCTGGGCATTGCTGCACAGTGGTGCTTTGGTGTTCAAAGGGCATATCTGGGGAGTGAGATGAGATGCTGCCTGACCGGAGCTTTCATCTTTCTTTTGGAGGTATTAATACATGCTTCTTTGGCCAGCTCTGCCCTGGCCTTTCTGGGAACTGGACAAGCAATTTTGGCTGTGCTGGAGCAGCAAAGCAGCAGACAGGGTTTAGGAGAATGCCTGCCTCGCATGGGTCTGGTCCCACAGCGATGGCTCAGCTTTTCCACCAAAAGATCTTCAAGTATCTGGGCATCTGCTTTCAAAATGTCTCCATGCCCCAGAGCGACATAAGAGCATGTCTGGAGTGGCTCGTCTGATATAAAAGTGCCAGTTTCACAAATCCCCTGGTAGACTTGGGCGTCTGCTGTCATTCAGTGTCTCCCTGTCAGAATCACCCTGACAAGCTCAGCTAGCAATTTCCAACAGCTGTGATGTCTCCAGTTGCCACCAGTTTGACTCATGGTAGCTCCCCTGTTTGCTCTGCACACTAAATAGCCCAGGTGAAAGCACTGGGCACTTCTGTTGGGTTTTGCTGTGTGCCAGGAGGCTCAGTGTGTGTTCTGCTGTGCTCTGCGTCTTCCCTGCTTCCCTCGCCTTTAAACTGGGGTCCCAATCACCATTATCTGTCTGTCTGTCTATCTATCTATCTATCTATCTATCTATCTATCTATCTATCTATCTATCTATCTTTTTTTAATGCAAAAATTGTATTCAGCAGCTTGCCACACTTTCTAATTCCACCTTGTTTTGAAGAAAAGCCGAAGGAAACCTGTTATGGTAATTCTTTTAATATTTGCCACTTAGAAATTGTGTTTGAGAGTGGAGATTCAAAGGGCACTGGCTGCTTCCTTGACAGCCAAAAGATGTTCCCTTCACACCATTAGGGAAGGTTACTTTGCAAAAACAATGCATGTCTTCACCCTGTATTTTCCCAAGCCTTGCCAAGCTTGATGTGCAGTAGGAAGGGAGGCATCATTCTGCCAGTTTTACAACTGGAGTATTTTATTAATGCTGGCAGACAGCTCCACTTTCCAAATAGGAACAGATTTGATAAGTGACTTGGTGTGGGGTCGATGCTTCCAGGGGGACTCTCCTTGTCCAGCTGAATCAAAGCTGTTGCTCTTGCCCCACTCCACCTATTCTGGATCAGAGCAGTGTTTGGCATAAAAAAGGACTTTTTGCCATGCTGTTGCTGCAACTGAGTGGCCTGAGCAAACCCTTCACATTTTTTTCCCTTAGTATTTCACCACAAATCTTTCACAAGCCATGCATGCAAAATTGCCATAGGGTATACATATGCAGGGGCATCCCTCAAGGAGAAGGCCCCATGAATTCACCCAGATGTCAATCTCACTTCATTCAACAGGAGTTCATGGGTTATCAGATGTGTATTTTAATTTTAAAGATGGTTGCAAACACTTCTGCAGAGGTAACAAACAACCTGCTGACAAGGTAGCTGCTCAGAAAATTAAAAGTTCAGCCACATCTCTGAAGATAATAATATGTCAGAGATTAAACTAGTTGTTACATGCCTGGCTGGTGATGAGTGTTTGTATGACCCCTCTGAGCCCCCAAGAAATGCAGGGTACTAGGCAGTTCACGGGGCTCACTGAAAGAGGTTTTGGGTGTTTGTCATGGCTTGGCTGAAAGGCAAGCTATGGTTGATGCACATTAAGTGCATGCAAGTGTCACCGAAATCGGGAATAAACCTTGTAACACTAATGTAGTGTTAAAAGGCAGGCATTCTTTATTTACGGTGCTGGATGCACGGGGATATCGGCTCCTCCTAATGTGCATACTGTCAGATCTTATTGTGCCAGTTAAGTACATGCTTCATATACATATTCATTAGCTTTCATATAAAAGATATACATATTCATTATCTGCAGACATCATTTGCTCATGCCTATTGGTGTCTCCGGGTGGTCATCAGTGGTCTTTGGATGAAGGACATACTCTTCCTCCCTGTGTCCGCTAGTTAACCCTTGTTTTCACGCAAACTCACTTCTGAGAATATGTATGTACTGCCCTTGAGGCTTGGTCTGTTCTTGGTTTAGTGTCTGCTCTGCAGTTCCTTATCTTTATGGCTCTGGACGTCTGCTTTTCTTAAGGCCAAATGTCACTGTGACTTTGTTTAGGTACTTCAAATCTTGAGGCCTCTCTGACTCCCCTAAAGCAACAAGATTTTGTCATCATGTAGGCTGTTCTTGTTTTGGCTACCTCATTATCTTGGCTAAGTTTTGGCTTCTGGTCCCAGCATTAGCTGAGCTATGCTAGATTGTATTAGTAACTCCCAACCATTTATACCCTGAATCATTGCTACCTAAAAGTGAGACTTTAATTTAATCCTTAAAACAGAGGTTTGGACCCTAAGCACTAGGAGTGAGGGTTTTGGGATCTAAAAATTAGGCTTTGAGTCTGAAAGGAGAGGGGTTCTGACAGAAACACATTATCTATTGCATTAATGATTAACTAATGACTAAAATACAGATTAACGAATACACTGATTGTCCCCAGACTTAATGTTCAGTTGGATGGTATAGCAGCATCCATGCTTCATTAACTTCATCACCCTGGTTACACAAGTATTAATCCAGTGTTAAGGAGCCCCAAAGAAGCTGCCATTGTCTCCCTGGGATGATCAGGATATTGAGGGCATCCATGGCCTCACCTCACCTCACATGGCCTCTCTGCCCTGCTCCAAGAGTAGAATAACAGGGTGTGAAGCTCATTCTTCTCTGCAGGTCCCTTTTTCAGTTCCCGTCATTTTGCCAATCGGGTTGTCCTATGGGTACGTGTGCAGGTTTCTTCAGGTGAGCTGCCATGCCATGACATCAGTGTAGTACAGTCATGCTTGAGCTCACTGGCTCCGGTGCCTCAGGAGGGGCCTAGCAGCAGTGACATGGGGCTCTGTGTGGGTTTCGCTATCAAGGAGAACACTTGGACACAGCCTTGCCAGGGATAACATCAGCCTGGTCCTTGACAACAAACTTGGGTGAGCATGCTCAGCCTGCAGATGTATCCCAGGGGCCTGACTCTGCACCTTGCTGATACTCACTGGTGTTGGCTTTGTTTCAGGAGCAAGTGCGTTTGCCATGAAAGTGACCTCTCTCCTTCTAGGTCATACAGATGTTTTACCTGAACATCTGTCCTGCTCCCTGCACTCCTGGTAGCTGCTGTGGGTGTGTTTAGAATTATTAGTATTTCTGTTTGTTTAGGAGGAGGCTTTCTCCATGGTGAAACTAATGTCTTGTCTCGGTTCAGAATCTCTAAATCCAAATTAACTTTGTATACCAAGATAAGCTCTTTGTCTATCACTATCAGCAGAATCTGGCTATACAGAGCTGAGCTTGATAAATGGTCCCAAGTGCCCATTTACAAACAGAAGCCCTTAGCCTGGACATATCTTAGCCTCCAAGGCTTGTGGAGAGAGCAGTCTCAGCAGCTGCTTTCCCCTCCTCTCTCCATCACATATCTCATGTGAGCATCTCTCCACCCAGGACCATGCAGAGGGTTGGACTAGTTGAGTTGAGAGGGTGGTACAGCTGGAAAAGAGACTGGACCCCATCGCTGACAGACCATGTTGCAGACATATAAGCAACCTGTCTGGCTCTTGGGAACTCCAGCTCTTCTGATTTCCCTTGCACTGAGCTTCCCTCTCATTTCAGCTGTTTTCCTTAGCCTGTGTTCAGATTTTCCTTGGTTATCCCATCACTGCCCAGCTCGGTGTCAAAAGGGTGTCAGAGGTATGGGTGTCAGGTAGTGCCACGTAAACTGCTATGTTTGCTGTCCTACATCACCAGCTCAGGTGGTCTTTCTTGTCTTGTTACAGCTGAACAAGCTGGAGGAGGCAGCAAACGCAGCTCATACCTTCTTCATGGCAAACCCTGAGCACATGGAGATACAGCAGGACATCGAGAACTACAAGACCACGGCAGGGAAGGTCAGCTTGATTGACCGGGAGGCCAAGCAGCACATGGTGAGTCTGAGCTAAAGGGGTGCCTGGGTTAAATGTCAGGCAGCCTGGAGAGAAGAGATATAGGAGGCCATAAGAGCATCATCTATGAATGGGCAGATTCTTGCCAAGGTCCATATTACAATACAGCAAAACAAACTCTCCCTTTCAGCACTCTCCTTTAAGGCAAGCCAGCTCCTGCTTTTTCAAGTCACTCTCTGCTTCAACATGGTTCCTCTCTTCAGAGGACTCTGGGGAAATCTGTGGCTGTGAACATGCACCAGCAGGAAGCTTTGATGGATGCCTCCATGGGCACTGAAGGACGGATCTTAGCTCACACATATTTTTTTTGAGCTGGGTTCTCCCACCTGGGCAGGGTACATGCACATGAGTAACTGTGCTGGTGAGGGAGCAGTGTGGCAGGCAGGAGAGTGACAGCTCTCTCCACCTCCCCAAAGTGAAAGGCCAACACAAATGCCAGGGCCACCCCCAACTTTCTGATTTCACAAGACACAAGGAAGGAGAAGTGGTTGTTTGGTGTAATTAATGGAGTTTCTAAGACGGATCTGCCTGGATCAAGTGCAGTCTTTTCCCTTGACATTCAGCATTGTTGGGTAGGAGGGTTAGAACAGAGAAAAGGAGTGGTTTTTCACATAACCCAGCAGTGGCACTGAGGATGCCCTAAGTATGGAGATGTTAAGAAGATAATTTAGGCAGGTTTATGAGGTTCCAGTGGTCCAAAAGTCCACTGATGGCTTAAACGTGCTTTGGTACAACAGCTTACATCTGGTAGGTGCCAGGGGAGATTGTTCTGCCCCTGCCTGCTTGTACCTTGTTTTGAAAATCACCTGCAGTTGGCAAGGGCAGGAAGCTGTTGTCTGAGCAGCATAGCCTGCTCATGGTCTTGTCTTCTGCCTACCTACTTTGCAGGAGGACTATAGTGCTGGGGTACGGCACTATGACAAAGAGGAGTATGAGCTGGCCATTGACTTCTTGGAGCGTGCACTGAAAGGGTACTACTCTGAGGATGAAGACTGCCAGATCATGTGTGAGGGACCGCAGAGATTTGAGGAGCACGAGTACCTGGAATATAAGGCTGGCCTCTATGAAGCTATTGCAGGTGAGATATTTTTGCATCTTCAGGGTTCTCACTGTTGGCCCTGCAATGTTTTAATTATTGAGTTTGGGCCTTCGGCTGGATTTGGTGAAGAGTCTTCCCTTCCATCACTGCTGGCTGCTGAGTAATGCTGCAGGAGGCACTTGTAAGGCCAGAAGGTATAAATACAGAGGGCAGGGAACTACAATATCTCATTTTGGACAGGAACAGAAGCTGGGCTGGAAGAATTTCATTTCCAGATGTGTGGAGCATTTGCAGCTTTCTGTAAGAGCTGGAAGTATAGGTGCTTTAACATAAACTGCCTCAGTTTTCCCCTATACACAGTCTCACATACCTCACTGGAATCTAGACATTGCTGGCCCCTGTTTGTATTTTCTCTGGTTTTTCATTGCATATGAAGAGAGCAGCAGAGTCCTCTTGGCCACACTTCAGATGGCCAGGAAAGTTGCCAAAAAGGCTCAGAAGATAGATTTCCTCCCTGTTCAAAGGGATGGATTTGTCATTAGCAGACGCCCACCTAATTATGATCTTCACTGAAATCTCTGGAGAGAACTGAATATCGCTGTGTAATCTTCAGATTTGTATGTGTGGCTCTGAGCCAGAGGGGATTAAAATGGTTCATTCTCAGTAGAAATGAGATTACATTCAATTAATTGTAAGGGAAAGAAGAGCAATAAATTAAGGTTTGTTTTGTGACAGAAATCTTATTTATTTGCTCTTGCTCTTGGAGTTGCGTCAAACTCTGGAGTTTTACTTTTTCTGTAGAAAATACTTCGCTCAGATGCAGATTTTTTTGTTTTGTTTTGCGTAATTTTTTTTTTGTGTTGAGACAGGAAATCTTACTGAAATGACCAAGTTGAGAAACCACCAACATACCAGATGGGAAGCTGCCTTTGTCGGGTTTATTTACCCATGCAAAAAATATGAGGAGTGTTGTAAGGGATGACTTGGTACCAGTAGAACTGTCGGTTGATATGGCCTGAGGGCCATATTAAGCCCTCCAGGAGAGCAGCCTTCAGTGGCAAAGGAAGCCCACCTTCTTACTGAAAGCTGCTGCTCTTCGAGCAGTTTTAGTGTCTGTTAAATTGTTCCTGTGCTGTGCCAGTCGAATGGAGCCCCAGTGAGCAGAGGTGTTTCTGTGCTGGACCATGTGGAGCGCAGACATAGTCATGGCATGAGGGTCCTCAGCCCAGCACATCACCTGGGAATGAGAACAAGCCAAATGGTCTCTGCAAGCACGGTGACTTGGCTTGGCCAGAAACGCCTGGGAATAACAACTCCAAAACCCAGGGCTGTTCAGGCACCCAAAAAAACAGGGAAGTGAGGGCACACGGAGGAAAATAAGCTAGTGCAACTGCTTTCCTATAGGGAACCGAGTGGTCATTGTGGGACAGCCTAATCCAGTGTTTACACTGGGACCAAGGGCACTCAGCCCCAGCTGTTTCAGCAGGGAGTGGGAACACCAATACACCAAGAAAAGAGTTTAAGTTTCTTCAGAACTCTTTTTTCAGTCCGAGGCTGGTTTGCTGTGCTGCCATGTGAGGTTGAAATGCTCTCACCTCTGCACCCCAGGAACAGATGCAATTCAGTGAATTGATTCCAGTCTATATAGCTGTTTCTAGGGCACCTTGACAGTACTAAGAAAAAGCAGTGTTTCTCAGTGATGGATTATTCCAGGTCTATGATGCTTAAATAGGTTTAAATTACAACAAAATTATTTATGTCCTTTTCTTTCTTGCTTTCCTTAATGTAATACCCTGGACGTGTATGGTAACTCAGGTAACTACTCAGACTACCTGCCCAGAGCAAATGGGGACTGTTTTTAGTTTCCACTTGATTTCATTGCAAATCCCTCAGGCTGGTTTTTTGGCAGCTCTGAGAAATACTTTGGTAGCTGAGCACGTGGGTTTTTTCAAGCCTGTGTTTGTTTCTTAGGGTTTTTAATGGTATACAGAGACAGAGCAAGCAAAGTTGATTCATAAGTACATTGCAGCAAAGGCTCCAAACAGGAATCAGATGTCAGCATTGGCTTCAAAATTGTACAGCTGATACAACACCTATATTGTGGACTCCCACCACTTAAGAAACCTTGCTAATGGCAGATGTTTACCAAGTGCTTGGGTTTCCCTGGGAGATATCGCCTCTTTGAGAAGCAGCAAACACAGGGATTTTGCTGCCAATATTTGCACCTTAGACCTTTCAGACTCACGTCACAGGTGCCTTGCTCAGCCATGCTTGAGGAGTTGCAGTGACCCCCTTATGTAAACCTCCCTGTGCCCTCGGGAGCTTTCTTGCTGCAGAAAGGAGAGGATTAAAGATGAGCTGAAGGAAGGGTATGTGGAGATGGCTTTTGTGTGGCAGCACCTGTCTTCACACCTCCGCTTGCTTTGTGGGTGTCCTTGCCTTTGATTTGGCTCTTGAAGTTGAAGAGCTACTTGTCACCTGCACGTCCCTGCACCCATCCAGCTTTCCTGGGCAGAAGCAGCAGATCCCAGCACACAAAAGAGGTGCTCAAGCTCCCTCTACAGTTAACAGAAAGAGAAAGGCGTTTCTCAAGGGGGGGCAAAAATGTGACTACAGCTCTCCATCGGCTTTGGGAAGGAGCCTGAGCTCTTTCTCTAGGTGTGCAGTCGCTTGCTGGACCACAGTAGCGTAAGTTGCATGTTCTTCAGCTGGGGAGATCTACTCTCTGTCCTAATCTCAGCACCATCCCCATCCCCATCCTTCTCAGTTCAGACTGTCTTCTTTTCTTGGCAGATCACTACATGCAAATCCTGGCCTGCAAACATGACTGTGTCCGAGAACTTGCCACACGTTCAGGCCGTATCTCACCCATTG
Organism: Phalacrocorax carbo; assembly: GCF_963921805.1. Taxonomy (NCBI): domain Eukaryota; kingdom Metazoa; phylum Chordata; class Aves; order Suliformes; family Phalacrocoracidae; genus Phalacrocorax; species Phalacrocorax carbo. The sequence continues at coordinate 38,720,689 of NC_087519.1, read as the reverse complement.
AAAATTTCCTTCCCCTCCATTACGACTACTTGCAGTTTGCCTATTACAGAGGTAAAGGGTGTCTTTCTGTTCCTTGTAGTGCTTGCTGAGTTTTGTTGCATTTTGTACAAGTTTGAATTGCTTCATGTGGTAATCAGGATATTCTCCCATGATGTCTCTGCTATGGCTATGTGGTGGCATGGTCTGAGAGCAAAGGACATTGGAAATTGTCTCTTTGAAAGTCCTTTTCCTTTCAGGTTGATTGAAATGCACTGTTAAGTATTTTTGTAAAAGTTTTCAATCATCGGGCAGGTTTTAAAAGCCCAACCTTTAGCTTAAACATTATTATTCTTAAAATAAATCATGCTTTTTTAGGGTCCTTTCATTCACCTTTGATATTAGAGTTCTAGGGTTTTATATGTTTCACATTTTGTGAACCAATTGATACATTTTCTAAGTTGATATATAACATCTATACAAGTTACCCCAAGCTTATCCCAAGATGCCAATTTTTGCTAATTACAAAATGTTTTAAGATTCACAGTAAAGTAGTAGGAGTTGACAACATTGCAAAATATCAGGAGTTGTCAGTGCTATAAAATGTTGCCAGTTGTGTGGTCCTGTATGGCATTTTCTTATGTTCTGTTGCATGAAAGAAAAAAATGAGGCAGAATTCTGTTATCTCAGGCTTGTGCAAGGAGCTCTCTCCTGAAAAGGGCAGAATGTGGGAGGGTCAAAATTGCTACTCAGACCTAACACCTCTTCATTCATCAATGCAATGGGAAGAAAGCTGGAGGAGTCAGCAGCCTTTCGTGCATGGTGTACAGGCTTTTTTTATTCCTCTGCCCAGCTAGAAGTTTAATGTAGTGGGTAAAAACCTCTGGAGGCTTGAGAGATGCTGCGTATGAGAAAGGCAGTTTGCTGCCAGACAGCATCCTCATCCTGCTCATCAAGTTGGATCCAGTTTGGATACTATCCCCAACCTGTGCATGACCACAGAGAAATGGTGTCTGTGTTATCTTGGTTTCCCCGCCGATGAACTGGATCAGTTAAGACGAAGTTACAACAAATGAGCCTTGTAAAGTGTTGGGCTTGTCCTTCAGCTGATGGAGAGCTCAGGCTGTGCCCCCAGCACCACTGGCCGGTGGGGCTGTGCCCCCTCTGACCTTCCTGACAACTGTTGTGTTGCCTCCCAGTTGGTGACTATGTAAAAGCCCTGGAGTGTGCCAAGTCCTACCTACTCTTCCACCCAGATGATGAAGATGTTTTGGAGAATGCAGGTTATTATGAGGGCCTCTTGGAAGGTACGATGGATCCAGACACTGTCAAACCCAGAAAGGTGAGAGTGAGTGTCACCTAAGAGCCCTTGGTGGGAGGCTTTATCAAAAGTGTCAGCTGGAAATAAAAGCAGTTTGGCAGCTTTCCAACAGGAGGGCAACTTTGAAAACAGATATGGAGATGCTGGACTAGTGGGTGATGCTAATTGTCAGGATGGAAGTGCAGAGTCACTGGTGGGGGGGAGAAGCTGGAGGGCCGTGTCTTCTTTAGATGGGGACTTCAGCTTAGCAAAGCCCAAGGAAGGGCAGGCAGGGTGATGGCTGCCTCAGCAATGTAAACCCTGCCCTTGTTCAGTGCTCTGGAGGAGATGTGGAGGAGGAAAGCAATGAAGCACTAGCAGAGGGTACCTCTGTTATGAGAGGGCTGAGAAATATTTTCCCATGGGGAGGCTGGGATGTCAGTGTTACTCTAAAGTCACTGAGCTTGGAGTTCAGTGCTCAGCCTGTGATGCGGGGAATAGCTTTGCTATCACAAAGTGAGGCTGGGGTCAAACAACCAAACAGTACGTGTTCAGTCACCCAGCAGGACAGGCTTCCTCTCCAGTCTGGGCAGCCTTTATCTGCAGCCCTGGGCTGCCTTTCTCTCAATGCAGAAGAGAAGAAGTTCCTCCCGCCCCATCACAGCCCTGCTGAGGCTCATTCCCCTTAAGCTGTAAGCAGAGGAGGGGCAAGAAATGGATTTTCCATTTCCTTGGGAATTCCTTGATTTCCAGTAAAATCAAGGTGAATTTGGTGAAATGCTAAAAAAGAAAAAGGGAAATTATAAAAAAGAAAACGAGAACAATCATCATTTCTCCTCACAAACTGAATCCAGCGAAAAGCCTGAAGTTGACAAAAACATTACAGCATTTCCAGTGTTTTGAAGTTTTCTGTAAAAAAACTTTTTGCTTCGTAGAAAAGTAATTTTCTACGAGAAATGCCAGTGTTTTGTTTACATATTTTTCATGAAAAAAAAAAACACCCTTTGGTGGACGATTTCCAGCTGGCTGTGCTTTGTAGTCCACCTCCCAGTGCACTGAGTGTGTCCCACGCTGTGATGCTGCAGCCGCCCACTGGCAGGCTATGGGCTCTGTGTGGGAGGTGGGGAACAGCGGCACAGCCCAGCCGGGGTCCCTGTTCCACCAGCCTGAACCAGCCTGCCTCACACCCTGCAGCTGGGGTTTCTCCAGTCAGCCTCTTGCCCAGATATTTAGAAGCTTTCCAAGGTGCTCAGCACTCTCTGCCACCTATGCACATGTATTTTGGGGATTCAGGCTTCCTGAATGAACTGCTGAACAACCCCCTTCTGTAACATAGCAAGTGGCTCATCCCTGTGTCCAGGGTTGCTCTAAGGCATGACTCAAGCATCCTTCAACCCATAGGAGTCTATGATGTTGTGTGAAAAGCAAAACCCTGTTGAAGCAGACATGCACTGACTGTGCCTTGTGAAAGCTACACATTCAACTATTCCCCTTCTCCTCTTCTTTTCAGGAAGCAAAAACACTGCTGCGGCGCCATAAGCTGGAGTCTCACCTCTTGCAGGTGGCTGCGGCTGGCCTCGGATACACCTACACAGAACCGGTAATGCCTGGGTCTGCTATGGCAAGGACCTTTAGGAGTTCACAGCTATAGGACCAGCTCGCCCTGCACCGCCCCCCTCCCCCTTCTGTAAAGCGAGTCCCATGTAGGTGACTCAGGAGCTGGGTCTTCGCCTGGTTTGTTCCCTGTGGGAAACAGGTGATGGCAAAGCAATGGCGGCAGCTGTTCCCAGGGTGAAGGAGAAGCAGACATAGCCTAGTCCAGCTCTCCTGCTCTGGTATCTGGCTGTGCCTCAGTCATTGCCATGGTGATGGGGTAGGACAGAGAAGGCTGGACAAACTGGCCTCCTTCTGTACTCATCATATTATGCCAGTTTGGGTTTGGGGTAATTTTTCCATTTGGTCACCCCAGGCAATTGCCCGAAGTTGTGTGGGATGGATCCACACCAGAGAGGCTGACTGGTGTCCCCATGTGTGAGGCAGAACCTCACTTCTTGGCTTTGGTAGGAGCATTAAATTAAGAAGCACAACCTCTCTCTTTTCCTGCAGAACTACTGGAACAGGTACGGTGCCCGCCAGGATGAGCACAGGTGAGCCACTGCCACCCCGCCTGTGCCTGCAGCTTCGCCGGTCCCCACAGTGGGTGAAGGGGATGGAGTACCAGTCTGCTACTCAGGGGGCACTGCCCATCCACCCCAGCACACCATCATGGCTGAATTAGTGTCCTTTGCCCCTTACCACTACAAACATTCCCACAGCACCTTATTCTAGCTGAATGCCTCAAAACCGGCGATTGTCTAGAGTGAACTTTGTCAATGAGGCAAGTGGTGCTATTCAGGTTCGTTGGTGTCTGTGCTTTGCTGGTGGAAAATGTTGTTCCCATTACCAGAAAAACATGGTTTTCCATGGGGTAGGGTGAAGGCTTCTATTTGCGCAGTTGTGGTATTTGTACAAAATATCAATTTGCCCATTTTTTTTCATGTATTGGTTTCCAAAAGGTGCAAAACAGCACAATTCCCAGAACTTGAGACCTGTGGCCAAAGTCGTGATGTTCCTCTTCTCCCTTGCTCCTCAGTGTCCCATCAAGTATTAGCAGTGAACCAGAAGATGGGCCCAGGCTGTCCCTGGCAAAGAAACCCATGCCGAAACCGGATCGAGAGTTGAAGGAGGGTAAGTCTAATGAAGAGGTTTCAACAGAATCAGAAGGCTTTTCCTATTGCTGAGACCGCAGACTGCAAAGGTTGGCAGCTGAGCAATGAGGGCCAATCCAACATTGAGGGGCTGAAGTTTTGCTTAAGAGCCGGAGAAGTCTTTGCTGCCACAGCATTTCTATGTCTGTGGATCCCACCAGTGCTGCTCTGCTCTTGGACCTGCTTTTCCCACCTGCTGAGCTGCTCAGTGCAGAGCCTTGAAATGCAGAGCTGGGAGGCTGGGTCCTACTTACCGTGGGGAAGGTGGCACCAACAAACAGCAGTCTTTCCCCTAGGAGCTTTTAAGAATGAAATGTTCTTTGTTGTCCAGGCTGCAGAAGGATGGATGCTGGCGACAATAAGTTTTGGGAACTCCGATCCTGATGCTTTGCTAAGTGCACTGGATCACACCGTTTTAGCAACTACTTCCGTTTGCAGACTAGCTTGTGAGTGCACGGCTTGGCTTATATCAAATCGCTTGGTTTTAAGGCCTGTTAGCAGACATTTCAACACATTTTCAGCAACCACAGAAAAATATCATAACATCTTCTACTAAAGATAAGATTTTCCCCATAACACTTTTGAAAAACTATATTGTGGCCAAAACCCAAAGTGTGCTCCTCACTGCAAAACAACGGAATCTCAAGCCAGCTAGTGTCCAGTGTCTCTAGTGGGCCAGCTCCTCAGCAGCAGACAATTAAACCTCCCTGTAATGCAATGGTTGGTCATGGGGAATTTCACAGCTTTCCATGGCCCAAGTTGCCTCCAGCTGCTCAGTGTCTTGTTCAGAGTATTGTTATCCCTTCTCTAGCCATACAAAAAAATAGATGAATACCACAGGAACATCCTGAAGAACGGACTTTCGCCAAGAGCTGGTGGCTTTATATTTATTGGCCTGTTTGCATTGTATAACCAAATAATTTCAGAGCACACCTTTCTGTTTTTTCTTTTCTCTATGCTTTTATTCTGGTTTAGTTGCAGAATGTTTTCAAGTTTACAAAGAAAACTGAAAATAGTCAAAAAGAAAATGGTTTTTTTGTCCATCCAGCTGTTTCCTCTCTTTGTTGTCTCTTTTCCTTTCTCTCTTTTTGCTTGGAAAAAGAAGAGAAAAGGCCAAAAGAGAAAAAGAAAAGTCCATTTTAATTTTATACTCCTCTGTACTTCTCTCCTTCCCCTCTTCCTTCTTTCCACCAATTCCTTCACTCCCCAAAGTCCAAAGAATTCCCCAATTTCTTTGGGGTGTTTTTCACAGAGCATACACACAGGAAACAAGTTTCTCTCTGCTGATACTTAGAGGAAGTGGGGCAAGGAAGACAGCCAGGAGTGCACCGCCGGTGTGGGACAAGGGTTCAGTGTTCATGGCACAGGGCAGCCCCAAATAGTTCCCCAAGAGGAACAGAAGAAGCTGGGGAAGTAGTGAGTGATGCCTTCCAGGTTCATCCCTTATGTGCCTATGGCTGGGGAAGAGCAGCATCCAAGCTGGAAAACTCAGCCCTGAATTGGAGTGTGCCAGGAGTTTGGATTTCAGAGTCCTGGTTCTGATCCAGCTGCATGTATAATAAATGCTATTATCAAGCAACAAGAACAGCAAAGTGAACATGAGAAACATCCCATCTTTTCCATTTCCACGAAACCTAACTCTTCAGAAATAAAGTCGTGGGCTAGTGGTGGGGCTCAGCCCTCAGGGTTATGTGTCCTCCATAGGCCAAGGAGACCTCCCAAAAACACAGTGTGCCTCAACAGACAGGAAAAGCAATAATTATCAATGTAGTGTAACAGAGGTTTGCTTGTGCCACATGGTGAAAGAAGCTCTAAAGCTATGTTTCCTCTGTTTTATTGTGGCTCTGTGACAGCAGACAATTTTTCCCATAATTTAGATGCATTTCACCTTCTTCCTGGAGAAACATCTGGCTTAGGTTTTTGTTGTTGTCATTTCTTTCTTTCTTTGAGGAGATGAGGGGAAGAGGCTGCAGAAGATTGTGATTTAGTGGCCTCGCCATATTTTTCTGATTAGGCAAATTCGATGGGGATGGATGCAAACTTCTTGTAAAGTGCTAAACTCTCTTTCTCCTGTCCCCTTCACTCAGCATGGGGCAAGGCTCAGTCGTCCCATACCAGGCGGAAGCCCAGCAGTGTGCAAGCCCAGCCACAGTTGTAATCTAATCCCAGGAATGCTACCTGGGACCTCCAAAACACAGCCAAGCCATTGGCTTCTGGAGGGCAGAGGGAAGCAGCTCAGAGGTGGGGAGTGAGGGACGGCAGGGGTTGCCATATCAGTTCTTTGCCTCTGAAGAGGAGGATTGTCCTCAGGGTCCTCCAGCTGGCCTACTCAAAGCCCTTCTGCTCGGTGGAGAACAAGTGATGCTTGCTGCAAGCCTAGCACTGCATTAGGTTTTCTATGTGTGTAAAAGACAAAAAAACAACCCCACTGGTGATGACTGCAGAGAATGGCTGTGCATGCCAAGCTGGCAAGATCCACACAGCACAAATGAAGTGGAAACTTATGGCCTCCATTGATGTTGGCTGCTGGGCAGGAGAGCCACGTTAGGTGGTGTCCATGTATCTCATCATGTCCCATTAGGTTTTCGCATTTTCAGGCTGTGGTCCCTGCATTTGCAAAGCAGCTAATGAGAAGGTGGAAAATGCTGATGCACTTGCAGCAAATTTATTTAATCTCCAGGTGTTTACCATTGCTTCTCTTTCTTTTGTTGCTTATGTGAGGCCAAACTCTGCTCTCTGTGAAGTTCTTGCCCTGGCAGGGCACCCGAGTGATTTCATCTGGCCCTCAGCCATGGTACAAGACATTAATGAGGCCAGGGCATGGTCAGCAGAGTCGTTTTGTGTCTCTCTTTCCATTAGGGGGTCCGCTTCTCTACAGTGATGTGAAGTTTGTCTACAACTCGCAGCAGCTAAATGGCACCCAGCGAGTACTACTGGATAACGTCATCTCAGAGGAGCAGTGCCGAGAGCTTCACAGGGTGGCCAGTGTGAGTAGACAATGCCCCTGGTGGGGAAGTGACTGCCACCTGGTCTGAGTGCCTGATGGGCTCCCTAGCATCCTGCTTATGAGACCTGAGTGTGTGATCAACCCCTGGAGAGGCTCTGGGTTCTTGCCTCTCTCTTGAGTATTGCAACTGATGCCAGGGTGCCTGTGGAGAGCAGTCAGATGCTTATCCCCATAATACAGCCAAAACTGCAGCACAGGAGCTGCTGCTCCATCTTGGGCCATTCTTAGAAACATGCTGCAAGACAGAGCCTGTGCAGAAATAGCCCTTTGCCCCATGTTATATGCATCCCCAAAGGATGCTCATCCACAAGCCTGGCTGAGCCGTCATTCACCGTCAACTGAGCCTGGGAAGGGACTGAGTGTGCCTGAATATCGCCAGTCGGGAGGTGGGTGGCTATTTTCCACCATATCAGAATGGACCATGCTCATGGAGAGCTGCAACACCTCCCCACCCAACCCATCTGTGCCGGTAGATGCAGCCCTGGGGTATTTGGGGAAAAGGGTCCCAGATGCTTCCATTTCAGCTCCCCCTCTCCTGGGAAGCCAGTTCCCTACTCACCCGTGTTCATGTCTTTCAGGGGATCATGTTGGCTGGAGATGGTTACAGGGGCAAAACCTCCCCCCACACCCCAAACGAGAGATTTGAAGGAGCCACCGTCCTCAAAGCCCTCAAGGTACAGCTGCCTTCTTCTCTCCCATGTTCTCCTTCCCAGCCAGTACACAGCACTGACCCTCTCTCGACCCTTCTCTTTGCCCAGTATGGCTACGAGGGCCGTGTCCCGCTGAAGAGTGCCCGGCTCTTCTACGACATCAGTGAGAAGGCTCGCAGGATCGTTGAGTCCTACTTCATGCTGAACTCCACACTCTACTTCTCCTACACCCACCTGGTGTGCCGCACCGCCCTCTCTGGTGAGGGTTTGGGGGAGCCGGTGGCAGGGCAGGGCTGGGAGGACAGGAGAGGTTCAGCCCCCCATGGGGGCTTTATAGGTGGGGATGCATGCCTGAGAGTAGCTCTGTTTTGCCTGATGCTTAAATTGGTGGTCAAGGGCTGGGCAAAGTCACCGTCCCCACAGCAGCAAAGGGTGGGCACTGCTGTCCCAAAGAAGCTAATTTCTGGGGTGTCTCTTGTTTTTCATGTCTCCAACTCTTTCTTTTTTCTCCTCCCTCTTCTCTTGCCTCTTCTCACTGTCTCTTCTTTCTATGCCCCACCCCAGCTCTCCATCTCACTTCCCTGCAGTGAGGAACAAGCAGAGCTATGCAAATCTGAGTCCTCAGATGTTCCCTTTTCTCCCCAGCCTTTTCTTTCCTTCTCTCACCTGTGAACACCACCAGAGTGGGGTTGGGGCAAGCTCCCTACCATGATGGACCCCACAGAGCATGGCATTTCCATCTCATCCACCCCTTCTTCTCCCCCCTTCCTCCACATGCTCTTGCCTAGGCCAGCAGGAGAGGAGGAATGACCTAAGCCACCCCATCCATGCTGACAACTGCCTCTTGGACCCTGAGGCCAACGAGTGCTGGAAGGAGCCTCCTGCCTACACCTTTCGGGATTACAGGTAGGACAAAAGGGGGACTGCCCCCAAGGGCTCCCGGGGACCCTCTCCGAGGCAGGGCATCCTGCTCCACAGACCTAAAGCTGGTGCATCCCAGCCATGGCAGAAGTGAGATTCAGCATGTAGTTTCTGGTCACAGCAAGCATTGTGGCTAAGCTTTAAGCCAGAATGTGATATTTTAGGGTTGAGAGATCCCAGCTGTGGCCCACAGGGCTGTGTCTCTGTCAGGTGGTTTTGGTGCAGAATGGGAGGGTGAGAGCTGGTGGGACCTAGGGGACATTTTGAGAATTGTTTACTAGGCAGGAAGAGAATTGCTGTTTCTCAGCAATGGCTCCAAAATGAGGGCAGTTTGGGTGGCCCCGATCAGCCCCACAGGAGAATCTCCACTGCCTGGCAGCACCCCAACCAAATCTTGGTGAAACAATGCAGGCTCTGCTCTGGAGGTGGGGGTCAGCCCTGAGCCCTCCCTGCTGCTCCCCTCAGAGGATCTTCTGCTTCCTCCCCCAGTGCCCTCCTGTACATGAATGCAGATTTTGAAGGTGGCGAGTTCATTTTCACTGAGATGGATGCCAAAACTGTAACGGTAAGTTGGTGCTGTGAACCAAACACCGTTCCTCAGCAGCCTGTGCTGGGGCTCTGAGCTTTCCCAAGAAGCCTGTGGCTCCTACCTTGCAAAGAGCCGATACAAAATCCTGCTGGCAGAGGTGCACGGACCTTCTGTGCCCTGTCCTGAGGCCGCACTGAGCAGGAAACCTGCAGATCAGCGGGATGGCTAAGAGTCGTCCCTCCCACCCCATCTCGTGGCCAAACATGAAGCGATGCCTCTGTATATATGCAGTGCCTGGCCCAGGGCAGGTCACGATGGTGGGCATCAGTTCCTGAGAGAGATGGGGCTCAGGCACAAGTCCCTACCTCTGCACGGGGCCATTTGGGAGGCTGGGCACCCCCTCTGTGGTTGGACAGAGCATCTGGGCACCATGCTGGGGCTCTGAAGCTCAGTAGTTGCTGGAGGGTAGGTTGCATCTACCTAAGATCAGTGCCAGCAGGTTGATTTGGCTGGCACTTCTGCCCCTGCGGTCCTGCAGGATTCCTGTTGTGGACTCAGCAGAGAGGAGAAAGAGGTGTTTCACAGTCCATGCCAGGTTTAGCCTGAACATCCCTGGAGTTATGCCATGGCCCTGTTTTGCCATAAGTGGTCACCTGCAGGGTTTGCAAGGCCTCCATGCCACCATTTCCTTCTGCATGATGTCTGCACAGCTGGACCAAGCCTCACACCTCCCAGTTTACCCCACACAGCTTTACAGCTGTGCCTAGAGCTCTGCATGTCTTCCAGAGCAACTGGGGTCCTGGCGCAATGCAGAGAGATGGCAGTAAGAACCCAGGCCATGGACCGTGGCAAGCCCAGACATGGCCAGTACATGCAGCCATGCTGCTCCTTGTCACCCTGGTGTCGCTTGTTTTCCCTCAGGCCTCCATCAAGCCCAAGTGCGGGCGAATGATCAGCTTCTCCTCAGGCGGTGAGAACCCCCATGGGGTGAAGGCAGTTACCAAAGGCCAGCGGTGCGCCGTGGCTCTCTGGTTCACCTTGGACCCACTTTACAGGGAGCTGGTGAGTCCCTCCATCATGATGTGAGTGGAGCTGGGGGCTACTCAGCATCCCAGAGGAACTTGGACCTTTTTCAGCCTCTAGTCCCAGTACATCTAGTTCCACCCCCCATTGCACACCTGCAGCAGTGTTCCCATCTCCTGCACCACAGAGACATGAGCTGGTGGCCTTGGGACCTAATGGTTTTTCCTGCCGGTCATGCTCCTGGGCATCTATCACCCTGGGCCCGTGGGGTGCAGGGCCAGGCTGGGGTGCAGGACTGGGCTGGGGTGCTGAGCAGGGTGCAGGAGGGCTCTGCGCAGGGCTGGACTGGCCATTTCTGACACCTAGTGGCAATAACCTGATGAACGGGGAAGTCCTCCACAGCCGTCCACAGTTCAGAGACAGAGTGCTGTGTGGCTGTTGTCAGGTCCTCAAAGGTGGTTTGGCAGCCTGAAGACCGTTGGTCTGGGCACCCAGAGGCCTTGGGAGATCTGGGCTGTGGTGCCTTTCAACAGGCAATCTCCAAATTCTGTTTTAAAAGCCTGCTGGACCAGCCCTGACTCCCTTTGATAACAATTCTGGTCTATAAGAACAAAAGATAAAAGACCAAGCAAAACTAAATGCAGGGAGAGAGCAAAACCCTTGTGCCTTTGCCTTGTGAAGCAGGTGGACTGTGACGTTTAGGGAGAAGCTTATTTTCAGACATGCACTTTACTGTCTCTCTGCTTTTTGGTGCTAGCTGAAATTCCTCCATGCTTGGTGCCTGTGTGGAAGGAGATCAGCCCTGCCCATGGAGCTGGAAATCCATGTCCAGCAGAGGGGCAGGAGGAAGGTACACTGTGGCAGAGGCTGCTAGTGAGGTGTGATAAGGGAACAGCAATACACGAGCTCTGCCCCAAGGACTGCAGACCATGGAGGGAGGAAGGAATTAGGTATTGAAGTTCAAATTTATTTGATTAATTTTGCCCAGAGATTCCCCATCACAAATCTCAGGCTGTCCCCTGCCCTCTCAAATACACTGCTTGTCCTAGGCTGAACTGCTTGCTGTGGGTCCTCCCAGCAGCCTGAGCTGCACTGAATAAGCTGAGAGCAGGTACTGAAGCTCTGCTGTTACAGTTTCTTCCCTTCCCCTCTTGCAGGAGCGAATCCAGGCAGATGAAGTGATCGCAATGTTGGACCAGGAGCATCTAGGACCCAGTGAAATGAATATCAACCCGAAGGATGAGCTATGAACTAGGCCAAAGACTTTTTCTATTAAATATTTATTTAATATTGTTAATCTTATTAGAACCCTTCTATTTTTGTACAGAGCCACTGTATAAATTAACAGGTTAATATGATTGTGGAGTTTCAGGAGTACCTCTTCTGTGTTTAGCACAGTTCTTGCTGGGACCCCTCATCTCTGCGCCAGCATCTCCTGCTGGGACTGACTCTGCCTCTGGGATTCCCTGTCCTTCCCTAGCACTTCTCAGGACTTGTTCAGGCCCACTGTACCCCCTTGGAGAACCTCTTTTTTTTCTTTCTCAGCCAGAAATAGCTGCTTCTCTTTAGCCTCTGCTAGAGAAATGCCTCAGGTGTGATAATGGACCAGTCTTCCTGCTACGTGCTGGCTGAAGACCCGGGCGGTGCTGCCCTGGGGGAAACGGGAGCACCAAGTCAGTTATTTCCATCTCAGAGCCCTTCACCATTTGAAATATGCTTTTTAGGGAAAAAAAAAACCAAAGGAAAACCCAGGTCCTAGCAAAATGCATATCTCTCTGTAGCCATGCAAAGCTGGTGTTGGGTATTAATTCCAAGTAGAGCTTCCAGAAATCATCTGCTGGGCAGGGGCTTGAGCTGTGCCCGAGTGAGAAGGGGTTTGCTTTGCAGCTGACTGTGGTGAAATAGGGTCTATCACTCATGTTCAGTCCCTGCTCTTACTAATGGCTTGGGATGCATGAAAGTAACTGCTTCATACCACATCCTTTGAGCTTCCAACCCAGTGCTGCTGCCTGTAAAACCCAAGGTTAAAAGTCCTCATTTCCAGGTGTGTGTTGGAAAGCAGCAGAAAGGCTCAGGGATGTTACAGTGCCATTTTGTTGGATGATTTGTACTTCAGATGTCCTGGCTGCATCCTCCCATCCTGACAGTGCAGAAGCAGTGGATGTTCACGGTGTGGTAGCATCTATTTGCTCAGGAGTATGTCTGACCCAGTCTGAGGGTGTTGCATTGAAAGCACATGTTGCTTATCACAAGAGATTTACTATGCCAGCAACTATTGTTAAGTTAATAAATCATCCCTCTACCACCATTAAATTAACTCCTGTGCATGAGGCCAGAGCAGCCTCTACCTCAATCGGAATGAGCACTGAATTCACAGAATTGCCCACATCCCAGACATAGGAACAGCTTTTATTTTGATCCAACAGCTGCTGCTGCTGCTAGAAAGCAGTTCCTAAAAGGCAGGTTGCAGCAATCTTTACTGTTTAATTTACTGCAAGGCTACTGTCTCTCCAGAAAGCATTGCAGGGCTCTTGGCTGGAGTCTGCATTCCTGAGCAGCTTTGCTCAGCTCCCTGCTGCATTGGCACTTTCTCAGTCCTTTTCTGCTCCCTTCTGCCAGCTTTGGCATTCCCAGGCCTTAAGATCTGCAGTAGGGAATTGTCTTTTCTCTTTGTTTATGCACCTTGTGCCTATCCAACTCTTACACGCTCAGCAGCACCCTTCTCATTCAGTCACTGGCTGCAAAGGCCAGAGACAAGGATGGGTCTTCTGCAGAGACCTCCTCAAAAGCTGGTCCTGGACAAGATAAAGGGGCACTCAGTTCATCTAGAAAAATGCCCAGACTGTGAAGGGGGCACTATTACCACCTAGGAGATGATGGGTCATTTGCTGCACATCCTCCAATGTTGAATCTGGAGAGGGGAAAGCTCTGAGTGTTTCTGAGCCACCAGTGTGGCTTGTTTCTTTGAGGTTATCCCCCTTCCTCATAGACTGTTTAAAAGACTCATTGTATTGGCTCCCCAAGGAACTGCCCACAGTTTACCCTGCAGAGACCCTTCCTTGCTTAAATACCTCCCCTGTAAATGCTTAACCCTTCTTTTTTAAAAAATAACCAGAGGAAAAGCTGGAGGGACAAAGGGGAGAACAGCCAGAGAGCCAAAACACAGGCTGTGTTGTCCCCCAACCTGCACCACACTACTGCATCCAAGGCTTGATGCCTACATGCTGCACCTTCAGTGTGAATTTGTGCTGCCACCCCACAACAACCACAGCCCGAGCGCATTCTGCAGAGCTGCCCTCTCCAAGAAGCTCCGTGCAGCCCCTGCCTTCCTGGGGCTGCAGGGATCCCACCAGCTGGTCCTCCTTCATGGAGATGGTGGGGCTGGCACCGGTTGTTGTTTGTTTGCTGCTGTGATGGTTAGCCAGAGCTGTGTCTAAGTCCAAGGGAAATAAACTAAACACAACCTCTGCGCCTGTCTTTTTCTTTCACCAAATACTAGAAGGGGAGGCTGGAGGTGTGGGGGATATGCAGTTTGTCTCATGAATGTGCCTCTCCCTTTGGGGTTTCCTGCCCCAGTCCCTAGAGCACACACACACATCTCCCACATTGGAAGAGCGTTAGAGACACTGGTGTGGACAGGAGTAAGAAAACGTGTCTGTGTTCTGTGTGCATTTACCTGCCTGTCCATCTCCTTTGTTCTGTATCCAGCCACCTGATAACTTAAGTACCAGGCACACTTCAGGCAATCTGGAGAGCAGGAGGAGGGTGTCGCAGCCCCTGTGCAATGTTGGGGTGTGCAGCAGGCTGGAGAGTGAAGCAGGGCACTGGCTGGCTCCTGCTGAAGCAACAGCTTTGGTGGGGAATGGTGGAGCCGCCTCAGAAGGATGCGACATTTTGGGCTTAGTTGCAAACACAAACCCCAAAGCGCCAAGAAGGGGAAAGGCTCCGGGCTGCCTGGACGATGCCGCTTGCTGCACTGCTCTGCCACCGAGACCTGCCTGTGGTCTGTGCCAGGGTGAAGCCAGGAAACGGGAATGCTATCACTCAAAAGTACTTTTTCTGTTTGTTTGTTCGTTTTTCTAGCTCTCTGCTTTGGCAAAAACGTAACTCAGAAGTGGATTTGTATTTCTGCTGCAACAGCAGAGGTGGTTTCGAAGCTTATTAACACACTGTAGCCTCACAGGAGCAAGTTACAGAGCAGTGTAGGCTTTTGGGTCTCTTTTGTATCTGAGTGGGATGAGTTACCACCAAGGTGGCTTGGCCTCTGAGAAATGAATTTGAACTCTTAGATTTGATGTAGGGGGCCTGACATCTGCCAGAGCTGTCAGGGTCACATTCAGACTGCCTACAGGGCACCCACATCCCTGGAAAGAGAAAGCTAACAACGAACACCAAGTGTATACATTCCTCCTTGGTCAAATACACCCCAGGGACAACCTGGTGCACTAACATTTTGCTTCCTGCTACATTGGCTCATGCTGGTTATTCCCCTTACCCTGCCAGCCTGGTAACTGCTGCTTCCCAAAGCCCCTACATGAAGCAGCTCATCAAGGCGGCAGTGCCTGAAGTCACGCCACTGAGAATAAAGCTGATGTGCATTCCAGAGCAAGGTTCCTAGCTCAGAGGCCAGCTCTGAGTGCCTCTAGGCAAGGCTTGGCCACCGAAGGGAACCATAACCTATTTACATGTTGGCCAGGTTTTATAGATGCCCCGGTTTGGGTCTATCACCGGCAATGGGAGCAGTTTGGAGATGGAGGTGCTTGACCTGTGTCTTAGTTCTTTGTTAACTCTGCTGTGCCCCGCCTAATACTAATAATACATGCAGAGTGGGATTAGCAGGGTTGATTTATAACATTCAATGAGGAAAAAAAAGAAAACAACTCATAAGGGAAATATAATAGAATTAAGAAGCATTTCAAAGAACAACTGAAGTGGCTCTGTGTGTGTGTGCGCGCGCGTGTGCGTGTGTGTGTGCCCACACTTGGGTGCGGCAGCTGCTCTGAAGTGAAGTCCTGCATGGTATTACTCAATGCCAGGGGATCCTTACTAGAAAGGAGATTTGGTTTTGTTTTGACATTCAAGTGGGCCCAAGCCAAGTTTGGTTGCCCCTTGCAAAAGGCTGCTGCTAGAGGTTGAGGATGGGGCTGGAGGAGGCCAGTCTGTGCCACAGATATGCTGTCAGCAACATGGAGTCAGTAACGTTTCAGGAAAAGGTACAGGTGAAATGGATGCCCTCGTTAAGGAGCATATGAATCCTTGCACTTTGCAATCAGGGATGTAGCCGCAGAGCATGCAGAGCTGATGGCAGTGAAACCACGGAGGTGTGAGGAGAGTAGCTAGCAGGGGTCATGGTAGCCCAGCAAGGCACCTGCTGCCTTGCGCACAGAGTAGGAGCATGGAAAACACGTTTTACAAGCAAAGAACCACCAACGAGGGCCAGCAGAAAGTCTGTGGCTGAGCCCCTTCTGGTCTGGAAATGCCTTACTGCAAGTGGCTGCTAGAAGTTTCCCGCCAGCCAAAAGCTTGCCCCTGAAACCTCACCTGGAAATAAGACTTGTGGGTATTTACAAATTCCTGAACACACAGTCAAGACTGAAATACCTAAAGCTCTTTATGTCCAGTGGCTACAGTCTAAAAAAACCTGGGCATGTCCATAGGCATTAGCCTGCAAAACTTTTTGGTGAGTTAATTTTAAGCAACTGAACGTCACTGATATTGCTGTGAAGTCTTAGGGCCATGTGCAAGTCAGTCTCCAGCAGCTCCACTAGATGATGACTAATCCCCATTGATTCCAAGCTGGGGCATGGTAAGCTTATAAAATATTGTGTATTTGGACCTTTTTAATGTCCCTTTTATTTCCCAGGAACTAGACTGACAGCCCAAGATACAGCAGCTTTGATGACCTTTGGAGTCCCAGCAATAATCCCTGCAAGCTGCCAGCCTGGCTGAAACCCCTTTTCTGCTGCCACTCCATCCCACCCTGCAGTCTTGCCATCTCCCCATCAATGCTGCTTGGTCTGTGCCCTGGTGATGGGCAATTTGGGTGGTATCATCCTCGCCAGCTGCTGTACATAAGGTTGGCCAGCCCTTGTGCAAGGGTCTTCCCACCTCGGAGGCAGCTGCTGCTGCTGGTTGTGGGTGGGAGAGGAGCCTGGACTGGTTTGTCAGCTTTGCATTACAGCTGCTGGCTGCCTGCAAGCTGCAGTGATTTCACCAGGGGAAAGATGTGAACAGAGGAAGAAGACAGTGTTTGCACTGAGCAGTGCTTAGCCCTCCTGGTTAAACCTGGGCAAAGCAAAGCTGAGCACTCACAGGCAGCCAAACATCTTCCCATGAAAACCTGTCATTAAAAAAAAAAAGTTGTTTCCTCCTTTCCACACCCTTGCCCAACCTGGGTGAAAAAAAAAAAACAAAATAGCTGGCTCTAATAGTGCTGGCAGTGAGATAAAAATGGGCTAGTCCTGCTTTGAGGAAGAACTATATTAAAAAAGGAAAGAAGCATGCATGTTTTTTCTTTCCGCAACTGCTGCTACACCCACACCCCACCAGAAGAGCCACCTTTTCCTGAGGGAAATGTTGCTGCTTGTCTGTGCTTTGGGGTATAACCATGCATGGGTGCCTTGACATTGTGCTCTTCCACAGGTGTGGATAGGCACTATATATGTGTGCTGCTTCTCCCACGAATGCATTTACACAGCGGGCACCCAAACCCAGTGCATAAGGTGCCTTGGTGCCAGCAACAGCACCATCACCCCAGAATCAACGGTGTGCAGCCATGCACGAGGCCAGATCCTGCACTGTGCATGTCCCCCCAGGCACAGCCCTGCCTTCACTTTGGGCTGTCATGGATGAGTGCAATAGATGCCACTGGGAACAGCAGGGGCCGCCAGCATCCTCCCAGCGCGCAGCGTAGCGTGCATGGGACACTTGTTTGTCCCCAGAGCACATACTGCACCAGCAAACTGCTGTCTCCACAGGTCTAGTGGATGCCACAGCCAGCCCAGAATTACTTTTATCTTGTTTTAAACACATGGTGAAAGCTGGCACTGAGTTTGTTTCCTTCTCATTTAGCAAAACTTTGTTATGCAAAAAAAAAAAAAAAAAAAAAAGAAAATCATAAATGTCAACAAGACCCAACCCCTGGCCACCATCCAACTCTGCCAAAAATAAGTCAAGCACATTACAAAAGCTTCATAAAGCAAAAAAAGGCAACTCAGATAGCTCCCTGGCCACCCTCACCTTGTTTCTGGAGCAAGGCAGAGAGCTGGTGAGCCGCAGGGGAGCAGGGTTCAGCCTTGGTCTGGCTGGGCGGCAGCGGGCAGCGTGCGAGGCCATGGCAGGAGAGCACGGCTGCAGGCAACCACAGTGCATGCTGTGGCAGGAGCAGGCATTGCGAGGGCCCTGTGGGCAAACAGAGCCAGGCTGGCGAGTGGACATGCTTGGCAAAGGAGCAAGTCAGCTAATGATCGTTTCCAGGGGTGGTTTGGATAACAAGAATGGCAGTTCAACTAGGTATTTCCTGAGGTTGAGCAGGGCAGGGCAGGGGGAATTAATATGAGCTCAGTTTAGCTTCTACCCCTCCTTTATTTGTAATGAGATTAACAGCAGAGATGGTAGCGGCACCATCAGTCTGCTGCCACGATGGGGTGAGCTGATAAGCAGCTCCTGTGCTGCCTCGCATGCAAGCCCAACGGCTCTGGCACATGGGGAAAAACATCGGAAAAAACACCCCTTTTAACACACATGGTTTTTTGCAATTACCTTAGGGTGGCTTTGCTCCCTATTTTGGGGGAAACATGATGCATTGGACTGGCCTGGCTGCTTCTAGCAGTACCAGCAGTGTGGCTGACCTCCCAGCACAGCCTGGCATCACCATTCCCTCCTTGCAGTGCTTCTGCACCTGACGCTGGCTGAAAGTGCTAAGCTAAAGGCTGGTGCCTGCTTTGCCAGTGAGAAATGAGGCCACCACTTGCCACCAATGTGCTTTGGGCAGCTCCAGTGCAAGAAATGAAACTGGTTGGTTTGACTGCAATGAGACACAAGCTGTAAAGAAGTGTGAATGCCCTGCAAGGCACCCCCCAGCTGCTCACAGTGCTTTAACTGGACGATAGCAAAGGTAGAGAAGAAACTCTCTTATGTTCCCCCTCACAGAGAGCAGAATGTGGACCCCCTGGCAAATTCTGGAAGGATGTGCATTGTGCCTGTGAAAGGCCTTCATGGCAAATCAAGAGCTACCTCTGAGTGTATGTAGCTCTAGCATGGGAGTTTTAGCTGGAAAACCACTGAAAAAAAAAAAAGCCCTGTATTTTAAAAGCCTCATATTAGCCACGGTAACCAGACATGCACAGGCCAAGTGTGACTGTCCAGGGCAGGGGCCCCAGGTGCTGTGGGGCATCTTGGTACCAGGCTCATCTCTGCAGGGCTCTCTGCAGCAGCTGGGCACAGCCGAGGTGATGTCCAAGCTGGACATCCCCTTCATCACATTGTTAGTCACTGGCCACATTGCCCCACGCCAGGATGCCCATGAAAACCATCTGTGGCGACATGCATTTCTGCATGAAGCCCTTCTCATGGAGCCCCATCAACCTGTACCTATGGCCCAGGGATGGCCAAGCACCATGAGGGGAGTTGCCTGGTCCTGGGGCAATTGCAGGGGGCTGGTCTCAACATTGCACAGGAAAAAAACAACCCACCAGCATCTTAAAACCAGTTTGATGCCCCCAGGCACCTAGGGGTTGTTTGTTCATCTCCTTTCATTTCGAAAACCTTGTGTGAGAGGCTCGGAGCTGGCATTCACTGCTCCAGTGCTGCCAGCTCCAAGATTGTTTTATTTGATTTGCTGGCCAAATTGGGTGGATGGGTGGAGACTGATTTTTCTCTTTTATTTTTGTTTTCAAAAAACCCTTCTGGCTCTGGGTGAGGCAGAAGGAGCTGAGTAGATTAATGTCTATCTTCTCTGTGACGCTTACCTGCCTACAGCAGGCTCCTCCGAGCACAGGAGCAGGGTGTGGGGCAACGGGCTCACTGGTTGGGTGGGGAAAGCCCTCAGCCACCTCACACAGCATATTTTTAAATATTCCTCCAGCTCAAACACACTGGAAACAGCTCTAGTGCAAGCCCATCCTTCCTTGCTCTACGCAATGCATCAAAGGAAAATGAAGCCTTTAATATGGGCAGCCTGTGACACTGGGAGAGGATGAGGTGGGTTATGAGCTCCTTGCCAGTCCAGGAATAATCGCTGAAAATCCTGGCCTCGTTGCCCAGCCTCATTTCACACAGCTGCAGGGAAGGGGTTTGTCACTGCAGGTCCCCAGGGAAAGCCCTGAGCTTTGTGCGGTTGACACCCTGCGGCGCTCTGAGCAAACACTTTCAGAATAACTGTCTCCCCACATTGAAACATAACTCCATCAGCAGCTCTTAGAGATGGGATGAAGTACAGCCAGACTTTCTCCCAAGCCTGTCTGTGTCCTGTGCTTCCCCAGGTGAGTCCCCCAGCCCTCACAGCACCTCTGCAAGCAAAGAAGCCCAGGAGGGTTTTTTCCCATCTCACTCATGGCTATGAAGAGAAGGGTGTTCACATGCATCTTCCAAAAGCTGAGCCACCAGCAAATGATGTGCTGCGCTCTCCTGCACCCAGCCAACTGCCAGGTCCACCGTGCCAGACACAAGCCCACAGTACTGCCATCAGGCTCTCCTGGCAGCTTGGGCTTGTCCACCCCTCTGGAGCCACTCGAGACACTGAGAGGAAAGTAAATGTACTTGCACCAAACCCAGGCGCTGCAGGAAGTGGGAAAGCCTGGCTGATGAGCACACACCCTGCCCCGCTCAGCTGGCACCACGCATGTTCCTCCTTGTTTGCTTGAACATCAGCACCAGGAGCTGCAGCACTGACCTGGCAGCCATGACCTGCACCCTGCCAGTACCCTGAAAGCAGCCTGACGGCAGGGTCTGCGCGACTGAGAGCTGCTGGCACACCTGCCTGCCCCTTGGCTGCTGGGACCGATCGTGGTGGCTGAAGCTGCTAGCATTACTGCTTGGGAGGAATCAGGCCAAATCTGCAAATAGTGTTTGCTCTGGGGGTGTGAAGAATCTATGGGGGTTCCCTGTGAGGTGGAAGATGCTACATGCTTTCTCCCCTTTCAGACTAATTATACTGAAACAAACGGTGAGATACCAGGAACATTACCAAGCCTGCAAGTCCTCCACCCAGTGGGATTAAGTGGGAGCTCTGGATGGCATGAATACAGATGCCAACAGCCGGCCTCCAGCTCCTCTTGCTCAACTGCTGGCGCCACGAGACAAAAGATAACAAACATCTTTCCAGCTCTTGTGATGGACCTAGCAGCAAAAGAAAATTTCGAGGTCAGAAGCTCCTGCTGGGTAGCCCATGCTCCAGGCTATGCAGAAGACACGCCATCCCTCAGCACCTCTTTGCCCCAGCAGTGAACACCATATAGCACCGGCACACAGGGGAGACCCAAGGCCTGCACACCCCAGGCACTGCCTTGGGTTATCCCCTGCTGCCTTCAAACTGCATATTACTTCCAGCACTTCCACTCTTTCCAAGGGATGATACAGCTGCTGATAATTTCTCCAAAATACCTTCTAGTTTTCAGGAAAACCCAAGAAGACTCTGCTTTCCACTCCCTCAGCAGCTCTACAGGTCATTAGTCACCATACTGCCAGGCCATGGTAGTCTGAAGGCAGCTCTGCTTTGCAGACACACTCGGTATAAACAGGGATAAATGCACCGGAGGGATCCTCCTGTTCTGCTCTGGGGGCGGGAAAAGGGCAGGGTGCTGCCTGGGAGCATCACCCAGACCTCCTCTCTCCCTGTTATGCCAAGCCACCCTGGTCAGCATTGTTCTCCTCTCATTTGCAACAGGGATGCTCACAATCAGCTAAAGCAGCATGACTGGGAAGAAAATCAGGCTTAGGAAATTTTCCCATATTAGTCTGTCTTGGACACCCTTTTCTGCAGCCTCACTGGGTTTGATTTGGCTGTCTCAACTTGCTGAAAGCCTTCTCAAAGGCATTCCATATGCCCTGGCCTAACCAGGCATGCAAGGGTTAAGCAGTGTGCTCCTTGGGCCCAGCATCACATCACTTCACTTCAAATGGAGCAGAAGGAAGGTTCTACTCTGTTCCTCTTGCAGATGTGAAAAAGAGTCAAGTGCTGCAGTTTGTGCTCCATGTATTCCCAGCCAGACTCTCTGGCTGGGCTTCCTCTCCCGTAAAATGCCACAGTAACTCTGTACTGCTTCCTGGCCATAGTGGCACTACTACGAAAACAACAGAGAAAAAAATTAAAAATCAAATATCAGTCAGCGCGCTCTGCTTCTGAGACCTCTCCAGACAGCAGCTGGTCACGGCCTGGGTGGGACACAGAGTGACTTCGCCTTCACGTCCTCACCTGCCCATCTTCAGCTGGCTGCTGGCACCCCTGGCAGGGCTTTCAGTCATGTCCAATTTCCTCACCTCTGAGACAAGGCTGAAATAATCCGAGACAGCTGCTGCCCATGGCCTGACAGTAATGTACTTGCCTTAATGGTTACTTGCTAATATTTTACCCTTGGGTGAAATGATAAGGTTCAGGGCCAGATGGAACACGTTCAGCCATCTCTTCTTCAGGGCAAGCTGAGTCACTGCTGTTACTGTTGTGCAAATCGAGTTTGTGTGTGGTTTTGGTGCATGTTTTTTACTGTGAGCCCTTAACCTTCAATGCACAGCACAATCCCACCTGCTGATAGCTCCTAAGCGCTACCTTCCTTCTTTCTGTTCAAGTCACTAATTAAGCAGCAATAAAGGCCAGAACATAAACTATAATAGAAGTAACTGTCTTGCTACCCGTATCACTTAAAGCTGGAAGAAAACTTTCCTATCCGGACAGCAAACAGTGGGGTCTCTGCCCTCCAGGTGTCACCCTCAGCGGCAGGCAGGCACAGCCATAGGCTGCCTCTCTAGTAAAAGGGAGCCTTGCTCAGGACTTTCAAAGCTCGTTGTGGGTCTGGGGCTCAGGCCAGAGCCTAAATGCCAGAAAGGAGGGGATTGGCTCACACACTCCGGTGAGCTGGATATTTGCTCACCGCACAGGGCTCTGCATCAGCTGTAGGAGGGCCAAATACTACCCTGGGGGAAGGCTGCTGGACTCTGCTCTGGGGCCAGGCTTCTTACACATAGGCATTGCAGCACCTCCTAGGCACCTTGCCTTGTGCTGGAGGTGACCCGTTACCTCTTGTTTCTGCGAAAAACACCTCCATGAAAACATGCATGTTCACCTTCAGGTTAGCAACTTTCTCCAGGTTCAGCATGGTCCGCTTGACCATGTCCTTGGAATAAGAAAACGCATTTATGTCGCATTTTGCCACGGCACAAGAATAATTTGATGCAATTGTGTAGCTACCCACACCTTTAATTAATCAAAGAGTTCTTCACACAGCACTGTGCAATATTTTGTTACCTAAGATCCCTGCCATAGACTACTAGGATCTGTTGTAACATTTCTTACCTAATTTCAGCACTGAGGGCTACGCAGCCAAGAAGATGGATCACATGTGGAGAAATCTTCAGCATTGCCTCCAGAGGCTATTTCCAAGGAATCAGCAGCTGAATTATTCAGAGGCTCACAGAGGGATTTGGGAAAACAAAACAAAACAAAAAAAAAACCCCGTCAGCAAACAAAAACAACCTCAGGAAGAAAATAGGAAAAAGTCAGCCAATTCCCTGTGGTGTCGTATAGGAAACTCAGGAAAAACTGCAGGAAATCAGCAGCTCTCCTAGAAAAGTAGGAAACACCTTACCAGAGTTCACTGCTCCAGGACAGAGCTGAAAAATCCCTTCCAAGGGACCACGGGGCCACCCTAACATCTTCCCCTTCAGACCTGCTCCTGCCCAGCTTCATGCTGCAGCTACTGGGGGGGGGGGGGGGGGGGGGGGGGGGGGGGGGGAAGGAAAGTGCAGGTAAAGACTGGAGATGGCCAATTAGAAGAGTGCTTGGAAATGCTCAGGCTGACTGCTGAATAACTGAAAAGACACACCTGACAAATGCTTGTCCACATCTGAGAGCCGAGCACTCAGTTCATACCTTTGTGTGCAAATGAACAGTTCGGGCACTCTTCCCTCTGGTGTCCCTGCAGGCCATGGCCAACCCAGCCAGGAAAGCCAGGCTGGGACCTGGAGACCAGAGTAGGGGTGAGCAATGGGGGCACCTGGGTGCTGAGCAGAAAGCCTGTGTACGCAAAGCCCAGAACCCACACCAGTGCTGCCCATGGCTGCCAGCTTGCCATACATCTCACCACCTCCCAGCTAAGGTGAGTGCATCTTCTCCAGCTCCTCAGCCCCTCCTTGGGACCTGCAACCTGTCTCCATGGCACAGCCCTGAACTGCAGCAGGTGCCTGCCCAGTGCTGGGGGCTGCTCTCATGTTTAGCCTCCCCTGGGAGAGGGCTGCATGTGGGCCAAATAAGTGGGGTGAGATTTTACAGCATGCACCACCAAACTGAGCCAGAGCCAGCTCACGGCCTTCGAGCCAAGAGCTCGCGGGGAGCCCCAAGGGACAGCCCCGCTCTGCCTGCAGCACCCTGCAGAGCCATGCAGGTGCACAGCAGGGTTGTGGGTGCTGCAGGCAGGTCGGCCCTGGCTGCGTGCCGGGCTCCCCACCCAGACTGGCTGAGCTGGCTGCTGTGGCAGCGTGGGAGCCCAGAGCCGGCCGCTGGTGCTCCAGCCAGGTGCTGCTGTGGGAGTTCCTGGCTGTGGTGTGTGCACCCTGCAAAATACCTGGTGGTATTTTCTCAGCTGGAAGAGATGCGTATCGCTCTAGCAGGGAGGACTTTTGCAGCCAAGACACTGTGTGTGTGCGTGGAGGGAAGGTGGAGTACCTCTCATGCCCTCAGGCAGGGCATGCATGGCACTGGGGGCCTGAGGTGCTGCTGCATGCTGGCCATGGCTGTGGGGTGTTGCAACACGGCAACCATGCAAGGCTGCTCGCTTCCAAAGCACCTCCAATCAGCTTCCTGGCATGGGTAGGCTCTGGCTCTGGAGATATCTCTGGGCAGAGGTTCACCAACTGAGGGCACAGTTTGAGGCTTTCTGCACCCAAGAGCTGCCTGGGGTGAGGGCAGTTGTCTCTCCTGTTTTGGCAGGTGATGGTCTTTGGTCTTCATCTTCTGAATGTCTCATTTCTGCTGGTGTTTGTTGGCATGGGCACAATGATGGGGATCCCCTGGGTGTACAGCAAAGGGCAGGAGAGGAGCAGCTTTCCCAAGAGGCAGCTACGGTAAAAGTTGCTCGAAGCACCAACAGGTCGCTTGCTTATTCCACTCATGAAAAATAAACAAACAAGAATTGTTGCTGCAGCTCTTGCATGTGGCATACAAGGGACTGTTGAGAAAGGCAGTTTTATAAAACTCATGCCCACACCGTGAGCACAGGAGGCGTTTGGGGGACGGGGGGGGGCGGCACACAGGCTCAGCAATTTGGGTTGCACCTGCCTGTGACGGGAAACACGGGACCACGACGGCGGCAGGAGGAGGGCTGGCACCAGGAGCCTTCGCATGCCCCGGCCAGCCACAGACGCCTGGAGCTGCAGCAGGTCCCTGCACCCCCACCTCGTGCTGCCGGCGGCACCGCAGCCCCCGGCGCTCGGCGCAGGGCCGGGCCGGGAGCGGGTCCCGCTAGAGGGCAGTGGCTGCCCGGGCAGCGCGGCCGCCGCCCGCCCGGCTCCGCCCGGCTCCGCACCACCGCTCCCCTCCTTATGGTTATACTTTTTTTCTTTTTTATGAAGACAGCATTACAAAGCCCCTTGACAGAGGAACCAAGGCGGGTGGGAGATGATATACTCGGAAGCGCCTTGGCTTCAGTGCAGGCAGATCTCCCGTTGTCTCATTTTTTTTCTCAAATGACAGTTTGGATTTTCCCTTCCCCTTCCCCTTCCCTTCCCTTCCCTTTCCCTTTCCCTTTCCCTTCCCCTTCCCCTTTCCTCTGCTAGACACTCATTTCAAGAGTGCTGCCAGTTAAAACAGAAGAGGAAAAGCACCATCTCTTCTCCAGGGCTGCCAGTTTATTTTGTTTCAGTTTTCCCCTTTTTCTTTTCAGACCCTGCACCAGTTTCTTTGCCACACACAGAGCCCTGCAGGCAGGTACTTGCTGTGCCATGAGAGTGCCTCTCGCAGTACAGCCACAAAACTTAGGAACTCATCAAAGCTGATTGCATGGACAGAGCCATCCTTCTTAATATTAACAAACAAGCTTAGTCTTCCCTTGGCCTTGATGCAGGCAATAATGAGACCACATCTTCCTGGGCATGATTCAGAGTGGGAAGCTAATATGCTCTGAATGGCTCCCCAAGGACTTTCTTGCCACTGATGATGCAGGGAGCCAAATCTTCCACCCTAGGCCGTTGGGCGAGACAATGTAAGCACCTCCCTTGCATGCTGTAACGGTTGGTATCAGCCCAGCTACCCGTGAGTAATTGCTGAGCATGCCAGAAGGCACCCACCTCCTGCTGGATCATGTATCCCCATCGTCCAGGGAAGTGGCACAGCCAAAAAAAAGCCACTGGCTGCTGTGCTCACATTATCACAGCATGCAAAGGGCACTGCACTGCAACAGCAGTGAGAAAATCAGCAGAATGGTCTATGGAGACCCTCACCAAACAATCTCAGAGAAAGCCAGTTGCTCATGGGCCTGTGTCTGATACTGCTGTGGGAGCAGAGCGAGGTGTGGTACTGCTGTGACTGCAGCCACCAAAGCAGAAACATGGTGGGCACAAGGAACATCCTCAGGTGTGGTTAGGACCCTCAGCCTTTGGCTTCAGTGCTGAAGGCACACAATCACTACAGTCCCTGGAGATGCCCCTCAGTGCTTGCTTGTGCCCTGAGACTGCAGCTACAGCCCCCACATCTCACCCCAAATCCTGCATCTCCTGCCCACCCCCTCCATCACAGCCTTTCCTTTACTCACCAGTGGTCCCAGGCATCTGGCTCACTTCATGAAGGCAGAGCTGATGTTTCCTAAGAACAAAACATGTGACAGTGTAGGAGTGTTTACAAGTAAGTTTAAACATTTTAACAAAACCAGCTGATACCCTCCCTCCAGCCCAAAAAGGACTCAGACCATCTTGAGCCAAGGAAGCAAACAGCCACACTCACACAGCAGCAGGGCATGGCTGCAATGGGTGGCCCTGCAACATCCACAGACAGATGGAGAGGGCTGAGGTGGGGCTCCGACTCCTCACTGAATGAAAGGCACCTACTGATAGAAATACACACACAAAAAAAACCAAAACCACCTGTTTCCAGGTGAAACGGGTTGATGTTAAGGCCTTATGCTAAAGGATTGGCATATACAGTTGGGAGGGGATAGGCATATAAGGAAAAGGGACCAGTTCATGGGACCCAGATCAGGAGAGCACAGCTGTAGCAAAGGGCTACTGCCATCTACCTCTGAGTAAAATTTTGGCTCCTTAATCTTAGGCAAGCAAGCTAGGAGAAAGCTGCAGCCAGTCCTTGCCAACAGGGCATGAAGTTTAGCTTCCTTCCAGTTTATTCAGCCTTCATGGCCAGCGTATGAAATAAACAATAAGACTCCAGAACTCCAGCCTTTACCCTCTGCAATATGCTCAGGAAGATGACTCACTGCTGTTATGGGTCACAGAGAGCCAAAACATCTCAGGACCCAGAAACCATCAGCTTGAGCCTGGCAGCCAGGCAAGGCTGCTTGGCAAACCTGCCTGGTGAAGGCTCAGCATCAGCACAGCCCGTGCCCAGGTGGCTACACTCCACACCAGGGTAGCAGCTGTGCACTGCTGCCCCACAAGGAAGAGTATGTAGGGAACCTTTCAGGGCTAAAGCACTGGCCTCGTATAGCTCCTCTCACTAACCTTCACACAGCAGTTTGTATGGGCTACACGTTTCATAGCTCAGCAAATCAGAAGGCCAAACAGCCCAAGCTTCCACTTGGTGCTAGGGCTGGGCTGCCCACACAGTTTTCCCACTGAGTAACAACTTGCAAAGAGGCAGAGAGGGAGGTCAGGGCCAGCAGTCTTCCCACTAGAGTGCAGGCAGCCACTTTGCTGTCAGGGAGGCAGGGGCTTCTGCTAAGCCACACAGGACAGGAAGAACATGATGAGCGAGACACCCTTCACAGGCTCCACTCGGGCATTTGCCAAGTTTTGTTGTGTCCGGATAAGTTTCATTCCAGGGGACTGCTAGCTTCAGCACGCTTAGGAAACAGCATAGAAGGGTATGCACGTCTTCAGAGGTCCACCCAGCCTTGCAAAACACAGCTGGAAGCCTGTGATGGATTCCTGCCCTGAAAACTTCATGCCTGCATATGAAGCATCCCAATATTCAAAGACAAAATTCCAATGGGTACGGGTGGAGTGCAAAAGGGAGAGCACCAGCTTGGGATTCCTCAGCACAGAAACCCTTGCTGTAACACAAGCAATGCAGAAGTCCCTACTCCAGCAGTGGATCACAGCAGTCAGCAATTGCAACCATCAGCAAACATATTTCAAACCAACCTGCTTAACAGAAACTGAAATCTTATTTTACCTGATCCAATTTTTGCCTCTAGAGGCAAGGAATCCATCAGCTGAAACAGCAAGTTTGTAGTAGCACTTCTCTCTTTTGAGGGCAACATACTAATTTTTAACACCACATTCAAGCAATCCCTGTCAGAGTGCAACCAGGGGACTGGTGCCTCTGGATATTGATATCCAGAGAACTGCTTTTCTAATCCTTTTTGCAAAAGGGAAAAGAAACAGCGACCAGACCAAAGAAATCAGGTAGGCCTTCCCTACCCTAATGGTAAATATGAAACTAATTCCCAAGGGAAACAAGGGACTTTTCTTCTTTTGAGATCTTTGTGGGGTGGTTTTTTTTTGCCTCTTTCCATTCCCAAGCATCCTCCCTCAACCATAACCCAGGAAAACTGTAAGAGACAGACAGACAGACATGGGGCCCCACACAGAAACCAGTCATGAAGCTGGGCTCTTAATGCTGTAGTCTGTGGACAGACTGAAGCCACCAGCTGATGAAAGCCACTCCAATCACTTTTAGGACAGCCATCCCATTGGCTCTGAGCTGCTCTTCTTTCAAATCCTTGGAAGAGGAATTGGAATAAAAAGGAATAGGAAAAGGCTTTGGTAGGAGACAGGATGCATAGGGTGCTGCACAAAGACTTTGGTGTGAGCTGAATAAGGAGGACAAACCTCCCCAGGCTCCAGGGTGGGTGGTGATGGCAGCTGTGCAAGGCTATTTCACAAGTGTGGAGATAGGAAAGGGCAGCACTAACCCTGCCTGCTTAAAGTGCCACATTCCCTCCCCCCTGACAGGGCACACAGCAGTCACAGCCCCGTCATGTTCAAGTAGGACATTGAACGTAGGCAGGTCCTGGTGCCCTGCTCAGAAACAGGATAAGGACACCTGATGAAAGGGCAAAAGAGAGCCATGCAAACAATGCAAAAGCCAGAAGACTTCACAGTTCAACAAGAGAGTTATGGGGCTGACCCATTTGATCTGCCAGAAAGGCAGCACATGGGTGTGTGATGGCACCTTACAATATACTCTTGTACCATGGATTTTATGTGGATTAGAAAACTGCACACAGGCAAAGGCAACACTGAGCCCTGGCTGCTCAGAAGAGGAAGCAGCAGTCTGCTCATTTCCAAGGTGGCACACAGGCAAGAAAAGAAGCTCCTTGGGAATTCAGTGTCATTTTCAGTCTGGCTTTTATTTTCATTGACTTCAACAACAAGGTGTTCCAAAACACACAGAGGTCTTGGTCCAGGCAACACTGTCATTGCTACAAGCATTGGCAGATTCTCAGCTCAATTAACCCACACGCTTTGATGTATCAAAACAAAACAAAAAATAAATCACAGCTCTACAGGGGAGGGTAAAAGCTACAGCAGTTCAAACTCACTTGAAGATTCCAGTTATACAGAAGTGGGCTCCATAGTGGTATACAGTAGAAAGAAGGTTTTCACAGCATATATTTTAATCATTAGTGATGCAGCAGAAAAGCTCCATCTCACTGCTGAGTTGAAAAGCAGATACTGAAATTCTTGCACCCAGACTCTGGGCACAGCATTAGTTGCAGTAACCTTTATAGTCAGAAGCTTCCTAGTTCCTAAAATGACAGTATTTTTGCATCAATATTTGTACAATACTGAAGCAGCTCAGAAGGATTACACAATGGAGATGCAACATCTTGGAGGCGAGAAGGGCACAACCTAATTCACCTCCAAGAATTTGTAGAGTACCTGCACTAACACTTTCCCCGCACTAACACTGCCCCTCTGAATTAATCCTTGCATCAAGTCAAGAGCAGGATGACTTGCTTCTTTTGTAGCATATAGGGAGGAAAAAAAAAAACATAATAAGTTTTCACACTGAGCACGTTAAATACCTTGAAATCTAGGACGCTGCTCTTTGAAGTGTTACAAAATAAAATGATAAAACAGGCTTTCAGTACCTGCCCCCCAACTGCAAAGTAATATGAATCTCAGTATGAAAAATACAAATATATTTGTTCCGTGACGCATCATTTGTTACAAGGCATACTGTAAGCGCTCTGCATAAAAATAATAATTAAAAAACAGAAAAACAAACAATATTTCATTGTGGTTCTGTCAGACCCGGTAGCCCAAGAAGAAATAAAAATTGGCATGTTATGCTGTAGGAAACAAAAATTACACATATAAAAAAAATTCTATATACACACACTTTACAGGGTAACCATCTTGCATTACTATTTAGAGCTATCCAAAATAGGCTTCCACAGTTACCAAAAGGCAGTCTTTGAATATAACATAGACCTTGCACAACAGACAGATGGAGGAAGATGCTAACAATAATCAGACTTAAATGAAATATGTGGCACACAGCAGGGACCAGAAACAGCCACTGCATTGAAACGAGATTATCTGGTTGTAGCAAGGTAGGATGACAAGTCATTTAAGCGGCATTTTTCATCTTTCCCTAACAAAAGTCAGGCTTACTCTTAAAAAGAGCAAGCCAACTTGAAAGCAGCTGCGCTGAGCCAAGCTCCTCAATTTTTGTTCTGTATATGTTACAGTCTCACTACCTTGGCCAATATAAATGTGAAAACATGTACTCTGTTCAGTTACTTGTCCACAGGATCGCTGGCAGTCAGAGGAAATGCCTCAGAGCACAGCCACTGTAGAACCAATAAAGAAAAAACACCAGAAAAATCAGTTTCTCATGTAAACATGACATTTTGCAGTATTAACACTCATATCACTAGGAGCTGGACCTTGTTCCAAGGCAGTTGGAAATGTCTTTCTTTTTTCACTCTCCACTTCTAGTTGCTCATCACTTAGTCTACAGTCAGTATAGCAACAAACCACAACAGGCTCCAGCCTATTACAGATATGTCTAAAGACGGTTCTACTTTACTTGGCAGGAAACCAATCTAGCATGGTCTAAATAAAAGATTGTCTGTGTTTAGGATAGCTGAAGGCCTACAAATCAGTGTGCAGCTCTCAGCTGGTCCTCTGTTCAACTGGAGGGTAGGCAGGCAAGTCCTTATTCTAAACTAACAAGGCTGCATATGTGGCAAAGCCTAATTCTCTATCTTAAACGTCAGTAGTAGTACAGAATGGCTAAAGGTTGGGTGGGGGACAGAAGTCAGTGACCGATGGATGTATTTGCATTTATATCCTGAAACAAGGAAACCAGAACATACACATGAATGTAAATTCAAACAAGAAGAGACAGCAGGTTTGACTTTTCCCAGAGAAGGTGAGGGAAAAGGAAAAATTGGGTTTCAGGTGGCCATAAGCACTGGCCTGCCCAGCAAAGTGCATGTGCTGTCTCCACTGGAGAATATTACACATGAACAGAACACTCAGCTCCGTGGGAAGAGGCTGTTTAAGTGCGACGTTCAGCAGACTGATTCCCATTTATTTTTTGGATGAACTGCCAGTTCAGGGTTTAGTGGCTTTGGGTTTTTTGCATTTGGTTTTGGGGTTGAGGTTTGGGATTTTTTGGCTTTTTAAAAATTTATTTTAACCTTCCTGCTTTTCAAAGCAGGATCGCTGGATGGGAGAAGACAAGTTTGCAGGTCAGGATGCCCACAAGGTGTGTGAGGATTCAAAGGTCAAGAAAAGAAGCCCTCTCCCCAAAGGAAAACATGAAACAAGAACAACACCTTCTCAAGAAGGTCAACGGCTTTCAAGGAAATACCACCCGCCTTCCCCCTTTGCTCAGCTCTTCCCCTTGTAAGAGCTGGGGCAGAGGTCACAGTCCAGGAGTGCGACCTAGACAGCATCAAGAACATAACTAGCATGAGTGAGCAAGAAGACTCCCTCCGCCCTTCGTCCAGGGTGCAGTACCAAGCAGAAGGAAGACAAATGAACGGCTGAGCAGTTTGTGGCCGAGGCGGGGTGGAGCAGGGTCCGCAGAGCTCACTCCCCTTCCTCCTTGATGCGTTGCTGTTTGTTGCGCCGGGCATCCATGTCAAAGTTGAAGTCATTCCACTCATCTCGGGGTGGGAAGGAAATGGTCTGCCGGAGCGTGAAGCGGACTGCGTCAATGACCCGCTCCCCCCGGGTTTCGCTGGAGCCCACACTGACGGTGGAGGCGCCACTGGGGGTGCGCAGGAGGTGGGGAGGGGAGGAGAAGTCATGGAGCTGCCGGTGGTCCAGGATGCCCTTCCAGATGGCATGGCGGAACTGCTCTGGGATCTTGAGGCTCACCAGATCCTGCAAGGCAAGGTGGAGGGCTTAACAGGGCAATCCCTGGGCAAGCTGGCTCCGGGAGCAGAAGCAGCCTCTGGGCCACCCTGCAGATGCCTATTAACTAAAGCAGCTGCTAAAATCTAGGTATCCATGATGCACTGTAGAAGACAAACCATTAATCCTGAAGGTGGTGGTTCACTTCTGAACAAGCATGCATAGCCACGAGGCCACAAGGACTAATGACACAAGGTCTGTTTTGAAGTTACACAAAACACACATTCATGCATAAGATAAGGTGACCTAAAGCTACATGGACTGCAAAGTCTCCAAGACAACCTCAGGGAGACCTGCTGGTTGTCTATGGTGGGGGATGTTGGGCTGCAGAAGCTTAACTGCTTTGAAAGCTTCCATATTTATTTGAAAGCCTGCAAAGGATTTTAGAATCCAAGTCTGAGCTCCAGTATTTGAAGCTCTGGGCCTGACTCTATAGGAACTGCCTTAATTACTTGAACATAACCACAATTTAAGAACAGACATGTAACCTTAGAACACTTGGACTTTTGAGGCCCTACCATCTCTGTACCTGAGGGTAGCATTACCTAAACTCTGGGATATGTGATATCAGCTTCTGAAAAAATTAGCAACCAGCTTTGGTTAATTTGGGTCAGCTTTTCTAATTAGAGCAGCAGCAGAAGGAAGGCAGCCCACGCTAGGAAGCAAAAGCGCCACAGCCTTGCAAAGTCTTGGGACAAAAAAAAAAAGGGACAGCCAGCTCTGAGGAGAGCAATGGCACAGGAAAGGAAGCAGCAACCGCAAAGCAAAGCCATGCAAGAGAAAAAAAACACAGCTGAGCTGAGATGCCAGCAGCAAGGGAAGATCATTAAGGTAAGGCCAGAAAACAGAAGCAGGAAAGGAAAAATGCAGACCACTTCTGGACAGCCTACTTGTCTGCAGGCAAGTGAGGTGTTTCAGAGCAGTGTAAACTGAAACCAAGCCTTGCAGAATTAACAGGCATGTGGGCTGGGGCCACTTTGGGGGCTAAAGTGCACAGTAGTGGGGAGGGGGAGACACTCTTTCTCTGTGCCAGGCAAGGCAGTTACAATACTGGCCCTGAGTCCAGCCTCTCTTCACCTCACAACATCTATGTGTGCAACAGCCTTAAATCAAACTAATGATATAAAAATAAAAATATACTGAGTCTGGATTTCTGACCCATTCCTACAGCAGGGCCAAGAGTGCAAACAAAGGAAATGGTGAGGAGTTACTTACATCCATGGAGTAATGCTCAATCTGATAGATGGTGGTCAGCCCTTGGGTCGTGAAATAATCCACACAGGATGAGCAGCCCAACCTCGCTAAGAAGCTGCAGAGGAGGAAGGAAGGAAGGAGAGAGAAAAAAGGATCACCCTGGCTGCAACAGCCCAAACCACAGAAAAACCAAACACTCAGCCAACCTGCAGCAACAGGAAACAAAGCTTTCACCCTTGGCTTGACCTTCTCCAAGACATCCCAGGCCAGCAAGCCACATCACTGCCACATCCAACAAATGAGGGAGTCCTTCAGTTTGGCTCCTAGCAGACAGCCCTCGTGGCATCACCTTGCCTTAGTCAAGAACTGGTGCTACACAGCCTGGATCTTGGGGCAGGAAGGCTCACCTGGACTCTCCTGCTGGGTCACTTCACCCAGAAGGTGGCTGAGACCGTGGCAGCCTGCTGCATGGATACAGGGCTTCAGCAAGGCAGTGGGCCCAGGGCTCAGACACATCATGCACACAGGGTACCTCAAATCAGCACATTCTTCCCTAAGCATAAAGGATTCCTCCTTTATGGGTAGCATCTTTCAAGTTGTTCAACCTCACGGAGGGCTGAGGGGCATCTGACCCTAGCCATGGCTTGTCAAGTGGCCAAACGGAAAAAAAAGAAAAAAAAGAAAAAGGAAAAAAGAAATGTTTGCAAGACTGCTTGGTGCCCTCAGCTCCACCAGTCCAACAGATGCTGTATCCCTCAGCTTTCTTGCAGTCTTAACATCCCTGTTTCTCTCAGCTGCTCAGAGGTGAGGGTTTGAGGCTTTGTGCCCCGACGTTGCCAGCCCCAGGACTGCCAAGATCCACTGGGATCCACTGCTCCAGGAGAACGGGGTGAGGGACCCAGTAGGACCCTTCAGGCTCCCAACATGAGGCCTCTGCTCCCTGTGGGTGGGAAATGTGTGCCAGGCAGCCTGCTCCTGCTCACCTGACGATGCTGCAGTCTGTGGGGTACGGAGGAGGGGGGGTGCAGTGGGACGTTGAAGGCATGGAGAGGGGAGGAGGCAGCGCCTGAGTGGGGCTGAGGCCATTCATGTCGCCGGTCATGGCCATGTGGGTGCCCATCATGGGAACTGGAGGAGAGAAGAAGGAGGAGCACATTGTTACCCAGGCATCTCCAGACCCCTGCTTCACCCCCAGCACGGCACCAAGGGACAGCACCTTCAGCCGAAGCAGCCTTAAATCCCCTGCAAATTCCCATACAGAGCAAGCTCACAGGAAATTTCAGGCAGAACCACAACAACCGCACAAGGACCAGGTGACAGACAGTCCTTCAGGAGCTCTCCCCTTGCCAGAGCAACTGTCAGCAGTGCTGCCGCCGCGTTACCCTCCTTACAAACAGGCTCAGTAGAAACCTAAGCAAGCCACAGGCATCTCAGCTTTCCCTCCTGCAGGAGGGGCACGGGACAGAGCCAGTGGAGTAACCCAATACGGAAGCCAAACAGCTTTGTTTTCAGAGACACTGAGAGCACCCAAAGGGAATCAGGAACAGGTGTGGGCAAGAGCCCAGTGCTTTTGAAATAAAAAATAAAAAAAACAACAAAAACAAAACGAAAATAAACAACAAAACCCCCCAAAATAAAAAAAATAATAAACCCTCAGCCCTCAGAACCATGTCTGGCATCCTAGATTTACAGTGCTGCTGGGCACTCCTCAGAAGCCAGGAGGAAGCAGGTTACAGAGCTGTGAGATGCAGGTATTTCCTTTGAAACTAAGAAGTGTCTTAACTGAAGCGAGAGGGAAAAGTTTGCCAATGTTTGTATCGTCTCTTCTGGGAAAGGAAGAAACAAAAAGTCTCGAAAGACAGATGACAGTACAGCCAGCCAGATCTGCAGTAAGAAGTGGCTCCGTTCACCCCTGTGAGGCTCAGAGCAGGATGCTGAAGCTTGGAGAAAGCTGCTGGCACAGCAGCAAGCAATATTTGGCTCTGCAGGTTCCCAGTCCTGCTACCATGAATGACTCCAGGCTCCCCAGACAAACACTAGCCACTTGGAGATGCCAAGACACCTTCCCTAGATTAGTGGGAAGCACACACAGAGCAGGAGAAGAAGGAGCAAGGGTTTCTTACTGTTGGTTCCCATGCCGTCAGGGATGGTGGTTGGGGTCAGGGCATTGCGCTGCTGGGGGTTAATTAGCTGGCTGACTGAGGGCAGCTTGTTCATGCTGTTCATTTTGCTGAGCGGTGGAGAGTTGGAGCCATAGGATGACTGCGACTGCATGGAGGTCCTGCAAACCAAGGAGATGTTAGGACAGGGATCACAACAGTTGGTTGTTAAGAGCACACATCCAAGGTGCCATATTTTTTGTTTGTGGCAGCAGTGAGCTACTGCTGGTGAAATCACTGACTTCACATTGTAGATAAAGATCACTGGAGAGAGAGTCTACAGGAAATAAGAAGTTTCCCAGATATTCTGCGCATTTAAAAAACAAATGGTGAAATACTGACAAAGGGAAGCCTCACTTTCAGTTCAAATTTTTTATTTAAGGAAAAGTTTCTATGTAAGTGTTTCAGTTGAAAAGAACATATGCAAAACCAGCAAACAGCTGCCAAAACTTGAAAATAGTATTTTTTTAAGTTAAGCTCTTCTTGTGGTCAAAGGCTTTTTTTTTTTATTATTTTAAGAACAAGAGCTGAGGAAGCTAATCTCAAACCATCCTAACTACCCTTAAAGCCTCACTGCAGAAACAATTTTCAGACTGGGTCACACTTATTGCCTTGTTCCTCCAAAATTCTTTTTCATTTGTATAATCAGGTTGTTATCAGGTGTATATGTAACAGCCAGAGGCTCTTTGCTCAAGACAGACTCCAAACACCTTAGGGACCACTACTGAGATGGTCAGAGCCACGTGGGACACCAACATGCAGCTTCTGCTGGCGTTAAGGAGACCTCAGTATCCAAACCCTGCAGGCTGCTTGCAAAGAATATCAGCTTCTTATTACCACTCAACAACAGCACTAACCTCCCTCAAGTCCAGACAGCCCCAAACGCCATCCAGCATATCAACAAACCACACTAGAGAAGCTTGCTGGGAAAGCTCCCCTTCCCCAGCACCAAAGGTCCCAGCTACAACCTGCCTCATAAATAATCCAGAGCACGAAGACCAGACCACTTCTGAATGGCAGCCCAGTTCCCAAATCAAGTTACAGTTGCTGCATCTCATCTGGAGTGGGGTCTTACTTGTGATATGCAGAAAATGATCATTAAAGCAGGCTCAACAGTGCAATTGGCAGAGCATTGCCATACCACAAGAGCAGGTTTTTCTTTCTCCAACACCAGGGACATTTGCAAGACTGGGCAAACGTGCTGGGGAAGCAGCCACGTTTCCCAAACACAACATACCCTTGCAAGCCGTCGCCCAAGAGAGCAGAGGTCACCTGGCTCACTGCAGAGCTGGGCACTCGTTCAGCCATATCATGGTGACCCTGTGGTGAATATGCAAGGACACATTCCCATCTTATTTCCCATTGGGAAACTTGTTTGCCTGGGTATAGCTGGTTACACCAATTCCTGGGAACTGGCTTTCCTTCTATGCAAAAGGAATAGTTATTACTTCAAATAAGCGAAGTGTAAAGGAAAGAAAAGGCTTATTCCTAGATAATTTATTAAAACCTTCATTACTCAAGGTCAGGTTTCATACATTTACATTGTCTGCAGCTTCCTGCACTTTTAAGACTTGCAGTGTTGGGTGGAGAAAACATCTATGCTAACAGGCTAGAGTATCTAAGGCCCTGAAGAAACGTTACCTAATTACACAATTACAGCAGGTACAGAAGGGTGTGAACTGTCCTTTGGCAGTGAAGATGCAGGACAAGATCCAGCAAACTTCATAGACTCAAGGAAATGGAAAGCACAAGAAGCTTCACAAATTAATATTAATGATGGCAGCAACTCCCAAGGGGAAGTGAAACCGAGCCATGAAGTTCAGACCCAACTTTTTCAGAGTGAAAGGAATGATTCAGATCTGAGGTTTCAATTCACCAATTATAAAAGTTGAGGCCAGCCATGAAATTCAAGTCAGGTTGACACCACCCTAAACCTAAGAGGCTTCAGGATTTAGGACCAAAATGAATATTTCTACTTTATAGCTTCAGGCACCTATCCTAACTGAGTTTCAGCTGAAATGAATGCAGCCTTGAGTAGTCTCTTAAAGAAAAATCTGCATGATATGCAAAACTGAGGAGGTCACCACATACACTGTGAAATTCCAAATCAAATCAACAAAGATTTCCCAAAAAATATTTAGTTGCATTGTTTAAGCTTGGGACAGATTTTTTTGAGAGCTTATTACTAGGAACTTTTGTTTGTGGGTTTTGTGTTTTTGGGTTTTTTTTGTTGTTGTTTTTTTTTTAAGAATGACTGTTGCTATGAAACAAGATTCTCCAAGGGGATCAGTAGTGGGCCTAACTTTGCCCTTTCCACCACCAAGAGTGATCTCTCAAAAATCTAGTTAGGAGACTACAAAATACTTTAGGGATATAAGAAAAACAAAACCAAGGAAACACAAGTCACCCAAAGCACCCTACACTATATAAAACAAATTAATACTTTAACATATAGCTTAAAGACTCTATTCTTATCTCATCCATACTCATAAGAATCAAGATTAGGACAATCAAGCCCAAGTGAACAAAACAGGAAACAAAAGCATTCTTCTTTGTACCCATACTTGTTTCAGCTAAACTCTTCCATCATGTGAGCAGACATGTAAAAGGTCTAGAGAAATCCATCTAGCCAAAGAAAAGTCCCAAGATAAACCAAGATGCAAAATTTTATTGAAAATTCATGTCACACATCAGTATAGCAACAGCCTCAGAAATACAAGAAAATGTTTTTGGTTTTAAACACACGGACTACACGGTGTTTGAGGATTCATTTAAAATATATTGCCTTTTTCTCCATTGTTTTTAAACAGGTATTATAAGAATGTCATGCACAGTGATTTTCATTAAAATGATACGTACTATGTCTCAAGAAAGATTAGAAGTAGGAGCATTAACATTTCTTTGATATCAATGCCAGTGAAATGCATTTTAATATCAAGGTATAAGGACTTCAATTAAGAGACTATTATACTTCTTGGAACAGTCTGATACGAAAGGCACTGAGTCACATTCTGCAACTGATTTTTCTCTCTTCAAGAGGCTATGTAATTATTTAGCCAATAACACTTGTAGTTATGCAAGCTCATATGAAGGCAATTGCCTCTCATGCTTCAAGGCATATACTGATCGCCTCAAAAGGTCAGGAAGGAACTTCCTTCCCCCACATATGAAGCACAGTTGAGTTCACAGGTTACCTGTATAATTCTGTGCTTTCCCAGCTCACTGGATATCAGCCCTTCATCAGAGGTAGGAAACTGCTTCGATAGACTAGTTACCTGATTCAGTAGACAAGTCCTAGAGTCCTCATTCACATTAGATGAGCACACCACCATGTAAGCAGCCTTGATGCAAATGATATCAAAGGTTCATTAAGTGCAAGAATAGGGCAGCTCAGGCTCAGAGAATTTAAGATTTGACCTGAGCCCCTGTGCCTACAGTTTGCTATCCCTGAAGACCTAGAGCTAGTCATAATGCAGAGAGACCCAAGTGGAATCAAAGCTGTCCAGTTCTGGGACTGGCTTTCCTTACAGTAGTCACAGCAAGTGCAGCAAGGAATACCTCCCAAGTTCACACATGGTCAAAATGACCATTGGCAACACTTTTTCTAGTAAGGTTGCCCACTGCGATGCATAACACTGGGATGTCTCTGATGTAGTCTAGTAATGGCACACGAGTGACACAGATGATGCTCAGTTGCACTCTTCCACTTCGAAGGCCTGTGAAGCAGGACGTTAAAAAGCGGAGAGATGCCCATGCTCGCCATATCTCAAACAACTGCTATTCTAAACCAAGCAATAGTGCACCTTTTCAACCACACAAGTGGTTTGTAGGCTTGGTAGCTAAATGGGAGCGGGGAAAGGAGGAGGCCTCATGGTCACTAGACAGTCAGTGACTACAGCACAGGGACAAGGGTAGCAATAATGACTCCCCTTAGATTTCAAGTATGTAAATTTCCCAAGGAAGGCAGTGGATAGTCTGCTCTCCTTGGGAAGGGAGCTATAATACAGGGAGTGGATATACATCAACTAGTTGACATAGACTGATATGACCTGACTGACCGATAAGGCCCAATTAGTCCACTTGGTTATTCCATGAAAGGAAAAGCCTTACTTTTCTGAAGCCCCAGAGGTGACAAAGAAGAAATCAAAAGACAGCTGGGAAAAAGTTTCTTCTTTTATCTGCAGAGGACAGACTACAAAGCAATTTCAATTGCTTCCAGCTCCAGGTTACCTGATTTAAGAAAAAAAAAAATGCACCTTCTAAGATAACCATCTAGTAGCTGGAGAGCAAATCAAGTCACCATTAAGACCAGTTTCACAATCATCAACCTCTTAGAGGTAAGGAAGACAAATTGGAAAGCCTTTCCAGAGGACAGTAAGCTCCAAATAATTTACAATTTTGTTTGGTGGAAGTCCTGGGTGCTCTATTGCCCATCATGGTACAAGAGACTTCCTAGAGGTCAGACCAGATTATGAGCTGGAATCTCCAAGTGTGGGCTGTGGTTGCCTTGTACCTTCTGGTGGGCTGTCTCCTCAAACTTGCTGGTGGACAGGCCCTAGAGCAGAGGGCCTGCTACCTAGAGAGAGCCTCTAGATACAGTGTTCCTGTTGCAGTATTTCTGTATTGCCATCCACAAGACAACCAAGATCCAGGAATAAATTTTCATTGGAAAAACAGACTGACAGTGCCAAGCATAATCCTGCATCTGGACTGCACTTGCATTTCAGATTCCCACCTCTCACAGGGAAAGGAATAGTATTGCCTTTCTTCTCCCAAATAAAAAGGCACAGAGCAATAGTTATCTGCTTTGTGATCTTGAAGTACTTCCTTGAGCTTCCAGGCAAAGTAAAGAGGCACTTGATTTGGTTTGCTTTACACAAGGAGTGATGGTAGAGCTGTAACTGTATGAAAGTCACTGATAGTATTTAATTAGTTATTATTTATACTTAATCACAATTTCTGAGGCTGTTGTCCACCAGCCCTCTCCCACACTGCTATGGTACAACAGGTCTTGCTAAGACAATGAAGGAGATATCCAGAGATGGGATATGGCTCTCAAAGGAGAGTATGAATCATCACCTGCTCAGATCATAGCTCTGTTGCCTGGAAGAGATGATGTGATGTTCAGAGATAAGAGTCTTCTCCAACTGCATCAGGCTTTTTTCCTTGGTGGGTGGCCAGAAGGCTTGCTTTGCATTTGGGAGGCACCTTCTCTTCAAGCTGTGCCTAACCACAGGTGTGTCAGCTGGGTACACATCTGCCCCAAATAAATCCAGCATGGACTGCACTGCAGGCACACAGGTCCCCAATCAGTATTGATCCAGCCCTCTGTGTTTCTCAAATGCTGCTAATCACTCACATTTGCAACTGAACTCTGCTCCTCAACCACCACTGGTCTGGCAGACACCAGCCTACAGTGAGCACTGTTCCCGGAGTACCTTCAGTACCTTCTTCACACTTCTGTTTCCTGCAGCCACCAACATCAGAGGTTTTATCAGGTGAGATGCCATGGCCTGAGAGTGTGTGTTGAAAGGCACTTCTCTACCAGCATCAGGGGCTGTTCTTCATGTAAGGATGTTTGAACACATCTCTGTGGGGAAAGCCACAGCAGGCATCATGCCCACCCTCAGCCAGTTCCTCCCTCATCACCAGCATCCACACCTAGTGTCATGCTCAGCAATACCAGGTTATTTTCGCGGCGTGTTACTCGCCTGCTGATCATTCCTCCTTTGTGCTGGTCTGGGCTTGGCACTTCGAGATGAAGTTTCCAAAGGGTTCAAATCCACCTTGTCAAGCCCCATAAAAAACAGCCTTCAGAGGTAGTTTGATAGAAGCAGTGTGAGGATTTACAAGTCCTTGCTGAGAAACAGTCTCCTGCACAGGAATTGCTAAGCCAGGATGCACTTCATAGACACAATAAGGAAAAGGCACTGGTTGCAGAATTATGGACGAGGTGGGCATGGCCTGAGGCCACTTGGCTGGGTCAGCTGCAAAATATGCTGACGCTGCTTTCCCTTGGTCTGTGAGGTTTGTAACAATGGGGTAAAACATAGTAGGGTTGGTGATTACTCTAAAGCGACATCTAATAACAACTGAACCTCTGCAAAGAAAAGGGCAAGCTCTGACCCCCTTTCACAGGTAGGGCAATGAGCAGTTTTGGACACTGCCCTTTACACCCTCAGCTGCAAATGGACAGGGACACTGGGCACATGTGGATGTCATTACACAGAAACACTCCAACCTCACATTTACCTTGTGCAGCTCATCCCACCACTTGGATCAAGCCCACAGAGTCAGGAGGGACCTTTCTAAGTTCAGCAAAGTTGGATTAATGCCAACAGTGTTGGTGCAAAGTCAAAGTCACCCACGTTTCCCTACAATTTTGACATCTTTTAGATCAGACCCTTTATGATTAGAAATAAGGGGAAACAATTCATGACACCAAACTAGCAGGCATTTCTACAGGAAAAAAAATTGATTTCTTACCAGTGCCAATTCGTATAGTTACCCCACTCTGTCCAGCAGTACAAATACTACGTCTACTTGCACTATTACTGCATGACCAGCATTAAAACAGGCCAAATTGACTATCACAGACTGTTTAAACACATCTAACTCTTTTCCATCCCCCCAAGTCCATGAACACATTTTTAATTTAAACAAGAGGCATTTTAAAATTGAGACCTGCTCAGAGAAACCCTGCCGAGTTTCACAAATACAGAAGTAACAGGAAAGAATATCAACAGGTTACAAAACCAGGAAGAAAACATTACACCAAGACAGACAACACTGTGGTTCCTGACCTCCCAATGCTATAGGCTACAGCTAAGAGGTCTGTAGAAGTGTCTGCTGTTTTTGCAAAGTTTGAGTCCCTTCAGGAGATTACTCTCACTATTTACTCTGTTGCTATCAGGCTGTGTATTTGCCCCACTGTTCCTAGTCCCACCAGGTCAGTTTATGGATATACTGATGGGTTTGGGGGGCTGGAATGTTTTAGGATGGCATCAGTCTGTTTGGGAGGGTCTCTCCTTGAGTCCATGAGTTCACTCCTGAAGCAGGCCGAAAGGAGACTGTAGAGAAGGAATCAGAGAAAAGAAAAAGATGAATGTACAGGACCCTTCACCAGTCACCATGAAAGAAACAGTCACTTTCCACCTTCATGATCACAGTATGGGTTTTGAAGGAGGGGGAAAGCAGATGTCTTAGCAGCTACAGTGAGGATATGCATCAGGGAGATTTAGAAAGATGGAAAGCCCCAGGTATAAGCGAGTGCTTGGCAATAAAGAAAAACAACTAGTTGATAGGGAAAACCAGTCTGCGTCCCAGTCTCATGGGTGCAAACGTTGCTCTGATGCTGTTCCCAACAACAAATACAAAGGGAAAAGAACACTCAGCCAAGGGGCGGGGGGGGGTGGGTGGGGTGGCGGGGAGAGAAAAGCAGTTTCCATTGAGCCCACTTCAAACTCCAGTTACTTAAAAACCAGAAGCTGGTTCTAGGGAGAGAGGATGGTGCCTACTGTGAAAGGGCCATATTGATTACATCTCAAAGCTGGGTGACACTCTGTACTAAAGCTGAGGGGTCCTTGGGGCCACCAGCTGATGTGGAAGGCATTGCACTCTGGGAGACAGCAAAGCAAGCACAGCACATCCTCATACACCTAAACCCCCACTTTTTATTGCTTACTTTCATCTTGGAAATTCTCTAGTGGGAACACTATCCAAGTGCCTGGAGTTCACAACACGTGCAAGCACAGCACTACAAAACCAAACCAAACCATGCAAAATTCTACTATTAGCTTGCACACCAAAAATGAGAACAACAAAGTAGAGATATGAAGAATACCTTCCCCACCAGTCCCCTCCCCACAACAGTAAGCACCAGGATCCTTGCAGCTCCCATCTCAGCTGAAGCACTCCAGGCACTAGACAGCTTGACCCTGTCCTACCTCACTTGCAAGGTTAATTCCCTCTCATCTGGATAACAAGCTGTGCTGCTCAGATTGAAAGGCAGCCTGTGGGCTGGTAGCTGCAGCCCTGCTGATATGAGAGAAACATTTGCTGGGACATAAGAGCCCTCTTCTTGGTAGCCACTGGGAGACTTTGTGAAATCCCTTCAATCACTTATGGCCAATTCAAATAGAGACTTCTGAAAACAGTGCTCAGCAAGGTGGAACCCACCATGGGAAATTTTGTTGAATACGAATAAGTGTTTTCCAGTGAAACCCTTAGAGACTGCAGACACTCCCTAGGAATATTGATGGTAAATGTATTTCACAGTAGAGTACTGAAGGAACTTTCCTTCCCCAGCAGGGCACAGGCCACCTCTGGTGTCTCTGGCAGCAGGGATCTTCTGGCAAATCCATGTTTTAAACAGTGGCAGACCAAAAAAAAGGAAGTCTTCTAAATAAATGTGTGTGCTGCTGTTCAAATATGGGCCCCAGGATTTGGCAGTGAAAAAGGAAGAACAGAAACTGCAGCTGAAAACAAGCTTCCCACCTATGATCATGAAGGTAGTTGGCATAGCAGTAAATAAGAAAACCATGCACAAAGGAGCAGAGAGAGGAGTTGAGACAGAGAAAGATAGTGATCTGGCACAATGTGGACTATTGTAGTATTTCTGGTCATCTTGTGGGACTCAAAGCTTTCTGCTCATCACCAGATTGTCCTTTTCATTCCAGAACAGTAAGACAGTTGCATCTGCTGGCCTGGCAAATGCAATGCTGGTCTGTATGTGCATGAGAGCAATTAGACAGTTGTTTTCCAAAGTGACAGATTTACTTTTTTAAAGCTACCTTTCACCATGATAATGTCATCCTTGCTTTTCCTACTCTTCAAAAATGATGAAGTTTCTATGTTGTAGGAATTAAAGGGAAACTTCTTCCCAGGCACCTAGATAGCTTTTGTATGTTAACCATTACTCAGAAAAGTAAACTGAAAAAAAACCAAGCAATTCCTCCATCAAGGCTTGACTGTGGAGCACATGTGAATGGAGCTTTGTTTTGAAAATAAAGAGCCAAAGGCAACTCAAAATTCCCAGCTCCACAGAGCCCTGCTAGGACCTACAGCTTTCTACACATTTGAACATGGTTACAGCACATGCACTTTCCCAGCTCCCAGTTTTTACATACACTTAGAAT
Organism: Phalacrocorax carbo; assembly: GCF_963921805.1. Lineage (NCBI taxonomy): Eukaryota > Metazoa > Chordata > Aves > Suliformes > Phalacrocoracidae > Phalacrocorax > Phalacrocorax carbo. The sequence continues at coordinate 38,676,290 of NC_087519.1, read as the reverse complement.
GAAAGTAAGGTGAGACTGAGTTTTTGAAAGCACATCCCTACTTAGAAAGTGAAGGGCATTTTCTTCTAAGGCCAGAACAGACCCAAAAAGGAGCCACTGTGTTGCTGAGTCTGGCCAGCCTGGCAAGGATGCAGGACCTCTCCCAGCAGCATGCAGTTTGTTGAACCTGCTCGCACACAAGGTTGCTCTTATTCAAACCAGTTCCTACAAAGTGTCTTCGCTCCCCATTCTCACATTGAGACCTGAAGCTCTTTTAAGATTCTTTTTTAGGGTGCAATTGCGTCTGAGTCTTTTCAGCCTAAATGCCCCTTAGCCCTGAACACATTCCTTCAGAAATTGAGTCATACCCTGGATTATTGAGGAAAAAAAGCCCCAGAACCCAACTGCACCTTATAAGCTATTGCCTGAACATGCATTTCAGCACAGAGGACCCTGCTCAATGCAGGCTGTCGGCAAAGACAACTGCAGCAGCTCTGGACAAACACTGAAAGTTATTTTTCTCCCCACTCCTAGCATCCTTAAAAGCTCTTAATCTTTCTCCCCACTATTTGAGCACACTCAGCAGCTGAGAAAAATTATTATATAACTGGATAAGTGCCAGAAAACATGCCGAAAGAAGTTTTATTAAATTAAATGGCTGGATTAATACACCCTGGTCTTAAAGGTAATACAAATACCAATCTCAGTTGCCAGGAACCCATCCTATTGATATAGGAAGAATGAAAACAGTAATTACGACAAAACAACTGTCAGCACCAAGTGAAAGCTGTCATCTGCTGCCGTCCATTTCTGCTTGCAAAACCATTTCTCAGATGAAATGGCTGTAGTTCAGGTGGAGCTTTGAAGAAACACAGCTGAGTGCACAAAGGCCACAATGCCTAGCAGCTAGTAAATACAAGCTATAGTACATAGAAACAGTGCAGATGACTGATAAAATTATCATCATCATTAAGTGCTTCAAAAAGAGAGTCCAGAGCCCCTGGATGCTGCAGCCATTTTGGCACAAGGCTTTTTTCACACCTCACAAGACTCCAGCTGACACTAAAAACACACAGGTCAAAATGTGAACACATGCAGAGATCTGGCAGAAAGCCATGGTATTGCAGAAGTTCTGAGACAAGGCCAAGGCACCAAAATAAATCCCTACAGGCTCAAGTGGGACTTATGTGGTGTCTTGGCCTCATGCTAACCTCTGCAGAGGAATGAGTTACACTGCAGCCTCTTGACACGTGAGCTTACCAGCAGGAACGCATAAGATCCTAAGCACTACCGCTGGTGGCTACCTACAGCCTGGGCAGCTATTTTCTGTCACCTAATACAGCAGGTGAAGCAATACCCATGAATGACACCGCGTACGGTCTGTCTGGGAAGTAATTCTGTGACCCAGTCTCAGTAACTGCAAAGCTTTGGGAACAGAGGGGAAAATGGAAACTAGACACTTATTGGCCCTTCTTCTCCCGATCCTGCCACTTACACCACCCAAAGTAATCCTGGTGCAGCCCTGTCAGCCAAGGTCAGATAGGGACTACGTCTGCCCACATAGAAAGTTTCTCATGCACAATATGGAGGATCAGCAAAAAAGTACAGGTTTTAAAAAACACTTTAAAAGTGCACGCTGACAGCCTCTTCTTTGAAATGCCCACTGGTCACAAAGCAATTCTTACATGTTTCTTCCTTGCTCCTGGACTTTCAGCTTCCCTTTTGATACCTGAGGAACCTACAGTGTTTACACCCCACTGAGACACCAGACGTCCAACAGCACCAGAGATGTGTAGCAGTGGGGTCTGAGCACTTGACCAAGCTGGCACTCACAGTCCTGGCTTCATGTGCTCTTGGCAAGATGCTCAAGTGGACTCCCTGGAGGAGGTGTGGAGATGGCTTCACATTCACTGCTGTTCCCCATGGAGCAGATGAGGGAAGCACACCTAACCCTGTGCTCCCCAGCTCAGGCATGCACACAATTGGGTTTCTGTCTGCAGGCTGTGCAATGGCATTGCCTTGCTGTGCCTTGGGCTCCACCTGGAAGTCAGAAATGAGGTGCTAGGCCTGTCCTCATTCACCCTCCAAGGCCAAAAGGTGAATTGTTTGGGATGAGAGACTAGAGGGGGACCTTGCAAGCAATCAGGTTGTGTGCTTGGGGAAGGAGGACTGTTTTGTCCCATTTGCACAGGTCGTGAAATCTGAATCTCAAACTCACAATCTCTCAAGTCGGGTCCAGAAACCTCGTTTTGGCTAGGCTCTTGGCATCAACTTCTACCAGCTCTGAACAGGGGGTTAACAAGCAGCTATGTTGTTGGAAAGGATTTTGCCAACACAATACAAGTACCGGGCTCTCGGTTGAGCACCACATCCCTACCAACAACTGTGCAGAAGCCTTCTGTGTCTCTCTCCTCTCTCCCCTTTTACACTGTCCTCACTGCACAGGTCACTGCAACCACACTCATACTCACTGCTTCTGGAGCAAGTGCTGGTGCTGCTGTTGCTGCTGTTGCCGGTAAGTCTCAATCGTGTGCTGGGGAAGGTACTGCATTAGTTCCAGGGACTCTTTGATCTTTAGTAGCATTTCATATGTCTCCCGTCCCCTCACCTGGATCGTAGGAAAAAGAAAAGAGGAAAAAGAAAAGCCTTGAAGGGCTACATCTATAGTGACAGCTGCCTTAGCCAGTTTTAGATAAAGTCCTGTAAACAACCAGAGCAGTATGCAAATACTCTGTTTATACTCTAAGCATATGCAGTAAAACCACTAAGCCTTGTGCAAGAGGTTCAGCAGATAATGTTGAAGAGCGATAATCTGACACTGCAGGCTAACAAACAGCTTGGGGTTGTCTTCCGTCTCCATGTAAATCTATGCCAACAAAAAGCAATATTCCGATCCAATCTGTTCAACAGAAAGTGTCTTTACCTGCCTCAGATGTAAGCAGATCTGGTGCTGAATCTTATATGCCTTGAGGAAAAAAGAATACTTGAATTTGGGTGTTGGGTTTGGATCTCCCTTCTCCTCTAAGCGCACTGTGGTTTGTGATTTGTCCAACTAAACGTGGCTCATGAGGAAGCGGCTAAATGGCCAATTACAGATACTTCTTGCTCTTCCAGATCCTACACTTAATACAGTGTATTTCACTTCTCTAACACCACAATGATGGTAATACATATGAAAGCCATAGAAACATCCACCTTTGTCAGCAAGAAAACACCCATTAGCTCTAGAGAAGCTTCAATTGCCATGGACCCAGAAATGACAGAGAAGAAAACCCAGTTAGGTCTCCAAAACAATGTTTCCACCAAGACAGACAGATTCTGTGGGATATTCTCATACGCCTTGCACAAATCACTCTCAGTCAGCAGATAACTAGATAACTGGATTTTTTTCTTTTTCTCCACTCCCCCCAACCCACCCCCTGCCCCCGGAATATGTATTTAAAACAGATAGCTCTGGGTATTAAACAAACAAACAAAAAAAATCCACATCCCATCCTCAGTTCTCTCTGAGGTCTAGGTGAGCAGCTGACTTGGCGCAAAGCATTGAGGAAGATACTAAACACAGGATAAATGCAAAGATAGAGAGAACTCACCGGCAAGTATAAGAGCTCATCATCTGGCGAACGTCTTTTTTTGATAGAGGTCATTTGTATGCCGTGAGTTCCTTGTCGAAAAGCTGGAAGAGAAACCCCAAAAACATTCTTTTAAAAAAAAAAAAGAAAAGAAAGAGAAAAGGAGAAACATGAAGTACATGGCCAGTTCAAATCCACAGTGCTCTGAAAGGGTCTCTGCCTGCACCACTCCAGAACTGTGCTCACAGCTCCTGGCTCTATAAGGCAAACAACTTTGCAGATGTTGGGTGGCCATACCGCTTAGGGAAACACACGGTCAAGGAGTGCTGGGTGCAAAACCCCAGCAAGCCACACCGAGAACAAGTACTGACTCTTTGCAGGAAAGTCTGCGAGCTTTGGTATTACAGTGCTCATGAGCTGTCAGTGGATCAGTGATCCACAAAGGTGAGACAACAGGCAGGGAGCATGCCAAATTCAGTGCAAAAATGAAGCTTCCCTCCAATCTTCCTTCTATTAAAACCTGCTGCCTTGCTGTTCAGCCTAGTGCCATCACCGAGCATATGTGGAAAATCAAAGCTGAGTTTCCACATCTTGCATGTCTGATGAGTATATCACAATACTTGAAGCACAGAGAAGCCGCCACTTGCCAGAGCACCTCCGATGCACAGCAAGGTTTACATGCAGTCTTAATCTAGATCACTGTGACTGGAAGACACATGCCACAGCATGAGACACTGGCTAGGAGGAGCAAAGAATGACAGCACAGTCTCAAACAAGCAGTAAAGGTTCAAAAACTGGTTACAGAGTTCCAACCATGTACCTTGAGGCTAGCAAATAAACGCGCCCTCCAGCCACTGCTGAGAGGGCTAATCAGACATAGGCAGAACTGCAAGGGAGCCCACAAACCCAGCTTGTCAAATACTGTTTTGTGAACGCCAGCTCATTTTTCAGGCTGATTCACCAAGGGAGAACAGATGTCTAATGCCCTCCTGCCTCCAAGCCCATGCACAGCACTGCTCCATCCCTGCGGCACAAGCACTGGGGTCACACCTGCACCCAGTGACAGCACAATCTGCAATCTGCTCAGCTCTGCCATCTACTTACGGCGCTTCGTACCATCACCATTCTTTGTGCTGTCGGAGACTTGCTGCTTGCGGATGCTGTCCTCATCTGCTTTGCGATCTCTGCCTGGGCAAGCGCAAATGCGGGCTTCAAAACATCGGCGACCCAAGACTTGCCCACTGGGAAGAGAGGTGAAAGAGGAAATGTCATCTGCTGGCCAGCAACATCCCTCAACTTCACACCAGGCTATGCACAGACAAACCCAAACCTCCCATTTCCCAGCCAGGATGTCCCAGGTGTTGGGCAACTCCCACCTGCAAAGATTTGAAAAGTGTCCTATGGCCCCTTGCATCAAATTGTCCCTAAGGATATGCAACGCTGCCCTGAGCAGAAGAGGAGCCAGAAGGCAATCTCTCAAGCAAAGGGCTATGTTCATGATGCACTACTTACTCTCTGGTTTCCAGTGTCACAATGATGAGGATCGGGCGACGGTTCATCCCTCCCACACAGCTACTGTTACACATGAAGTTGTACAAGACTGTTGTGAACTCTGTACCAACCTGGATGAGACAAAGGGGGTGAGCAGAAGAACACTGGATGGAAAGCTCTGCTTTTTCCAGGCTCTCCTCTTGCACTCCCACAGCTGTGCTACAATCAGACTAGCATGAAAGGGGCCCCCCCACAAGGCTTCTTTAGAAGAAATTAAGAACTCCTTCTCTCAAGGGAATAGAGAGGGTCTTTAAAAGTTCATTTCTGACAATGAGGAAGAAGGGATTCATTGTTATGAAGATAGGGAAAGCATAAGATCCCAACTCCTTTGACTAGGGTTACAAATCCCACTCTTTTGTGTGCTGGGATGCCACCACTCTGAGCTCACAACATACCTGAGGCGGCTCGTAAGGGACCAGCACGCTCTGCCTCCCAGTGATGGGGTCTTCTACATACTGGGCATGGCTGTTGCCTTCTACCCTGATCAGATGGCTGGGAGGTGCAATCTGCCCTGCAAGTGCAAGGAGGCAAAAGACAAGAGACCATTGAGTGAAGCAAGCTCATGTGCAGGGCAGCAAGATCTTCCAGCAAGGGAAACCCCTACACCTGTCCCCAGAGATCTATCAGAGCACATACAAGCCTCCCAGCCCTTAAAGCATCACTTCTGCCCACTACCAGACATGAAAGGCCATGCAGACTTTTCTCAAGCTCATGCTGGACACTTGTGATTAAACTTGAACGTGGGCTTCCTAAGATGCCAGACCAGACAAGCCCAAACACTAGCTGAATGGCAGCTCACAGCGACTTTTCGAGCAGATAACTCTATGTAGACTTTTCACATCAGCTGAAAGCCTTTCTTTCTTCCCGCTAATGCACACAAAGCAAATTCCTTCAAGTCTCAATCCCTATTCTTTTCCCCATCAACTGCTAACCCTCTTCTGTTCCCTCCCATCAGTCTTGATCCTAAGGAGCTAAAAAAGATTCAAGCAGCAGGGGAAAAATGCATTTAATTAACAATCAACTTAAAAAAATTTGTGCTTTCTTACAGCAGAGGCAGAAGGGAATGTGATTTTCTTTGTTTCTAGGCCCCTTTCCAATAATTTTTAAAAATAATTTCCTTCCTGCAAATTTCCTTCAGTGTTTCTACAACATACAACTAAATCCTGAGAGAAGACTGTTACGGGTTCATCCAAAGAATTTGTTTTGTGTTTGAACTGCTAACTTCTTACTTGAAATACGCATGTTTCTAGAGAAATAACTATTTCAAGAATAAGAATTTATAATTTCTTTTTTTTTTTCTTTTTCAAAACTACATCACTGAAACAGGTATCAACCCTCAAAAAATCCACTTTTTCACAAAAGCACTTTCTAACATGAAAAACTATTTCAAAAACTGTCTGACTCACTTTGATTTTACACTCCAAATCCCTGCTTATTTTTGGGCTTGTCTAGCTGGCTGCACTGTAACAAGCAAAAGGGATCCAGGCTCCTGAGACATCCTGCTAACTGACACCAACAGGGTGGTTTTTTTTTTTTTTTACAGTAGGAGATAAATAATGCATGTAGAATAAAACAGATGCTCATGTGAACTTATGTGAACTTAAGCAGTCAGGGCAAAACAGAGCCCAGCCCATGAGTTTGCAGAAAACCCCAAGACATTTTTAAAACAGCTGCTACTTCACTAACATGAGGAGAAGCAAGTAAAAGATTAAAACATTAATACTGAACTGATAGCATTAAAATGTAAAGGAAGGTTGCCTACAGCTGATGCTGGCACTTTGCGTTATCCTGCTAGAGATAAACAGCCCCTCCGTCTTTGAGGCATGGATTAAGGACTAGAGATGATATTGCATCCTGTTACTAGATCCCTGTCCCAGCAACATGGAAGCTCATTCCTGAGCACAAGAACAGCTGCTTCTCATTGTGGGAGCAAAAGTGGAGCAGGGAAAGGCTGCCAGAAGGGCACTGCCTGCCATGGGGACAGACATCCATCCAACCTGGGCAGGCATGAGGTTTATTTCAGTACTTTCTTCCCAAGGACGTGCTTGCACAGGGACAGCTAAAGCATAGTATGAAGTGTCCTGCTAAGCACAGGAAATAAAAAGCTGCACAAGATGTTGCAGGGAGGCCTGCTTCCAGCGGGCTTCCTGTGAAGTTGCCGCCAAATCCCTGCACCAGCCACTCATCAGCCAAGCAGCTTTGGAGAGGGACCGCCAGGAAAGCACTGCCCTCCTTACCCTCGTTGAACTCCCGGCTCAGCTCGTGGTTCGGGCAGCGTTTGACCACTTCGGTGACATGTTCAGCTTTCTTGTAGACTGGCATAGCCCTGATGACAGCTCCCTGTGGTGGCGGGGTCATCACTTTGATCTGGATGGGACATGTCTTTGCGATCTGGCAGTACAGCTTTTTCAGTTCGGTGGAATACTGGGCAGGGGAAAAGAGTAAAAGAGTCAGAACGTTCAGCTAGAGGTAGAGGATGCCAGAAGGATGGAGAAGGGTTTACACATGCAGCTGAATGCACCAGCTACTGCATGTGCATTGCATTTGTTCGCACACAGCCACACTTCCAGACAAGTAGCAAAACACCATGACCTTTACTTTTTTAGAATAGCAGAGTATAAATGTATAGCTTAGTTTTCCCAAAGGCAAAAATCTTCAGATAAAGAACACTGCTTTCACAAAATAAATGCAGTCTTTATTTCTTTTGGGCACATACCCCTTCTTCCAAAGGACACGCGTTACCCACCTAACACTATAATCCTGGAAGCACTGGAAACCATGCACATAAAGGCTTTCACACTGTTTTGTGAGAAGCCCTCCTGCTTTTGCAGATGGGTGAAATAAAGACATGAACCTTGAAGTTGAACAGTACTTGAAAGCAAGACCTTGACCAATTTGGGAGTTGTACCAAATCTGGTATTACACACACCTTTTAAAAGTGTCTCACCCCTCTGCTGACCATCTCTGTAGCCATCTCCACACTTCTAAACTCAAAGCATTATGTCCATGAAAGAGGAAAAAAAATTAAAAGTGGTTTGTTTTTTTGTTGTTTTCTTTTTTTTAAATACTCAAAGCTCAGAAGAATTGAAGAGCCTAAAGACCAGGTCCATGGTGGGGACCAGAGCACAACCCGGGAGCTGGCTCCAAAAGGGAGGTTTTGGCCATCCTGAGTGTGCAATGAATAACTGGAGCAGGACAAGATGTTTTTCTTCACAGTGTGGATCTGGAACATATTAGCTTCTCTCTTTTAAGATGCTCCCCCCTAAAGCAGTAACCCTGGTGCAGCATTTTCCTGAAGTGTGTTCACACCTGGAAACCTTTACTCTGCAAGACATTGAAGCATGGGCTGAATTAATTGGTTTCTGTTTAAAAACCCTCACTGAAATAAGGGCACATGCTTAGCAGGAATGGTTGCAAGGACTCCTATGTCGCTCAGTACAGTGTAACCTAAATCTATATTTCTGGATGTCCCCAATGAGAGAGACTCTCCAGTCTCCTCTGCTGTACAAGGTTCTTTCAGAATTCAGCAGTTTTCATCAGTTCCCCAACTCCAGAGGCATTCAGTTTTTTCCTGGTGCTCAGACATTCATGAGCTCAGAGCTCTCCCAGTAACTCTAACCACGTAACCCATGGGAATTGCTGGCATTTCCCCACTTCCATCTCTTCAGTTCTTGCCAAAAAAGAAAAGTGAAATCCCCAAAGTGGTTGTTTTCTCAAAAAATGTCTCTAGCAGCCATGACCGATACAGCCCTGGTCCCAACTGTTCAAACAGAGCATCAACAGGTTCATACAGGTTGAGGACACAATGCGACCATCTACCCTGCCAGGATGGGAAGAGCTAGCGCATGTATGGGTGGGCAGCAGGTGACGTGGCAACAGAAGGTTTAGCTAGCGATATTCAGGGATTATTTGCATTTTGAAGTGTACACCTTGCTAACATAGGAAAACACAAAGCTAGGAGAGAGACAGCTGGGAGAGAGACACCACGTAGGAGGAGAGTGGGATTAAAAGTAAGCCAAGCCGGTCACTTCCCTCCTCACTCAACACCACCCCGCCACATGGCAGAGAAGATGCTACAGGTATTGAAGCTAAGGGAAAAAAAATTTTTTTTAAATGCAAAGCCCAAATTGTGCAATGTATTTTATGTGCCTGCAGGCTAGAGATTAAGCCCACAAAGGATTTACCCAGCCTGCGGAAATGGGGAACATGCCAAACAATTACAAAAAGTTGCGAAACAGATCTAGATGGTGATTTATATCGTACATCTTTTTAACCTGAAATTCCTTATTGTTTTTTAATTAAAAAGCAATTCTTTACTGAAGGTAAGAGTGAGCTCACTAGGTTGCCTTTTCATCTCAAGTGGCAGGAAAAGAATCACTTCTATTTGAATGAGGAAGAAAATTTAGAAAGCATTGTTTCCCTCAACACATTAGTTTGCTAACAATATTGTGAAGGTTTCAAGGGCAGAAAGTCTCAAAAAAATCTCAAAAAGCCAACTAATCACATGGATGCCTTAACATCATTGAAGCATAAAGAAATTGGGCACCCAAAGGTGGTGGGCCGAAAAAAAAGCATAAATATGGAAGCATTATGGCGCAGGGAGGGCACAGCACACACCAGGAGCCAATGTATCTGGTGTCTGCAGGCAGTTGGAAAATTGAACAAATGGAAGGAGATGCAGACCCCTCTGTCATGGATCAACAGTGTTGGTGCTGACTGTAGTTTTATGTATAATATCTTCAAAGACAGAAAGATGGGTTTACAAGAAGGGGGGGTGGGGGTGGGGAAATTACTACTGCTTTCAGAAGGACAGGAGAGATGCCCATCACCAGCATGAATCCTAAGGCTCCAGGTCAAACACTGTGACCCCTCTGCCAGCAAAGGGAGGGATCTCCTTGTCCATCCTTTGGCACCCCAACTGTCAGACACCTTTGGCTACAAGCAGCAAGGCATGCATTGGGCCTGCAGCTTAAATTCGCAGAAAGCAAATTGCCAAGGGCTAATGGGCTATGATGAACAAGACTGTCCAACGAAGAAATATATGTATGTCCCCAAATAACAGGGCAGACTCAAGCACTCCAGACTTGGGCCAACACCTTGAACAGGAGCCCACCCCTGCTTCAGGACATGGTCAGGGCACAGGGAGGCAAGCAGCAGCACCCAGCAGAGGTGGATGAGACAGCAGGAGGGCTGCACTGCCTTTTTGTTACCCGATTGCAAGAGGAGTTCAAGCCTCATGGGCACTACGCAGGGCTCAGGGCTGTGGCACATTGCCATGATTTCACGTCTACCTCAGGCACAACCGCCTCCGAGTGTGCAATCACTGAGCAGCCAGTCATTTAACACCAGTGTAAATCTGTCCCCGAGGTACCTGCTGTCAGACAGTAAGGGGCTTGAGTTTCCCACCCTGCCAATTTTGCTGCAACCGTCGGTAACCTGATGCCCAGCCATCTATTGGCATAAATAGATGTGAACAACTAGGTCATGGTGACTCGTACAGGATTGTGATAATCTCTATATCCATGGAGCAAGAAAGGATATTGTATATAGATTTCAAAGCAAACAAACATCAGAAAAAAAATGTGAGGCAGGAGCTGTCTGTGCATTCAGAGAGAGCCTGCAAGCAAGGGTTGCCCCTCTTGGCACAGGTGTCTCGCCCCAGCAGCCCTCAAGCTGCCCCACTTTGCAGAAGGTGGGAGCCCCCCTGCCCACTGTTTTGCTATGGGAACTGACAGATGCTCACTCTACAAGGGGTAAGATCACGAGACTAGTAATTCCCAGAAGTCCAGAGCATGGCTATTAATCAATGCACTTCTGTTCCTCACTAGTGTAGGAAAAGTAAATTAATTAGGAGCAAAAATACCAAAAATGAGCCTGACCCAATCAACAAACCTGTCCTTTAGTGAGATGACAGTAGGCATGATCTAGCATCAGGAACAAAAGCTGCACCAACAGCCTGAGGAGCATGAACACCACTTCTACCAGACATACGGACCACAAAGTTATTTAAAACAAAAGAATGGAGCCTAGAGACGTGTTATCCATTCAAGAGGGATGGATTTCCTTTCAAAGGAAAGAGCTTTGGCTCGGACTTTCCGTTGGGGTTCGAGTGCTGCATGTCATGCCCAAATAAGCAGACTTCAAGAGATTGCTACAAACAACAGCAAATTTAGCTTTTTGCTTAATAATATGATTTAAAAGGAAAGAAGAAAACATTCCAGCGCCTGCAGCCCTGCCCTCCCCACCTGCCTGTGCAGACATACTGTATTACCCGCTCTTGGCACCCTGGCTGGTAATTCAGTATGACAATACACACACGCCAGCTACCATCAAGCAACACCTGTCTGATTTCTCAGCAAGCCCCTTCTCCAGAAGGTGTGTCTACAAAGGGTTTAAAGAAGAAAACAAAACACTTTTCACCTCTCAAATGAAGAATTTTCGCTAGAAAGGACAGAAGTCTCCTGGAAGCAAATGCTGAGTGCAATAGAAGCTGCAATGGATTTTCACTGAGCGTTCAATTCCCCTGCAAAACTCTGATGCAGCAAAATCCCCCAAGCACTACTTGGAAATCTACCTCTAATACCGGTCTTACCATCTGATCTAGCCGAGGGATTATGGGCCCTAAATCTTTAAAAGGAGCAGGGTTCAGCCAGCTCTGTGAATGCTGATGGATGTCAACTTGAAGGTGATCCCAGAGGCTTGCTTACGGCATGACAGCTCCCTGAGCTCCTTCTGCTCAGATCAACAGCTCTTTCAAATCTTTTGCAAACTTCTCTCAAGAAGTCACATTTTAGTTCAACTCAGTTAAACACTAGATTCATTTTACTTGACATTTTCAAAGCCATCGGTCAGCTGTGCTTTCTTCCCTATCAAACTAACTCTAAGAAGGGGAAAAAAGAACAGGTTAGAAGAGTGGGAAAGCAACATCTACTTGCACCAAAGAATTTGCAGGTGAGAACAAGGAGTTGCAAAGAAATAGAAAGTCACCTGCATAAGGTTTATTAATTTAGGAGAAAAAAGACAGTGGGAAGAAAGGAAGTTACCTGCTAAGAAGAGATTTATGCATGCATGTTAAATATTCTTACTTTGATGAACAGTGATTTAACTTTTCATTCACAAAAAAAACCCTGTTGGGGGCAGGGGACACACACACCCCAGATAAGACTGTGAAACTGACTTGTACCCAGAGGATGCTCTGTGGGGAAGCCCAAGAGCAGTTCTACCAGGAGTGCTGTGGGTATGGATGTTTCCTGCCAGATTTAACTTTCAGCTCATTAAGACCTTAACCCCACTGCTTACTAGCAGAATTACTGCAGCTCCAGTTTGAGGTCCTCTATCTCATCAGGCTCTAGAGAAAAGGAGACAGTTTGCTGCTAGGAGACGTAGCAGACATTCAAACTATGGCACAACAGATAGGTCCAGTGATCATTGGCCCCGACATGCACACAGATCCACCACATGTGATGACAGCCCCCAGATTCACAGCCCACCTAACAGTGATGTGTGCCTGTGAGCATCACCTGCCGGAAGGGGAACCCACCATGCAGCGGCCAGGGAGGATGGGAGCGGGAGGGGATGCTGACGCAGCCCCACAATTACTTTGCAGACATTTACCAAATTTCTCCACCCTGGGGCAAAGGAAAAACCATGTCACCCTCTTTTCCCCCCTCAGGGAAGGGCAGCAATTCACCCAAAGGCACCCACCTTGGAGGAGAGCTAATTTTTACGTTCCCCTTGAGCCCCTCTGCCCCCTTCCCCATCCCGCACCTTGCCAGACACATACTAACAGTGGTGATGAGCTATTAAAATCCTTCCTCCAAGCGCTTTTCCCCAGGAGCTGCAGCCAAAGGCCGCCTGTTGCCACCCGTCAGTCACAGGGATTAATTACCTGCGCCGGGCTGGGAGCGGCACATTCCTCCCTGGCCTCACCCTCCGACATGTTGACATCAGGCAGGTGGGCCCCGTGTCCCCCCGGCCGGCAGCGCGGAAGGGACGGAGGAGGCGGGGTGGGACACAACCCACGAGCTGCATGGGGATGGGCAGCATCAGCACCATGAAAGCCACAAGAGAAACAGGAGAAGCAGTGAGGAGCGTGTTGTTGCAGCTCCACGCTGCCCCAGGGCAGGCGGCACTCCTAATGCCGGACCTGACGCCGATGGCAGCTGGTGCCTCACACTGGAAACCTTAGCGAAAAAAAATTAATATATACATATGTGTGTGTGTGTTGACCTGCTTAGGTAAATGGGTAAGGGGAGGGGTGGCAGGGAGGAGAATGGAGAAATATAGCCTGCAGACAGGGATTCCGCAGGACGGTGCCTGGTGTGCCAGATCCCCTCCTTGCATACAGCCCCACTGCAGAGCGGCTCAGCTTCTCCCCACCGGCTGTGGCTAACCATGGGGCTCAGCCCATGGGCAATGATCTGGGAGAAGTGGTGCTGCCCACCAAGCCTCTGAAAAGCAACACTTGCGCTCAGCTGAGCTGGCACGGCTCGCACGATGCAAAGGGAGAGAAAAGTGGGTTTTTTTCCCCACCATCTGGCAGATACGGAGCTGCACACACAACCACCTACTTGTCTTGGCAGAGAGTGCCCTCTCTGTGTTCCCCCCTCCCCATACAAACCACTTTGATTTCTTCTGCACTGCACTCCTGTCCAGTCCCCTACCACCACCCCACAAATACCCATCCCCTGCCACACACCCCATCTCAGAGGATGGTGCTGAAGAAGGCTGAGAAGAGTGTGCACGGGGACACGCACAAGTGATCATGCTGTAGAAGACCCCTGAAAGTCCTCAGAATATTGAATTCAGAGCATCTGCTACATTATCCCATTTTTAGGAACTGAGACTGTTCATTCATATGACAATACTTCAGCATCTCACTTGAAGGTCCCCAGGGATTTTCATTCAAAACTACCTCGATCAGGATGTATTATCTGCTTTAGGAATACTCCTACCTAACATTGCCAGCAAAGCCACAATAGTAGCAGAAATAACACTGATATTTTCCCATACTACTTTTGCACTGTGAAACAGTTGTAAATTTGAAAACTTCACGTCTGAGTGCTTTTACATGTCAGTTTCATATCTACAGACTTATTTCATCAACAGATGAAGCCCTCTTGAGGTTCAGCCTGAAAACATTTTTTAAGTGAACAACAACAAAAAAACCCCCACCAAATTAACTGAAAAGTATTCTGTTTCAAGAGAAAGAAAACCCTGATGAAAAACTTCAGAGGCAAGCTGGGAATTCTTTTACGCATGTTTTTTGCTACAAAGTGATGGCTGTAGAGGAAGGCTTTACTGTTTGATTTTGTTACTTAAGTCCTCTTCCTTTCTTAGTCTATTGTTTTTCTTTAAATCTTTTTTAAATTAATTTCTTTAAAAACCAAAAACTCCTGCCGTCAAATGACCTTACCTTGCATACTCACACAAGCAGAGCATGAGCTATCATAGCCAGCTTCTCTACCGGTTTCTAAATTGAAACTAGCAATACCAAGTAAGTTTCAGATGCTAACAATGTCTAGTAATTTGCATTTCTCATAGGCTACTTTGCATAGGAAGTTTGGTGAGGTGAAGATATGAAACAAGAGCGAATGTGCTGACAGCTAAAGTTGAGCCAGTGCTGAACATCTTGCCCTGTGGGTCACAGTAAGTGCTCACTAACAGCAGAACGCCACGTTACAAAATAACATGAGATTTTTCACTAAATGAAACAGCTTCCACAGGGAGCATTTATTTTATGTTCTTACGCAAAGTCTGTGGTATGCTCTCAGATACCTTCTTGCAAGCACAAATTTACACACACAAAACACCCAAGGAATTATCTCGCCCATAGCATGGTTCCATCCAATGTAGTGTTACAGGCCAAAGCACATGCACTTTGCAAGTGTACCAGGCCCTGAATGCTGTGCCGATTTCCATAGGATCAGAGTGTCTCCCAGCTCATGATTCTGCACATCTCTGATGTTATTTTCACAGGCTTTGCTGATTAACTGACACTAACATGGTCAATTTACAGGCCATCAATAGAACACTAACTGTGTGGTGTCTCCTTCCTTGAAGGACTTTTCTTTAGGACAATTTTGCAAAGAAAGCCTCCCATGCACGGCGCCTCATGCTGCAATTGTTATACTTCAAGCATTTGGTTTAGGGGGCAGGGGAGAGCGCTGGACACAGGGTCTTTTTATCCTGTTCAACTCTCACACTCTCCAGTTGACACCCAGGTCTCCAAGTGCCTTCTGTATTACAAATGCACAACAACATAAACAACCTATTTGACTACTGAAGAGTATACCACATTAAGAAACATACACTATGGCAAGCCCACTCGAATGCTACCCAAACTCACCTGAAGGCTATGAAGCATTAATATTTGGCAGAATAGCAAGGAGTAAACAAAGTTACACTAAAATATTAGTTAAAATTGGAATTGAAAAAATCAGTTTCAATTATTGATTGTTAATTAGTGAGTAAAAATTTGACAGCAAATTTTTAATCATTATAGTGAATTCAGAAGCAGCTCCATGGACAATTTCACTGCATTTCTTCCCCTCTTCCACAGCTCCACTATACTCAAAAACACTCAGCTGCTTCACTTCCTCCTAACAGGAGGGGAACCCACTGCAAATGAAGTGCTAGAGTAAAGGTACAAGTATTTGCATCTATATAGAATACATGCACCTGCTTGCAGGCAATGCAAGCAAGTGTACATATGTGACCACGTATGTTTTCATGAAAGTTGATCAGTATCAACTTGATGTGACACCAAGTATCACATCAGCTAGAGACTATGACAGTGACATAACCGACAATAATCCTTCCAGCCAATTCTACTCGTTACACAAGAATGTATTCACTAAAGCTGCAGGTAAAAACCTCCAAGACTTGATTTAGCAAAAAATCCTTCAGCATATGTTTAACTTCTGGCAGCACTGTTAACTGCTACCTGCTTAAGCTGGTATTCCTCTGCATAAAGGCATTTGTGAAGCCAAACTTGGGCTTAAGAAAGGCCTGATTCAATTAATATTTTAAATGAAACCAGAATATTTTCATGAAAGACCCCAGAAATGTGCTGGAAAGAACATATCCAGGCTCCTGCCAGAAAATCCACCCCACCACATACTGCTGCTGACTCACATGGACATCAGCCTCAAACACTGAGCACCAGAACCTGTTCTCCTTATGGACTACTTTAAGTAAGTCCAGGTTAGCCATTTCAAACCCCCTTGTTTCAAGGTGTGGGGGATTAAACCTTACAATTTTATGCCTCAGGATCAGCCAAAGAGGAAGGCTGCTGTTTGATTCCTGTCATCCTCCCAGATCTCACTTGTTTCAAGTCCACGTATTCTAGCATGCTCCATCCTACCAGCCAAACTCCAAAAACCTCTAATCAGCCAGAGGAAATACTGTCTGGAGTAATCAGACACCACCTTTTAGTGCATCTCCTTGTCACTTTTGTCCACTGCTGAAAGGCAAAGGGTGATGAACTTAACCATAAGGAGGGAAGAACCACAAGAGCACATAAAGGCTGTCCCTGATTGCTTTGCCATTTGCTTATCTTAATTGAGCTTGCACAGAGACAAAAATCCTAAAGCTCCCCAGAATAAGCCTGGTCCCACCAAATCCAGCCAGGTTTCATCAACATGAGTCAGCTGTAAGAGTCCCAGGCAAGCGGGTTATGCCTTGCAGCCCTCTACTAGAGGGCATATGTACTTATATGCTTTGGGTCATCAGCAATTTGGGATACAATCACAAGTTCGGTTAGCTCCACACCAACCGAAAATCAAGGGGAAGAAGCAGGATACAAGGAAGTGGCAGATGTAAGACTTAACTCCAAAACTCTTTTTAGTTCCTTCCTTCGCAAATAAGGGGATTTCATTAATATCTCAGAGGAAAGTAAATGAGTTGTTAGGACAGTATCTGTTACGGCAGAGGGAAGCCAAGATGGACAAGAGAATGTGTTAAAAAAAAAATTAACACAATGAAGTTGTCCTGGCAATGTGGTCTTTTCAATCAGCAACATTTCAAGCCTGCAATTTAGGGGCAGAGTCAAACCTGGAGGTATCAGGCATTCTGCCACAGACTGCACCAGCCATTCAACAGACTGGAAAGCAGGACACTTTGCTAGATGGTGACAGAATGACACAGGGTCAGCATATTGCAAGAGTAGGATTATGTGTCAAATGTGGGTCGATTTGCCTAGCTGGGTCACTGACAGGCTCAGAGGAGATGCAAGCTGGTCATCTTTTCACACTCTTTCAGATAGATGACTACAGGAAAGAAGAGCAATTCAAAGCTAACACCATATTTAATGTCTTCTGACATCTCATACTTAACACCTTTGCCTAGAAACCTTTTCTTTCCTGTTGGCTCTTTCTTGACTTAGGGTTTAGATTCAATTGACTCTACTTAGAAGACAAATAAACCCTGAAGAAGTTCACATAGAGATGATTTGTAATTTTTCCTTGCATTACTGAACCACTACTGAAGGCATAGTTGGACTTCTGTTACCTGTTAAGCCTTGTGCACATGGCCATAAGAGATCCCTCTTTCATTCCCCCATAATCCATGCGGAGGATCAGCTTCCCTACTCATTCCAGATGGCCCAGCAACAGCCCTCCTGCTGGTGAGTGCCTTATCCACACAAACTGCAGGACATCTCCGGACAGTGTAGTTCAATGAAAGCAAGGGATACCAGATTTATTTCAAGGGGGGACAGTTTTCAGCAGCCTTCATTCAGAGGGAAAGCTGACAGGTCTGGCTGAGCACTCCTGACTCCTCAAACGGTGCAACACACATCTTCAGATCCTGAATTTGTGCACATGACAGCTCAGGGCTCTCCCATGGTAGCCCTCTGTAGCTCTTTTCTTCATCCAAAGTTTCCATCCAAATTTTCCATCCAAAGCCACAGGTCAGACAGAGCCAGTGTGAGGGCTTTGGGACACCACAGCCCAGCCCAGCTTGGAAAACACAAAAAGACCCGACACCACATGGGTTTTATTACCTATACTAAAATCCACAACCAAAACACATTAAGTCTTTTCTGAGCAGAGAGCAAGATACTCTGCCTCTGTAATGAACTAAGCAGTTTGAGCAGGTTGATGACTGTGTGGGTATTTTCTTGTCTGGGTGTGCCTACTTCAGTGTGCTGTGACCAAGTGCAGGACTTCTTCCTGGCTGGCCCTCGAGTGGGCAACTGGCCACTGCACCTCATGGAGCAGGGCTGGCACCTAAGCAAGAGGCTAAAGCTCTCAGCTGTGGACTTAAACACATGGATAGAATAAGGAGCCACCAGCCAGATCAGTGAATGAGCTCTCTTCTGTATGCGTGATCTCGACAAACACTGAAAGGCTCTGATGGAAAAAGGAGATCCGCTTTCTCTCCTACTCACCCTCCTTTCCCCCCATTTATTCTACCGGAGGGAAAGTACAGATACCTCTCTACTCCATCCTTCTAATAAAGTATTAATCACACCTATGGGAGGTGATGGGAGGCAAGACAAAGTATTAAATCTGACAGGCTCTCAAGGCAGCAGTGCCAGTGAAATGCATCATTAAGGTGAGTAATTTTCCTGTTTACTTCATAGGCTCCGAGCTCCCCCCCTTCCTCCCCGCCTAAGATGTGGGCAGGACCCATCAAGGCAAAGCTTTGGAAGCAAGCAGCAGCGTCCCCAATTTCTACATAAACGCTGCAGGCCAAAGAGCAAAGACAAGTTCCAACTGAGCCCTTGACAGTAATCAAGCACTGCGGCGCCTCTGGTCTTGTCTTGTGCATACCTTGCAAGTAGCATCATGTCTTCCCGCTGAGATTTCACTGGCAGCGCACACAGGCACCTTGTTCCTTGGCTTCTATCTCAGAAAAAGCAAGTCGTGAACACACACACACGCCCCTGCCATTCTGCTCCAAGGAAGACCATTTCCCTCTAAATCTTCAGCGTACTGTGGGCAGCCCTTTCAGAACAGATTTACTAATTTGCAAGAAATCTCTTTTGTTCCCATGCAGAAAGGTTAGTGTGAGTCCCTTGCCGAAAGGGCATTGAGTTTTCTCTATTAACATCCAGGAAACTTTCCTGAGTCAGATCTTATTACATTTGAAACAAAGTGCAGGTACCAGCAAGTCTCTTCCATGATAACAGCCAGGGCCTGTCCCATTTCCTGATCACATTACACTCAATTTCCAGAATTACATCTATGCAAATATTGTTCTCCTGCTTGCAGAGCACTTCATTGATAATTAAAGTGAAAAGCCAGCAAAGCTTTTCTGGCCGGGACAGTAAGTGAGGCAACAAACTAACGTGCAGACACTGCGCAGGGTCAAAATTTCTTCTTCCATATGAAGACCATCCAATAAGGGTCGTCTCTTCCTCCTAGAGGACAGGGAATCCAAACCAAACCATTTCTACATTTGCTGACCCAACAAAGCTATACTCTAGTTCTAAGTCACAGAGAAAACATGAGTTTTAGGAAAGACAAAAAAAAAATTATCACACCTAACTGAGCAAGTCATACTTTTACTGAGAACATAAAGATGCAGTAACTAAGATCTAAACTAGACCAATAAAGCACGACAGCAGCTCTAGCATACTTAGGATGAATGGTGACTAAGTCAAACCTTTAAGCCTTTTATTCATACAATTAAGCTTTTGGATGAATGGCAAGAAAGTCAGACAAGAACACAGTCACTAGCTATTACCAACATTTGCAAGGTTCTGGCATCTGTATTTTACCCAGATCCTCCTCTCTCCCAGCCCTCTCCTTCCAACCTCAATGACCTAGCTAAGCACAGTCCTTGAGTCAACTGATGTGGTTTCTCCTGAGCCTACTTTCAAAGTCAAGACATGATTCAGCAAGGCGTTTAAGCAGATGCCTACC
Source organism: Phalacrocorax carbo (assembly GCF_963921805.1). NCBI lineage: Eukaryota > Metazoa > Chordata > Aves > Suliformes > Phalacrocoracidae > Phalacrocorax > Phalacrocorax carbo. The sequence continues at coordinate 38,656,318 of NC_087519.1, read as the reverse complement.
TTTAAGGATGGGAGCAGCCTTGCTGACTCCAACAGAACCCAATAGATTTCACAGGGAATATTCACGTGCTAGAGGTTATGCACTCACTCTAGTGCCTTACTGAACCGGGACTTTGATTTTCCTACATACTGTGGGAAACAGTTTGTCAAGAACATGTTCGGGAACATAGCAATGTCACTACTGCAGCCATCAGCCCATGGAGATGTCCCCAGCTCCAGAGCGCAGCACCTCACTCCCAGGCAGCTAGTGAGGTCAATGCTGCAACGACATCTCTGCTAGAAAAAGTAACAAGCCCACCCCAGGCTTGAAGTATTCCTCCATTTTTACTCATGCTTGCCAGAAACCCTGAAGCTATGCAACTGCAACAGCTAAGGAAGAGAGCCATTCTGCAGAGCAACATTTAGAAAGGGAGGAAGGTTTGCAATTACTTTGGGAAATGTTACCAGCAGTCCTTCTATCCCTCTTACAGAAATCAAAATCTTCAGTTTTGCATCTCCTACCCCTCAAGATAAGAATGGAAAATCACACATCTCAGTTGATATGCAAGCCAAAGGAAGATGTGCAACAACGTGTTGTATGAGAAATGGAAGGCTTGAACACAGCATAGTCCAAGCTGGTTTAGCCGATACTTAAGTTGCTTTAATTTCAGCAAGAATTCACAAGCACATAAAGCAAGCTTGCATGGACCTGGATGAACTTTACAGGCAAATCTACAAGCTTGCTAGGTATATTCATCAGGAAGAGTTGCCCAAATGCTCCATGACGTAGTTGCAGATTTATAAAGTGTTGGGTACAGATTACAGCAAGTCTCTCAATACCTAGCAATTTATTTATTTCACTTGGTAACTGAAAGATAGTCATGTCATCTGCATGACCTAACTGGAAATACAACAAGAATAAAAGTGGATTTAGATGCAAGTCCTCAGGACCACAATCTGAAGATGGCTTTCCAAGAAAATCACTAAACAGCTCTTTGTCCCTGCAGACCTTGCTACCTCTGTGCTGCTTCATCTTCAAACTGCAAGTTCTGAAGACCCCAATCCATGGATGCTTTGTGAGAAGACTTATGTTGTTCAAAGCAAGACTGCTTTCCCAAACAAAAAGCCAGTCTTTGCTACTGGATAACAATGAGAACAGGAATAGTTCCCTGGGAAACATAATTTTAAAGCCAGATTTCCCAACTAACCACACCCAATTAGTAAGTAATGCCATGTTTTTGAGCGATTATGGAATCCCAGCAGATTTTTCACTAGTTTCAATTTTGTGATTTCCTCCATCTTCCCAACAAAAAAAAAACCCAAACCAAACCAACAAAAAACCTTCATAATCTTATACGTATTGAAGGTAACTCAAGGCAAGTCACTTCCTCCCTGAAAAGAAATAGAACAAAATAGAGCAAAACAAGACCGGGTTGCAACAGCTGAACAAGTTATTGGCTCACACTGGCTGGCACTCCCATTTTCCTTACAGCTCATACATGATACATCAGAGAAAGGTGCAAAACCTCCATAGACAGAACGTGCTGTCCTCTGCACGACGCTGTGCAGATTAATTCCTGCCCTTGCAGAAAGCAAACCCTGTCCTGAGGTAGCTACCGTGAATCTCATGAGCTTGCACCACTTCAAGTGCTATCAAGGGTAAGACTTTAAAACATCGCTTAGCAACTCTGAATTTAATCATATGCAAACGAGAAGGCAGGAACAGGGTTGGGACCAACACTGCCAAGCCATTTGCAGGTATAGCCTATTGAAGACAATCAACTGGCAAAGAAAGAAAAGGACTTTGAACATGCAGAATCAATCTACCCCTCCAGAATTTTATCAGCCACTGCTATGTAGGGGAAGACACTGTTAAACTATCAGCATAACCCAAGAGACTCTCTTCGTCCACCAGCTTCACAACTGAACAAAAGAGTCCACAGGGAAACAAGTATTTAGCTCTCCAGTTGCAGACAGCAAAGTACCAGAATGCAAAAAGAAAAACAAAACAAAAAAAAAAAACAACAAAAAAACAAACCCCAAAACCAACACACAAAATCTGCACCCCACCCCCCCCAAAAAAAAAAAGAAACGAAAACCCACAAAACCCTAGGTAGGATCAGAGGATGGGATCATGCTACTGCTATGATGGGCAGCAGGAGCGTTGTCGTGTAAGGCAGCATACCAGGTTCCACCGCACAAAGCACTAGGTGAGAAGTAAGCCCAGTTTTACAAAGCATGGAGACAACAACAGAAACAATCCAGAGGGAGATGCTTGGGAAGAAGCAAGCTGATGAGGAAGGAGAAGCCCTAGTCACAGCACACCAGCTACCTGACCCTGGAGGACAGCAAATGACAGGGGTCCAGCTAGGCTGTAACAGTTGCCACATATTTCTTATTTAAATGCAATTTGTTTAATCTCCAATTGGATTCAACCATCAAAGGCTCTCTCCTGTAGCACACTGACAGTTCACTTTAAATCTCTGCACCTTTAATCCTTTAATTAGCCAAGAAAAATGTGATCTCAACTCTTCCACCAACCTAAGCTAATTTTCTGCATGGAGCTTCCAACTCCTGTAGGTTACAGGCTTTAGCTGCTCATGCAGCCAAGGGGAAAACATACAAAATAAAACAACTTCCCCACCCCTTTCCCACACAGGCTTCTCCATGTGCTGCCTCCCTGAAGAGCAAGCTCCTTGAAAAGTCCTTGCAAGAGCAACAGGGACCCATTTTCACATCGCAGTAGTGGTCTGGGAGGCATAATTACATTGTGCATGCAATTCAGAGAGAGAGCGAGCACAGGTTTTGATGTGTGGTACAGGGGTGGCTAGAGGATTCTGGGGACAAGGCAATGTTTGCATAGGAGAGGGATAAAAATCAAAGAGTTAAGTCAATGCTTGAGTAAGACAGTGTCATTCCCACCATGTAGCTTTGGCTACCTTCCTCATTGATTTTGAGATCGGAGCTCCAAAACAAGGAAACACAACTCTGACTAGCCAACCATTTTGGAAACTCTCTCCAAAATAAGATTTCTCCACAGATGAGCTCTGCTGTTGCTCAAGAGTGTCATGGCAACACAGCTCTGAAGGCAGAAAAGGAAGACTGCATGAGTCATCAGTGCTTCAGGACAGAGACCCATTCAGGCAAATTAAATGACACATCAGGCTTTTCATGCAGTCTAGCGCACAAACTCATGGAAGGAAGTGAGGGCCACCTAAAGCCCTTGTCTGAAGCCCTAAGTACGGAGAGTGAGATACAATCTGCACCTGAACACAGCCCTGACTGATTCTTTAAGTCAGGATGCTCCTTGCAGGGCAAGGGAAAAAGCAACCAGCTCTCTTGCTCAAGGCCTGCTGAAAGCATGCCCATAATGCAACTGCAGGGACTGCTGGCTTGCTGCATGCTAACCCAGTGCGTGACATACAAGAGAAAGGAGTTCAGACACAGCCAAGCCACCTCTGCACAGCCCCTAGACTGTCACATTCGAGCTGCAACGTGCCAGAGCTAGTGGTGAACCTGACCCATTGCTGCACCACCACACAGTCACAGCAGTTCTCTTTCTAGGCACAGCCTGGCAAGTCCATGCAGCGTGGCATGGAGCCTAAGGCTATCCCTAGCATAGGTGTCCACCTGCTGAGCATGGACAAGCCATAGGACGCCTTCCTGGTAGCCAGCCAGGGAATACAGGTGAACAAGAGCACTGAGATTCACTAGGGACTTGACAAATGCATGCAACCACAGGAGTAAGAGTAACCTCACTCTGATGAGCAAATGCACAGTGGAAGAGCCCCATCTACATCAAAGGCAGAAGACAGGCATTTCTGCATCTTGCAGTTCCTTAATTTGCTTGTGTGTTGAGGCCTTGAAGAACATTAGCACATGACCAGGGCTGCCTTGCTTAAGCAAGCACTTTTGGCAAAGTCACAGCAGAATTTGATGTGAGGCAAGGGGTGGGGGGGAAAACCGTAGCCTGTTGGTATTAGGCACTGGCAAAGTACTACCCAGGTTGTATTACAACCCCATCCACATAGAACTGAGCATTTTGAATGCATGCCCATTTCCTCTGGTAGGATTTTAGAGGCACTGTGTTCGCATTCCCCACCTTATTCAGCCCAAATCTGTTCCCCCCAGCTCAGACTCCAGCCCATAAGACAAGGAAAAAGATCTGAGTGACAGCTGCTACAGTCCACTGACAACAGATCCCAGTTACTCACAGTCTGCACATTCAGAACTCATTGTTTATATGTGCAAACCAGAAATACAGCTGCATATGCACCTTGGGGGTCGACCTAAAAAAAATAAAACCACTGAGCTCAGTATGATGATGAGAACCATCAGTATGACGATATGAGAACCTCAATATGAGAACCAACCTCACCACTTCAGCTGCTCCTGAGTCACATAACTGTTCTATGCTGCCACAGGCTTTGAGAAAGAGACATTTCAAGTGCACAATTAAAGGCAGGCAAAGTGCTCTGCAAACTGCAGTTGCTGGATGTTCATTCTACATTCAGCTCTTACAGAACAAAGAAGATGGGAGTAGGTGGCAAGAAGCATTTGACTGGAAAGCTGCATTCTGGTGTCCAGGCAGCCAGCCTGGTAACTGAATCTCTGCACGCTTTGATCAATGTATTACAGAACATCCTTCCACCGACAGACCTCAGGGTGCATACACAAAGGTAGTGAACAGTTACCAGGTTCACTCCAGGCAAGAAAGCATTTTGCAGCACCAAGATGAGTAGGGTCTTTTCTCTTTTCTTTTAAGAAAAAAAGGGGGGAAAAAAGGATTCTACAGTGCTCTGAAAGCAGCTAATCAAATTATTAAAGTGCTTAAAAGTTTAATGAAGAAATCAAAGCTATTAAGCAAACATTCAGCTTGATGTCTCTTCCCTTCATACCCACCCTTCCTCAATGCATTCAAAACCTCTTTTTGCTGTGCTACAACATGTTTGAACAGGTACTGAGATACAAACAAGTCTTGGCCCCATCTCATACAGAATGGATTGGTTGCAGATGTTCTCCTGCAAGCTACATCTTGCCTCCTGCAAGAGCATTCATCTCCAAAACACATCATTTCACCTACTTTGCCTGAAGCCAAAACTCAAAGGTTATTTAATTTTTAATTTTTTTTTATTAACTCTAACATACCTACAGCTGTGCAAGCAAAACCCCATCTGGTTTTGCAAGGCACAAAGAGGCAAATGAATAAGTTTAGATAAATGTAACCAAGCTGGGGCAGTCATCTTTCTGTTCACCCCTGCAGCAGCCAACAGCAATGTCAGGGGTGCAGTAAAACAAAAACCTGCTATATTTCAGAGGATCCCGACATATTTCACTGTCTTCCTAGGACAAGTCAGACATGAGCTCATACAGTGGCAGGTGAGTCAGTGACGAGTCAGACAAGAGCTCCTTAATTAAGTTTTAGGGGTAGATGATCCCTCGAAGGTGTAATCAGATTGGTATGGCCAGTGGAAAAAGAAAAAATATGAAAAATAAAGCTGAGTGAACTGTTACACCCTTGCTGAGCCATGCCAGGCAGGCTGAAGGCAGCACACAGCACATAGCTGGGGAGCCCCCAGTACACAGGAATACCTGACCATCCTGCACTACTCCCTGGCAGTCAGCACCTGCCTGCATGCTCAGCCCTGCCTCTCCCAGGAGCAGAGAAAGGCCGAGTTCCCCGGCAAGCAGGTTATGCTGAGGTCACACTGCAGATATGGCATGATCCAGGGGGTCCAGGGTGAGGTGCACCCCAGGAGTTTGACTTTCAGAGGGAACAGGGTGGTTGGCAACAGCTCAGACCTGTGTGGCAGAGAGAGAAGTGGTCATAAGTTAGTCATTCCCAATCACTAACCAACAGAGTCAAACTTGGCCACGTGCTTTGTCAACCCTTAAAATGCTACGAAGCTACCCTGGTTAAGAGAAAGACCCCACGAGTTCTGTGTTTAGGAAGCTTCCCTGAAATAAGTTGCACAACATGAAACAGAATATCAGTGTATTAAAACAAAATAGCCCCATTGAACTGATTGCAATCAGCAGGGTGGCCAACAGCAACAGAGCTTTTTTGCACTCGTGACATCAGACATACAGCATGAAAATAGTTGTCTTCCAGCTTGTGTCTCTGCAAATTCAATCTGGAATGCAGCTCACCTGTGGAGCTGCTCTTCCCATCAGCCATGGACTCTGCTGCAGTGCTCCCTCTGAACACCAGCAGCATCAGAGCAACCCAGTTCTCCCCATTTGTATTTTGCACAGATCAGTCTGCTGAAAAACAAACCCAGAAAGACAGTCTCCATCTTCTGTACCCCTTTTGAGACTCATGGCAAAGGAAATTGGCAAAAATGACTCCTCGGAGAAGTTGGCATACAAAAGGGATGCCAAATAAAGGTCAAATTTATTAATTCCTTATAGAAACTGTATTGCAAACTGATCAGTCCACATGCTTTGTCTTTGCCAAACCTTACAGAACTAACAATGACTCTTCTGAAGGTTTTCCTAGGGGCCTCACAATGTCCTTTATGGGTGCCAGTACTGTAAAAGATTTTAGTAGGACAACTAGAAATGCAGAGACTGTTTTTTGTTGGAGTCCCCCTTGCTCATATGCCTACTAGAACCCACCAATGGTGGATAAAAAAAAAAGAGTAAGTACAAATAAATGTGATCAGGTTGCAGCAGAAGAAACAGGAGACAAGGGACTCATCGCAAAACTAGCCACCACCTTGCTGATTAATGAACAGGTGTCATTCAGTGCTCAGCCACCCGACAAACATCTCCCAGAAAGGCTTTTTCTCTCCCACCCATGGTGATGCTAACACTCAAATGCAAACAAGAGCGGGTGTGCTGCCTGCCCCGTGAACACCCTCCAGGCTGGGCACTGAGCCCGGTGGCACAGCTCCCGACCCTTCCTCATAGGAATCCCTTCCAGCTCCACATTTTAAGTGGGGTCCAAGGAGCTCTGGGTGCAGGTTTGATAGCAGACCTGGGCTGATTCTTATCCCCTTGCAAGGCCAGGAGGAAGTCAGCTCCCAGCCACAGCTCATGCAGTTGAGCTAATAAGCCCCGACAAGTGGCAGGGTGAGTTTGCTGAGGCTTGGCACCACAGCTAATGTAGCAGTGCTGGTACAGCGGCATGCTCTGGCTACATAACAGGAAAAGGCTTTCCTTCATGCCATAGCCCTCAAACAGCCTCTGCATCAGTAGTTTTCACACCTGTTAGGCCTGACACTGGTAAAGCTCAAGATCTCAAGCGGGGGAAGCAATAATCCAGCCAGCACTCTGGCAGTTTCAAGCTTTAGCCTGGAGATACACTTTGGTTCCTTCAAAAGTTAGTTTTTAAAGACTTTAGTGTCCTGTAAATAATTCAAAAGAAGAGGCCTGAAAGCTAAGGCTAGTGATACAGGATGCACAGCAAGCAGCAGTCCCCAGCTGTCCCCCGGGCATTTCACATCAGGGGTCTAAGTGCTTTACAACACGAGGCCATGGTGACACAGTGCCAAACCTAAGGGTGGGTATTTGGAAAGGGGGAAGAGGGGGAACATAGTCACAGGGAATGACTTGCACAACATTACCCAGATTACATCTAAATCACAGGGCAGGAGCAACTCTGAGGCTGGGCTCAGAGCCAAATCCGCTGCTCATCAATGCCGCTCTCTAGCAGGGCATCTCCAGGCAGCAGGGCTTCTTTCCCCAGGAGGGAAACGTGGTACACCCCAGGACACACAATAGCCGGAAGGAAAGCCCCAAGTGGCAGCCCTTGCAGGGGTGCTCTCCTCTTCTTTCAGGGGAGGGTATAGCCCTCCCCAGCACTATGAAGCAGCATAACCATCACGGCTAACAGGGAAAACAGCAGAGCCAGAAAATTTAGACCCACATCCTGTCTCATTCATTCAGGAAAGACAGGTCAGCCTTCAAGTGCTGCTTTCTTGAGTTTCCTCTAGCACATTTTTCAGCTTTCTACAAAGCTGAATTTAGATTAATTTCAGCAGCTGACATGTATCAGCAGATCCTAAAACACTCCTTTTTATCAGACAAATAATATTTTGCTCTCCTTAAGAACCACACTCATAGAATACATCTGAAAAAATGCAAGAGAAGTAGCGCTCTCCTCCTATACCTCCACTGAGTTTTGCTCCAATGTTTAAGTGTTATCTTTAACAACTGGAAACGATAACATTTGTACTAATACTCAGGTCTATTTACAAGAGGATCTAAGCTCTTATTTGGGTAGCTCTCCTATTGTGTGTACAATACAAATCTGACATGCCTGCACATAGCAAAACCTCATGAAAAGATTTCCATTGCATAATAAAGTTCATGCTCTTTCCATATAGAAGCCATCCTTACCCAGGACACTTCTTTTTTGAACAAAGTAGGCCATTTCTTCATAGCGTATGGTCTGTCATGCACTGGAGCTGAACCCTCAGCGTACAGAGCACCACCAATGCAACACACACACACAAAACACCTTATCCTTGCTTCAGCACACCACTGAACTGCTACTTGTTCTGAATCAAGTTGGCAGGGAAATAATGTCTATCACAACTGCAATATTTCAGCTAACTTAAGGAAAAGAATAATCGCCTCCAAGGGTGGTTTTTGTCTGCAAGGTGAGCAATACCTATTGCACCAGCCTACCTGAAAACTTAAACAGTCACACAAATTTTTTTTTTGCACAAAGCTTTTTGCGGGGTTGAAATATCTTCTATCAGTGCTCAGTTGTGGCAGATTAAGTTATACAGCTCAATAGTATGGGGGAAACTGGCAACTTTTTAGGACCACCCCCCCCACCTCAGAGTGGGCTACCTCCCTTATGCCCCAGCTTGCCATGACCTCTAGAAAAGTGAGGAGGCAACTCTGCCAATGCCTCGCTTAAGCTCTGCTGGGCTGCTTATCCCTTATGAAATTGAGGAGAGCTCAGCAGCTTTCACAAACCAGCTTAGAGGCAGTCCTCATGCTGAACAGTGTTAAAAAAACCCAAAACAAAATAAATAAATAAAAAAAGACACACCACAAAAAAAACCAAAACAAACCAACACTTGAAAAAAGGCAAAACACCCCACTCCAAAAAAACTACTGGTTTGGAAATCGTGGCACTTTTGGCGCCTTGGTTTCCCTTGTCTAAAATGGCGACTATGCTCCTGATTTGCCTACCAAGCAAAGGTGTTTGCTGATTAGGGAAGTAATGTTTGTGCAGCACTTTAAAGACTTAAAGTACTACATTAATCCTACATGTTGTTCTTAGTAGAAGCCAATTTTTAACTAAGAGGAGGAAAAAAAGAAAGGTGATTTAAATAGTGACCCTCCCCTACTTCAAGATGTTCACTCATCTCCCAACATCAGCTATTCTTATCTGTAAATGTTTTTTTAACCCTTCCTTCTCATAGTTCTATGAAACCACAAGTCTCATTCAGCTTTTATTTGAAAAATGGCTTCTTTCCAGGCTGTGGCTGTTTCTTGTAAAGTTAATTCCTTTGGTAATACTGCTGGAGGCACATTGGTATGGTTGGTGTATGTGTATATACATATATATTTTCCCCCTTTTCACACGGTGTTGTTTTTATATATGTGTAGTGAAAGATACCTAATCCAGGATTATGATTCTCTTTATTCCTTTCTCATGAAAGCAGGTGGGGCTTTTTTGTGCAAGTTGCACTGATGAAAATTATGTTTAATTAACACTTTTTCCTCTCCACATAGACAAAAAAATTCTCATTAAGAACCAAAAAAAGTTTCTTGCACTTAATTCTGTCTCTCTGAATTTTTCTTAAAAAATAATTAAAACCTTAAAACAAACTTTCTGAAGGGGGAAAAAAAAAAGTCTGATGTCAGTACAACTAGAAATTGCATGTGCAAAACAGCAGAGGGATCTTTTGCCCCCATGGAGGACACAGCCATGGCTACTTTCTCCATCCTCATATGTCTGACCCTAATGTCTCAGTGTTTTTCACACGCAGATCCTGCGAGACCTGTAGCAATCTCTAACTGGTCTCCTGTTACACTGGGAGAGAATCAGCCACAAACGTAGCAACCAAGAGGCTAAATCCTAGTTGAAAGAGGAGGACATTCATGCTGCTTGAAGCCTGCTTTCTCTCAGCAGGTCAGGTGTGCTGCTGCCCAACACTAACTGTGCTGTTTGAAGAGCAGAGCACACACCATTACAAGTCAGGACACCCAAATTTTCTGTTCCCCGTGCTGACAGATACCACTTCCTGATTATACGAAGTAAAGAACTTCCCTTCTTATCCTTCCTGGGCATCGCTAGCTGTGGCGAGTACAGACTGCCCCTTACAGCATGCTCACACCACAGCACAGTGCCGTCATCACGGAGAGCACTGGTCTAATAAAGCGCATATAGCAAAACTCCTCACAACGATGACAGCCATTCATATAGGGAGGCTATATTGCCTTGGCAGGCTTTAGAAGACAATTAAGGGTACAAAAAAGGAAACAAAAAAACAAGACAGCTCACATCACAAGACATTTTCTGGAATCTATTACACAGATCTGTAGAGCTACTTGTAAGGTGTAACTGAAGATAACTGCTAATAAAAACAAAATATACATGACAAAGAGATTGGGGGAAAAAGAACAATTACATTCTAATGGGAACCTAATGCACTCAGATCTTCTTCTACTCAAGCATAAAAACCCAAACAGAAGCCAGGAGGCGCCTCCTGGCTGGTTCTCACAGGTGAACTGGTTCTTCCCAGCTTTGCTAGCTTGAAAACATCTCCCTGCTGTGAGAAAGGCACCTCCTTCAAAGACAACAAGCCCAGCTCCTCTCTTTCCAGGTAGGTGACCTAGGACAAGTTACATATGCCTCAACAGCCTTAGTGTTAAGCCCTGTAATATCATACAGGGGGAAACACACTTGACAAGCTCTTCAAGCAGGAAAGTGTGATCACAACCTCTCCGCACAAGAACAATGGTGGCTATCAACGCCTGCCCTGCCTGCACCATGCCAAGAGGCAGTGTGTGCTGGAAAGAGCCTCTTCAGGCAGGCATGGCTGCAGAAAGCTTGAGGAAGCCAAATCTTAACCACTTCTCACCTGAGACAAATGCCCAAATATGGAAGTGCTCCAACTTCGCCAAGATCAGTGGGGAGCCAAGCCCTTAGCTCACACCATTGCATCAGCTCTCACAGCCTACAGCATGTGCATCTGAAAGCTGCAATCCCATCTCCTCCTCCTCTGCCTTCTCCTTCCAGATCGTTCCTCTCCCTTTGGATTACAGGCATCACTTCCCTTCCTCACTCCTGCTGTAACAAGTGGGGTTATCACAAGCAAAATTAACTTTGCTGGGTGACCAGCTGGGCTGAAGAGAAAGCCTACATTTAGAGGCATGAAAGAATTAGCAGAGTGTCTAGGAGGTGACCAGTGCTTGGCAAGGTCTGCAGATCTGCTGCACAGATGAGTTTCTCTTTTACAAGAGCCCTTCTCAGCTGTCCCATGCAAAGAGCTAAAGCCTACATCATTGCTGACTACAAGCCTCAACAGCAGGAAAATTAAAAATCCTTTAACAAGACCACTTCCCACTCCCCTTCTCCTGGCAGCTTTAAAAATAATATTAAAAGGTAAAACTGGTCAGTGCAATCTGAGCTTTCCAACATACCACCAAGGAGTAACAAAGCTCAGATTTCACACGAACACTTAGCACAGCCCCGTGTGTATGCTCACTGGGAGACTCACCAGCCTTTAGAAAAAAATTTCACGGATGATGCAGAGGGATAATCAGCAGCAGGACAATACTAGACATTACCACTGTTACTGAAATAATGCGTATTTTGAATAGATTATTTGAGAGAACACTAAACACATACTTAAGAACTGTTAAGTCAAGGTGCATATCTAAGCGCCCTCTCACTGCTTCACTGTGCTTGTGCAGAGTCCTCTAATTCATTTTATAGAGATTAGGGAAAAAAAAAATCCCAATTTTACCAGGTGTGTCAGCACCAGGACACAGAATATATTTAAAATGAAAATGGAATGAAACAATCTGAACTAAAGAGACTGAGATAGCCCCACCAAGGAATCTGTAATCTTAACCACAGTAACCTGTTATTGCTCGTGTGGACTAAATTAAGTGCATTCCTTTCACCTTCCTTAAAATGCCGCTTTTCCAAATCCACTAACCCCAGAGAGCACAATCGATTTATTTGCTTTCATGCATGTTGCACAGGCTGTTATCTAGTTTTGCTAGCAAGGAAAGTCCAAAATCTGAGCATTTTCTTATAGCCGTAGGTACAGCTGAGTTTACTGAGAACAGGAGAACCAGTGAGCCCAACTGGAACAAACTGCAGCTTTGCAGAGCTCCATGTTTCATAATAGAGCCCTGCAAGGACCAACCCAGCTCAGCTCCAACCTACTGCAGGACATGAGAACTAACTGCTAAACTCAGGTATTGCCAACATTTGAATTATGCAAGTCTTGCAGGGCTGGGTGTCTGTCTTCAGCAAAATAAAAAATTTGCAAATAAATTTAAGTTTTGAAATGAAAACTGAAAGCTATTTCTGCTTTCTTTTTCCTTAACCCTCATGACTACTAAAAAAAGTTTTAAAAGAGTTAGTAGGTGCACCCTAAAGGCTCAAAAACCTGGGGGAGAATAAGAATATGTCATCTTAAAAAAAAAAAGTCTCATGACTTATAAGGTGGTATCTTGCTTACGGGGATGGGTGGATCCGATTAATTTTTTGATAGCTTGCATTTGGCAGTAATGTTAACTTTTACTTACCTTGACATACAACTTTTTTTTACTTTCCTACTGCAGTCTTGTTCTTCCCCATGTAACAGGTTCTACTAGTGACAGGTGATTGCCAAATCATTTTTAAGAGGGAAAAGCCAGTGCAGCTGTTTATTTATTTATTTGCAGTCAGAGTGGGTGGGGAAGATCGGCACAGAACTTACTTCCACAAAGAAGAAAAACCTCTGAGGTGGCACACTTTTGAAATGCCTTGTTTTCTTCTGCTGCAAAAATGGGAGGAGATATCACAAGGCATGGGAATATGGGAATTCTCACTAAGGAAATATCCCACAATAAATGACAGTTCTGGATAAGTTCTTGCTTTACCCGATTCATAGGGCTTCTCACTCAACCTCAACCTACTCAATATCTCAGAATTACAAAACGATAACTGCTTGTTCCTTCACAGTGTGGTTATCAACGAGGTTTTATTGTACCATGGGTATGCATGTGAGAAACTTTGTTCAATTCAGACTATTAAGGCTTTCGTTTTTAAACATTTCAGTACAGTCTCAATTGTTAAAGATTTTTCCTTCTGAAAAGACTGACTAACCGTCTTATATTCTTACTTGTGTTCTCAGGTCATTAATTAAAAAAAATATCAAGGATGCTTATAAAGTCCTCTGCAATCCAATCTCAATTTGTCATCATTAATTAGTTCAACACTGCATACAAATGAAGAGCTAACCTGATTAGACAGCATGTTTTACTGGAATTCCTACTTAAGGTCATGAAAGACTTCTGAGAGAAAATTCTTAATATTTCAAAGTGAACTGCTCATACATATGAAATCACTCTCTCACCTAGCAGCAGGTAGTGTTTCTCAGCAATTTTTGGCCATTCCCCCCCACCTTTAATTAGGAACCCATCAGAAACCTGATCAGGGAAGCAATCCTGATATTACACTCATTTCCCTCCCAGCCTATCCTATACAAATACTGCTGATTTGGCAGAGGGTGCCCACTGTCATGGGAGAACAAACCTGCCTCAGAGAAAGAGTCTGCAGAACTTAGAGGGGGAAGAAGAGTAAAAAAAAATTTTAAGGAAATATGTGATTCCAGGGCTGTTTTCAGAGACATAACATTTAGGTATTCAGCAAGTACCGTCTCTCCTTTTCCCCACCTCCAAAAGAAGTAACCTCAGGATCTACACACATTTCCACATTACTGCCTCCAAAGCATGCAGACTGGGAGCTAAATGCACAAACTGGATGAGATGTCTGAAGCATCTTCACAGGTATCTAATCCTCCTATGAAAGCAGCTGTTGCTTTTTAGAGAAATAACCCAGTCCTGTTACCAAGCCCACAACCTTCGCTCCCATGACCTAATCTAACATGACTCAGCCCAGAAGCTCGGAGAAGTTCCAGTGAAGAGCACTGTCAGCCAGGACAGCAGATCCCCTGCCAGTCACCACCAAGCCTTCCCAGCAGGGCAAGGTGGGCCAGCCTAGCTCATCCTCTCCCAAACAGGGGAAAGTGCGATACAATGGATTTCCTTACTTAATACTGTTGCCCTGGGGAACAGCAAGAGGGGGGGAAAGAAATAAGAAACAAGGCTTTCCAGTTTTGGACTCTTAATAAGGGTGGGTCCATTGAGTAATTAAAGTTTTAATAGGTCACTGCAGTGGAAGAAACTCTTCCAGTTGGGTAAGTTCCTAATCCATCATTAAAAAAGACGACACGCATTAATCAAAGCACATGAAGTCACATGGGGGGGAATGAGCAACTCCAAGAACTTGCTCTTGCTGAGAGGATGGGGCAATCACTCCACCTTTCATCAACATTTCACGCGTGTTTCTACATTTCTCAGGACGGCAGCAGGAAGGTGAACCTTCACGTCCTTCCCCACCCACCCCACTAGTAAAGCTGTCGAACACATATTACCAACCACTCCAGAGCCCATGTGAAACGAGTTGGTGGATTAATTAGCAGAAGGGCAGAGCTCCGAAGATGGAAAGATGCTCTACTGTGAAACACGTATTGATTGAAGGTCCCCAGCCACCACCACAAGACTGTCATCATCCACTGCGAACATACAGCACACAGCTGGCTCCTGCACAAACAGCTAAATCTAGGTCACTTGGCTCAGTGCAGGGGCACCTGGACCACCTTGCTTGTCCCTGATCAGAGAGCTGTTTGGGACACCATTCCTTTAGTAAAATACATGGACTTATCCCTAAACAGACTTCAACAGGTACAGGGAACATATCATCATCTGTTGGTAGCGTGGTCCACATCAGTGCAAAAGAAAAGAAGGGGGAAGCTAAACATGCCTGCCCCCAGGCTGCACACATTTGGTGACAGTAGTCACCAAGGAGCAATTTATTTTGTTAAAGCCAGCATGCAATCTGATTTTTGACTACTACCCAGATCTACATTAAAACTCAGCCTCCACTTCTACCCCAGAAAGCCGCTCTCACTACAGTGAAACATCTCAAGTGCTTGCTTAACTTTAAGTTCACAAGTAGCTTGCTCGTCTTCAGCTCTGCTGGAACACCTTACTACATACATTCAAGCCTCATTTCAAAAGACCGCTTTTCATAGTTGAAAGAACAGCATCAAACACTCTGGTTCCCTGCAGCTGCGTTAGATAATTCTTTGTACCATACGTATCAAAAGAGAACGTCTTTTCATATCTCCTTCAAAGGACCCTCTACAGAGCAGTCTGAAAAAAAAAAATCCAAGGGCAGCATTTTCTTGCCCTGAGAAATGGAAAGTAGAATTAACTGATTATTTCCTTACTTAAAGGAAAGTGAAAATAAATACCGCCTCTAATGTAAGTGGAGAAACCTGGACATGAAAACAAGCATGAACTACAGCAGAGCATCACTCCCAATGCAGATAAGGAAAAGGTGCAATTTCAACCTCACTTAAAAATCCTTCATTATTTTATGCATAAACAAATGAAAAGATTTGGTCTTAAGCACATTTTAACCCCAAGAAACACAATTTCCTGAACAAAGTTATTTCCAGTTTTAGACAAATTTTACTGGAAAAAGCTTTTAAAGTGTTAAAGATGCAAACTTACAGTGATTTATTGTTATCTAGCCTCCGTTTCCAGAGTGGAGCACATGGGCTCCGCTGCTTTGCCAGCAACACTGGCTGGGAATTTTTGTTAGTTGTGACTACTGCTAGATTGTATTTAAATTTGAGATTGAAGTAGTTCCTCAGATTAAAAAAGGAAAACCAACCCAAACCCAATGCTATTTTAATGCTCTCAGCTTTTGGTAAAAAGTGTATCTTTTTTCTTTAAAAAAAAAATATAATTGACTCCTTGTTTTTATTCATGTAGTGTGAGGTAAGGCATTATTCACTGCTCCTACTCCAAGTGCCCGAAGGAGAGGAAGGCAAATATTGAATATCTTTAAGACAGGAATATTCTCCACTGCAAAAATCTCTACTCTAGAGCCCTAAACCACAACACGATGTGCAACTCCAGCAGCACTGTGTCCTGGGCTACAAGGTTTCTAGACCTCAATCAAGCCAGCTCCACCAAAACCAAAAGTTGGTCTTCAAGTTTCAAGCTCATATATACACACACATAAAATATAAAGTATTTATATATGTATATGAAAGGGACTATTCTGACAGCAAAAGCAGACTGCTAAGTTAAAAAAAAAATATATATACACACAAATATAACCCAAATACTGCAGGCCTGACACGGACTAGTGACACTGGGGTTCCCACACCAGCTGTGAGAGGGAAAGGACATGGAAGAAGTGAAAATCCTGCACTCCATGGGTTGGAGCAGGGGGCACCACTTCCATCCTGTTGGCACAGCCCTGAATGCCAAACCTTACACAAATCTATGGAAGCTGAAAAAAAGTGAGGGGAAGTGCTGAAGCCACGCTTATACCCACTTCATGTTTTACTCCAACACACCTGCTAGACCGAAATGGAGAGCCACTGTTTCATCACATACAGTCTTTAGCTGACTGTCTTTTCGCAAGGCATTTTATTCACTGGGATTTAGTGATATTACTGGGGGTTAAGTTCCCACCACACCCTCCCAGAGCAGCCAAGATAAATCTCCCCCTTCAGTGTGACATGTCATGCACTGAAGAGGACATGGGTCACTCCATTCTTGCACAAGCTGGATATGTATCATATAAATAATGTCACTAGTAGCATCAGGACTGAAGCCAGAGAAGGGGCAAAGCGATGCTGCATCCTTACCGTCCATGTTGCCGACTTCGCTGTGCTGGACTGCTGAAATGATACGTCGAAGCTGTGAGGTCCTGGATAGTCTGTGTTGGAAGGGATGGCTGGGGAGGGTGAGAGGGCATCAAAAGTTGAGCTGGGCTGGGCGTAAGGCGAGGGGGCCGTGACACTGTTCTGCGCATGCTCCGTGTTGTAGGGGCTGGTGGAGGAAGAGCCATTCTGGATCTGCTGGTCCATGCTGTTCAGGAGCCCCAGGTTCGTGTACTGTGGCTAGAGGCAAAGAGATACACAGGAGTGTTACAGAAGCAACATTAGCATAGGCTGGCTAGCCATGGCACGGCCTTCATAATGGAGGATACACAGCATGACCTCAGCACCATCAAACGTGTCACATCAAGAGGAGGAAGATTTGCAAAGGATATACCCCATTTTACATCAGTGACTGAAACAAAAAGTAGTAAAGCTTATCACAGCCACAGAGTAGATCAATAACTGAGCTGGGAAAAGAGCTTGCATGAGGAGGTGATTCTCAGGACAGCCAGCTGTCATGAGGAGACAGGTTCCCTATGTCTAGCAACACCCAGGCCAAGACCTGTTTGAAGGGACTGCTATAACCTGATAAAAAGCACCAGGTTTGTTACAGCGCACCTAGCTGTAGCTTATACAAGGCTACATTGTCTCTTGGTGGTCTTGCACTGTACACAAATTGCTCCTCTTCTTCTGGATCCAGTCCTGCTATGCACAGCGACATTCAGGAACTCTAACTCTGGTAATAACTGCACTAAACTGTGGCTGGAAAAAAGATTCGTAGCACTTAACCAGGTTGCACCATGTACTCAATTTCCAGTGACTGGTCCATACAGTAGTAAAGAGGAATTAAAGGTCTCATCAAGCAGCATGGTAGCTCACAGCATGGAAGGCTTCTCCACAGACCTAAGCAGCAGCAGTTGCACAGTGTGTAACACTTAAATGAACAGATGTGATTGTGCCCCAGAAGTAGCCTCCAGGTACAAATGACATATAAAACAATTGAAGACTAAAGAAAAAAAAAAAGGATAGAGAATGGAGTACAGAAAGGCAAAAGTTAGATCAGGGAGAGGTTAGCAGAAAAACCACATGCCTAATGCCCTAAATTTTATGTGCAGCCCTAGTCTCCCATCTCACAGACTTGAGAGGGGAACAAACTTCAGAGAAAGGTGACAAGAATGAGCAAACTCTTTCAATGCCTTCCTGTAATGCGGCATAGATAACAACTTTCAGCCTGGAAAAGAGACAATGAGGAGAGAGGTGGAACATGGTATGACAGAAGTGGGAAAATTCCTGAACAACATGGAAGAAAAGCAAATAGGAAATGAATTTTTGTGCTCTCTTAATAGAGGTATTGGGGGACAAGAAAACATTGTGAACAGGATTTTGATTTAAACATACACAGAGTGGTTCTTCACAAAGCCCACAAATAAACATGGATTTTCTGCCACAAAATGCTGTGGATACTATAAGTCTACGTATGTTCAAAAAGGCATCAGACAATTTCTGCTGGAGAAAAATCCATCAAGGCAGCATATCTGATTTTAAAATTCTGAACCACAAACAGCTGGAATCTGAGAAAGTGCTCTGGGGAGAGAGTGTTATACAACTACACCAATCTTATTCCTGCAGAAGACACAGCTTTGGCCACAGAGACAGGGCAGCAGGGGAGTTGCACATGGGCTTCAGCCAGGTACACATAGTCTCATCTTTATGAGTGTCTAAAGGGTGTTGTTTGTGCTCAGCTTAGGGAGAGAAGCATCCAAAAGTTTTGTGGTACCCATCCCCAAAACCCTCTGGGATCACCTAGGAATACACAGCTATACACACCTGGTTCCATGGTTAGCAGCTGACATGGCAGAAGAGACTCAGGCTCTTCCCCTTGTTCATGGGTCCAAGCACCTCAAGCCCCTCCAACATCTTATGTCTTCAATCCCAACCAGAGCCATCAAGCTTACATGTCACTACTTCAGCCAGTCTGCTCCTGACTTCCCCCTTCTTTCCAACAGTTGCTCCTTTCCTAGAGACAACTCTAGTATCAGCCAAGCAACAAAGGCTCCCTAAGAGCGAGCACCAACAGCAAGACCCATAACAAAAAGCTTTCCTGTTACTCTGAATCCCACCAGCCCTAATGAAGCTTCAAGCACATCATCACTCTTCCAAGAGCCTGAAAGGGAATGGCACAGCCTACCTGCCAAGATTCCCAGAGACCTTGGACAAGCTGTTTAATACCCGGTTTCTCCAGGCACTTCAGCCATGGAGGAAAACAGGCTGGTCCCTTTGCAAGAATGGAGTGCCCTCCCTGCACCCAAACACTTCGTGCTCTCAGCTGTACTTGCAAAAAGAGGAGGAAGTAGAAGAATTTGAGCCACCAAATAGAGCTCTTCCTTAGGATTCTGTCTCTGTTTCACTGGAAGAGGCTGATATTTTGTGGGGTTTTAATTAAAACCCCAAGGTGCTATTGGGTCTTTAGCAAGGCACATCAGACTTTCCAGATATGGATCAGCTTGCTAATGTGAGCTGTGGTGGGAAGGAGAAGGTCTAGTGTGGAACAGCACAAAGGACTTCATTTTGGGAGCTGGGATGGTCTTCAGAGAGAAAGAACAGCTGGTTCCCTCTCTTGCTCTGCCAGTGACACGCTGTGTCCTTGAGAAAGCCTCCCCCCCCACACCCTCAGCCTACTTCAGGCAGCAAGGTCTGCAGGGCAAGGTTTGCTCTTCGCTGTGTAAAAAGTGCTCTGCTTACTGGGCCTCTGTTTTGTCTGAGGCCTTCAGGCAGCAGAGTAATAAAAGCAATTACATATTGAGTCCTAATCCTGGGTGAACCAGTGACTCTGTTGCCTCAGGTTAGTCATTTGCCCTCAGTTCCCCCAACTATAACAACGGGGATGTTGTAGATGCCCAGTACCCGTTAGATGGGCAAGGGAGTATCTGCGATTGGACTCAAAGCATGCTAAAAAGTTGACAGAGGAGAAAGTGATCCAGACTGGTTCTTCTTCTCCAAAAGGAGATTGCAGCTTTGGCAATGCAGATGACAGTTATGTCTCATCTCCTGCAGGCTATTCAGCCAACCAAGACCTATTTAACGGGCATTTAGTACATGTTTTTCCCTGAGGCTAATTCTGTATGGAAGGAACCTGAACACTGCTATACTGCACCAGGAACAACACACTTTTTTCTGCTCAATAATGTTTTATTTAATCAAAAAACTCCAAACGTCCCTGCCCTCCTGCCCCAGAATATCCTAGTAAGACCTGAGGACTTCTCAAAAATGTAGAAGTATCACTCAGTTGTTTCATTTCTCATGAAGATTAGCATCAGACACACTCCCTAACCAGCAGAATGTCGAAGAGACGGCAGTGATGAAAACAGTCTCCTAAACTGACTCAGGCATACAGACAGCAACACAGTCGTGTTTCAGCTTTCACTTAAAAACGATTCCCTCTAATCCCAACTACATAAGATGATGGAGAAAGATGACCAACAGGCAACGTTAACAAGACAGCACAGTCTGGAAACGCTAAAGGTGCTGCCTGGAAGTCAATTTAAAAAGAGCCCCATTAAAATTTAAGATATCCTTAAGAGAATCAAAGATCCTTTTCATTCCTTTCAGTCCAGGGACCATCTGTCTAAATGTTACCAGTGGAGCAGCCATTCCACCGCATTTATATACTCACATGCCACAGCCAAATGCCATGTCCCTATTTGCTCTTTAAATAACTATTAATCTCCTTGCACTTATCCCCGTGCTGACACAAGCAGCTGTCAGACTCCCCTTCTTCCCCTCCGAGTCCCACCAGCCTTTTACCTTTCCTGGCCCCCTGCTCCCCTCCCTGGGCAGGTGCTCCATCCCCAGTGACAAGGCCAGCCATGGGTTCGCACGCCTGCGCGCTCGGGCACGCACACACGCACTAAACCTCCTCTCGGAGCCATGCCCCAAGGCAGGCGGGGAGCTGTTTGCGCTCAAGGGGTCAACATCTGAATTGCTTGCAAGGCTTTTGGAGGAATCAGATAAGGCTTTCGGAGGCACACGCCTTCTGACAACACAACAATTAGAGGGGCAGCAGGCCCGGGGAAGGCGCACGCAGGAATTCACCCGCTGCCGCCACAATAAAACCCAGTCGCCCCAGCCTCGCTGCGCATGGCAAGAACAAAGAGAGTAAGGGGCTGTGGGCATGTCTGCAAGGCATCGCCCTCCAGGAGAGGTCTGCAGGGTGTGTGTTTGCACACACACACACACACACTTAAACAACTGCAGGATCTAATACCACCATCAATTCCTGGCAGAAGGAGAATGCTGTTTGGTGGAAAGAAGAGAAATGCATGCAAAGCTGAAAGAACACATTATCTAATTTCCAGTGCTTTTGTTCTTTATTTTGTTCCCTCTATCAAGTTTCTGAAACTATTAATATCACTGAGGCATTACTAAAAACCTTCAGGCGAGTTTAACTGCAAATCATTGAAGAGTTACAATTAGATCTTAGGCTGTGTATTTTAGAACACCTTCTCAAATATCTTTTGTCTTTTTCAATAATGTATCTTGAACTATTGGTTTTGCTTCCTACATCCCATCAGTTTCACTTTCAGGTTTTCACTCTAAAACAATTCTAGATTAGGAGAGCCATGGTTTCACTGGAGAGGCTGCTGAATTAAAAACCAGACTGAAAACTGCAGAATTGTTTAATCATGGTTCTACTGTCAGAGGACAGATCTTTCTGGGGAACGCCATGGACAACGTAAGGCAGAGAGCCTCCTGACCCCAGCAGCTCTGGGGCACTTGCCACAAGAGGGCAACGCAAATGCTCCACCACGTACAGCAGAGCTGATGTGCAGGGGAAGATTCCCCAACCCACCCAAACTGGGGCCCTTCTCACCCTGCCCTGAAGCAAGAACCCACCCCCGATTCTTTGGCCACAGCCCACTTTTAAGTCCATCATATTAATCGATAAGGTTATGAGATAGATCTTCAAAGAGACCCCCCAGTATGAAGGCATGAGGGAAGTAACACAAGTGAAGAAAAGTTCTCAAGGGAACTTCCACACCAAAAATCCCCTAAAATACACAGCTCCAGCTATTAGCTACGCAGTCATCAACCTTTCAGAGAAAGTTTTGAGAGTTTCTCCACTTAAGAAATTAAAGGAAAAGTCTTCAGGTGTAGAACACCCAGATGCCTCCACCCCTATCAAAACCCTTCTCTGCGTCTCCAAAAGAACATGGATCTGCATCGTGCACACATAATGACAAAATCCTAAGTTTTCAGTGCTGGATCTATGCACCTAAAGACCATTGTCCAGCTACTGAAAAAGCTTTGCTAAACACCACCGCTGGTGCTTATTCTCCAAAGATATGAGATGATGAAACCAATACAGTAAACTACCATGGCTGTTAGCAATAAGATTTTGCAAGGCACTTTGCTAATTCTGTGCTTTGGTTCCTGCAACTGTCAGCCCTGGTGCATTGGTTGTAGTGCAGTTAAGGACAGTTTGCAGCGATATTTCAGTGCCGGACCAGGTAAAGAATCAGATTCCTGTTGGAGAACAGCTCTCTTAAAGGCAGCAGGAAAAATATTTTCCAGAGTGCTCAATGCCTATCCAAATTGGAAGACAGACACCTCAAATATATCAAGAAAGATTTAAATCAACCTAGTTTTCCAAACCTTGCTAGCAAAGGATTTTAGTAGGTAGAAATAAAGCACTTTAAGCTCAACAGAGGTGCTTCTATCATAATTATTAATTATAAATATCATATATCATAATTATCAGATATTGCTGACTGCAAGACTGTGCAGCTTTGCCAGTTGCTCAGAAGGGAGCTGATACAACACCAGATGTAGGCGCATTACTTGTGCCATTACAAAGAAGTGCCAAGAAATAAAGGGCTCCACCCATGCCCCTCAGCTAAGATCGGGCTGAAGCCGAAAGAGATATCTAACTCACTCATCGCAATGAAAGGTATGATTTGGTTTGCATCTCTAGCTCCTCTTCTCATCAAAAGAAGAGAGACTGAAAAACTTCTTTATGCGTCAGACTTTCCACCCAGCTCATGTACATCTGGACTGCACTCCTTTCAGGAGGAACAAGCTCAGTTTGGACATCGCTCTGGTCCCCTCCCAAGCCATAAGGGGAAGATGTATACAGTCATTTCATCACCAGCCCAGGCCCAGATCCCTGCAGAGAGCCGGGGTGCCAGCAGCAGGTCTTGCAGCCTTTGCACTCCCCCCAGCCCCATTTCTAAAATGGAAACAAATCCCGTAGGTCTATTTTGAAAAGGTTTTTCCCCAGAGCTACTGTGCAGCTAAATACATCAAACACTCGGAAGCCCACAGATAAAATGATAACATGAACCATATGTTCAATCTGAAGAGTGAGGGAGCAAATTATCTTTGGTTGAACCAAAGTTATCGACAATTACCAAGATAGGTTCCCAGACACTATAACTCCTAAGCTCTAATTACAATGTGTCATGGCTTTTAGCACTATAACAAATCAATCTGCTCTGAGTAATCTTACTGTTGGGTCATTGTTTTTTGCAGGAAAAGAGAAGACTATTTCACATCCCAGTAGCATTACAAGTCCCCAGCGTGATTGAGTGCACTGGACTAGAAGAGGCCTTGAGTCAGTAACGGCTTCCCTAGCCGTTAGACCCACTGCAGCATAACCAAATGTTTAACAACTCCTCAGCTCAATCCTACCTGTAAGCAGGGAGTACAAGTATTTCTGCATACTGTCTCTTGTATTATTTAGAAAGGGATCTATCTACGATCTATCGGGCTATGCAATAAGCATGACAATGGCAATTTTAAGAAACTAAATTCAAGAATAGTAAAAGAAAAAAAAATTCTTCTTCCAAAGGGGGCAAGCCTTCTGTTAAAGTGTGTTTATATATACATCTAGTCCAATATTGTAGTATCTAGTCCTGCACAGGCATTTCATATGCAGTGTTAAGATAACCCCAGCAGGTCACCTGGACAGCTTCCAACACCACCTAAACACGAAAAACATGACCTAAAGAAAAACTGAGTCCTTCATTGCGCCCAGCTGAAGCAGAAAGAAGAGGGAGGAAAAAAAAAATAACACACACAAACCCAAAACAAACCAAAACACTCAAAAAACCACAAATGACCAACTGAAATTATGCCACTATGTTTAAAGTTCAGATATGCAAGCTTGAAAAATTGCCCATTCTGCCAACTTAACACAGCATCCCTTCCCTTCAGCAGTTGCTGGTCTTTGGCCACGGCCAGCTCAGGTGACGACACACTACCTATACTAAACAGGAGAAATCAATGCCTGCTGGTATTTTGCAAACACACTCCATCACGCTTGAAAAACACTATAGTTTGTATTCTGCGGGGAAGGAGGAAAGTCTGGGTAATTTTCACTGGGATTAGCTATTCCAGTCTGCAATGTCATGCCACATCTACACCCTTTAGATTAACACAAGCAGCTCAATTTTAAGAGTCCTACTCAGTAAGGCCGCAGCCCACATGTTTCCACTCAGATGCAGTTCTGTTGAACTCAGCAGAACTCCTTGTCCGAGTAAAAGTCCATGTATGCAGGTGTTTGTAGGCAAAACTATGAAAAGCAACTTGAGGACATGTTTCTGTTCACTCAAACGCTGTAATCTTTGGAGTCGTGTTGTTACCCCCAGCTCTAATTGTTTTCCTTTTTAGCTAAACTTTTGAGTCTTGCCCCTTGGTTAATTCATTTACTTTAACTCAGCAAGAAGTATTTTTCAGCCAGAAGCCGAGTGCCTTTTAAAACAAGCACAGCCCAAAGCAGGAATGCCTGTAATTCCTGACTGCTACCACCTGCCACAGGTTCATGTAGAAGAGCTTGTCTAATTCAAGGATTATCAGAATGACAGTACATCCCACTTCACACAGATATTAAGTCTGGACATCCTACATTATGTAAGTATTTCTAAAGTACTTTCCACTGACTTCCCTAGAGCTGTATTTTAGACTTTTAATGAAGAAAAAAATTCTGAATTGGACTGTTGGAAAAAATTTCTCCTTGTGTAGAAAACAACTTCATTTCTGAAAATCAGATCATTTTTTGCAGGCTTTCATTAGAGTATCCAGGCTATGCTTAGTTATTTTGAAAATTCAGAGAGTTTAAAACAGGAAAAAGACCAAGATCCACCCCCCTGCACACAGATAGTCATTTCTTTACTCTGAGCTTGTGCACAGCGATTTGACATGTAATTGGAAAACACAATGGGGGGGAGGGGGGGAGAAAATACAATATCATCTCTGTGAGATGCCAGTAGTCATGAGACATCAGAACTCCATGATCTTAAAGTAAATTGATTAATAACCCAAACACTCAGCTTCCTAAAACTAAAACGGAGGCCAAGAGCTTCCTACGTTCTCCTATTACCAGCTGGACAGCACAATGTCAACAAAGATCTGAAGAGCCATAAAGTACAGCCGATTTGGAAAGGCACCCCCTCACGCTCCCAAGAGATGTAAACATATCGAAGACAAAAAGACCTACATCAGGAAAAGAGAACAAGACTGCAAGGATTCAAGAGGCATTTTTGCCTGATTTGAGTGGCTGAAAAGAGCTGTAGGATCACAGCCTGGCAGCATGTCCAGAAATCCTATGTGATGAGTTTGTACAGCAATGTTGAAAACTTGGATTAAAAAAATAAAAATAAATCTTTAAATATAAGAGGAACTAATTAATATACAAAGGGGGAGGTGGGGTGGAGAAGCATGGACTTCAGAGGAAAACTCCAGTAGCTGATTAAAGCTGCCGTGTTTCTTGAACTCTTTACTGGACAGTAACCGTCGATGATTATCAGTCATTTCAGACATGCAGCATTTTATTGTGTTGAGAGGGCAGCATTAGGCTGGACAGGATATCTGTCTGTCATCCACAGTGAAAGGCTGCAGACACCATAACCACCAAAGTATGTCCATAGGGCACAAAGACAATAAATAATCAGGGTCAGAATAGCACCAGAAATAGAATAATCAGAAATTAGCTCCCAAATTCATCATTATGCTCAATAAAACCAGAATACCCAGGCTTTCAGATACCAAGGTAAAATACTCCAGTTAGGTAGCATTTTAGTTAGAATAAGAAATTCAGATAATCTGCAAGTTAAATAAATCAAGCGGTTAACACACACAAAAAAAGAAAAAAGCCACACACATAAACCCCCCACACCCACTCTTTGAAGCATGGTGCAACTATGGAATATAAGAATTCATAAAAAGAGTTATAGGAGGGCAAAGGGCAAATTAAAACAAGTTAGAGCAAGCAAAGGAAAAGGGTTACACTGCAGTACAAGAGTTCCTATAGATTAAAAGGAAGATCTACTGGATTTTCTATTGTATTTGGCATTTTCAGCAGTCCAAATCAGGCAAGACAGCCCCTGGGTGATGTTCTCAAAAGCCTGAGACACCAAACAGCAGACCCAAGCAGCACCATCAACTGAGAAGTTTTCAGGATTGAGTGGGGAGTCAAGAGGACTGGCTGCCAAATCTTCTGCCCCAACTGCAGAGAACAAAAGGAGGCAGCACTTTGCCTCCCACCACTTTATTTTGTATATTAAAGCAGCTCCTGACCTGCACCAAGCTAGCATCGCCTGAACCCAAGGATCTGGTGGAGTTCTGTACCGCAGCACACACAAACCTAGGAGACCACCCTAATCACCCTCCCTCTGCCTCTCATCGGTGAACCACAGCTCCTCATCACTGCTGCTACCTGCTCTTAAGATGAGCAGTTTTGACGCTGTTTTCCAAAGATGCCAGGCTGTGAATACACCAAACCCAAATGCTGATCTTTTGGTGGGGGTGTGTGGGGGTGTGTGTGTGGGGGGGTGTGTGTGTGTGAGGTGCGCATGTACAGCCACAATGTGAATGCAAACGCAGTGCTTTTACCACAGCAACTTCAATCCATCAGTCCTACAACCACGAAAAATATTTCTGCAAAAATTTAGATCACGTTATCACATATTCTGCACACCCAGGATTTTCACGGGGCTCCCTAGTGTGGGCCCTCCAATGTCTAACACCACAACCAAATCCACTTTTCGGTACTTCCCTTCCTGCCCAATACTGCTGACTTCAGCAACCATTAAGACACATTGTGCCATGATAATTTAATGCAAGGCACAGCTTTGGAGATCTGTATTTGATGCATTCAAACCAGACAGGCTTTTCACTATTCAAACTGAGAGGTCAATAGATCTGTTGTTCGGTACGGAATCACTCACATGAGCAAAAAATCTTCCAGTCTTTCTGCTAAAACAGAGCTTCCATAATTGTAGTGGTTGCTTCTAGCAATAAGTAAGTTAGCTAAGCTAACTGCAAGGCATTTCCAGTCATTTGCCTCCATGATTACCCTGACTGCATATGATTTTGGTAGCCAAAGATAGAAAGGCATTCTTCCAGATTTTAGAGTAACAAAATACCTACTAATTTCCATCCAATACCACATTTAACTCCCTACCCCTCCAACTTGAACATTCTCCTTTCAGACATGCAGCACTGTGGACTGACAAAGGCTGATCTCAGTTTTCCCAACTTGAATATTCAAGTAGTAGCTTCCTGTTTGCAAAATATTAGATCACACCTAGCCAGTGTATGTTCTAGTTTCCTTTTTAAAAGCTTCTTGCACACTTTGCTGCTGCTGAAAGAGGGTGGAGGGAAATTCACTCATCTACTTATCTCTAGTCAATCTCCACCAGCACTCCTCAGGGAGTCAATTCTTATGCTATGGATAAAACGCAGAGTAAAGCAGCTGTAGCAGTGAGAAGTCATGGTAAAAGCTTGCAAAGGCTATTGAGGACCTCAGACACACACTTAAAAATTTGCAGAATCCAAAATTTTACAGAGCAGTCAGAGTTTTATTCTTTGCTTTGAGCAATCACACCCCCGAAGAGTATTTTGTGACACATAACCAAGATGTCATGACCTTACCTAAAAAAAAATTAAAATCAAGCAAAATTGTTAAATACTTTAAGTAATTTCCCATACAGCAGAGAGATCCACTTGCTGACTTGACACTTTTTTTGGCAGCATACTTAAGTCTTATAAAGCTACAGGCTGAGAGAGTATGTCCACCTATTCCTATTGTTCTCTTCACCTTTGCTCCTGAGGCATTACACACCAGCCCTGTGCATCAGATCCCTGACGTAGCTGGACTGCAGCTCTGCAGCACAGGGATTTCTCCCTCAGCAGGATAGCTGAAAAGCCCAGCGCTGCACCTCCTGCCTCCCCATTCCCAGAAGTCAGCAAGGTTCTTTGTATTTACTTCCTAGATGTGGATTAAAACTGAAAGATTCATATCTGCCAAGACACAATCCATCTCTTTCATTCCCAGACACTACCCCACCATAAAATGTTTCCCCTTCCCTCCCTAAACTGGGCGTTTCCTCCCACTTTCTTGCCCTTGGTAAAAACATTCATCTTCTTGCCATCTTGAGGAAGTTGGACTCATCTCAAATTTCACCAGGTCCCCTTGTATACCACTTCCCAAAGTCCTTGGGGGGAAGTTTAATCCGGATCCAAACTCTGGAATCAGTCCCAAGAGGCTGCTGGGCTCCGATCAATACATTAATTTTTCAAGCGTGCTCAGCCTTGCCACTTGGGTCCACTTCCAAACACAGCGGATGACAGAGCACAAGCCCAGAAATACATCACACCTCGAGCCATCTAGTCTAGATACTAACACACACATCCTGGTTAAAACACTGCTCCTTTAGTTGTGCCATTAAGGCTCCAGGTGAAACAGCAGTGGCAGGGAATGTGCAAAAAATACAAGATATTATTGAATGTTCTTGGATCAACTCCCAGATAACTCAAACCTTGTACAAATTAAAAAAAAATCCAACCCAAAGACCGCCAAACAACAGAAAACCACCACACAACACTAAATACACATATCCTATATTTTTATTACTTGCTTGTGCATGGAGGTCATAACAATGGTCAGTTATTTCAAACAAAATCATCAAGTTTAGATTCAAGTTCCCAGGGAGGATTCAAGCTTACTTTGCCAACGTCAAGGAACTAAAGCTTTCACATGTCTCATCTGAGACTTCCTGAACAGTTATTTCTTACTGATTTTGCTCCTTATATTAGAAGCTTTACAGAAATAAAACCCTAATTGTCTTAAATCTCATCCTGCTCTATTTACTCCTTGCACAAGGTAACTGCAAGCAGCTAAGCTAAAATTGGAAAGCCTCCCATAGGCTTTTCCTTAGAGGAGAGTTGACTCTCCCCCAGAAGCCAGTCTGTTTATAAGGTTGACCCCTACATTTCACTGCACTTCCTCCTCAGTACCTCACGGCCAAATCACATCCTGCAAACTCTGTCTGTCCTGGGCTGCTCTACTAAGGCTTTATCCCATGGTGTGCCCTGACTGGAAAGCAGCTCTCTAATCCTTCTGACAGGTACAGCATCTTCTCTCAGCACAGCAAAGCTCTGGTGGGAAATTCCGTTTGGGAGACTAAAGATTGGAAGATTTTTCAAAAATCATTTAATACTGTAACTGAAAGAACTAAAATAAAACAGGAAGTTTAAGAACAGCAAGTTTATTCACTTGGAGAGACCCACCCATATGCCTAACCATGGCTAAGCTCACGTATCACTCTAAGATCATGGCCTCAGTTGTCAAGGGCTTGCAAGGCAATCATGGCACTGACACAGCAGAGAATCTAGAAAACACACGCAAGTGAAAAAAACATTGAATCTCAACACCCTTGGAGAGAAGTTATTTTCCTCTTAATTCTACTTGATACCAAAAGTGACTTGAACCTAATCCAGGCCAAGTGGCACTAATAAAGAGCTTGAGCTCACTTCTATGCTGGAGAGGATGGAGTGGAGTGTTGTTGTTGGTATATGAGAAGAGCTTCTCCTTTCTGATGATTTGTACAACCTTGCTTTAAAAGGTTTGCATTCACTTTATTGCCTACTCTGCACATTCTCAAGAGGCGTTGGAGGCAGTGCCAGAAAAATAACAGGGCTTAACAATGTCTAGTGCAAATCCATCGGTGCAAGAGCTCCTTTCTGAAGCGTTTCCAGATTTTTTTTTTCCAGTGGGAACATTTTGCAAATAGAATTTAAAATTTGCCTTGAGCCAGGCAACACCCGCTTTTATTCAGCCCTTCACGATAATGAAATAAGTAGTTTCTCCGCTAGTTATAGCCAACATCTTCCAGAAGAAAGCAAACTCAAAGTGCATGGTTTACACCCTCTCCTCTCCTGTTGCAGATACCATGTCTTCCTCATGGAACTAGTGAAGCTTCTGTCTCACAGAAAAGAGCCGCGATTGGAAATAAACCTTTCCACTAGGCATAACTTGGCAGACGCAAAACAAAAGCTCACCACCAGATGGGTTGAAACACACACAAGGCAGACAAATCTTCCATCTGTTGTTTCTCTATACTTGGGGACAGGGAGAAAAGAAAAGCAATTTCATTTGACTTAAAACTGTTACTTTGTCATTAAAAAAAAAGTAAAAAGAAATACAGGTCCCGAAGGAAGCTAGACAATAACATAACTGGGCTTATGTCAGAAGAAATCAGAGAATTCAGGTGTTGGTGACATTGTGGAAGATCCAAGCTAGACTAGTAAAAATAACCAGTCCAAACAGCTGGTTTTGTGTTCCCTAAGGAGTAATACTGAACAGAAAGTATATGGATAATTTTGTCCGGTCTCAACCGAAGCCAGCTTACGGTAGAGAAGAATAGGTCATCAGTTACAACCGCCAGTTCAAGATGTAAGATGCCCTCACTGTACTGCAATGAATGGCAGCTCTTTTCTATCTCTCATAGTGAAAACCTTTTCATTCCAGAAAATACCTGGTACTTGTTGCTCACCAAATAAAGCAAGATAACAATTTGCCAGCAACCGAGAAGATCCCCTGCCCCGAATTTCATAGTGCTATTAACCCTCATTTTGAGCACAGAAAATTAAAATGGAATGCAATTTCCAACCTGATATTCTATGTAATTGCATTACTGTGCAAACCACAAAACGCGTGTAACTGAGCAGCAATGACGCTTCACACACAGCCAAACTATCCTGATTTCTGCAGAAGAATTGCATGCTGCACACTGAGAAGTTAAAGCTGTGCAGATGGACAGAATGTCATCAGGTTTCATTTTTGTCTATTAAAGGACACATTCATTCTTTCCACCCACACGCAGGTTACAATCACTTATTTCTGGGCTACACCCGCAGCCTTAGTCTAGCGAGGTCCAGTTCTTCCATCTAAAGCAAGGATAGGATTTCTCCAGCTAACACATTTGATTCACTACTCAACATGGGGTCTTATTACCTCTACTATCAAGACTGATATCACCAAAGCTTTTTGGTACCCTATTACAAAACAGCAGAAAACCATCCATAGCATGACAAACCTGCTCCAGTAAAGAGTGATTGGACCCCTGGTTGAAACACACTCAACTCTTGCCCTTCCCTGTGTTTCTCCCCCAGAGTGGTCTTCTTGCTTCAGCTGGGAGGGAGACGGGAGCACGTGGCAAGAGGCAGGCCTTAGCTTCCCACTGCCCATCTCTTTAGACTACTTCAATGTCTTCATTGGCAGACCCAAACCGAGCAGTAGCGTCCACAAGATACAGGCATATACGCGTCTACCTTAGCTTTTCTATCTCAGGGTAAATATTTGCAACTGGATTGCAGTTTTAAAACCTCAGATGAAAAGTTACCTGGTTACGCAGGGCCTCTACATCCTTGCAGAAGACCTTTGCAGGCCAAGGATAAGACAGACCTCACAAGCCTACACAGATGATGTCACCTGGTAAAAACTTTAGTACCTTAAATGCAATTATAGCAAAACCAAAAGATGGATACACAAGTGTAGCTGAAATTGCAGCTAGACATCATCAAGGAACACAATGCCCAGTACATCCCTATTTCTTGCTCCTAATGAGAGACTGTGTCCAAACATGTGGGGAATTGATACCATTTCAACAAACAGAGGCCACCAAAAGACATGACTCCTATACCTGAACCCTGCACAGCTCAGGGAGAGGTTTTCTCCCAGAGATCAGGAGTTGTCTGCCTACTCAGAGCCAGCAGAACCCTGAGACATCATCACAAATAGGAGGAGGGACCAGGAAAGAGGGTCAGGTTTAACCAAAACCTTCCTTCAGAGACCTATTAGGCTTCATATAGCATCTATCCAAGTGCTTTCATCTTGGGGTAGGACAAGATGTGGAGTGCAGAGGGTACTGCACAGATGAGCCTTTCTCCCTCATACCTCCAGACTGGAGAAAGGGAGCAGGTGGGTTGCTCTTCAGGGCTGTGACCAGGCGGTGTCCCTCAGAGACGGATTCCTTCACCACAGGTTTGCCCAAGGGACACAGGGAAGGGGTGGAAGAAGAGGAAGAGCTTTCCCTCAATACAGTCAGGGTGACCACTGCCATGTGGCAAAACCAGCCAAGGAAAGCAACACCAGAGGGGCCATGGCTTTGTCCTCTTTAATGGTTGGTAGCCAAATCCAGGCTGACAGCAAGGATAAACCCCAGTCACACTTTTACTGCACACCAGTGAAGCTGATTCTTAAAAGTGAGCTACAGCTCAAACCCCAGATTCCTTAACCTTAACCTAATGCTTGCTGAACTAATGTCCCAGATAGTTGCAAGAAATGTTCCTCTCACTGTGGAGGTCCAGCTCCTTCCAGGCTACCCCAGAGTCCTACATGTCTGCAACTGCAAAGAACTACTCACATCAAGGGCACTACAGATCAAATGCATGCATCTCAATTATTATTTGAAAAGCTAAGGGGAAAAAGAAAAACAAAACCAAAAATGCACCCTTCTGAACAGGGTATCCTAACCCCAAGGATATTTGCAGCAATCCATATGCAGGTTTTCTTAATTTCCAGTTTGAAGGAATGCTGCCAAAAAGCCATAAAGCAGAGCACAAGACGGTTTAGTATAAAACTAGTTTCCCCCACTCCCCTCCCAAAACTATGATAAAAATCTTAACGGAAAGAGATTCTTTAGTTTGTCTATCTCCCACAAAGAGCAGGAAGATCTTCAGGAAGGCTGAAGGATATAATCAAAAGTCACAGCACGTATTTCTTATCAGTGTTTGAACAAGATGTGTTTATTCTTTTGGCAATGCTTTAATTTGATTTTAGCAAACACTAAGCTCTGCATCATCATCTCAGCCAAACTAAAGAAGAATTCAGTGTCCCCAAAGGGAATCTCCTATCACTGTCATCCTCCACTCTCAGCACCCAAGAAACTTGGACAAGACTGGACAAACTTGCAGACACCATCTTCACACCCAATTCTGTGCATGCTCCCCCGCAAACACTGGTGCACAACACCTAAAATTCCAGATGTGGAGATGAGGTAGAAAGACACAATGAAATCCAAAGGTTTCCTGTTCATCAGTACCTCATCACCCCATTACAACCTCCCCAACATCTCTCCTTTTCCCCATCTCCTACTCATAAACACACAGGAATGGATCTCTAGGGTCATCAAGTCTAGTGCTTTGCCAACAAAGAGCTTAATCGTTCTTATAGTCAACCCAGATCAAATGCTGGGTTAGATTAAGCTGGAAAAGTGGTTGGGGCAGGTTCCACCTCCAGCCTTTCAGGGCTGTGATTCACTTCAATGTCGTTCTCCCCTCTCTCAGCTTTTCTCAACCAGATTTTGCCCATTTGGGAGGAACTCCTCATCTCACCGCAGCAGTCAGCTCCACGCTTGCAGGCATGGGCACTGTAGGGCTGTGGGCGATGGTGCGAGCTTGCCACCCTGACCACGCAGCCTGTGCCGGGGCTTGTGCAAGGGCTGGTTCCCAGGCTGCAGGGTGGAGCACGCCACACCACTGGCGGGTGCGGAGGCCAGAGCTCAGCATCTGCAAGCAGGCAGCGAGCATCCTGTGGTGGCAGGGCAAAGCACCCCAAGAGATGGGTGTCAGGTAGGAGAGGACTCCCTGCTCTCCATTTTAAAATTTAATTTCAATGGCGGTAAAAAAAATTTTTACTTCCTTCCCTTTTGTCTGTTTTTAACACAAAACTAACACTCTATACCAAGTTTTTCATGAGTTGGTATGGCTGCCTTCTGCCCCATCCAGCAACAGCTCTGAAATCTAAACTCCAGCAAGAACCAGTTACAACAAACTGCCACTTCTATTTCCACATGGAGAGGGTTTGGTTTTGGTGTTTTTTTTCTTCCCTTTTCTTCTTTTTTGAGGAAACCATGCCAAAGCCCACATCTTGTTTCCAAGCTTAGGGCGGGCAAGGTTCATCATCACCAATATATTTTAATTGAGCATTAACAAGTCTCCATCTCTCAAGACAAGTCATTAGAAAGTCTGCTCTTTCTCAGAAGTAAAGCCAAGTCAATGCTAATCAGGTTTTCTTTCTCCAGCTTACAATGCTTCGCTGGATGAACAAAGTCAGTGCACCATGTTCAAATCCAAGAAGAGGAAAGGGTGGCATGTGTGAAATCAGAGCTAAAGCCTTTTAAAAAAACCCTCCCCTGACAGCAACAGTGATGAGCAGCATTTAAGCGGAGCAAGAGCACTCCTGAGCACATGGCTTCTGACAGATGAGCCCAGCAAGTCATCCATAGGGACTCCACAGCCCCACCGCTGCTATTCAGCGAAAGTTGATCAGATAGCAGCAGACAAATAACGCCAAGCAAACACTCCAAGAAGCACTCTCTCTACATTTAAGAGTTTATAATTAACCTAGGGGGAAAAAAAAAAGTCACCAATTTGGGTCTTCTGCACGGCAGCAGCAGGTAGAAGCCAAGCGCACACTGGGTGTTCACACACCCTGCAGACGGGGGAACGGGGAAAGCACACCGGTTTCAGCTTACCCCTCACTCTCCCTGAGTCGCAAACCTGCCATCCCAGGTGTGCGAGCCCCAAGTGTACTTTTAACAGACTTTTCCTTGCCAGCTATCACATCTCCTATCTGCACTCTCGGCCTTGCAATTCCTATTTCGTTTTTATTTCCAAGTGGCTGAGCTTCTGTCTGCTTCATGTCTCTTACTCCGTACTCTCCACTTGAAGCATTTTCACCAAGAATATACACGTGCACACACACTCACACACACACATATGCACACACAGAGGAGCTTTTGCTGTATTGCCATTCTGACAAGTGTCAACACAGCTGCTGTCTCTGCTGGAATGTAAGCCAATATTGTTGTTAGATCTCCCACAAGCCTAGGTAACTTCCTCAAAAATTTGCACAGCATGTGGCAATTCTCTCCACTTCTACCTTACAAAGCATCGACCCAGTTGTTTAAAAACAATTAAATAAAAAACTTTTAAAAAAAGAACAACCAAAGTTGCAGCTGAAGTTTGAGTTCCACTCGCGTTCATGCCGTGCAAAGGACTTAAGAAAGCAAAATGCATCCATCGTACGTGCATTCATCCTCAAATATATTATGTTTAGACAAACACCATATATAAAATACCTTGCTGCTGCTGCAAGTCACAAGGCAAGATATTAACAGCACTGAGTAAAAGAATTATTGGCGTGGACACTAATGCAACATTTGCAGAGAATCTTTGTTTGGCTATTTTACTTAAAGAGGTAACCTAAGAAGGGGTTTTATAATGCTTTTTTTTTTGTTATTTCCTAGATAATTTCCTAGATAATTTGCCCACCTTTAACAGTGAGCAGCAATTTTGGCAATAAAAGACTAGTAAATGAGTTACAATGCAGTCAACACATACTGTTCAGACTGCTACAGGAGCACAATCCGTATGCTTTGCCCACAGTAAGCAACTGCTTTGCCTTGCTTCTCCAGTGAAAGAAAATTATGTTTGGCTGATCAAGGTTCCCAAAACAAATTTGCCCAAATGTCGCAAATGATTCAAAGTTCACTCTCATTCCAGTATCTGCCCAGCAAGCTCTGCTTCCCATCATAAAGTGAAAAAGTTTCAAAAAACAAATGTATATTTCACACCTAACTTCAGGACTACAGGGATGAAGAAATTGCATGCGTTCACTAAAAAAAAAAATATTAAAGATATGATAGCTCAAACCTAGAATCCTTACCTCGCTATACTGGGACTGGGCATTGTTTTCCAGGTACAACATGTTAGCAGTCAAATTGATCAATGCTGCTGTTCTTTCTTCTGGCTCCAGGATTTTGACAAACACCTCCCACCCCCTAGAAGACCCTAAAAATATGTGATGCTACTTGGAAGATAACAGGACTCGGAGTGTGCCTCTCTGCATAATTGAAGTTTCCCTTATATACTTAAGTATAGGCAAGGAGGAGGAGGTGGGGCTCTCCTGCCTTACCTGTCCAATCTGTCAAAGTGCCACCTGGAGTCCTCCACTCCAATGGAGAGAGGCCTCTCCCAGCTCATTAAGTAGTTAGAATTCCTTATCACCAATCTCTAAAAAGCAAAGGGAAGGGAAGGGGGGGAAACGACCAAAAAAAAAAAAAACCACACACAAAAAAGAAAGAAGGGAAACTATAACTTTCCCCTGTCACTTTTCTACAAAATTTGGGAACTCAAAGGACAGCCATGGCATTGCTCCAAAGGAGTCACTCCAAGAAACTTCTCCTATTTATTTTCTGAGAAGACTCTAGGGTTTTCTTCAGGCACAGGTTTTGCTGTTACCAAAGCCCAAAATGTTAAGGAAGGGATCAAGATGCAACGTTCAAGACTGGTGGTGCAGTAACACAGCCAAGCCTCTGGCTGCTGCAGCATGCCGGTTTTGGACAAAACCCACAAGGAGCTTTCTGAAAAAGAATCACTGTTTCATGCACCGTAATCAAGCTACATGCGCCGTCATATGTGCGCTCCCATCCACACTCACGGCCAACAGGTCCTGCGTTTGCAGGACATCACTCCAGCTACCTTACCGCCCCCCCTTTGCCATTGCTTCTAATTCATGACACAGTAATAAGTCTTAAAATAATCTCTCTTACAAATAGGAGATGTTAAAAAATTTAAAGAGGGACTCATAATTTTGAATTGATATATGGGAGAAGCTGTTGGGCACCGCTCAGTAAAAACCACGCGGACATTGCCCACAGCAAAACGACGATTTTGAACAGAGGGATAGGAGAGGCACTGGCTGCTCAGCCCGCTCAGGCTCGATCTGCGGGAGAGCAGAGCGAGCAGACAGGCAGGTCAGGAAGGGCCCGCCGTGATTTTACGCTGGAGGAGCGGACAGAACCCCCCGCCCCGCCCCGGTGCCCGAGCGCAGAGCCCCGGCAGCGTGCCGGCCCGGCGAGCGGCGAGCTCCGGCGGCACCGGCCGCCCCCCGGCAGCGGGGCCGCCCCCCCGAGCCGCTCCGAAACGCCCCGCTGCAAAGGGGCCGCCGCCGCCGCCGCGCCGGGCGAGCGGGAGGCACGGCGAGGACAAAAGGCGGCTCGTTTCGCCGGCTCCCCAGCAGCAGGGTGAGCGCCGTCGAGCACTGGGAAACAAAACACCTTTTGAAAGGGGTGGGGGGGGGGAGAGAGGAAACCAAACATCCAGATCAGAGCGCGGCCGCCCGGCCTAATGACAGCGCTCCAGACTCGCCTCTGCGGCCCCGCGGCGGGGCAGAGCGCTGCCTCATCGCGGAGCACCGCGCGGGCTGCCGGCGCTCGCAGCGAGCCTCCCGCCGCGGGTGCCCACGGAGAGACCCACCCGCGGGGCGCGTCGCAAGGGGGAGGGAGCTCCCCCGCAGGGCTGAAACCCACCCGCCACCCCAACACGGCCGCGCAGGTGAGCCTTTGCCCAGGAGCTGCCGCTGCTCCCCGCCACGCCAACTCCCTCGCCTTTGGGCATCATTCAACCCCAACTTCTGAGCACACGGGGAGGGAACTCCAGGTTCACAGGGAGATGAAAGCGTGCAGGCTGTGCTGCTCAGGGTGCTAACGGCTGTCCCGGCTGTCTTCTCCAGCACAAGGCAGCAGAAGGAGCCACTGCTGACGTCCTGCCAAGGACGCACCAAGCTCGCACCAGCCTCTCGTCGGGCTGTGAAGCAGCAGAGCATTCACAAAACTGCCACTAATAAAATGGTGCAAAAAGCCACCTTCATGCAAGAACCAGGGCAAACACAGAGCCGAGGATCGCAGTGCCCGCCCTGCCCTGCAGCAGTTCCTTGCCACGAGAAGCAGGGTAGGTATCCTATTTAGCTCTAGCCCTGCGAGTACAGCTGGGCACAAGAGCAAAAGGTTGCAAGCATTTCCAGGGCACCTTCCCAATTCCTTCTTGCAGAACATGATGTGAGGAGGTGCTTCCAGGAATGGGCTGCAGAGAGGAGTGCAGAGCTCTCCCCAGCCAAGGGAGAGCCCTACCTACCACCAACAGCAGCATCCCAGCTCAGGCTGGGGTCACACATACCTCCAGCACTCTGAACTACCAGCAAGAGCCTGCTGAGCACACAGCAGGTTTCCTACATCACAGGAACAACTTGACAGACCACTGCCATGGCCCCTTCCCCTCCTCTCCATCTTCCCCAGCACCACCAAACACCAAGGGCTGTGCCTGGTGTGCTTACCTGATCTCACCCAAGATGGGTACAGGCCAAAAAGCCACACAAGTACTAATCTGGAGATACATGCAAGGTTTGCAGGGAGCAGCCACAGCACCGCTAGCCAAACAGGTCACTTCACAGCTCCACTGCAAAACTTGCACTGAGCTGGACACCACCTGTGGATTTTCTGCTAATAGGGAGGAAAAGCTATTCTGTGCTTGGAGGACCATTTTGACCCCTGAATACTGTCAGGTTTTTGATACTGGCCCATGAGTTCAAAAACTACGGAGGGGAAAAAAAAAAAGAGGAGGTGGTGGTACATACATAGGTCTCCCAGTCTCAGCAAGCCATTGCAAAAACCTTTTACTAGCTGCGTTATGAAGCTCAGAAGATCATCCGTTTCCAAGTCTTTAATGCAGCACTGTTGTGTTGGGTATCTGCTATCTTCCGTCCCACAGGTGGCTGGAGGTGGTTGTGGGTAAAGCAACACCCAGATGTACTACACAGAGATATGTGGAAGTTTATCCAAAGAGATCTGCATGTCAAACATGAGAAGTGTATATAGCATGAATAAATTGACATGTCAGCACAAATCCCTGCCCTCTGTACACACAGCCCCAACCTGGCTCAGTGTTTCAGTGTCATTAGCCTGTGTGGTCACCTTGACATGGGTGCTGGACAAGTGGCTTTTTGCAAGTCATCCATCCACAAGTGATACAAAAGGCCACCACCACCCTGACATGGGTGGTAGGAGGTAACAGAGCATGCACCAGACACTGTGCCCACCAACGCTGATGTGGCCCAGGCACAGGGCTACCCCTCTCATCACCCCAGGGCTCCAAACTTTGTTTCACTGGCTTCATCCTTAAACACACCCAGCTCACAAAATGCTTCCCCATGTCCCATGGGCTGGTGTCATGCCTTAAATATTCATACAGGCACCAGTGGCATGGGGGAAGAGTAAAGGCTTGATCACTCACCTTTCTACTTCACCATGAGAAAGAAAATCTCCTGGAGTGTCATTTGATTTTCTCCTTTTGCAGATGCAAAAATTTCAGAGATGAGTTTCCAATAACCTAATAGCAGCAGGGCTCTCTTAGAGGGAAACTTGGCTCCCTGAAATACTGTATGCTTAAATGGCTGAGTCACAAAACCAAAGGGACTCCCCCCCACCTCCTCAAACTGCACACTTGCTTCTCTGCAATGGGACAGTGAGAGTTATTTATCTGAGCCTTCTGGACAGGTCTCCAAGTGAAACACCAGTATCAGTTCTGTTGCAGCTGTGAAGGCTGAAAGTAATGGCAAGACAGTCTTCATAGATATAAATTATACCTTATTATAACAATTAGTCTAGTTGGGAAAAGCAGATTCAGGCAAAGGCCTTCCTTTCACGTGTTAAAAAGAATTACTTCACACTGAGGCCAGATGAACAAGGTTTAACTCTATTCTCCTAGGCCAACAAACTCTCTCCCACCCTGAACACAAGAAGAACAAACTAGGAAATTAAGAAATCAACCCAAAGCATCAGGAGTTGTGCAAAGCCTGGCACTTCACACGTTGGATGCTCAGTTGAACTGAACTTAAAATCAAAACAGCTCAGTCTCAGGAAAGGAAATCTCTTTAAAGCAAGTTACCTCCAATACTTTAGGAAACTAAAAATAATAATTACTAGCTAGATTTGAAAGTTTCAGCTGCGACCCTCCTAAATCTGACTCAGATATTCTAGAAAGCTTCTGGCAATGCTTTATGGCTCCTGCTGGTATCCAGAAAAACAAAATAATATGCAAACAAGACCCCTAAGTTTCCAAAACAAGGCATTAGCAAAGTCAAACTGCTGGTTCCAGGTTTTTTGTTGGACTACATTTTCCCTGTGCTGTTGTATGGTTTGTCCCAGACTTCCTCACTAGTACCACTCAAGTTCTCAATTACCTTTCCTGGACACAAGGCAAGTGTGCTAAATCACGACGATTAAAAATGTCATTGCCACAATTGTAGTGTTAATTGGAGATTGTGCAATTTCTTGTAGAAGGTGGGGGTGTGTGTGCACCTGCCTGCATGTTAGGTAGTTCAAGTAGAATTTCCTGCAGATCAAAGTAAAAAAAAAATCTGCTCAGACCTCTCCACTCTTATAAAAATAGCATCTGGATCAACCACGTCACCACAGACTGTGACATTCACCCAGCTCAGAAAATGTTTACAAATTAAGACTGAGATAACAGAAGGAGGAGGAAAAAAATAGAATGTGGGGTTTGGTCGGGTTTTTTTTTTGTTTTGTTTTGTTTGTTTTGTTACATCCGAATAACTGCTGAATGCTCAAAAAACCAAACCACTGCCAACTGGCTTTGGGTGTCTTTCCAGTGAAGACTTTACAGGGACAGAAGTGATAGACTGCAATAGCAGACAGCTGGGTTAAAAAGCAAAAAGAAAATACTTTAAAAAACCAAACCCAAAACAAAACCACCTTCTCTTCATGAAAACTCATGCAGAGCTGGTCTTCATTGCTCAAACCACAAGGAAGAAGGGGAAAAAGAACCCAGCACATACTGAAACAGGGGTTTTCCCCTTTCAAAAGAAAAAAAAAATTCATCTATGGCAAGAAAAAACAAATAGGAAAAAAAAAGAGATGCTGCTGAAAGGCAGCATCCTGCCCACTGCTGAGTGGATATAGCCTCATGGGCATCCTGGGCAGGATGCTCTGGAGCACAGCATGGGAGGTGTGGCTCATCTGTATGAAGGCAAACGACGGGCACCCCCAGCTTTTGCAGGGTTATCTACTTTGCTGTACCCACAAGCAAAAAATTCAATGCCTTCCTGGCTTCCCCACCACTGACCCAGGGATGGGTCTGATGCCCAGAACTTCCTTTGGAAAGCTCTCAAGTGTATGAGCCTTCAAGCTAGAAACACACCCTGCATGCAAGTGCTTAGTACCGAGGATCAAACCTTTCTTCCAAGCACTTCAAACTGCATTTTTCTCCATTTTAAAAGTGTGGGGCAAAGACAGGGACACAGTGCAGGTCAGCTTCTCCTTCCCCCAAGGAGCATGCCCTCCCCAAGGCAATCGGCTGTCACAACAGCCCTGCCCTCCGACCTCGGGTAAACATCTGCACACGCTGCTTATTTGAGCTCCTATAGCCTCGTTATCTCCCCCAGAACACCCCTAGGGCTAATTAGAGAGTTAATGGCACCATATCAGGAGATAACGCTATGCTGGGGGAGCAGGGAGATGGAAGGTGGAAAGGAGTTGTGAAACAAAACCAGTTCCCTTCACAACCGCTGTGCAATATTGGTTTAGGAAGGGTGCACACAGCCCCCAGGGGCTCTGCCCTCTGGCTGCCGGGCTCCATTTAATAAGAGAACAAGATACTCCTCTGGAGAGATTCAGTTCTCCAGCCAAGATGATGCAAGGTCTCCACACCTTCCCTACCGTCTGCACAACCAAAACCCCTCCAACCCCATCAAGGGAGGTCATTCCCACCAAAGTGCCAGCAGGGACTCCCTTCCCACAGCTGGGGTGAGATGCAGGGTGGACACCGAGGATACAGATGTTTTATCATTAAAAATATTGTCTGTTTATCCCTGGTCCTCCTTTTATCAAATTTTTCCACTTTTTTGGTGCTCTATTAACTCTCTTTTAAGAGTTGCTTTCGCTAAAAATGCTTGGAGATAAAAGGAAACAACCATTTGGACACATAGATCTTTGCAAGGCAGCTGATCAGCCTGCAAAACCACTGGCCAGCAGACACTTGAGCAGGCACTTTTGCACTGATGAGTGCAAAAGCATGGGTCAGCAGATAGTCGAGCATGGAGCATAACCAGGGGACTTTGGAGGTTCAAGCCTCAGCTGTCAGCAGCTCTCTTGGTGGAGTAACAACCCTCAATATTCAAACTGCATTTTTGCCTGATGAGAACCTTCAGATGCTAAACACTGCATGCTTGACCTTCCCCCAACACATTTGTAAAATATTTTGCAAAAGTAAAAGAAAATTACACAAGAAAATTAATGAGAATTGTTCCTGAGCAGCATGAACAGCCCTATCCCTCTACTGGGACAGGGGATGGCACAAACCTGCATCCCTGCACGAGAGACAGAGAACTCTGGCCAGGAAAAGGGAAAAGCAGGAGATAGTGACAGATTAGAGAGTCTTTGTTTTTAATTACAAGAGAGGAGCAACTGTTGACAGACCAGGTTTGTTCTTGCACAAGCAACCGAAAGGAAAGTGTTGTTCTTCCCTTATCTTGTATAAACTACAGATTGCTCTTGGGAAACACACAACTGTTCATAAATGCACTATCTCAGCAACTCTTTCCAGCCAGCCTCTGCTACGCTGCCAACTCCCTCCCACCCAAGCCCTTGTACAATAATGCAATATTTAAAAAGTTATCAATTTAAAAAAATTCGACAACAGTCTCCCAAACCTCTGTTTAAACCCTGACCTTGCAGCCGATGGCCATTCAAGCTTCTCATGCGAGTCCATCGCCATTATCCTATATTGCCCTGGTGTGTTGGGCCACAACATACACCCTGAGGCAGATGGGGAGCCTATTTGTTCCTTGTTTCCTGTGCAGAAATATTGCATTTCTCAGTGCTGGTCTTTGTCTGGGTGCCCTCTGCCTGCTCTCACGTGCCACATCCAGCACTGGTATGGCAACAGCCACAATGTTCAGTTATTTGCCCAGAGACCTTTCCCAGAAGATTGTCACTTAGGTTTCCAACTTGTCCAATTTTAATCCAGTCTGGACATCATCATGAGGTCCACCATGCCCATCCATGTCCTCAAAGAGAAAGAAGAGTGCTTCAGGGTACTTTTTCCTTGTGTTTAAGCAGGCTGGAGATAAAAATATCCATGTTTTTAGAGCCAACATAGTTACACTTGTTACTGAAAACTCCTTTGATCATTCATTAATCTCTGCAAATTCAGACGCTGATTAGCAAAGAGTTTGTTCAGTAGTGAGTGAACTAACCCAGGCCACAAGCCACTCCTTAATCTACGGTTCACAGAGATTGATTTAATTTTCTGTGACTGCCTGACCATTCACTCTCTCATTAATTTAAATGCTATCAAATCAGCAACAGTGAGGTGGAAAGCAGATGGTAGGGACATTCAGAGGAAAGCATTAGCTAGTCCAAAACTCTTCTTGTAAAATATTGGAGGAAAAAGTAATAGTTATTTACAGGACTGTGGGCAGGATCTGCAGAACCACAAAACAACATATACATAGTGAGACTTTGGATGCATTACTTTCTTCAAAGCAAGAATCCAAATTAATGCAAGAGAAGACTTTAAAAACAAAAGCTACACCCCACAGCTCACTGTGGTACAGACACTGGCCGTGTTGGACAATGAAGGGGAGCGGGATGCTCCCAGGTCTGTGCTGTAGGTTTGTCTTAGCCTGAAAGGAGCATCCTGTGAGCCTGGCCACACCTCCAAGGCACAGCCAGTGCTGCAGCTTGCAACAGGCTGTGAGGTGCTCTCTACCCACCCCACAAAGAGGGGTGCCACAAAGCTCAGCAAGGTTTTCATTTGGCTGGATATGGACAGCTCAATTCACACCTCATTTCCAGCTAACTAGACAGAAGGGCCTCATTTCCCCCATGACACCAATTTGGTTTAAAGTTAAAAAATAAGAAGTCCAGAGGAACGTGAACTTTGGGGATGGCCACTCCACTTCAGTTAGTGTTCAAACCATGCTTCGTGGTTTGCTGAAATGCCAGCTGCCCAAGGGATTTACCACTTAGGAGCTCTAACCCAACAGATAATATGCGAAGCATGTTTACAG
This sequence comes from Phalacrocorax carbo, assembly GCF_963921805.1. Lineage (NCBI taxonomy): Eukaryota > Metazoa > Chordata > Aves > Suliformes > Phalacrocoracidae > Phalacrocorax > Phalacrocorax carbo. Next base: position 38,612,198 of record NC_087519.1, on the reverse strand, counting down.
CTTAGGAAAGAAAGAAAGAAAGAAAAAAAAAACCACAAGAAAAAGAAGTGTATCCTATCAACTAAAGATATACAGTGAAGTTCCCAGCAAGATACTATAAACCTTAAACTTGTACTGGAGGCAAAAGTGCCTGCAGTCTGTTACTCCAAGATCAAAAGCATTTGTGCAGACCTTTTAAAGATATGAAATAAGCGCTAATGCATTATTGCTCCACTCCATACTTAAGCAAGGAGCACGTGCAACACCATGGAAACCTTTGGAGGCAGGCCTAGCTGCTTGGGGAAGAAGTTTTCTGAAGCAGCTGCTTCTTTTGTTAAGAGGTATTTGCATATAGGCAGATGACAGGATTTACAATTGCAACACTCTTCCACCTCAAGTGCTCATAGCAATATGAGCCAGGGTTTTAAAGCCAGCCCTCCAGAAGAATCAGGCAAAAAAAAAACCCCACACCAAACAAACAAAAAACCCAAAACAAAAAAAACATGCAAAAACCCACCAAAACAGAACCTAAAACAACAACAACAAAAAAATGCACACACCCCACGGGGTTCTTTTCCAGTAGATTTGTGCTTCTCATCTTAAAATTAGTTTTTTCCTTCCTAAAATAAATGTAAACTAAGCTACTAAAAGGGCAGAAATATTTAAAGGAATTTTAAATATGCTTCCAAAATTACCTATAGCACAGTGGACAGATTGCCCATTGGTTTTTTTCAATACCATTAAGAATTCAGGTAAGTGGCATTCAAGAAAAAAAATAAAACACACTTGGTGTAACAATACCCATCAACTGGCTGCATTCCCACAAAAAGAAATGCAGTCAGCCCTGGTCTGCAGCCAGAACTAGGGCAAAACAGCACAGGAAAGGGAGCTAGTGAAAATGAGTTTGAAGAGACCTAAATGTGTCTTTAGAGCCCTACTACACATAGCAGGAGAGAAGCCTTCAGGCTTTGGCCAAACAGTGTACAAATGCATGCTCTATGTGCATCCTTTATCTGAAAGAATTGACCGTTTCTGGAGTTGGATCTGCAGCCCTAGATGAGATGATTAGATAATTTGGAGGGACCTACACTGCAGAAGATTAAACATTCAGCAGGATTACAAAGCCAAGCCTAAATTAGCAGGGTTTATGAGTTCAACTTTAAACAAGAGAGGTGCTGGAGGGAAGCTTCCAACAGAATAATGCATTTGCTCATTATGGAACTGCCTTTGCATAATCTCAACTTTCTTTGCACAGCTATGGAACGAACAAATACCCACAAAGAAGAGAAACTTGGCAAGCCTCAAACTCTCTCAAGCACAAACCAGACAGTAATAAGAGCTTTGATCACATCCCTGTGCTGCACAAAGTCCTTCCTTCCTTTCTATGGTCAATCTGGGAATACTTACGCATGGAAAGATGGCCACACAACCCACTTTGCTGCATCTACTTATCAAATTGGTCTTATTCTTCAGGTGTAAAACCATTTCCTAAGAAAATGCAGGGCTGTGGCACCTGCCAGAGCCCTGGGAAGCACACACCATACGTTAGTCAGCCCCTGCGCCGAGACACTCCTCCTGCACTGCTCAGCCAGACGGCATGTGCCATGCCAGCTCCCTGCCCTGCTGCTGGTACACAGGGATGTCCTCCCTATCCTGAAGTTCCACCACCCCTTAACCCAGCTTTCACCTGCTTCCTCAGCAATTACCTCACAGCAAGTAGAGGTCTCTCCTCCTGACCCAACAAAACACTTTTAAGCAAGCAATTAAAAGTTTACAGAGATCAGAGCCTGCACTTAATATTAAGTGTTGGATAGGATGCAACAGACGGCCTTCTGGACAGTGGGTTGGGGTTTTTATGTCTGTCCATCATATTCTTGCTTACTTGATCCTGGCCATAGCCCCCAGCTTGCACAGGTGATGAGTTTCTAAGGACCCAGGAATTCAGTGCATGGCCACCACATATGAATTACTGAGCTGATTTACATAGTGCTAAGGCTGAGAGCATACAGAAGAGATCTCTGCAGGGCCCTCAGCCCCTCTCCTCTCCAACTTGCTGAGCTGCAACATGGGAAAGTACCTCACACAAGGTGGCTGCTATGGCTCCTCCATGAACCTACAGCAGGTTAAACCTGGGAAAGGTTTCTTGTTACCATTTGGAAGCATCAAATGCCAACTCTGAGATGTGTCATTGGCACACAGGATGAGGCCGAGTGCCTCAACACCTCCATGTCCTACATGGGCTGCACCCGGTCTCTCCCACAGCCTAGTTTTTCCTCCATCTCTGTGTATAAAGGAGGACAGCAAAGTTTCAGAACCAAAGTTGTCACTTTTAAAACTATGAAATGCATGTTGTACTTCCAAAATTTCTGCAGCCGCTAGGTTTGGGACACCCACAGCCCATGAAGCTGAGGACCCAAACGCAAAAGGACACAGACCTATCTGAACCATCCCCAGGGCAGGAACCCACCCCACAGGGAGCTCAGTGGTGCCTAACCAAGCCACACACAGCAAATCCTCACGATGACTTGTGGAAGATGAGGAAGGAAAAAAGAAAAAAAAAAGAGAAAACCAAGGAATTTTCTCTCCCTTTTGTGGGGAGGGACAGATCCAGGTTAAGAAAACTCTGACCACGGAGACTACCTGGGGAAAGGCATTCCACTGAACTGGTTAGGCAAGGGGCTGCTGGAGGACGGCCGCTCAGGGCATGAAAGGAAGGTATGTACAGGGGGAGGGGGACGAGCTGCTCCATCACTCAGGACAGCACTCCTGCTCCATCTGTGAGGTTCCTGGAGCCCTGGACACACTGCTGGGATGGTGACAGGAGACTTCCAAGCTCTGCAAGGTCCTCAAACACATATCAGGGTGCTAACTGCTGAAGTCCTTAGCCCAAAGAAGTTTCATTTGGGTCCAGACTAGTATCTCTTAACATTGTTGAGCAGTTTAAAGGACTTCTGAGGGATGGTAAAGGAAAGCAATATTGCACCCAGTATGGCAGGCTCACAGTGCACCACAGGGTCTCCAGGGCAATGCAGGGGTTATTGCACTGCCACACACTTGTTCCTAGAAAGGAGTCCCCAGACTCCTCCTCCCCATAGCTCCATGGCATTTAATCAGTTAAAAAAAAAATTAACCTTATAACATCACTTGGTTTCTAGCACTGCAGGAAACATCCTTTGAGACCAGTGTTCCTCTTGAATGCAGGGAGCTGGCCACCACCCCACCAAAGACCCCATGGTTGCTGGCTAGGTCCTCGGTCAGGGAAGAGGCTGGGGGCCACCTTCCTTAGTGAAGCCTAGCAAATGGGAGGTGGCCCACAAGACGACACATTCAGCTTACCTCCCTCGCCATCTGCAGCTCCTTCCCAAGCCAGGGCCATGGCAGAGACTAAATGTTTTCCACGCCCACAGGGACCACCAGCCCCTCACTCTGGCTACACAGAAAAGCAGATCTCTGATGGGATTTCCCAGCCTGTCTGTGGTTAATGCCATGGGAGAGGAAGGGGCACAGCCAGCAGCCTCACAGATGGGCCACCCAGGACATTGTGAAAGAGCTGGTCACAAGGCACACAGCAAGGGAAGGATGCTGACTGTATATGTTACACCAGACCCACAAACCCTCTTCCTGTCTCCTCCAGCTCTTTTCATCCCAAGGTAGTGCAGATCACTAGTTTCTCTTACCCCTTTCTTACATTGGACACAGGAAGACTATTTCTTCCTTAAAAACAAGAGCATGAGAACAGCAAAGTTTTGGCCTAGCAGGAGAGAGCTGTAGCTCAGGTGAGAAGGGTTTGTCACCCAACCTTCTCCTCCAGCTCTTTCCCCAGATAGTTGCATTTTTTTTCCACGGCAAACACACACAACTGATGGGTGTTCGGCAGTGCAGCACTCATGCTCATTTTCCAGCCCACTGGTGGGACAGTTTTCTCTGGCACTGCTCTGACCACTGTAGCTCATTCCCCACTGCCAGCTCTGTTGTATACAAGCAACCGTACCCCTAAAAAACTAATTATTTAAATAAAAGCTTTCACTGACACAACTCTTAGGATCAAGGGTGGGCATCTTCTAAGGCTGAAAGTTTCACTTTTCAACTTTAAGTTGCATGAAGGTGCAGAGCTTATTTTAAATGCTGATTGGGATTGCCTTAAAGTCCACAGAAGGATAACTGCTTTAAATAAACCAGGCTTAATTGCTTTGCACCTATTTAAATCTCACATGGTGGCACATTTTGGAGAAAAGCTGGCCTTGCTCTTTTCCTAATACAAATCTAATAATAAAGAGCGCTCTGCCTTGATCTCACTGTTCATCTTCCAGGGCCCCTCTGTTACTGCTGCATTCCTTTGTGTTTATCTGCCCTCTTCAACTCTGTGCTGCAATCAGCTGCGTGCGGCACCTCGTGTCTAGAAGTGACATGGCTGAGGTTACAGGAGAGACAGGTGCAAGGGGAGCTCTCGCCCCGAAGCTATCCAAAGGAAAAGAGAAGCTGGAGGGGAAGAGGGTTGTAAGGTATTTCAGATTAAAGCCGACAAACAGCAAACACCTTGCCCCAGGCTACACATTCTCTGTCAATGCAAGCTGCTGCAGCAGCGAGCCCCAGAAACAGCAAAGCAAACATGGACTTCTCTGCAAGGGGGAGTTGTCACCTGTCAGGGATGTTTGCAAATTTATAGGGAGGTGGTGGTGGTGGTAAGGGGAGTAAAAAGAACTTTCCTCCTTTTAAAAAGATAGGCTGTTTGCACAGGTTTTTGATGCATATTTTGCTTTGTAAAGGCTTTTGTGCAGCACTCAACTGAGCGAAGGTGCCGTCTTCCACCGAAGACAAACTGGAACATTTATTAATGTACATACATTAATGTACTCTGAGCTCCTGCCTTACAGCAAGGGTGAGCATGGGATGGAATTTCCCTGCTCCGCCTTTGGGCTATCATATCTGTGAAAAACGCTTGTTAAAGAAGTCACCATGCAGCTCAGCCTCTTTAGAAATGCCTCCTGCAAGGCTGGGATCAAACCCATCATAAGCAAGAAGTAACTGCACACCAAAAGCTGCCTGCCCTCCTATCCTAGCCCCAGTGCTCACTTCAGCAGTGCTGAGAAAGGACAAGGGGAAGGGATTTTCCACTGATGTTTCACTGCACCACAGACAGGAGAGGGAGACTCTGAACAATGGCCTCAGGTGAGCCTGTCAGTTGTCACAGTGCTCTGCAGACAGCCCAGAGGAACTGGAGGTGGGGAGGCTTTGCTAGCACTCAGGGCAGCAAGTCCAGGTTTGTGCATGGAAGGAGCAAAGTTTCTGCTGATGGCCTTTAAACTGTTGGGAACTGTTTTTTTAAGAGGATATAACAGAACAGTACCAACTATTTGGAAGAGTAGGAGCCCCTCTAAACACGGAAAATCTTTTGGACTACCTATCAAAGAAGCATCATTTTATTAGGTCTGTGCTACAGAGTTAGAAAAATCTGAGTAGCTGCCTCTCAGTTCCAGATGCTGACTGAAGGCTTGCATGGCACCCTGCTGCACCCAACCTGAACACAGAATCAAGAGATAACCAGACCTGATATCTGTCACCTCTCCTTGTGAATTCAGATTAGCTTCACCACATTAGCTGAGCAGATACCCAACCTCAAATTGGCCTTTTTACCCTTTGCAATCTCGCAAGGAAAGAGGACAGCACTGCAGTCTCCCCAGCAGTCAGACCAGAGAAGCAGTAACAGGTCAAACCTTCTGGCACCAGGGACTGCAATCAGCATCACCTGGGAGCTCTCTCCTTGCAGATGCTATCCTCCAGGTTACAAACACTGCCAGGATACAGACCGCCAACACGCCTTGGTTGAGTCCATTCAAAATGGTGATTAGCCAGGGAATTAACTGACACAGCTTCTCAGGATGGAAACACAGAGAACAAGAAAATTTACAGACACCAACATAAGTTTCAAACCACACGTGTAGTACACACAAAGTGTACAAAACCTGGGAAGAACAGAAACAGGACACGAAGAGCTCAAACTCCTGAAATACCTCCTGCTACCTGGCTTCTTCACCAGAGCTATTGCTGAGAAAGAGCTGGTCAGTTTGTGCCAAAGTCAATAAACCAGCAACCATCAGTGCCTCATCCGCATTCCAGTCTCAAGCCATACTGATGAGATACCCACGACCAAGACTTTTTACAAACACTCTCTGGCTTTGTTGCCTACCTAGAGACCCAGGGGCAGGGGGAACCAAGCCAACCAACCATGGTCTGAAACCAAGATTTCATTCATACCTGATATTCAAGAAAAGAAAAACCAGTTAAGAACATCCTCAAGCCCCAGCCCTTGGTCATAAATATTGCATTTGTAGCCAGAATATCAACTATTTTTAACACTGAGGCCACACAGACTAGCTCCAAGCAGGGAGAGAGCAGAGACAGTTGAGCAGCCAGGCAAGTGCAAGAGACTTCGCAGCTCTTCTGCCTGTTTAGCTGCTTCATCCCTCTCTCCTGCCATTGCTGCAGCAGAAGAGGAGGTGCAGGTAAGGAGTCAGCCTGCTCACCCTCGCAGCCCTGGGGAGGCACAAAGGAATGATGCCTTTGCACAGGTCACACGCCACCCAGTTTAACCACATACAGGCACTGCTCTCCACCACCACCAAAGTCACTTGGCAGAGTCATGCTCCCAACCAGCTTCTGTGGGTGGGACACAACAGGCAAAGCGAGAAGAAACTTCCTTGGTCAGAGGCAGCAGCCACAGCTCCTCCACCAGGAGGGGGGAGATGGCCCCAGGGCAATGCAGCAAGAATAGCTCCTGCAAAAACTCTTCATCTGTCCCCAAAGGTTAAGGAAGCTCTTCTCGCTACTCACCCACATTGGGTCGTTCAGTTCCGTGTCCTGCACCCGGACGCAGTCCATGCTAATCTCTATTTTGTTTGTAGGGCCATTTTCAGATGGGCCATCGATAAAGTTCAGATCGATTGGCTGAACCGAGCATATTGGCCTGAAAAGAAGAGTGTAACACAGTTAAATTGGCCAAATTTTGTTTCCCCCTCACCCCCCTCTGCTAGGGTGTCACCCAGGACTTAGGCATGACCAGAAACCAGTCTCAGGACAAAGTAAGTAATTACTAGTGAACAACTACTTCATCACCTGCTATGCTAGCAGCAGCCCCTGAACAGGACAGGGCCTGGAGGGACATTTCACTTGCCTGACCAGAAAAATGAGGTAAGAGTGCAGGAGTTAAATCACAAAGACAGAATTCATGGAGGATTTATAGCAGTAACTGTCCCAGCATCAGTCATGGCAAGTCAGGAATGGGAACAGAGTCAGTTTTATTTCCTTCAATGGACATGACAGTTAACTCTGTGCACCATCTCCACCTCCTCTGCCTCCCTGGCATCAGCAAGGGAGAAAAATGTGCACCCTGGACATAAAGACCCCATTTCCTTAGGGGGAAAATGTCAGCCCTGCACCTTAGTGACTATGTGGTGGAAAGCAGTCAGCTCAGCAACCAGAAGTCTTGAATCAGTGTCACTGGTCATCCCTACATGTGTTCCCCATAGCCTGGATGAAGAACCTCTTGAGAGCTCAAGAGCTGTCAGTAGTCACAGACCCACACCCATATCTTCTAATCAACAGGGACAAAAGACTCCAAAACCCCCAGTATCTGTCCCCTGAACAAACTAATTACAGAGGTGTCCTGTCCTATAACGCCTTCTTCCACAGGCTCTGCATAAGGACTACTTACTGTTCCAGGAAGTCCCAGATATGCTGGAGCACCTCTGGGCTGAGGAATTCCCTGGGCTGTGAGCCGTGGGACATGGCTGATCGGTAGTAACTCTCCTTCCAGGAGAAGTGGCTCGGAGTTTCTACAAACCTTAAACAACAAAAGCAAAAAAAAAAAAAAAAAAAAAAGAAAAAAGGAAGAAAGAAAACACACACAAAGATATGTTGAATGCATGAGCCCAGCTTGATGAAAATCCATAAATAGAAGCTATTGTGTGAAAAAGGAGACATGCTGAATGCCTGGAACATTTACAGCTGTACAACACACATTCCACACTCCTGCAGATGCTGTATTTAGATGGAAGAGAATTTAGCCACCCTTCTGAATAAGTTAAACACCCCCCAGAGTCTACTGGGGTGCTGCATTGTAAGAATCCCAGTGGAAAAAAGTCACCTTCCATTTTACCCTGAATAATCAACTTTCCATATAAAGCAGGTAGTCTTTGCAGCAGGTGAAACACCTAAGTGGTGTGTGATTCCAGTCTCCATGGCTGGTTGCCTGTCTAGATTGTATGCCCTTGGGTGATTTAGGTGAATTCTACACCCAGCCACTGCAGCTGAGGTCTTGGACTAAAATAGTCCTTTTAAAAAAAATTTTAACACCACCAAATTTTTTTTTATTTTTCTATGGAAATAAGTTCCATCACAACAGATTATATCTGTTTGTCTACTGCCTTCTCACCTCCAACAATTTCTGTGCCTGACCGGCTGATTTCCACCAGATCTGCTAATTACCTTGGCCATTTTTATCCCCCTAAGCTCCCACAAGCCTCACAGAAATAGGTGGGCCCAAGAGGAGTAGTGACAAAGCTGGAGCACTCGCGCCTTCCACAGCTGCACATTCTCATCCCACTGGCAAATTTCTAAATTCAAACACAGCAGCTTTTACACCCATGTCAAAATACTCAAAGGCTGCAAGGATGGGGGGGGTGAGGGGGTGGCAGGAGGAATTTCTCAAGTGTATTTGCAGTTGACAACAACTCCTGGTTCAACTTCGAGTACAAGGCAGGTGACCGCCTTTCTTGCTACAAGGATGGGGGCACCCTGCAAAATTTTCATACAATAGAGTTGTTTCAGCACAGTGCAAGTGAGCAGCCATGCTCCCTGCCAGGGGAACGGCTGTGGCAGGAGCCAAGGCCATAAATGGATTCCAAAAATAATTGGACTAACATTTGGTTTTGCACATTTTTATGCTGTTTAACACAATGGTCTAAACAAACTGCATGGAAGACCCTAATTTGTTAAGCTGCCAAAATTAAGAAAGAGTCATTTCAGAGTAAGCACCACACTACAGTTTTTTTCCTCTACTTTTTCCTGAAGCATCTGTTTCTGCCTGCTGTCAGAGAGGGATCTAGTTCTACTGGATTTATATGGCTTCTTATGTTTTGAGGATGACTCTGGTCTGCAAAAAGCAGAGCTTTCCTCACCTTTGCCCACAGAACTGCATGCTCTCTGAAAAGAGCAGTCAGTTTTCCTAAGCTAACAGAAATCAAAGCAGTTTCAGCCCCCAGAGTCACGCCTCAAAACAGGCGAGAGTATCACTTCAGTTGCTCATCCTTTTTGTGATTAACAAAAAAACCCAACGTCCTTTAAAAGTTCATGAACAAGAGACAAAAATAAAATTCAGAAGTGTCATAGCTAATAGCTCTGTGTTACAGACGTGAACACGCACCGACACTACATGTGAATAAATAATCACAAATCCTCTGAGAACAGCAGTTATCCCACAAAGTACCAGAAATTACTCCTTTCAAGCTTTCAGTCTGGTAAGGCACTTTCAAGAGTACCATACTGAAACCCAGAAGAACAGATCTGGCCTAACGCCTGCTATATAAGCTGGGAACCAATGCTATGACAGACTTTAGAGGAGACCAAAGGGGAGTGCATGCCCCCCAACCCACTCTGCCACTAAACCCACATACTCCAGGCACTGCTCGATATCCTGCACCTGGTCCTGACCTCCCAGGAGGAGGCAGGAAAACCCCACAGTGGGTTCTCCCAAACCACTGAAGCACTCACTTTTAACAGTTATTTGCCTGCCCTTGACTTGAACACTAAAAACCACTTTTTAGGAGTTCAGTGCAAAGGTAACATCAACCATCTACACCAGCTCATTACAACATATACAGGAACCAACTTCACCAAAGAGAGTTTTTACAAAACAGACCTTCTTCAGAGACGTTCTTTCCTTCAGAAAGTCTCAGTGCAATGAGGTTTCTGCATGCCATGACATGCCCCAGCTTTGGTTCACAGCTGCACAAAGTCCTAGGTCTCAAGAAGGCAAAGCAACCCGTTCAGCTCTGCTTGCTCTGGCATTTGCAGTTCCATTCAGCAGCAAAGTAGTAGTTGCTTATCATAAATCTACCCCATCTAAGTTCTCTTCAGTGCCCACAGCACAAGAGATATAGTTGCACAGACTGATAAAGCCAGGTTTGTTATTCTGTGCCTCTGAAGCTGACAGAGCTGTTGGAAAGAGTCACATCAGTTAAGGACACAATCAGTGCATCCTTGTACTAAACGTAACTCCAAATTTTTCCAGAGGGAGGTGTTTTCCAGCTGTGTCATTGTTATCCCTGTACCCAACCAATCTTCTGGCTTACTGTTTCTAAGAAAAGCTTTATCAGACTTTACCAGATAGTAAAAAAAACCAATCACATTTCCCTATACCAAGCAAAAGAAGTTCCCTGGTTAATGCTTTCACAGAAGCAAAATTTGAGAAACTCCTTCAACGCTCTCTGCAACACCTTTATGTCCTGCACAGCTCTATTTCCCAAGGAGGCTGCACAATTAGGTGGCCAACCTTGGCAAGACACCTGTGAGAAGGCTACAGTATTACAGAGGTTGTGAGCATTGCTTTTTGCTTAGTTTGGTGCATTCTGCTCTCAGGTGGAAAAGAGCTGTCAAGCCGCAAGAAACAAACTCTAATTCAGCACAGAGCCGCACGCAAGCTAAGCCGTCTCCTCCCTGTGATCTTAATAAAAATCTAAACCTAGTGCCATTTTCCTTAACAGCCTACAAAATAGAGGAGCAGCCTCACTCTACAGAGCAGCATACTTAAGTGCCCAAATTTGCTCTTCCACAAGAAAATAACAGCTAAAGCCTACAGAAGTTCTATACATAAATTTCACTACTCTAGTTAATTGTCTTTACCCACATCAGCAAACTCTCTAGCTTCAGTAAACTAATCCTTGAATGCCTAAAGTTAATCACAAGATAACAGGAGTTTACATTGTTCAAATTGCTCCTACCAGCTGTTTTTTTTATTAGCAGACATTTAGACAGCATCCCTTTTACCCACAACCACTCGTCCCAAAGTGCATTGTAGGAGATAGCACAGCCTGTTATACCAAACTACTGACTATGACAGGACAAAGCATGGTAGTAAGCCTTGTCTGGCTTGCCCTCTGCTTTAAGTCTACAAGCTAATACCCTGTATTAACTACTAAAATAGTTGGCAGGCAGCTTGCCACAAGTAGAGAGCACTAACTGTACCAGGTTGGAACTACAGAGGGATTTACAGCCCCCATCATACTACAAGCTGAAAAGGACATTGCACCCACAAGCTCTTCCTTTAAAAACTACCAGGGGATTACTAACTAACAGAAACAGCAGGTTAAATCTCTGAGAAGCAGCACCTCACCAAAAGCACAGGTTTCTCCTGGCACACTGCTGGGACACTGCTCCTGAACCACTGAACCCCAGGACAGTTTTCAGCCAGCAATGCACTCACACTGAGGTCTAGCTCAGCTCCATCGTATTTATTTTACTGAAGCAAGAGCAGCCCAGACTCCAGGTGAAATCACTTTTCCAGATTCACTCTGTGGGCTGAAGCCTTGTGCACACTGATTGCTCTGCCTCCTGATCATTTCCCCAGAAGCGTTGTGTTACAGCCCACTGGGGTGGGACTGCATCCCAGCTGATTCAGTTTGCCATCACACTAACGAGTGAGATCTCTGAAAAATATGGCAATGAGAGCAACATGCTCCTCCAGCTGTACCCATACAGCACTCAATTTCAGAGTCTCCCTGAAAGCTGTGAACATTAAACTTCACAAAAAGCCCCCCAAAACCAAAACCCACCCCACCAAAAACCAACAACCAAACAAAAAGCCCTGGCAAGCACAGCTTTTGCCTTCATAAGCCTTAACCCACCCACACTACTATTGCCTTTCCCTGGAGCTGAGGGTCCCAACTCAGGTGGAAACAAAGCCCTGACTGCTTGGCCCAGCAAGACATAAACTGGTGGCAAACAAGAGAGAAGGCAAGATGTTTCTGCTCTCACTACCTCACTCTAAACACTTGCTTCCACTCTTCACCACATTTTCCCCCTTCCTACCTTCACATCAAAGACATTAAAGAAAAGCAACCAAGCAAAAAAAACCAAACCACTTTCCACGCCAGAAAACAATGACAGACACTATTAAACTCAACTGTTGCAATGCAGCAATGCTTCTCACCTGAAAAGCTACCTTCACTGCAAACAACCTTTCTTAGAAAGGGCAAAACCCAAACACCAAGGCTTGACTTACCACTAGGAAAAGGACATAAGCTCCTAAGAAAAGCAGGGCCTAGGTTTAATACAGAGCATGCACAGCCCCTCCTCTGTAGCTTTAACCTTAAAGGCAGATGCCACCTGCTTTCACTGATATAAGGTCAGATCTAGTGCAGGGTGCAGCTTAAGCATGACTGGGGTTTGTGTGTGAGTCCAGCAGCTTCCTTCCAAAGGTAAGAAAGACTATTGCAACTAAGAGGCAGCATGGTTTTCTTTGGTTTTTAATCCAAAACAGGCTTGGAGCTTCAACACTTTGAACTGCTCCTGAGTTAATAGTAGAGTTTATGGGGAAGCTAGAAATGAATAAAGTGTTTCAGTAAAGCTACTGCATTGGGTTTCAAGAGGTCCCAGCACCTCCAGTTCTCCTTAGCTTCCCTTGGAAGCTGGAGCTCTGGGGTGGTTTGTGTTTCTCCTGCACAGTGTGCAAACTCTTAGAAACTATCAGTGTGGTTTGTAGATGCCGAACTTCATGGCTTGATATTGGTGTAAAGCCACAGTGTACAATCTTGTGAGAAGAAATCTTTCACAATAGGGACAAGCAAAATGATTTGGAGCTTTTATTTTTGCTTGTTGCCAAAGTTATAGGATGTTGCTTTCTGCCTCACCTGACCAAATGTCTGTCAATGCTATGCAATTTTCTATCGTGGGGTCTGTGGTACTCAGTCAGTGGACAAGCAGATGGAACCAGAGAAGTCTTCCTTTGTAAGCTACAGATTTTGCTGGTTTTTCATGAAATATATTCCTCTAAAGGACCTGTTAGCAGAGTACTTATGAAATTTTGATACAAAGAGAACATCTACTCCTATAAGGAAAGCAATTCCACATTATATAAATGAACCCAAAGAATAATTAATAATGTCTAAATAATGATATCTAATATGGCTCATTTTATTCATAGCTCTCAAAGTGCTCTACAAAGGAAGATGGTGTTATTAGTCCTGTTTTACCTGTGGGAAAACTAAGGCACCAGGAGGTCACAGGATTACTCATCATTACTCAACAAGCCAGTCGTACAGCCAGAAATACAACCTTGGTCACCTAAGTCCCAGTCTAGTGCTGCTGAGAAAGGAACCAGTGATTTTTGGGTGTCTAGATAGAAAAATTCAAAAAGGCCTTAATTTCTTCAGGCAGAGTAGGCACTGCACTTCCTAGAGCAAGAAACCCTGAAACTTCTTTTATCTTTGGGCAGCAAAATGCTGATGCCCAGGAATGAAAATCAAGGCTGCAGAAATGCTATGGCCGGCTTTAAGGCACATTCAGAATTCAGGGTGGAAGTAGAATTCAAACCCAGATGCCCATGCTGAAAACAAGTCTTTCTTCCTGAATGCTTACAACAGTTAACCATTTAACTGTCCTTAATTCATGCAAAGATTAATATATTAGCCCTCAGCCCTCATGGGTGTGGACCGGATAGAGAAGTAAATCACAGAGCAGGGAAGTTGGCAGCCTCAGCTCCAGCAATCCCAATCCATATGCTGGTCCCTGCCTTCCCTGGTTACTCCTTCAAGTGCATCAAAAGCAATGGTAAACAAATTATTAAAGTTCATGAGCATTATGCTTAATTGCCTGAATTTTATTGTTAGTTGTATTTTTAGTTCTTTAGTGGGGATGGGGCTTCTTTTCGGACCACACTGGTAACTCAAGGAAATTGGCAGCCCTCCTCCTGGTGGAATTTCCCCCGCTCTGCATTTTAACACTGCAGTGATTTGTAGACATCCCTACCTAATGAAGCTCACAGCTGTGCAAGAAGAGAAGGAAGCCTGGGACAAGCCGCTCCTGGCAGACAGTGTCATCTGGAATTCCCCAAAGCATGGAGCACGCTTGTCCCCCCCAGCCACATCAGCCACCCTCAGCCAGCAAAGCACACCCTGGTAGCACCTGTTAGAGACCTTCGAGAACCCAACAGACTCATTGATGTAAACGGGGCGGGGGGGGGGGGGGGGGGGGAGCAAAATGATAGCCTGTGGGTAGACAGGCAGGCTCTCGCTCCCTTTAAAAAGGAGCCTGCTGTTGAATTTCAGGTATCTGTTTTGCACCTCTATCTATACCTCTTTCTGTGTTTACTTCATCAACAAGCAGCCCCCCTCCCCAGTATGAACTGCACTGTACTATGTATTTCCCCATTTCTTTCTCTGCCTTATGGCATATTCCAAGGTGTTGGCTCACGATCACCCAAGAGAGACTGACTCTGATCCTGGCAGAGGTGAGTCTTGCTGAACTGAACCCCTAAGTATTTATTATCCTTTAGATTTCCAGCCCAGCTTTCATATTTAGCTTTTTAAAATCTAGACTTCCAGCCACTACTTTAAATCCTTCACGTTTTCCTCCCATATAACACTGCTCCTATGTGTTAGTCCTGTAAAACATCTCTGGAAGAAGAGTGTTGGATGCATGGGTTTGGAAGGGTGAATATAAGGAATAACAAACACTGACACACAAGAATTTTGAGACAGAATATAACTTTCAGCCATGGTTCAACTGTCCATTCTTTTTTCCTAGATCCTGCATGTTTCAGAAGTTTCCCAGCTCTGATCTGCAATCTCGCTGAAAAACATGTGGACAGCAGTATGGATTATGGGGAGGGGCAGCTGAAAGAAAAGTAGTCCTGTGGCAGAGACGTGCGTTAGAAAATGAAAGAAGCTAATCGCCTGAAGGGTGAACCCTGATCTCGAAGTAGCTACCAACCAAGGACATATGGGAACACAAGAAGGAACTGAGAGTGACAGTGGTGAAGGGTTCTGTGACACTGCTGGTGTCCTACAGCATCCATTCAGGACAGCCTAGGGAGGACTATTAGCTTCTTCCTATTCTATAGGCAAATGACACTTGTATTGTGCACTCCCTATTTCATCTGTGACACATACGATTTTTTGGGGAATTAAAGCAATTTTGTCTCAGAAGAATGCTGATTGCATGGGTTATAAAAACCCTGTGTTCTGCTAGAATCTACTGTAACAGTGCACCCAAATCTCCCTGTGATTAAAATTTCTCTTTTGGAAGCATATGTGTGTGAGCAGAATGGAAAGGAGTAGGAAGGGATGGTTCAGCATTCTGGTTGCTTTTCACTCGAGCCTTCAGTATGCGGGCAACACTGACCTATATCAAAGAAAGTGAAACTGGCTGCACAGAATGATCCTCCTAATTCACTATGCTGAAAAACACAAGGGGGATTTTTTTCCATTCATCATCATCTTTCAGTTAGAGTCATCTTGAGTAAGACTATGCCCAGAGTGGATGCAACATTTGCAACTTTGCAGTGGCCCCTCAAAGCACGTTATAGCACTGCAGCCCTGAGCCCCACCCCAGTCCCTGCTCCAGCACTGGCAGCAGACCTCCTTTGGGAGAAAAAGGCTCCCTCTGCATTCCCAGTGCTACCATGCTGTGGGGTTCCCAGACTGTGTGCTGCATGGCCTACTCCCTGCAGACTGCTGGGAACTGCTTCTGGAGGCAGGATTGGTTCAGAGTGCTATCAGCAACCCCCACAACCCGGAACCCACTGCATCGCCTATCTACATCTCATCATATCTGCTATCTACATGTCATTGTTATCAGCCCAACAGTGACTGCTTCTACCTAATAGAGGCATTTCTTTGTCCTCAGGGCTTCAGGCAGCTAATCTCTCCACCAGCACTAGAGGAACTGTCCCCTAATTGTTGGAGCAAAGTCACCCCTAATTTTTTTTTCCCTCCAAGGATTCCTTCAGCATCCTGTGAACTCTCCCAGACCTCTCTCTTATCTCCCACTCAACCTTGGACACCCCCTTCTCCACCCTCCCCTTCTCACCCATCCTCGGAAACTACCTGCTCACCCAGGCGCGGACATCCCCTCCCCTTCTACTCAGCCCTGACACCCACTCCCTTTCTCAGTAGGGGCTGAGAGAGATGAAGCTCTGGTCAAGGTGAAAGCACTGCCACAGCAATTCCTCCACCTGTCCGCTGCAGTTGATACTTTCTAGTCTGGGGTACAGACCCCTGGTAACTGCCAGAAAACCACCTAGGAGCCTGAGCAACATGCATTAGGAAGCCCAGAGTTAGAGTGCAAGCCTGGGGCTCAGAACACCCAGCTCAACCCCTGGCTCCTGGGTGGCCTGCCCATCTTTGCCCGTCCATTCCTCCGGTACAGCAGTGCTACCAAATTTATAAAGGTCAACAGAGACCTGTTGACCATCAGTATACCTCCAGGGAAACATGGTCCTGAGACTTCTCAAATTTAAGTAATAAAAGAAAATTAAAATCTCCATCCATTAAAAAAAAAAAAACCAAAACCAATTAAAAAGCCATTGCAATTGTATTATTTTGTAACTCACTTTTCCAGTCAATCCCTTCCTCAAACCTATTTGCAGCGATGGCTAAAAGCAGTGCCCATCTGGAGAGGGAGGAGTCAGAGCTGCGGAGCAGAGATGAGAGCTTTTACTACAGTAAGTGAGAAAGTCTTCTCAAAAGCAACACGGGTGGAAAATCCAGGCCCAGCCCTCAAAATTCTGAGGTATTTTTAAGCCAAGTCCAAAAATAAGTATTGTAAGATAAAATTTATAGGCAAACTGTTCAGAGCTACAAAACATTTTCAAGTCTATTTGGTCTAAACAACAGACATGATCTGCTCAGTTTCAGATACCCACCTGAACATGCATTTGGGTCTACCTTTCAAAGTTTACTGCAACGCAAGACTTTTTGCAGTTAGTTAGCCAGCCCTGATAGTTTTACAGCAGGACAAATGGAGTGATGCCTCCTCCCCTCAGTGCTGGAAAGGAGGAGCACAGATCTCTGCTGAGAGGTCTGCTGGGTCAGTGCTGCTTCCAGCCCCACTGCCACACTCTAACCTCTGCTGCCCAGCTGCAGCTACAGTTAAAGACAACAGGGACCATCTCTCCTGTCTCCGGGGGGACTGCCTCACCCAAAATCACCCCATGACCCACTCATCCAGCACCAGTAAGGGTTTGCAGCAGGTGCCTGGGGGCACATCTGCAAGCTGCCAGGAAATAAGAAGCCTCGGAGATCTCTGTTGTTGCATTCTGCTGCACAGCATGGGGAGACCCCTCATCTTTTCTGGAGGAGGAGGGGGGAAGAGGAAAAGGCAGGTGTTAAATGCCCAAAGCAGCCTAAAACAGATAAATATGTCCTTTCCTGTTATCCAGATCTGTACAGCATCAGGGAATATTAAAAGAAAAGAAAGCAACAGCCACAGAAATGAGAGTAGGTGAGGTAATTTTGAAGAGATGACAGTCATGAGAAAATACCGCTATTACAGGCCTTCACTACCGTTCTGGAGTGATTTTAGGTACCTATAAGGAAAATTGAACAGTTCTGAAAAGACGATGGCCAGAAATCTGACCTTCCTGAGACTTGCTGAATTAAATTCCCCCTTTTAAGCTTTGCTCATCAGTATTTTTCCTGTGAGCACAGCATTTACCCAGTAACAATATCGAGAGCAGTTCATTGCTGTTCATTTTTTACAAGGAGTTTGCTTTCAGTATTTCCCACAGGAAACGAGGAGGCCTGGATTTTCCTTCTTTTAACTATTGTCTGCTGAAATTTTGCAGTGTTGAGTGCAACCAGCATCTTTCACGTTTAACTAGCCTACCTCTATCACACCAATACAGAGACCACAACACAGAATGAGAAATTACTTTTTTTATTACAGATGGTAAAATAATTCAGCCAAGCACATCAGAGCTTCAGAAAGGCAGTGGGGGTGTCAGGAACTGGCTCTCATTAGGTACTATGAGGCTCTGAAAGAGGCCAGAGCTGGGGGCGGGACAGGGGCAGGGGGAAGGCACCAACAGAAAAGTTCCACTTGCAGCCAGGGTGTAGCAGCAAGGAAAGACTTCGGCTACATCCACACCGCTGGTCTGGCTCAGGTTCAAGGTCTGGTTTGCATATCATCCTTTATCTACATGCAAGCACGTTTTTCAGACATGGCCCTGGCCTGAGCTCTGCGCTGTCTGGAGAGGAAATGACTATGAGCTCTGTTAAGCCCAGCCTCTGTTTTTATGTAGCATGGACAAGTTAGGCATGGTCTAGGCTAAGCTTCCTACAGCCCAGTCCACCACCAAATGCCCTGAGCTCATCTCTTCCTAAGGACTGTGCGCCATCGGAGCAAGTGCCAGCTGCAGGCAGCACATCACCAAGCAAAACTGAGAGAAACCCCCAGATCAAGGGCTCACCATGATCACGGCCAGTCCCCCAAACCAGGGACATGCACTGTGCTGGGTAGCTGCCAGAGACACCTCTTTAGGTTCCTGACTGGCTTGGTTGTAAATGCAATAAAAATGAGATTATGTAGTGCAAAGAGCAACTGTTACAGTCTAGGCAACAAAGCCAGAACAGTATTTCTCCCAAAGAGTAACAAGGTTAAACCATAAAAAACCCACCCACATTAGTTTGTACCTATTCTAAAAAGCACAGTAAGAACCCAACAATGTCTCCTATGCAAGGCTCATGCCTGCAGAGATGAAATCAGGCTCAGAGCTTCCCACAGGGAGCGCAGGGATGAAGCACGATCTGAGGAACTCGTACACTGCCGATACCGTACTCTAGACCATGGTATATAGATAGCACCCAGCTGAGCAGATAACAGGTCATTTCAAGCACAATATTATATATTTAGTGGCAAATACACAGAGGTATAGTGTATGGGAACTGATGGAGTGACTCTACTATTAGATATCGTGCATTTATGTGGAGTCCTTCCGAGGCAGCTCCGCAGAGGCTGTGAACGCTTGTTGCAGCATACAGCCACTCTTGACCACGAGATGTGTGCACCTCATTCAGCCTGTTTCTCTGAGGCTTGGTGGAGAAAGATGAGTCTTTTGCAGCATGTGACTGTGGACTTCAGAAAACTAGGTAAGCCCAGCTTAGATCTCCAGGTGTCTGAGTGCCCTCCCTGTCCCTGGGGTGAAGATGCCGGGTGTAGATTTACAAGTCAGGACCGAGGTGGTCAGGGGGCTGTGCTCTCAGATCTGGTCCTAGCAATGGGCTAAACTGAGCTCCTGTCCTCACCCTTCTGCACCAAACACCATTTCTGGGGTGTTTCCAGCCAGCAGGACAGCAAGGGGGTTCTGCGTCTCTTCTCCCTGCTATGAAAGTTTCAATCCCCTCCAAACCTTTCCCAAGCACTGACACCCTCCAAAACCCTCCATAAGCAAACAAAATGAGAAATGCAGGTTTCGGCTCCCTCCCACCTCTGCTACAACTGCATCCACTGAACTGAGTGTGCTTTTCTGGACCAAACCAATGGGAAAACCCAGGCTCCATGACATGGCAGAGGCACACACAGTGTGGGATCTTCTGTCTGTGTTTGCGACCCCAATTGCTCGTGCTGGGATTACAGCCTGGCACAGGTTTCCTGCAAGCAGCCTTTTCCCTGCTTGTGCCACATCACCATCAGCAGCGTTAAGAGCAGGGGAAGCGCTGGGTGCCCCTGCTCACCAAGCAGCAGGTGCTGAGTTGCTGCTGTCCCAGTTTATACAGGACAGGCATTCCCCAAATCTGGCTGCTGTGAGAGGCTGGTGAGGGGACATCCCACACGGGTCTCAATATGGCTCCCCACCAGGAGAAGGCAAAGCGAGAGAAATCATGCAGCTCACAATGATTTTCAGCCCTGGGATACTATGCATGGCAGGGCATTTAGTCTTATAAATATAGTCAGAGAGGAGAGGGACAGCTTCTCCAGACAGAGAATGTGAAAGACACAATTCTTTTTTAGGACAGGAAGGTCTCAAACTGTCTACTGCAAAAGACTCATGACATTTTGAGTTGAGCCAGGTAAGACTCTTGGCTCCCTAAGGCACCTACTCTTATGAAAGCTGCTTGAGTCTCTTGTTACACAAATTCCTTTCTCTATGAACTGCTCTGGGGATTACAATGTCCCTCTCTCAAACTCTCTCAAGCAGGTTGAATTTTACAAAAATATAAAATAAATCATCATGATAATACAGAAAGTCCCCAGAACTCTTTAGAAGCAGGAAACTGTAAACAGCAACATCCTGTGTTTCAGTAAATAATTAAAATGCAAAACAGAAATGCCAGAAAAGCAGATGTTAGGTGCAGATTCCTGTAATATGAATTTCGTTGAAGCTCACACTTGTTACCCCCACAGCCAGCCTACTAAATCTGATGTGTTTTGGATGATAAACAATAATTTCCATTCCCCACCTCTGCCACCAGTGATAGTCCTATGGGAAAATGGAGTCTTCTGCTAAATACCACACCGGCTGCATTTTTCAGTACCTAGTAACTCTGTGGCAGGCCAGCTATTGCTAAGCCCAAGGACAGAGAATCCTTCTCTCAAAAAAATAAGAGCACTTGCAAAAACCGTTCTCTGTGTCACAAAATAGCTGCAAGACAGGGCAGACGAAGAACAAAGAATTAAGAGCAGATTATAGTCCTGGAAGACAGGAACGAGTGAAATGTTTATTGGAAACACTGCTGGTGAGTAAGGGAATGCTACCTGGAGTGCTCACAGGATCTTCTCTTTTGCAGATATGCCAGTTGCTAAGAATTACAGGGTTGGCTGCCTGTGATTTTATCAATACATTGCCACACCTAATGTGATTTATGATTTTTGCTTGTGATTATCTTAAAGCAGTAGCTCCTGGAGTGCCATGGATACATCAGTGTCTCCTGTTCCATCAAAAATAGGAATGATGTTTCCAGCCTGTATATTTTAAGAGGAAAATTCACAAATATGAATTCACAAACATTAAGATTTTTAATCCTGCAATATTTGACCACCTAATGCCCATTTTAACCCTCAGAGCCAGCTGAACTACAATTTCACAGCTGTTACAGCCACTTCAGAGAGCCCATTGACAGCAAGTGCAGCAATCCCACCGTTTTGCCCCACCAGCTCTGGCTTCTAGTTCTGAGTTTAGAGGCAGGCACTGCTGGCAATACACAGCTGAGCAGCTGCTGCTTGCACTGTCCAGCTCACCAGCACACTGCAAGCTTCTTTCCATGCATTTTTTTCAGTATGTGTTGACTTAGGCACACCTCAACATTACAAAACTAGACAGGCATTGAACCTCCCAGGGTAAGTTTTTGTAAGTAGACTTATTTTTATATTGCAAAGAGCCTATTGATACCCCAGTCACTTACTGCAGGGTTTCTGCCTTCTCACTCTTGGAGGTAGCTGTTCTCTTTATAGCTCCATACACTAACTGAACTCCCCTTGCTTACGTGCATCAGTATTTATCACATCAGGCCACCTGTGGCATTCAAACACCTGACTGGAGATGACTCAGCAGCAAAATCCTGTGGGGAGATAGTCTATTACACAGTAGTAAGTGATTACCAACAGGCACCAAAAACTTCCAAGTAAACCCTAAGAACAGATACAGGTGTTTTCATAAAGCTATCTCAGCAGATGGAAAGTTAGTATCTGTCTACTATCCGCAGACCTAGTCAAACAGACCTCAGAAATCTATTATAGTGAAATATTTTCCTTCTGATTATTTCAGTTTTGATCATGGGCTACAAGATTTTAAATTAAATTGAAATCAAAACTTGAATGGCAGTGTAACCATTGGCTCCCACCACAACTACCAAATTCCCATGAAGGTTTTCACATAAGTGAAACTTATGTGAACTAGCTCAGAGCCAGGTACCAAATTAAGCACCAAGTTTCCTTGATTTCTTCCTCAGGTAATACCCTCCTTCCTCCCCCAAGCTTTGTGACACCTATGGACTTTTTTTTTAAATAAAGGTTCAATACTCTCTTAGCCGCTTGTTGGACATCAAAGGGTTTTATTTTTCCCAAAATGGAAGCTGAGCCCTTCTGCTCCTTGTGTTTGTTGAGAGGAGCCATTGCAAGTTAGCTCGTAGCAGAAAGTACCATGTAAATCAGCAGGGGATTATACTTATTAACATGTACAATGAACACCCTAAACATCTCTGAACAGATGAGCTGTTGAAAGCTTGCTTCTTTAATTTCTTCAGGGCTTTTGAACACTGAAGTTGAGCAAGATCCTATGAATTCAGTATTCTCTCCTCATAGTAAAAAGGTCCACATGAAAAACTTCATATATTCTCCTTCCAGTCCTTTGAGATCTAGGAAAAACAGCACATGGTCTATTTGGTCCCACTTTAATCCTTTAAGCAGCACTAAAAGGACCTTTAAGCAGAAAAGTATCTTCTTATGACACTCTGAGGGGCCTATACCATTTTGAAGAGGAAAAGAGAAAAGTGCTGTCTTTGGCAATGACTGTGAAGAGGTCGTGACATCCTCAGCACCAAAACCTCTCTGGTATAGAGCAGAGAGGTCCAGCAGGGACAAAACAGAGGAGGGAAGTGAGGATGAACAGATTGCAGGGCTCTACCAGGAAGAAAGAACTGAAGAGTTTAATGTGCTGCTCTTGTACAGTGTTTTGCAAGGATCCTATCTTCTAATCCCATCTTCCAATGAGACTGCAGTATAAGAACAGGAGAGCACCCAAGAGCAGACCTCAAAGACGATAAATATCCTCCCCTCCTCACCACCACAGTGTGTGTCCTTAGTGAAGTGCCTGGGGGGCAGCCAAGAGATCCCGTGCTGGCAGCAGTCCTCCCTGCAGAGCTGCTCTGCAAAGGCCTCCTGCTCATGAGGCCGCCCTGTGATAGCAATGCCTCAGCACACTGCGCACTGTCCCTGTGTGATATCTGGCTCCAGCTGGGGACCCTCCCCTGTGGGATTTCTAGCAGGGGTGACAGCACAGCCATGAAGGTTACCAGCACCTCACAGGAGAGCTTACTGAGGCCAATAACAAATGCACCTCCCCGGCTCCCTCCACCTTTTCTTCCTGTGTGGAGCCAATTCTTCTCCTCTAGAAGTCACCAGCTGCTCTGAGCACACCACAAGCTGCTCAGAACAACTTCTGGCCACTCTCTGTGTCTTTGGAAAGTACCTGCTGTATCACTGGCTGTTTCTGCAAATAGATCTATACCAAGTCATGTGACTTTCCTTACTTGGCTTCAAGCTTTTTTCTACCAACATGGCAAATTTGGGCTCCCATCTCAAAGGTGAAGACAGATGAGAGTTGTCAACCCTGTCATAGCAGGAGTTCAGTTATTCTTCAGCAAAGCATAGTATGAGGAAAGAGAAAAAGCATGTAGTTGCCCAAATGCAAGGATTCTACAGAGCCTGCATATGGGATGAAACACTTCTGCAAGACATTGCCCTATTACAGCTTAAGCAAAGCTCTGTCACAATGTCACCCAGTTAATATCTAAGTGAAAGGAGAGCTGCTTAGGCCAGCCACAACCACAAAGGGACACAGCACGCTGCTGCCTGTGATCAGGAGGGGCAGCCAGCACATTTTGCCCAAATGTGCCCTCTCCTGACCCAAAGGGAGGAACTTGCTGTTTCATTACTGCCTATTAGTAATGATGAGCACTGGGTACATCGAGTTTTCCACCTTTGCGCTGTATTGCAAGCATTATCATTGGTGAGACTCCTATCTGATAATTACAGTATGTTTACCAGCCCTGTTTGATACATGTGGGAGCCAATGAAGAAATGTGAAGTGACACGGGCAGTGCTCCCAGCCAAAGGTCCCTCTGAACCCAGGAGTTCTGGCTGGCTGGAACTAGACCCTGCCCACTAAAATCCATCCAGACACAGCATCCAGTAAATGACACTGCCATGCCCCTTGCTCTCTACTCCTGTCCACGTCCTAGCTAACTTCTGACAGTTTTGCTCACCCTATTCTAAAACAGAGGGGGTTTTTTTCTACATACCGGCTTGGTGGGTTTGTTTTTTTTTTCTTGTTTGATTTTTCTTTTTGGTACCCCCCCAGAACCATGTCTGAGAAACCAGGTTCCCAGAATGGATGCTGCAGGGACAAGAGGGTTTCAGGGTTGTTCCTCAAGCCTCTGTTTTTAGTGAGATTTGGGAGGCTGGGCTGTATCACATTGTGCTGAGAACACAAAGCCAGAAATGAAAGAGGAAAGAGCAGCTTGTGTCAGAGGCCTTTAATTCAAAAGGGAAGAGTGAGCCACAGTGAACACCTTCAACACATCAGCAACGTGAAATCCTGAGGCCACCAATTAGCCTAGGTATGGGGAGAGGGGCAAGCAAAGCAGGCAAGACTGTAGTCCAGTGCACTAGCAGATGAGTTTCCAACAGCCCCAAAAGAAGAGAGCTCCTGGGTAAAACACAGCTTAATGACCATTATTTCCAAGAACACAAGTAACTTATCTGTAAACATCACTTCCCCAACTAAGCATTAGCTGGGGGAAAAAAAAAAGCAGCAGCTCTGGAGAGAGAGACTAATTACATAGTTCTCAACAGCTGGACTTTGATCATAATTACAGTGCCTTCATCTTACATTAGCCGCTTTCAACTGTGGATAGGTGGGCACGTCTTGGAAGGTGGAAATCCCACCCATTTCAGATAGTTAGCTCATTTTATGACTCAGAGCTAGCCTGGGTTTTCTGCAGCACAGGATGAGCTCCCACGGTACCATCCAAACAAGTAATTCATGGGGGTCAGTGACCTGGCACTTCAACACAGGTGCTTCTTCCTTAAAGCAGCACCTTCCCAGGAACAGAAGCCAAAGCACTGAGTCTGTTTTCTCACTGATTTTGACCATTTCACACAAACCCCTTTATGAGAGAAGCAGAAGTAGAAATACAGTGATGCTTTTGTTCAACTCCATTATTGCTGAATTTTAGCATCTCTTAGCTCTTTCTGTTTAGAAGAAAAAAAGATGAGCTCACCCAGGATATACCTTTCTAAGCTCACTTCAGACATTCACACACTACATTTGCACCCCCCACTTCTTTACAGGGATGTACATTGCTGTCAGTGCCTGGTGCCCCTCTGTCTGTCTCTCAGCTGCGCTGCAGCTTCAGCACTAAACTCCAGTGCCCACAGCAGCAAGTGGGCCTTGTGGAGGAGGGTGGTGGTGGTGCTGCTGTCCCATGTCCCAGCTGAGTTGTCTGTACTTTTAAAATCATAGAATCATTAAGGTTGGAAAAGACCTCATCAAGTCCATCAAGTCCAACTGTCAGCCCGACACCACTATGCCAACACCATTTTATGGGGTGCAGGGGTTGCTTTTGTTTTAATGCCCACATTTACAAAGAAATAAATAGCCTAAATGAGAGAGCTAGGCTGTTGAGACAGGGACTGCTGTTACCTGAACAATAACACACAGCACTGGGATTCTGGGCACCAGGTTACTTTTTCTCTGTGGCAATTAATTACTGTGTTGTTTAGATATACCGTAGCAGCAGCACATAGTTTCACTGCTGTGAAGTGACAGGTATTAAGTATACAAGCATTATAATGTCACATTAGTTAACGCTCCTAAGCGTGGTCTGTGTTCACCTCGACAGCGGAAATGTTTTAGCTGTCTCCCACGCTGTCTGCCTGCTGGACACCCCGAAAGTAAAGAGATTAATAGATGAAGCAACAGCAAAGGGTAAATGTAAGCCACAAATTTTAGAGCTGACTGCGATTTATAGCTGCTTCCCCCTCCACATGGGCCTACAGGGAAATCTGTGTGACCCCCACTCATTTTAACAGGGTTTCGAACACTTTTCGCTATTGCTATTTTGCCAGCATGCCTCAGCTCAACGTTATCAGTTTGCTGTTTAGATTATTACTAGATGTAATTTTAAAGTTGCGAAGAAACACACCGGTGCTAGCTAAATAAAGCACTTTGACCACATCAAAGCAGAAGTGTTTCAAACTGCATAAACTAAATGCAGTTATGAAACTATTCAATTTTGTTAAATCAGTCAGATGAATGTCACCCAGCACATCGTGAATATTCAACCAATGGAACTTAAGGCTGAAGGCCATCTATGTCTTCAGGCTGAGAGAAGTATCTCTGGGACCAACTTGCAGCTGATTTTGACCTGTGGCAGAGCACAGCCACTAATAACTGGACAAATGCCACTCTCAGCTCATGTAAACAGACATGCATAACAGCTGAGACCCGTTATTACTCTAAGCTACATCTTGATCAGGTTTTATAACTGAGCGGTGTCACAAACTTTATCTGTCCCAAGCTGTCCTGAGGCTTCCCATACCACAATGGTCACTTAAAAACTCATCATGCTGCTAAAGCATATGGCAAGAAGCAGCATTTCTAGTGAAAGGCCTGACTTGCTGGAGGATGCAGATCTAAACGTGAGAAAGGCCCATTTAAACAGTTCTACAGAATATAACCAAGGGAATTTTTTGTCTTCAATTCGTGCTCCACCAGCTGGTTTGGTTTTTTTCCCTGAGCCACAATGCCAATGTTATGAACCTGTTCTTTGACATAGGATGGGATGTGACTGGCAGGAGTTCACAGGGACTGGGAAGCTGTCCCAGAGCTCAGGTACGCTTCCCAGTGCATCTTTACACTTTCCAATTCTGTTTTGTCATCTTGGATTTTTTTTTGTTTTGTGTTTTTTGTTTGGTTTTTTTTTTTTTTCCTGTTTGGGAATTTGCCTGGCTGTGGCTTCCAGCCACTGAAACTTCTTCATCTGTTAAAGACCCCATGGCTGCCAGCCTGAATCCACCTTCCCAGATGGGCATTGTTCTCATACTGCTCTTCTCCTGAACACATACACATCCCTGCCAGGGTCAGACAGTGCTGGGTGGGTTTGCAGGAGATCAGAGCAGGGCTGCGTGTGCCTGGCCAGCCCCGGGGCTCGTGTTGTGGAAGGTCTCGCCAAGGAAACCAATACCCCCAGCTTCGTTCCACATTCCTCTGCTACGGCAGCACAGCCAAGGACCGTGTGCTATTTCCCAGCTCCCCTCCTCTCCTTCCCCTCCACTGGCCCCCAACACGGCTCCTTGTCACTGCCAGGTCTCCACACTCCTCCCCAGGACTCTCACACAGCAGTGGCACTGAGCACCCAGCAGAATAAGAGGGGGGAAAAGCACCCCACAAACACTGCAACAAATAATAATAGTGGGGGGAAAAAGAAGAAGAGATCACAAAGCTGCCTGTAATGCTGTGGGCTGGGTGACGGTGGCCAAGCCCTTCCTTCAGCAGACAGCTATGCAACGCAAGCAGCCTTCCCCTGCACCCTGCAGAGGATGTAGAGTTAATAGTTAACCCTTCTGGGGATCAAATGCCTTGGTGAGACATCATCCAGGGCTTTTTCAAAACACAGCCAGAATCTAGCCTTAAAGTAGCTCAATAAGTGACTGCACTCAGAGGATTTCACCTCTACGAACTTTACGACTGGAAAAATACCATCTACATGTCATTTACATGCTTAAATATAGTATCTTCTATTGGGAGAAACAAACAAACTGACAATGTGATACCATGATACCTCATTCGGACATGCTCTTTTATCTGCTGGGAAGTTATAAAACTCAGCATAACAACAAAGCTAAAATAAGAGCGGTTGTCAGGCTCTGAAGTTGGCTGTTAAACAGAATAAAAGAATATTCTTAGAAAAGGACTCTCTCTTAGAAGGCAATTTTTTCTTCTTTAATTCTTTTAAATGATTTATTTATCCTTTAAATTCTAAAATCTCAGAGCTTAGTAGTTAAGCTCATATTCTTTCCAGGAGCTTTTTCATTTAAGGGAACAAATAAACACGCTATAGAAAGCCAAAGCAATTCCAGCACTACCCAAAGCACAGAGTAACCTTCTGCTCCAAAACACAGGGAGAAGATATTATCAGCTTTCATGTTATTTATCATATATTTTTTTCCTCTAATGCCAAAGAGGAAAAAGGAGGTATCTTATACGGATGCCTATAATTAAACAGTAACCTGTTAGAAAGCCAAAAATAATAATAAGCTCCACTGAGCATGAAGAGAGCAGCACATTTTTTCCGCATGCAGCCCAGCTGCCGCTGGACGATAGCAGAAAAGTTAACAATTACACAAGACACTCAGATCAAACCTGCGATAGGAGGGAGTTACGTCATGCTCAGAGACTCACCGCTGGATGCAGGGATCAGGGTAGTACTGCAAGGTGGTGAAAGGTGCCGGTTCAAAATTCATTTCTTTTGAGCCCCTCTTTGGGTACAGACCAGAAAAAAAAAAAAATATATATAAAGCCAGCAGGCTAAAAGCAATAAGGTCAAGTGGTACAGGAGGTACAACTTTAGAGATTTATTTTACACTTGCGAATGGGTGGGATCTCCCAGGGACGTGGCCAATGGGATTCATCAAGTGACCTGAGCATCACCACCAGTCCCTCCTCACCAGCTGGGCATCTTTTGCACAGATATTTTCCCCTCCTCTCAACATCCTTAATAAACTTTGGTGTATGTCGGCCACACTTGTTGGGAGCTCATCTGGGGCATCTCTGAACTTCTGATCTTGCCGGTCATTCGTTGCCTTCTCGCCTGACTTCATAGTTTAATTTTGGCAGCTCTTGTGATTTTGCAAACTGCTGTGGCCGCTGGTCATCCTCGTCTCCAGATGGCCGGAGTTTCCTCTGCTGGGTGCAGCGCCCGTGCTGAATTTCATCGTACTTTAAAAGCTTTCCTTTCTGTGGCTAATACCTGTGTAAAGTTGCCTGGGGAAATTTTCAGTCTTTCTCGTGCCACAGTTCAAACAGTCTGTTGTGGTCACAGTTTCAAAAGCTGAATGACAAAATATGGGGAAATTCCTCAATTAAAATTAACTCTGAACTTTCGCTCCTCTGTCTCCCCTTCCTGCCTTCCTCCCCCCAAGAAAACTACCAAATAAAATTGTTAATGTTTCCCTTCTATATCTTTTGACTTTTTTCTAAAGAGGATTAAGATGATATAAAACTCTTTCACTGTTTTAGTGTTCTGTAAATAATATATATGTTTTCCACATGAAAAACAACAATACTTTCTAATAACTTGAGGAGAAAATAAAAGTGAGAAAAAAAAAGAAAATAAGATTCATATCTTTCAGGCCACTAAAGCCTAAAGAAACAAAAGTGAAGTCCACCAAAACAAATTACCAAAGATGAAAAGCAGATTTAATTTTCCTGAAGGAAAATAAAAGCCAGAAGGAAAGACCTGGGAGAATCCCTGCCACCTTTTTTTTCTTTTTTTTTTTTTTTAATTCACACAGAAAATAATTCAGGAAAGCAACCCGGTTTGCTCCCCTATTTTTCCCCCTCCATGGCTCATCCAAATAGTACAGGCTGTAAACCTATCCTGGTTTTGTGGTTTTGGAGAATGAATGAAATATGAATCAGGAGCTAAATTAAAATGGATTCCAGCAGGAAAAAAATAGCGTCCATGTATCTATGCCCCAGTGGGACTGCATCTTCAAGCAGATGTATATGTTCGTGTATATGAAGAAAGGGGAAGGGGCTGCCCTGTAGCTCACCTACGGTGATCTTTTGTGCTGATGTTAGCACAAATACCAACTTCCCAAGTGAAATCCAGGAGCTCTCTGAAACAGCAGCAATTGCCTCTTATTTTTCCCCTCAGTGTTTTCCTTGTAGGAAATTTTGGTTTGAAGAATGTCATGTGGAAACATTTTCTTTGCTGCCTGTGCCAGGGTGGCAGGGGAGCTATTTCAGACTTGACATTCTCCACCCACACTCAGCCTGATAGTTCCCAACATCTGTGAATTGTGAATCCTGTAAACTCGCAGGGCTGATCCCTATCCAAGTCCAAGCAGCTTTCATTACGATAAGTGGCATTCGCCAAGGAAGAGAGGCTGGAAACGAAGGATGTATTTATTAACTGAAGTTATGGGCTCCCTTGGTGCTGGACATTGCTTCCTCTGCCTGGTCTGTGAAGAAGCAGTAATACAAACACCTTTCTTCTCTTAAGCTGAGCCCTGGAGTAAACACCAGACATCATAGCCTGCATCACTGGGGAAGAAGTGTGGAAATGTCCAAATCAGGCTCTACTGGGGAAGGGAGAGGGGGAAATCACACCAGGGCTTGTGTACACACAATGTAGCCCAAGGAGCAGAGCTGCAGAGTGGCTGCATCCCCTTCTGCTGCTGAGGTCAGGGCTGTGTTTACCCCTGTGCAGCCACCTCTCCTGAGGCAGTAAATATCGCCAGGGATTGGGCAAGGAGGGCCAGGAACCAGTGCAAACTTGTGGTCCACGTTGCTAGCCTGGCTCTGGTCTAAGCTTTGAGCATCCACCCTTAACTATAGACACAGTGGGCAAGTCCTCTCCCTACACAAACCATTTGAGCAAGAGCTTGGGTTCATGCTCTCTTGCTCCAGGACTCAGTTTCAATCTGTACCCGTGGGTGTGAGTATGGATAACCAGCCTGGCTGGGGAGGTGCATGCAGGCACCAGGTTGTGCTGTAGGTACACTGCTGTGACCTTGTACTTGCTCCTAGACACACACCAGAAGTTTGTTGGATTTCTTTGACCATGCCCACAGTGGGAGTAGCTGTTAACTCTGCAGGCCTGGCTTCACAAACGAATGGCCATGTGCTGTGCGCTCTCCCAACAGCCTGGAAGTGTTTCTCTTTCCTGATAGATTTTAGCCTAAAAGAAATAAACATCATGCAAAAGAAATACCATGCAAAAATGGCCATTCTTGTGAAATCTTGCCCTAACTACTTCTCCACATGAGCTGGACAAAAGTCTTTCCCAGCACGGCCTGGGTTCCAGGACCAATACACTAGGAGCAGGGGAAGGCTGGACAATTCCCACCCAGAAACTCAAAACTGCTTGTCCTAGTTTTGGTCAGTCTCCTCACCTGGCACATACCCAGATAATGCTGTGTGCCCAGATTACACAACCCAAGGGCTTTGTGAAGTACAATAGGCAGCTCCTGGAATGGATGCTGCTGGGCTGCGTCTGCCTCCAAGGATGAGCCTGACCCTGGTTTTATACTATTTTAATCTCTGCACAGCAGAGCACCCCTTGGTACTTCAGGCATGTTAAGCACAAGTCTGCTACAGCCCGAACTACTGAGCCTGGGATTCCCACTTTTAGTGCCGAACACGTCTAGCAGCACCACAGGCAAGAAGAGGCAGTTAGCCTCCAGCTCACAATTCACACCAAAAGAATAACTTATCCTGAAAAAATATAATTAATTTTAAAAATAAGCACCACATAATGTAATGAGTAGTAGTAGCTTGGAGCAGGGCTCTCTTCTCACTCACAAGGCACTGGGTGGGAGGGGGTGTCTAGCAAGGTAATTTCCATAAAAACTTCAAAAGGGGCCACCAACTGCCCAAGGTCCTTACCAATCCTCATGCCTGGGGCTGGGCAAATGCAAATAGCTCAGAGCTTGGCTCATTTTGGCACTGTACACAGCACCTGGCTGCTTTTCCCAGAGAGAGGACATTTTCAGTCTCCCACATAAATCAGGACATGTTTTGAAGTAGCTCAGAAGGTCCATTTTTGCTTTTCCTAGCTGGAAAATGGAGCCATGGAGATCCACTGGTGACAGTGCATAAAAACAACCTGCAAAAGTCAACAAGTGTCCTGATTTCTCTCCCCCAACCCCAGCTTCCTTCCTCCCCTCCTGCTCACAGCCAACGTTTAGCTGTGGGCTGATTCACCAGGAATTTAGGCAGAGAGATCTACCATTGCATTTAGGCTGCATCAAACTCCTCTCAGCTGTAAGGCGCTCCTTTGCATAGCACTCTCTGCAGTGGAAACACAAGCCACAGGGTGTGTGTGTGTGTATTGCCAGTACCCCATGCATAGCTGGGAGGCTCTTCAGGCTCAGTGGTATTTGGCCAACCCCATTTGCACTGCCTTAAAAAAAAAAATAAATCTACTGGGAGATGGGGCCTGAGACACTTGAGAGATGAAGATTTTGGAGTGGTTCTGAGTAGGTACGTGAAGTCTAGCAAACTTCACCACGGAAGCCTGGGAGCACAGGCAAGGGAGAGCTTCTAGCAATGAACTGACTGCCTTAGAGGTCTGCTAAGAGAAAAAGTAGTTTGTAATATTCTCAGTTTTCACTACCCTTCCTAGGAGATTTCCTTGCTGGTAACAAGGGTGATGCTAATCTAACATCAGCAGGCACGTGTCCTGCAGAAGCAGGGCAGAAGCCAGGGTGTCGGGGATCTGTCTGGCCAGTGGATTTACAGCTGAGCCTCTAGTGCTTGTGGTAAGCAGGCGGCACGGGGATATGCGGGGGAAGTATGTGTGTAGGTGGGCAAGAATGCAGGGCATCGCTCCGCCACTGCTGCTTTCACGTCTGGGAGAGAAAAACAGCCAGAGAAACAGCTGTGGACTACTCTCCCATTACCCCTCAACGCACCCTCTCTACAGCTTCAATTTAAGATGTGATTGAAATGACCATGAGATTAAGTTTTAGTGGAGGCAAACATATCCTCAGGAGGAGACTGCCGGGGATTTATAATGGTCTCCCCACCACAACCCAAACTCAGTGCTGGGATGCCTGCGTGCTAGCCCCAGTCCTGAAAAGGAGATGGTTGCCTGGCATCTCTGCAGCTTCAGTCTTGATCTACACGTCTGCGGACCTCTGAATGTCTTGGAGCTAAGGAAGACAGGGAAGGGGAGATGCCAGCTTTGCTCTGAGCCACCTTTGCAACTGCTGGCTTCAGGATTTGCCTGGAATCAGCCCCACCCTTTACACCAGGGGATGAAATGTTTTATTTGCAGCTTGGGGTTTCCAGGGGAGTGGCTGTGGTCGTTTTGGTTTAAGTTAAAATGAATTTCTTTTAAGAGCAAGAAGTCTGTGGGATATTTGGGGATTTTTTGTTAGAAGAAGTTGAAGAGGGGGAAATAATTCCCTCACACCAGCAATAAAATGTCTTTAGCTTGGATATCGAAGGGAACAGGAACACAAAACATCAGTGACTCTTTTGAGCACATTTCCCAATTTCAACTAAATATTACAGATGTTTAAAGGTCTCAAAGATATTAACTTTTTGGGAGTTTCATGAACAGAAGCAAGCAGAAGAGCAGAAGACAGACAACTTCAGTTCAGTAACTTCAGTGAAGGGAAAGAGGCAACAGGAGTATATCCCTCACAGAAGTATCAGAACTCTGGCTTTTGGCTCATACAAGCCTTCTCCCCTGCCTCCATACTGAGAAACACGGGACAGGGAGAACAACAAACTTTAAAAATAAATTAATAAATAAACCCACAGCAATTCTACACACAATCTTCTCCATTACCCCAGCACCTTTTGTTCCTACTGCAAACACAAACCAGTAAAAAAAAGCAGCACAGGTACTCAAACCTCAGCCCCTCCATGCTGGCACTGCCCTGCATGAGGAGCCCAGAGTTGCTGGTGGGTACATGAGGGCCTGAGCCTAGGCAGCAGCTCCAGGACAGCACTGTCCAGATGCTGCTGCAACATCTGCAGTCCAGGGCATGCTTGGTCACTGGCAGCCAAGTCTGGGCCCAGGACTGGTGACTACTCAGTGAGTGAGCAGTCCAGCACAACCCTGGGCACAGTCAAAAGGAAGCTGACAAATGCACCTTAACATACTGCTCCCCACATCCTCATCCTCCTCCTGCTAAATCTGAACATATCTGTGCTAACAACTGTGGACTTTAAAATACACACCAGCTTCAAGATGCTGTCTGCATGTGATACCATGCACCTGGGGCACTGTCCTCATGTTGGCCATCAACTGTTACAGAGACCTAGGAAGTAACAAAGTAGATGGCACTGTTACAGCCCTGCTTAGCAGGGCAACGTGAACTACTTTCAGAGCTGTCTGGTTGCCTTTAGTGTCTCCTCTGTCACATCTGTAGTGTGAGAGCATCATCCACTCACAGAAAAGGAGAGTATAGTTTGGCATTTTCCTTTGCAGGGATAGCAAATGCTTTCATGAGGCACAAACTACTTCCTGAGCATTTTTGTCCAGGATCTTGTCTCATCCGGGACTCAGATGACAGGGACTGACTACCCTGCAGTGGAAAAGCTGAAATGTTCCACTTTCTACCCCCTCACCATCACCTACTTTGTAGTCTTTGTCTGGCAGTACATGCTATAGTCCTCTGATTGAGCAATCCCGAAACTATTAATACTTCCAAGTGACCCAGAACAGCTACAACAGGAACTTCTAACTGCTTCCTTTCTACTCCAATCCCACAGCTTCCAGAAAAGCACTTTTTACTCCTCTCCAGATGTACCACAGGTTTATGGAGACTTCCAGCTCCCCCAGGACAGTTAGTGGCTTCCCTTGTTCACTCCGGTTTTTCTCTTTCCCAGCATCCAGGGCAAAGCCTAGAGCACCCATCTCAGCAGGCTAATTGGGACTGTGCCCTGGGTCTCCCACAAATGCCAGCTCTGCATGTTTCCTTGGGATCACTCTGAGCCAAAGATTCTGCCCGAGGCTGGTTTCACTTCTAATGCATCAGCCTTTATCTCACTGATCCCCCACCAAGATCCTCAGAGACGTAGTTTCCTACATCACAGTCTGATGGTAAAACCTCAGTACAGCAATGGATGTCCCATATTCTGGAGACATTCCCACCACTGAGGGCCACACTGGGTCTTTTTTTTTTTTTCCAGAGGGAAGTTTTGCCCCTTGTTTTCACCTGGCAGGAGAAACAAGATATGAAAGCAGGCTTGAAGCTGAACATGCATTTTGGAAGCTGCAGTCTCAATTTTCTCACCATTGAGGAGTCATCAGACAAAACTCTAACTGTAAAGGCAACACCATCAGTGAATAGCAGATATGAACACTGGAGGGGTTTCTATTAGCTGTTCCTAAACACCAGGGCTCTTGTCTCTATGGAGAGGGAGCGGGAGGAACCATCTCAGAGACCAACATCAGGACACCAACACCCTAAAATAGAATTGGTGCCTCTGCTCCAGCTCCCTGGCATACCATGGAAAAACCCAAGTCCTATGGTATTCATGGATGCAGGAAGAAAGTGAGGCACAGAGAGCAGGGACTGTAGTGATAAACCAGAGACAAGGTCAAAAGCAGACTCCCCTCCTATAGTCAGCTCCCCGGCAGTTCTCTGGTCCCAAGAGAGCCTGCCCTGTCCTTGAGAACTGCAGGACACAGCGCAATAATCCCTGCGGGCAACTCCTACTGCCCAAGGTGGGGAGGCAGCAACAGACCGGACAGGCAGAGGGAATTTCCCTCCCTGATGTCAGTGCAGCTGCACCACTGTCTCCAGGCGTTCCAAGACATAGCGGGGCCACAGCCTGGGCTGGAGGTCAGAGCACCCCAGGACAGGTGGCAACACCCTGCTGTGGGGTTGGGATTGCATATCAAAAGGGTGGCAGGAGCTGTGTAGGTGGAAGGCTTGGCCTCCCCGTACAGCTGCCATGCAACATGTCTGGCATTCTGGTGAGAACTGCACCACAAATACACATGGTTTCATTGCGCCCTGCGGGGTCAAGCCCAGGTTGAGGACAGAAATCCCAGTGACCACATCCTTATGGGTGAGGGCCTGACCCAGCTCTGCTGTGCAGTGGGGTAGGTGACAGAGGGCAGGACCAGGACCTCCCTGCAGTTTCCCTCCAGTTTTCTAGCACAGGCTTACTCATCCTCTCATCCCAGACCCATCCCAGTTTTGTCACACTCTTGTCCCATCTCCCAGGCCATCACAAGCCACAGAGGGTGGTGCATGGGCAAGGATATCAGCTTCTGAAGTGCTGGTGACCGCCAGCAGCACCAGACCAGAAACAAATGAAAGAGGTTTGCTCTACGTGAAGCAAGGTGAAAGCTTTCAGCAAGTTGCCTGCGTGGAGAGGTTCATTCAGAGAAGGTCACTAGCAAGGATGGCATTTACTGTCAGCGTCAATGGAGGGGACAGAAATGCAGTAGACTGAATATTGCTGCATCACCTATCTTTCACTCCCTCTAACCTTTCCTTGTGAGTCAGAGCTGAGCTGAATCGTAGCAACAACTTGTTGCTTCTATCACCCCTGATGTTCTCCATCTCCTGCATACTCCACACAAGCAGAAACCTCTCTGTCCTTTTGACAGCTTCAGAAAAATAAATTCTCCATGCAAAAGCATTGGTCTCAAAAGAATTTCTCATTTCCAAACAGGATACAACAAAAACTCACTGCTTGGCTGACAGGGCTCTAGTTCCCAGGATTAAGGCTATGTCTGTCTTTCAATCTGAGGTGCAAGCACAGCTCCTGCAGGCATACCCTAACTAATGGGATTAAAGCCAGTTCAAGAACCAGTAGCAATTAAAGCAAAAATCCCCAAAGCATTAACCACCAGCAATGGAAGCCCTGGTTGCAAACCTACACATCCTCTGCTGAAGCCTGCACTTCCACACCTCCCCAGCCAGCAGTACTGAACTCACCCAGATTACTATTAACATGGGTGTGTTCACAAAGGTAATAATTGCCCTCCTGACTGTGCTGGAGAACACCTGTGTTTAGGGGCACAGGGGTCCTTTTCCAGGCTTACAGCTTGGAAAAACAGTAAGGGCAGTACATGCTCAGCTCTGCTAGTCAGTCCATCCTCCTCAGGATGGAGAACAAAATCCACTTAACCAGTGACAGTAAAGTACATGGGCATAAAGTGTTTGGTGTGAAAGTTAATAAAATCATCTCAGAGCAAAGATCAGGAAAGCTGAAGAGCCGGTGTTTCATGTCTTTATGGAGAAGATGACTTAAGGAGATTCTCTTGAATTACCCCCATCCTTGCACTTTGGTGTTAATAGCCATACGTGCACCCTTGGGAGGGGAACCAAACCAAAAACACCCCAAAACCTCCTATGCGATATGGTCAGAACTTCGCACCTCACTTTTTCCAAAGTGAAATAATTTCTGCTGTGACTCAACCTAAGCACGTCATACATTGCATGCTTGAAACAGTCCAAAGATTAAACCTCTCTCCCAAGTTCTCAAGCTCAGCCTTCAGCTTCTCAAACCAGGGTAATTTCCTCATTGCCACAGGATGGCAGAAGCCAGCGTTGCTCTTCGCTAGGAAGCAGAGCTGCCAGAAGCAACACACCATCTGGGTAACCCCAGCTAAACAAGAGGTACTTAACACACACGATGTCCTACATTTTTAGAAACCCAGTCCCTCCTTCCGGGGGATCAAACCCCCCCAGGCAGCAATGCTGGTACAAGGTGCAGCACACAGCAGGCAGAACGACAACCAAGAGTTGATTTCCAAGAACCGACTTCTTAAAAACCTCAGGTATAACTTGTTTCAAAGCAGCGCACATTTGCCATACAGGAAAGCAAGTTATTGTTAGTGCACGTAACAGTGCCATCTGGTGATCCCTGCCACCGTGCTATTGACAGCTGTACAGTGGCGGGCAGCCACCCAAACCTCCTGGTACTTGTGAGACCAGCTCCAAGGTACTCAACGGACACTTCTTTGAAAAGTCT
This sequence comes from Phalacrocorax carbo, assembly GCF_963921805.1. Taxonomy (NCBI): domain Eukaryota; kingdom Metazoa; phylum Chordata; class Aves; order Suliformes; family Phalacrocoracidae; genus Phalacrocorax; species Phalacrocorax carbo. Next base: position 38,574,772 of record NC_087519.1, on the reverse strand, counting down.
CACTGCTGAGCACAGCTGCTGTCATCTCATAGGATGGCAGGCCTATTTCTGACTCAATCTGAGAGTAAGGATAAAGGTGGGGGACTGGGGGTTTTTGGTTGGTTGGTCGATTAAAGGTTTGGGTTTTTTTTAATCATTTGTTTGTTCCTTTAGTTGGTTTTTTTCCCGCCTACCAGCTTTCCTGAAAAGTCCTGCAAGCATGAGTTTTAGTGAAGCTGAGCTAGGTCTCTCAATTCCCCATCCTATTACCATCCATCTGAAGGCTGAGAGAACCAAATCCTGCCTTTTGTGGCATCTCTACAGCTCCCCGACTTTCCATACCCTTTTCCAGGGACTGTTCCAGACTCACTTAAAGACCATGATCTCTGTAGGTGTTAAAGCAGAGGTCAGCTCTGTCTTGCAGGGGTACAGTAACCCCGGAGAACAGGGTATTTTAGCCCCTTGGCCCATATTTGAGACAAATGCAGAGCTGGGAAGCATCATTCCTGCTTTTTTTTTTTTTTTTAAAGTCACCCTTCGTAAAGGTACAGCTCCAAAGCAGGGTACATGTTTCTCAAACAGCATCAATTCAGAAAACCTTAATGCCGCTTGCCTGCCTCCTGCTCAAGGATTTCCAGGCAACATCCACAATCTGCATTAACTCTGCTTAAAGTAGCAGCCTTTGCAACTCCTGCAGAGCCCACCTACCATACACACAGCTCCTGCACCCAAATCTGCTGCAGCCTAAAACAGCACCAGAGGGACAACCAAAATGTGTGGCATGCTGTCACTATTAACCACTGAACAGTTATGGGCTGCCCACATGCCTATAATCCACAATAAACATCAGGTAATTGACATTCCCTTCACACTCACTACACAAGAGGTGCCTCCCAAGTCCTCCTGGGACATGTCCTGGAAAAGCAGGGGCCACCTGAGGCTGATCTCAGCTTTGAGAAAAACCTGTCGCTTAACGCAGGTCTTTTCAGCCTGCTGGAAGGGAAGGAGAAGATACCTCTGAAACCTCTCAGGCAGCTGCAGCCCTGGCAAGTGCATAGATAATCTACTCATGAATGTCCCAATATCCCAAGTAGATACCGATTAATCTTTTCAGTAAGTTGGCTAAGAAGATGAAGAAGGGAAATTAATATAGTCTGATCAAAAAAGCATTTCCTCTTGTATCTTCTCAGTCTTTGGGAATGGTCCAGAACTGTACTTGTTCTCTTTGTGGGAGAGTGGGCCTCTTATACCCTTGGCAGGTTGTATTGCAGCTGTCCCTCTGTCCTAAATAAATAAGTGAAAAACCAAAACAATCACCCTCAAAAAAAAACAACAAAAACCCCCACCACACCCAAAAACATAACAAAACACCCCATAAACCCACAAAAAGCTCCAAGCAAAACATAGAAAAACCCCAACTTCCACAGTCTGCAAAGCTCTTGGTAATACTGCTCTTTATGCTTCTTTGCCTGATGCTAGCTCCTAGCCTTTCTCCCAGGAAATCAGAAGCTTATTCACTTGCTTCCAGTTCTATTGTTGTAAGATCTCTAATAATCCATACGTGAAAGTGGTGTTAAATATGCATTAAATTATTATTACTGATAACAACATTTAAAAGAACTTTATAAAGAAAATGTGTTCCTATCTAAGAGCACCTAATTAATGACTTTTTCCAAATAACTTATCCTAAAGCATAAGCGATCAATTACTAGGCAGACATGCTTTAAGTCTCTTCTAAAACAGATTGCAACATGCAGATTCGGTGCTGTTAAAACAATTCACATGCCTTTTTCACATATGATTTCAAGTTACTAAGGTAAGCAAGACCACACAATATAACTTAATACATAGCAATCAAAAATTTCCACACAATCCTTTAATATAGAGCCACGTCCCTATGTACAAAGTGGTGCAACAGACTTTCCCTGAAGTCCCAAGTCCTGCAATTGAAGCTTAAGCCCAGCAAAAAAAGAATTAAAATTCTTTGGTTGCTGCTGAATCACTGGCTGCATTGGGTTATTTTACTGTGCATTAGACTTTAATTATAACTAAGCTCTAGCCATCTGTTCTACTCTCTAATTATAGATGCAACAAATATTTCACAATTCCAACTGTTAAAGAGATCTAAGATCTCAGTCTATAGTGTGCAAGGTCGGCTTCATTAGGACCCTCCACATTCTTGTTTAAAGTGCTGGGAAAGAGGAAAGAACACTGCACATGCAGCCTGCTGTTATTAATCACTAGGAAGTCTTCGCTACATCAGCTTCCATACCTCTTGGAAGGACTACAAATTACCTTCTGCCAAGGCACAGAGGGCTGAACTAGTGCTACCTGCTGGTGGCCTCTAACTCAGATGTTGTTGGTACTCTAAGAGCTTGAGAGAGGGATGAGCAATTCAGATCACCCGCTAAAGGCTCGTATCCTAGATTAGTAGCAGTTACAACATTTGGAAAGGACTCTGGCAGATAAATTCTGAGCTTTTTTGCTGTGGAGGTTAAAGACACTTCCACCCCTAGCTATCCATCTGACTCTTGCTGTGGTTGTTACCATACATGCATCCTACTAGGGTGAGTCCCTGCAAGTGCTTCAGCTGTATCACTTCATGGACCAGCGCCTCATCAACACCAAGAAAGGTGGGACTGTCTTTAGACATCACATTGTGAACAGCAGCAGCTGAAGACAAAGCCCTTATCCTGTCCCCTTCATGCCTGCTGCAGAAATAATAATCTCAGCATGATGGCCAGGCAGGGAGAAGGATTGGATGATGGAGTGATGGCACCCTAACCAGCCAGAGCTACCATGCAGCACAGCTTAATTAGTGTGGGCATTGTTACCAACTTCCCCTGCAGAGCCAGGGCTGGCTGCCTTTGTCCATAGGCTGGTAGATAGCCCAAGAGAAGAAACTTGCTGCAAGCTCTGGAGCCCCTCAGTCACCTCCCCAACAGCTATGATGAGACACAGATGCAGCTGCCTGACTGTGCCACCACCTCCTCCCTCCAGAGTCCACAGCGCTGCCCAGCCCAGAGCTTCAAGCACGCTTATAGCTATAGGGTGTGTTTGTGCCTACACAAACCACCTGGGCAACTGCCCAGTGTTTTGTGATTACAGACACCATCACTGACCTAGGCAATCCCTTGACCGACAATAGTCAGATTCCCAGTGAGCTCTGGAGCAGTTCTTCATCACAAAAAGGTTTTGTTTCACAGCAGCTGTCTGCAACTATGTTCATACCCAGGTGTGGGGAGAGAGGTACCTCCTTTTCAGGTACATGCCGTGGGCTACTTTTTGTTTGTGTGTATTTGCAGAAAGCACAAAGAAAGTGGAAAATGTTGAAGTCAGAGCTGAAGTTTAAATGTTTATATTCATTAGCGTACCAGGAAAAGTAGAGCTTTGTAGACAAAAGGGAAAGCTAAGAAAGGGTAGAATAACCCGGAAGCACATAAAGGTTTCATGGTGGGATTTCACATAGTTACATTTTAAATTATCTCATCTTCTGCATCCACAGTAAGTTTTCAGATGAAATCCAGTGGTTTCTCACCAGTCATATGTAAGACCCTCTTTACATTTCAGTCCATTTAGGTATATGCCCAGACTTTCACTCTGAATGTAATGTTAAAATGAATTTAAAAAAAAAAAAGTAATCAAACAACACTCTTCTGCTGTGCTTTGACAAGGACCCAAAACCACCACGTTTCTTGTGGTTTTCTTCTAAAATCGTTATGACAGCATTGAGTGGAATCACGAGGCAGGTTTGCTTAGTGGTTTCATTCTGAGAATATAATAGAGTCCAGAGTCAAAGCATTTATCTCTGGCATCAGGGCAAGGGATCACAGTGTTTCTGTGGGCATTCATAACCATGTGCTTGCATGTCCTAGCCTCTGGATGATTATGTATCACACAAGGTGATAACATGCACACTGAGAATAACTCTGCAGGAGACACTATGCATGGAAAGAAGCATCTCTCCAGTATTTCATTGAGGTTAGTCCCAGAGCTAAAGCCAGAAAGTCCTGCCCTGTCATTCTAGCTCAACTTCAACCCATAAGAAAAGCAACAGCAGAATAACATCTTCCTCAAGGAAGAAGCAGAGCAAAGTCTAGCATTTCCAAAGATGTCCTAAATCTTTCCAGAGCCATATGCAGAGTTCCCTTTACCCTCAGGCAACCCACAGTCTTACTTATCTCTGCAAAGGTCCTGGAAACAGGTGGCTTCCCTTTCTGCCACAGACACCTGTTTGGTTTAGGGTTTGATGTTGCATTCAGTAGCCATGTGAGAAGTGACCAGAGCCAACTCCCACTGGGCAGCCCATGGATAAGACTGCAGTCTGAGGTTCAAAACCCAAATATAAGCAGAGGTTCAAATGGCACAAAGCATTATTAACAGGACACATGGGATCCAGATCTGGGCTGAAACTGTTCTTGAATATTCAAGTCACAACAGAATTCTAACTGATTTGAGTTCTTTACCACTGGGATATTCCTTTCAGTTTAGTTAACAGGCCACAGCTGTAACTTTCCCCTTTTGGTACTTGCCCACTATTCATGCCCTGGGGAGTACTCACAAGCAAGCAGCCTGGGGAACAGGTACTCAGAAATCCCTCTTAGCACAGGAGTCAGCACTGTGAGCAGCTTATCCTGTGCTAAGAGGCTGACATGGATACTGCGAGCAAATGCCTGTGAGGAAGCTAGATTAGGGGATCTGCTTAAGGAGATTAAATAATTCACTTTGGCATCTTTCAAGAGCTAAGTTAAAAGGGAAACAGTCTTCATCTGAGTGACTTCCCCCACCTTACATAAAAGGATAAAACCCTGCTTGCTTTTCCTCCCACCAATGATCAATTTTATCCAATATGATTTCTGTTTCTGACCTCCCCTTTTGCCACTCACTGCTGCAGTTTCTGCATCCACGCAGAAACAGCCAGATCAATACTGTAAGCACTGAGAAAGGAGGAAAGCAGCACAATGAAAGACTGCAGCCCAGATGGGAGCCATTTGCTTTGAGTCAGCACGTCAGATGTGTGTTTTTACTCAGACATAGTACAAACTCTGAATGAAAAAACAGGATTTTCCCCACCCACTGCTCCATAGACACTGAACATCGCCAAGCAATAAATTCAACATGTTGCACTGGAAGATTAAGTTATGATCCTTGCATAGCAAGGACAGCTGCACTGCACCAAGGATACACTAAATGTAGAATTTTATTGATTTTGGCTGATCTCAACACCATTGACCTCAAGATGTGTATTGCTAGATGAAGTTTAATAGTGAGGAATCTGGATGGGATCGATTCCTAGTTTCTGTAGACACATTTGGCATGTCTGTGGGATATGTACATTGAATTGCTCTGCCCTGCTCTTCTGAGCAGACACACACAGAGTGAGCACTGCCCTAGCCAGATAAGATTCAGCTCAGGACCAAAAGCTATGCAGTGACACAAGCCTGGCTGAAAGCCCAGACCAATATACCCAACACCAACTCAGCCATGGCCACATGGCTCAGACCAGTGCTGGCTTTTGTCCAGACCAGACAGGGGCCCACATCTGTCTGCAAACACTGCATTGCCATCCTCTCCATCCAGCAAGGTCTGATCCCGCAAGGATCTGTGCTTAGGGTGTGCCTCATCCCTCATGATGCATCCGGCATTATCTCAGGTCAGACAATCCATATACTGTAGAAGAATGTCTTGCATTTCACAGTGGCCAAGAATTGTGCAAACCAGGCTGAGGAAGGCATTTGGCAGATTCAGGCTGTCCTTAGATGATGCAGCTGACCTAAAGCAAGTGATTTGCAGGTGATTGGATAGTAGTAAACAAGTCATCCTGCCTGCAGGGGCAGAAATCATCACAAATATGCAAGTTACAGTAACTTTCCAGAAAAGAAGAGGGAGGAATAAGTGGAAACCTGCTCCAAGATGAGTAACTACATAGAGTCATCTGCCCTAACCACTGTGCACCTGCTCTCAGGCTCTCCTGCTCCAGCCCTCAGCACCCTCATCTCACCTTCCCCGCGCTGCCACATCAAGGCGAGTACAAAGCAACTCTCCATGCCTGAGGCAGCTCAAGAATTCCCAGCAGTGCAGGAGCATGAACAGGAAAAGGGGCAGAACTGGGACAAGGAGCTGGGAAGGGTAAGAGAAAGGGCAAAGAGCCCTGTGGTCGCTGCTTCTGTTGCCACGTAGAAAAGATCAAAGGGAGCAACAGCCCCTTTCTAAAACATCTCCTGCCTACCAAGAGCCATATGAGCCAAGGTTTCCCCCCCAGCAGGCACACAACTGGTGCAGCCACAAGCACGGGTCTCCAGGGCTCCACTCACAATGAAATGGAGAGCAAATCTTGCCAGGACTGCCTTGCCATTTTGGCAGCCAACTAGCATAGGCAACTGCCTGTGGTTAGAGAGAGTCCTAGGGGTAAGAACACCAGAATGCCTCTTGCTAGGAGTTTCTGAAGAAAAATCAAAGGAGTTTGGACCATCTGAAAGGTGTAGAAAAAGATGTGTGGAGGTAGGAAAAAGCTTAATTACTCTGTCAGGGAATAGGAAAGCAGCCCTGAAGCAATGAAAGATAGGAAAACGTGATTATAGCAGAGATTGCATCCAGCACAGACAGACCCCATCAGAAAGGATAGGCTGGAGTAAGAGAGTGGAGGCTGTAGGGACTCTCTGAAGACATGTTTCAGCACAGGTATCCTCCAAAGCTGACCATGTAGGTGTAGAAACTGGGGCTGGCAGAAATGGATCAACAGTGCATTCCCTGTTTGTGCAACAGGTATGAAACTTGCAGTATTCTGTAATAGCCCTCTGAAAGAGGTTTTTGCTATCATCCCAGAAAGACAACGGAAAGATATAGATGGGACAAAAAAAAAATAATTAATCTAGGGTTAGTCAGAATTCTTCCCTGCAAAGGACACGCTATCATTGCCCTAGCTTCCCACCTATTGTCATTATAAACTATTGCTTTTCTTCCCAATAAGGTTGGGTCACACAAGAAGTTACAATTTTAATTCTTTTGGAATAATGGGCCAAGCTGAGGTAGGGCAAGTGCTGTCATGTTGGAAATTTTAGTACGTATGCTATATCTATGACTTAAACTGGTCCTACAGCCATGATCTTGTATCAACCCACGACCTTCAAAGCACAAGCTTTTGCAACAGGATTCACCACAGAAAACACATGCGCATGGATGAAAAGCCTTGTCAATGTCACATGGTTTCCTTGCAGACTCATACAGATGCACCCACAGGTATGCATGATGTACATAAATGTGCAGTGAGGGAGCGAAAAGAACCCACAAAATATGCAAATCAAGGAAGGTCCTGAGAAAAATAATGGAGAAAGTTCTTCTCAGTTGTGTGGTAACTCAGATGCCAGGAACCATGAAGCTCTCTGTATTGAACTTTGCAAATGAAAGGGATTCATCAAGAACATCCTAAGAAATGCTGGACTCAAACACCAAGTTTGCTTTCTAATGTAAATGACCTGCTAGATATTGAACATTGTGGGTTAATTGGTGGTGCTGATGAGGAACAAGTCACACAAGACTACTCCAGAAACATCAGAACTCAAAGTATTAATCCCGTGGCTTGCAAAAGAATGTCACTTCAATTAATGAGATGCTGACTTGTGTTTGTGAATGTTGGAACCCCTGAGGCTTTTATGGGAGTGAGGAACAAAACAGCCAAGCTGTTCTGATCCAGTGCAGTGGCACACATGGGGCCACTACAAACGAAATAAGAACAGACAAAAACTCCTCCTGCAGGAGACAGACAGCTAAACGTTGTGGTGACAGAGTTCTGCTCTAGCAGAACAAGGTGAGGATAAGCCACATGAAAGCTAACTTGTCTACACTGGAAAACCAATTGGAGCTGGTCTTGTGAAATGCTGCCACCTGCCACCCTGCAGTGGCTCCCACTCAGCCACTCTGTTCTTGAGCAGAAGTAGCTTTAGCTCAGAGCAGTTCAAAGGCAGCTCATCATCCCTGGGCAGCTCATCTTCTGTTTTGTACACATGACCATGTTGCATGTTGCAGAGTGATTCTGATCTGGTCAGTGTCCTCTGGTAGACAAAGCCCTGGTACTTGGACAAAGTCTGCCTTTCTAAAGCAAGATAATTATACCCAACATCATTAGCAACAAAACAATTAATTCCTAATTCCAAAGCTCTTATACAAATAAGATGGAGATAAGAAAGAACAAACCCTTTGTAAATGCAGCAGAGCATAGGGGTGCCTGCGTATGCCTCACTTAATTACCTATTCAAAAGGAACAAAGCATCTTTCGTACTGTGACTCCAAGAATTAATTAGTCTCAGTTCTCATTAAATAATGATCCAGTTCAGCTCTAATTAAATTAGGCTGCCTTTGACAATCAGCTGCAGTTTAGCTATTGAGGGTAACTAGCTCCTATTCCCCACATGTCTCCCAGGCATCAGCAGAGGCAGGGACGCTGGCAGCATCCTGCAGTCCCAGCCCTGCCACTGAGCATAACCAGGATGCCCACAGGCCATGGGAAGAGCCAGCATGCAGGAAACCTCCTGGACTTCGGGTCTTCTGTCTCAAGAACTAATGCCTCAGGGAGAACTAACTCCTCTGCAGCAAGATTACATGCATTCAGCATTGTATTTCAGCATGATCTGCTTTTTGTCACTGCTGTGTTCAGCCCCAGGTGTTCCACATACCTGTGCAAACATCCTTTCCCTGGCCACCGGAGGAGACTTGAACTGGTTCAGCCTTTGTCCTCTTCAAGGTTTACCAAGGGCAAGCAAAAAACCCATGCTGTGGGCTTCAGCTAGAGGACGAAGGACATGGAGGTTCTGCTCAGTCAGATACAGCTTCTTTAAAAAAAAAAAAAAAGGAAGTGGGAAGAAGTTTATTACACCACCCTATCATCACTGATACTGGCCCAAAAAATCTGCCCTGTGGAGGCTCAACCCAGCATTCAACACAGCTTCCCTTCTGCATGACCACTTGATAATGATGGGATCTCAATCACAGCAATATCTTTCTTGATGAGCTGGTGCCTTGCAAGTCTCATCATGCTGTGGCTGAAACAGGACAATTCACCTCCCACATTTTCTGCTCTTCCATCTGACCCTGAAGAGTGGCATAAGGTAGAGGGATCCAGCACACCCTTCAGTTAAGGGAGTGTGTTACAGCACACCAGGCTCACGAGGTCCCTGCCTGCAGCACTTCAGCAGGCTTCAATGTTTTCCAGCTCTAACAGACCCCCAAGTCAGAGATGTTAATGTTGCATTTAGGTGCCCAGTCACTTATCTTTCATTAGTCATTTAATTTTAAACTCACAGAAGAGTTTTGTACCCACAGCTTCCTCTGGTAACAAGTTACATGGTGTAACTTCTCAGAGCAGCTCACATAAGGGGAAAGAACATGCACACCTGCAAGTTTAAGACACTGTCTCCTATGGGTTGCTCTGCACTTGGCAGACACCAGTCTAGTTTTATATTCCAGTTCTTGAGAGTAAGCAAGCATGAAGGCTCTAGGTAACCTTCTCCATGGCACTCACTAGTTAGTTGACTCAAAACACACTTCCCCTCTCCTTCACTTTTTCAACTGGAGTCCTCACCTGCTTAGCTGTTTCTTTTATGGAAGATATAAAGTATCTTTGCTCATCCAATTGATTATTTTGAATTTCAACAAGATAACCAGAAACCCAAACATTTCCCAAAAAAATCACTGGAAATACAATGCACAAGAAACTCAGTGTGGGGAACCACCACACCGAAATATTTTTTCTCCTGTAGCGTTTTACAAATCCCAAGAGAAGCAAAAGATATAGAGGCAGGGAGATTATAACTGTTTGTAAATCAGTAGTGTCAAACCCCAAATAAGCATTTCAGAGGGTTTGCATAATAATATCTGTGTCAATGTGCTGGCAATAAAACATGACTGAATAGTAACATTGTAAAATGAAGTCCAACTGTCCAGAAAATACCTGCATCAACTTTCACAGATATCATCACAATTCAGTCTGATTTGAAAAGTCACCTCGGCAAACTAGCACACGCCCATCTCCCTGGCACGCTTGCACCTTTATTTCTCCAACGCAGCTATTAGGTGCCAACAAAATTCATTCAGTATTATTCATTCAGTAAATGCCTGCTCTAGAAGAAAGGCAAATGGACCTGCTGCCTCCCCCTCCACTCATTTCCCAGGCAAGTACTGCAGCTCCAAACCCCACCAAACCTCCATGCTCAGATCGTTGTAGGAACATTTAGTGTTCCAACAAGTTAAAATTACCCTGAACTCCCTGCAATCTGAGAGCTCCTGAAGTGCCCCCACATTAAGGAGATTACACAAAAATGTGAAATGCTCAAGTCATTCAAAATCACCATGTGATCAGCACAGAGTAAAGGGACATTACTGGACTGCTTTAGATGGTTCTGTAAAGCCTTGTAGCTTGGGATTCAAGCAGCACTAGTGATGTACAGACACCCCTTAAGAGGTAACAGATGGAGATGGAAAGGGGCAAAGAATAGCTGTAGCAGGGAGAGACTTCCTGCCTCAGGTAAGGTCTGTATGCCAACCACATCCAGATGCATAGCTCTTCTTACTTCGTAAGACCTGGGAATCAGTGAATGGAAACCATTCTGTATAACATATATATGTGGTCATGCTAGTCAGGAATGCAAGAACATGGGGAATGGGACAGGAAATGTAAGCCACTAAAGAGAGAGACTTGCAAGAACTGAGCCATTTTCTCAAGATAACTAAAAAGTAGTATGTGTTCCCATTTGCATTCCCATAGCACATGTACAGAAACCTCCAGAGACCTGTTAAGATGCCTTTCTTTAAGGTCTGGTTCACTGTAATGGTGTCAGAATGCTGTGTTCCCATCTCTCGTTAGAAAGGTTTCAGCAGAAGGTACTATGTCTGCAAGAAAGCTTTTAAGAAGATTCTGATAGTGTACTTCGCATCTCCCTCTACAACTTCCATACTCTCCTTGCTTTTTGAATTGGCCTGTTCCCACTACTGCTGACAGATGCTGATAAAAATACTCAACTCCTACACATTTTATGCTGCCTGGTGCCAGGTAGATAGAAAAGAAGTGCCCTATGCTTTTTGAAGGGAAGTCTACAAGAAGTGATACAGCTTTTACCAGATTTAAAAGAATCTTAATGAGAACAATTATAAAACTAGGATGTAGGAGAAGTACCAATAGGAAAGACTTTTTTTAGATGGCAGGGAATCCATTCCTCCATCAGGAGATCTCTCTGCTGTGGATTTCTAATGTTTATTATTGCATCGTAGCCTCAGTATAATGCAGTAGGGTAAAGAAAGTTCTGGCAAAACAAAACAAAACAAAAACACAAAAAACCTGCATTAAGCACCAGGCAAAGCCCTAGGAAATCTGACTTCACTATCTACCAATCACAGAACCCACTTGTCTGTTGTTAAAGTTGAAAAATTTCATGATCTATCCTGGCAGGGAAGGAAGAGAGCCTGGGAATGCACTCATTTTACAAGTTTTTCTTTCCCACTTGTATGAGAGGAAATGGTGCTGGTGGTTTTGCTGCAGAAGGAAGTAGTTCTGAGCTCATACCCTACAGCCCATGCTGTAAGGAAAGAGCTGGCCTGGTGACACACAAAGCAGATGTGCACATGCAGGGGAAGCCCGGCAAAACCCAAGTGACACAACATGGTTTTTTTAGCTGCTCTGCAGCTCTGATTACAACCACTTCTGCATCACTGCAATGAAACTACCTATCAGTGCCAGGCTTTTGCAGGGACACACACCTGAAGAGGAGCTGAACATTGCACTGTGCTCCAGGGAATGGCCACAAAGACATACCTGGGGACCCCAGGAACAGCCAGCCTGTCAGTAGGAAAAAAAAAAAAAAAGAGTCATCGGTGGGCTGTGGGATTAGTTGCTTTGGAGATATAAATTTGGATGAGCTACAGTAAGGGTTTGTTATTTCGGATGCCAAATATCTTTAAGTTAGTATCATTTCTTAGTGTTGCATTAAGGGAAGAATAGGCAGGGGAAGGAGGAAACTGAATTCCACAGCTGAAGTAGAAACACAGCTTCTGAAGCTGCAAAACGGAAGAGTGTGCAGCAAGCAGATCCCAAATTCAGAGTGGGTTGGGCAAGCGTTGCTCCACACTAAAGGCTCCTATTTGAGTGGGATGGGAGACATGCAGTGGACTTATGTCTTAGCCCATGAGCTGCAGAAAGACCATGTTGCCAGGTAAACCAGCACACAGCAGGAACCTTTTCCCTAAGTGCAGTTCTTGGATCCAAAGCCTTTTCAAAGCCAGTGAAAGCGGTACCCTGAACTCACATTTATGCCGTGATGACAAGTTGCAAAAGAAGGATTCTACTTCTTACATTAAGACAAAAGCCCTTGAAATCCTTGTGTATAATCTAATCAAAAGCCATTTTCACCACAACACTCAAAGACTTTGTGTGAAATCAAGATAGTTTCTTTGCCAAATTTTCTCTGGGTAAACTTTTGCTCCTCTCATGCCAAGTTGAGTAAAAAGAGTAACAGGTTTTAACATTTTTCTCTGTTATTAGTCAGAGAGAAGAGTTAAACCACTGAGGCTTAAGTTTTCCACAAAAATTCAGTCTAATTAGAAAGAAAAAATGCATAGGAAATTTTACTGGGGGCCTGAAAACAGGGACAGAGGATAGAAAAGCAAAGACAACTCAAGCCAAATCAGGGTCCTTTTCTCTCCTACAGTAAGTTATGTTTCCACGATTGAGGTGTGGATTTTCCAGAAGTTCAGTCTGAGCTGCAGACTTTGCAGAGTTCCCACACAGTTCAAACAAAAGCAAGAATCTCTCATGCTGCTTGTGAACATTTCTGCAAGGCAGTGCCTCACCCAGTTCTTAACAGGAAGCTTCCCATTAACAATAACAGAAGGATGACGAATGAGTACTTAAACACTCTCCAAACCCATTCACTTCTAATTATTTTATGATATAAACCATACTAGTCACACAAGTGTTTCAGGGAACATTTATTCTATATGTTCAAATCAAAATGGTTCTGTAGCATATCTTGTCCCTGCACTGTACTGCATGCTGCACAAACTTATTTGCAGGTAATCTTGAGATGATGATCTGGCTGGCTATTACAAACAGCATACACATGCTCTGCAAAAACTCAGGAACAGATCAGCATCCCATAGTCCTATTCACATAGCCTGTGTCAGGTATTCATAGAAAGGGGGGAAGTAATCAGCCTCCCGTTTTGTAGAGATGAATGCAAAGTCACATCTGATATGCTGTGACTAGCCCCCAAGAGCAACCCTACACTGAGGAGCTTGTAGGAATTTCCCACTGACCACCTGCTCTTGAAACTGCAGGGGGAAATCCCACATACTCTGGGATGAAGGGAGTTCAGTTAAAAACAGCCCTTAACAATTACAGCTGCAGGTTATTTTTAATTGAATTCAGATGATGAATGTGAAATGGATGATTTCAAGCAAGATAAGCAGGGAGATTCTTACTCTTGTCAAGAAGGTATAGAGTACATGTTCTCCCCAGCCAGTCTAGAGAGGGACCTTTTATTCACTGAAAGAGAAATTATGGGTCTAAACGACCAAGGTCTTCAGTGCTCAAAATAGCCCTTGGGTGAGTCAGCAGGAGGTGGTGCTTATTCTCTTATTTGAACAGACCTAGAGGGCACTGAGAAGCTTCATCCTTCAATGACTGACCATGGAGTTGGTGCACAGCTCTCCATGTCACATCAGCACCATGGCTGTCCTCAGCCCTGGAGAAGGAACAAGGGAAAGTTCTCACACTTACTGCACTGCATTTCAGAGCTGGCTACAGACTCCACACACCACCTCAGATGCATTGCTGAAACTGTCTGGGCAACAGTTTCCCCACCAGAGAAACCAGGGACAAGATTCTCTTCCTCCCAATCTGTGTCTTGTCCATCTAGTTGATAAGTCTTTTACATGTAAAAGATGCTGTGAAACAACACAGTAGCTAGAATTTTTGATAATGTGTGGGTACCAGTAACTAAACTATGGTTTTGGACCTGCAGTACTGCCGCTGCTCTTCACATCACTGTACATTCAGATGAGTAATTGGATGCTGAAACTGAAGCTTTGTAGACACATTGGATGCCACTTGGCATTGTTGAAGAATGAGAAGAGGTTTGATAAGTTTGGGGTATTTTCCACAGAGCTGACAAAAAACATTAATTAAAGACACTGTATGCCAGGCTGAATAACAGCAGAGCAATATGGACATGTGCACAAACTACTAAGATGGACATCTCCCCACACCACAACATCTTTTATTTAGATTCTGAGCTCATTTTATCCATGCACATAGTAGAAGTCTAAGAAAGACAAAGTGTTTTCTAGGCTATTGTTACATGGGAATACAAATAAATTCACTCCAGCGGAACTTGATCAGCACTCATTTCTAATGTAATGAAAAGAGCGCACATGCAGCTCCTCCCTTTCCCTCAACCTCAGACCTTTGTGGGACATTATTTCCATTAGAAAAAATGTAAACGCATGTGTGCAAAAGAAAGGGATGAGCAGAGCTGGGGGGGGCGGGAATCATGCCTAAAAGCACACACAGTGTTTCACAAGATAATTGCAGAACAAATAGAAAGCAGAGCCAAGCCAGATAAACACAGACAGCTTGCGCTACATTCTCATGAGTCTCAAGAGCATTTTAAGGCAAATGGAAATGGAGTAGATAGATTTCTACTGAGCCATTTCCTGGTATCACAAAGATGACTAAAAATAAGTATTAGAGTAGAAGCACTACAGAGTGGGTACAGGTCTTGCATATACTGTACATATTCAGTGTCAACACCTGTATGCTTGGAGCAAGGCATAGCTCAGCACAAGATGGAACCAACCTATTTCTTAAATGCACTTCACAGCTGCCACACAGCACAAAAACCCAGTTATGACTCGATTAGGTGGGATTTGAGCTGGCAAGCCCCCTGCAAACACTTTCATAAACCTTCACTACAGCCTGCCCTACCATTCTCTCTGTGTAAAGAGATCAAAGTTAGCTGGGTAAGTTTTATGAAATCATGCTAAGAGGATGAAAGGACATCCAGCAGTTACCTGCCACAATTTAAATGCAAAGTAAATTGCAAAAAGCCACCATCCAAAGAAAGAGAGGAAAAGATATCCTGAAATAGTGCATCCCATGCAGTGTCTCCCCCCAGCCCAGCTTATCTGTTGGGCAGGTAGTTCACCTGCCCAAAGGGAGCACCACTGTGCTTCACCCTGGCTTAGACCTGGGCTCCAAGCAGCTGATCACTGTTAGCTTCCCAGGACCCTTTCAGAAGTAACAGGTACTGCACTTCTACTTGGACTGTAGGCTGGTTTGTTAACTAGCTATTTAAATTAGTAATCCTCAGTTGAGTCAACAGTTAGGCCGTTGCCTGTATTGCCTTACAAGGCAAAAAATATTGACACTCTTATACTGTCAACAGCTCTAGAAGTAGGCAAACATAGACAGAGTATTCAGATAACCTGCCAACCCCTGCCAATCGCAAGGAAAAAAATATAAACAGAAGGCTCTCTGATTTATGAAGTTTTGCAACAGAGCAGCAGCTATATGAGGAGCCCTGGAAGCATCTTCTGAGCTGAGTTTAAGGCCAGAGGAGTATGATTTTGCTGTCTCAAGGATTTTTCTGCTCAGAAGAGCTGCTGTCATTATGGGCTTAAGCAACTGGAAAGTGGTGCCTCTGTTCCCTTGGGCAGAGGCAGCAGGGGTTTACAGACTCAGCTGCAGCTATCAGAAAACCCGAAAGAACTAGAGCAGTCTAGATTTTGAGCCACTTTAAACCAAAACCTCTAATTTGATTTAAAAGAAATCTTGATGTTGTCCTGCTCATTGTGGCTTACTGACAAAATGGACGCAGGCATTCCCAGCCTAAAGCCCATCCCAGATTTAAGGGATATAATACATATCCCTGTTCTTCATCACTCACCATTTTCATCCAAGGGGGATAAAGAGCAGAAGATGCTAGGCCAGCACATGCCTCTGATTATCCTGCCTGAAGCATCCTTTTCTCTTCTATGCCTTCTCCCATTGCTCTGACTCGTATAGTAATTCTTTCCACATACATACTAGCAATCATCCTTCAGTTACCTCCTTAGAGGGTCCGTTCCTTGGAAACAGCTCTTTATATATAGCTGGGCCATCATCTGCTCCCCATGACACGACCTGGGAGGGACTGATGCTTTAACAAGTTACCCCTGGGCAAGTACTTCTCAGAAGGTCTTTCCCTAAATGGCCAAATGTCATTTTACAAAATCAGGCTTATTATTCTTCCTCCTAGAGCAGATAGTAACCCCTTCAGCAACAAGTTATGGCTAATGCAACTGAAAATGGTAGAGCTCCTTTGACGTGCAAAGACCTATTCTTTATGGAGGTATAATTGCCAAGATTGCCTTAAAGGCAAAAAGAAACCCCTCCATCTCTACATTCATCCCCTTGCTCTATTTTTTTCTGAGTCAACTCAGAGGAAGACTATTCAATCCCTTTCCTCATAAAAACCACACAGACACTCCAACAATGACAAGTGGCTGCTTAGGCTAACCACATGCATCCCCACAGCCCCTACTTTCTAACACACTCTTGGCAAAGCCAAAGAAACATATTGGTTTGTGGTCCTGTGGGGAGTAAATCTCCAGTGGAGGCTCAAAGCCCATGCCAGTCTGGGATTAGTGTGCATGGAGTAAATACTGGCTGATGTTCAAATAATTAACCTCAAGGGAAGATAGAGGTACAGATGTGCAGGAGAAAGATTTTAAGGTATCAGTCTATGAATGTCTATGAAGCTTCAGCTCTGAGGACAGGCATGTTCCAGGTTTAGGTTTGTGAGGTGGAAGAAAACAAAATTTAGGCTCAGCCCATCAAGAAATAGGCAAAGGTTCAGTCTGAGCTGCAACTACTTCTACCTGAACCAGTTTTCCCAACCATGGAGATGCTACTCAAGATATTAACTTTGCTGATGTTCCCACCTGACGTCTCTCAAGGAGGGCAGAAGAGCTCAGAGAACTCCAACTCTACCTTGGCTTATAAACCTGCTAAACATGTTTCTTGGCAAGGTAGCAGAGTCATTTCCCCAAAGGCATGGTGGTTTTGCTTTGTCTTTTACCAGGTTCTAGCCCTGTGGTGCTAGCAGTTGTCACTGGGAGACAACCCTAAACCAAGAAAACACAGCAAAAAAAAAAAAAGTAAATAAATAAAAACAACAAAATCATTAAGGCTACAACTATACACAAAAAGGACACGTTGTTGAGCAGACAAAAGCCAAGATGGATAAAAACATGACTCACTTCTTTTCAAAAGTTTTTTGCTTGTTCCAAAGTAAAAACAAATGGTGGAATAAGTCATTTCCATTGTGTTTAGCTGCTCTCTGTGGTTTTTACCAGTAGCCACAATTGTCTGTGTTGACTTAAGTATTATTTATAAGGTACAAGGAACGGGTTGTGGAAAAGTCAATCAGGGATTTGACAAACTGCAAGAAAGAGCTTGGGAGTTTTCCTGCTCTTCACTGTGTCTGACACTAGCCACCACTGGCCTTTTTTGGTCTCTTTCCCTTTTCTGCCCTTGATAAGAGAGTTTTGCCATTTCTCCCTCTTCTGTAATACAGGCTGAGAATACCTCTGCAGAAACACATCCAACACCAGCAGTGACAGCCACTCTTTCAGCAACAAAAAAGGAAAATGCTGGCACCTTGTCTGAGAAAACATTGGAAATTGAAGAGGAAAGATGATTAATTTATTCTGTAGGAGGAGACCTACAACCATCCAGGGTGCAATGAGACTGTCATCCTCCCAAAACACAATAGATACAGAGTTGTGTCAATGCAATAGGTGCAAAGATGCCCAAGCAGGCTCTGTACATGGCAGCCTTGTATTACCAGGATCAATGAGGCTAGCAGAGATATTTCTCTGCTGATGGCACACGAACCAGCTTGAGTCTAGAAATGACCTGGACACGTTTAAAGGCACTGTTGTGCAAACCCAGATACTTTGTTTCTGGGCAGGAGTAATGTGCTGAAGTGGTACTTTTCTAGCCTGCACTTACTTAGTGGCTCATATCTCCAGTAGTCAGATCCCCCCATTTTATGCTCTACCATGGCAAAACTACCTGGTTTCTCCCATGACAAAAACACTGGGTCACTCTCTCTTCTCTTTCTCTTGCCTGTCTTGGCTCAAATGTAATTTGAAATTAAATTTCTAAGCAAACCAAAATTTCTAATTTTTAACTAACTTTTGAGAACAGTTTCAGAGTACTTCATACCTGGGGATACAGAAAAATGTTTCATTTCAATCAAATACATAACAGAAGTTCTATTCAATATTTCAAGGTCATTGTACTGTGTTTGGTTGCAAAAAAACCCACCCTCATTATTTCCTGAATATCTTGACACTCTTTCTCCTTCTTAGGATGAATGCAAACACATCTTAGGGTTTCCCAAGGGACAGAAATGTTCTGTCCTCTCCAGTTCTGCTCTGTTAGCCACCTGAATACGTTGGCTGCATATTGGGGCCTGGAGATGACTATTTACTGGGGAAGTGAGCACCTTTGTTAAAAGATGCTTCTCATTAAAAGTATCAGCATGGCAATCTGGGATGAGAACAGAGGAATCCAGTCAATGCCCTATATAAACAAATGCTCTGAACATTACTATTAAAATATCACAGGCATCCAGAGTTTGTAGGAGCCTTTTCTGGTTTTGATTAGCACAAGATGCCCCAGCTGCTTTCCTTGACTCACCTCCTAACGTATCAATTTTAGTCTTAAACTGGGGCAGAAGTCAAATACAGGCGGCATGATTCATGTACCTCTCACTTCAATCCACCCTCCTCTTCTTGGAAAATGAATTGTCATTGCTTTGAAGTTATATTTCTCTCAAGTTAACTTTTATAGGAATTAAAACCTGCTCACTGAGTTGTTTCAGCATAAATTTTTCTATTACTACAGCGATCTCACTGCAAAATGCAGCAGGGTGGTGACAAGAGCTTTTCTGCAGCAGGGCCACGTGGTCCTTGTGCATTCAACTCACTCAGATTTGTTTTCTACACACCACAGCAACTCTACTGGGCCACAAGCAGAACCAGAATAGGGCCCCAGACTGTGGCAAGCTTTTGACCTATGCAGCCTTGTCTGCTGTAGAAAGGTTGACTCTAGATGCATTAAGTCAAGGCTAAAGGCACTGCAAACTTGAATAAACTCAGAGGCATCCCTACCCTGTGTAAGAACTGTAGCTAATTTAATCTATTGTCAATGAAAACAAAGAAGAAAAAACAGAGGTCTAGCTCCAAAGCCAAGGAAATCTGGATTAAACACAGCAACTTAATTTTCTTTGTATCTTGCGGTGTCCATACTGATCTTCTAAGTTGTCTTGACAAGACTTCTTCAAGCCCAATTTTAAGTATGTCCTTTACTATTCTCTCTTTCTAAAACAAGATATCCTGCCCCAGGCCACCACCCTTTTTGATTTGTACTAGTCCCTTCAACAGAATCTAGTGAACTATCGTCAAATTCCCTGACTCCCTCAAGCAAGCCCTTGGTATTATAAATCTTGGACTTTTTGAAACTGCATATGAAATCTTCATTGGCTCAGCCATTCTTAAGCCATGATTAATAATCAAAATAATAAAATGTAAAAAGAAAAGGTAATTACACCCATGCTGGTAACTAAAGTGAATAGATCTCTTGCTCACAAAATAAATCCCTGTACATTGACTTCCTCTGAGTCACGCCCAAATACACCCACACCTCGCCTCACTAAAGTATTTCTCATGTCATCATAGCCTAAAGCAAACACCTACACTCTCTTGGAGCTTGCAGAAGAGAGAACCCAACCTTGCAGCATTGGGATCAAAGGTGCAAACGCCACCATCTTCCCCAGGATGTCCTGCAATTAGCAGACGATAACAGAGACGGTGGCTTGGCCTGAGGTCATTTTTCTCAAGGGAAAGGGTGTGTGATGGCTTCTGATGTAGCAGTAAGCTCCAGACATTGGGCCAGGTGCAACAAAGGAGGACCAGCTCCTCTGGCCTTGTTCAGTGTAGCTCCTCTGAGGACCATAGTTCGGATAGAGTGAAATGAGGCTCTTACACAATGGGCCTGATTTCAGACTGGGGCTTGCAGAAATGCTTGTGCAAACGTGCATGGCTCTACATTCAAAAAGCGGGAAAAGAGAGACAGCTATTGAGAAATGGAAGACAAGACAGGTGCAGTGATAAGAGAGGAACAAAGGAGAAGTAAAAAAGAACAAAAAAATATGAAGACTGAAATGTTGGAAATGTTTTCAAGAAAACATAGTCTCTTGCTCCTCTCCAGTCTGTTTTGTTGGGTTTGCATTTGTGAGCACATCCCCATCTGATAGCTCCAGTTTGCTGCTACAAAGCAACCCTGGGCTTACAGTTTTGCAGGGTCCCACTGCATGAGCAGGGTGTTTTACAGGTGAATGATATTTGTACAATGACCTTCCATAAAGCATCCTTGCATCAGCTCTAGCTCCTGAAGAGTGCTGTTTCTCACCAGACACAGAAAATTCAATAAGCATTTGCACTCTGGGTTAAGAAGAAGCGGAGGTCACGTTACGGTCATGCAGTGCCCTTAGCTTGCTGTGAACCAGCCTAATTTGAAAGCCTCAGTAAATCTCAGCCACCACAGAGTGACCTCAGGTGCCTCTGGGCTGCAGCTGTTTCTCCTCATTGCTGTGTCACACAGCCTCAGCTCCTTGGCGAGCCTCCTGGCTGCTGTGGTTGTCTTCCTGCCAGTGCTGCAACATGGCTGGACATCAGTTCCCAAAGCTGACAGCAGAAGCTATGGCCTGGCCTGCCACCATTACACTGTTATCACCCAGCACACCCTGTGCTTGCTTCATGCTGGCTGTAACTTCCCCAGGAAGATCTATATATCCCAATAGCTAGTCCCCACACTGGTCATATCTTCCAAATACCTGCTGGAGATAGGACAGAGGACACTGTGACTGTGTTCTCCTTGGGGCCATCAGGCTTGTTGAGGAGGGCTTTACTGGGTCAAGTGCCCACCACCACCCTTGAGCAGCTACAAAACCCTCAGCTGGAGCTGGAACTGACCGTCAGTTCTAACCTACATCATACACGGGCTGTGGGTTGGATGGTGCTTGTCCTGGGCTATTTTGGGCAGCTCAATCATTATTTATTCAGGGCAAGACTCTTGTAATGTCCAAGCCTGAAGCAACACCCTTCACACCAGCAGGGTTAGCAGTATAACTAAGTCTAAAACTAGGGGCATTAGATATAGAAAAGACACTGGGTGATCAGTCTTCATGGCCAATGTATTATCTGCAAGGCTTTCCAGCCTCAGAAGTTAGAAACAAAAGTTAAAACTGAGGTCATCAGAGCAAGTGAAGCAGCATTTTCTTGCCACACACTTCCTTCTCACAGCTGTGACCAGCAAAGCAAAGGCTGGGGCCACTGAACCGGATTTTCAGCAACAGTGCCCTTTAGAGAGAGGAGGAGTTGGGAGGACCCTCACAGTGTCCCTATGTTTCCTAATGGTATAGAAAAGGAACATAATTAGCAGCATGCTGATGTGTTTCAAAATCTTTGCTGGAATACCAACACCCAGCCAAACAAACAGAGCAGAGCATGCTGCAACGAATATCTGCCCCATCTACAAATAAAAGCTCTCCTGATTTCAGTATTAGTAACCTGCAGTGAAGAATTCAGCCTACAGAGCTGCCAGGTCTATGCCAAGCAGACATATATCAGGGCTTCTCTGCAGCAACCAAACAGACAGAGACCCATGAAAAGGTGATAGTGATGGCACAGTTGGATAGTCCCGAAATACCAGTTTCCCCATAAATACACAAATCAATTAAAGGTTACGAAATGCAGTAATTTTCTATGGGTGTAGCTACATGCTTCTGAATTTAATGAGCAAGTAAATGAAGTTGTGAGAGAGAAAGCAAAAACACACGCTGGGCTTTTACTGTTTTGTTTCTCAAAAATCTAAAAAACTTCACAAAGCATTAGATCACACATGGTGACCCTTACAGGACCTTCCATCCAGTTCATGTCATCCTGCAAAAAGTCAGTCACTCCTGTCTGCCATCCTCTTGGGCCTGATGACTCTTAGAAGGAGAGAGAAGTAGAATTGGCTGTCAGGTACAGAAAGCCAGGCACTTAGATGGGATATACTCCAACCAGTTTTACAGATAGTGCGGGGAAAAGAAAATGGCTAGAAAAAAATGCCAAAAAGCAAAGACCTGCAGAGACCATAAGGAATGGAGATGGACTAAGTCCAACATTGCCCCATTTTCTGTCCTTTGAAAAAAGTTTTAGCACCTTTCCATTTCCAAAGCCAGATAAGAAACCTTAAGCATCCAGAGAGGTTTTACACCTCCTGCAGGAGGACATCCCTATGCCTACAAAAGATGGGCATCTGTGTATGTTGCTCTCTCTCAAAGAGCAGAATAATTTCCCAGATGAACTTCAGGTGAACCCTTCATAATGTCCCAACTTTGCCTCTTAGCTTATGACCTGATCTCCTGGGTATCCTACCTTTAAAACTAAACAATTCTTTGGTGCTTTAGGGGCAAACGTTCACATATGCCTGTGAGCCTTTTGGCTCATTTGCCTTGCTTACTTTACACAGTGAAAATTTCTGCTAATTCGGAGCCATGACTGAGAACTTTGCCCTCGCTTCATTCTGTGTTGTACTTTTTTTGGGGATCATCCTTTGCAGCAGCCCATTTTTTATGAAGGGGTGATATGGTGAGTCATTCCACTAGCTTCCCAAGGCCAGGGGAACAATGAGGACTAGCCCATGCACAGGCAATAATAGGCTTTCTGAATCATTCTGCAACAATTTCTTGGCATTGCATTTGGGAGATGAGATACACCTCCAGATTTCTCGATTCCCCAAAATAGAAGATACTGCCACTTGGGCACCTTTAGTAATAGAGAAAGTAGGAATACAGTTGCTCTGCCATTAAAGCTGGTCATAGAATTTCCTTATCTTAGTTTTTGGTGCACAGTCCCATATTTGGTTGCAATTCGCTGCATGCAAACCCACTTCTGGGACCACATTTGTCATGCTATGTGCCTTAGTCCTAAATGCTCCAGTCATGGTTGAGGGCTTCGTCCCAGATTCAGCAACTGATGCTCCTAGGCATGACCAGAGATCTGGCATTCCTTCCAGGAGAGGGCAGCAGCTCTCACTCAGTCCAAAGCCCAGAACTACTAAAACCACTGCTTTCTGGTCACCGTGAATTTTGATAGTCAAAAAAAAAGGTATTTCTGCTGTGCTGGGATGCAGACAGAAGCATGCTGCTTTCATTGAACAGCAGGTGTGGAAAGCAAACACTTTGCTTCTGACTGAAATGTTTTGGTTAACCAGCAAGAGATTGCTTAAAAGAATACAAGAGTTCAAACTGTACAGTGTAAACTAAAGTGAGAAGAAAGTTGTCAGATGAAATGTTCTTTTAGCCAATGCCTGCAATTTTAAACCATTTATTTAGATGTACTCCAAGCTTATTAATTTTCCAGAATTAAAAATAAACAAACAAAATAATTCAGTAGAACTGAATATCACAAACCAAAGAATCTACAATTTTTCATTAAAAAACAGGGGCAAATATTTTGCCTGGCTTTTCAATCATTAAAAGGAAATCTGACTCCCAGCACTACCATATCTGGACAGGTCTTTAGCTAACAGATGCATCAATAGGATCTGTATGACAGAATTCATGTCATGGAATAATTTCTGTTTCACTTCAGTTACAGAAGGAAATCATGAGTGTAATTGTCAACACTAGACCAGTCCTCACTAACTTTGTGCTCTTCCAAGCCAGATGTCAGCTTTGTACTTTGGACTCCTCCTGATGCCTAAATTGCTGCACAACCATCCCATTCTCCATGTAATGGGCAAGAAGAATTCATTTTACTTCTAATAAAGAACCACTCCACAACCCTTATTTTAAATTTGCATTACACAGAAACCTTTAAAAAGAAGGTGTCGTTAGGCCAGAGGAGCTGGCTCTGCAGCATGCTTCTTAGGTAATAATATCTTTCACATTCTGTAACTTCTGAAATATAGGTATGACATAAACCCTATGGAGGCTCATATCACCAAGATACTGCTAACTCGAGCCCTGCAGCCCTTCTTATTGGGTGCAGAACAAAAACACTGCAGCCAATCACCCTCTCATAGTATGCAAAGATGCTTGGATACCATGCTCTGGAGTCACGTCCTGCCTTCAGTGGTAACCCTAGAAAGACTATCTTTTCAGTTTGGTGATTAGATAATTTATAAAAATATCCTATGTTGTGATCCCAGTACACAGGTCACGCAAGAGGTGGAGCTCTGCCTCGCCTCATAAGGATGCTAAGTTAAAACCAAAGTGCAGGTTGGTGCCACAAAGGGCAGTAAGACAGCATTTGGCTTTCTGGATAGGGATCCTAGTGTTTGGAGAACATTTTTTGTTACTCTGCGAGACCTGAGCTCAGCTCCCTGCTTCGAGACAGGCTTCTTTTCAAACCAGGGACATGTACATTGTTTTTGTGCTAGAGTGAAAAGTTTTGAGGGAAAATACATTCAAGATAGATTTTCAGCTACTGTGGTGACACAGCTACACAAGGATGCCAGGAAATTAGATGGCCTACTTCCCATCCTCCTCCCACACTGGTCAGGACGTGAGGCTCCAGTGCATGATGAAGTTGCTATTGCCTAATGAGCTATTGCACATTGTCTGACATAGCGCAGGTGATTATGTCCTGGTCTTTGCCTGCAGCAAGTGAAGCTTGGCTCTCCTTCCTCTTGTAATTTGCTGCAGAGTAGGTGTCCATGTGTGCACTGTTATCATACTGCAATGGATATTGTTGAGCTGCTGTAATATGCCCTTCCTGGAGCAAAGAAAGGCAAACTTGACCTCACAGAGCACATAAGCACATGCTGGCTGACATACAAGCTGGCCAACTGAAGTCAGTAAAACTGTTTTTGTGGCCACATGCTTTGCTGGAGCTGCATCCCTGTGTCAAGGGCATGAAAGGTGTTAGCACCCACATTTCAGTGTGCCAGGTAAGCTTTATGAGAAATACCACCTGGAATTTAATTAACTGTGAGGCACAAGTCTTATGCACTGTGTAGTTTGCAAATAACTTCAAATTCTGAAGGTAGCATAGCTTATTCTTATGCTTCCCTTTTCTTTCTCTTATCTTCTACCTGTTTATATTAGGTAAAGAGGTGAACCAATAGAAAAATATTTCTTGCTTTCCCAGGGAGCTGCATTTGACACAGTAAATGAGAAATCAGTCTCTTGAATGAAAACTCTGTAAAACGGTGCGGCTTGTAAAACAAAATGGATTTGGGAAAAAAAAGGCGAACACTATGGGAAAAATAAAGCCTGAAATGAGCACAGATCTCTTGCACAACCTGGGGAAGGAAAGGTCCTGAAAATCCAAAAAGCAATCAGCTAGAAATCTGACAACTGCTTGTATATTGACAAACAAGTTAGACACCTCTGTCTCTCTGCAACTATCATGTGTTTGTGTGTCTAATGTCCAAAGCTAAGGACTGGGAGCCAAGCTTGCACGTTGTTTTTAATCCCAGCTGAGCCAATCCTTCATGATTTTGATCAAAGAAACGCAATCCTGCAAAGCATAGGCAAGACTACACAGAAAACCAGATGCATAAAGCAGGACAGAAGATCAAGCTGCAATTCCCCAGGGGCATTAAACTCACAAACTCTTAGTTTTTTGTTTGTAAAATACTCTAGCTACAGAGAGAAAAATGGACTAAATAGTATCTCAGAATTGGGCTGTCTTCCAGACTCCATCTCACCTCTCCTGAAAGTGTGACTGACAAACCCTTGGTATTGCAGAACAAGAAACTTTTGAAGGTTGAGGCCTCCAGGTACTCCTATGAAGCCTTATGTGCTTAAATACCTTCATCTGTGGTCTTGAATAAATACTAAATTTCATGGAACAATTTTGCTTCGGGTGCATTTACTTGGATAAATACTAAATTTCATGGCACAATCTTGCTTCAAGTGCATTCACTTCATGTACAATGAAGAACATTTTTCCTTACCAAAAACAAAAGGGTGGGGGTCTCTCAGTTTCTGACGGTCCTTGGAGAAAGACACGGAAAGTCACAAACACTCTTCAGAGAGGTACATTCAGCCTGAAGTTATTTGTGTGTGCATCGCAAAATTGTGGACTTCAGCTAACGGGGGAGTGGAAATTGCTCTTCAGGCAGGTGACGGATGAGACATTCCTCACAGCAGCTGATGACTAGTGCATAGTCAGAACAATTGTTGCAGTGAAGCCTCTGAATAACCAGCAGGGTGGGTACATGGCCAACAAACTCTAGGTGAACAATTTCATGCAAACAAATTTGTAAAACTATCTGTTGGCACAACATGACCTCATACTTCAGGCAAAAATTTGGTGATAAATTTTGTCTGTTGAGGTGAGAAGCGAGGGTTGCACTGGATTTTAGACATAAAAGGAAACATTTTGTAAGAGTCACTTTTACATTTAAGGCCTCCTTTTCCTCTGCTAAGACCCGACCTGACATAGCTCAACTTCAGCACAGTTCTGACTGCTGCTGAGATGGAGAGGGCCATGGTCTGCCAGGTAAGAGCCATATTCCAGGGCACACTGACTGCAGCAGGTCCTGAGCATACTGGCTACTGCAGGGGACTGCCTGAGTGCCATAGCAATACATGGAGAATTCCTCCCAACTAGACCCAGACAGCTGTGCACTTCATGGAAATTTTGAACCTTCATCCAAAGATCACAGTTCATTCTTGTCTCAGAAAAGACCAGATCAGAAATCACATACAAAATGCAAACTTGGTATCCAGATTTAGGTGATTAGCTGTTATAAAACTTGGACTATGCTAGGCAGTAAATAAGTAGAGGAAAAAAGTCACTGCTTACGAACTCAACTAAGGATCAAGAGAAGAAACGGGTAGCCACAGGCAGCCAGCAGGGAGAAGAGGCAGACAGCAGAGACTTCTACAAAAAGAAGTGAAAGTCTTCATATCAGATTCATTGCTTTTAAAGCAAAATCTGGAAGCAGGAAGGAGGATCTCCTCACTCCCCTCTTTTGCCCTCTCTATAAAATTAAAAAAAAAAGCACAAGCACATACGAGAGACTTCCTTAATCTCCTCTCCAGAAAAGAGGATATGTAGCAGCAGCTTTGAATCTGTGCTTGGGGCAACTGCTGTTCTGATCTCCAGTGATGCCTATTCTCCATCTGTCTGACTGTGGGACTACAGAAGACTATACCATTTTTCCCCTCCTTGTCACATACTTTGTGAACTGATGAGAGGCAGAGGTTACTCCTTTCCTGTGACTGGATACTAGTTGAAAATTTCTTAAAAACTGCCTGCCAAGCAGTTATTAGCTTGATTTCTTCCCCCATATGAAAAGAATTCACCATCACCTTAGAAAAAATAACTTTCTTCTTGTCCATAATAAAGATAGCCTTTGCGAAAAAAAGAAATTATGTAGAGAAACACAAGAAAGCTCACTAAAAACTCCTCCTCTGATGTGTGTTAAAGGAGATACAAAATGAACATTATCACTTGCTCAAAAGCACAAGCAGAAAGGAGGGAAAGTACATAGTGTCTCCAAGTGTGAGTATATGAATATATTTCCATTTGTCAAACATAGCAGTAGGTTGTTTTCCAGAAAAACTGGCTGCTACAGGAGAGGAAAGGAGATCCATGGACTCTGTGTAAGCACATCTAAACCTGCAAAGCAAGGGTAGTGGCAAGCATTAGGGACAGCTCGGCTGGCTCTCTGCCATGGCAAAAGCTCCCAACATTACAAACCATGGTAACTTTTGACCAGGTAACTTTGAAGCCTTGCAGATGAGTTCTCCTTGCATCTTCTTAGATGCACAGAGAATGACAAGCTGCATATTCACATGCAGGAAAAACCTGTTAATCCTACTGCCCACCATCAGGAAAACACATTGCTACTGAGGGGCAGCTGGAAGAGCAAATGCAGTGGGAGACACGAATGCCATGCTTTTCTGGCAGCTCTGCACCCAGTTCATCGGTGCACTTTCCTGCTGATCAGTTTCCCAGACCCATTATTGGCTTGTAAAAAAAATCCAAACCCACAAACAAGCATAAACTCTGAGGGTGGCAGGCCTCCGAGGGCCAGCAAGCTTGTTAACACCCCAAGGGGCTATAAGTGCTTTCATTAGCTTTTTTTGCCAAGGCTGCTTCTGCAAAGGGTCATCCAGGGAGCAGAGGGAATGACAGCACAGTGTGAAAGATGAGAGGAAAGGAGAGGAGGGTACGAGGAGGTGCCTGGGCAACATTGCCATCCATCAGTCAAGGAAAGCAGCTGCTGGACCCCCGAGTGTAAGGGGAAAGGGACCTGGATAGATAATTTATTTTGATTTCACCACATTCCCTACACAGGCTGTCATGGTCCTGTATTGCCATGTCCCCTCACCCACGATGAGCTTATCTAGTACCCATTCTGCAGGATGCAGCTGTCCTCCTCCGTGCTCCTCATGGTGACTGATTTAGGGCACTTACCATGGCAATGTAGCTATAAAAGAGAGCCTCTGAGCCTGAGTGGCAGGGCTGGAGGGCACAGGAGTTGGCATGTCCAGGAGGAGAAAATCCTTTCGCCCCGCAGATGCCCTGACCTGTGCTAAGAGCTGGCCAGTTCCCACGGGACTGAAAGGATCCCGATCTGCCCTCAAAACTTGGGTCCAGTCCTGACACCTCTGATGTGT
Source organism: Phalacrocorax carbo (assembly GCF_963921805.1). Lineage (NCBI taxonomy): Eukaryota > Metazoa > Chordata > Aves > Suliformes > Phalacrocoracidae > Phalacrocorax > Phalacrocorax carbo. Next base: position 38,546,069 of record NC_087519.1, on the reverse strand, counting down.
AGGTAAGTTCAGTGTGGAAAATGGCACATATCTGTCCCGTACAAGAAAAGCTGTCAGGGTGAGGCTCACAGCCAGCCTGGACAGGTTCAGACTTCACCAAACACTTATTTCTGTGGAAAGCCCACTTAGATGTGCTTCACAATCCCACATCATATATGAAGGCAGCCTTTGTCACATAAGCACATATATAAACCCTTCAAGAAGACACTGACCTGAATTTACCCCTTCTCATTCACATAAAACCTCTGGGTTCCCCATTTTGACCCCACCTCGAGTACTGTGTCCGGCTCTGGAACCCTCAGCACAGGAAGGACATGGACCTGTTGGAGCGGGTCCAGAGGAGGCCACAAAAATGAACTGAGGGATGGAGCACCTCTCCTATGAAGAAAGGCTGAGAGAGTTGGGTTATTCAGCCAGCAGAAGAGAAGGCTCTGTGGAGACCTTATTACAGCCTTTCAGTACTTAAAAGGGACTTACAAGAAAGATTGGGACAAAATCTTTAGCAGGGCCCGTTGCAATAGGACAAGGGGGAATGGTTTTAAACTAAAAGAGGGTAGACATAGACCAGATATAAGGAAGAAATTTTTTACAGTGAGGGTGGTTAAACACTGGAACAGGTTGCCCAGAGGGGTGGTAGATGCTGCATCCCTGGAAATATTCAAGGTCAGGATGGACAGGGCTCTGAGCAACCTGATCTAGTTGAAGATGTCCCTGCTCATTGCAAGGTGGGGTTTGACTAGATGACCTTTAAAAGTCTCCTCCAACCCAAACTATTCTATGATTCTGTGATTGTCATGCTTAAAGTAGTGAGAGACCCACAACATTGGGCACAGCTCTCCTTAACCATCTCTGGCTTCTGCCATGGAACAGTGATCAGAAACTTAGCAGGGCATTGAGCACCTTGCTGCGGTCAGAGCAGAGAAGGATTTTTCCATAAGATTTTCTATTTTTCAGAATATCAGCATTTTTCACCAAACGTAACACACAATTAAAATCCAAGTTCTATGAAACTGTCTTTGGGTTGGGCAAGTTTCTAACATCCAGAGTGGCATTTCTGAAAATTGAAGGAGAGAGAAGTTTAAGAAAAAAAGCAAGCAAGCCCCTACTGCACAATGACACTGTGTTCATCTGCAAAGCTAGAAACCCAGGGCCAGGGTCAGCTCAAGGAAAGACCAGTTAGGTCACTAAAAGAGGTGACTGAACATAATAATGGAATTTGCAGCTATTAAGTATCAAGAAAGTATCAGGATGGTCTGGGAAAGCACCTGGGGCAAGCACCACTTATTGTCCTGTTCTCAGACTTATTCCAAGCCATAAATGGGTACAGCCAGAGAGAGGGTTTGGGCTACAAATATCCTTAGCCAGTATGGACATTTCTTAGCAGTTCTGTGCACTCCTTCTGGAGTTCCCCTCTTGGAACTGCTTCACTTCCATGTAAGTGCCTAAATGTTCATTGAATTAATGTACACAGATTGGATGCTACAGTCCACTGGTTAGGGTCAGCAGATCATAAAATCACAGAATCCTTTAGGTTCAAAAAGACCTTTAAGATCATCAAGTCCAATAATTAACCTAGCATTACCGAGTCCACCACTAAACCATGCCCCTAAGCACCACATCTACCTGTCTTAAATGTAGACACCATGACCTCCAGGGCTGGTGACTCAACCACTTCCCTGGGCAGCCTGTTCCAATGCCTGACCATGTTTTCAGTAAAGAATTTTTTCCTAATATCCAACCTAAACTTCCCCTGGCACAGCTTGAGGCCATCTCCTTTTGTCCTATCACTTGTTACTTGGGAGAAGAGACCAACACCCACCTTGCTACAACCTCCTTTCAGGTAGTTGTAGAGAGGGATAAGGTCTCCCCTCAGCCTCCTCCAGACTAAACAACACCAGCTCCCTCAGCCGCTCCTCATAAGACTGGTTCTCCAGACCCTTCACCAGCTTCATTGGCCTTCTCTGGACACACTCCAGCACCTCAGTGTCCTTCTTGTAGTGAGGGCCCCAAACCTGAACACAGTACTCGAGGTGTGGCCTCACCAGTGCCGAGCACAGGGGCACCATCGCTGCCCTGCTCCTGCTGGCCACACTATTCCTGATACAAGCCAGGATGCTGTTGATCATCTTGGCCACCTGGGCACGCTGCTGGCTCATGTTCAGCCGGCTGTCAACCAGCCCCCCCAGGTCCTTTTCCACCAGGCAGCTCCCCAGCCACTCCTCCCCAGGCCTGTAACATTGCATGGGGTTGTTGTGACCAAAGTGCAGAACCTGGCACTTGGCCTTGTCAAAACCCATGCAATTGGTATGTATGTATACAGAGGGTATGGAATGTTTAAACAGAAGTTCCCTGAATCTCTCCTGGGTTTCAGCATATGAAAACTTCAGCTGTCATTGCAGAGAAAGGCCAAATGACACAATCTTGAGAGCTCCACAAAATTCAATTCCCTCCAGCAGCTCCAATTCTATGAAAAGCTGAATTTGCAAAAGGTGCTACAATATTATAAGCTGATATCACCCAAGACATGGACAAATGGCTTAAAGGTCCCAAGCTCTGCTGATGGTAACCATGGCACTGCAAATTCTGTTTGCTAAATACTGGCCCAGAAAGGGAAGGCAAAGTTGAGAAGCTCGAAGAAGGCAAGTCACAGTGCATGTTGCTAAGCCACTGAGCAATAACATGTTGTGTGTCTCATGGGTGTGATGGCATCAGTCAGAACAGGCATGTGGCTCAGCCCTACCAACATTGAATCAAACCTTGTAAAGCACATAGCTAGATTTCATTTCTACCCCTTCTTATCTGTGGGGGATACCAGAAGAAGAAAACAAAAACCCAGGAAGACCACCCTTTCAATATAATTCTGTTCATAGAAACATCAAAAGACCAAACTGCCACTCAGGCTAATTTTACAAATGCTGGCTACTTCCCTGATGTAAGATATCTAGCCAGGCCTTTTCAAGTTCACCCATCACTACTTAGTCATTAAAGAGTACAATTAAGTTCCCAGTCACCAGGAACCACCACTCTCAGCCATCCCAAGCTTTGAAGATGAGGCTGGTGCTGGAGGAGAGCCAGGAAGGAGCTGGGCCCTGCACCCTTGGGGCCTTAGGACCCCAATTTCCATTGATTCTGAGAAGAAAATAGCTTTGGTGCTGCTTAAAACTCAGTACAGAGATCTCAGTGCAGAGATCTCAGTGCTCATGAAAAAAACAACTGCAAGTGGCGCCTGGCCAGGCTATGCCAGTACTGGAACCTGAGCCCAACAGTATGCTAGCTGGTTCAGCATCCCTAAAACTCTGCACTGCTCCATGAAGACTGTCCTTCAGCCAAAAGACCCTTATGTCCCCATTGGGACCATGAGCCTCTGAAAAGGTTACCCATCTGTCCTACAGCCTAAACATCAGCTGAAGAAAGAGGGGGATGGAAAGCAAACAGCCACTGAGTGTTGCAGCATAGGTGCAGTCAGCAGCCACTCTGCTGAGTCACTCCTGTTCTCTCCAGCATGTTGGGGTTTAAAGGCAGGATAAGGCTCTCTCTATTCACCTTTCCTGGCCACCCTACGCAGGTGTTTCTTGCAAGTATGAGTGTTGAAGAGCCTCAAGTGCTTCTGCAGACACTAAACTGAATGTGGTTAGTCCAAGTCATAATTTACCAATACCAGCTGGCTCCTGGGATGAGCAGAAACATGCTGGGGTCAGGATGTGTAAAGTAACCCTATTAAATTATTTTTCACTAGCTGCCTGTGCTCATGTTCACAAATGCAGTTTGTACATAACTCATGAAAGGAGCTGTGGCGAGAGCAGGTGAAGGAAAGGATGAGGTTCATGCTCTGCATGATTGCAGTGTGGCTAGTCTAGCAGGCACCACAGCAAGTCTTTTATTGGGGAGCAACTCCTGCACTGATGCTCAGAGTGGAGCAGAAAACTCACATCAGGCATCCCACTTCTTCTGGGAGGTTCCTTACCTTACAGCTGGCAACTTTCAAAAGAGACAAGGTCAAGGAGCAGTGAGTGGATTGGGACAGCCCCTATTGCTCCCTTCCCCCAGCTCCCCACAGCACATGAATCTGTGCTTTAGAAAAGTCTAAACTCATTGTCTCCAATTCTCTTGATTCCTACATGCACCAGCCCTGTCCTTCTTCAGCACTGTAGCATAACCTCCAGAGAACTAGTTAAGTGGGTTTTTTTTTCAGAAAGTCTGCTCTCACAGCATTTTCAACTCAATTTAGGGCACCAACACAACTGGTTCCTCTTGCACTCAAAACTACTAACCAGCAAGCTTTCTACCTCACATCTGTGACAGTTTCAGGGATAGGTCAGCACCAAACCTCTGTTTTGAAAACTGGCTTTTTTATAACATATGGCTCAGACTCAAAGGCCTGCATTTAGGATCAGAGTGAAGTTTGGCCCCATTATGTCAGTGGCAGTATTCTCATGCTTCATAAAGATACCCTGAGCCTTCAAATGCAAGCGTACCATCCACTGCAGAAAACCTCTGCTCAGAGGCTCAATACCTTTTTTACACAGCAAATGTCCAAGGGGCACTTACTGCATCTTCCATCAGTGAATGCTAGTTAAGTGGGACAGCGTGTGTACTGCTGCACATATGGGTGCTATTCACAGCTTTTTAACTCCTCTTTTTCATGTCAGTCTCTGCCTCAGAAGAGAAGTGGCCTTTACCATCAATGAGTGATGCCTACAGCTCTCTGTAACTCATAGGTAATGCAGGTACTGAACAAAGTCTGCATGCCTTGAAGTTACTATGGGCTAGAAATGTTTTTTCAGAAGACACTGTACTGAAGTTCAGATATAGCAAGAGAGTGCCATGGACATTAAAGAGATGGCAGACAGCTCTTCTCAGTGTCTGAGAGAAGATCATTGGGTCCTTCACCTCTCCACCCCACCAGCAGCATTTTCTGTGGCTGCTGCTTGGTCACCTTCTTGCACAGATCCACCTGGTGAAGAGAATGTTTGCAGAGGGAAGGATAGTACAAAAGGAAAGCCCACAGCCTTCCCTCTTAATTTATTTTCAGGACCTAGTTCAGCCATGGTTGTTACTTTGGACTTTAGGGGGAGAAGTGTACTTGGCACACATTCTGTATATTTTCTGTCTCTGGATCCATCCTCCATCAGATTGCACCCAACATCTGGATCTATGCACTCTTTGGAGCAGGGACTCAATTCTCATGTACATATGGCAACAAGCAGACACCATCCCTGTAGTACTGCATTATCAATAACAGAATACAGCAGCAATTTTAAATGAAGACCCTTTACAAACCTGCTTAGTTTTCCAGTGAGAGTTTCACCAAATTAAGACTGCAGGATCCATTTCAGTTATGGTGTATTTTTTGCTAACCACACTAAGCTCTTTTTTAAAAATGGCTTCTATATGACGGAAGGCCCTAATTAAGCACATGGCACCCAAGGCAAGTTCGTTGTATTACCTTGTTGAAGGCACACTCAGTTAATCCTTGCGGAAAGTCCCCTCCAGTCCCCTGAAGTCATTGTAACATACACACAAGTGTGCGTGCATGGGTATAAATAAAAAAATGCATCATGGACCTCGGTCACCAAATCTGGCCTTATTTGTAAGAGCTCCCCTTGCCACAGCCTTTTCTAGACTTGACGTGATGGGGAGGAGAAAGGTATCACCTGTTGGTGTCCTTGACAGATGTAAGTGTGAGCATGTGAGGGGAGGCGTTTTAGAAACAGGGAAGGAGGCAAGACCACTCTTGGCAGCAACAGAGTCCAGCAGAGCCCCCTGATGAAAGGTTCACCACTGAACAAAAATGAAAGCTACTTGGAGTAAAAGGGAATTATGGGCTGGAGAAAAGGTAGAGCAGTGGATCGCTGTTCTGGGAGCAATGCAGAGTGGTATTAATGGCAAAGCACGTGAGAATACAAAACCAGCCTCCATGTAACCTGCTCAGTCTAGGGTTGATAAGAGCTTCTAAAAAGTTTCTAAGGAAACATAAGAGAAATACATTTTTGGACCACTTTCTTGACAAAGCTGTAACACAATCACCCATCCTCCATGGAATGTATTTCTCATGGAAGCTACAAGACCTGAGCTACCTTTTGGTAAAATATTACGATTTTATAGCAGTTTGGGATTTTGTTTATAATTGTTTGTGCTTTTCAGGAAAAACAAAACAAAACAAAACTGTTTGGATTTAGTGATTTTCCCTGAAAAATTTGAAATTGACAGGAGAATTTGTTTCCTTGTTATGCTTTTTCGTGAGCCTGAAATTACTGAGAGGAAGATTTTCATATCATTTTACAGATGCCACTCTCCTCCCTCACCCGTTTCATCATCTTATGTTCTCAGACTTGCATACATGTGTAAACTTTGCTATACACAGCAGCGAGCACAGTCACACCATCCTGGGTTCTGGGCACTGCTGTAATGCAGCCACTAATAGGACTCTGCATGGTTCAGTATCTGGTGTATCCTCTGTTCAGGACATTAGAGCAAAGGAATGGCTCCATGAGGTAATATATTAGTTATTTATCTTAGATTCTTTAACAAGAAGCAACCGTATCCTTGAAGCATGGTGAAAGAATAGTGATTTAAAGTGTGTCTTTATGCACTTACATGCACACACGTGTGCATGTGTATAGAGCCTCAAACAGAATTGCAGTGAGGATGCACACAAACCCCATTCTCCCGCGTGTTAGCAGAGCCAGAAGACCACAGGGAAAGAAAAGCATTCTCTACTTAGCCGAGTGCTGGGAACCTGTATTTCAAGTCATTTCTGTTTGCAGTACGAAGCTGAACTCCCCTGCCACCTAGGTGGGAGGCAAAGCAGCCCTCGCTCCCAGCAGGGACGCCAGCTGCAGAGCTCCCTGTAGCCCCCACGCGTGCAGAGGGCAGCCTGCAGCACAGCCAGCCCCAAGAGAAGGAAATCTCCACAGCAGGCAAGGACCCAGCATGTGCCAGTTCCCCAAAGGGCTGATCGGCAAAACAGCAGAGACAACAGGTCTGCTAACCCTTGATGAGCTGAAGGTCAGGGAAACAGGAGTTTGGAAAGCTACTGTTTAGGTACCAGGGAACAGGGATGGGTCCTTCAACCTCTGATGCCCAGGGGCATAAAAAGTGCCCAATACCTCATTGTTATTTCAGCAGCATTTGGGCAGCCAGGATGTTCCAGCTTGGAGCAAGTTTAGGCAGGAGATTGCAAGTGTTCCCAACATGAGGGATGTCCCATTTTCTACATAACCACACAGCTGCCATACCAGAACTGGGCAGAACTGGAAAATTATACCATATATTAATGCAGCATGTGAGAGGGTTACGGTTTACCTTTTGTTCTTATTTAATGAGAGGGCGGGAGAGGAGGGGGTTAAGGGAGGGGTGAGATCATGATAGATGAAGAGAACTTGCTTGGCTAACTCTCCATAGCCTGTAGCTACTGCAATATTTATGAAAGGGAAGGTGCACCTTGGCAAGGTAACCTGCCTGAAATTGGAAGGTTTCAGATGAAAGGAAAACCCTGTAAAGTAAAACTGAGCTGTGCTTGAGAGGAGTATGATGGCAGGGCAAGAAAAGCTGTCGCCTCACCAAGAGTTTCCATTTCTGAATGCTTTGTTTTGCCCTGAGAAAACACAAAAGAAAGTAACCAGGCCCTGTCTGCCTGCTCCCAGAACACAGGAATCAAAGTGCCTGCAAACATCAAATTCCTTCTTCTCCATTCAGCAGAAGTCTTCTGGCATGCATTGGCACTGCACAACTGCACTGCCTGAGAAGGTGGAAGGGCCCCATCCTGACACTGGCTAATTTCTACTGCAGTTTGCTGAATTTTGAGCTAACTTGCACAGAAAGGGCAAGGCCCTTGGGTGTCCATTACAGGCCTGCTTTTTCAAGAGGAAAACATTGAAGATGTTATCATTAATGGCATTTCCTGCTTCATGTGCAATTCTTATGGAGGGGGGAAAGGGGGGGAAGGAAAAAATTTTTGTTAATGGTACTAAGATTTCTTAATTGCCAAACACTGTATCAATACAAGTCTTGGACCATTTTAGGTTAAAAAAAAAATTGTCATTTAGATTAAGAAAGTATGAGTGTCAAGATCCTGCAAAATATTCCCTTGATTTCTTTTTAGCACAAGACACGGAAACAACTTCAAAATTTTTCAGAAAAATATTTGATATCACGTAGATAAATTTTAATTAAGATCTTGCCTGTGGGCAGACCCACAGCCCTGGCATCCTGACTCTTATCTACCAGCAAAAGGCACTCCCAGTATCCCATGCTTCCATGGAAGAAGCAGGCTCTGTGCATGCAGGGATGGGTTTCTTTAGTTGCTTAACTGTTTCCTTTAGAGAGACAGCTCCAAAGTGACAAGCCACTGTTGGAATTGGAGGAGGGTTTATTTTTCAATTTGGATGAAAAATCTAGACCAAACTCATTCTCTCCTCCCACCAAAAAGAAGGGTTTCAACCAAACTGGTTGAGTGGCTGTGCTTTCTATTGCTTTCATTTTAAAATTATAATCTCCCTAATTTTTATCTCAACCTATCAGTAAAAACAGAAAAGCAGTCTGAAAGCTTCAAACGAGAATGGTGCATTTTTCAAGCAGTTTTTCCTATTGTCCCTCCCTCCCCACTCTAGCCCTGGTGCATGGGGGCAGGGAAGGGGAGTGCTTGGCAGTCTGGAGGTTCTCACACCCCTCTCCTGTCTAGACCAGGGCTCTGTCTGATTTTCTGTCACCCCTAGGCTACAATATTCAGTGAAGAAAATACTAAATTCAAAGTCATCTGCCCTCCTCAGCTCCTTACAAAAAGTCAAAACCCAACAGAGGCTTAATTCCCGTGTCTGGCATCAGAAATCCTGCTGTCAATTTTGCAGCTTTAACGTCATTGCTGCTCAAACCATGATGTTAAATGCTCACACAACATGTCTGGGGCAGGGACAGACATTTGTGTAAAGCAAGGATTTCACAGGGACACCAAGAAAAGAACAGATATAACATGGGGCAATGGTGTTGGGAACTGGCAGGATTTAACCAATTTTCATTTACTCCTCATCTGACTCATACCACTGTCCTCTGGCCTTTCCCTCCAGAGACCTTCAGCTCAAGCTTGCCTGCTGCCGACTGGGCTAGGGTTTCATCTGCAGCACTAATCACAGGCAGCCCTCCCCAATGTCTTGGTGGCAAGCCAGGGTCAGGTCTGGTGTGATGGGAGGGGAGGAGGAACAAGGCTAGTCAGTCAATCTGCTGCCTTGTGTCATGAGTGATTTATGGCATGCTTCAAACACAGCCATTGATCTGTCCTGCTTTCCCCAGCATGCTTGTCAGTGTGTAATAAAGGCAATGGGAATTCCTGTGTGTTGAGTCAAAGAACTTAAGTATGCTCAGGTTTGCTTATTTAGAAAAACACACCTGAAGTCTCCCCATTTGGGAAGCAGCTCAAGATTTACAATCCTGTAGAAATTTGCAGGGGTAAGAACAAGAAATACAACCCCAACCAGCCCTTCAGGCAGCCGGCCAATTAATCTTTCCTTTGCTGTCTGCTGCTTGTTCATCTTTCTGCCTTCAGCAGTTTTGGAAGATCTAAGCCAGGCAGCAGTGATGACTTCCTACTGCCTGGCCCGCAGTGAACCCCCAAGAGCCGTCCTGGAGGTGAACCCAGCAATTCCCTGGGCTGTGTCTGCTGTATTGGCTGCTCTGGAAATCACCTGCCACTCTTGGCATGGGCTACTCTTGAGGCCAGGCCAAATGCCGTGCACTCCCCAGCAAGGCAAGGGTCTGCATAGCCATGTGTGGCCCACAAGCAGATGCTCACACAGGTTGGGGATGGCTTGAAGTCAGAGCACCACTGACCCCAGCAGCTCTCCAACTTGGAGACTTTTTTAAGAAAGATTGTTTCATCACCTGGGATTGCTGCAAGGAACATCAGCAAGCCAGGTCAGACAAAACATGTCTGTGCCATTGGCACTACAGAATAGTGGATGCTAAAGGACAGCATGGAGCACTGATTTCTCTCCCCACTGCTCCAGGAAGGTCACCTGAAGACACAGCCCACATACGGGTTTGCATCCATGCAATGGAGGTTGAAGGAGAGCATGGGCTGAACAGGCAAGGCACCTTGCCTGAAATACAGTACATGACATCACTGGCCACAAGAGGGTTAATATTGTTCTGCCCTTTCAGGGTCTGGCCTTAATTGTAGCACCAGTAACTTCTCACTTCCACTATCCATCAAAAATAAAACATTGCTCTACTGCTTAGCATGGGCTATGCATTTCAAATACTGAAAGGGGAACAATTTTGTCCAGTACAGTGAGGGAAGGCATCTTATTCTCTTGCTTTGCACTTGATTAAAAAAAACCACCCAAAACAAATAATTAAAAAGTCCTCAATAAACCCACATTTTCTCATACAACATTTTAAACCAAAAAAATTGCATCTCAGATCAAAAATATGTCAAGGAAAATTGTCGGCAAACTCTCAAAATTCCACTTGTCAAAAGCAGTTTTCCTAAATGTTGCATTTCCAATATATTCTTCTTTTTCTAATCAGAAAACATTGACTGATGAAGCTAATCAGAAAGAAGTTGATATGCCCCATCAATTTTTATTCTGACAAAATATTCACTTTCTCTGCAAAGAAAATTTCCATTAATGATTACTATGCAGTAGAAAAAATGAGGTTGCGGAGCAGAGCTGTTCCACAGATCTCATTAAAACTTCTAACCTAGGAGCACAGCATGCTCCATTTCAGAGCACTCATAAAAGCTTAGCTCCTCTCAAAAGACAGGGGTGATCCATTCATATCCGCTATCTCAAAAATGACAAAATTCCCAATCAGTGGCCATTTAGATGATGTTGGCCCCAATTCAATGGATTTCAAATTTCAGCTACTGTACATGTCATAACAATCAAACTGCATGAAAAGAGTCACAAAGAGTGGCAGGTTCCTACAAAATATTAGCACCAAGTCTTGTTGAGTAATGAAGGAAAATGCTCACCTATGGGACTTTCCACAATTCTTATCAGCTATCAAAAACCCCCCAAGAGACACATATTCTCCAGTCTCACTTTTTTTCTGGGATGAACTTCCCAGCACCCTGGGGAGGGGGAGAGGAGCAGGAGGAATAGAAAATCCTTCTTGAACGAAACATTGAAGTAAATGCCGTTAAAGTGTTGATATTTAAAACACCCACTCACATTTGGGCAGCCTGGGTATGTCAGCCTGCAGTGGTCCTGGATTCCCAAGCCCAGTGCATAAAAGAGCTTCTGGTTTTGTCTAGCTGAGCACTACTGCCAATAAAGACTGTCCTCATTATTGTATCTTCCCATACTGCCACAAAAGGGGGACTGGAAGAGTGGGGAGGAAGTGAACTCATAGGAAAAGAGGCCATTCTGTGGCAAAAAACCCCACCAACCCATAATTGCTAGAGCAGAAAGAGGGATTTCTTGCTTTTTGTACTCAGTTTTTCCTTGCTCTCCCATCACATGAGAGGTGCCACTTCAAGGAAAGCAGAGACATTGGATACCCCAGCACTGGGAGTGCCGCCATCTTTTGTGTACATTAACACCATTAAGTTCTCCTCCTTTCTGGGGCAGCTTTCATGGCTTTTCTTGTCCAGAAGGCAAATCTCAGGGTAATAAAACCAGCCACCTTGTCCTACTGGCAACACAGATGCTGCCTCATCTCTATAGCATAGGGAAGCTTTTCCTCAACAGCCCCTGTCTGGCTAAACCCTACTGTAGCAACCAGCTGGAGTCTGCATGTAAACAGCACACACATCTGAAAGCAGCTGGGCAGTTTGTGTAAATCCTGGCATTCACAGCAGAGCACTTGGAGCCCTGCTGAAGTGGAAAAATTGTCTGCAGTGCTGTCCTTGCAGTAGGGAGCTCTTAGCTTTACGACTGAGCCCAGGAGTGGTTTCCCTGAAAATCCAGAGGCAGCACAGATTAAAGTGGCTGCAAGGGAAAGACTTTGCTGGTACAGTTTGGCCCCTGAATTCAGCTTTAACGTCCTCCCAGCCGAGCAGGAACAGGTCAAGAAATATATGGCATCCCCTCAGAGGGAAAAGGACAGATTTATGGGCATCTGGGGACATTGGTTTATACTGGCTGAAAATCTAGCCCTAAATATCTTATAGAATTTGATAGAAAACTGCGCAGGCCACTGCCAAGAGGGATGCTCCATCCCAGGCCTTTAGAGAAAAGGCAGAGGCAAATTTGAACCTATAAATTCCCCAATATTGCCCAGCAAGAGAAGTGCTGCATTTGAAACAGGCTCATATGGTGCCACTCCCTCACACTCTCCCAGTTAAAGGGAGAGGAGTGTTCTTCCACCTCCCAGATCAAGCCTTGAACAAGGCAATTGAAGAGGGTGATTTGATTAGATTCAAATTTGCCTGGGGTAGAAAACATCTATTAACAAACACCAGCTAATGGGAAGGTGCTCTGTTTCCCCTGGACTTTCTGGCTATGTCAGTTGGAAATATGTACTTGGGTGGATTCGTCAGAGCTAAAGGTGACAAGTTGGGGTTTAACATGAGACAGTGTAAACTTGGCATTTTTCAGACTTCACATAGGAAAGAACCCCAAGATGCTCAGTGCTTCACAACACTGACAGCAAGAAGGGGTGCATGGGCAAATAACACACAGACACCTACCTGTGTCCTCCCCACCCCCAACACTGTACCAGGGCAGGAGATGCCACACCAACAAAACCAGTGATAAAGTTGCCTCCAACAAACAGCAGCATAAAGCCACCAGTGGAAAGTGGGAGATACTACCATGGTGGGAGACACTACCATGATCAGGCCACACCTATCTTGTATCACTGGCTCAGGCACCCATAAGCCCCACAACTCTAAACTAAGGGATGACCTTACAGCCACAACTTCATTTTACCAGTTTGAATGTCATCCATTAAACCTATCTAAATGCCAGATGACAACCCTTCCTGGAGGACCACACAGGTAGAGATACAGAAACACTCCGCGCAGATGCAGAGCCATGGCTGCTCTGGTGCTGTGTCTGCTCTCAGTTGAGTTTGCTGGAAAGTGCTCTGTACAGCTCTACATCACTTTCTCACTCAGTGACTGTGTGTGCATATCCACCCACTCTTGTGGGCTCATTCACCGTTCTGCAGTATTTTCTAGGCACAATCTGATGATAAGCAGACCACATTGTCACAGCCTGAGGTACACAGCCACCAAGCACATGCATACACATTTAATCTGGCAGCAGAAACAGTAATGTCTCTTGGGACACTCAATACAAAGTCACTAAGGGGAAAACCAGCTACCCCAATCACGCGGATGCCTTTGAGAGCATTTGTCAGTATTGTCATAACACAGTATCTGCCGGTTCATGTGCCAGCAGATTCATTTAGCACTAAATGGGTAATGTTTTGACTAACTCCAGTTGCTTGAGCCAAGCTTGCAGAGGACACGTATGTAACCATGGTACACATCACTACTGCACTTTTCTACTGGGCTTGAGCTCATGGCAGCCCCCTTGGAAAACCTGCTTATTGCACAAATTTTAACAATAGCCTTTGTGCCCTGACTGTGTGTTTAAGCTGTTGATAACACTGAGTTCCTTGAAGTTGCTAATGGGTTAAAGCTGGGACATCTGGTGAAATACTACCCTCAGCTGTTCCTCAAATGACATCTTCTTGGGTCAAATTTATCTCTTCTTGCCAGTCCATCTGCTCACAGCCTGTCAATGGTAAACACTTGAGAGCCACAGAGTAAGCGGGGCAGCAGACAGCAGTGAGGGACAGCATCTTGGAGTCTAACTAGATAGCGATACGGAAGCAAAAATAGCCCCTATGTTCTCCCCTTCCCAGTCATCTTCCTCCTGCTGTGTTCCAGGGTCAGGGTCAGGCCAGAGAAGCAGTGTGCCACCCCGACCAGGCCACCCGAGGGCTAAGGAGAGACTTGTTTGTTCCCTAAGGCAACAAGGGAAAAGCTACCACACACAACTCAATACACTACTGTACTTGCTCATGCTTCAAATGCCCCAGAGGAGCAGTTCACACCCATGCTGCCAGCTGGTGAATGGTCATTTCTTTCAGCAGGGCTCTCCAGAGCCTCCTGGTCTTTGCTTGCCACCCCTGGGCAGTCCTGCATGTGTAGCACCAGCCCAGAGCAATGCAGCAGGAGGCACAGGGGACCTGGAGGCTGGCAAGGAAGGCACAAGATTAATGTGCTTCTCACTTCCCATGGAGTTTGTACATTCAAGGGCCATTGCCTCCTTACCCATGTCTCTCAAAAGGACACCTTTCTTTCAGAAGGCAATGACCCTCACTGCAGACGTGACTGTAACCCTGCACAGACAGACATACACGTTCCTCTCCAAAGCACAGACTCAGAAGCCCCAGATCACCTGGCAGCCTGTAAAAACCACAAGGTGGGAAACACACATGGCTTCCCCTGCTGCTCCTAGAATATTATGTATCTGAGGGGGGCAATGGTATAAAACCCATCCAAAAGATGAAATATTGCAAGGATTCCTGGAGGTCAGCTGGTGTGCAAGGGTGGGCAGAGAGTCACCTCACAATTAGGGTAATCTGGGAAAAGCAGATTAAGCTGTCCTTGGTGTCAGCTGACCAGCAACAACCTCTGAAGATGCATTAACCTGATGGATCATCACCTGGTGAGTAAATCTTTTGGTTTAAAATGGCAGACACAGCACAAAGGCCACAATTTGTACCATGGGTTACAAGGACATATTCATGGTTAAACACGTGCTCTGTGCTGTTGTGTCTTGCTACCACAGTGATGATGTCCTGCAACTAGTGAGGATCAGTTTCAAGTTGGCCCCTTTTCTACGTGATGAGAAATTTCTACCTTGAGTCACTCAGATTCTTTCACAACAGTGTCATGACACTGCACTGTGCTATTGCAGGGTACCTGCTTGCGTCCCAGTGCTGCCCAAAATATGGCAAGGAAACATCATTGTGACCCCCATAAACCCATGAGGCTTCTTAGCATGCTACAAATACCCCTGTAGAGAAAAAGCTCTTTCACCCTGCCAGTGCTATGCAATTGTTTTAACGAGCCACACAACTATAAGAAAAGCATTTGCCTTCTCCTTCACAGACTTCCCCATATCCCCGATTAACTACATTAACATCATAACTAACCTCCTGTTCCTGGCATATGCTGGCAACTGGCAAAGCCCACTTTTCAAGACATGCTTGATGCATTACTGCACAGCAGATCAGGAGACAGACATTTTAGTGTGCGTCAGACACCACATTTCTCCATCCTCGAAACTGATCCTGCCAGAGTGTGCTCTCTGCAGAGCCAGGACTTTAACCCGAGAGCGCAGCTGCATTTTTAAGTATCATGTTAATACAGTGTTGTGGTGAGGATTTTGTTCAAGGGAGGATGGCTCCATTCTGACCTTTGGCTCCAGAGGCATGCTTCAAAATTAAAACCTTGCTTCTTGTGTGACCCAGCACTCATTTCTCTCCATTCATACAAGACTGTGATTTTAAGAACTGGTCACATTCTCATCTGCTAGTGTGCATGGCGCTCTGTACGTGCCAGCAGAGACCAAAAGAAAAGCAGTACGTACTCTAGTATTTTTAACCCAAGAAGTCTTTTATAGACGTGTTCTTTCAAAAAAAAAACCAAAGGAAAACCTTGGTATTGTCCATCTGGCCTGGTAGAATCCCAGCTCTGAGCTTGGATTAAGAGCCACAGCTCAAGAATTTACATTAAGCCAACAGCAGAGCCAAGCCAAAAGGCTCCTTTGGGACCCTAGACTCTGGTGAGGAAGGAGGATGGTGGCAAGGAAAAGCAGGAGCAGCACTGGGAACCCTGCTGTTTCTGCTGCCACGTGTTCCTGCTTCACTGTAGCAAGTCGTCTCCTCACCTGGAGCTTGCTTCTGCTCCTGCGCTGCCCCATCCAACAGGCAGCAGGTAGCCTGGAGGCACTGTGCATCCACAGGTTCTGCAGAGGTCTGACCATCCCCGCTGTGCATCCCCCAGCACAGCCAGTCCAGCTTCAAGAAATGAGACTTCCTTATGCTTTTAATTGTGCTACCCTCTAGTGGCCAGTCCCATCTCCTTGAAGATCGTATCATTGCCCCTGGCAGAGGAAAGGTGTTGGACTGCAAATCTTCAAGACCAGGAACCAGCATGGTGCTGTGTAAGAATTACTTGCACATTTGAAAGGAGGCAGAGACCTGTCAAGGTCTAGCGCTAGCCCAGGTGGAGTGCACTCCACACCCTGTCTCTGCTTTGGCCTTAGGAAGGTAAAGATCCCTCTGCTCAGGCTGAGAGGTCTTGGCAAGAGCAGGGTGAAGCCAGCTCAGTATCAGGTGCTTGCAACACAAAAACAACCCCCAAACTTGGGGTCTTGACAGGCTTTCCCAGAGAACATGTTTCCTTCCTCCTCCCTGCTGTCTCACACCAGGCACTCCGGCAGCTTAGATGCAGAGCAGAAACACTCAACACATCAATAAAAATGGGTTAGAATTCAAGGAACATCCTTGCAATTATTGTCATAATTGCTACATTTCAGAACCAAACATTACTTAATAGTGCTCAATTATCTTGTGGAAGGGCCTGCAATGGCAGCAACTAATTGCTTAACTAAAGACTTTCTTCTTTCTACCCTGTGTCAACATGCACACATGCAATTAGACACTGCAGGGAGGAGAGGAGATACCGGTTGTGAAAAGAGGGGTTAAGCAGCAGCCATGGCCACGTTTTGAAGGTCAGAGGACAGGTGTCTTACCTCAGACCTTATAAGGGTGCGAAGAAGAAATGGAAAAGCCCAGGAGGGAACAATGATAAAGGCTTTTACTTCCTGTCTCTGAACAGGGAACTCAGATGACTGCACGATGTGACTAGTGACACCCTTACAAGTCTATATGCCCCGCAGGCTCAGCTGCACATCAGTAGCCTTTTCATAATTTATCAGTCTGGAGAGTTCATGGAAACTAGCAAAAAAAAAAAAATAAAAATCAACTGCCTCACAAGCTAATAGAAGGCTTTTCTTTGATTACTTTCAAGTTTGTTGAAAACCTGCTTGTTGTTCACCTCTTTACTGAACATCTTTCATATGCAAGAAAAGCAAAGGGAAAACAGGAATACTTCCCTTGTTATTTGCCATTTCATCACTTCTTCACAGCACTCTTTACTGTGTCAATAATTCTCATAAGCAGAGTCTTTCACTCTCCTTTGATGCAGAACTACTCCCTGTCCTCCAAGTCCCCATCTTTTCTCCTTGGCTTTTCAGCCTCTCCTCTATCTGAGGGGGAGACACAAGACCCCACTACCCTTATGAAAACATCAGGTCTTGGTTTCTACCCCTCACTGCTCATGTTTGGTCTGTTCCTTTGATCAGGGAGAGCTCACCACAGAGCCACCCCCAGGCCTTGTCTTCTGAACATTGGGTACCCTGGATCCCAGGGCTCTGCCTATTCAGTTTTGCTCATACTTTCCAGATTTACATTTCTCAGGCATGAATTCCCAAGACCATTTTTTTGTACAATTACCAGATCAAGTCCCTCCCTTCAAAACCCCTCTTCACTACTTCTTAATGCCACTTTTTTTCCTACAGTTCATCATAGTTTCCACAGCACTAGTAAACAAATTAGAGTTGACTCCCTAGCTCACAGACCTCCTTGGGGGCCTTCAGATTTATGGAAAACCATCTGTTCTTATCCTGGTTTTGTAGGTTTGTCAGTTTCAACCCATAGCGATAGTTTACTCTTGTCCTTCAAGTTACTGAATGGCCCTCTAAAGATCTGAGGCAAAGGCTTCAAACCCCCTAATTATACCTTTCAAATCTCCTTTTTATTCTTTGCTACATTAACAGCTCTCATGGACTAAAGAACATAGTTTCCTTTCCAGAATGCCATGCTAGTTTGCCCTCAGGATTTTCTCCTCATCATTTAAGTCCTGTGCTTGCTCTTTGGACTTCTATTCCAGTTACAAGCCTAGGAAGGGGACAGGGTACAGTGGAATACTAGGTTTTTTGGACACAACCTTGTCACTTAGAAGAATCATAACTCAGTAAAGGAATAGTTAACATCCCCTGAAATGGAAGGCAGTTTTATAGCAGACACTTCAGCGTGCTAGCAATGCACGCTCTCCATTTTCACAAGCGCACACATGGGCTAATTGTTTCACAGTAGTAACCTCACCTGCAATTAGCCACTGTTTTAAGCCTTTGATCTTTATAACTCTAGAGAGGACAGCAAGATTCCCACATAAAAGCCTTTTATTATTTTATTCCATATATGGGAGTGAACCTATGCTCCTGTATTTATTAAAAAGGAAAGTCCTTACCTGATCTCAGAGATCCCCATTGAGCTGAGAGAGACTGTGGCAAGGGGGAAATCTCGCTTTGGTGGATAGCTCTCCCAGCTGCTAATGATAAGCAGTTACAGCCCCAACCTGATAGCTTTCACCTGCTTCCCAAGCAGATGGCTGCTCTGCCAGCATCCCCAGCATCAAGCCCATCCTAGAGATGGACCTCTTGGGGATGTGCTTTGTATTACTGATTCATTTCCTAGCATTATTTTTATGTGTTTGAGCTATAGTCCCATTCACAGTTAAGGATCAGCACATGTTGTCCCTTTCCAGGGACATTATCGCAGTCAATGGGGCTCAGCTACATGCCATGGAGGAGAAGATATCTATGTCTGCTCCCCTAGCACACACTAAGGCAGGAGGCTGCACGTGGCTCCTGAAGAACTGGCTGCTGGATTTTGTCTGGCTGTTTTTTTCAGGGAAAGTGTTGGGGCAGAGCAGGTAGCTCAGAGGCCCAAGCCATAGGTATAGTCCCAAAGAAAACAAAACGTCAGGGCCTCAAGGCTCTTAATTAACTCTATTAGACTGATAATCGTGGCCTGCCCAACCCCAGGGGAATGGAAAAAACCCTCCAGTGTAAGACATGCATAAAGGTACTGGACTGAAACATGAATATTTTTACCCACTGTCAGTGGTTAGAAGGCAGTGTTGGGTGGGGAGAAGGAAAGATCCTCAGCTTGAAGACCTCTGGTTTAGCACCAACATGTAGGAAGCAACCTAGAAATCAGAGAGATTTCTGTGAAGTGCTTTTGCTTTTCACAGGACTGCTTTCAAAACATTTGAAAAATTTATACCTTATATCCTTTACAGTTCATTAGTGCACAGTAAAATATGCCCTTAACCACTTCCTTTCTGTCTTTTTTAAATTGTTATTAGATTTGACTTAAAAATAAATCTCCCATTTCCTTGCAAAGGAGCTGATGCGACAGTGCTTTAGGAGCGCCAGCATTGCTTCTATGCTGCTGTGCAAGAGTTGGCCTCCAGTGATGAGGTTCTTTTCATCTCACAGGGATGTACTTCCAAAGACTGGTCCAAGAGAGCATGAGAGGCACCTGGTTCCCACAGCCACCAGTGTCTGGCCAGTCGCTGGCACAGCAGCTTTGGACACCTCACAGATAATTCCCCTAGGCACAGCCAGCCAGTGGAGCTAATGTGGTACTGGGGAAGTAAAGCCATGCTGTCCTACATTGCTTCCTGCTGAAGGAATGAGCAGAGGGGATTTGTGGGGTTCTGCATAGCAGAGAGTCCCATGGGTGTAATAAGCCCTTCTCCTGGTGGAGAATGCACTATGGTCCCTCAGGTGCCCCTTTCTCACTCTCTGAATGTGAAAAGGCCTTACAGCACCCAGGGTGAAGCCACTCCACGTGAGGAGCACTCTGGGGCTGATACAAAAGGACACAGCATCTGGCAGGTGGTAGGAGGTAGGAGCTACTCATATCACTCAAACTGTGTGGCTTTGAGGTTCCAGAGGTAGTGCTGGTGTAGATGTATAATTAGAGCACCCCAGAAGCGGCTTTAAATTATGAAATCAGCTTAATTTGTCTGCTGCTTTTGGAAGGAAGAGAAAAATGTCAAGCCATCTTTCTCCATCTGAGTCTACAGGCAGGAGATGCTGACTTGTGTCTTTCAGTAGGATCAGCACAGTGTTTTCCCCTACCATTTGCAGTTATGTATCTCCAGCACATGCTGATAGAGGACATTTTAGAAGACAGCCTGAAAGGCAGTGTTGTCAGGGTACAGGCCTGGTGGGCTCCCCTGGCTCTGCATTTGGTAGCAGCATCTCCTGCCAGCTGTTCACCAATGCAGCATTCTTGTGTTTAAGCACATGGCACATGGCACGTGTCACCAAATTCAAAATCCCTCACCCACTAAGCACCCAGCTCAACCCAGGGTCTTATACCTAGGATGCCTCCTTCATCTTGTTTGGCTGTAAAACATACAACATTAGCTCATAATTTATAAAACACCTCATATCACAAAGTCTCTCTGAAGTATGGTTTTCCCCAGTTATAAAAAAAAAAATAATCACACAATCACAAATAATGTGTACCCAAAATAATCAGTTAAAGGCTTCCTTGGCTTTCTGGTTTCTTCATTTTCAGGCAACATGTGCTTCACCCTTTCAAACTTTCCTTTGCAAATAACCACTTTGACCTTAATGAACACTGGATGGGGGCAGAGAAGTGCAAGTGACTGACTGTCCCTGGCTTAATGCATAACCATTCCCCAGCTGAACCACAGGCTCACCACTCTCCCACCACAAGAGTTTGATTCAGCTGATGGTGCAGCTACTCTGCACCAGGCAAAGCATGTTACTCTGAAAGCCTGAATTCTCTGCCATGCTTCTGGAGCTGGCATGCTATGGGGGGAAAAAAAGGAAAGGGCAAGTAACATGAATTTCCCAACTAAAAAAGCCAATACCACTGAATGGTGACACTGGAACTCAAAGTCAGGCTTTATTTTCAGCTTTAACCCCAAAAAGACACTTGGATGTGAGCCCTTCTGTGTTACTGCACCTCATGGAGGGCAGACCTCATCAGCCATTTCATCTCTTTAATCTCACAGGGCCTTTAGCTTCACACGTGACTGGAAAAAGACTGTATCAGCCAAAAAACCATGGTCTGTGCTGCCCTGGTACCTGCGGGTAGCATTCAATAACAGGTGCTGCAAGCACAGGGCTGCTTCTGCCAGAAGCTTGTCAAGCAGCTGCTCTGTCTAAACTGTACCCTGCTTAACAGAGCACAGTGCCTGCCTTTTTTCCCTTCTCCTCCTCTGGGAGCTCATATTTCTCACCTCCCACTGTAACACTTATCGGAAAGTATATCCTTCACCTCTGGCCTCAGTGTCCCCTTCCCCAGGCTGGAACGTCACCGATGATGGGGGTGGAGGGTGGCAGCTTGTTCTCAGCTCATCAATCTATCACGTGTTGCAAACCTCTGTAGTGGGCAAGCTGGCTCCTACCCTCATTTATTTTCAAACATAGAGGATGTTTGTGTTTTGATCAGATATGCTGGCTAAATGATTTCAAGCTGTGGATTTCATTTCATAATTAATCATGGACATGGGTTGAAATCCTGTTCATGAAGTTGTCAGCTAAACTTCCATTGACCTCCCTGGCAAGGTGGGACACTGGTCACTCTGAAATAAATAATAATCTAAATTAAATCAAAAGCGTCCCTAGGAAGGGAATATGCAAAAAGACATCATTCATATAATCCTTAAATTTAATCCTGCTCTGTGGATTCACCTATGAAAGGGATATTTGCTTTACTAGTAGCTGTGAAGCAGAAACATGTCATAAAGGACTCTCAAATCCCAGCTAAGATAAACCTCAGAAGTTTCTAAACAAGCCCCAAGATGCTCTTATAATGTCAGTCAGACCTTTCAGCTTACCTAACAGCTCTGTTACCCCTCTGAATACAGGATGCCTCTCCTCTGGGCATAGAGAAGTCTCGGCCTGCCTCCTGCAGAAAGCCTTCCCACAGGCTCCTGCTGTCCTGCTGGAAGTGCCACCGCAGGGCTCAGGGCTGATGGCACAGTTTTCTACCTTCAGCATCATTAACTTCCCTTTTCGCTCCAATGCAGTGGAGGAGATGACCTGGAATCCCTTTCCAAGGACTTGAAGGGTCCTCCATCCAAACTGGCAAATCATTCAGGTGCTCAACATGGAGCTCCTCCCAGGAATCAGGAGAAGTAACAGAACCATTTCATTTCTTACTCTTTTTTCTTAAATGTTACTGATTGTGCAGTATGAGATATACATGAATGTCCAAGCCCTGAAGTCAGACCAGGAAATCAGTTATTAAAACATCTCTCTGCACCTCTGCTGTGCCCAGGCAGGCTAGACTGGCATGTGTCCTGCATAAAGTGAGCTGGTGAGTTCTCAGCCCAGTCCTGCAGTATAGCATCCTTGTTGAAAAAAGCTCCTATATCACATATAACATCATAAAGGAGAGACAGAGGAGAAAAAGAAAATGGAGGTAAATGAATGACAGGAGGAATAGAGAAGACAGTACAGCAAAGAAAGGTCATGACCTGTGCTTGTACTAGTGCAGCAATACACATCTGCATCTCACAGCTTGTAATCTATGTCCTGGAGCTGCTGTAAAGGCCCTGTCCTACTGCTGTGCCATGATGTGCCATGTCCTTCCTAGTACACAACAGGGCCAGGAGGGAGCTTTCAGAAAAAAGCAGCTCAGCATTAACTGTAATGTTCATGCTCAGCAGGTCAGTGTGGGCATCACCTCCCTGTCTTAATGAGGAATGGCCTCAGCATTGTCACCTCCACAAAAATGCACTTGCCTGTTTCTCTCCATGGCACCTCACTGGCCTCCAGAGCCTAATTCCTGAAATTAGGTACTAGGGCAGAGGTTTTTGGTTTCCAAAACAGACAATACACTGGAGAGTGGCCAGAGGCTGTGGGTACAATGAGCAAGGCTGGGGTAATTTGGGGGGAAGCTTTCTGCCTACAGGGAGAGCAGGCTGTGTGAAAGCAGGTCTACAGCACTCAGCTGGAGCAAAATTACCAGTAGATCATCAGCTTGATAGCAGGATTTAGTGCAGGGAGGGCTAGGCCAAGTGAGTCACTGTGCTGCTGCTGCCAGTCACTGGGGCTGCTGATGGCCATGATATAGCAATAAGCGCAGTTGGGACTGGCAGGGAGATTACCAAGTTGGTTATGGAGTGGGCATCCTCAAGGTCAGCAGCTGCTGCCTGTGTCTGTGCCCCTTTGCAGCACCAGATGCTGGGGAGGACAGAGCACCAGGGCCCGAGACCTACCAGCTTTTGCCACTCATTACTTGCATGGGCTGCACGCTACACATGGTACAGCCGTTCCCCAGGAATTGGGTAAGAAAGCAGGTTTTGCCCCAATATGAGCTCCTCCTCTGGGTGCATATGAGGAGCTGAACTGTGCCAAACCCCAGCGTGGAAATAGTTGAACTTTGCTCACTAAGCCATGGTCAAATACTGAGGACCCAAGCCTGTACCCAAGCTTCTGGGCAAGCCCAGACCAAGACTTTAAAAGAACAAAAGCAGAGGGAGAAAAAAAAACACCCCAAAACAAGAAACAGTCAATCTTATCATTTTCAAGAGCACTAGGCCCTCATGGGACAGGTTGGTCACTTGCTGCAGGAGATGAATAAGCTCAGATACTTGCTTGTTACTTCAGTCCTTGCATACCCAGCACCCTGCTCACTCCAGCAGGTACCATCACATCAGCTACCATTTTGACACAGTGGTATCTTACCCTTTCTCTGTGCAGGTCTAACTAGTACTGGAATGGGCTCCCAAGTAGTCCAGCTCAGTCTATTGATCAGGGATCACATCCGCCACAGCGGTGGAGAGGCCCTTGACACCAAAATATTTTGACAATCAAACAAACATTCCCAAGTGACTCTAGGCATAAAGCACAGCTGATGCACGGGTAGCCAGGGCAGCTTTGAACTGTCTAGCCATGCAGGCACATAACAGAATGCTCAGCAAATCCTTCCTGAGAAGCTGGGTGAACTCTTGGGTTACTGCTATGCGTGAAGCCAGCTGTCCTGTCTGCACATCCAGTGCTACCTATGCTGGCTAGTCTGATGGTAGCTCAGGTCTGTGCAAGCTGAAACCCTGGTGCAGGACAGTGCTGCTACCTGTGTGGTTTTAAGGAATCACATCCACCCTAAAGAGTACAGTAAAGCCATCATCCACTGCATGCCCTTCCACATGGCCAGTGCTGCACCCACCAGGCCTTCCCCACAGCAAAGAGAAACACAGATTGCAGCTACATGCTGCTGATCAGTACCTGCAAGCATGAAACTCCACAAACTCACCACTGTAACCAGTAAGGGATGCAGAGTTCAGGTCCTCTGGCTAACACTACTGCAACTCCTATTTAAGAGCAGAGATAGTTACTCCCCCTGCTTTGCAATCAGGGTCTCTACCCCATGGACGCAAACTAAGCTCAAACACAGCGTCCACACATTGCTGGGGCTCCCCGTTTCCCTTTGCTCCAGGTGGAGGTGGTGACTGGATGTAATGAGGTGTTACTTGTCCTGAAAAATCTTTAGATGCTGCAATTCGGTGCTCAGGGGCTGCAATTGGCTAGATGAGGTTAGACTGGGCTAGCCAGAGGGATTTTTGCTGGGTTTCTCTAGCACCCTGTTAACCACAAATCATGAAGCAGTAAGAAGACCTAAGAAAATGTTCACAACTGAAATACTCTCTCACAGAGCAGGTCCAAAAAATAAAAAGTCCCATGAGGTCAAAAGAGAAATGAAAAGTAATCATCAGGGTCTGAGGTTCTACAATGCAGAGTATTGAAATGACTCACCCTGCCATAGTCGAGCTACCAGATTTCCTGTTTGCTCTGCCCCAATCTTTGGGTGTTTTTCAGCAACTGGAACTATGAATTAAACTCCTACACTAGAAACATCTGGTGGCAATGGAGGTAGGGTAATTTCACGAGGTAATTGTGACACACCAATGTGAGAAGGCTTGTGATTCAGTTTTGGTTTAAATTTGGAGACTAAAGTTCACCTCAGTCCCTATTTTGTCCAAATGGCTTATTCAGCTCAAGAACATATTTTGCATCCCTATTTCCCTGGCTGCACAATGGAATATGATGCCATGCACTCTGCTTATCATAGCTCAGATCCTATCTTACATTTCTTTAATGCCTTGCATGCTGGAGAGTCTTGGCATGTTTCACAAGCTGTTGTATATGTAGCCAGAATCAGACATGCAGCCACTTCTGGGGTGGAAGACAGTAATAACTGCAAGTGCTGCACTAGGAGGAATAAGATTATGTCCCGGAAGAGATACTTTTGCATAACACGTCATTAATGTCAATCTCTGAACAGCCAGCAAGCTGCTAGCTACAAGTTTAGCTACATCTGAAGGACTGGAAACATTACTGCTGGGATGTGAACCTGTAGTTCCAGGAAATATATTTCTGCTTAACCTGCTAGGCTGTTGGTAGCTGTTTTCTTCACTTAAATACACCATAGACCAGTAATAGATAAATATCAATGTAGATCACAACTTCCTGTGCCTTCTGGGAGGGATAATGCCTTCTCAAATGATGCCTTTGAGAAAGGATCCTATGTCAGGTGGGAAAGGAGTCAGGTTGCCAGAAAAAAAGTAATCTTTTCTCTCCCACCTCTCATCACCTACAGGGCTCTCTTGTCCTCACTGTCCCAAAATGTGGCACTGCAGCTGGCAGAAGAGGCAACAATGCAAGAAGGAGGCGAGTCCTACAGGTTGGGAGTGCAAAGGCAGAGCTGCAAAGGAGGGGGGGTTGTGCTCTGGGCTGTGGTTCTCAATGAGTTGCATTAGCTGCACAGACTGAGGAGTGCATGGTAGTAAGGACACAGGCTCTGTCCTCCCAGTGTCTTCTGCAGCCCTCAGAGCCCTGCACATCCCTCCCCTGATTGAAGAAATAGCAGTGTGACTACTCAATGACTATCACAATGCAAGTTTGGTGCCCCCAGCTAGCATGTTCCCATTGATCAAACTCTGTAATTCAGCCTCCCAATCCTACTCCTGCATCAGATATCAGACTCCAGGCATCCTGCAGCTTCTGTAACACCTACCTGGAACCATTTACCACAGCCTGCCTGTTCATCTCCATCTCCCCTCCTAAAAGCCTGGGTGCCAATAGCATGTCCTTCTGGAGGTCTGAGGCAGAGGTTCCAGAGAGATTCTTGTTCATGTACCTGCTAGTTGGCTCGCAGCACTTGGAACGGTGCCAGTGACACTTAGTGGATAGGAGGTTGACCAAGGGCACCTGTGACACCTGGTCACAATGCTGCTACCAACTCTTCCCTCAGTTGGGTTTTAGTGTACTTGCTATTCTGATTTTTGACAGACCGACAAACTAGCTGTTCTTAGGGAAGGAGAAAGAGAGAGAAAAAAATCCCTTTCTCCATGCTAGTCTTTCTTAATGTTGTCCTGGAGTTAAAGAGGGGAGAGTAATGCCCCTTTCTTGCACACCCAAAGAAGTTACAAAGGAAAGATCAGTCCTTGGGGCCCTAAGCACTGCCTGGGGCAGTTGCTGGCAGCTGAAGAAGACCTGGTTTCCAGCCACGCACCCAGCTGCTGTGGTGTGCATCCTACCTCAGCCTGAATCACAGCTGCCTGTGGGAGTGAATACCCGGGTTTGCAGGGGAATGCTGCTTTCAGCTGCACCCAGCTCTTAGTGTTCAGGAAACCACAGCCCTGGTTTAGTGGTGTAGCTGTAACATGGGTGAGCATCTTTAAGCACACTCACAGTAGGCAGACTACAGCTATTTTTTTTAGAAGGCATTTGCATTTTGGTGGGGTAGAGGATATGAAGTGATTGCCTAAAAACAGTGTGTAGCATACTGAAAAAAATGATTACTGCTGACACACAGTAACCCTGAGCCAGTCAATCCATCCCTGGCTCCCAATAGCCATGTGGCCACAACAGCCTCCCAAAGCAATCAACTAAATGTTAATAATGCAGTGCAGCAGGGTGCTGGGTACCACACAATATCTAGAGTTTGCTGAAATGTTAACTTAGCTTCATTGAGCATCTGTGTGGAAATGAAAGACTGCTTAAAGAGAGCAGAGCCTCTGAACAGGTGAAATGGACAATTTGAACACATTGCTCTGCATGAAGGGCAACTTCATATCACACACCCAGAGCGGGGGGACTGGGTATCTTGCACATCTACCAGCATCTGGTCCTGCAGTTCTGTTCCCTGAAGCAGCACAAGTGCCTGTACAACGTGGCCTCACTTGTGGCTGCTGGGCCACATGGGGTGGGCAACAAGAAGAAAAGCCACTGCACTTCTGTATCACCAGCACATCAGGGAATTTTGACCAAGTCTTTTCATCCAGCTACTATGCAGGCCCTCCCGTAAACACAGAAAGTGTGTAATATCAATAAACACCGATCAGCAGCAAGCACCTATTTTACTAGGCTCTGGCTACTTAAAACCTCTTCCTATTTTCTCTCCAACCCTAAATCATAGTCATACTCATTGCTTTACTCAGGTAAAGACTTTTGTCTTTACACCAGGGCAAGGTTTGCACTGAATAAGACTAAGAGGTCCACTGGTGAGCCCACATACCAGCCTGTCTTCACAGGATGCTGTGGCTGAACAGGGCTGAGACCTCACCTCCACCAAAGCTTGAATATGGGTACTGAGCTTGAAATCAGCAAGGAAATGGAAGAAAATCAGACTCATCACGGGCTCTGCCTTTCTTTGCCACCATGCAACATCCTGGATGCTTCCTGCTCCTCAACAGCATCTCCAACTTTGTGACAGTTACAGTGTTTCCCTTCATCTTAAAAAGCAGAGTGTGCGACAGAAAGACAGCAAAGCTGTTCCCCAGTGTCTCAGAGCTGTGTCTCTGCCTTGCACATTTCTGCACCGTGCCGAAAAACATCAGGGTGGGCAGTCCTGGGATAGCCCATCTTCAGCCCTGCCTCTTCTCCCTGACCACATGCAAACCTGGTGCTTGTTCAGGCCAGGATGTCTGTACCAGCCTCTAACAATGTCATTTCTTCCATTGCCTGGACCTGTTTTCAAAAGAGCAAAGGGCCAAGGGATATATTTGTTGATGGTGTATGTTGGTTGCTATCAGGATTGGCAGTTTTAAGGATTTTCCACGTATCGCCTGTCCCTCCACGTTGCAGTGCACTGACCCAGACACAACACTGACAGCTGCAGGGTAAATAAATAAAAACAGAGTATTTTGATCTTGGAGCGGGAGGTGGTTTGGAGAGGAAGGGGGGGCCGGGGGTGTCAGCCAGACAGAACAGGGTGGCCACAGCTGTGATGGGAACAGATGCGGCATAGGGAGCGGGAGCAGGGAATAAAGTTCTGCAAATGTAAGCAATGCTGGAAAGTCTTGGAGAATGGCACGCATATTTGGGACAGGTGGGAAGTGTTTACATTGAAAGAAGAAGGACGATGGCCTGAAAGAATGCTGGTCACATTACCTGTGACCCAAACTGACCGGCCATGGCTCCCGTGGGCCCAGAACATCTCAGACCACCATTTCTCTGAATGCATGTAGGGTCCTGCCCAGTGATATTGGTGCCCAGTGATCTGTAGAGCTTGTAGGTGTTTTGTCCCTCTCACAAGCAAGTTGATATTGGCTCTAAGCCAGCCTTTATCCCAGTCTAGCTTTTAGCTGGTCTCTGTAAGCCTTGGGCCAGACAGGTATAAGGCAGTATCAAGACCAGGCTCACCTGAGCTAGCACACCTGCCATTGTGGATCCAGCACAGCAGGATCACAGCTGGCCATGCCTGAGGACACCCATCTGGCTGACCCCAAACAGCAACCCTGCCATGGCTGGGTCCTAAGCTGGGTACAAGGGTTTGATGGTTTTGGGTTGGGTTGGGTTTTTTTGTTTGTTTTTGTTTGGTTGGTGGTTCAGTTTTTTACTTCTAGCAGAAGCTATATATCTCAACTGATGTTTAAATGATGAAATAACTAGAGTTGCATGCTTTTTTAATTCTCAGAAGCAGCTCTGCTGCCAGGAGGAGCTCAGCAAGGCTCTTGCTGGGCAGGTAACTTGCTGCTAGCTTCCAGCCAACCAATTTTGGTACAAATGTGCTGTGTGCTCTCTCTGCTGATGGTCATTACAGATAAGAGGTTGTGGGGCTTGTTGCAGTGGATCTTTGCAATGTTTCAGTGATTTGCCTCCATCCTAAGGACTCATCACAACTCATGACATGAACAAAATCCTGCTTTTCTCCTAGCACATTATACCCTTCCCATAAAATATTAAGAGCTGGATTTTTTGAAGAACCCCAGAGGCAGCTGTGTCCTCATTTAAAATTAATGGAGGGTTGGGAACCCATCTGCCTGAGGTGCTATTGAAACCCCAGCTAAATGTGCTGAGCTGAGCCCAGCAAAGGCATACATTGCGGCTGCGGCATAGCTGTGGGATGAATGCCGGCATCACACCTATGTTACCCAAGAGTGGCGAGAAGACTGATCCAAGGTCATTTTATGCAGCAGTGGTGCACTGAAGAATAGAGACCAGAGGTTCCACCCCCTAAGCCTCTGGGTCTGCCTTCAAGCTTCCTTTTTGCTCCTGGCTGATTGCTGCCTCGTGTGACCCATGGGAGCAGAAATCCTTCTTAACTACAGCTATTTTACCAGAGGATGTTCAAAGGCAGCTTGCAATAAAGTTTGAGCTTTTCTAATCAAGTTGAAGGGAGGCTAACAAACACAAAATCATGTTGAGAGACATTCTCTGCATTTGTTCACACCCTAGCCCCTAGATAAAAATAACTTTATATGTTAAGTTTAGGACCACAGAAAGCACAGAGGATAGCAAGGGATTATCACAAAAGGGCAGCAAGGCAGTCGAAAAGAGCCTGGGGGACATCTTGTACAATTTCCATGAAGGGAATAGAATAGTTAATTCAAACTGTATACAGACAGCTCTGGGAATGTCCACTCTTGGGTTGTTCAAAGAGTCCTTTGCTGCTTTGGGCTCACTTTAAATCGAGTGTCCTAAAAAAACACTTCAGCTATGCATTTCATTTCAGTTATACAGGGTGTTTAAATGCCAAGGGATCAGGGAAAACTTTGTTATTAAAGGGCTGCAAGAATTTAATAAGGTACACAGTCATTAGAAAGTTGTTGAGTCATGAAAATATTCTCAATAATTTGAAATTAATGTTTAGTGTATGCTGTACCATAAAATGCTTAGATGTTGTGGCCATGGATACTAAAGCAAAACCTTAAGGCCATGACTACACGAGCAAGTTACCGCAAGGTAAGCGAGGCTGTAATTTCAGAGCACACCACTTACAATAAGGTAACTTCCCATTTGCCAGCTCTTGTCCTGGGACCAGGCGAGGCAGCTAAGTCCTTGCTAGACATGGCACAGGCTGACTTTTGAGGGCTGCTGGCTGAGGGCATGCATGTGGCTAGGTACAACAGAACAGATAAGGTACAATAAATCTGTGCAGTAACTGTTCTTTTAGTAACTTTGCTCTCCAGCACAGACGCAAGCATGGATGGACTATATGCAGCAGCCAATGCCATAGAAATGGACACAATTAGATAATCAAGAAGCTAAATGGAAGGGGATAGAACCTAACATGGAGATTTTGCTTCATTAAAACAATAAGTACATATATTAATAAATGCTTGCAAATAATAATGAGGGGTCTAGCTTCCCTGTACCTGTAGGTCTGTTGAAGAGGTAGGGAAAAATTACTAACTACCAAGAGTTTCCTTCTCTCCTTTCTTTTCCAGAAAAACACAACTATTTGAATTAAGACTGCTTCTGGTGATCTGCCCTTTCTTTTCCATCTCTGGATCCTGCCAAGCAAAATTCATTGAGTTGCACTTATGACTTTAATAAGACCAGAATTTCTGGATGTAGTTGTTGAGGAGTGTGCTCCTGATAAATTATTTAAAACCAAGCCAACAGGGCTCCTATCGCAAATCAAAGATTCACCACAGAGCCTGCCTTGAGCCTGTCCAGTGCTATGTGGAAAGTCACTGTCTTTCTAACCCTAGTGGCTAGAGCATTCTGCAGCCTAGTGACTTTTATTGTCAACTCAATAATGATCATTGCAGGACTTTTCCTCCTTTTCTCCCACTAGTTATTCTAATGAAGGGAGAGATGTAAATATATTTTATCTTAAAATTCTGGAAACTGCTTATAACTCCTATTGTAAAAACAGGAATGGAACTTCACCAAGAGAGCCCTGCTACTGCTCAGGCATGTGGAAGAAAGTTTCTGAGTCCTCCAGACCTTCCTTCAGGGACAGGTGAGCAATCATGTTATTCAGACCAACTCTACAGTCTCTTCTTCCATCCAGGCAGATGTTATAAACCTTTGGGGAATGAAAGAAAGAGATTACAAAGGAAACTATGTGCCCGGTGAGTACAGCAATCAGCTTTCATTGCCTCCCACAAGGTTAAGGCTTCATCAGATGAGAGTGCAGCTTCCTTTGGAAAGGTGCATTTTACCTCGCAATGACACTTATTCATCCTGTACATCCCTCTTGTTTCAAGTTAAGAACTAATGATCCCATAATCCAGGCTTGCCTCCTTCCCTTGTGAGCTGGCCTGTAGATCAGGGCTGTAGGGCTCTCACTGGTTCATAAGCACCTTACCCAAAGCAAAACTATAAATATAACCCATTTGTATCCCAAAACACAAGACAGAACTAGAGCACCTTTGCAAAGCCTGGATTATGCTACATTAAGTTTTGCAACTGTTGCATACCACTTTGTGCTTTCTAGGTGGGAAAAGTGGGAGAAGAGGAAAAGGAAGAGGGAGAAAAGGGTTCTTCTCCCCACATTGATTGTTTTCTTTCCTCATACTCCTACAACCCTCCTCCCCCCTGCCCCTGACCTTTCTGACCAAGGGAAAAGGGATGTATTTTGGAGCTGTCACACCTTACACTGCAGAGGAGCATGCCATGATGGGTGCTGCTTAGCATTCCTCATACTCTTCGTGGAAGCAGGGGGCAGGATGCAGATCCCTGCCAGCACACTGCCCAAAATTACATAGAAATTAAGTAGAAATTATGGTCCCCTTGCTAGTAAAGAGTAACCCACATTTCTACTGTTGCCCAGCTCTACAATGAAGAAACATTGTTCTGATGGAGCACAAAATATTCCAACTGTCCACCACTGTTGTGGTTGTCTGTAGGCATCTGTTTTCTTTAAGTACTCACTATATCAGTGTCTCAAGAGTTAAACTACCTGGAAGAAGGGGATTTTAGTAGAAGATCCGGAGTGGCAAACATTATCAGCAGTGTTAATCTGTCACATCTTTCCTGGACTGTACATACCACGCTCCATCACTCTGGCATGTCATGGCCTGCATTGTTACAAGATGTACCGAAGCTGCAGCCAGCCATAGTTTGGCATCTCATTGAACCTTCTGATCCAAGAAAATACGGGAAGGAAAAAATAATAATGCCATTTTCAGAAAAAAAAAAAAAGAAACCCTCCACAAACCAACTCACCTCTGTAAAAAGCAACCAAAACTAATCCTCAAACTTGTAAGCAAGTAGTAAAATAGAATTTTTCAAATACAACTACAGAACAAATCTGTTTGAATTAAAAGTGAGTTAGACCCTTGAGTGCACACCACTAAGGGATGCTGGATGACCCAAAACCTAAGTTTTCCTTTGTCATGTTCCTCTCATATTCAGACACATACAAAGGAAAAAAAAATTTAAAAACATTTATTTTCCTGGTTCCCATTTCCCGGTTCTGGCAAGAACCTGGCCAGCAGTCAGGCTAGTCTGAAAACACCCCATGTTATCTGAGCTTGGATCTGGGCTCAAGCTGGACCCCTCCTCGGAGTTGACACCACTGGAGTGTCCGGAGCCCACGCCCCAGATCAGACACTGGACTGCAGACACCAGATGAGAGGGAGGGCTCTTGGCTCTATTGTTGTTGTTGAGCTCCTGGAAAGAAGCTAGGGAGAGGAAAAATGTTCTGGATAGGATAAAAAAAAAATCTCAAAGGAATGGATGATCTCACTTGTCCACACACACACGCCCAGATGTACAAATATATATAATTAACTGGAAAATACTGTGTGGTACAAAGGTTTCTTCAGCTTGGGTTCATCACAGTTGGGCTAGTCAAGGTTGGTACAGCCATAACAAAGAGCACTTCCCACACATCTCCTGCTAAGACCACTTCTACCACATCATAGCATTTTAGTATGTGTTTATATCTGTTGATATGTACCTATATGCTTTTCATGCACAGAAAACTAGACGTGTGATAAAATTATTAAATGTATATGCAATAGCCTATATAGTCATCAATAGAATATATGGGCTCTATAAACACAGATGTTCTTATATAGGCAGTTATTTGACCCCTTTAAACTATCACAAGGGTGTACAAGGGACAGGAGATGAAAGGACTATCCCATTCAAACACCATAAAAAAGAACCCAAAAGAAAGAATAAAACCAAAAACTACTGAAGGCAGTCTCTCCATCTGCTTTTGCCCCTGTGCAGGGCATCTGTAGCAGAACAGAGGGAGAGCCACTGTAGTAGTACAAGGGGATTTGGGGGTTTCTTAAGCAGCCCCATGACAACTTGGACAAAGTTGCAAAAAGCAGCCCAACTTACCGCAAATTACCAGTTTCAAAGGTGTCACAAAACACCTTCTGTATCCTTTTCCCCATTTCCTAGGCAGTGCCTCCTAAGGGACACAGCAAAGAAAGCACACCCCAGAGCACAGCTTAGACCCTTACCAGCATGCCAAAGCAGCAAAGTAATTTCCATGCATTTCTGTGATGCCATATTGCATGACAAACAAGTCCTTGCTCTAGTCTGTTGCAAAGAGAAATTTTTTAATCTGGACTTGTTTGTTTTAAATGAAGCACATATGCCTCTGTTTGGGGGGTGGGGGGATGTTGTTTGGTTTTTTTTGGATGGACAGACATCTTGGGGGAGGAGTTGGGGGTTTTTATAAGAAATTATAATAAGCATTCCCACATACTTTCTGCTCACTCTGCAGATGAAGTTGTGTCCCTGAATACAGCTGATGGTACCCATAATTCCCACCCTGGAGGTGCACAGGTTCCCACATGGGGATCCTCAGCTCAGATCAAGGCATACTTGATCCTCAGGAGCCACAGTGTGAAAGCAAAACCAACCCTTTTCCTTGCAAGAAGCCCCACATCATCTCCTAAAATTTGGCAAGAGCCAGAACAGTCTTAATAAAACCAAGGAATGAGACAGAGGAGCTGTGCTATCTCCGCTTAGATACCTCCTGAAGCCCCACATGCTTGTAGCATTAAATGGAAATAGCTCACTACTTCCACTGTGCTGCTAGAGTAGGAGCTGGTATGTTGTTTGTCTTGCACTGAAGAAGTAGGCCAGTGTTTCTCAACAGGAAGGCTTGTCTGGATCCCAGACAAAGAGGGCTCAGGAATACCAGCCCTCAAATAACCTAAGCACTCGTTCATCCCAACGCTTTACACATTCAAGAAAACTCACCACCACAGCTGCGGATTTGCATCCAGCTTCCCCACAAAACAGTTAACTTAATCCCTGAGCAGAAATACTACTGAGAGAAGCCAAGAATGGTTATTTTTTAGGTAACAAGAATGCCCCAAACTTTACTGGCCTTACATGACTTTTAGCTTCTTGTTCCAAGCTCCAAGCTACTGAAAAGCTCGCCTGTTTTTTAAGACTCCAGGTCATTCCTTTCTCTGTGTCCAAGCTGTTCTTCCAATATCTTTTAAAATCATGTGCTTGTTTCCAGTGAGTGGACTCCAGGCAACAGGAAGAACTCTATAAGAGAGATTGTCTTCTTGCACATAAATCTTACTTTGACAGGAGACGGTACATTTGGAAATCAAGGGCTGGGTTTTTTTTTCCCCTGTAATATCTTTTGTTCTGCTACTCACAGGAACCCTGAGTCTCCAGAAGGAAGATGCTTGTTCAACTTTAAGATGAAACAAGGGGCACAAGGTAAAAATCTCCTTTCCTAAGCACATTTTCTAGATGAAGGAGGTATTTTCTTTTAGTCTGTTCAGGCCTGTCTTCCTCTGTCTACATCTAGGCATGCAGAATTTCTGGTAGGGAACGTGTCATCCCCCTAAATACAATACAGCACTTTTCTTTTTTGTGTGTGTCTCACTCTAAGATGCCCTGTCTGTGCCATGCTTCCACTAATCATAAATCAGGAGCAATAGTATTCATGATACAGAAATCTCAGAGATGTTTTGAGGTTCAGCTACACATTTTAAGAGCCTTGACCAAAACATTATTTATTACTGCTTACTCAACAAAAACAGCAGCGGCGGCAGCAGCAGCAGCAACAACAACAAATGTAAGCTTGCAAGAATGAGAGGAGTGTCAAAGGAAGAAAAGTTCTGCCCCAAGGGCTTATGATTTATACAAACATGATGGCCAGAAGGAGCACAACACAATGAAGAGAAGTTCAAATGGCTTAACATCACAGGCAGTGGACAGGTTTCCAATGTGTGCAACCATATTCACTAAAGCCAGGTCCTCACCTTTGATGACTTCTTGCATCCATCCCCTGGTCTATGCACCACTGCTCTGACAGACTTGTTGGTAGAGCCTCTGCTGAATGCCTGCATCTGTCACAGGGGACTAGAAGTAGCACAAAGCTGGTGAATAGCTAGCAGGCCCCTGGCCACACACTTAAAAGTCACTTAAAAATCTCCTTCTCTGACTGAAACCTGGTGCTACGGGCATTTCTTCGCCACAGGACCTAAGATCCCCACAGCAAAATAGGTTGTAGCATGGTCCCATGCTTAGGGACTTTGTGTGTAACTGATGGTAGCTCTGAGTGGAATCTGACGTCCTAGAGAAAGGAAACACAATCATTGGTCAGGACCATGGCCATCTGGTTGCACTAACCACTGAGGCACACTTCCAGGTGTTTAGTTCATTATAAGGCAAAGAGGGAGATATAAAAATTCAAGATGGGGCACTGGCTAATAGCTGGCTGTTAGTTTCTCATCCCAAGAGACAGCAGAAGACCTGGAAGACATGGACAAGGGGACAACAAATCAGCATTCTCATCTGTTAATGCTTACGGGGCCACAGTCAACACAAGAACAGGGAGAGGAAATCAGCTTGCCTTACAGTGCAGGCATCTCCATCCAACCTGAGCACTCTGGGCTCATGTCATAGCTGCTGGAGAAAAATAGGGGAGATTATCCAGGCTTGTTTGGGCTGTCAGGTTTAGGTGACTCATCCCCTACACACATCTATTGCTCTCTGCTTGTTAAAAGGGGTGTCTAGACAGCTCAGGTGAGGTGTTACTGTGTCCACATTCAGTGGAATGAATGCCCCTCAAAGAACCAAGTGCTGTGCCAAGGAGACCCTCTGACAATACCTTGGTAAGCACCGCAGGGCGCTACAAACAGGGAAAGGAGGTCTAGACACCCATGGGGATTTAGTGGCCTCACTCCTGGCTGGCTTATATAGTCAGGCATGGGCTGCATGCAAAAACCATTGCCCAAACCCCAGGTCTCCTTTTCTCCCAGCATGTTTTGACAACTCTGCTGCTCCCCTCTTGGAGCTCTGCAGAAACAGCAAGGAGCGGCACAGTGAGGGGGGCAGAGATTGACAAAGTTCCCAATTAACTCAATGGATGAGTTTCTCCAAGCAACTCTCAGCATCTGGATGCAAACAGGCATGCTGCCCTCGCTGCTGCTGCTGCGTGGTCTCCAGGGCAACATCCAAGGGTGTGTACACAACAGGATCTTCAGGTAGCTGCTTGTGTGACACTGAACATCATCACAACCTTTTATTCCTGGCACAGGGCGCAGAGAGATGAATGGAGCTGATATGAAAAATGACACCGCCCTACTAGAATGTGTCTAATTCTCCAGAGTCATTCTCAAAAGCTGACTATGTGTCTAAATACATATATACACAGAAACACAAACACATCTCACTGCCCTTTGTCACAATACCAATTGTTGGTACCAGTTGTACCAACACTGCTTAACTTAAAAGGAGTTAAGAAAGCCCAAAATCTGTATCTAACACATACCAAGACACCATAATATCTTTGTTGTTGTTGTTGATTTTCACTACTCATGGTCCAATCCTAATGATGGCCATCTGAAGCAAAGGGCAATAATCATCATGTTTGTCTTTGGGAGTGTGCTCAAATGGCATGGGACTGAAGAGTAGTAAGTGAATAGTTTTCATTAAAATATCTAAATGCAAACAGAAATTTGGAGTCCAGTCCTGCTTCCATTTGCAGTCAATTCCTTGAGCAGACAGGTCCCAGTAGTAACTCTGGAGATATCTCCGGTGAGAGAACAAGTGAGGTCTGGAGGATCCTGCATACAAGTTGTCTGTCCCAAATGCAACAAGGACTCCAAACAGAGGATCTAACAAAAAAGGTTTACTGCCTCACACAGTGGGCATTCACGTGAAGAACTCTATTATCTATGAACCAGACACAGTGATTTTACTGAGTGCCCTGGTGTTCTTGTCTGATGGCCTGCAGGTTGCCAGTTCTCCAAACCTTGGGAAGCATTATTAAACAGCTTATTTTGCTCTTATACCAAAGTTCAAACAGCTGCACCTCTTCTGGTATTTG
Source organism: Phalacrocorax carbo (assembly GCF_963921805.1). NCBI lineage: Eukaryota > Metazoa > Chordata > Aves > Suliformes > Phalacrocoracidae > Phalacrocorax > Phalacrocorax carbo. The sequence goes on along the minus strand of NC_087519.1, from coordinate 38,508,707 downwards.
GGCATATGATGATGACCATGAACTTAACCAAAGGACTTTTCAACCACTAGGAGCCTTCCCAGAGGCATGAAGAAAGGGCAGCCCTGGAAGTCAAGGGACAATTAATGCACTGACAAGCAGGTAGACAGGGACTTGTGCAGAAATATCTGCATGTGCATGTGCGAGGGGAAGAGACAAGATGAACAAGTCTTTCCTTGAGGGTATGTCTTTACTCTTTTGGACTGGCATGTGTCTCCTTTATTTTCAATAATAGAGGTAATTATATCTGAAATGTTCAACTGTAAATCCATCACACAACTAAGGGAAATCAAACTGCACAGCACTATGGGAACATTTAAGGATGGATTATGGACAGAGATTCTGAAAAGCACACTCCATATTTTCCATCACTTGACATAAAGACTCAGGCAGCTTACTGCTTTCCCCTGGGACTGTCTATCTTCCCACCACAAGATAAGAGAACCACACTGATTCCAGTGAGAATCACTAGTGTACTGTGGCAGAACAAAAAAAAACCTTCAGAGAGACATTTATGGTTTGGGTTTCCTTTAAAATTTTTTGACCCTTCTTATCACTAAAAAAAGCTTGTGGTCTTTCCTAGATAATCAACAATTAAACTCATATAAAACCACATGCCTGGATAAAGCTAGTCTTATGCAACTTGGATGAAGCTTTTTCCCACTGTAATTATTATTGAAGAAATCTATCATTATATTTTACAGGGAAGCCTAAAATGCAAAACACTTAGTAAAAAATACAGATGAGCCAGTGCATTGCCAAGTCATCCCACCCTCTACCACCTATATTTAAAAAGAAAAGAAAAAAGAAGAAAAAAGTACTAAAAGAGGACATTCATTCTTTCCTTATAGGATCACCAGTGATAGTCACCTTTCGTGGGCAGTGAAGAAGGGAGTGCTTGGGCTTACCTTACAGTTTTGTCTGTGTGGAAGCCTCTCCAGTTCAATGCTGGAGTGATGGTGCTGATGAAAGCATGGGTCCAAGAGTGGGCTTAAATACAAGGTCCAGTGTCCTCCATGCCTGTCTGTATTGGCAGCTGCTGGCCAGGCTCAGGCCCAAGGCATAAGTCCTTGCTTTGAAACAGTGAGCTTGGAATAGAATCATAGAATCATAGAATTGTTAAGGTTGGAAAAGACCCTTAATATTATCGAGTCCAACTGCTAACTTATCACCGCTAGGTCCACCACTAAACCATATCCTTAAGCACCACGTCTACCCTTCTTTTAAATACCTCCAGGGCTGGTGACTCAACCACTTCCCTGGGCAGCCTGTTCCAATGCCTGACCATGTTTTCAGTAAAGAATTTTTTCCTAATATCCAACCTAAACTTCCCCTGGCACAGCTTGAGGCCATCTCCTCTTGTCCTATCACTTGTTACTTGGGAGAAGAGACCAACACCCACCTCGCTACAACCTCCTTTCAGGTAGTTGTAGAGAGGGATAAGGTCTCCCCTCAGCCTCCTCCAGACTAAACAACACCAGCTCCCTCAGCCGCTCCTCATAAGACTGGTTCTCCAGACCCTTCACTAACTTCATTGCCCTTCTCTGGACACGCTCCAGCACCTCAATGTCCTTCCTGTACTGAGGGGCCCAAATCTGAACACAGTACTCGAGGTGTGGCCTCACCAGTGCCGAGCACAGGGGCACCATCACTGCCCTGCTCCTGCTGGCCACACTATTCCTGATGTAAGCCAGGATGCTGTTGGCTTTGGCTGCCTGAGCACGCTGCTGGCTCATGTTCAGCCGGCTGTCAACCAGCCCCCCCAGGTCCTTTTCCACCAGGCAGCTCCCCAGCCACTCCTCCCCAGGCCTGTAACATTGCATGGGGTTGTTGTGACCAAAGTGCAGGACCCAGCACCTGACCTTGTTGAATCTCATACCGTTGGCTCCAGCCCAATGATCCAGCCTGTCCAGGTCCCTCCATAGGGCCTTCCTGCCCTCCAGAAGATCGACATTTCCACTCAGCCGGGTGTCATCTGAAAACTTACTGAGGGTGCACTCGATCCCCTCATCCAGATCATCAATGAAGATATTTCACAGGACCAGCCCCAACACTGAGCCCTGGGGAACACCACTCGTGACCAGCTGCCAACCGGATTTGGCTCCATTCACCACCACTCTCTGGGCTCGGCCATCCAGCCAGTTTTTAACCCAGCGCAGAGTGCACTTGTCCAAGCCGTGAGCAGCCAGCTTCTCCAGGAGAATGTTGTGGGAGACAGTGACAAAGGCCTTACTAAAGTCCGAGTAGACAACGTCTACAGCCCTCCCCTTATCCACCTTATCATAGAAGGAGACCAGGTTAGTGTGGCAGGACCTCCCTTTCATAAACCCATGCTGGCTGAGCCCGATCCCCTGGGTTTCCTGCATGTGCTGCGTAATGGTATTCAAGATGATCTGCTCCATGACCTTTCCCAGCACCGAGGTCAGGCTGGCGGGCCTGTAGTTCCCTGGATCCTCCTTCCGACCCTTCTTGTAAAGGGGCGTCACATTCAGTAGTTTCCGGTCATCTGGGACCTCCCCAGTTGACCAGGACTGCTGATGAATGATGGAGAGTGGCTTGGCGAGCTCCTCTGCCAGCTCCCTCAGTATCCTCGGGTGGATCCCATCCGGCCCCATGGACTTGTGAACGTCCAAGGTGAAGGAGCAGGTCGGTGACTGCCACCTCTTCAACAACTGGGACTTCATTCTGCATACTAGCTCCATCTCCCAGCACAGGGGCCTGACAACCCTGAGGATGACCAGTCTGACTATTAAAGACTGAGGCAAAGAAAGCATTAAGTACCTCAGCCTTCTCCTCATCTTTACTGGCAAGGTTACCTTCCGCATCCAACAAAGGAGGGAGATCCTCCCTGGCCCTCCTTTTGTCACTGGTAAATTTATAAAAACATTTTTTGTTATCTTTAATGGTGGCAGCCAGTTTAAGTTCCAACTGGGCCTTCGCCTTTCTAATCTTTTCCCTGCATAACCTCACAACATCCTTGTAGTCCTCCTGAGTCACCTGCCCCTTCTTCCAAAGGCATTAAGCTCTCCTTGTTTTCTTGAGTTCTAGCCAAAGTTCCCTGTTCAGCCAAGCCAGTCTTCTCCCCCGCCTGCTCGACTTACAGCACATGGGGATGGCCTGCTCCTGTGCCTTTGAGACTTCCTTCTTTAATAACATCCAGCCTTCCTGGACTCCTTTGCCCTTCAGGACTGCCTCCCAAGGGACTCTGTTAACCAGACTCCTTAACAATCCAAAGTCTGCCCTTCTAAAGTTCAGGCTAGCGGTTTTGCTGACCCCCTTCCTTACTTCTCCAAGAATCGAAAACTCTATCATGTCATGGTCGCTGAGCCCAAGACAGCCTCCGACCACCACATCACCCACCAGACCTTCTCTGTTCATAAACAGCAGGTCCAGTGGGGCAGCTCCCCTGGTTGGCTCGCTCACCAGCTGCATCTGGAAGTTATCTCCCACACACTCCAGGAACCTCCAAGACTGCTTTCTCTCTGCTGTGCTGTATTTCTAGCAGATATCTGGTAAGTTTACATCTCCCACGAGAACAAGGGCTAGAGATTGTGAGACTTCAGCCAACCTTTTGTAGAGTACTTCATCTGTCTCCTCATCCTGGTTGGGTTGTCTGTAACAGACTCCCACCAGGATATCTGCTTTATTAGCCTTCCCCCTGATCCTTACCCATAAGCACTCAACCTCATCATTACCGTTGCTGAGTTCTAGACAGTCAAAACAATCTCTAACGTACAAGGCTACCCCTTCACCTCTCCTTCCTTACCTGTCCCTTCTAAAGAACTTGTAGCCATCCATTGCAGTGCTCCAGTTGTGTGAGTCATCCCACCATGTTTCTGTGATGGTGATCACATCATAGTTTCCCTGGCACACAATGGCTTCCAGCTCCTCCTGTTTATTGCCCATGCTGCGTGCATTGGTGTAAATGCACTTCAGTTGATCTATTGATCTCTTCTCCAACACAGGCATGCCACCCCCAGGCTCATTCCTAGCAAGCCTGGCATTATCCCCTTTCCCCTTCATATCTAGTTTAAAGCTCCCTCAGTGAGGCCTGCTAAATCCTGAGCCAGAATCCTTTTCCCCCTTTGGACTTTCTGCTGCTGGGATGGTGCACAGCTGCACACAGCTGGCCTGAGCTGCCAAGCCAAATGAGGGGAAGGCACCATGTGTTCTCCCTTGGGAAGGGGGCTGCCATTTCAGTACCTGCTTATAGGAAAGGAAGGAGAGGGTGGTTTGAGTACAGCCTCAGACGTGGGCTTCACTAGCAAAACAGAGGAAGAGGTCAGGAACTAGAGTGTGCTCAGATCCTCCGGGGTCAATAGGGTTCTTAGTGCACAGGTGAGCTGTATCTGACATTAAGAGCAGAGGCAAGAGTAATTTTCACCTTTTTTCCCAGCAGTTCTTCCTCAATAGGAATAGAGAGTGACTTTTTTTTTTTTAGGTGATCTTTGGGTAAGGAATGCCATTACTTACACCACAGTCATTTGGGATAATATTTATTACCAGGCTCAGGCAAGAAAGATCAAATCTTTACTTCAGGGCATCCACTGACTTATAACTGCAGAAATGTCAGCAACAAAAATAGTCAAATGCAAAATGGATCATGAGTGTACAGGGTTGAATCTGAAACCATAATGTTTGGTGAGGATTTTTTGTTTTGTTTTACTTTGGGGTTTTACTTAGGTAACATTCTACATAAGTGTAAGGGCTAGAAACACATTTTGGATGTTGGTTGTTTTTTCTTTTTTTAAATGAGAACTTAATTTCTTAGATAATAACAGATTATTTTTTCCAAAAGCATCACATTGCAGAATTCAGGATAAAATTACGACAACTGGCTACATAGTAACTTCTACTCCCACTTCTGCATGAAGCATTGTATAAATGTTAAATTGATTGAAAACTACACAACTTTCTTCCACTTACCACATTTGGATTGTTAAACAAACCAAATATCTTCATATTTGGAGTATCACCCAATCTTACTTGAAACATTTTGACTGGCCTGGATTTGTTTCTTTGCTTGAATTAGTGGGACAAGTACTCCGCCCCTCCTTTTTAAAAGACTTAAGCTGCATCATTTAAATTACTTGGAACAGGGTGCAGGGACCATCAGGAAAGGATTAACTGTAACAAAATCTTTGTGAGGTTAAAAACTGGACAAGCTGGCCATTTAAATTCTGTGATGGGCCATTTGCCTGTAGAAAACCAACCTTCCAAAAAACAACCCAATTACATGTGTCTGCCTTAGAGGTGATGCATGAGGGTTTCTGTTGTTACTGGAAGATGCCCCAATGGAAATGCCTCCATAAAGCTTTTAAGAAGACACCAGCTTAGACAGAGTGGACAATTGGACTACAGACTAGGATTTAATTAGTGAGAGGCGTGAAAAGCCAGCAATCCGGCCCAGCATTCCCTGGATTTTGTCTCTGGCACAGGAAGGGTTTGCATGTTTCCCGCTTGTGGCTTCTATTTTAGCCTGTATTCATTGCTGAGATGCTTTGACACAGCTGTGCTGGTTCATTAACTGCCCAGCATGTCACTCAGCCCAAACAAATGGCTTTGGAATAGTGTTTTCCAACGACTTGAGGGAAGGTTAGACCTCTGTGAGAAAAGGAAGGTGTTGGTCTAGGAGGTATTTAAGAATCTCATGAGATACATTAAAAATTAATACCAGAGAAAACCACTCAAGCAGGAGTAAGGCAGATTCCCACAGCAAAAAAGTCTGGGACTCAAGTGGGGATTTCAGGAATAATCCTCACCTGATGAAACCCTACCAAGACACCAGTGACCAATGAACTCGGATCTCCCTTTGTGTAACAGCTCATATCTCTAGTAGAGACCTCACTGCTCCTGAAGCTTTCCCTGTAGGCTCAGAAGTGAACATTTTGCAGGCACTAAGTGGACACCAAGAATAAGGGAAATGGATCTGCAGCATCCCCACCCACTTCTGCTCATTGCATCCTGCTCTCAGGCGAGAACCATTTGCAAAATTAGAGCATGCTCAAGCCTTGCCCTTGAATGCTTCAATTAGGAAGGTGCCCTGCCCTATTCCAAAAGCTGCGTCAGAGATGTGCTGAGCTGTGCAGCTGCTAGTTGGGTGCTGTTTCCAAAGAAGCAGGGTCCATATCATGCTGCAAGTGACTCATGCTGAGGTCATCCCACTCAGGAAGAGACAGAAGGAGTAGTCCCACCTCTTCCTCCAGGGAGGCCTCACAGCATGGAAGGATAAGGCAGGTGCTGCAAGCGGGGAGGTTTCGGGGCTTCCCACTGCCTTGATCCTTGGATCCCTGTTTTGTGAAGGGGAGGGGGAGACAGGCCATGGGGAACATACTATCTGCCAGCCCACACTATGGCATCCATCACAGTGACAGCCCTTGGCCACAGGCAACCTGGGAGGAGCAGCCCCAGCACGCAGCCCCAGCATGCTGGCATGCCTCCACTCCTCCACTCCTCTCCCCAAGCCTTGCTGTAACCACTGTGCTGCCCCACCATAATGCAGTCTACTTTCTCCTGCCTCGCCATGTGCATTAATACAATGACCTGTAACCACTCGCTTCATCCTTCACATGGGTAGTCTCTGGAAGACCCCAATGGCCCCAGGTAGAGTAAGGGACTGTGGATATTTGGTTTTAAAGGCAGGAGATTAGGAAATCCATGTGGCACCACAATAGGCATGAGGTCTCCATGACTATTACCATGCAGGTGCTAACCCTAACTCAATATCCAGCCATGGGGTCACTCATCCAAAACGTTTCCCAAGGCATCTAGAACTAATTTAGAAAACACTAGTTTTATTCTAAAAATCTGATTCAGGCTCAGGCAGCTCAGCAGGAAGTGAGTACAGCAGCCCTAGAGCTGTCAAGTCCGGTCCCCCCTTGTGGCACGGCACTGCTCAGCATGAACCATCACTAGGTCTATCATTTATACGCTCACATCTCCATCTCTAGAAGCATGGCTGCTTAAGAAAATAAGGACTTTGTAATGCTGTTTCCCAAACCATCCTGGTCTGCTTGTCACTGTGTTGTTGTAGCTTTTGACCTGCACCGTTACAGTTCTTTCCAAATGGGTTCCCCTGGTAGTCGCCTCCCATGCACATGAATTCACACGTGTCTGCACCACGCAAGCTGCTTACACCTGCTCTTCCAGGTAGTCATTGCCGTTCAAATTGCCCATTAGAAACCCAGCTTGGCCCAAAAGCTGAAGAGATTGACCAAAACATATTTTGCTGCTCTTCCTGCAAAACTCTCGAACTCCTGAAAGTTGAACACATGAAAGCAATCTGAGGTTAGCGTGTAATACACAAACCACATAAAAGAGGTAATTTAGCATTAGACACATGTTACCAGAAGCAGGTTGAAACTAATACAGGTTTTGCATTCAGGTCATAAAATACAGCACTTATATTGTTTTGTGAGGCGTCCCTACTTAGTGTGCCTTGATGAGGGAATAACTACAAGCACTCTGATGTCAATACAAGCTGAATACAAAAAACTCCCTTCTCCTTCACTTTTCTTCCCCATGAGAGAGATGGTCACATCTGTGGGACAGTCTCTGAGTGGTGACAGACAATTCAGGAGAAAGACTAATTTCTTCTTTTCTGTTCCCTTTCCAAACCCACCAAAAGGCCACATCAACAAGCTGAATCCAAGGACTCTGGTAATCCAATAACATTATTTTTTAGCACTGCCATCATATGCCTTTAAAACCCAGTGCCAATGATCCAGTTGGAGCACTAGCAGGGAGAGTACACACTCCCCAGTGCTGCCCACTGACTGTGCCTCTGGCATGGAGGGACGAGCACAGAGCTCAGCCTCCAAGCAGGAGTAAGGAACCCATGAGAGATCTCTCTTGTGATCCTGGGAGAAACCACACACAACCTAATGTTAGCAACTTCTGTCCATGGTTGATGTTACCACTATTTCTACAGCCTCTAAAGCTCAACCTCTCACTTTAAGCCAGAAAAAACAACAAATTCAATATATTTCAAACAACATGGTGTTCTGAAAATAGAGTTGTGCTGCACCTTTAAAAAGTATGTTGGCAGAGAATCTGGGTTTACTTTGAAAGTTAGTTTGGTATGAAAGAGCTACACAGCAAAATGTTAAGTCCCTTTAGAGAACAGAATGAAATAAAAGCAGATATTTCTTTTCTTAACACCTTGTCAGCAAAATTCTCCTTCCTGGGCAAGATTTTTTTCTTCTGCAAAATTATTGTGCTAGTTTGCCAACGATGCTTTTCTAAGACCAACCGCATAAGCAACGTAGCTTGCTTTCTCATCCTGCCTCTCCCAACACTTCAACACTCCCTCCTGCAGCCTAGGTAGAAAATTCTTTGCCTTGGGGCTTGCAATGAAACTCATATAAGTTATTGGGAGAAAATGCTGCAGTGATGTAGAACCCACTTCCCTCTTCCCTCTGTTGCTATTTTTTTTAAAGTTCCTGACCCTGACTTTCAACTGCTGTTCCAGCTAGCATCTGAGAAATTGATTTGATCTGAGATATGTCTACTGATGTATTTTAGACTGAAACAAACCTACCAAGGGGCACTAAAAATATGAAGTTCTATCAACTCAGAGTTAGGCTGAAAAAAATTCCAGTGCAACCGATGGCCTAACTTCCCTTCTATTCCTAATGATGTGCTGGACAAACACGACAGTTCAAATGATTCTGTGGTCTGCATTCAACTTACTCAGCCTTTTAAAGAAAAACCTGGATGGAAAAGTGAATATTAATCAAAACACACTATCACTGAGAATTTTTAGGACCTTCCTATAAAAGGGGCAATCACCAAAGACTACAGGTCAAGACAGTCTATGTCCTATTTTTAACTCTTTATTCACCAGCTGAGAATAGCTGGAAGAATAACAAAGGTATCACACATTGACCTTAATTAAGATGGTGATTCACCCTTTGCTCTCTGAAAACATACAGAACAGCTTGAAGCTGGAAGGCTTACTGGCAAAGAGAGTTTGGGTGAAGAGGTAATATTTACCATGCAGGGCTTCTTTTGAGGCCCATTATAGGGTTCCTGAAAGACATGTTATCCCAGAGAACAAGCACAGTCATTCAGTTGTTTTTTTTCTGGAAACCTAGAGAAATACAAGTATGGAAGATATTGGGTTTTAAAAGCCTGGAAATCCCAAGTTAATATAACCTTACTCTGGTCCTTATAATACAAGGCCTTCTTCAATAAAATACATTTGTCTTATGAAAACAAATTGCAACATCCGGTAAACAAAACCATCTTTTATTCTTCCCCATCTCATTTTTTTGTTCCAGGTGAAATGCCCTTCCAGAATATCTCCAGATAGAATGTTTGCCTTGTAAGATTTAGCATGGCATATTTCAGTATTATTTTTTGCTTTGATTGGATCCTCACAAAGTTAATTTCAAGAGCAATCTTTTCCTTGACTAATAAGACCCAATATTAATAGTATATGGAGAAGGGAAAATGTCTTTCCAGTGTTATCACTGAGGTGCTCCAGAGGTCACTAGCTGATCCAAACCCAAAGACACTTTTTTAAAGAAGAGGAGATGCCTTAAAAGATATCATTAAAGATATTTCTACCGTTGATCCACAAATGTATTAAATGTAATTATCACACAATCTATCTTGAATATTTATAAAACACCAATAACTAAATTACTTGTATCATTTTACAGTCATGGTAGTAAATGCCTTCAGATGAACCAAGGAACTTCTTCTCTATCTACCACATTTATATAGCACCTTAGGTTGGTAAAGAGCATTTCCTTACTGCATTGCAAAGCTGCTGGATTTTGACTATAAAATAGATTTAAAAACAAAAAGGACATGGAAGAGGACATAGATAATTTGGTGCACAGCCCAGTTTTTGCAGTCCAAGAGCAAATGTTCTTACAATGCTGTCATAGCAACAGGATGGATGGCTGACAGTGGGCTAGACCACTTAACACAAGTGCAGAAGCTGCAGACACCAAGTTCCCAGCTGAAACCATCCAAAACTTTGGCACAGCATGTGCCCTGGACAACTTCCCCATCAATCTGGGGTCCTGGTTTGGACTAATTTCTCCAAAAAGGATGGAGCATTTACAGCTGACCAATACTTACATGTATTAGGGATGAAAATCCCATGAAAAAATGTGCTCAGAGAGTGAAATTCAACCCTTGCCAGCGAGCCAGCAAAGAGAGCTGACCACCACTGTTGTAAGATGCTTCCCAAGACAGCCACAACCGTGACCATCATGATGAGAAAGCTGTGTGCTGCCTTGAGAAGGTGTATATTCCCTCCTTAAGTATTCATGGAAATGATACTATATTTGGGATTTAAAGAGAAATGAACAAGAAGTAGCCCCTACAGTTCTCTGGGGGACTGGGGTTTCAAAAGCCCAGGTTTGCACAGGCAATTAAATAACCACAATTGTTCTGATTCCCAAAAGAGGCCAAGAGTCCTGTGTAGGTGTCAGCATGGAGTGGCTGGTGCAGGACCACAACAAACACAGTCAGGTGCTGGGTTCTTGTTCTGGCCTCTCTCTACAACCTGGGTGGAGAAAAAGAAAGGGAAGATAGTTTGTCCAATAAAAATGGGGAAAACTAAGAGTACAGAGTCAACTTCAATCATAGCAGAGCCTGAGTCTTATAAAGGACCTTCTGGAGGAAGCATATTGAAACAAAAGTAAGCAAAAAAACCCTAAAAAAACCTTTGAAACAAAACCTTTCAGATCAAGGCTTCAACAAAATTTCCTTGTTTCATATCATCCTGGTGACAACACCTTTCTGTAGAAGAAAGCAAAGGGGCCTCCCTTTGCTAAACTCAGAGGTTCAGAAATCCAAGCAACCCAGTAGGAAAGTGGGGAAAACCACAGATCTGGTTTGATTTGAAGACTTTTAAGCGGCCCTAGAGAAGCAGACCAGAAAGTAGTGTTTCTAAAATGGAAAGAACCCACATCCAAGGCTCAGACGTCCTCCAAACTTGAGGTTTGATCACATTCAAAGAATATTTGGATTCAATCCCAATTCAGTGAACAGTGAGAAGTACCATGCCCATTTCTATTTTCAAGGGCTGGGGAAGATTTCAGACAACTTCCTTCTTGCAGGGCATGCACAGTGTGGGTGGCAGAAAGGCAGACTTCCTCGCTGTGCCGTTTGCTGATGTGCTTTTTTGCTGCCCAGGAGAAAAACTCTCCTTGGAGAGGAAGGCAGGACAATGGCCAAGGCCACAGGTCAGTGCACAAACTGCCCAGTAGTTGAAATTGCAAGTTCAGGCTTTGTTAGAAGGAACATCAGGGTCAGGACCTGGAACCAGACACATGGTTCTTCTCTTTCCTGCTTTTCCTGGTCCATTTCAAAAATGTTGGTGGATTGTTGTGCCAGACTATGATTTCAAGCCTTTAAGAAAAGGAGCCTGACTAACTGTTCATTTAAAACCTCCTGTGCTGCCCCCTGCCAAAGGCTCATGCTGATACGGGAATTGGAAAAATGAAGAAATGATTTTAAAAATTAACATCTAGTCCCAAAGCTTTTCATATGATTAAACAAGATCTCTCATACAAATACTTCCACAAATTCTTGCTTTTCCTACCCAATCCTACCGTGAACCTGGAGAATGGCGTTTAAGACCCACATCAGGCAGCAGAATTTTTATCTGAAGGATTTTGTGTATCTAGATTATGAACATTTGGGGAAAGAACTCTGATTTATAAATTTAAAAAGCCAGAGAGGACAGCTATAGTCAGGTAGGTTTGACTTCTGAAAGGATGCCAGCAGCAAGGCTGCTCTGAATGCACACCTGAACGAACCAGAGTGTAACTGAAGGAAAAAATCATCCAATCTCTGTTTGCCAAAGACAGAATAAATCACAGCTCTGAGTTTTGCTCCAAGAACGATTTCCACTGTTAAAAATCGAAGACTTATATATGGTATGAACTCATTCAACTTCTGACTACTGATTCTTATTATACTGTTGCCCAACGGAGCTTCTGTTTCTGAATTTCTCTTCCTTATATAGCAGACTTGAAAACCAGGCTTGAGCTTTTCTTGACTTTCTGTTTGGTAAGCTAGGGAGATGGGCTGCACTGTAAGGCATGTTTTCCAATCCTTCAGTCATTCTTGTGGCTCTTCTCTGAAAGATCTCCAGTTTTTCAACATGCTTCTTTAATTGTGGGTACCACAGCTGGATGGAGTGTTCCCGAAGCAGTTGCACCAACGCCAAACACAGCAGTAAAGTGATCCCTGGGTATATAAGCCTGGAATATCAAGTAGGCGTTAGAAAGGATCCAAGGATTGTTTTAGCCCCTTTGGCCACAGCACTGGAGTGAGAGATGACATTCAGCCAGTTATCCATTCAAACCCTCAATTCTTTTCCAGATTCCTGTTTCTCAACACAGACTATTCCATCTCATAAATCTCAGAGTTTTAATTTCCTTTACCTGTAGCATCCTGAAAAGAAAAATTATTTGCTGTTGCCATTCTATCAAGAGATCCAAACTACGCTAAGCCAGTCTTTCTGTCATCTGCTAACATCAGCAGTATGGAGTTAATGTCTCCTTCCAGTTGCTGCCACACCATTAAACTAAAGCAATAACTGGATGACTGGCAAGATCCCACTAGGAACATAGCTGTTTGATGTGTTTACACTTCAAATCTATTTACAAATCCCACTTTGAGGTCTGTAACTGAAACAGTTGGAATCCATGTACCATTGCCTATTTGATACTGTACCATTTGAGTTTGTGAATTAATATGTATAGGAGAAGTTAAAGGCTTATAGGAAATTCTTACATCAACATCAGTATAATAATCAATCAGATATTATTTCTTAAAACCAACTGAGGTTGACCAAAGTTATTTTCAAAAAAATCCATAGTAGATGCCTCTTCATGTGTTACATTTCCTTAGTATGTCATTCTTTGTATGATTCTCCTTGAATTAATTAATATTAATGCTAATTATTAATTATCATAGCACTGTATTTAAAATATTGATCTACAATTATATTTCTTTTGTCTCTAGCACTTGTTGTAGGGCTATTAGAAATCAAAATAAAAGAACTGGGAGTTCTTCAGCTTTGCAGTCCAGGATTTAGAGTTAGAAAACCCCAATGATCTGCATATGCAACTTTAGAACCTGTTTGTTAACACAGTCCCAAGTACCAATGAAGAGAAAACTATTCCAGAGAAAACATTAATCCTCTTATTAATTATTAATTAATCATTATTTATTATTTATCAATCAATTAATAATTATTTTAATGAACAGTATTAATTCAATATTAATATTATTTTAACTATTATTAATTATTAATAATTAATTCATAAGATACAGAGCAGGCTCTTTTTGTGCCACTACTGCCAATTCTATTACAAGTTAACCAATTGAACTCCTATGGATTATTTAGTTTAAACTCTATTATTTTCTTCATTTATCTAGTTTTCTGAGTGACAGTGCTTTAATCAGACCTTCTGTGGGGCACCAGAATTGAACTCTAATTGGATATTTGTGGGTAAAGGAGCAGATTCATGCCTATGAAAGCAAGGAATCCAAGCATCCTGAAAAGATGTGGAGCACAGCATCTTTTTCAGGCCACAACCCTACTGTGAGTGTTCCCGTATTCCCTTACTCTCCAAAAAACTGTAGGTTACTTTCTGCCTTACTGACAGCAGAGTCACTTTGCACTGGTTTGACTGCTGCCTCCCTGAAAACACAGACTTCATATTACCAGAAGCTTGCTGCCAAGGGACATGCTGTTTCAGAATTGTTACGTTTGCTATTTTACTGAAGGTCATTTTCTCCCCATCTGCAGGTAAGCACAGCCTGACTCACTGGTGCATTGGAGAAAAGAGATGCTATCAGCACCAGCAACAAATTATCTTCTGAGGCTTTGCAGTTTCTAGAGAGCAGCAGGTTGTGGCAAGTCGATTTACATTTAGGATGGAGAGGGAGCGAAACAGAGGTTATATTGGCATTAACAAGTAATTCAGCACAAGCGAAAAGGGACTGTAAACTGAAGCTGTACAACTACACTGTGAAAGAAGCCATTATCTGTGCACCTCTTTCACCCCTAGTGACATACACAGCAAAACAGATGTGGAAATATGGAGGTTTCACATCTGAAAAGAATTTGCGTTTTATGCTCAAGTGGTAAAAACCCAGAGAGAGCATGTGAATATGCACGTAAAAGCTCCAGGACATGCAACTGTTCACATGAAACATTTCCTTGAACCAGGACTTGGAGGTGTTCTGCAGTCAGCAGCTGGACAGGAGAACCCACTGTCTGCTTGTTTTTTCCAGGAGAGCACTTTACAGCTGAGATCCCAGTCCCAAAAGCAGAGTGGTGGCATAACTGAATTTAGGAATCCTTTCACTGCTTCTCTGCAAGAGTGGGAGAGCACACCTCCCTATATATTTTCAGATGAACAAATGGTTTAGCCTATAGTATTATACATATGTACTTGCACATAAACTGGCAGAACCAAATGAAAGCTATAGAAGAACTTCACAACAATATGAGGAATGGAGACCCATGTTCCTAAAACCCAACTTGGGGTCCCAGTGAACAAGACTTGTTCTGCTTCCTTGACCCAGGCTGTGTCTCTGCTACATTCAGAGAGAGAACATATGCCTGTTTGTGCACGGAACTGCAAGATAAGCCTATATTGGTCTCTTCTCCCAAGTAACTAGCAATAGGACGAGAGGAAATGGCCTCAAGTTGCACAGGGGAGGTTGAGATTGGATATTAGAAAAAATTTCTTTACTAGAACAGTGGTCAGGGATTGGAACAGGCTGCCCAGAGAAGTGGTGGAGTCACCATCCCTGGAGGTGTTAAAAAAACTTGTAAACATGGCACTTCAGGGCATGGTTTAGGAGGTATGGTGGTGGTAGGTTCATGGTTGGACTTGATCTTAGAGGTCTTTTCTAACCGTAATGATGCTATGATTCTATTTCTAAAGTTTATGTAGTATATCCAGGCAAGGTACCCATTAAAGGCAAGACCTACACCTCTGCTTTTACCTACTGTGTCTCTCCACCCATTTCACACTGGTACACAGAGTCTGAAGTGCTTCTTCGTAACATTTCCCTCAGTGTTTTAAGAAAAATTCATATTTCTGATGGGGTCTGGGAAGCAATGCAACCATCTGCTGCAATCTTATTTGCAGAAGATACTAGACACCTATTTCAAAACTAGACTGGCTTTATTAAGTGAAATATGCTATTTCAGCATTCTTATGTCAGAATGGAAAAATAAAGCTTCCACACATCTCCATGCAGGTAGCTCTTCCTGTCTCTGGACCCAAAACATCCTGGGATCTATCTCCCTTCCCATACAGGCTGGCAAAATTTTTTATCCCAGCACCCTGGGGCTTTAGCCATGTTCTTTTCTACTGCTGTCAAGAAAATATCTGCAGATATTGATGAGTTTTGGTGTTTCACTTGCATCAGCCCAGAGCTGCCTACACAATCTGGCATTAGTTTTCATTTCCCCAGCCCAAAAAGAAAACTGATTTTACAGTCCTGAAAAACTTTGGTACATATGTGAGTGGATAAGCCATGCAAGCAACTCAAAGGTATAGAAACTCCTTCAATTCCTCTATAACATCACATATCTATTTTTATTTTAGAGGAATACATGAGTTAGTCATCAGTGACCTTTGCAGACTACATTAGAGTTAGAGGCAAAAATTTCCAAAAAAACAGCCACTTGCATAGCATTTCGAATATTACCCTGTGTTCCCTGTCAATCCTTCTCTTTTTTTGACATAACTTTTGATCACTGTCATATGACTGCAAGGTGTACAATAAAGCTGTCTCATTTGGCCTTTCTGTCATGAAACACAAGATGTTTTACATGAGGCGGTTCAGCAACTCAGAATTAAGACAGGACCATTATCCTTTAGGTACCTATGGGTTTCACCTGCTGTTCTGATTCATCATTTCTCTTACCTGCCAGAGTGCACTGAAACTTCCACTAGAATTCTTTTGCCTGGTGTTCAGTGAAGGTCTCACATGGGACACCTGTAGACCAAGGGTATTAATGGAGCAGGACCAATCATTCCTTCAAACGATTCAAAGGATCTCTCATGCCTTCTCCTTTCTCCTACTAAATAATCAGTTCAGAACGAAGAAATACATTGAGCAAGATGACTCAAAACTAAAAGTTCTCAACCATTTCAAGTCAGCAGCCTTTCAAATTCTAGGGCAGCTCTTCAAGTGCAGCTGAAAGCAATCAGTACAAATACAGATTATTCTATGACGAGTCTGTTTGATGTCTCCTTTTCAAACTGCTGGGTGAACTGTACTACAAGCAAAATCAGGCCAGTGATTCTATGATTTAAGAGCATTCAACATTAGAAATCAAAGAAACCAGTCTCCTGTCTCACTCACATGCCTCTGAACTGCTATCAAACCTGGGGTGCAGCATCTCATCTTTCTAGCATAATATCTACAACATTTTGCTATTTCTCTCTCAAACACCTCTTAAGTTCTTTGATTTTCAATTCAGTTCAAAACAGGGTCAGTACTTTTTCTTTCTCTCTCCCAGTATCTGCTGATATTTTAGGGAAATCCAGATGAAATGGACAGTAATTAGCTTTCAAGGGGCAGACATAGATTTTACTATAGGCAAATCACTACTCTCAACATTTTAAATGATGCTGAAAAAAAAAATCTCACCAGAGTCCAAATGTTCTACCAAGAAAATTGGGCTAGCACACTTAAAGCACAGAAGTTACCATAGCCAAAAACATTCACATCTGGATGCTTTTAACATTGTCAGCATGGCCAGACACCCACTTGTATCTGGGTGTTGTGCAATTCCTGCATGAAACTCAAACTCACACCATAAATCCAGAAGAAGCAGCCTAAAATTCTGCCATCACACCTTTTCTTGTAAATTTTCAATTCTAGAGAACTTCTTCCAGCTCTAGGGTTTGGAATAGCTTGTTTTCATACCAAAGCTGTCTTCTCCAAACTAAGTCCTGTATCCTGGCTGAGTTAGCTGGAGTTAAATCAGCATAAAACTAAAATAGCACAATGGAAAGTCAGGCCTACTGTTAAATCATGCTTCTATTTTTATCTGGCAAATCATTTAAACATGTGCTTGAGATCCACAAAACTTAAGCATATGCTTAAAGTTAGTCCTGTGTTTACATGCATTGCTAAGTCAGGGCTTATAAATCAACAGATTTTGTGAATCTGGCTGAAATTTTGTCATTTTTAAAAGAAAACACACAATGCTGATCTCCACACATGAAAAGCGAATCATAGGCTCAGGATGCAGAAACTTGCACATCAAGCAGGAAAAGCTGAGTACTTGCATTTGGGCCAAAAGCTCACACAAACCTAGAGGAAGGAAAAGGAATACTTCAGGGAGAACTGTGACGTGTCACAAAGCAGGAGACAAAATCTGGAGTTAAGCAGGTTCAACCTTAGCAGAAAAGGGATAAAAAAATGGTGGTGTAGGTAAAGTCAAGCTTTATCTAGCCTAGCAGTTTACCAGCAACACTGTCCCAAAGCAGATACTTAATAGAGACAAGAGGCAGGCCTTGAACAGAATGGTCACAGACTTCTAGTTTCTGGCCTTCAATAGCTTAGGGCCTTAAGTCAACCTCCCAGCCCACACAGGGCATTGTTTAGTAGCCTCTAGATGATTGGATCCTACAGGATTTTGGCTGATCCTATCTTAAATTTATTTCATTTTGCCATTCCCAGTATTCATCATCACTTCCACAATATAATAACAAAAAAGTACTCCTTTTATTCTATGCTACTATCCTTTTAGTTTCTTTAGCACCCCTAGTTCTTGTGCTATAAGGAGCAGGGAATAATTCATTCCCATTCACCCCTTCCATATGACTCACAATTTTATGAGTCTCTGTCAAATGCATGTTCAGTTTTCTGAGCTGAGGACCACTACATTATTTAGACTTCTCCATTAAAAAAGAGACATTTCACACCTCCAGCTGTTCTTACCACTCTTCTCTATATCTTTTCTACTTCTATACATTTTTTCTGAAATTGAGTGAGAATTTCTGCATGCAGCCAAGATGCAGGAACACTATAGGAAAATCACCATCTCTCCCTCTCTCTCCTGTATATAGTGCAGTGGCATAAGCTGTTTGTTTTGTTCTCAATTTTTCCAAATAACTCAAAAAATGTCTTTGCCATTCATAGGACTTCTAGTACTGGTATGATGTTTTGGGAAAATCAGAAACAATAACCTTATTAATAATTTTCCTGAATACAAAAACCATAGGAAACATAGCTACCTAGAGGCATGAATGGCCAAGATTATTTTCCCCTGTATTGTTTATGTACATTGACTTTTGCCTGCCACTGTACTCAAGATCCTCCTGCAAAGGACCAAAAAGCTTTAGTTACCAATGTCATAGTGATTTTTTGGCATGAATCAACTCCCTCCCCTCCCTATTAATTCTTTTTTTCCAGGTAAGATTGTTGAAGAACACAAGCCCCCCTGCCCCAGAAACACTACAAGGACTGCCCCCCAAAAGGATCACTATAAGGAACATGAATATTTTCTATTGTGAAAATTGGCTAATTATAGCTACCCTTTTCTTCATACCCTGGTGAGACCTTTTCAAAATCCATTCAAAACCCCAGGTACGCTATATTAAATATCACATGCTTCTCCAGGTGCTTATTCATTCCTTAAAAAAACTCCAGGGTTTGCTATGCATGCCTTTAATTTACAAAGACAATGTTATCACATCCACAATATATCATATTTAGGTATGCTGCCACTAAATCTGTTATAATTTCCTTTCAATTTTTCCTGGTACAGAAGAGAGACTTGAGTAGTCTATAGTTTTTTTATCCCTGCTGGAACGCTTTTTAAGATTGGTGTCACATTTTTTACCTCCTCTGGGATCAAGGCTGACTGAACCCAAAAGTTTCATAGCAGGGTAATTTAGAACATTTGAGTGAATATCATTTGTCCTGGTGATTTGTTATTGTTCGATTCATTGATCTGTTTTAAAATCTGTCCCATTAACAATTCAATTAGAAGCCATTCCTTGCGCTCAAACCTTGGGTGGTTTCCTATTTGCTATGCAGCCATTGCCTTCTACTATCTGCTATACAGTGCTATTACTGACCTCGATTGCTCCTTTCACACCTTGGTCATTTGCTGAGCCCACCATTTGCAGCCAGACTGCCAGCTCCTGTTTCATTTGGAAGAGGTTTTTTTTACTAGTTTTCATGTCTTTTGTGATTCACTCCTCAAACTCTTTTAGTTTGTGCTGTTGTAGTTCTTCATTTGACTTGTAAGAAATTATATTCCTCCATGTTTTCTTTGTTTTGGCATGATTTCCACTTTTTAAAGAACTACTTTTTATTTCTAATGGTCCCTCTTACTCCACTGTTTAACCATAGTAACTTTTTGGGGGTTAGGTTTATTTCAGTAACTGGTGAGGTATGTTTTCTCCAACTTACAGGGATGCTACTTGCACTCTTAGCTTATTTACCTGTCATGATCTTTGGGGTTTTCTTGGTGTTGTTATTCCTACAAAAGTATTGAATTTGACCATCTAATGGTCGCTACTGCCAAGCAACTCTTCAGTGCAATAGCTATAGTTTAAATGGTCTAAGTCAAGAGCATCTTTCCCCTTTATTGGTCTGTTTTAAAATGTTGACTAAAATTTGCTCTTTATGTCCTAACTAGGACAGACGTCCTCCAGTCTTTTTTCTTGTATAGTATTTTTCCATTGCTCCGGATCTTTCTAGTATTTCATGGATATTGTCACTGCCATGGTCAGCTGTTTAACAGAGTGAGCTTATTATAATTTTTTTTTTATTTGGCATAGAAACTTTCAATCCATAGAGAGTGGGTGGTAAATTATGATACAGATAACTGAATTATCTCTGATTTCCAACAGACTGTGAGTCACTCCTCCAACGGCAAAATCTATTCTTGTCATTTCTACGTAATAAGTATCCTGATAGTACAGCTTTGTACTCCGTAAGATTTCTGAGAGGCCAGTACATTACAATTCACCCATCCTCATTTTAGGTACATTTAATATTTATAGAAAAGCGCAGATACTTTTAGTCTTGGTCTAGCTGCCTATCTGTGCATGCCTTAACTCTGTATTTGCTTAGACTGCTCTACTTTATTCACAACCTGACCTTCAGTGGTGGCTGTCTTACCTTTCAGTGGGGGCACAGAGCTTTTAATCTCAAATTATTTTAAGGACTCCCCTAGTATTTGTTCTCATTCCCAGTGCCGCTAGCCTGGTTGCCCCATTTCAGAAGACACCATCCCTCCCATTCATTCTTAGTGTATCTCCTGTTTCTAAGAAGTCTAATCCTTTCTTCCCACACCACTTCCTTAAACACACATTGCATCTCTGCTTGTCTGTGACAAGCATTTTTTGAATGCTGTAATGGAGATCCTTGTCTTTACCATCCTTTCCTATCAAAATGTTACATTTCATCTCGTGGAGCTCTCCCTTATATTTTCTTGACAACAAGGAAGGTTACTAGCTCCTTTCCAGTATATTCTCAAAGGCTGTCCTGACACCACATGATACAAAGCCTCCAGAGCTTAGGCAAACTACCACATGCTCCTTTCTGGCCTCATAATCCCAGCTATCAATCCCATGCAGCATCACAGCCTGCCTCGCCCTACCCAGTGGGATGGTTGTCCTTCCGCCATGTGTCGTGCTTAAGTAGATACACAAAATTGCCCTCCAGCAAGAGAAAGGGGTCACATGAACAGCATCTTTTGCACATGTTTACTCATTCAGACTGAAACACAATTTTATGATTTGCCTTATTGTCTTCTAACTCAATCACCAACAGCAAATCAAGCCAATTCTCCCAACCAAATCTCTTCTAAATGTTCATTGTACATTCAGCAGCCAGAAAACAGAAAGCTTCTTTTACTGCACATTTAAAAGCAGCACAAAAACAGGTGAACATGTGTTTTCCGCGGAGAAATTCTGGTTCTTATACTTCCTATCACCATAGTCCTCACTTGCTTATGTTTAGGAAAGTTTTCTTCCATTTAGAAGCCAATCTTTTGGCAATTGTGGTTTTCAAAATTATTTTATTTTCTAAAGACTGACCCTGGGTTTAATTTGCACACACCACATGCTATAGAGCAGATCAGGGAGTTTGGCACAGAGACAGGAGTTACCTTCACCCTTTGGACAATTAAACATGAAATGCAAAACCCAGTAAGGCTTGCATTTAATCCTCTTTGCACCCCTTAGCCTCCTGCCAAAGATAAGAAACCCTTCTCCTCTTAAAAGAATAAAAGATTTCAGAACACATCACCAACTCGTCCCTTCAGCCCTCAATACTGACAGTATTATCTCTATACATAAAGCTTCTCCCCCTTTCTCCAGCTTGGCAACAAAACCAAAGCTCAATGAATATTTTATATGTGTGTGGTTAATGGAGCGTTCTGGCTCTAGTCCATTAGAAACCTTACACAACGGTGTATTAACTGCTTCTCAATGTAACATTTTGAGTCTGTCCAAAAGGGATATGTGTTTGCCAGTTGAGCCAACACACTGTTATTGTCTTGTCAGCCTAGTTCCTGTCTTCAGTTCAAGAGTAGGGACCCCTGCCACAGCAATTTGCCGCCATTGTGCTCCCTGCAGAAACCAAAGAAGATTAGCCCAGCTCCAAACTATTCTTCCCTCTATATTTTGAGGTCTGTATCTTGTGTGGGGTAGAGAATGCCTGCGGTCTTTCTCCTTCAAAGATATACACAGGGATAAGCAATCGCATCACAGATTAACACAAGGGTAAATATAAAGCAGTTAAGATGTGATCTTTAATTTTGATGGAAACCAGGCCTCCATATTCTTTCATCAGCTCTGAAATTTTGGCCTTAAAATCCACCTGACTGATTGAAAAATTAATAGCAGAACGACAACTTTTGACAAAGTACTTATCACCTTCTCACTTTAAAAACCTTCTCTGTTCCTCAGGGCCATTGTAGGCAGAACACCATTTCCATCAAAATCAGCACAAATTCATCTCAACAGACAGATGGGCACAGATCACACCTCTTAAAACAAGGGACAGTGTAATTCTACCCTGCACATAGGCAACATCCATGTTAAATGGTAAAGAGAAGATAGCTGCTGGATTTCTTTGATTAAGAGCCCTGTGAGAGTTAGGGGTGCAGATCTGAATGCTCACCTACACCTCCCCAATAGTTTGTGGAGAGCGCAGGAGCTTCCAAAGCATGAATCATCCCAATCTAAGGCAGATGTCTAGAATGGGTAAGATGAATGGCATGGGCTGTTTATCACTCCTCACCGACTAAAGAGAGAACCTAGATGACAATCTTAGACTTTATGTCTAAGTTTTAGATAACTAAAATCAGGTGAGACGATTCCCAGCCCCAAGGTCTGCAGACTCATTTCCAGGCAAGCCACAGACCCTGACAGACTTAGGGCAGAAAACAACCAGATAAAGAAAAGTGCTGATGTGGAAGGACTGATCTCATTCCTTCCCTGCCTGAAAGCAGAGAGAGCTTATGTTTCAGAAGGCAAAGCCTGTCCTTTGCTCTCACATCATTGCTGAAGCACAGTGGAAGAAAGGGAACACCATTGTTTCACTTTGCAGGACCCCGTGGTGCATTCCACAACATCTACATGAGGTTGTAACCATCCAAGAGGTGCTTGGGTATAACAGGCCAGTAAGCAAGGCCCAGAGGAGCCAGGGAGAGACTGTTGGCCAAAAAAAGAGATAAGTGAAGGCTTTAGAGATAAGTGAAGGCTTTCAATATGTAGGGATCACCCCTGGACAAACAGTTGCTCCTCACCCAGTAGTGCCTGCACACCCATGACTTACCCAAATAAGCAGTGGTGGCAGAGCCTTGAGCTGAAGAATGCAGGGAGAGGGCTGAAAGACACATGGTTAAGGAAAGCTCTGTGCAAACTTTGAACACATTTCCTATTGCAAGTATTTGGGAGATAAAGCAATAGTTTCCCCAAGAACATTGACAGGACCACCACGTCTCATATCATGCTTAAGAAATGCATAAATATAATCAAAAGCCATAAATTTGACTGACCAGAAGCTCAGCTGCTCTGAATGCAGCTCTGAAGTCAGGCTGTTTCTCTCTCCCAGAGGCACACGCAGCAAATCAGTCATTCTACTGGTAGATAATCCAGTTACCAGCCCACTTTCTTCTCCCTCCCAGATCCCTCAGCTCCCCTCAACACTTTTTTTTCACCCCTTCAGAGCTATTATCAATGGAAAGTTTTGAGAATTAGCCGAAAACAACCAAAGCACCTAATTGACTGAAGAAGGGAAACGGCAACTTCCATCATCTCAAAAAGCTGCACCTTTCTCCTACTCATCTCAAAGCTGAATAAAGGAATTAAAAACATAGCCCGGGGCAGCCAGCAGAGATTTACAAGAAGCAGACATTAGTTTTCACTCTAAAGGCTGGGCGTGTGCACTGTGAGCCAGAAGGAGCAAACACAGAGAAAGGGAGCAGAAACATGAAGTCTTTACATTTAAAGAGGAGGAAAGAGAAGGGGAAAAAAAATATCAACAACCTTTAAACCCTTCCTAATAAAACAAAGATCATCCTGGCAACAAGAAATGCTACCCTGCTTTGTTTATTTATCGACACAAAGAAAGAAGTAAGTTGGCACCTCAGAGGGTATTAAAAGCTGGTTTTTTGCTGACTGAATGACCTCAGCCGAAATATTTTCCATGACAAGAGCCCAGAAGACGCTGGCACAGAGTCAGACAATAAGATTTTCAGAGTGTATTTACATTCTATCCATGGCCCCAGGCTGTTCCAAACCCATAGGCAGGTGCTGCCTTTATCTGTTCTTTGCTCACCTGGCTCCCTAGCAAAACTTTCTGAGGCCTGCGGCTCAGCTGCCTTAACTGTTTGTTGCCTGGTGCTCGGAAAGCTGAGGAGCTTCAGAGACATCTGCAATCCTGGCAAATTAAGATGGCAACTCCAGTCACCCCTCAAAGCTGACCAGTGAGTGGTGCAGAAGGAGTTTTTCCAACAAGCAAAGGGAAAATGGTGGTGATGAAATAGTAAGAAGCAACTAAAAACTAGACTAATTCATGTTGAGAAAAGATATACTTTTTAAAAGAGAAAGGGACAAGGTGGTTCTTTTGGGGATATGTTGTATTCTCCATCACTTGGGATCTTCAAGCTAGGTCTAGATAGCTCTGTAAGAAGAAACACTCAGGATCCTGCAGAAGATTAGAGGAATCTGTCACAGTTACAGCTCCTAGCCTTGAAGCCTGTGCGGGAAAATATGCCACTATCAGGCAGGGGATGCTTACCAACCTGCATCCCTACAGCAGTGGACAAAAGAGAGGGAGTCAGGCTAAGCCACAAAGAGCCCCAGGGCTGTGTCTCCTGGCTCCATGGCACATATTCCCTACATCACAGGCTTCCAGCTACATATTATCCTGACCTGGTCTTCAGCAGAACTATCTGTTCCATCCCTGCGGTGGAAACAGCCTCCTCTCTGCTCAGTTTAATTTGGCTTCTAGTGCACAACTCCTCTCTCTTGAGTAATAAGCCTCCAGGAGATGCTGCGAGAGGATACGCCCTTAATACCGTGCAACCAGGAAGAATGATAATTGCACTTTTAACAGCACTATGTACAAGGCAGCCACCAAAGCAGAGGAAGCATGAATTAAAGCAGGATGAAAAGGAGGGCTTTACCATTTACCTAATAAGGTACTATTCATGCTTTTGGAAAGCTTCCCTGCAGAAAGATAAGAGAGAGAGCAACTGCGTCTGAAAAAAGAAAAGCCTGCCTGCCATCTCACAGCTCTCTTGTTATGCTGGACAAGATTCCCAGCCTTCAGCTGCCCTCCCTTTCCTGTCTTCTTACCATGCGTCCTTGATTAACCCATTTCATACCCAAGTCAGCTCCCCCCTGCCCCTGTGCATGGCTCAGGTCTGGCCCACTCACACATGCCTTCACATTGGCTCCCTCCAATTCCATTACCTTCACTCAGCTAAGGAAAATTTCCTTTCTTCTTCCCTTTCTCTCATTCCTGTCTTCCCTACAAAGTTCTTAAATTCATTCCAGGCCTACTGTGTGCAAAGCACGTCCCCTTTCACATCCACCTCTAACTCACACCCATCAGCTCAGTAATGCCACCCCATATCAGATAGGATGCAGACGTCTGCTAACTGTGCTTGTAAATTTATTTATGTATATGTCTGGCCTCACTTTTCACCCAGGAAACCAAATTGTGACCTTACTTTCCAACAAATTTATCATAATAAATTTTCACTCATGAGCCTAAAACAATGTGGAGTTTTAAACATCTTCCTAAAAGTAAATTAACCACTGCTCACTTGCATAATATGTCACTGTCCTTTTCAATCCTGTCCAAATAATTATGATAATTTATAAGTATCTTGCAGCCTCCGCCATTTCTCAAGTTGTTTCTGTGCGTGCTCCACAACGGAGCTGCACGGGACTTGCCATGCTGAGAAGTACACCTCCAGGAAGGCTTTCCTAACAGGCAGAAAAACAAACAAAAAATCTCTCTATCGACCCAGATCATATTTCGTAAAGCGTTTAGGTGCATGGCAGATGGACCCCTAGTGGGAATTTCAAAGGCTCTTGATAAAGTTAGACAATTCAGTCCCATCAAAGTCACAGCAATTCGAGTACCCAACAAGCTGAGGGCCCGTGAAAGCTCTGTATGGATCTTCAGGAACCAAAACACCTTTGGAAATTGGAACTAGGTGTTAAACTTTTTCCTTGGTGCCTATCTGTGGCTAAGATCAGATGCACACATATGCTAGGTAAGACCACCACGCAAGTAGATGTGCTGAGAATACCTTTCAAAGCTGTCCCTTCCCTGGCTCTGTACTCCCAACCTAGCATCATTACTGACTGGATTAAAAAAAAAATAAATAAAATAAATCCCCCACAACATTACACTCAATCAATCCATCTGTAGTTGTCCTGGGATGAAATAAATATGCTCTGAAGACCTCCTCTCAGCTGGAACAGTCAGGCTAAAAATGGAAGAAAACATGAGACTGACCAGGTACTGCACATGCTATCTGCCACCTCCCACTCCCAGCAGGAATTCCAAGTAATGCCTGCATTACTGCATTACAACATAATGTTGCTGCTACAGTCCAGCCCAAGGACAACTTTTAAACAATGTCTCGCCGATAATCCTGTAAGGATTTTCCACTCTGTCCTGTATAGCATTTTAATTACTCACACTGTTTCAGGAGCTCAATCATTTACGGAAGGTATTTTCATCCCACTAATTGTAGGTTTCCCCAAGGACTCTGTACAGTATTTCATGTCCTCGGTGCTAATAAATGCTTTAGGAAAGTATTTTGTACATGTATGGTCTGGGGAGGAAGGAGGAGAATCAGGGAAAGGAAGATTTTTAGTCTTTAAACAAAAAAGAAATTCTGGCTGTCAACTTTCAGGAAAGAAAATTTTAAAAGCAATATCTCAGATAATGTTATAACAGCCTCATCTAAGTCAGCAGAACCTGCTATTTCTAATGATAATAGGATGCAGCTATACCCCTGCACTGGGAAAAGTAATTTCATTAGTTAGTAGCTAAAGGTTACATCTATATCACTAATGGCATCCATCCTAGGGAGCGATTCCCACCCTCCCAGGACAGGTAGTACAGCGTATCTCGTGCCAACACCACCCAGGGCTAGCTTGGCTCTAGAGCAGACTGGCCATGCCCATAAGCCATGGCACTTGGCCTTGTGGCCATAAGAAATAGTAGCTGCCTAAAATAATTTGAGAGTTGTGTTGCATCGCAGGAAGGCAATGTTTTTACAGCATGATGCTCAAGGGCTGTGTTGCATGCCCTGCAGAAAGGGCTGGTGGTGGCAGGGTACGGCCAAGATCACAAGGTCTGAGATAGCATGGAAGGACAGCGAGGGGCAGAGGGAAGCCAAACCAGGCACAGTGCTGCACTGCCTGCAGAGAACACTTCTGCAGGTCTTCTCTTGGTGGGGTCTAGCTGGTTCAGCCCAACACCACACAAAAAAAAAAAAAAAAGGGCTGGGGGGCTAAGATGTCCAACAGTGTATATTTACTGCAGGCTGACATCCCTCTGAGCAGGCAAACCATTAGAGAGCCAGAGACCCACAGTCTCTAAATACATTAACTAGAGCTATGCATTTTAAAGGAAAGAAAGAATAGAGGTTTTCAAGTGTATCTGAATAGCATATCTGAAAAGCAATTATTGTATGCTACTGCATTCCCTAGAGTGGTGGTAACATCATCCCTTCCCTCCATGCCAAGCAAATTTAGACACAGCCCAAGGAAAAAACTGCAATTCTAGTGGAAGAGTTGCTGAGACCTGCCAAGTCCCTGGAGCTCACAGCAGTGTGAGGGGGATGGAGATATAGCAGGTGGGGGTCTGTAGCCCAAAGGAGAGCCCCTTTTTCCAGACCCTTCCTATTGTGGAAGCACAAAGTGCTCTAAAGTGAAGATAATGTTCGTTCAGCCTTGTTTTCCATGATCCTGTAATGGTGGAAAAGGCTCACGAGTACTGTCCCACAGAGGAAGGCACTTCTACATTAGATGAACAGTGGTAACCCTCCATATAAATGCTCTTACTTACGTGAAAGGTAGATTTGGACCTTGGCTTATAACGGGGGCTGTGAGCTGATCAGCAATAAATTATCAGATTGCTGTACCTCAGCTGTGACCTTGAGTCCTCAGGAAGAAGAATCTTTGTAATTATGATCTCTGGACTGTTGTGGTATGCTGATCCCAAGAGGCAATTCTGGTTTACTCTGGCTTTTAACAAATGGGAACCTGCATCAACCAGATGCTTGCATTAACCAGCAAGCATCTTGCTAATTATGTCTGAAAAAATACCCAGTTGAACTGGCCCAGGCCAGCCAGAAGACCCCTACCTGCATGAGAAATGTCCACTTGGATGTGAATTGGCTGCTCAGGTCATGAGAACGTGCAAGCAGCTTTGCCAGTCCCAGCTGGAGAAGGGGCTTTCTCCAGCAACCCTTTTTGTAGCTCTTTATAAATATTTTTCGATGGCAATTAAAGGTAATGGATCTCAGCACTAGCTAGGAATTAAATTGAGTGGAGCTCCACAATCCAAAAATAAAAATAAGGACAAGACAATCCATTGGGAACTTCTTTGGACTTTGGGTGTGTTTCCATTCAGAACGATGACATGGACTGCAAGGACAGGACCACTGAATCAATTACCTGAAAGAGTGACCTGTGGGTCTTGTTCTGAAAGCAATTTTGTCTGCAGAGAATTCACTCACACTACCTGCAGCCCTGTACCTAGGCACTCTCACCTGATGTACCTGACTAGAGTGGACCAAGAAATATTCCAAAAATTGAACTTTTACATCCCCCGCAGGGGTACAAAGCACAGAGCAGATGTCATGACTCAGATACTGCCTGGAACATATAATGAGGATATTAAACTAGATCATCATTTTATAGGTTACTTTATTTTTTAATTGAAAAAAAAAAAAGAAGAAGAAAACAGAGAAGCCAACCAACCTACATATTTGGCCTTCAGACGAATTTTTGGTTTTACGTGACAGCTTTTTCCCCTACTTAAAAATTTGCATAAATACTGTCAAGACAGGACACGCATGGTAGAGAATATGCAAAAGCCAGAGCTAAGCCCAGCTGCCTGCCTCTCCCACTGTGCTCTGCCAGGACAGCGCAGATCAGCTGGGGCTGCTGCTGGGAGCAGTCCCCCCTTCTGCATGCCACTAGGGCAGGGACTTGGTCCTGCTGGCACACAGCCTTCCTTTTAGTCAGCCATTCTTGGTTAGAAGGACCCTAAATGGAGAGCCTAGTTTCAGTTCGCTCAGCCCTTTTGCTGCACAATCACTGTGATGGTGGTGAGGGCAGAGGGTTTTGCTTATTTTCCTGTGGGAACTGAGAATAATAAGTCATGACATGACCTCCCTGCCAGGAGGCTGCTGCTGTTCCTCTTCCAAGAGGTGAAAGCAAGAGCAGCATGCTAGGGAAAGACGAGAACACTGAAAGGAAGGTGTCAATATGAGGTTGTCTTTACCCACACAAGGGCACCCTGCATGATTTCACACAGATTTAATTCAGCTGCTGCAAACTCCCGTGCAGGCACTTACTTGGGGTGCAAGGAGGTTTATTTCTGCTAACAGGATTAGGAAAGGTTTAAGCTAAACCAAAAGAGAAGAATGCACACAAGCTCTTTCACAGCTTAGAAAATAAACAAATACAGAGCAAATCTGCCTTTAGACATGGCCAGAGCAACCAGCACTCACTTCCCAGCAGCCCTTCACACAGAGAGTATTTTATCTAATGCCATCCTCTTGGCTGCTTTTGCTGCTGCAACCCTACCTTGCCACCCACTCAGTACAGAAAATTGCTGCACTTTACACCTACATACTGCTAAATAACTTACATCACTCCAAAATTTGGCCCAAGTAGCCACACTGGCATATGAAGAAGTGTACAAAACAGCTAAGCAAATGTTTTTGTCCCTCTAAGATGGCAGTGGGCAGCAAAGCATGCCTGTGCTGTGAGACCCTGGCAATGCGTTGCAGTAGGAAGAGCCAAAGGCAAAGCAGGAGGAGGCTCCAGCTGCTACACAGTGTTCAGCACAAGGAGGCTATTGCCCAAACCGGGTCCCACCAAGGCTTCCAAAATCCCTACTGGTGGGAAAACACCTCCCATTTAAACAGTCACTTTCCAGTGAGGACACTTGCACAAGTTAATTGAAAGGGCATTTGGCGCCTGTCTGAGTAATACTGCTGCTGTCTGTACTAAGCTCTGCGGCAGTTCAGCTGGAGGTACAACGTGACCTAGCAGTGAAAGCAAAGTTTACTGCATCCTCCTGAAAGGGCAGGGTGGATCTCCATCTGCAGGGTGCGGTTGCCTTGAGATGGAATTTGGTTGGGACTCGGGGGTAATAGCAGGAGTCCCGTGATGTTCACTCTTGAGAGGTGAGGATGTTGGTTTTACATTTTTTCCAAAAGGTTAGGAGTTGTGGTAAGCCTAGGCATTCTGGCATGTCAGCCTGTGCTACCTAAGGGGAAGAGCACCACCTTCTGAATTACCAAGTCAAATTGACTGTAGCAATCAACTTTTCCTTCTAAGGCCCCATCCAAAAACAAACAGGCCCAACCCTACTTAACTTATGAGATCATAGCCCAAGGCACTGTAGCTGTCTGGGACATCACTGCCTCACCCATCATCTACAAACATCAGTTGTGCAGGGACGGTACAGATCTCTCCCAAATTTTACATACACAGAGATCTCTGACCAATGACATAAGCCCACTAGAAAGTGCCTGCAGCACCTCTCTGAGGTGGTAGGTAACCAGCAGAGCCATGGAAATAAGGACAGAGCAGTGGAGTCATCAGGAACGTGTACTGTGCAGAGCTCTAACCTCTCCTGGCTGGCTCCCAGTGAAATCCTCTTGCCCAAGCTGGTGCTTGTCATTCAAAGGCTGCCTTTTGTGAACCCTGCTGCACCAATGCCTTGCTGCCACTCAGCTCCGCTCACAGTAGCACATTCATCTTCCCATCATCACTTCAGAACCTATTTGCATTGTTAAATCACTAGAGAAATTGTTTTTTCCTTGATATCTTCAAATGAAAGCTGCTTGAGTTCTTTTGTTAAGGCATGTTACTACCCTTAATGGGTTTCTCAAATACATAATCCATACCTTACACTTCAGAAGTCATAAAGTCTTATTGTCCTATAATTCAGGCCTGGCCCAACACCCCTGAAATGAAAGTAAAAAGTTCTCGTTCACTTTTTCTTGGATCTGGCCTTTTCATAGCATTGGTTCTGACCTCAATGCAGAAACCTTCACCACCGCTTAAAGACATAACTTTACTCATCCCTACCTTAGATGTGACAAAACAGAGGTATGACAAGCTGCAGAGATTCATGAAAGGTCAGGCTGTGACTCTAAGCTGAGATCAGAAGGTCTGGACCCAAGATAGCTTTTTAGTCACTATCTATCACTTTCCATTAGGCACTTTGTAACACAAAGAACCATGAAACACAGAAAGAAAAAGAGAAAAACAGCTATTAATCCTCTCCTAGCGAGGGAAAAAGTCCTGCTGCCTGAAGTATGTAACTGGTACATTTGATGACCATTTCATAAGTCTCATAATCTTGGGTATTCTTCCTGACAGCCTTGTACCTGGAAATTAGCTCCGTTCAACAGTTTCACTAATAAAACCAAATTAAATAATTGAGAATATATATATTACTTCTGCAGGCACCAAAGCTAGGAAGAGCTGATATTATATACAGCAGAGGATCAGAAATCAAAATGATGTTGATCTGGAAAAATGGGGAAGGAGAAGGTTTAATTCAGTAAAAATCTGTGCAAGATACTACACCTGCAGAGGCATCCTTCCCCCTGCTCAACATTGGTAAAGTCTCAACTGGTGGGTTGCCTCTAGCCTGACCCACCCTTCAAGAAAGACGTGGACAAACCACAGAGTCCAGAGAAAAGCAGAAGGCTGGAAAACTCAATCTCCAGCAACTGCATGAGCTGGGGTTCTGGGCAAAGGGAGAGCTGGTTAAGGGAAGCAGATGGATATCTTCCACTGTGCATAAGGTCATGCAAGAAATGGGTTGGACACCAGGGCTTCCAAGCAGCCCTCCTTCAGTGGCTGTATGATAATTTCCCTTTTAATTCCTGGTGTCATTTCTGTAATAATTGTATGCTTTATGGTTAAGAAAGAAGCTTGAAATATAATTTGCAGGTAATATAAAGGTTAAAAAAGATTGAAAAAAGCTTGTCTTATGTCATGTTTTGGCTCATGTTGGATGAGAAGATCTAGAATTTTTGATCACCATTTGGCAATGCTTACTTGCTTCCCTAAAGGGTTTTAAAATGGCACCAACATCATATTAACCGCATTACCTCCTCCCATTGTCTATGTTTTACTGACGTTGGTATCCTGAGCCTGATGCAGCTTCCCAAAACATCCAGGCTGCACAGGGGTGTGCAGCCCCTCTCTCTATTCTATTGCAACTTAGCACCAAATTATTCCTTACTTTTCTGTGGAACTTTCTACATCTCAGTCTGATCTGCTCTGCACTGACCTATGTAGGTCTTGCAGCACTCTTCACCTCCCAAATTTCACTCTCTGAACCCAGCAAGCATTAACATTCAGAGTAAGTTTTCCCTCAAGGTATGAGCTTGGCTTTCTTTCAGAGCAGTCTCATTTTCCTACCTTCGTGCACACTTGCATTTCCTTAAAGAGCTTGAACACCCATTAAATAGGAGAGTCCAGATGACAAATGTTAAAATAATTTTTTTTAACCAATTCTCATTCAGTAGGACCCTACTTCCCTGCAGATGGACACCTTTCCAGCCTACATAAAAAGTTGTAGCCTTACCAACACCAGCATCTCATTTTTATCCTCATTTTCAGTTCCTTGTAGACAACAGAAAAATAGCAACTTGTGTGGATCACATCTAAAACCACGTGCATAAGTTCAAAGATAATTAGCCTTTTAGTTTCTAAATGCTGTGCAAAGCACACATTTAACAGCTAAAACTGATTTTAATCTTTGCTTAATTCTTTTGCCAGAGAGTCCCATTCACAATGAGGCAGCTGTCTAAATATCTTGGCCCCTTGGGGCGAGGAGACAAGGGAGCCTTCTGCAACGCTCTTGAGTGACCCCAGGTGGCTACTCCCCCCGCAGCACCCAAAAGCAACTTCCAACTAATCTGGGGGTAGAGGATGCCAATGGGGTTAGACACCCAAAAAGGCCATTTATCTGTAAAGTGAAAAATCCTCACTTTCCTCAGGTCAGGTAACCCTTCTTAAAGTCATAACAGAAAGTCGGGTGGCAAGAGTGGTAAAATTAATGCAAAGTAATGGCCTTATTAGTGAGGAAGTGCATGGATTTACACTCTACTGCCTTCACACAGGCTAGGTATGAAGCCAGCAGTCACCACATCCTTTGCCCCATAACAGGGTCTCCCCCTTGGGTCAAAAAGGCCCTCCAGGCCAGAGGACAACTGCAAACAGTGGGACAATTGCAGGTTTCTTGTACCCAAAACCACAAGACTGATATATTTTTCTTTCACAGCACCTTTCAAAGCTTTGCCATGCTATGAGCTCCTGCTTATAATTACTCTCCTTAAAAGCAAGCAAATAAGACATTCTTAAAATCATCTCAAATGTCCTTGTGCAGAATGCGATTAGGCATTAGTGTTTTCTACAGCGAGGCAGCATACACACATCCAGAGAAAGAGATGATGCAAGGACACAACAACAAAAATTCATTAATCTGCTCTCTGCAACAGGCAGTAGCCTACACTAAGGTTTATTTACTCCAGTGTCTTAATACACTCCAATATTTAGGGTACCAAGACATTTCTGTGTAGCAAGATGATTACCCTGCATGCAGCATACGTAATGTACTGAGATGGGAAGGAGCTGAACCAAGGAATACGCTTAAGCCTGTGGTGTGATAAGAAAACATGCTTTGTTCCTTCCTAAAAGGCTGGTGCACTCCTCAGCTGCAGACCAAGGCTGACTATCATTTTAGTATTAAAATGCTTATTATGGGTTGTTTTTTTTTTTTAATTTTGCTTGACCGGTTTCTCTCTTATTGGCCCTTGGGTTCTAAAATATAGGGAGTGGCATAAAATTTGCATTAACTTCAATATGTTCCTGACATTTAATCAGGAAAGGCTTTCAACTGCAACCACTTGCTAGTTCTTTCCTCCCTCAGACCCTAGGAGCCCAGTGTCTCCTGTGAGGAACTGAGATGAGAACCAGGAAGCAAAGCTGAGAGAGGAGAGGACCCAGGTTGCCAGAGACATTTGGAAAGCAAACAGCCACAACAAGATGACGTTTGACTTTCAGGCCCATGGTCAGACAGTCTAAATGTCAGTCAGTGCCTCTGACAAATATTTCACATTGGGTGGCTCTCTGTGGCTCCCTGCTCAGCACCATGCTGTAGTCCCAGGAATGACTCCTCAGAGACATGGTGCTGATCAGGAGTACTAAGGGCTTAGGAGTTCAAATGCCCTCCAGATGCAGGGAGTTTTATATACCTAAGCTGTACAGTTAGCTAATAGCTTGCACAGCACTTTGAAGCAGGAAAGCTCTAGACAGAGGAACATTAGAATTAGTCATATGAAAGCTATAATGAAGAAAAGTTTTGGGTTTGTTTTTTTTTTTTTTATTTTCCACCAGGTTCCTTATAGACTTAGCATCTCCAGGTCTAAAAGAGTATTAGCTCACACAAAAATTATAAAAGTCTCATCTTGAATAAAACAGCCAATGGGGCTCAGAAATCATACCTAAGAAATGTTAGCAAGGCTTGCCTAGAAACTAAGACTTAAAAAATAACAACAAATCCATTTGGGATCCTTCAGACTTGCCTGGGAGCCTTTCAGTCACCTTCATAAGAGTTCACACCCTCACTACGATTATACAAGCCCTTTTCTCTTGCAAAATCAAGAGAACAGAGTCTATCACAAGACAGGTAATAAAAACATGAAAGTGACAGCTTTAGCCTCAACATTGCTACTATTCCCAATTTGATATACCTTTATCATTCAGGAAATTCTACCCTTTCCTTCTCACGTGAAGTTGATGGGTGCTGAGGGCCTCCTACAGCTCACCGATGTGCTCAGCACTTGCAGGATACAGCTTCAGATCAGTGTTCTCAGCTGGATGGATAAAAATACAAATAAATCAAACCGCAACCAAAAAAAGCCTCTGGCAACCCAGAAGAAAGCTGATAGCCATTATATTCATCTGCAGGATGTGAACTTTCCCTGTCCTTACTGATTTCTCTTATTAAGCAGTCATCAAGCACTGATAGGAATTTTTTGCAGGAAATGGGAGTACAATGTGTTCATAAGAAAAACACCAGTAGAGCAGACAGCCAATATGAGCCACTTGACATTTCAGGAAATTAAGTTATACTGTGGTCCCAGCAAGACCTACAAGGGAACTCTTTGGAGACCCGCTATGCTTTCATTTCAAATGTGACAGCCACATGGGCTAATTAAGGGCAGAAAGCCACGTGTGCTCTGTCACAGCCATCCTGCAGCCCTTCCTCTCTCTCCCGGCAGCTCATACGCTGCTCAGAGCCTGTGTGTCTGACACAGTTTTGTCCTTTAGGTGCTGAGCGTGATGTTCTGGGGTTGAGAAAAAAGGAGTATTTGGAAGGTCAAAAAACCCCGTGAAAACAGTAATAGAGTTTCAGAGAAAGCCTCTGAGACCTCTGTCAAAGAGAACTGAATGCATTTTTTGGGATGCAAAGTTCAAAGCCTGAAGCATCTCACCCCTCAATGACAGACCACTTGGGGATTGCAGGTATTACAAGTACAAGCTGGGGAGTCAAGGTCAAGCACCGAAGCTTACAAGCTGAACAGCAGCTTTATAGGTTGCTTTTGTCCACATCATTGCCAAGAGGGCAGAAAGGATGAGGTTGTGCAACAGTTGTGTGACACCAGGCAAGCAAACAAAACTGAGGCCTGAGGAGCTGAAAGGACCTGCCTAAGATCACCCAACTGGTGAAGGGAGGATCAAGAAACAATCAGTGTCCCCCAGTCCCCATCCTCCCGGCAGAGACCTGCTTCTGAAACAGGACCAGTCAGGGACAAATCAAATCCAGCAAACTCCACCCAGTGAAACATTATGAGACTGTAAAACCACACAGCTACAGACCAACCCAACCAAGGAGCAGTCAAAAATTTCTGGGGAAGGGGTGTTTGGGATCCCATCATCTTCTGTCCCCTATAACATACACTCCATCATTTGCAATTGGCTCATACAGGGAAGTCACGCAAAGGTAAAACACAATTAAAATACTAATGCTGCAAACATTCACCTTCATGTAGGCGTGGAAACCTTCAAGTTTCCTTTTTATTATACAGATGAGATCCTGCTTTTCATTGGCACAATAGAAAATAGCCACAAAAATTCCACACAAACAGCATCAGATCCCGCGACCAGCCTCAACACGCAGAGCGTCAGTAATAAAACACACCCCTACAGGGATTTAGTACTTTGGCTTGTGCTTGGCTGGGGGACTTGAGCAGGACTTTCACTCTTCAGACATAAAAAAAATATTAATTATAATCAGCTCTGTCATTATTTCAACCCCCACACCCCCCCTTTCCTGTCAGCAAAGGGGAAAGGAGCCATGTGCTGATGGGATTGTGGTTTTGCATGAACGGGATGGGGCTCTGTGTGCGTGTGTGTGTGTGTGTGTGTGTGTGTGTGTGTACACTGCATCTGCCCTGGAAATCAAACAGCAGCTTTAGAAAGGGCATCCTGGGAAGGGCCCTCAGGTGCCAGAGAAGAAATTCAGGGAAATATTCTTTTATTAAAACAATTACAAGAGCCGCTGCATGTACTTCCTTATGCACCCATGCAGGTATGCCCCCCTTCCTGTCCATTGCATGCATTCCCTCCACCACAGACATTCTTGCACAACCAGGTGACGAAGTGGCTTTCAACTTAAATCTGTGCAGAAGCCCTTCTCCTACAAACGCATGCCAGACATCTTTGGTGCATTTTTTCCCCTCACACCTACTGTTCCCAATGAATGCCGTGCCCTGTCCCACCAGAAGAAGGTGAGTTTCCAAACTGCACGTGCAGGGAAGATCTTATGCCAGCGCCACAAGTGCTGCAGCCAAGAGGGCAGGCTGGAGAGTACAGAGGGTCTGAAATGGTCAGCCAAGGCAAGGACTTCCCAGGGATCCCTGAAATACTCTCATTTCCTATAAACTCCCTCTTCCTCCATTTCTAACTGTCTTTTCCCATGAACT
The DNA here is from genome assembly GCF_963921805.1 of Phalacrocorax carbo. Lineage (NCBI taxonomy): Eukaryota > Metazoa > Chordata > Aves > Suliformes > Phalacrocoracidae > Phalacrocorax > Phalacrocorax carbo. Next base: position 38,471,938 of record NC_087519.1, on the reverse strand, counting down.
GAAGCGGTCGTGTCCTGCAGCACCCTCTAATTGATTATTAAGTGAGGGGTAATGCACCAGAGTTTGTGACTTAGCTCTTTGCCAAACACCTCTGTGCTTATTCATACGCATGGAAAAATAAAACAACAAAAAACCATCCAATTCCCAATAAAAATTTGAAAAGCTTCTTCCACAATGCCTGGAAACCTTCTCACTTAGGGTCCTGGTTAGACTAGTTGCAAGGTGTAATTCCTGATTTTCCACTGCACCCTTCCGTTGCATTGTCACTTCTCCCTTCCAGCTCTACACTACCCACAAGTCTGAGCTATCCCACTTTGGCCTTTTATCCAGTATCTAATCTGGAAGCTTGACTGGGGTGGTCTCCTTGTTAGCTGTCTGTGTAGCATCCACCAATATGGGGCACTGATCCTCATCTAAAGGCTCCAAGAGGGACTCTGTGAACCTGGAATACCAAAAGAACATGCAACTACGCTGTCTTTCATCAATAAGCCTGCAAAGAGGCAAGGAAATGCAGACACACTCGCGTTCCTCCTTCCTTTTACACATGCTCCCCCTCCTTCTCAGTTTACCTGCAATGCAAATAGAGTTTGAGAAGAGCTCAGAGCTCCAGGCAGGACCACCAAGCAGGGCCAGGCTGTACATGCCATATTGTGACACACCCCTATGCTTCCCACAGGCTGCAGGTCTTAATCTGCAAATTGATCTAGATGGACAATTACTAGAAACATGGGGCTGCATGACGGAGTGAGGCAGGAGGGAAGAGACACAGTGCTGGAGCCTAATACAAAACCCATAGTCTAAACTGCCAGCTTTATTTTCACCTTCAGTGGTGCTGCTTACACTTTCACCTAGCCCTGCACCCTGCCATGGCCAAACAGGTACCAGATGCTGCTCTTCAGGTCTGTTAGCATGATAACTTTGCTTTGTGCAGGTGTTGGCAACCACACCTGCACACAAAGCAGGGCAAAATCCAACCTAGGCCAGAAAGCAATGCTCCAAGGTGATCACTGGAGGCTACATTTCAGCTTGCATGTCCCACCCTGCACTGGGGCATGGTGATGCCACAGCATATATGGCAAACACCACCTTAATTGAGGCAGACATATTCTTTACCCTCTGTAGCTGGTCCACCCATGAGAATGACCTCCTTCTGCTCCAACCAACTCTCTGTTCACTTAGGGTGCTGTGGGAGAAGAAAGAAGGTGCGCTACAGGCAACTGCCTTTGCCCAATTCCCTTTGCCTTTGGACAGGATGTCCCCTCTCTTCACACAAACACACTCTGTCCCTTGCAAGCAGGCTCCAATACCAAAAATAGAGGGATATTCTGATCAAGACCCAGCCTGAGTAACAAGAAATTTGGAGTTTACTCACTTTTCTAGTTAGACTTGCTTGAGACAATCTGCTGCAACCCACTACGCCTCAGATTCTCCATATGGAAACTGGAGTGATATCAGACTTATGAGGCTCCAAAAAATCTAAAAAGAACAAGGGTTAAATAGCTGATGGTTGCTAATAAACCCCATTAACTCCCCACTTGCCTCAGCAGCATCTGTACAGGCAGCTGATATCCAACTAGCCTTGGTAAAAAGAAGTCAATAAGCAGACAGAAAACCTTTTGACCTGCAAGACAGCCATTGCTCTGCCAGTGGAGGCTCACAAAATACTCAAGTATCTTTAACAGTGGTTCAGCTCTCAGATTTAAGGAAGGGTAAGAGCATCTGCAATGGGCTCAGCAGGATGTGTAAAGGTCTCACAGAAACATGATACCTAGATGGGCTAAGCATTAATGTCTGTGAAATGTTTCTGTAGGGGCAGAAAATTGGCTGAAGCCATGAAAGATCTAGCTCAGCAGCTCAGTCAATTGCCCAAAATAACAAGGTGGTGGCATCCGGGATCCTCCCCCACCAAGCCCGCCAGCAAATGCCCCAGCAATCCCAGCATGCGTTCATCCCTGTCATCACACTTTGCTGGGCATCAGTGGTGGACAGTACCCCACCCCAAGAAAACATGGGCATTCTTGGCACTTCGCCCTGAAGGCAAGGTCATCAGACACGATGATGAATTCTTTGCCTGGCATATCCACAGTGGTATGCAGGGGAACATGATCCTGCCCCAGGCAAGAGCCAAGTTTGATCAGGGCTGATCGCTCCAAGATCTGTCCTGCAAGGATCTTGCTAAGACAGTTACTGGCCACCCAGAACGAGCCCAGAGATGAGAACGTGAAGGTTTCTGGGGAGTTCATCCAAGTATCCCAGAGATATGAAGCAGAGCAGCAGAAGCAGCAGAGCCCATGAGAACAGATGCTCTTTCTGGTCGGAAGTATAGTGGAAAGTGGCACTTGTCCCAGTGCCCTGCAATCCAGCATGCACAAGTCACCATGAATGGACACAGCAGAGCCTTCCAGGCAACCCTTCCAACTTGGCACTGACTTGGCCTCTGGAACAGAGGAACTCTGGCCTTTTCCAAAATGATCCGCCTGACACAAGGCTCAAATACTTGGCTGAGCAGAGCTGGGATCCACCCTCATTCTTCTTCAGACACCCTCTGTGGGACCTTGAAGGGATCCTGTCTTCTCTTCATGTGCTCCAGTCTCCACTGGATTCTCCAGGTCCTGTCTTCTCACTGTGCCCCAGCTGTCCTTTGAGGACAACAGCCCTTTCTCGCCTCAATAGAGAGCTGTGCTTAAACTCGTTAACACTAAGAGGACACTCTGGTAGCATGGTGGTGGCCTCACCACACCCCAGCCATCTCTGGGGCACACATCTTGTGAAGATTTTCCTCCTTTTGCCCTGCAGCAGCACAGCAATGCCATCACAGATGCCTTGCAGATCTGCTGAGGCCCACAGGGATCCAGAGGAGTCAGGACAGCAGAGGCAGGTCAATGTGCAAGGCCTCCATGGTGCTTCTGTACCTCCACCAGCCCTAGGAAGGGGGGTCCCACATCTGCAAAGATGCCCACGAAGTGACAGCTCAAGTCCAAATTATACTTATTTTCCCTGTGTGCTAAATGCATCTCAGTCTTATGTGTTGTCTTCTCCCTGTGATGGAAACCCACCCTGCTTCAGCCAGTGAAGAACAAAGGAAACTCCAGAGGCAGCAAACATTAAGAAAACCCTGTCTTAAAGCCTCCCCCCATGACATTTTCCCCACCACCATCTGTTTTGCAAATGCAACAAACTAAACTCCCTGGTAGCTAAAATCCTTGCTTCTCAGAAAGTACATGCATTCCTGTGCCAAAGTAAACAATCTCATGGCTAGTTTACATCAAAAAAGTGCACTAATTATATCTTAAGCAAAGGAACAACAAATAGGTTGAAAGGCTGCCATAGTATACTCTGTGGAAACATTCCCCAGTAAAATAACCATAATGGAACCTTCAATGCATACTCAGCCTGGCACCCTTACCTTCAAAGCAGCTAAGGATGTACGGACCTAGTCTTCCTACAGCTGTCACATAGGTTATACTCCAACCAGCTTCCCACTATCACTGCAGGTTTAGTGGTGGTGTACTTCAAATGGTGCAAGGATTTTCCAGTTAACATAAGGAGAAGGGATTACATGGTCCCGCTGGCTGGCTGTTTGGGAGAGCTGGTTGCAACCTGGTTGAGAGCTGCATCAGGTGCAGGAAGCCATTGCAATGCAGTGTCGGTGCACTCCCTCACAGGAACATGACAATGCGGTGATGGAGAAAAAAGACAGGAAAGAACTCTGTTTTCCTCACATGGACCTTCCTTTTTCTTTGGGTTCATGTGCAAGCATTGAATTCTGGGATATGAGCAAAAGTCCAACAACTCAAGCCAAAACTGATCCTCAGCTGGTGCAGACCATCTGTTTGAGAGTAGAAAGGGCCAGGGAGGAGAAAGCAAGTCTCCCATTTCCACACAAGGCTGTGAGCTGGCCTGGTTTTGGCTTTGGCTTTGATGATTCCTGAGCTGGGGGACCATCTCCTTCAGGAAGGGTTGTAGCACCACAGCTCCATCTGGAGTCTCAGGTTTGGCTGGATGCAGGCAGAGGACAACCCCACTTAGATTGGCCCAGAAATCCCACCTGGAGTTTGGCTTCAGGGGCTCAGGATTTGAGGTCCACTCTTTCAGTACATCAGCCACCAAATTCAGCTCTTTGCAAGAATATGCTTCAACGTGGCCTAAGTGAATTCAGATGAAAACCCAACCTTACACTGAGGGAAGAGTACTCAGATAGACTTTTCCATCAGTTAAGAAAGAGACTCTAGTTAAGCCTGTGCAGTTTTCCCAAAGAGGCAGCACCATGCAGCTTGAACTCAGCAGCTCCTGCAAGAGCCCAAAGCTGGGAGATTTATGCAGGTCACTTGTTAACTGGCTCTAGTACCAACTTCTTTCAAGTCATCCATGCTCATGGCAAGTTTCAATTACCAGGACCCATAAAAACAGGCTTTTCCCTCCCGACTATAAAGAATTGCAACCTAAAAGCATGTCCCAGAGAGTTAGCTTACCCATGTCACTGCCAGGAGTACAACAAAAGGTGCCTCCCACAGAGCAGAAGTGGGGCGCTTGGTGGCACACCACACACACACTCCGCCCCGGATCAGTATGGTCCTTCTTAAAAGCTGCTATGGGAGGAAAAAAAAAAGGAAATCCCTCCCTATAATCACTTCAAAGCACATTGACTGGGAATCAAAATGCAGAGAACTGATTATTCTCACATGCTCCAGCTCCTGCAGAGACCCTTGTAAACCCATGTGGCACCCCAGGGCTAGTGCAGAGACTTGGGAAACAGTCTGAATCCCAGGGGCTAAATATCACAGACAATTCTCTTTGGTACCAGTTGCAGCAAAGGAACCAGGGAAGATGACACATTAAAGAAGGTCAATAGAAAAAAAAAATGTTTTTTTCCTCTCATTACACACCCTGGAGATGGCATACTGTGGAGAGTAAGTGAATTAAGGAAATGCAATCCAATATTTTATACGTATTGATTATTTGACGCTCTCCTGTTAAACCACTAGCTTTAAAAGCTCTTATGTATAGGACATAGCTGAAATACATAGATGATGAGTTTGGATATTGTCTATGTTGGCGTAAATCAAAAACAAGTCCACGGATAAGAACAGAATTAGAGTGGATACAATGAGTACACAAAAAATATTCGAAGCAGCTTACAGATTTAATGCATTCTGCTGACAGTGGTCGGGGGAGAGGCTGTTTGTTTATTTAATCCAGAGAATTTTTGGGCATACAGAAAAATAGAAGTAGGTAAGACTAAACCTAGATCCCACTGCAATTTTAGAAGGTTTGTGTATCAGTTTCTATGGCTTGTAGCACTTGTTTCTGAAGGCGAAGTTCAAATGAATATCACCCAGGTGGCACCGTACAGTCCCCCCTTCGCTAATCTTCATGCTGGAGCAGCCAACAAATTGGCAAAACTAGTTCGGCGGGCAGTCAGGGGAGGGATGGAAGCAGCACACGGTTGCCTTGGAGTTATCCAGGGTTATCTACACATCACACTGTACGCTCCCTGCTTCTCATAATTAGAGTGTCTAGACAGGAGATGATGCTGGTGAAGCAGCAAGTAAAAAGGTTTTGCAGAGTTTTTCAGAGGAGCCCAGCTAAAGCAGTGATTACAACAGAATGACAGACACAAGGCTTGCAGAACCCAGCTGAGATTAGAGCCAATTTTGACCCGAGTAAAGGTCCTTTCATAACCCTCCACATCCTGAAAAAGCTGCTGAATCAGAGCACTGATGGCCCAAGCACTCAGGAGGGCTCAGAGCTTTTGAACCAGCCTCAGACTGGAGGTTTCTGCAAAAGTAATTGCAGCTGTGTCTCAGCTTCATCCAGATGCTGGCATTTAGCAGCCTCAACTTGTGTAAACCAGCTTCACTCCACTGAATTCAACAACAATTGACACCAGCTGAGAATCTGGCTCTCGATGTGGTTTAAATATAGTCTAAAGAAAGAGAACTTACAGAAGGATTGCCCAGTTCCTCATGTCCATTTCCCCCTTGGGGTAGGGCTGAATAAGATTATTTTTTTCTTTCTAATTTAGCTCCAGTTATTTTTAACAACAGCATTATGAGCTCACATTTATTACAGCACCTTCCATCCTCCAGGAGCCAGGCTGCCTTTCAGGCTTCACCAGGAATCACAGAGAGAGACGGACACAGCACTCTGCACAGCGCCGGGATGGAGCCACCTCTGGATGCAACACAGCCGATGCTCACCACACGCAGAAGCCTGGCCACAAACACAACAAATCACTGAGGGGACTAAAACAATTCAGCTTCAGCATTGCAAGAGCAAGCCCCATCCATTTGCACAAGGAAGCAATCCAAGCAGCAGTTTCAAATCCTCCCTTGAGCTGGCCAGGAGATGGACATGATGTTCTTACAGCCATGCAGGGTGTCACGATCACACACTGTGGCCCTACATGCGCAACATGAGGCCAGATTGCCACACATACTGCTGGGGAAAGGCAAACATGACTGACCTTTGAGAAAGGAAGAGTAGCTGGATCACTCCTGCTGTGACAAACCAGGGCTCTGTTGGCATTCCCCCATCTCTTTAACTGAAATGTCCCTGCAAAGCCAAAGGATATGGCTCTGAAGCCAGTTATATGGCAATCTCCATGTGCAGCATTACCAGGCTATGATTCTCCAAAACTTTAGCCACACTGCAGTGACACTTAGGCTGACTGTTAACCAAGGCAGGGAGGTCATTTGTGCCAGTGGCAGGAAAGAGATTTGCTTCGGAGGAGCTTCAGAAAGCTCAGAGGTCTGACGTTCCTGTTTGGGAGCAGATGGGATAGTTGCCATCTCTTTTTCAATACGAGAGAGAAACTGCGAAAGTAGAACAGGAAAAATAAGTTGTCTCATGGGCTAAAATCTGTGCAGTTTTGCTAGAGGTAGAGTGACACCAAGTTTTGTTGACAGCGGTATGGTCTTTTTCTGGGCTCAGACTAGGAAACTAGGGCCCCACTCAGATGCTACCATATGGCAACTGCTCGGAAATGGCATCTTCCAGACAGTTCCCCTCAAGCCACCACAGAGCAATAGAAATGCAGCAAATAAAAGCTGTGGCCACCACCCAAATGCTCCATCAAAGACATGAACTCTGGCCTCTTAAAAAAAAAAAAAAAAAAAAAAGAGAGAGAGAGAGAGAGAAAAGAAAACCAACACAAACAAAAACCCAGATCCATTAATGAAGAATAAAGCACAAGGCGAGGGGTGATGAAAACAAATAAAACTAAGGCTGTAAAATGCCTGGTATGTAAGATGTGTTGAAACTTGCTGCTGACAGCAGTTTGAGCAGACATTCGCATGCAGCCATTCATAAGATGCATAGTAATTACCTTCTCCGGGAGGCTGTATTATGATGATTTCTTTAAGCAGAGCACAATATCTCTAGCAACAGGATATAATTACAGCAAAGGATATGCCTCTTAACCTCCTTCCACCCCCCAGCCAGCTCAGGGAGAGAGCTGGGAGCTGGGGGCTCTGTGGTAGTAGTTTACCCTGTAGCGAAAGTTGTTTACCCTGTGCTACTGCACTCATTACTTGGAGACAAACACACTTTTGATAGGTGGCATTGCTTTCACAGGAACCCAACTTCTCTCCCCTTCAACTTAGGGTGGGAACACTCCCAACACTGCTGGACATTGACAGAGCTGGCAGCGGCCACCAGGCCACTGGAGGAGTTCAGCACAGCCAGGCTCCTCTGGGCCAACACCTCGGTGGTAAATAAATAAATACCAAAAATAAACAGGCAAGGGAATGACTCAGAACAGAAACATGCTGGCAGTACTGCGAGGTGGTGGGTCTTCCCACCTCCAGGGTGGGACCTTGCTGGCCCCAAATACCCCACTGCAGAGCCCCTTTGGAGAGCTAGCATCCTCTAAAGAAACACCCAAGGCTCCCAGACAGGACTGGCACCATACCCAGCATGGGCCATGGTGTCTCCAGGGGATGGATGCCACCTCCTGGTGATTACCTGGCCCACCTGCAGTAGCTGAAGTACCAGTGTTGGTCCTCTCGGCTCAGGTCCCTGGGGCTGCCTATTCTGTTCCACTTCTACAGCCCTCCTGCAGAGAGGCACAGGAAATCCTGTTGCTGCAGCTGTTGGATTAATTCATGTAGGGTCCAGAAGTAGAGAAAGATGGAGGCAAAGACAAAGCCCTAACAGATGTGTGCTCAACCAAGGGACCTGGTCTCTCACATTGCCTCCATCCACCCCCAGTACTCACTTCTCTGGATTTCTCTGGGATGGTGAAGTGTCCAGCACAGTCAACGGTGGTCAGTGAGATTTGCTGCACTGGGAAGCAGCTCAGTGTGGTGAAGTCCCATCTGCAGACCAGCAGGTCTGTGAGCACCACTTGTTCCTTCTCATTATTTCAGTCATCAGTCCTAGGGGGAAAAGCAGAGAGTTAACCCCTGGCCCCATGCCTCCCCACCCCAAACCGAAAATGCAGCGCTGCATCTGACCCAAGGCTCTGTTGTTTCTAGCCCACACACTAATTATCTGAAAATAAAAATAGGAGATCAACCTTCATTTTCCAAAAGCATCCAGAGTAGCTGTGCTCAGTGGCTTTGGCTGTCCATGCCAGATATTGAGAGCAGAGAGTTTGGGAGGTTTTCAGAGCCCTTTTTCAAGATCCAGAAAGGTTTACTTCCCATTTCAGGGTAGAGGACGTTTTTTGTAGATGAGAGACTGGAAAGCTCCTTTCTCTAATACGAAGCAACTAAAATTAAAGAATAACCAACATTTTCCTCGCTGGTCTGGAAATTGTATTACAAGTGAGAGTCAGCTTGGTGCAAGTCTGCAAGCTGTGATACCAATAGGAGAATTTCCCTTCCCGTTTACAAGGAAATGAGTTTTGCATCCACCGGATGGCAGTGTAGGGAGAGCAATCATATTAGTCGTAGTATTATTTTCCATTTAAGACTCTCAAAAGTGATTGCAGACCCAGCAATTCATTGCTTATTAAGATCTTCCTGCATTACAACGAGGGGGAAAATCTAGGTCTCATTAATAATCCATCTTCTAGGATCTCTATAAGAGGACAGATTCTGATTAGCCAAGATCATTCAATAAATTATTCGGCTTGTCTGACAAAATGAATTGATTGGAAGGGAGTATACTTTAAATAGTTCACTCTTTATAACAAAAACAAAGGCTTTAGATAGAAATAGAAATACAAATAGTAAAAAGGCAGTATTTCTACATCAACAGAAGGTAACTTCATGCACGAGGCTGGCGGGTGCTGGCAATATACACAAAGTTCACTTCAGAGTTCAGATTCCGCAGGACTGAATTATTTTAAGTCTGAAATGGCAATATTTTCTGCAGTTTCTGTTGTCAAAACATTTCAATGTGCAGGAAACTCTATTCTACTCTCAGACACGGCAGGACTAGTTATCGGCTGCAGAGAGCGAAGTTTTGTTTCCTGCATAGCATAAAGCTCTACATAATAAAGCTCAGTGTTAAAATTCAGGTAAATAATATTATTTAAATCCGTCGTATCAACAAGACGATTGCCCCAGGGTAAAAAGTGGCGGAAAATTCGCAGGGAACAGAACGTGGGAAGCCAAGCCACGGGCTACCCTCTTGCCACTAGAGGGCAATAGCAAACAAGCGTCAAAAAACTCGAGGCGAGTTGATTGCGAGGAACTGGTGAATAAAAAGGGGAAAAAAAAAAAACCCAATACAAAAAAAACCCAAACAACCCGTGCAGTTGTGTTTACCGAGGCAGGAGCCGTGGCTTCCCGGTGAGCGCCGGTCCCGGGCGGCGGCGCCGCTCCCCCGGGAGGCGCAGCCCCCGCCCCGGCTGCCGGCGCTCGCCCCCGGGCAGCGGGCAGGTAGCGCCTGCCCTCGGCTCCGGGTTTTGGTTTGTCTGCGTTAGTCAGCGGAAAATATTCACAGATGGTTTTGGTCTAGAAAACAGCCACAACTTAAAAGAAGCACTTTTAACGGCATGTGTTTAAGCATCATCAAATAGGTGGTCAGATGCCGCTCTGAACAGATGATTGATCTAACATAACACATCATTCAGTTCCAGATGTTGCAGAGAGCGAGAGAGGGAGATGGAGACCCTTCAGTAGTCTGATCTATTTGACTTACCAAAGGAAGGTTTGGAGGTGATTTGACCTAAATATTAACATTTCTCAGCGGGGGACTGTGAGAGATACTAAAAGGCCAAGAACCTAACAAACCAAATTGTAACTAGATCCAGAAGCTCAAAGTAAAAGCTGGATGAAAATCAAACTGGAAATAATATGAGCATTTAAAAATTAAAACTTGCATTAATGCCAGTAGTTAATCACTTGAACAAATCACGTAGGGGAGAGCTTTACTCTCCACCCTTGGAGCTCTTAAAACAAGATTTGCTGTCTGCCTAAAACATGTGCTGTAGCTTAACAATGAATTATTAGCCTTGATGCAGACATTACGGGTACAGGTCTCGTCTGAATGAGGCAGAAGGTGAGACTAGATTAGCAGCATGGTCTGTTCTTGTAATTACAGTCTACAAATATCAACGTTCTTGTCGCAGATAATTCTCTTTCAGCTGTAGGGGCTGACTCCCACCTTTGCAAACTCACTTCACAGGCTGTGTCAATGCAGCAGTGACAGCCGCTCCAAGGACTTTGCCACACAAGGAGCAGAGATGGCCTTTGGCTAATGGGGCAGCTTCCGTTGCCCAGTCATCACTTTCACTTGCCTCTTCAAAGAAAAAGTGCATGAGCCTAAAAAAACCTGTTCTCTACACTATACTGTCCAGAGCCAACAGGTGGGTCATTCTGAACCCTAGCTGGGGTACTGGTTCCTGGGCTGTGGTACCAGCTGGGAAGAGACTTGGAACTGATGTGTGAGAGCAATGGAGAAGAGGTGCAGGCCAATTTCAATGGTTTGAGCCTCCAGAGAGATGTTAGTCATACAGAGGTCATGTAGCACAGAAAGTAATGCCTGCAATGTCTACCCTTTTCCTTCCCAGTCCTGGGCCACAGGCAGATCTTTAGTGAAGGAGAAGGAATTTATAGTGGATACAGCTCCTTAAGGCGCTGCATATTGCACAGACAAACACAGACCTGTGACTCAAGCATCCAAAAGCATCGTACCACTGAAACACCCCCAGCGTCAGCCCAGCCCTTGTGTGCTGGAGGGCAGACAACACCAACATAAACAAAAGTTCAGCCTTTCCCACCAAAGGCACAGAGCAGTGCTATTCCAGCTCAAACTGTTTCCAACCTAACCAAATGTCAGTGCTTTACAAGACTGGACAGTTATAAAACAGACAGCATGTGATGACAGCGCACTGACCTTTGCAATAACTTGGGGTTATTTCTCTGCAGAAGCAGCATGGGGTGGTGCAGGAGTGAGGCAGGTAGAGAGCAGGCAGAAAGCAGCAGAAGCACACAGCACTTGGTGCTCGCGCTCCTTTGCGAAGGAAGGACTTGCAGACACTTCTGAGTGTTTTGTCAAGACTGAAAGGTGCTGTCAGTGAGCCGAGAGAGCTCAATGGGAAACAGTGCAGGCACAACAGACATGGCACGCTGCACCAGGCAGGGAACGATGGCCCCGTGTTGAAGTGGGAGTGCTGGCCCAGGTGAGTATACCTGCCAGACCTCCAAAAGCCTGGCTGCAGCAGTGAGGGGAACTCAACATACTGGGCTGATGGCTCGGTTTTCTGAATTGGAAAAATATCCACTAAATTAAAGCAAGAGGATTTGCTGTGAAAAGGAAGGTGATAAGAACATGTTTGGACGTTGTACTGTTTTGTAGGACAGGATATGCCCTGGTCCAGCCTCCTCCAAGCATTCCCCCCATGAGTCATCTGCATCAAACCTCCCCCTCTCCTTCCTCCCCCTAACCCTGGGGTCCTATGTAATGCCCCCATAGGTGTCACTCCTGCTTTCTTCAGGCTTGGACTCTCACGTGTCTGCGCACACGTGATCTCTCTAATATCTGCAGCCTACCCCTGATAAAAAAACCCACACATCTGAGAGGGAGTCCTGTTTAGCCAAAGTGATCAGCAATTAAAACCCCATCTCTCAGGATCAGCCTGCAATGCCTTTCTTCTTCTGGCATATAACTAGAGCAGTTCTACAAATCAACAAATCGCACTACTTTTCTGGGCAGGTCATCCCCAAAGCAGAAGGCCTGGAGTGACAGTGGCTCTCCCCCTTTCCAGGGCTAATGGCTTATGGGGTGCACCTTTATACACACTCACACACACAGGCCAAGCTAACACCGTGACCTTAAAAGTAAACCCTGGAGACAAGACCATGCTCCTACACTCTCCTACTCAATTTGCAGAACAGGAGAGAGGAGGTTATGGGACAGCAAGTCTGATGCAAGCAGCTGTCAGACTGACACAGCGCTTGTGGATGTAGGAAAGTGAAAGCATCTAGGTGGGAGTGCACAGCCGAAGTAGGGGTCGAAGGGTTAAGAGAAGAGAGCCCATTATTCATCACTACCACTGTGTTCCAGGCATAAGAAACATTTGGAGCTAATTAGAGGGAGAGCAGAACAATGCACTAGAGAAAGCAACAATGCCCTGGTTCAACCCAGCAGATGAGCTCCGTGCTCAGAGCAAATTGGTCTAAAATGAGTATTGCTCCATCTCAAAACCAGAAAGGTGTGACCTACTTCTCTGACCCTGGCATCAGCTGGCAGGAAGAGAATTGACAGAATGATTCTTCATTCCCATCATGTGGAGATTGAGCATATTTAGTTCCATTGCAGAAATAAAAGCCAGCAGCTTTTCCAGCTGATTGGGGGTAACTAATAACACAGAACTGCACTCATTAACTAAGCTGGTTTGTACTGTAAAGAGCTCCAAGCCAACAACTAAATGGACTTGGTATAAACAGCCATGATAGTGTCCCTGTGACTTAGGAGCCTTAACTAACAGCCTTAATGTTTTCAAATGTAAAGTATGTTCAGCTTTTAAATTATTTCAGTGGACTTTTCTTGAGGCTATTGCTCCCAAATAGTGACAATTTTCAAAACTGAGACTACAGCACCTGGATGCTATGCTCTATGCAAGATCCAGGAAGCACTTGGGACCCTTTCAGATGAAAGCTCACAGAGAATTATAAATAATTAGCTGTAGATCTGGAAGTTATCTTCCAAAGCAACTTAGAAGTTGCAGTGTCAAACTAGCTTGATTTTATTGTGAGCAGATTATTTGGGTGCTACCTTTTAGTGAAGCCCTTCTCAGTCATTCAGCTTGCTGATCACAGGCTTCATGCTCTCAAAAAGAAATGAATACTTCAAGTTTTGGTGTCTGGGGAAGGAGGGAAAATGTTGAAGGCTCAAAAGAAACTCATTTATCACTGGAATTGTGAAAGCCGCATGGTTGTGAAAGCCACATGGCACTACCTGTATTTGGTAGCCACTAGAGAGGCAGCTTTAAAAACTCCTGTCTACAGGTAGAAATAAAGAGATCAACATCTAACAAATCACAACTACTCTTTATAAGGAATGCCCACCAAACAGTTTCAAAGCTTACACAAATCACCACTTCAGCTGAACTGGCTTGAAAGCCACTTTGACACACCTTCAAAACATGCAGCAAAGTGCAGGACCTGGAGGATGCAGCAGGCTCTCCCAGAGAAGGGAAAATTGTCACACAAGCCAGACTGACATCTTCAGTGACTCAGCTACACTTCAGATAAGGAAGAGCAGGTCACATTGCATCTGCCCTATGCCACCCTTCTTTACTAGGTGGGCCATTTAGAAAATAAATATGCATGATTGCCAGGACAGACTGGTGCTAACTTGAGTATCCTTGCTAAAAGGAGGTATTACCTCCAGTGGTCCAGAAAGAATGTGGATGGGCCTGACAGCATCAGAGGATCACAGTACCATTCCCTACCCACACTTACTATTATTGCCAGTTGGCACTTAGCCTATCATTAGGCTAAGGAACCTGCAGTACATGCTGTGTAATTACACTGCCTTGGCAGTATGCACCCAGCCATTACAAGATAATTTCACTATAGTTACCAGGATGCTAGAGGCTACAGGGTAAGGATGATAGCCCCAGGGCCACCACTTGCCAGACCAAATGCTGCTATGACAGTGCAGAGTTGCCACCTAACTGATTGCACCCTTAAAAAAGTTAACATCTCCCCACAGAAGGGCAAGAAGTGAAAGCAGGAGGCAGAAGCCAATGGCAGGGCTAAAAAGCCAAGTGAGAGAGCAGAAAGCTAGTCTTTGTGTTTGGGGGACTCTACAGATCTGGATTCATGTCTTCTGACAGAAACTCCCCACATCTCAGAGCCTAGCCGGTACAATGGTATAGATCCTGGGGAGCAGATATTTGAAGAGATGCCTGTATTGAGGATACTGTATCCCCAAAGGAAGTGGAGGAAGCCTTCTGTTGCCAAACTATCAAATCAGTTCTTGCAGGGATCTGGGTATATTCCCTATGCTGTCCACAACACCAAGATAATAGCAACATTTTTGTGTGCAGGTTCTTCTGTGTACACACTAGCTTAAAACTGGCTTTGGAAAAGGATCTTCTTCATCCCCACTTTGTCTGGTCTGTTCCAATCACAAATTCTTTGGAGAAGGGACTGGCTGAGGCTCAGGGCTTATACAAACATCACCCAGGACTAGGAAATGCAGCATCAGTTTTGGCTTCTTGTGGCACAATCAGATAAAAGGCAGAACTGGCACCTTCAACCTGGGATTTAGCAACCAGAAGGGATTTTAGTGACATCTGGGAAGAAAGCCGTCCAGCCATGTACTAATGGCTGTCTGCCGGGTTGGAAGATATTGTTTTAACATGACCACTCTCTACAGGTGGGAAAGCCATTTACTGAAACTCCTCTACTCTTTCTGCCTTCACCTGCTCTACTAGGATGAATTAATTCTTCTTGTGTGAAGTGATTTTTGGTTATGGACTTGGCCAGAGCAGCAAATCAGATCCAACCTTGGACAACAGTGGGAAGCATTCACTACCACAACATTGTAATGGAAATGGATGCCTTGCAGTAATTCTACGCTAAGCTATCTCCTCCTTTCAACAGTCTTTTCAGGCATGTTGAATAACAATAGTATGAGAGTGAGAGAGTATATCAATGCCAGTTCTCTACCAGTGATGCTGGCTCCTCCAGCAGCTATCCATTCTCTAACAGGTATAAACGTCCGCCTTCCAGCCACATTAACCTTTACTAACCCAAGATCAGGTAGGGACTTCTTTTCTGCTCCTCTTTAGGATGTCAAATAGAAACCATGACAAGTTTTTCAAAAAGATCAAGAGGGGAAGCAGTATTTAAGACTCGAAAGAAAGGCCTTCTCTTAATGGATGATGTCTCGGGCTGGTATACAGCTGTTCAGCACAAAATGACTTTCCAAAGCACCTAAACCTGATCTTGCCAGTATCTACTTCTGCACTTTTCAAATGGCTTTGTGAGACCTCAGAATTGTCAGGAATGGCAATAGACATTATTCTTGTCTCCACTAAATCTAGGGTGCCAACTGCAACAATTCTTAAGTACAGAACAGTTACACTCCCAGACAAGAGTGACGTGCCACCTATTAGACTGAAGAGTTGTCACTTGCCAACTGCTAGGATTTTCTTAACTAGAAATAGGCACTGCAGAGAAGCATCAAGCTCCAGCAAAAAGAAGAGCTCTGGCATCAACCTTTATTGTTTCCTTTAAAGAAATTTCTAACAGAGACCTTTAAAGTGAAATCAATAATGATTCAAGTTCCCATCTCCCCTTGCCTGCTCTGAGCAAATCACAGATTTACTGACATTGACATATCTGTTATTATTATTATTATTACCTTGTCTAAACAAAGAAAGCAGTAATAATTTCAAAAATGCATCCAGAATTTGTGATCACTAGGTCTCCAAGTATGTTTCAAAAAGAACAACGTAATTATCTCAGTCTTATGGGTGATTATCTGCATTTTAATAGAGGAATAACTAAGGCACAGAAAGAGGAATTAACTTGCTCAGCTGGCCAATGAAATACCAAGGAACAGAACCAGATATCCTGAAGCCTCATCAAACACCCTCCAGATAACACTCTTGTTAATATGATCAATTAGAAACATTACATATCACCCATCTTCAAAGAATTTCACAAACAGTGAACAGACCTCATCAGTGTTAAACCACACTGTGCATCTCGGTATCCCATTGCACCACCTGCTTTGATCATCTTTGCTCTGTGGCTATAGTTCATATAATTAATAGTTTTCATCCTAAGAAGAGTGAGATAATTGACTCTTCTAGCAATCACTTCAGAAGAAGTATTACTGGAAATAGGTCTGCATTCTAAATATACACCTACATCTAGATGAGCTAGGCCAAATTCCAGCTCCATGTGAAGCAATGCTAGCACCAAGGCCAGCTTAATCCAACTGCCTGGGCATTTGTCCTGTGTCTGCGCACCTCACACGCACCACTGTGCTGCACCTCTTCCAACCCTCCCATGTCTTCTTTCCAACAACCCATCACTTACACCACCGCCACAGCCAGACCCCACATGTACCTTCATGACCTCTCAGTCAAAATCCAGAAGCTTGAGAAGTTTTCTCTATACTCTTGATGACGTGGACCTTCTATGGCTTGGTCAAACAATCCTGGCTAAAACAAGGGAACGTTGCAAAAGCATGGTAAAATAAACCTGACAATAAAAGACCACAGCTAAAATCTTAACTACTGCTGCTTCTTTTCCAGATCATCAGATCAATGTCAAATGCGTAGGTGGTACCTTCATAGAAAGCCATTAAAATTAGTTTGCTTTACATCTCCATAATAATCAAGTCAAAATTACTCAGCTAGCCCATCACCTATCCTCGATCTGGCTTTAAATAAATAAATATATACATAAATCTGTGTCCCAACATGCCTCATGCAGATGGCAACAAGGCAGCCATGATATCCTCGCTGACAGTCTGTCATAGGATTCATCACAAGGGAAGACCTACTAGCTCTGAGAAAGCAATACCTCAGTCACTAAAACCAAAACATTGAAAACTACCTAAATGATCTCAAAGATCTTGAGCTGTTACAGTAGAAGCCAAAGTGGAAGCACAGGGAGCCTCATGGGTTACTACAATCATCTGTTGGTTTATAGACATTTCTAACATGTTTAAGTGGATTCCTTCTTGCACACATATTATTTCAGCAGCTTTCCTGAAACTACATCAAATTTAGAGCAATGTTAAACAAAGAAGAAAAAAAAACCCAAAGAAAATCTGGCTGATTCTGTATGAAGCATTACTATCAACAGCTGACAGAAAAGACAGAACTGGAGGGGAAAAAGTGTGAGCTACTGGTAGTCTCTCCTGAAATATGAGAAGGTGTAAGAGGTGTGTGAAGCCCCCAGACCTCACATGTTCCTCTGCCTAGAAAGCCCACATGATTTAACATGAGTGGCTTTTCATGTCAGTAGGAAAATGCAGAACCAGGAGCATTTTAGACAATTTCAGCCTCCTTAACATTCCTCCTGTACAGCTCTGATTTGACTGCATTGATCATCTTTGCTCAGAGGAGATAAAGCTGCTTTCCAGAGAAATGCAGAGCAAAAGGATTAGATAGAAAGGACCATAATTAAGAAAGCCAGATATTTCTTCTACTAGCAAGTAGGATTCAGTTCTGCAAGTTACTGTCTACACCTTTAGCCCCCAAAACACCTCCAATCTGCCTCCCAGTGTTGGATTCTAAGCCAGAAAATAATAACTTTATCACATAATCATTATACTTGGGGTTTTAACCATCTGAATAGTAGCCTCTAAAATTAAGGCTTAGTTATGAGTGTGTTGGTATGTTTGATTTCATACACTTGTGTTATTTGACTCATATAAGAAGAGTTTTACGTGGCTGAAATCTCCAGATTAGTTTTTGGGAGTATGTAGCGAGCCTGAACTGGCAAGATCCAAACCTAAGCACAGGGAACTTGTCTATTAGAGTGTTGCTGCTCACAGCACAGTGCAGGCTATGGCACAGCAACAAAGACCCATTAATTGGACAGTAACGATCCCACGGGTTTAGCGCCATTCCTCTATATATCACATGTTCTTAATGGTCAAATTCAGGGATAATTATTTCCACACACCCCCTTTCTCTTTTGGGTGGTACAATAGGTCATGGACAGCCACTGATGGTAGCTTAGAAATATCTCTGCTGATGAGTATGGCTCTCCTGAGGTGGTGTTTTGGAACAGCAGTCTCCAAGACAGAACTAAAGACCACGTTCACATCATGTCACAGATTAGTGGCTTTCAATGCTGCTTTTTTTTCCTTCCAGAAAGCCTCTCTGCCTTAGATTGGTACAGAAAATAAGGACACAGTCTTGCAAGGTCCAAGCAACTTCTGTCTCAGTGAAGGTAGTAGGATTTTAAAGAGCTTAGAATTGAGCCTTTGCAATAGATGACTGACACAATAAATTCCAGTGATCAACCAAGCACACTCTAATACCATCTTTGTACATTCCCATACTACATTTACTATCATCAAAAAAGGCGTTGCAGTTGGTCACTGCAGGGTAATTTCAGTCTCCTCTACTGTGCTCTGCTTCCTAAGCATGAGGGAATAAACCACCACCAATATAACAAATTAGACAGCAACATACGTTAGGAATTTGCTGCAACTCCAGCCCTCAGTGACTAGCACAGCTTCAAGTGTAAACAAACAAAAGCTGCAACTTGCGCCAACTGTTTACTCTGATTTTAAGTCAGGGTTAGCTTTGCCAGTACAAATTATGCCTCCCTTTGTCTTCAAGAAAGCTGGCTGTAGACTAGAGAAATTGAGACAATTATTTCTTTTTTTTTATTAAATGAGCTGTCTGATTAGACAGATCCTTTTTCACCATCTTTTACTTCTCCATCAATGACCAGGGATTTTACAGCATTTATTATATCCCTTGTCTTCCACCATCACTCAAATATAGATTTAGCCTGAATCCTAACTAAAAGTTAGGGAGATAGAGATTCACCTGCTGGTAAAAATCACAGCACGAATGCCAGTGAATGAGATCAAACTACTGGGCATTTCTTTGCCCTGTTAATGTAAGTCACGCAAATCCAATTCAAATTTGGGGTCATTAAAGCAGAGTGCTGGTGATTTTCTTCGCTGTATAAAAGCTGAGTATTCCAGATGAGATTCCAGCTCCCAAACACTTCCCAGCATGGATGGGCTAGTGAACAGTGACAAGAAACTGTTACTGGCTTTGCTTACCCCTGTAATGAAGGACTTCATAGGACGCTGCTTTGCATGAGGGCTTGCACAGAGAGTGGGTTTGGAAGTCACAGGTGAGGGCATGGACGTCCCAGTCAAGTGAGAATCTGAAGCTTTCCCATTACCATCTTCATCATGCTTCTCTTCCAGTTGCCCCATCTGGAACTCTTACTTGTTTTTACCATCTGACATTTCAACAGCCTAAAAACAAGCAAAACAACCCCTTTAAACAACCAAAATGTTTGATCAGATCTTTTATATAAATGAAATGCTAGTGTATGCCAAGCATCTGAACTTGGTAAAAATAAATGAGTGCTTCAAATCCACTATTGTTCTCAAGGTCTCTGACCTTAAAAACATCATTCTATTCTATTTGTAAACAACACAGACATGACAGAACATGTGAATACCACTTCACCCTTTGGTAGCAGCATCTATCCCAAGACCTCAAAGTGTTCTGCAAATATTAGCTAAGACTCTCATGCTTCTAAAGAACTCCTGCTCTTCTACAAATATTAGCTGAATCTCACCCCACGCCACCCAGCTCATAGGAGGTTAGAGCTATTCTCCAAGTTCAGAAAGGTTGAATACACCAGCTAAGGTTATTCAAGAGTTCTACAAAAGACTCAGGAAACAGAAATGTGAGTTTCTAAGACTTTTATGTATGCCTGAACCTCCAGAAGTTTGCCCAGAGTATCATCCAAACCTGCATGCCAGTTTTGGCAACTCTGATAACACCAGACCCAAACCTAAACCAATCCAAATTTAATTTATACAACAGAAAGGAACCGGGAAAACTAAAATGGTAGTTTACCCACTCACATTCTCTCCCCCACCTTTTTAAGTTTCATAGTTATTTATCCTTTTGTGCACAACCAGGTAAACCAAGGAATAGGAGGCCTCAACCTGCAATTTAGCAAGGAACAAAATATGGCATGAGGCCTGAGACACACCGCACAGTTAACGTGAGCAGTGACGAGCATTAGTTGGACTCACCCAGGTTTCAGGCGGATAGCAGTTTAGCACAGCTGCACTGGTACAGCTGGACCGGTCGCTAGCCGCTGATGTACAAACACAAAGGCAAGGCCACAGTAACTTCTACATGGTAAAAAGCTTAAACTTCCTAGGAGGGCTCATTGGAGGCAATTAATTTCCAAGGCATAGAACACATGCTTGGCTTTTGCTCATGTCTCTCTTTTGCATCTTTTGTAAAAGTGGTCACGGACATTTATTTAATGGAAGTTTTTAACACATCTTGTCAAAGGGCATCACCCCAATCTCTGGCCAAAACTGCAGTTTGCATTGATTTTGATTCCCTCTGGGCTATGTATCCATCAGAGGGTAGGAACACCTTCCCTCTGTGTTTTTTTGGGTCACCTAGACTTCCCAAGTGGCCCATCTACTTCAGGATTTCCACAAGAAATAAGTCTCACAAAGCTGGAAGCTCAGAGCCTGCATGTTGCAGGGTTGAAATACAACGCAAAGTTTCCAAATATGCTTTGCTTTGCTGTAAATGACAGTATACTTCGATTAGGGAATCAGTTAAGAAGAGTATCTTCCTATATTGTCTTCTATATTAACATAAAATAGTACCCGGTATGATAAATATGGTGCCCAGTCTATAAGTACAGATAATGTGTTATGGGTTTCCCTCCCTCCAGAATTTTCTCTTCTATATTTTATGCAGTCTTCAATCTGTATTGAACCTAAACTGAAAGAGCTGAGTGATGTTGACACAGGAGAAAGCAACGATGATAGCAGAAGTATGAGGTTAAAGTTCTCCATGTGGTTTCTTTACTGTTAGGTAGAAGGGGCCAGTCCACACAGGTGTTGGCTTTTGGCCTTTCACAACGTATTGTTGACTCTCTGAGTGCACTGTGACCATTACACAACTCTGATAATGAGTGTTCCCAGAGCCTTCCAAGCACTACAGGAACAAAAAGTGAGGGTCAATGCACAGCTTCATGACAGTTATTACCTGGTTCCTGCAGTAGGGAAAACTATTTGCTATTACAGTGTGCTTAAAGCCACAGGTAAAATGCAGAGCAAAAAGTGAGAGCTAGGAGCCTGAGCCAGCCAAATTCAGAAGGAAAACAAAACCTACATTGTTAACTTGGGATTGGGTGGGAAGGTCCAACACAAGTGGTGGATTGTTTCCCTGCATGTCTGCAGCTCAAGACTGGCTACCTTTCTGGAGGTAAAACACAGGTCCCAGCTTTTGGTGGACGGGTAACTATGCAGATTTTTGGCAGCATGACTTATGGAGTTGATTAAACCACAACAGTCAGTCTCAGTCTTTGATACGGTGGTTCAAAGTGGGGAAGACAAAAAAAAAAAAAAAAAACCCACGAAAAAACAGAGGTCTGAAACCCACTGTCTTTATTCTGTGACTCAAATTGCTAGAAGGAAGAGAGTTCTTCAATCAATAAAAGTGATTTTTCAATCAGCAGAACTGACACACAGGCCAAAAAGGTTGAGAAACACTTCTGCTTTTCATAAGAAGCTTGCAGAACTGTCCTTAGAACGGCAGCCAGATTCCCTCTTCCTAGAGGTCTGCTGGAGGTCATGCTCTCAGACTGGTATTGTGCTCACTTCCCAGGTACTTTGGCCTTCCTTCCTGGCTATTATGTGCCCTGTTCCCATCCCCTCACCACCTTTCACTTGAACCCGTTGTGCAGTTAAATGCTGTGTACCCCTGGACATGGTTACCAATCTTCATGCTCTCCAAAGGCTTGAAATATTTCTGAGGCAATACAGTAGGGCAGAGCCTCACAGTCCTGGAGAGTTTCCTTTTCTCCAGAAGTAGGTTAGGAAAGTGAATCTCTTTCCTCCCTTAATAGGCTTGTCTAACTCATAGTTCCTTGTCTAAAGTGCTGCTCTCAAACCTTGTCTTAGCCGGTATGACGGAAAGTCTCTACCCCCTCGTGCCGCCCTACTGCAGATGTAAAAAGGTGCTTAGCTGGAATTACCCTGGCATAAGGCACAGGGAGAAGGACAGACAACCTGGTTGCTGTATCACTTCCCCTTCGCTGCATGGAGCCCCAAAGGCTCCCCCCTGTGATTCCCTGAACTGAACTGGCTCTGCAGGCTCCAGACTTGCCAGGCAAGTCCCCCCACCCTCCCATACACACAGGTTACAGTCAGCACTGCCAAGAGGCCCCAGTACTATGGGCAGGTTCCCGTTCTGCAGGATATTGTATAAATGTAAGCTAAGACACTCCCTGCCCTGAAACGCTTTATGTTTAAGCAGAAAAGAAAAACAAAAGATACAAAATAAAGGGGAGGCCTTAATCAGTGCATACAGTTAATCCAAGAACTGGGCTTTTGTTGCAGAGCAATATAAGGTTTACCACTGATGCTGCTGTTGATATTTCTAATAGACCAGTGGAGTCAGAACACACCTGGTGTGTCTGGTGCTTCCCACAGGCCGCGTGCGCATCCGGGGACGGCTTGGAGCTAGGCGACCTTGTCTTTGATGTTGGATGTTGGGACAAACAGAGGATGAATCTGCCTGCGAAGCAGTGTCTTCATACCTATCAACTTATGCCACACCACAGACTTCTTTTGAAGTGAGAGCAGTTGCACAACGTTCTCATCTTCACTTTCCTGCTGCCCCATCTATCCATCCATGAGGAAGTCATATAATCTCTAACAACTTTGTAAGCTTTGCAGCTTACTCCTGCTCATTTCAAAGGAGCTGCCAGTGTTGTGTTCTTTTCATAGAACCCCAGGGAACTTCTAACCTCAAAATTAAGCAAAACAAAGTCCTTTGAATATTTTCCAATTAACCTGAGATTGACACTAATGTTTTTCTCTCAGTGTTCCCACTATTTGAACAATTGGATTTCTCCTGTATGCTCCAGTTGCCTGGCCTTTTGCAACATCAAAGATCTAAGTAATTCCTTTCCCAAAGATTACTCTGGTTTTAAAACACAGAGAACCTTTTCTACTAAGTTCACTTCTACATTGCTCTTCTAGGTTGTGTCATTTAGTGGCATAGATCAGAGAAGCCTTGCAGCAGCACAAATCCAGGGAAGATATCAAAGAAGAGATAGCATGGCAGGTTTCTCATATACTAGCAACAAGAGTGAGTTAAGACTGCTGAAAGCCTTCACAAATATCCAGAGAAATGTCTTTCTGTCATGACAGAGGCTTAGTTCTGAACATCTAGAGCCAGCAGAGAGCATAATTGCAATGCCATAAAAAATGTCAACATTTGTAATTCATGCAACAGGCTGGAGGTAGCAGGCACTGTCCCAGTCTGGTGCTTGCAGAATGCTGCTGTCCTTCATGAGCCTGCAGGCCTGTTGGCCAAACTTCATTTGAGCTGATGGTGACACTGGAACACAGGAAACACTCTCTCGGCTAAAAAGGCAGTTCTGCCAGCAAAGTTGCAAGTGGCTTCTTTGCAACCCAGAACAAAAGGGAGGAGAAGGCTCCCAACACATAGTAAAATAGCAGCACGCCCTGCAGATACACAGACCACACAGCACCTAGGGACCAGCCAGCACATTAGTGACAACGTGTTTATACCATTTATTGCCCACTGTTGCTTAGGTAAGGCACATCTAAAAGCTATTGGGCTGATTGCCAATGTGTCCCAGCTGCCGAGGTGGGAAGTTTCTGAGCACTTTCTGCCCATTAGCTTGCAAATGTCCCTCTGAAGAAGGTAAAATATTGTTACCCACACTGTATAGATAGTAAAAGTGAAACAAAGAGAGCCAAGTGTCCCAGTTCTCCCTCCCTTCTTTCTAAACCATAAACAACAATAATCCTTCCCCCCATTACTGGACCCAAAAGGCTCTTTCAGAAAAAGGGAAGCTGACCCTTGCCTGGAACTGAGTAGCCAAGAGTAGCTGGAGACAGTAGCCTGAAGCCTATGAAGTGCCTGACATGGTTGTACCCTGAGATCTTTTCCTCTAGCACACCTCTGGGGTCCTTGTGAGTACTCAGGAAAACATGCTGTGCTCTGTATGCTCAAGGAGTTCACCTTCAATAAATAATCTGAACAAAGGGAGTCAGTGCTGGCACAGTTGCATGGGTTGCTGCACGGAGAGTTTGCAGCAATGTCAAACTCACCTTTGCTGGTGGCTGCTGCCACTTGCTGGGAAGGAATCCAGCCCTCAAAGGGGAACACTTAGGAATATCAAGAGCCAAGAGCAATTTCACCCCCATTTGATATTTAGTTAATATCAAATGTAAAGGACACTTTCCAGCACATAGCAAGCAGTCATTGCCTCCTTGAAAGCCAGTTAAGGAAGATCTGAGTTTTAGCATCCTTAAATGATATAACAGAAATATATAGAAATACATTTTTTTTGCAGAATAATATCAGGATAATATTGCTCAGTAAGCATCAGTAGTACTCAGATTATGCTTGGAAATGTCCTGGGTCAGAGGCATATTGTTGACCCAATCCAGAGAGCAAGCAGTGAGCCCCAAGGGCAGTACTGTTAAGAATGTTGGGCAAAATGGCCAACAGCATCCTTTCTGGTTTCTATAAAATGAAGTGGCATTCATTCTCCCTATCCTGGAAAAACAGAGAAAACAGTGGGTGACAGGTCATTCTGAAGGAAGAACAAGATCCAGGATTAAAAAATAAGGACATATTAAAGTGGTGCTGGAACTCCCAAAAGTAGCTAGATCCACACTATGAAGCAGGACTATGCAGCTTTCAAGCCCAGATCCCTAAGGGCACTTGGGGTCTCTTGCAGCCCATATCAGATTTGTTAGTATTGGGTCAATGTACCAGCCTGAAGCTCATCCAGAGAATGCTGTTTGGTCTACTGGTATACTGCAACAGGTTTCAGCAGCAAAGGTGGTTCTTCCTAACACTGAATTTAAAAGGACGAAGGAAAAGATGCATTCACCTCATGGTTGATGGGAGATGATTGCAGCCCTACAGAAAGGCAATAAAAGGAACACAAAACTTAAGAGTAGTGAACATTGAGAAGAGCAGTAGTTGGCTTGTCTAGGAATGCAAGTTTCCAGTCTGGCTAGCTCAGAGCTGATGATTTCCCCTCTTCCATGAGTCAAATATACCAGTGATAGCAAAGCATATAACAAAAGTTTCTATTGCCTAGAAGAGGAGAAAAAAATTCTCCCTTAAGGTAACCTGCACCACCATGCTCCTGCTACAGTTTCTACATGCAAAAATTCCTGGCAAAACCTGGATCAGAAAACAACTTTATTGCTAAATAAGTGCTAGTAGAAATAGGTAAACAGCCTTGCACTCTGTCATACTCCCTGAAAGATTCAGCATGCCAGCAAAGGCAGCACAGATTCTCAGAGCAGTAAATAACCAAGCAGGCAGAGCAAACAAACATTTGAAACTCCATATGGCAGAAAACCTCTCTTTGGAAGGAGGGGGTGAAAACAGTTTTGTCAGAAAGAAGGAAGTTTTCTCCCCTTCCCTTCTCCCCACTTCCCCAGCCCTTCCTTCTCTTGTTTACTTAGTTTCCCTGTTTCTAACCAAGTAAGAGAAAATCTAGTATTTGTGGAACTGGGCTCTTTCTGTTTAACTCCAGCTGTGCCCACAGCCCACATACTGGCTTGGTAAAATTTGCCCAGTCTGACAAAGTGGTTTCTCAAGCTTGAAATAAAACCATAGTGATTTTTACACTACTAAAATGACTGGCCTTTGACGGGACTAGCAATTATCTATGAATTCCAAAAAGAAAAAGCTCGTTGTATGGCACAGCACTTTGTCTGGGGATGCAGGGGCTTTCTGTGCTTTTTGCTATAGCTCTTCAGCCTCTTTAGAAATATGGCAGCACAGGAAGCTCCACAGGAAAAAGAAAAAAAAAAAAAAAAAAAACCCGAAAACAAAAAACACCACAGAAAGACAGCTCAGAGGATTTTTACCTGTCACAGGCATGGGGTTGGAGGGACCTCAGCGTTGATCTGAGGTCAAAGAAGCAGCAGCATCAAAATTCAGAGAAAAGCTCTTACCAGGAACACCAGCCATGAGGCTCCTTGGGGAAGATGGGCTCCTGCTGTAGTCCCCACCACAGGGTAGTTGTACCACTTTCTTTATAGGGAGTACCTGCAGGGATAGACCCAGAGATGAAAAGGCAGGCAGTTGATTTCCTTATGTTTGATTTAGGAGGAGTGGTTACTTTGAGATCTAACATCCAACCATCAGAGAGGGTCTGGGGCCTGCAACTGTGTTATCCGGTATCAGAAAGTCCCCTTGGGCAGGGTCTGTGGGAGCAGATGCTGACCTCAGCCAGGCAGCATGAAAACAAACCTCATCACAAAAGGGCAGGACATCGTGAAGGAAGAGTACTTGGGAAAGGAAACAGGGAGAAACCAAAGCTGAAATCTTAATGTTTCTAGGAGATGCGGAGAGGGATAACTCAACAGGATGAGACATGGCCAGCACAGGGTTGCATGAGGGCAGCCTGGGTGTCTGAGCAGGGCCAGCAGCCTGAGCCAGCTGGGGAAGGAGCAGCAACACCTCTGCTGCAACCAAGGGCTGCTTCCAGGGCGGCAAGCAAACCTGTCGGTGCCAGCCATGATGCTGCTTTCTGTTTGCTTGCTGAGGTCTGGCAGACAGACTTGCCCTTCGATGTCTGTCTAGTTAGTGCCCAGCATAGCACCAAGGGCCTCTCAGTCCTGCTTGAAGGGAGAGAACATACCTTTGCCAGGGATGAGACAGGCATGGGGAAGGTAGGTGGGAAGCCCGTCTTGCTTTCATGTCTTTTCAGACTGAACATTTTGGAAGGAAAGTTTGCCTCGGACTGAGCCTCTGTCTGGGATTAATTCAGCTCAAATTTGTAGTCACCGCAGGCAGCAGGGAAGCTGCAATAGCTATTAAAGAACAAGCCAAAGAAGTAAAAGCAAGCAGAGACAAAGAGTAGCCCTTGCCCTCCCCTAAAAACAGAAAGGAGGCACAGGGATCCAAATTAAAAAGCAACGACTAGTCACCAGTACTAGCAAGTCACTGTGGGCTGGCCAGCAGCAGAACAACCGCCCCAGCCAGAGCCTGTCTGCCAGCAAAGGGCTCTGGCACAGCAAGCGTGGCACACCCTCCTCAGGCTTTCAAACCCCAGCTGAGCAGCCCAGAGCTAACTGGGAAGGCCAGCAGCGGAGCTGGGAGTGGCTGTGAACTGCAGGAAGGGGAAGGAGGGAGAGGAGTCCTGACCCCTACTCCCCACTGCAGCCCTACCGCAGGGGACAGAGAGAAGAGGCCACCTTGCCTCCTCTTGCAATTGCTGCTGGCCAGGTGCCTTCAAGATGTTGGCGCTGGCCATTCTTTGGCTGGGGGATCTAAGTGGCCAAGATACCCAGAAAGAACAAACTGCAAAAGGAAATGAGACTTTTGAATGTTGGAGACAGGAAAAATGCAACGAGACAGGTCATCACCTAGCAATATCACCCAAGACAACTGACATGGTCGCTGCCCTTGCACACATAGGCACCACTGCCAAAGCCTCAGGGAGATGACAACTTCCAACCTGAAGGCTGGAGGTGGTTTCCCATCTGCTCATCTTGGCTTCGTGCAGGCACCAGGCAGCGCCGTGCCCCCGTGGTCTCTCCTGCATGCCATCGCCTGCTCGGACAGGAGGTGGCAGCAGATGGCCGCCTACAGTGCCCAGCCAGGCCCGGGAGCATCTCCCGGAGACACCCTGGTACCCAGGGGAGAAACCCGCTCCGACTCCCAGGGATGGGGCGAGAACGGCAGGGAGGTGCTCCCTGAGAGCATCAATCCTCCCCGGGGTGCGCCTTCTTCCCATCCTTGCCCCGCTGGCTCTGTAGCCCCCATCCAACTTCACACATGCCACACCCTGGAAGCACTTTGCCACGAATTGAGATGTTTTAAAAACAGCCTGCCTCAAGAAAACAGATGGCAGCAGCTAGAAAGCTCTGATTATTATTGATTAATGCAGGATTACAGTTGGCAATAGGAGATATTGGGAGCAGCAGAAATTAACGCAGACATTACCAGTAGAAGGGGAACAAAACCCCATGAAGCAAAAGCACAAGGAAGGAGAGAGGCATGCTGCCCAGGTCTCAACATGCTCTCAACAATCAGGAATCATGCTCAGATAACATCATGATCCACAAATCTTTGTCCCTGGCATAATCTGTCTGCCTTCACCAGAATAAAACTTTCTGAAGTTTAAAAAAAAATAGTAACTGGAATTATTTTCTAACATTTTGAAATTTCCATTTCTATCTGCCAGCTTAGGAAATACCAATGGGCAATCAGACCAGACCAGCTGAAACAGGGAGTCCCAGAAATCTGTTCCCTCTGGATCCCTGGGGCTACCTTCCTTAGACCTCTAAAGCCTGAAAAACAGCTGGTTTTTAGAGTGCCTACAAGTCATCTCTCCAGAGCTTCAAAGGAAATTTGAGGGTTTGGTAATAGTGTACTGAAACGATGACACAAAACAGCATGGACACAAGTACAAGGAATGGACTGGGACACCCTTTTGGCCAGCCCCTACCTTTCATCCCATCTTCACAGTCTAGTCTCTCCCATTCAGATGCCCACTTCATACAGTCATCCTCCAGGCAGTGCACCACTGGCTTAGTTTGCTCCTCTGCCCCAAATGAAACTTGATCTCTCAGGCAAAGCAGCTGTGATGATTGAAGTCACTCCTTCAACCATCCTTTTTTATTTTCATGTGCCAGACCTCACCTCTCTCACATAGTATCTGCCCTTCCAAGAAGAGAGGTTCACACGTCGCTGTCTGCCAGAAACGGCATCAGAGAAACCAGCAAGCAGCTTTCTTCCCAGAATGGGAACTCAAAAAGTCACTGACACCATCCCCAGTGTCTTAAGACACAATCATCTCCACTTAAACAATACCTGATCTGGGTTTTTTGGGAGTGAAGTTTGGGATTTTTTGGGGGGTTAAGGTGTGTATTTGTTTTGTTTGTTTGTTTTTTAAATGTCCAGCAAGGAAAATTGTATAACCTTGTTCAGAAATCCATTAAAGATTAACTCCTCTTATCCTCAGAAAATCCTGTCTCCTGTCTAGGCTTGATCACATTTTCCTCTTCAAGGTAAGCCCAAGACTTTTGGCCCTATCCACAGGCAATGTAAATGTTTTCTCTTTGCAGTATCTGTTTTTGTGCTGAAGACTATTCACAGATCCCTGTCTCTTCACCTGCAGAAGAACCCTTCAGGATCTGTTCATATTTATTGACTTTCTTAGAACATTTCAAATATAACAAATAAGGGGAAGCAGAGGGACAGACCTTGAACCCAGCAGTTCTTCAGTAGTAATGGAAGTCACGTAATCCAAAAGTGTGGGGGGTTTTGTTTTCTTTTTTTTTTTTTTTTTGAACCAGATGTACAATCTGTTTACCAAAGACTGTATCAGAGTAGAAGATGTAGACTTGCCTGCTTTACAGGTTACTATGGAGACATCCTTCCCTTTGGTTTTCTATAAACAGACCATGTTACGCAGAAGTGAGAAGTTCTTGGGTTTGGCCATTCAAAAATTGCCCATGATTAGAGCATTTCACATGCCATGAAGTAGTAAACATCTCTGGTGAACTGGCTTGGTTTATCCTAAGTTTGGCCAAGGGCAACTCAGCTGACTAAGAGGTGAAGGTCAATGATACACGTTTTACAGCCTTTCAATTCTTCTTTTGAAGTCCCATCAGAGAACTGATGGCTTCACTTGCTGCTAAGTTCCCAAAAACTTTGATATCTGTCCCCAGAATAACACAGGGAAATCCCATCAAGCATGAATAATCATGCCCCCTTCTCCTCAAGCATATTTCTAAGGAATTATTGTAAATTACTTTGCACAGTATTAGAACAGAAGAACTAAAACTATCAAACATTTGGTATCTATAGCACCAGCCATTGATTCGCAACGGCCTTTGGGTCACAACTACTAAGTGTTTTCTTTTAGATCATTACAAGTAAACAGCCCTTTTCTGTAATCAAAACCATATCAACACCATTATCTATGATCTTTGGGTCTCTAAAAATATGCTTTCAACTTTCCCCTTTTTATTTCACCAGCATTCTCCAAATGCCCAAGGTGCAACACCTGTTAATCTTGGCCCTTAATACTGCTTCATCTGCACCACCTTCTTACAGTTCACTACAGCTTGCAGAAGCTACAAGATTTTTCATCTATTTCTATTGCTTATACTGCATTTTTCTTTCTGTAAAGCTTTCCCAGAAATCAGAACTAGGAATAGGAGAGTTGAAGCTGCAGTAATGGGATACGATACAAACCAAATGAGAAACAGGTAGCAAAAGATCAGCAAGGCCTAAGTAGAAGCAGAAAACATAATCCATCATGAAGGTGGCTCTGACTTGAGTCAACCAAAATTCAAGTCACAAGCCACATATGCAGCATCCCTATTGGACAACCTGCTTTGGAGAGATGGCCACAAACAGTGCTCCCACATAACCAGGAGTCACTCATGTCAAAGCCACACAAACAAAGCCCGAGCGCTTTTGGTCATCAGGAGTGCTAAGAACACCAAGCTGACCAGCAGTGATAGGACAGAGGAGGTCACCAACAGACACCACAAGGACATTATACCTCTGCAAACCAGACCTCTCACTTTTCAAGGCAGGGATAGCATTTAGGGCAGGGATGCAAATAATCTGAAATGAACTCTGCCAGACTGAATCCACAAGCATTTGAGGGCTGAGAGCTGTAGGTATTTCCCCAGTGCACAGTGATATCGGTGCCAACAAAACTTTGTGCAGAACCTCACAGGCCTTGTCTGTCCTTGTCATGGGGCACCAAAGCACAGGAGCAGAGAAGTGCAGCACAACTTAAGGTCTCTGGTGATGGAACCTGAGAATATAGGTTAAAAACAAAGAAAACACCTCCTCAGAAAAGAATCTTCTCTTCTTCCCTTTCCAGATGCAGAGCATTTCTGCTCAGCTATTTACTTTTCAAAACCACAGTTATTCCAATGCTATTTTTTTCTTACATGGAAATATGGATGATTACCAGAAAAACAAATAATTGGGATGGAGCCCAGTTGGATATCACTGAGGCAACTAAGCGAGTATGCCTTGTGGAGGAGGAGAAGAGAGTTACACAGTCAGGAACTGTCTGTTGTCACATTTAGGATAAACATGACAAGCAAGAGCTGCTTGTCCTCCCGCTACTGAGGACAAACTAACCACTCACAGTCAGGAAAAAACTGACATGCAGGTTTTCTCAGAAAGAGGTTTAAGAATCTGACTTAGGATGTTACTTGGAAATACCTCCTTTTCTACTCATATTCACATAAGCACATAAAACCATATATTTTTCAGAAATTAAACCTATGCTAAAATACTTTTTTTGAACTGTATTTTTATCTTACTGGATTAAATTTGGATTAGTCACCTCCTGGGGGACATGAGATGTCTCTTGGTCTACTCAGTTCTCACAATGTATATTACCCTCATTTTCACTAGCTGCAATAAACAAATACTGCAGTAGCCTAAACCTCAAAAATGAGACCCTCCTAGGCCAATCCTCACATTTTCAATTGAGGCAAAGAAGACAGAGAGAGATGAGGCTGGGTTGCAAATGGGATGAGCGTACCTATTTTCTGTCTCCATGTAGAGTTTTCTCCATGTGAGCACATGAAATATTCTGGCCATCTGGAACTGAGGAAGGTCCAAAGACTACCTCATCTGCTCTCTGGTCCAGGTCTTTCTCCTATCTACAACCATTCTCTGAGAGAAAAACTTCGTTAGCCAACAGCTTGTTTCTATTTTTCTCACAAAGCTGGCTATAACTGTCCCCTTCTAAGACTGCCACAGCATTATGGGTCAGAACACTAAAATACTCACAAAGTGGTATTGCAGATATGAGAACAAATGACAGAGCCAGAGTCCAAGCTAGGTAATAACAATTTCCTATGTCTTAGCTCTACCAGAAAGTATAGAGAAGTGTAATAAAGAAAGAAGCAGCTATATCCAACAGACACATTATTCTTATTTAAACATAATACTGCCAGGAAGCACTTAGGGATGTTGCAGTCACTCATAGCTTTAACCATACAGGGTTAAATCTTCCAGGATGGAAAAGTAGCCTTTGATCTGCTGCCACCTTTCCCTTCTACATCTCAGGACTTGAGGTTGTTGTAATCACACTCTGAGCTACTGACACTACCTCTGTCTCCAGCTGTTCTCAACAGCCAGATACAGGCCTAATGAAATAACTTCCACTCATAAGAAATTGTCAGACAAGTGTCTAAGAAAAAGCAGGTGTTAAGATCAAATGCACTCAATAACTTTTATTTCTGACCTTAGCCCACAACCTTAACTCTGGAATTCTTCACACATCAAAGGCTCAGGGCACCAAACACAAATCAGTGGTTTTGCAAGTAAAATAACATGAGTGTCCATGAGTAGAACAGATGCCTGTGGTCCTCAGGGTGGGATGGACCAAAGAGAGTGATGAATAAGCCAGCACTGCAAGCTCATGACTCAGACACCCATGTCCCTGCTGGGCCACAGCAATAGATCTCTTGCCTCAAACCCAATTCTTTTCAGATCCAGCTTGTATCTTTTTCACTAAGGCCAGAGCTCTGAGCACCTCAGGGAAGAAGAGCTGAGGACATCCATCAGAGCCAACAGTGAGAAAACACTCTGAATTATTCATAACACTCAAATAGCAAAATTAAAATTAAACTACCTTACATGACAATGGGAGATATGCTAACACTGAAGAAATTCCAAGGCTACTTTTATGTGCTGTACATTGAACTAAAGATGGAATGAAATGCTTAATGGCTAAAAGGCTCGCCTGTTTGTTTTCTCTGTGGATGGATACATTTCTTGTTTTGCCTACATTTATGTCAGGTCTTTACACAACTGTCGGCTTCATACTCGAGGCTATCTTCCTGAATCAAAATCTCTCCCATACTGGTAGCAGAAGAATAGACTGCTTCTAGCTTTTTAACTTGTTAATAATGAACTTACTCTTGTCTGATTCTCCTTGTCCCCTTCTCCCTGTGCAATACCTGCCTTGGAAAGTACATGGCTTTTGCATCAGAGTTCAAGTCAGTTTTCTGTACTCACTTAGATGGCTGTCAGAGCTAGTTTTTGAGGTAGGGTCTGCCTTTGATAGCTCCCAACGAGCTCTGCTAGAGGAGAGCCAATTCCTGAAATATATTTCTCTTACACTTGTTTTTCAGGGTTCTCTGCTCTGCAAGGACTGATGGTGTGGTAACGAGAGGCACTCCAGACCGGATTTAATGCTACCATATGCTAGACAGAATGAGAATCCATATTGCAGGAGAGCAGCCGGTACATTTCCACGTTAACAGAAGCCTTATTGCAAATTGCACTTAGACTCAATAGCTCAGTTCACTGCACACAGATGCCATGGGGGATTGTAAAGTTAGCAAGATGTGGGGGAGTATGGCGGAATTTTAAAAAAGAGCCTTGGCTGATCAGATGCCACAGACATTTGGAGCTGATGCCATGGAAGAAAGTTGCTGCTGCATTTGTTCTGCCAGAAATAAATAATACAAATAATGTCATGAGCTGTTAGTCAAGTTACAAATTCTTGCTAGGTTTGTGATTGTCTGCTGATACAAACGGCAATATCGGCACTGTCAAATGCTGCTCTTAACTTGACAGCCAGCACATAAATGAAGTCAGAGAAGAAGAATTTACTCTTTCAAAATAGGTCAGCATGAGATGAGAGAGGTTTCCAGTCAGAGTGTGCCATGTCTCCCTGGGTTGGCTGCAAAGTGCACCTCTTAGCTCTTACAACATACTTCACGCAACTGAAGGTACAACGAGACTAAATGACTTGGGCAGGTTTTTCTTTCAGCTCATGGATCTGCTCAGAGCTGGTAGAGAACAAGAGCTCTTCTCTTCTTACTTATGCATGATCAACCAAATCAACTTGGTGGCCTCTGTCCAGGGCCTATGCCACAGAAACACTCAGCTCAGCTCATCCTTTTGATGAGCAGGCTGAACAGGGAGAGGAAGGACTTTTCACTCCCTGGCCTGAGCCACTGGGGTGCGGATCCAGGACAACATAAAGATGTCTGGCAAAGTTTTGATGGGGTGGTGCAGAGGGTTTCACTATCCAGAGCTCCCAGGCCAGCACCAATGCACAGATAAATTGAGCACTTTTAAATATGAAATGGAACCACAGGTGTAGAAGTATTGCATGTAAACACAGCCCTCATGCTGCAGCATAAATGCTCTGCTCCATGTGAATTGGGTGAGATCTCTTCCTTCCTCCTCTGCCCTACTCATCGGAAAGCATCACACAGTTCAGCCACTTAGATCAGCGCTGGTAAATGAAGCAGACTCTCTTTCAAGGCCCCTTTCCAGTCTGACATCTCTGTGAACCATTCTCACATTCCTGAAGAATAAGGAAAAGCTTTCCCCACCCCCACTGTACAGCCAGCCTGCAAAATTCACTGTTACTGAAGGTCACCAAGTCAAACACTGCAGCTGGGTCATTTTATAGCCATTAATAATCCTTGTAGATCAGTGAATAAAGATAAAAGTGATCTAAATCCTGCTCTTTAGGACAAGAGCCAGTCTTCCCCAGGGTCAGGAAGGAATTGCTCCCACACACACACATCACATAAGGGACTGAACTGTCCACCAGGTGCATAGGGGTGTTCATTTTTTCCCCACTCTCTCCCACCTGTGTTACCAGAAAGCACAGGGGCAGCCAGGAGTGTGCTGTATACCACACTTCTGTAGTTTCACAGATGAGTGACCACCAGGCAGAAGATCCACAGCTCCAGGTTGCTCAGACATGAAAGCGTTTGCATAATTTCCTAAAGCCCCATATCAGTGAGGTAGCAATAACTCCCACGTGCTGCAAGCTGCCTCATGCAGTTCCAGGAATAAAGTGCTATGGCTCAGCAGTCCCCTGTGGCATTGGCTTTACATTTCTGGGCAACAACTTCACTGCTAGGCAGAAGGCATTTTTCAGACTCTCCCTCTAAACACATTCCCAGGAATCAATCATGCAAATGAAGAGAGAGAAGGAGAAGTGCAGTTTCCCAAGAAGCCTCTTAGTAAAACCCAAACAACAGAAAAAGATCACAGAGGAGCTTGGGATTTCAGGCAGTGAGGAAAAGAGAAGTCCTCTCCAGCTCCGTCCACACCATGGGCAGGATGGGCACTACAGACCTGTAGGCAGAGGGCTCTGTGTCTAGGGAGCTAGGATGTTGTCATGAGGAGCAAGGACAGTTTACATAGGGCTACCAACCACCCAGCTTCCCTGAGGAAAGCCTCTTTTCCTACCCACAAAGCATGTAAAGTGCATTGGTCGCCTGTCTAGGGATGTTCAAAAGACCAGGATAAAACTCCCAGCAAGAGCTCAGCTCTCAATCCTAGATCAAAATACAGCAATAGGAATTGCTGGGAGAAGATGACCAAGTGCCCCAAATTGTTTGAGCAGTCAGCAAGAAACTTTACAAAGGAAGGAAACCCACTTGAGTAGGTAGCTGCTGAGTTGGTTGGTAGTGAGCCATGCAGCTGAGCAAATCAATTTAGGCATGCAGAGTAGACATGAAAGTGGGATCTGGTTCCCAGCTGGAGCTGAATGCTCCCATGAAACTTGTTCTGTGTTTCCAGGCATCCATGCTTCATCCCATGAAGGCGGAAAATCCCCTAGCTTTTATGCAGTTCTTGGCTTTTCATTTTCCACTTTGTTATATAAATTGGTGGTTTAGGGTTTCCTCCCACTGCTTGGAGTTCATTGTGAGCCAACTGACTCCTTTTTGCACTCGTACATGGATGGTTGTATTGTGCTCTTGCAGCATCCCATTCTGTGTGCTGAGCAAGCCAAGGACTAGAATGATACAAATGCTAAGGGCATACAATGCCGAGTTTAGTGGTCAACTCTCTTCATCAGCTCTTTCACTCAGTCACACCTCAGTGCTCAATCTTAATTGCAGCTATCAGAGCTCCAACAAGGCACCCAGAAATATCACCCTGAGAAATACCAGCATTTCCAAGAGCAAGACCCTGTCCTGAATTCCAGAGGCATGTGGCAAAGGTAAGTGGATTCCTGAAGCTCAGGAAAGAATTGTTGCTCCAAGCAAAGATTTGAAGCCGCAGTGAACTCTCAGAGAGAATGCAAGATTGACTGTTTTCTTATGACTATAAGCAGAGAAAAGCAGGGCTCTACTAGTGTTGTCTGCAGTACAGAGACCTCCTTTAGTTTATGCATTATCAGTAAATAAAGAAGCTAAGAAGTCTAATACTAAACTCCATCATGGAGACTTTCCTAGTGATGGGATCCATAATTATTTCCTGCACTGAGCCATGCTTCCTCTTCCCTGCCCCATTCATCAGTCTCACCTGTGTTCTTATCAGTTTTCCTCAGTCTTCTCCTCACAGGATTTTAAGACCTTCAAATGTTTCTGTGGTTTTTACAGGTTCGGTCTGAGCAGCCAAACAAGGAAGAGGAACTGATGATCCTGGAGACTTCCCTGTTCATACCAATACCAGCAGCATAACTCTTGTTTCTGTCAGAACAGGAGCCTACAGAGGGGCTTTCCTTAGACTTAGGGAAGATGTGTCTAATATGATTATATAAAGTTGTTTTTTGTGGTAACACATCTACTAGAAAGATGAAAACTGTGTAGCCCATATTCAGTTTTTCCAAGTAAGATGTTAAGATACGGATTTTCCACACTTTGGAACAAGGCTCTGAAATGTAACTCACTGTCCTTGAGAATATGTGCCAAGTCTTAGCCACGTCCATCTGATGGACACTCCCCGTTCGCCAGAGCTTGGCCCTGCAATAATCCCCTTCAGCTGGGAGAAACACCACCAAAGACCAACCTGCTCAGCCTCACCCATATTCCCATCCCAGCAGAAGAAATATCAGGAGAATTTGGTGGCAGACACTGAACACATTGAAACTGGTTTTTTTCCCTCTTTTCCATTTCATGAGAGAGAAGAGATGTATAATTTGGCAACACATGGCTTTCCATAGACATGTCATGCAAGGCACCTCCTTAAAGCCATGGGGAACCCATGAACACTTTGTCCTTTAAAGCGCAAGATCCTGCTCTGAAATATGGAACTTTAAGAGAACAATTAAGCTTATTTTTGTTATTAGCAAACAATTTCCAGCCTCGTTCTTCAAAACAGATGAACCACTTTAACTGGAACTTTCCAAAACACAAAGAAAGAAAACAAAAACAAGACCAGCATCAGAGAAAAGAATGACCTTTTGCACCATGGGTATCAGCTGAAGCAGTTAAACTCTGCAACGCGTGAGCTCCTGAAAACACTGCTTCTGATCGAAAAGCATTAACCTTGTCTGTGATCCTAACATCTCTACCTGTAATGCATATGCTGTAAAGACTCTCTCTGAATAGGCTGTACAAAAGGGGAGAATTACATACTCCTGCATAAAGAAAAAGTTCTGGACCCACCAGCGTTCAACAGTTTTCTTGGCTGCAGATGCAAGGTTTGACTCCAAGAGCAATTCTGCTTCTGCCCTGAACAAGGTATTGCAGCTTGTCTACTGTACTGTCACATTATCCCACTTCACACAGCACAGAGAAATACCACCCTAAAAATTACAGTATAACAGGTCTGGGTGCCAGCCAAGCTTCCTCAGCAGGAGACAACTTTTTTTCAGAATTAAACAAACAAAGAAAAAGTGGTTGCTGCCACTGTAGAAGTCATCTCCCCATAGCTCCATTATTGACCAGGCAGCATGCAAGAGCCATACTTCACCTAGTTCTCCTGAGCATTTGCTTGGCCTCTTCATCTGGTCTTCAAAACTTCTTTGAATTTCTTGGACAACACCACTTTCCCTCTGAGTTGTACTCAAGGTCCAAGGGGAAAAAAGATAACAACAACAAACACTAGGCACCACCTACAAAGTTTTTATAACATTCAGCAAACAAAGGCTGTCTGCTTTGAGCTCTTGCTGTTTGGTACCTAGAGACAGCAGCTGTCTCTCCCTTTGCCTCCTCCCTCCACACCCAGACATACGAGTGGATCCAGTTACGAAAAACAGAGCACAACTGATGATTGACAAATTATAGCTGGATAGCTAGCAGAGATCAACTCCAACTGGATCTTTTCTATGTCTTAAGGGTGATGTGCCTGCCACGTTCAACAGGACAGCTCCTTGACACCTATTCTTGGAGATTTTTTGATACCAAGGATGCTGGAGGGGGAAAACAAGCAAAAACCCCACAATGCAGAAGTCATTTCATATTGTCCTGATTTAGGGACTGAACAGCTCAGTCCATGAGAGGTTTTAGTTCATATCCCATCTATACCACTATTGAATCACTCACTGTTCAACCTCCCCTTGATGAGTTTTGTGATTTGGGACTTTGCTCTTAGCTTACCACTGGCTGAGCAGGCTCCCAGGTACTGGCCAGTCTTTCTGGGAGTGCCAGGAACCATTTTCCTGCTCAAAACAGACAACTCGTGTTGCTCTGTGAGTGACTCCCTGGTGCAAGTTCTCCCTTGTTGGTTCTCTGATGTCTAATAAGGAGCAGGAGCAAGCAAATGTTTCAGTCTTTTCCTCTCATTGGAACTACTCAGACAGTGTTTCTTTTGTCTCTAGCAACCCCTTTCTTTGAAAACTTGCAGGAATATAATACCTTGATTGAAGGTTCAAGAGTTGTGTGATATGGGACTGGGAACATGCTCTATTCTTCCTTTCCTTCATATCAATTGCAAGTGAACCCCACAAAACACATGATTTTCAAGGTGCAAGCTGTCTGATCATGCTCCATCTCCAGAGCACCCTGTACCTTTGTACAGAAAGTCACATGCCATCCCAACAAAAAGCATAGTGCTTGCATCTCCTATGTGGGCTAAGCTCATGTGGGGGTGGCGGAGGACATTCCTCCTGGGATTGTCTGGCAATACATCAAGACAACAGATGTACGCTGGCCTTCACTTCACTGTGGACGCATTGCAAGCTCTAGACATAAAAACAGCTAGCTAGAAATTCAATGGACACCTAAGGGTTAATCTGCATTTGTTTGATTGTCAAGCACCTGAGATATGACGACAACACATTGGCACACTGTAATTGCAACATATTATTAAGTACCTTCAGTCCCCAAAGGCTAAGACACTTTTAAAAAAATAATAAAGCTAATGCACATAATAGCCTGGTCTTCTTATTTAAGAAACCTCTTCCCGGCATCGGACGTCGACAATATGTGTAAATGCACTTTCTCCAATAAGTATGCACAAGGAGCAGTTTGATGGAGTGCCAGAAAGCACAATGACTGTTCTACCTTAGCAATGTACAGAAGATGACATGTTCCCTTTAGAACTAATTGCTTTATTCAAAAAACACCATTTACTAAATCCTAGCCTGGTCTCTTCCCTTGATGAGCAATTTCAGACTCCACATCAGAGCTTTTGTTTGTTGTTAAAAGGCAGGGACAGAAAAGTGTTTTCTTAAGTCATTTTAATTTTCATATTTAATGGAAAAGAGTTCAGAAGGATATTTTTATTATATTATTTGAACATTTGCATTATATATTCCACCGGGCCTTCCCTGATGTGGCTCAAGGCTGACAAGTTCAGGCTGTCAAACACAACACTTTGCATCAAATAAATTACCCTACACCAAGATCCAGTTATAACTATTGACACAGACCAAGCTACACATCTGAAAGTCAGAAAATATTCTTAACTTTATTATCCTTGTTCTGCATTCTCACATGCATAACATAAAAGCACTTTCAGAACTGCTTCCAAAATTCACTGCATTCTTACTCCCAGACTGCTCCCCACCTTCCTGCATTTTGAAAAAAAAAAAAGTCAGGAATTCCTCTTTTATTGCCTTCAAGAGAGAAACAGCTAAACAGCTGTAATGACTTCACAGACAAATAAATGCCATTTCCGACAAAATTTTTTTCTCCCTGCTTCGAAAAATTAGAACAATTTCACAATGAGGCATAGAGAATAAGCTCATGGAAATGCACAGGGTAGACAGCATGAGGAAGAGTCTTTGGTTATATATTTCAGGAGGCATCAAATGGGCTTATCTCCCTGTGAGCAGTGAGAATAATTATGTATGCATTTGCTGCATCCCATAATCATCATCATCATAGAGATGACGTTTCATAGCTGAGTCGGGAATCTGCTTTTCCTCAAATTATTTTTTGTTTGGAAGGAGAAATTATTCTAAATAATGACTGGGGAGGATAGATATAGGAAAGCATAGATTTGAGGGTCAGACACTCTAGAGTCATAATCCTATCACTAGCTGTCTAAATAATTCTATTACACTGTTAAGTTAACTCTACATTTGCAAAATGGTAACACATCTGTCTATGGCAGAGTCCCAGGCTACTGGGAATTTCTGTGAGATGATATAAACTGGTGCATTAATGTGAGCTAGTCAGACTGTGTCTGCATGAAAGAACTCCTGTGGGCCTTGTAAAACCTTGGCCAGATTTGGAGGGGGGGCAGGAGGGACTCTCTGCACTGTTTTGTCCTGGTGAAGGTGCTCCAGGACCCAAGTCATTTCCTTGCCGTAGAACAAAAGGCAGCATCATGAAGAGTTGCGTTGATTAGGTGCACCTCTGCTACCCTCTGATGACCCTGAAGGAAAGAGCTCATCTCTTAGCTCAGTGAAGAAGGACAGAACAAGAGGAAGAAGGACTAGCTTGAGGCAGAGTGGACTCAGTGAACTTCCCCAGGACTATTTCCACCCGCTGAGTCATGGCTAGTGCTGTCAAAGATGCACAAAAGCCCTGTTATCAAGATCCAAACCAAGGGATTGGCTTACCCAGTTGCTCTGGCTGAACACACTGCTGGATCCCTACAGCATGGAGGTGATGCCCCAGGTGCCACAGAGCCAGCCAGGCTCACACACCTACCCATGCCTCTCCTCCAGTATCATGGCCTGCTTTCAAAAGAAAACCAGACTGTCTTCCTGATTCCACATTAGGCCATATTAATTGGTCACAGAGCTACATCTCATCACTTTTTCTTATTGGGGAGGTGCTAACTTAACCCTGTTACTTACCAATTCTCCAACTTGGATGGAATGAAGATCAGAACATAGCTGGACCTGTAGCAGCTCCTCCACAAGATAAACTGGATTGTCAAGCCGGAAGTCATAGCCACTTCTAAGCACAAGACCTTAGGTGAATTATTATGTCACCCTTCTTCTGGTGGTCCTGGAATCTGGGTGTCGTCTTCAAGGGGACAGAACTCCAAAAATTATTTTTTAAAAAATTTAAATTTTCACTGGTGTGGCAAGACAGTGGGGCCCCATTTATGAGACAGGTTCTAGAGCAGTTTAAAGAAACCTGAGTGCAAATGAGACCTTCACCTCTGGAAGAGCTGTACTGTCATATTAGGCATGAGGACCTCATTAACAGACGCACTAGGTTAACATCACAGCACTCCTTTGCCCAATATCCCAGTGGCGCTCTGGCTTTCTGATCCACACCAGCTTTTCACAGTCAAGATGTTAAATACCTGTCCAGTCAGCCTGTATTAACAACTCAGACCAAACTGGGCTTGCCTGAATACAACCCCAGTTTGAAAAGGCTTCCTAAGAAGCATGTAGTGTCTAAATCTTAATGCTGGGAACCACCAAAATACATAACAACTGCTTGCAAATGCAAAGCATATTCTCCAGATGTCCTGTACAGTACACACTGTGCAGAAAATTGCTACCAAGCTTCAAGCCAGGACAAATTGCCGGCTGGACAAGAAAGCAGCATTTACCCAACAACATGATGTCACTTATGCATATGTGAGAGGAGGAGAAAATCTTGATTTGTTCTGGCCATAGATGAGGACAAAGCTTGAAATTAATTGATTGTGGGTAAATTCAAAGTAACAACTTGATCCAGTTCCAGCAAAATCCAACGGTAAACCTCTGGTACACAATACTAAACGTGCCAGGCTTTCTTTTCAAAGACTTTAGCTCACACTTCACTGTGTAGAAGCAATCAGACCCTCTCTGTCACCTTGCTAGGGGAAGTTCTGGTTAGGCATTTGGACCTGAGCTCCTTTGAGAGTGAGGATAGGGATGGGAAGATAGACCGATGTGTAAAAAGTTTTCTTTGTTTAAAGAATATTTAAGATCAAGAACCAATTAATTAGGATGAAACTTGCATGAAGGTCCTTCAGCCAGGAATCCAGTCTAGAGCTTCTTCTTTCTTTCTTCCTGTATTGTCCCCACTATTACAGCATCTCACCACTTTACAACCTCACTTTCCAATTACTCCTTGAGGCAGAAAGATGTTTGCTGTCCCCTTTCAACAGATATATCTCTGCAGAATTAACCTAAGTGCCCTAACAGTTGTATTTTGTAGGGTAACCCCTTCCACCTGCAAGTCCAGTCTTCATTTGTTGCAACACACTTTTTCCTACTGCTTGCTTTTCCCCACTGATGCCTTACACTCAACTTGAAAAGTAACTCAGCTAACCTGCTTTACTCCCATTTACAATCAACTTAGCTTCCTGGCTCTGGGGTACCTTTTGCTGTGCTCAAGACCACTGCTACACAGTTTTGTTTAAATCCAGAATAGTTTGCTGACATGGAAATTAAACCATTGTTCTTCTGATGCCAATAAACCAAAGTGCTGACAATTGAAACAGTCATTCCAGAAAAATGGTCAGGAGTATCCACGTTTGTCATCTCTTGACAACTCCAGATCAAGAGCACTCAATTCATAAAAAGCCAAAAGATGAGTTCTCTAAGTACCAATGTAACAAAATTGGAATCTCAGTGTGTTTTCTTAGAGCTACTTAAGAGAGAGAAGTGTCTTTATTTAGCACCTGTCATCTCAAGTTCCCAAAATGCTCTCTCAAAAATTAAGTTTCCTAATAAGCTTCCTAGCCAGACATCAGGCTCCAATTTACAAGGGGTAAACTTGTTTAAGGTCACCCAGCATGGGA
Source organism: Phalacrocorax carbo (assembly GCF_963921805.1). Lineage (NCBI taxonomy): Eukaryota > Metazoa > Chordata > Aves > Suliformes > Phalacrocoracidae > Phalacrocorax > Phalacrocorax carbo. The sequence goes on along the minus strand of NC_087519.1, from coordinate 38,428,935 downwards.
AAGAAGAGCTGGGAAGCAGCTCCAGGAATCCAGAGGACCACACCCCTCACTAGCCACTAGACCACACAACTGTCCCCGTTTCACTCGAGTCATTATTAAGCAGGATAGAACACCACTGTGGTTTTATTTTATGTTAGCTGAACTCTTGCATTAACATTTTACTGTCCCACTGATGTTTTGCCTAGAACATTCTGTAATCCACAAATTAATATGTGAAGAACATACAGTACAGTTTGGAAGAATAAAAAAAATTACACAAATGGCAATGGAGTTTTGACTTCCAGCAGTTTCATAAATCAGAAGTTGGAGAAAGAAGGTTCCTTATTTTATCACACATAGCCTTGTGTAATGCCAGCAAAACTGCTGCCCTTCCCAAAACCAAGCAGAAACCCTATTGTTGCGGCAAACCCCATCTGGTCACATGAAGAACTTAAAACCTCGTGGCATTCTGTTTCACATGGACAGAAAGGGAGTTTTGCTCCAAATATATGGCAAGGGCCAAAAATGTGAGCTCTACCTATGCACAATATCTGAAGTTTTTGTTGCCTGCTCTTGTTCATCACTTCATGTTTTCTGTGATCTTGGCTTTAGCTTCTGGGATAAGGGCTTCTCTATCCTGCAGATCCTCCTGTATTCTCATTTTTGTTAAATCACTTTGTTAAAGGATTCTTTTAGGTGGAAGCAGATCTTCCCCTTTTAAGATCCACGTTACTCTCAGTGCAGCAAAGTGCAAATCTAAGGCAAAACCCAATCCCTATTCAGAAAGTCTTTGAGCAAAGTAGAAGGAAACCAGCTCAAGATAATGAAGCTTGGATTAGACATAGGCCCTGCTTTCTCAGAGTGCAGCTGGGGAGAATGCATCCGATCACAGAGCTGTGCCCCATCAAGAAAAAACATCGCTATCACCGATCAAAATCCACTGCTGCAACCTGACTCAAACTCAGTATAGAGCTAGGCAGAGTGTAAACCCTAATCTGAACAGAATTATTTAAAATCTGTTTAAGGCAAACTAATTAGTAAACATCTCCCATCTGCCAGATAACATCGGATGTTTTGCATCAACGCTGTCTTAAGTTTTGATCCCCGCAGACCGTGCACCGAGCAGCACAGAGCCTGATGAACGCCCTGCTGGAGCTCTCCCAGTGCTGAAGGGGCCCCTCTTTGCAGCCAGACCTGCAGGCTGAAGCAGAGCAGAGTTAAATATTAAGTTTGAGTGAAGCTGAGGGGAAAAATGCAGATACAGTGCTGAAACAAGACTTAGTAAGATCAACTGACAATGAAGGAGGGGGAAATGCCAAGAAGGAACATCTGTATTGCCCGCATGAGCGGGGTGAAGGAGAATGGGAGTGTGCCACATGTCAAGGTTTTGAGAAAAGTGCCTCATTTCTACCCCCCAGGACCCTCTACTTAATAAAATGGTGCTCTCCCTTTGCCTCTCCTTGCAAACTTAAGAGCAGCGTAAAAAAACCTCATGATGATAACAGTTTAAGGGAAACAAACCTAAGTACCTCTGGTCATTAATATACCACCTCTACCCAAATGCAGGACTGTTAACCTTAGTGCCCTCGGCCAACTTACAGCTTGGGTCGAAGTCTACACACCTAAGTTCAACTCTCAGCAGTAACCAGAGACACTGTCCTTCTTTGTCCCTTGCAAGTAAACATTGTTCTGTATCAAAATTCCAGCCAGATGTGGGCACACGTTCCTGGACATCCAGCACTTTGGATGTGTGTTTCAGACACATCTAGAATGGAAGCAGCTAAAATACAGATCAGAAGGTCAAGGAAGGAAAAACAATTTTAATACTCCTCCGGTAGGCATGAGCTCAACACAGCTGTCATGGCCTTAGCTAAGGAACAGAGAAAGGGGGTAAGTCCCCTCTTGAATTCACCTGGAATGACAAAACTGAACTTTAACATCCTAGTCTGATGCAGCGCTTCCTTAGCACACACAAGGTGAATTCTGTTTGCTCTGTCAGCAAAACTTCTTGATCCTTTATGGCCACCTACAGACCGATGTGATTCCCCTGACACTAGCCCTCATTTCTGCCCTAGCTTGTATTTTTCCCAGTGATATCATCTATCCTAGGGCACTTCAGGGATCCAGAAGCTGTTACATATTCAGTGCTGGGCTGCTGCAAGTTTGGGTTTTGCCAGACTGTATGCCAGTCCAGAATCAGTGTTGGAAGATACAGTAGCCAGTGGCCTAATGCTGACTTTGTATTGCACAGAGTAAAACATAAGAGTAGAAGGCATTTATGTTGCTTTTTTAGTGAGGAGCCTGAAAAACAAAAATGTGTAGAAACAAGTTTTAGCACTCTTGGGCCTTTAACAGGATATCTACTGTAGGATCAGGGGAGTGCAATCTAGTGTTACATGGGATTGCACCCATAATCACTTCTCCAAATGGGAAATTTCATAATAGAAGCAATTTTAATAGGGCAGGCACACTGCAGACATCCCCATTGCATCTATCAAAATGTGCACTCAGGGAAAGCCAAAATATGACCTGCTCCACCTCTGGTTATTATGAGGTCTCAGAACATATGCAGCTACCCAAATTGTTATGTATATTACTATTGTGCTTAGAGGCTGCACCTGAAGTCTTAGCTGCCCTATAATTAGACCTGCCTAATATAATCAAACCTGTCCTGTGAGTGGAAGTTTAGGGGCTATTCCCTACCAAGCTGCAAGCTATGACTGAGTGTAGCAGGAGTAACACAGCTAACCTTTCTCCAGGGGTTTACACTCTAGATAGGCAGGGGAAACAGAAATAAAGACAGACAGGCAGAACAAGGTAGACTGGAGGAACAGTTTTAAAGAAATATGATGTAAGTGATCGTAATACTGCAAGCTGCTGGGGACAAGCAGTAAAGACCTCTAAGGTCTTTACGCCAGAGGAATCGGCGTCAGGAGAGAATCAGCATCACGGAGAGCATTGCTGCTGGGTGTCACTGCAACCCATTGAGGTGACAGAGGGGATCTGGCACTGAGGTAGAACCAAGTGCCAGGGAAATCTGTGCCAATGACTTTGTAAGGACACAACACATTACCTAGATGAGCAAAGACTGTTTTGCTTATGACAGTGGCAAAAGGCAGCCAGCAGTGGCCACAGACATTAAAAGAAAGTGCGCAAATACCCAAAAGATAATGGAAGCAGCTTGTCAGCTCCTCTGACAATGTCCAGGTACACAGTCTTTCCAAACATGCAACTGGTGAAACCAGCACAAAGGAAGCTTCAGCAGAGGTTATGGACTTCTGCAGACTAATAACAGTTGAAACAGGTAAGCATGACCTACTGCTTATATAACAGCAGCGTCCAAAGGTTTGGACCACAAAGCAGATTCGCTGCACTACACTCTGCAAACATTCAGCAAGGGCAGACTATTCCAAAGAACTTGAGATTCACGTAAACAAGATAAAGACAAGGTCAGACAGGTTTAATGACTTGCCTGTGGTCATATATTTCATTGGTAGCCTACTCAGAAATCCAGCTGATATCTCCTGACCGCCAGTGTAGCATCCTGTCCAAACACCCCACCTTCTTTTTAGCCAATACTTCCTTTTCTTTACCAAAGCAGGCCACAGAGACGACTTCAAACAGTACAAGACTTTGCACTGAAAATGAACACCTTTAAAGAGGCCAACAACTATGTTTATCTACTGTCAACTGACTAATTTGCTAGTTTTTTTCCAAATATGTCTATTTGCAAGTCAAACTTCCAGAAGTGCTGAAAACAACAGCATCTCCTTCCTCACACCACCATATTCCTTACCCATGGGACAAGATCTGCCTCCAACACAGTGATGAAATGCTGCTTCTTCAGGAGCTCAAAATTGCTGTTCTTCCTGCTCTGGTCACTTGCAATCGGTATGGTCACTGCAGCATGAGCTCCCATTGAATGTCTAAAGCCATTCAATTAATCTTAGTTTGCTGAGAACTCAGAGAATTTAAGTAAGGTCAAAGAGTTAAGAGATCAGGAGACTCTGATCCCTTTCACACAGACATATGTTACTCCACTGACAAGAAAACAGAGCTTTCTGCAATCAACACCCTGAGCATATATACATTTACTTTGAAAGATAGCAATACATCTGTACAAACCATCCGTTTGCTGCCCCATCATTATAGTGACAAGTTGCCTCTGCAGGAAAAGGCTCCGTTTCTTTTTTGTTTTACATATCGCTTGTCCTGTAGTTATCATAGGGTTACTCAGGCATGCTTATCTGCTTCCTCAGGTGAAAAACAGCCAGCCATGGGTCAACTGCTCTAGTCCTGGGGACATCATCAGCCCAGAATGCCATCTCAGCCTCCTTTTTATCTGCTAGGTGTAGGGTAGAGCTCTTGAAGAGCTAGGCTGTTTTCTCACACACCAGAAAGAAATAGATGAAGACAGAAACAGTAGGACAGGTGCAGATCATAATGCTGAAAAAAAGGGGAAGACATGTAAAGAGCTAAGCCCACAGAAACAGGCATGTAAAGTGGACCCAGACATCCCCCAGATGCCACAATTGAACTCTGTCCAGGAACATGGGAAAAGAGACCTGAAAATTTTTTCCCTTTATCCAGTCTCTGATGCTCAAGGAAACCCACCAGTGTAACCCTTATCCTTCTATGCAAGGGAGAGACTACAGAGACAAGGAGCTGAAAAAAGCACCACAGAAACAAGGCGATCAGCAGCAGGACAAGGATCCCCATGGGGAACAGCAAGTGGGAAAGAGGTGTCACTCTGAGAAAGAGTTACACAAGTCATGGATTGTGCCCAGAACAGGTAGGTAATGGGACATGAGAGTGGCCTCAAGTCAGAGATATACACCAAACCCTCAGGTGCCCTGAGAGACTCAATCACAACTGGCTCCTTGAGACAAATATTTCTGATGCATGACTCAGCTACATGCACAAATTTCAGCAAGTCCCTGAACACGCATGTGCTTAAAGTTCAAAGCTAGTGGCTCTCACCCCAGTACTAGGGACAACACTTGGGACTAGTGCTGAAGGTACCAGGTTTTATGGTCTGCATCACACTGAAGGAAGCAATGCTGCCAAGCATGCCTGTCAACTGGCCCAGGCAGAGCTAGTAATGGTGCATGCAGGGATTTGCAGTCCCCACACAGGTCAAACCTCAGTGGATAAGAGCAAAGCAGGACAGCATTCAGCCCAACTTAAATCACCAAACTCTAGCTAAAAGGATCTTGACAGCCTTCTATCAGGCTAGCTTTCATTATTGCTGCTTGGACTGTCTCCATCATTTGCTAATGCAGAACAGATTAGAAGGTCTATCTATATTATGAGATTCTTCCTGTTGGTGCAGGAATGCATTTCAGTAGCTATAAGAAGTGGCAGCCACAGAAACCCAGCTTTTCTGATCATCTCACAATTGCGTCCTTGTAAACAAGGAGACAGATGTTGCTTTGATCATCAGCAATGGGAAAACAGAATCTAAAGGTCATGTTGAACACAAAGCTGTGCTTGTATCACCCCTGCAGTTGCATACGTAGCAGAGGATTCCTGGCAGCTTCCCTAACAGAGAGGACAAGCCAGGGCAAAGAAGAGTGGCAGAAGTGTAATTTTGCCAGCAGTGTTAAGCCTGAGCAGCCTCCAGGCAGCTCGAGGATGAGATAGGGTGGGGAAGCAAGGAGTCATGATTCATAGTGAATCCTTGCTCCAACTTCTGTTTCCTCTCTCCTCGGTTGTGCTGAGTAGCTGGGTGAAAGACAAGACTGTCCTATCCCTGAGGACAAAGCAGGAAGACATCTGGGGAGGTAGTCACTCTACAGAGTGACAGGGAGAGATGTTAGTCATCCAAAATAAGTGTACAGGGCATGTTTATAATACTGATTGCTACAAACAACATCCTCTCCCCTCTCTTGGTCTAAAAAAGGACTATGCAGACAGGAAGGATGGAAGGTGATGGTAGGCAAAATGGTCCTGGGAAAACAGCCCACTAAAAATATTTACAAGGAAAAACATGCATAACTTTGGAAGCAGCCAATGTTGCCAGCCGATCAACCAGAATGAATCCTTGCCATCAAGTTGACTGCTAGGATTTTTATAAGCCCTTTGTGATGCTGGCATCCATAACGTGTGGATTCACACAAGTTTCCTCTTACAAGTACAGAGCACCATGATCACCACCCCTATATAGTTGCCTACTCTTCTGAGGTAGCTGCATTTCCTTACTCTCCAGCATCATGTTCCTCCACATGCCAGTGCAGAGCCTGGTAGGAAACAAGGAAAACTTTATTTGGGAAAAAAAGTGCAAAAATGAAGCACCATTTTGGGAAGACACAGCAATATTTATCTGCTCAAATGATAAATAAAATACTTTCCCATGTAACCTTGGCAGTCACCCGTCAGCAGCATTCCATGACAAATAGTGGTCCAATGGGCAAACATTCCTCTTTCATATTACCTCCCTCTCCCATCCACTAAACCCCACTCATGGTTTGGCATCAGTGGGTAGCAGTGACATAGCATAGGTTACTCGGGGAACAGCTCTGTATGGCATCTTGCAAAGTATTTCTTGATTTGTTTGAGAATTCACCACTAAGCCTATCTACATGCCACAGTGTTACGAAGGGACTCACTGAAACTAACTCTGCTCATTCCTCTGCAATCATCCAAAATTTCTGTTCAGAGAGCTGCCTCTGCTTCAGCTTTTGTTGAAGACTGCCATCAAATACGAAGTCTTAAAAGGGAAAGAGGCAGTATTACACAAGAATAGAGCAAAGACCTTGCTGCAGAGAATCCATATCCTCCTAGAAAGTAAAAGCCACTTCCCCACTCTAATTCAGCTCCTACTTCCCAAATGTTTCTAAGTCTGTGTCATGCTACAGTGATTCCCAAGGCATCACTGGAAGATTTATGAGCACCACATCTGCATTTCTTTATCTCCCAGAGTTTCTATTTACAACATTTTGTATTAAAATCTTCTGTGGAAGAAGCAATTCCGTGCTCATCATTCTTGGTGTTCAACAACACATGAGCAGAAACCTCATTGCCTTCTTCTATACCATCAGACTGAAGATGACTGCATGGCTATGCTATCTTATGAAGGGTCAAAGACTGAATACGAGTTTGCCCACCGACCTTCATACCACTGTTTTTAACACTGTACATTTTTCAAACATGTCCAAGCTGAAAAATCCCATTCATTATCTAGAAAGCCAAAATTTCTCATCTGTGTCCTACAGCCAGAGAAACTGAGTCGCGAGTTGTTTAAGCAACTTCTGCTTGCCCAAAAGACAGACTGGCACTTGGAGAACTCTCCTCTCAAATCTGCTCAAACACATAAAGTTGAGACAGACTCAGCCCTGGAATTGCTAGAGTAAAGTCTCCAAGAAGGCAAAGCACTTCATTTACACCAATGCTGTGCAGTGTCAACATTGAAGATGCTTGTGCCCATGGGTGCTCCTTGAGGTACTGCAAAGAAGCAATACCTTGCAAATGCAAGGGCTGCAGATCAAGTGTGAAATGGATTTCAAGGGTGACCTTAAAGCCCATTTAACAAGAAAGCACCAGTCTGGTAGTCTGCTCAGAGAGGAAGAGATGGTTTGTGGCATCTGGTTATGCAGCTTTCACATTATCTGTTCTGCTCCAGGCAGACTAAAACCCTAAAGACAAGGAGAAAAGCAGCTTCTCGCACCCCAGGCATAGCCAGTGGGCTCCTACATGAGAGACCTTGCCCTCCAGCTACCTGCCACAGCACTGCCAAGATGCACATGCAGGGCCTCAGCAATACATTGGGTTGCAGAAACAGAGGTCCAGACCCTCATTGCCTTCTACACCACCCAGGCTTGGCAACAAGCATCCTACTCCCCCTTTCTCAAGCCTACTCCATGTGTTTTGGGTTTGTTGTTGGTTTAGGTTTGGGGTTTTTTGTTTGGGCATTTTTTTTTTTAGCTCACCTCACTTCACACCTGCCTCTTCAGCCTGAGGGCTGGGACCAAGTTGGCAAAAACTGAAGCAGTTCAGAAGAGAACATACCTGACAAATAGGCATCCCTTCTCTCACCAAACAAACAAAGCTTAAGGCAATTCCAACCTTGCAGGCATCACACCCAAAGCACATCACAAACAGAAACAGCCTTACAAGCAACAGCAAACAGCCAAGATTGAAAGGAGTGTGACTTGGCTTTCTTCAGTAAAAGTGTTAACCTCCCCTGAGGTCAGATCCCACATAAACATGGGTTTACTATCAAGGAACTGAAAGAGGCATTGAAGAGGCACGAACACCTGACAAAAAGGTCTCATAACCCAAACCATGCTTACGCTTGGCTCTGTGTATCTACTTGTTCCTAGCTCTCTACCCACTCCCAACGTTCCTATATGTCTAAAAGCACCACCAGCCTCCTGCCAGGCACCTACCCTTTCTACATTACAGGTGCTCTTTGTTTCAGGAAATAAGCAGTGGGTTATTTACTCTGTTGATTCATTCATTTCTGCTTGATGGTTTTGGAAATAGCAGGCTTAGCTTGGCTTCTAGCAAGTCCCAGAAGAAACAAGCCATGACACTGAGAAGATGCTTGTACTTGCTACACAGATTCAGAATTTTGCTCATGAGCTGTTGATACAATGGCTACAGGGTGTCATACAACATTAGCACCAAGCTACAGGATCATTTGTTTCCAGAATTTTATTCTAAGCCTTGGTTGAATTCTCCCCAAATCCTATGGTGTGTAAGTTAACATCACAGTAAGGCTTCCAGCTGGGAGAAGTTTAATGGTTCTGTTTTATACAGCACACACCTCATTAATAATAAGTAATGCATTGGACAGTTAGAAGAAAATTATCTACCCTGTGCATACTGAGCTAACAAGGTCACACATTCAGATGTTAATATTGGTACGGTGTCATGCTGAGCTAGAAAACCTCCTGGAGCTTCTTATATCCTTGCATTACAGATTTGTAAGACAGGTAGCCAAAAGTTGAAGGACTGTAAGGATTGATTAGACCTAAACCAGAGTCTAATGAAGCTGTGAGAAGCTAGAATAAAAACAAGATAGCCAAAACCAGGCAAAGAAATTAAATATCCAGAAGCACTGGATCTGCAAACCTAGGAAATAACAGTAAAGGCTCACTGGTGGGTTCCATGGTTTTGCCTATCCCAATTGGGAACACCAGAATAAGGCAGGTTAGATCATTCTTCTGCTTTTTAGAGTCACCTCAGATCCATTTACATTTTATCCCCAGCCCTATGCAAAAGAAATCCCACCATCAGCCTAAATTCTGACCTCTGGTTCTGAGTGACTGATTTAGGTGTATTCAGAGTGTTACAACAATCTTTTTTGATACATGGATCTAGACCCTTGTTTAAACATCTTCAGGATTCCAATACATTTGGGCGCGCGCACGCTCAGAAGTCAAGGCAAGCCTGCAGTCCTGCTCCTTAGTTGCAGTCTGGAAGGGACACACTAACAGCAAAGTGGCATTACTTGGTTAGTCATGCCAATAAATCAGAACAGTGCACTTCATGGTGTAGTATTTTATGTGATAATAAGGAACAAAAAACCCCAACCAATTTTAAACTATTCTCTGATAAACATTAAAAATGGAGCCAGGTCATACCAGACTGCATGTCCACCATGTCACTTGGAAAAGTGCTCTTGGGGCAGGGGTCTGGGTAAGTTCCTGAAGAAATATCTCTATAGGTAATGCAAAAGACCAGGCATTCCTCCCTTTTCAGCAAAGAGGAACCTGACACCTACTTCAGGCCAATATGCAAGAGATGGCACCATTCTCATTATGCTGCTGCCTCTCCTATGGCTGCATGATGAAAATAACCCCCTATACAGCTGTTACAGATGTCATGCTGCCTTCTAAAAGCAAAACAGCAGGGAGTCAGCTGACATATAAGCACTTTGCCAGAGCACCTGAGCCTAATTGCTGGCCCACAGTTTTGTTATAGACTTTAACTACCAACTTCCAACACGCAGGTATTTATGTGCTCAAGTGTACTGCTTTAGCACCACTGTTGCTAAATTACACACACAGAGCATCTGAAACACTGACTTAAAACTAGAAAGCAAGAGTAGAACTAGGCCCTACTCCCCTTCAGACCCTCCAGTCACAGTATCTCAGCACTTCTTGCTCTTCCCAACAGTAGGTCTCAAAATCAACACAAGCAGACAATATATCAGTAACAAAATAGGAAACTGAACCCAGTTTGGATGGCCTAATTGTATGGAACTCCAAAGTGTACAGGACCCTACATTTTCCAGCACTTTATCCAATTCACTTCTAAGTATCTCCTGGGGGGGAAAATATTTCATGGTCTAATAAGCATCAGTGTTGGGAAAACCAGCTAACCTTTCCCTTTGGGTTAATGTGGAGTACACACCATGAGAATTACATTTTGACTAAGTAACTCTGCTTCCTCTTACATGATTTCAAAGCACACATCTCAGGCATCAACTCCTCAAGCATCTTTGCCTGGTTTACTGTCTTTCTGTGGTATCTGCAAACACAATCCAAAATTTGCTGATGTTAATAGAGGTGGTAGTTTATCTTAAAATAAAGCATTTTCTCTATTCTAAGGCTTAAGGTTTGCGAAGATAGCACGGATAAGTTTCCCATGACTCAAAAAGTTTGAAGGATGCATTAGATAGTCACTAGAAATTGTCCTAAGCAAATATTGGTCAATTCTGGTAACTGAGCATGAGGTAAGTTATTTTTAACATTTGGCTAACCTGGTCTTAAAAACCTCTAGTGACTAGGAACCCCATCACATTCCCAGATACTTCAGACTGCTGCATCACTATCTTTATCACTAGAAAGTGTCCAGCCTGGCTCTTTCTTGTTACAATTTAAGCACATTATTTCCCATCCTATCTCCATTGCTATGGAGAACAGTTTCTTCCCCCCACTCTCTGCATGAGTCTTTCTATATATTTTGAAAGTTCTGCGGCACTTGCTTTATTTTAATTCCAGTTTAGTCAGCTTTTTCCCCCTCCTTGTTTTGAGGTTATGCTTTCAAAATCTACAGTTGTTCTCCCTGTTCTCCTTTGGCATCTCTCCATTGTCCATATCTTCCCTGAAATGTACCCAGCAAACTGTACACAATACTCCAGTTGTTTCCCCAGCACTGTGTAGAGTAAAATAATAATAGTTGACTCTCATGACACTGCATGAGCACTCTTAGTTCTTCATAAATCTAAGATTTGCTCATTCTCCTGCAGCTAAATAGCAGCTCCAGATATTATCTTCCGTTCTTCAAGATCCGGAGCAAGAAGGCAAATCTCTTCAAAACTACAGTAAGGGATGTTAAGAAGAATCCCAATTTAAAAGAGGGTTCCATTAGAAGTCATCATCATCATCCTTTGTTTAAGAGAAAAAAAAAAAGTGTCTCTTCATCCTTTCATTAACTTATCTGTACTCTCTGTGCCAGGTCTTTTTTTTTTTTTAAGCACACTGAAGGCTGACAAAACCATTGGAAGAGAAAAAGAAACAAGCTATTCTCTGGAGGCGTTATTATGAATAGCATGTGTTCCTGGCTGTTTCCTCTGGGCCTATTTTATGAATCAGTCCCAAAAAGCAAACAAGTAATTCAGTCTCACCATAGGGTCACCCATGAGCTCAGGTTTTTATTTTAGCAGAACAGCAACTAACCTAAAAGTTCTGGGCTACTCAAAATTTCAGCTTCATGCTGAAAGAGTAATGCTACTGGAACAGAGTTAAGCTCTTTTCCATACTACAGAGGCAGCAGCATTGTTTTCTCTTTTGTGCTGGTGTTGCTGACAGAAGCCATCTCAGGAAGGAGAGCACCAAACCCAGACTTATTGCAGATATTAAGCAGCCTTTTGTTCTTTACACATCAGCATAGATGTAGTGGCCTCAGTGTCACCTCAACACTGACAAGGTACTACACAGGACCTGCACCGCTTCTGCAGGACAAAGCAATGCTTAAGCCACTGTCTAGAGGAAAAAAATGCACAAAATCAGTACCATGCACTTCACAACAGGTAGAGTCAAGAAAGGTAATCAAAACAATTTAGTGTGGGTTAAAATACAAAGGTATTAGGCAAAAATAAAAGAGGATCGTTTGTAAGTTCCCTGAGTCATGTATTTAGACCTCCCTCCACCAATTTGGTTCTCCAAACTTGTGAAGACTTCCTGTTCCCTCACAGGTTGTCACGCTCTTTCTTTGTAGGCTTCATTGGCCTTTGAGGTGGCTCAAAATATGTCTTTCAGAACAAATTTTGAACAGGAAAGGCTAGTACTGGACTATTGCTATTCAATAGAACTAGAATATAAAGGGAAACAAACTTCATATTTTTGGGGTGCAATGCCAGAATTATGATCTAGATTCATCTAATTGTGCTTGGATACAGAGAATTAGTTCCACCCATTGTAACAAATGGAACCAATTGCAAAATTTGGATGTGGGTCAGTATTTAGAATCCAATCCAACAGTTGACAGCAGGCTTTGTTGCAATTCCTAACATTTAAAGGATAAGGGAAGAAAGAAACGAGTAAAGAGAGCTGATTTGGCACAAGAGCCCTCTGAAATGCTGATACCATGAATATCAGGATAACCGCTGGTCACCAGGAACAGAGATTAGAAACAAAGGTGGCATCATCCAGTCTTTTAAACATATTTGATTAATAATTGAAGGTTGAAGACAAACATTAGACACAATTCTTGGTTCTGTGTGAACCCCTTTCAGTATCCTGGTTGGATTTATCACCTTGGAAATAATTTGGGACAGCCTGATATAAGACCTAAAGACCTTTGAGGAAACAATATGAACATCACCTGTGCTTTGATATAATTTCATCTGCTGCTGTTCCAAGAGGCTCCCGTTACTGCACTCACTACCCCAACCACCACCATTCCCATCTGCCAGTCTCACAAGGGCTGGAACAGCCACATAACCATGCTGTGCTTCTAAATTCCACAAGTTGAGTTGGGATATTCTGCTTGCAAAATACACACGCAGGTTCTGGAAGCTCCAGCTGAACTAATGCATTTCAAAGTCCATTTTACGCTTCTGCTTCAAACTATTCTCCAAACTCACACCTAGCAGATAGGAAAGGCAACAGTAGCCTACATACGTGAGCACCATGTGCTGATCCAGATTCCTTTAATAAATCAGGCTGGTAACTCAAGGGCAAGCAGTTCCACTGTGAGGGGAGGCACAAAGCTATCATATGTATCAGGCACGGCAGCAGAAGCCGTGAATGCCAGCACAGGGACAGAGGTGGGCAGCCACATCCCCTCACTTCTTTTGCCCCCTTTGCTGAAGCAAGGGTAATCCTACTTACTAAGCAGCCTTCTAGGGGCATCATCAAGGCTTTTTCATGCTTGCACAGTATTGAGAGATGCTTGGAACTAAGATATTTTAAAAGCACAGACTAAAGCTGGAATTTTAAGTCAGCCAGTTCAAACAGTAAACAGGATATTTATTTTTAACAGGGAAGGGGTAATCGGCCCTTGGCACTGCTGAGACTCACTACAGACGGGAGAGATTTCTGCACGCCATGGTTCAAATCAGCCACCAGATGAAGGCTGCTTGCAGGAACAACTGGCTGCAGATCTTTGGCCTGTGCATATTAGCTAATGCCATCCATCCTGAACCCTGCTCTTTCTAGGCAGAGCTATTTTAAAACTAACCTTAAAATCTCTTCCACAGAGCCAACAGCAGGAAAAAAACCCTGGGTAGACTGGAGACTACTGCTTCCACCACTCACCAGCATTTCCAGGCATTTGCAGAAGTAAATTGGCTGAAGAACAGGAAAAGATGGAGGTTTCAAGAATCTTTCAGGCACAAGACTTCAGCATTAGTTTCTGGGCAACTCAAGCAGCAGATGTTGACAATGCCAAGAGGCTGCCCAGCTCTGCTCCATCAGCCCTGTTTGTTACCTAGAAAGTGAAAAACGGAGAGGATTTCAGCTTTCTGAACTTGACAGCTAGATCCCCCAACCCCTGGGCACAAGGGAAGGTTTGCTCCAAGTTGCTGAACAGGCTTTTACAGTCAGAGGATGGAAGCTATGAGCAGGATTTAAATATCAGCCTTCTAGAGAAAACTTTGGGTTCCTGTGAACAGGACCACAGAGATGATCAAGCCGTCCACACTCAAAGAGGACCTTCATTTCTAGGCTTCAAGAGTTTAAGCCTTCCTTAAACCAGGGTCACTTCCTTCCAGCATGGTCCCACCCCAGTTCTGACGTTGGGAGTTTTGACCTGGTGAAGAGGCAAGTGGTTATATCCTTGCTGCATGTGCTTTGAAGGACTGGGGTCCCTGCAGCGTGTGTTGACCCAGGACAAATTCAAAGCAAATTTGTCTTGTGTGACAACAGCAATGCCATGAACAGGCTGGTGAAAACAAAGAACAATTACTATGCCTACAAGAATACAGCAAGAAGATTAGCACCCCGAACTCTCTCAGCAGGCATTGCTTTAAAAGGCTTTTGTCTTTAAGGTTGCCTCCCACCCTTTTTTTTTTTAATAGGTTAAAAGTCTAAATTAGGCAAGCAGAGATCACTCTCCACACCAAATTGTAAACAGCACCCCAAATTTAGGGGTGCTTACAGAGATAAGCCACATCTCCAGACCTGAATCTCTTCTTAAACACTAGGGTGGCTTGAAATCCTGCCTCAGAGATAAGGCCAGGCTTACATCCATCTTTCAAACAGATCTATTCCAGGCCCAGTGAGTAATGCTGGGTGAGAGTCAAGAGAGCTGGAGGACATAAACCCCCCTCCTTTTTCATATGTTAATTCTATGAAAATAAAACACAAATGAAATAAACCAGGGGACTCATAAACCTACAAAATTCAGGGGGTAAAAATAAGAATTATCTGCAACCAAGGATTTTTGGACTGCTGAAAGTGATTTTTCCATGCGTGTCTCATGCTTTCTGCATCGGCTCTTTGGATTCAGCTGCGCGGAGGGCGGAGAAAACCATGAAAAAACCCACCCCCATTGCTTGCAAGAGCAAGGAAAGCTTTTCCAGAGGAGGGGCAGGACCAGGCCTCAGGCGTGCCAGGAGAGGGCGCGGTGGCCAGCCGCAGCCCCGCTCGCCCAGCGGCGCCCGGGAGCGGAGCGGGGCCGGGCGGGCTCCGGCGCTGCGGCCGCCACCTGCCGCGCTCCCTCAGCGGTGCTTCATCCCTGCTTCGCCCGCGCAGCTGGTCCTTCGGCTCCTCCAGTCCAGCGCTTCCTTTGCTCCACTCACCTGGCTCCATGTTAACAGTCAGCTGCCTTACATGACACCATGACCTACTTTTATTCTCAGAGAATAGCAAAGCGCTGCTTCAGTGTGGCTTGCGAGGAGGAAAGGCAAAATTAAGGAGTGCTGGCAGAGCAAACCAGGGCCTTTTTCAAAATTCGTGGCTGTTTGTGAGAGGTTAGGCAAGGAGAGGCGAGGCCTGCCCAGGCTCTCCAAACCACGTGGCTGAAAAGGAGGTGATAACAGGGAAAATAAGAGAAGGGTCTTGTGTTTTCCATGTGAAAGATGCCTGTAATAACTTTACCAAAATCGGAGTGTTTTCCTACCTGGCTCCAACAAAGCTTAAGTCAGCTCGTTCAGAGGAAGGGTAAGAAACACCATCATGGGCAGCAGCAGTGACTCAGGCGAGGGAAGATTGTGGTTCAGGAGACACCAGCTCATTTCCATCCTCCCCTGCAGACATGAGCTAAGCAAAGTGCTCAGACCCAAAGCTTGCAAGATAATCAATTACATGCCTATATACCAGAAAAGTCAATCAGCTTAACCCTAACCCTAGGGAATTCCTGCTATCTCCACCAGTTTCCAGTGCAAATTACAAATCTACATTCCTTTGAGGATGTGGATTTTAGTCTCCATATGTCTCACCTCCCTGGTGTTTGAGAAGAGATAAAATTTCCCTAATTCTGCAAGGTATTCTGTGCAGCAGACTGTCAGGCGTGCTTAATAACTCAGTGAAGGTGTACCTAAAAGAATAAATTGGAAATATCTATTCCTAAAATAACTAGAATTTGGTCTGTTCTGTAAGGCAAAATAATCCTTCAAGGATTTTTTTATTCTCTTGTCCATCCAGACCTCTTTAGTTCTTGAGAGTTCAAAAGCTTGTCTAGCATGATTTCAAAGGGACATTGCTCTGGCTTATCATGGCTTTCTTGAAATACATGTATGGTTGTCCTTGGTAGAAAGCTCAGAGCACAATAGCAGTGAGGCAAGCAGTATTAGTCTGCACTCTAGCAAGACTGAAGAGTCAAGGCAAGCTATTTCCAGGCGGGTATCTGCTTTCTTCATTGCTGGAGAACTTGTAGGACAAACGGAATCAATTTCGATGCTTGCAGCTCAGGTCCAAAAGGGTCCTCACGATTCTTGCTCTTTTTATTTCAGGACTTGGTTTGCAATGGAGCCAATACAGACAGGGTTTGGGAAGAATGGCACGAACTCTGGCAGCAATATCCAATTGATATTGCCATCCAGGCATTCATGTGCCTTGGGATAACGCTCACTGGGACTTGCTGACAGAAGTGTAACCCTGCACCAGGTTGTGAGTGTCTGACCTAAGGAATAGCTCCATCACCTGTAGCAGCAGCAGGCTTTTATATCGTCACTCTCAGATCTTTAATCATTAGAGTGCCTGCTGCTAGGGAAGAGCAGAAGAGCTCTAAGATATAGCACTAATCTTTGAGAGCTTCTTATATCCAACTTTAGAACCCAGCCCTGGTGGATATCTGCTGGAAGTCATTGCACTGTACTTACTACCTTCTGATGCAGAAGGGCTGGTCTACATTGCTCCTGTTCAGGGAAAAGCATCTTGCTTCACTAACCTCTCAGTGTCCCCTTAGTGGCTGTTCTTTGCTGAACATGTCAGTAGCCAGGGAAGGAGGTGCTGAATGTCCAGCCTGGCACATCTCATCTAAGTACAACAACACTAAGGCCCCATCCAGCTCTGTCCCAGACATACCACTTACCCTGTGCTGTGCTTGGCTGCACTAGCCCACAGGGCTGGAGCAGGAGATGCTGCAGCTGGGAATGCTCCAAGTACCCAAAACTGCTGGAGAGCCAGCTGCAAATTGCAGCCTCTCTCCTGTCACATACCATCCATGTCCCCTTCAGATATGACCCTGGGTGGGTTTCATATTGGGGGGGGGGGGGGGGGGGGGGGGGGGGGGAGAACGAAAACACAAAACAAAAAAAAAGTGAGAGAAAAAAGTGAGAGCTGATAGACTTGACCTTCATCACAAGATGTATTTGTGAATAGAAAACAGGGCTCAACCTCACTGCTCCCTGACCCCCCAGCAGCTCCTAAAATACATCTCCAAAAACCCCACACACACCTGGAAACTACCCCCAAGCGCAGAAGACACTGTTCCTTTCTGAACATCATCTTTCTTTCTGACACCAGACCCCTTCTGGCACCCACCTGCTCTGCTGAATGCCTACTGAGGGACAGCACACAGCAGCCCAGCATAAGCTGCTCTCAGTTTTCCACTGCAATTAACATAGGTGTTGTTTATCTTATTTTAGAGTGACCTGGCTCCTCTGGGGAATGCCCTTGACTCCAATTCACTCAGACACAGCAGTTGCTTCTCTCCTCTCCACATGAAGTGACCTTGCAAATGGTTGGATGGATGAGTGTACGGTAAATGAGAGTTACCACCACCTAGACACTGAGTATGCACAGGCTCACCACTACAGAGCTGGAATCCTCCCCCAGAGTCCACACATAAGTCTCAATGACCACGTCAAAGGCTCAGGGAGCTGCTTTCCAAAAACCACAGATTCCCCACAGGTTGCTCAAAACTTGTGGATGGAAGAGTAAAACAATCTTCTCTCAACTGACCTACATGCAAAGAATAAACACACAAGGGACAGTTGACAGGATCAAGGCACCCTCTTAGCCCAACCACATGATCTTGAGCTTTACAGATATGTAGCCAGCATGCTCCAGGAGTTACTTCCATCTTCAGATGCATGTTAGCATGCCTAGAGTGTATCTACACAAGCATCCAAATTCACATGAACAGGGTGCTTTAGAAGCAGATCTCCCAACTGACCCCACTTACTGCACTTTGGTTCACATCACAGGGTGATCTTAGAGGATGCAACCTGGACTCCTTTCAGATGAAGCTAGACTGGGAGTTACATGCCAGAGCACACCAGATGCACTCCAACCACCAACATCTAATCCTAAGGACTGGTCCTCCAAAGCAGAGCTAATCCAAATTAAAACACCCCTGGAGATGCAGATAGCACTGATCTTATGTTCTCACCCCCATCTGATTTACCCTGCAGAGCCACTCACACTGCTCAGTGACTCCCTTAGAGCCACTCTAGCTATACTTTGTTCCCACCCATCTGATCGCTTCACCTGCTTCCTTTGCCTGGTGCTTAGATGATCAGTCCCCAGAGACAATCCCTCAGTTTTTATTGCATGCAGTTGCAACAGCTACTCAACAGGGCCCTTAGCTCTCCCTGCCTGTGATGTCTGAATAAAATAAAATTCATTGCAGTTTTTACTACTTCCAAACTTGCTTTCTACAGATATATTCCCCATTTCACCAGGAACCATTAAACTTCAGTTTCGGAAACCATTAACCCGTTATGAATGGCCAATATTGGCATTTTTTGAAGAGCTGGTTCTAGCTCCTCTCTTACAATAAACAATAGCAGCAAAGTTGCTTGGCACTAGCCGCCTTCTGAGAGGCTACTCATATTCTGGTGTTTGTGCACACTGCATGGTTTACGGCAGGGATTTTGCATTGTTTATTTTCTGTTGCTCTGCAGACAGTGGCATTGTTAAACAGCATGTGTCCAAGAGAATCCACCCTCTCCATGGGATCTCCTCCCAGCTATTACAGCACTTCCCAGAAACCTACTGAGCTCTGGAATAAACAAGTCTCAATGGGGGGACTGAGCCCACACCCGAGAAGTAGAGTGCCATTGCTATGGAGCAATGAAAGTAACTTGGCTTTGCATGAAACCTTCCTTTTGCCTAATGAAAACCCTGTGTTGTCACCCTTCCTAATGATGCTCTCTTGTCCCTTGCAGGCAAAAGATGGAATAATGGACTTTTCTCTGACTTGCTCCAACTACAGTATGGGCCATGAAAGAAGTTGTTTTTCTCCTTCTGATCCATGAGCTTGGGCACCCAAAGCATTTCCCCGTGGAAAGAAGGAGCAGAGATCAACCTTTGGTGCAAATGAGCCAGGGTTGGGGGGAGGGAATGCCAGGGTTTCTCCCAGCACTGAGAAGCCTCCCACATGCTTAGCTGGTTTGTTTTTCCTCACCCCAAGTTAGATCAATTGCCAGATTTGGGGACAGGAAGGAATCTCCTCCAAGTCAGATTGCAGCGACCATTATGTAAATACTTTTGTTTGTCTTCCACCCCACACCCTGCAGTTTGGGGCCTAGTACATCCTCAGTGTCATCTAGCCATTCTCTCCTGGCAAACACCCTCACAGCAGCACTGGGAAGCGTTTGCTGGCATTCTGCCTTGCATACATACACTCATCTTTTATCATGGGATAGAGAGAGATGTTCTGCAACATGTTATATTAGCAAAGGTCAGGAAGACCCTGCTGGTCTAAACATCCCATATGCAGTAAATTAAGATTGTGGCAACTTTGATTCATTGATTCAGGCAGTGCATTTCATACTCGCATTCCTAGGTTTTTTGCTTGACTGGCAACAGATTTCCAACATTTCTGCTGCACAAGCAAATCACGAGCAGTTAACACACAAGCTTATTGTAGGATCTGTAACTGGCAACCCATCTCTCTTCCAGGCCAGAACAGGTCTAGGCTGACAAGCGGTATCAATGATTGTTCTCCCTATGGCATGATGGGCAAATGTTCCTAAATCTTCCCATGCAAAGGAGGGAAAAGTCAGTCCTCTATTTCAAAGGTTTTGCCATCTGACCTTAGATTTGCCTTTTTTTTGTATTGGCTTTGAACAGCGTTTCACATCTATCTGGGTTTTTCAATGTTGCCATGCTTACAAGACGTGCACATTTTGCTCCTCTTCGTAATTCATTCCCACTACAGTCTAGCTCACACACAATCAAAGCAGAAGCCCTTCAGAAGCACTAAACCCACTACTAGGTTACATAAAAATGATAGTTCCCATATGTCCTTATAAACACCATGCCAAACTGTATTTGTACTGTATTTACATTGTGTTAACATCTACCAAATTACCAAGCCAGCAGGAGAACATACACTCATTCACATTTCTAAACAAGGCTTATAGTCTGGGTGAACATTTAACTTTTTTTAAGAAGAGAAATGTGTATTAAAAAAATGAAAATTTTAACATAGTCTTGGCCTGTAGTTTCACATTACTTGCCAGAACTAAAACATCTGCATCCTGTGGTATCAGACTACTTGGGGACTTTGTTAATTCAGAGGCAGCTAGACTCTTGGACGGGATTACCCCCAGGAGAGCTTCCTGTTCTCCTGACATTTCACATGGTTCAGAAGAGATTTTAAGCTACCATGACTAAATTATTTCTCTCCTTTACAGTTAAGTTTATTTTGAAGCATACAGTTCTCCAAAACATGGAACCAGGTCCATCAGTACAAGCTGAGCATCTGAAACTATGCTCTGGAAAGTTCCTTTCCTGTCCAGGGATATTTCCTGGCTAGCAACCTTCTGATTTTCCTTGGCCTGGGCTTTCTTTATAGTTAGTAGCTGATCAATCTCAAAACTTGCAATAAGCCATCTTCACTGTAGTTTTTCAGCTGAGCACCAAACCCGAAGTTCACTTTCTGGGGAGAGATAGGAAGTCAGAAGTGCCAAACAGATCAGAGCAATGGTCTATTAAACCTGCCTCTCCCTAACAGCAGCAGCAGAAAGACAAAGTAACTTCTGGACCTCCTGCCCAGGGTCATTAAATCTTTTCCTGGCCTGGTGAACTGGGCAGTAGATTATATTTTAGGCAAAAGGCTGGGATCTTTCCTTTTAATCTGTTCAGTTACAGGCAACACCTCTTATTACTTATAGCTGCACACAGTAGTCAGTAAGATTCATCTTAAGACCTCTGTGAGAAATCTCCACCATTACAGCAAACCAAATCACCTAGCCTAGATGAGAAGCAGAGGCTGAAGTCAGGATACAGTAAAAGTTATCTGTCCTTTAGAGGTAGGTGTTACAGCTTCACTGTGCTGTAGGTTCAGTGGAATTATGGTTGCCTTTTCCAGTATAAAAGAGATGTTTAGCAGGATTTGAGCAGCAAAACATATCAGTGCCCAAACCAGTCAGAGCTGAAAAACCAGAGACCATAATGAGGAGGAAACTGAACCAGACCAGAGGCTGGGGACAAGCAGCTCAGTGGGTCACACTAGATCCTGTTGCACAGACAAGTTACATGACCTCACAGCACTCACTGGTATACAAAAGGGTTCCACAGAATGGTAGGGGTTGGAAGGCACCTCTGGAGATCATCTTGTCCAACCCCCCTGCTTGAGCAGGGACACCTGAGCAAGGGGCACAGGAATGCATCCAGGCAGGTCTTCACTGTCTCCAGAGAAGGAAACTCCACAGCCTCTCTGGGCAGCCTGTTCCACTGCTCTGTCACCCTCACAGGAAAGAAGTCTTTTCTCATATTTAGGTAGAACTTCCTCTGTTCCAACTTGTGCCCATTGCCCCTGTTATTAGTCACTGTTGAAAAGAGTCTAGACCTATCGTCCTGACATCCTCCATTTAGCTATCTATAGGCATTGATGAGATCCCCCCTCAGTCTTCTCTTCTCCAGGCTGAACAAACTCAGGTCTTTCAGCCTTTCCTCATAAGGGAGATGCTCTAGTCCCTGATCATCTTGGTAGCTCTCCGCTGGACTTACTCAAGCAGTTCCCTGTCCTTCTTAAACTGGGGGGCCCAAAACTGGACACAGTACTCCAAATGTGGCCTCACTAGGGCAGAGCAGAGGGAGAGGATAACCTCTCTTGACCTGCTGGCTCATTTTATTGCATCTCAGGATATTGTTGGCCTTCTTGGCCCCAAGGGCATGGTGCTGGCTCATGGTCAGCTTGCTGTCCCCCAGCACTCCCAGGTCCTTCTCAACAGAGCCACTTTCCAGTAATTCAGCCCCCAGCCTGTACTGGTGCATGGGATTGTTCCTGCCCAGGTGCAGGACCTTGCACTTGCTTTTGTTGAATTTCATGAGGTTCCCCCTTGGCCCAGCTCTCCAGCCTCTCCAGGTCTCGCTGGATTGCAGCCCAGCCTTCTGGCGCATCAGCTACTTGTCCCAGCTTGGTATCATCAGCAAACTTGCTGAGGTTACACTCTATCCCATCATCCAGGTCACTGATGAATATGTTGAACAGGACTGGACCCAGCACAGAGCCCTGGGGAACACCACTAGTGACAGGCCTCCATCCAGACTCTGCTCCATCGCTCACGATGATTGGTTCCATGGTGGAACCAATCAGGCAGGCTTTGATCATAGGCTATTTTTTCTTGCTGTCTACTTGTAAGTCATCACACTCTCCAGCTTCCCTTGCACAGCTCACTGGACAGCAGCAGCTTTCAGTCTGCTCCCTTGGGTTTGATCTAAATGGATGGGCAGAAGAAATAAAAGACCTTCTTAAGTGTTGCTCAGCTGTCCATTAAACCTGCAACACCAGAGAAGAAGAGCAGCCATAGGCCTTGATTCTTCATGCACTGACTCTACGTATCATTGTGGACATATGCAAGTACAAATTCATGTCAATTTGTCATAGTCTAAGTACTAGTTTGCAGCTATTATATTGATGGTGGACGTCAAGGCACGATGATGTTTGGAATTCATCACACATGCCTTATTACTTTCTGCTTAATCTTTAAGTTTGAAGCATTTGTCAGATCTAGAACAAAAGGAACACAGATCCCTACTTCCAGGCCAACAAAATTAGAGATGATGATTTTCAGATACTTCAGTTTTGAACTACACATGTATTTGGTAGACAATGCAAGTGAAAAGCTTTGTAGTTAGGAACTTGGGCATAAAACCCAAGGGAGTTCTTGGGTGGTCATGTCCAACTCTCCAGACAGCCATATTTTACACAGAATTTTGGATCATCTCTGCATGCAAGTTCAAGCTCAGGTCTTGGATTTCAACCAGGATTTTGTCTTAGTTTTGTATTTGTGATGGTGATGCCAACACATTCTCATTTTGCTCTTGTAGCTGCATACGTTGATGATATGGCGTGAGCAGAGGCAAGGTATGGTTCAAGAAAATCTTGTGCATGAAGAATGATTTAAGCACGTCTATCAGTGTTAAAAGAAGAAATTACTCATTTTGTTAGGAAAACTATTCTGCATCAAGATTTGTGGTTGTTTCATGCTACTTCAGGATTGAACTGAAAAGCTATATGGGAAGATGCCCTTCCCTTACCCCAGCACCCTGCCTCTCCCTTTTTTCTCCGGGACACTCAGAATCTGATAAAAAAAAATTATTGCAACAGGAGCAGGTGGGACACACACATCCTGACAGCCCCTGGCACACAGGATGGACCGGCTGCATTTCTAAGAACCAGTTCACCCATTCTGCAAGGGAGGAAGCAAGGCACAAGAATTGCCCTGTGGTCCACAACTTATTTATAGCCACAACTGCAGAGCAAGCTCAGGTCTTCCTGGCCACTGGGAAAGCACAGTCTGAGCTCCAGCCATCTGTCTGAGGGTTAGGCAACCTTGATCTCTGCCAGCTCCTAAATGTTAAAGAAAATAGGGTTGTTCTTTTTAATTCCCTTAAAGCTCCTCCTGAGCCTAGATTTAAGTGCCTAACAGTAACATTTCCAAAATGCCTCAGTGATTTGGGAGAACGAGTCACAGTAATTTCATGCAGTCATTGTGGTGAAGACTGACCACTGACCAACTCTTCATATGGAAGAATTTTGGCCACCATCATTCTGAAAGATGGTAGGGAAAGGGCTAATCTCCAGAGAGCCTCAGTACAGCCTTTTAAAAACATCTTAGTAATACTTTGTCATGCACAGCGTCAAAGCTGGAGTTGCTAGAATTAATTCCTCTGGGACATAAATTCTTTTCCCCGAAGTGATATTTAAACTATATAGTCATTGTTTTTGAGCCCAATTCAAGACATTCCTTTTCCCTTAACATATATGCCTGTTCGACCTAAATTTAAGAGTTGTGAGAACTCTGAAAGGCTTGATAAATGTGTCAAACTGTATGTGAAGGAATGTAATAAATTAATCTTGAAGTCAGGGAATGTCCACTACCTAAACTATAGATTTCAGTTAGGGTCACAGAACATCTTAGACAAGTCCAAATCTAGCCTGGAATTTACCTGTGTCTTTTGTGATGAACATATTTCTTAATATCAAAGTGAATCCAGTTTTCTCAACATCTGCCCTGCTTCCCTGAAGCAGCCCTTCCTACACCATGTAAAAAAACCAAACACTGTCTTCCTGGAGCATTGGTGGGGTCTTTCAGCTGAAAGGGCCAACAAAGGGGTCATAAAATGTTGGCATTTAATTTCAGCATAAAAGAGAAATCCCATTCCTCCTCCTTCCACAAAAGCTTTGGGAAGTACTTCAAGACCAGTATTTGCTGCTAGCAGAAGCCTTGTTCCACATAACCTCCCAGGGGAAGTCTCACAAGAGGAAAGGCTCTCCAAGACAAAGACATCTTCCAACCAGCTGGAAAGCAACATGCCTTCCGTAATCTACTCAAGATACCAGGGATTTTGCAGAGCTATGTTACGGATTTGTGCAGTACCCCGTATTACAGATCTCTGGTCTCCAAAGATAATGTGAAAGAAGGGATGAGGGGAAAATAAGTCTACAATGAGGCTTCTGATTTCTGATCTTGCATCTGGCACCCTCATTAGAGTAGCACATAGGAGATCAGACCTCCCCAGCATTGCATACCAGCAGTATCCAGGGATGAGCGAACATCCAGCTGCTTGATTTGCCACTGTCCATACACATATTCCCCATTCAGAGGTGCAGGTAAAAGCTCTTGTTACTCCCTCACTGTCCATCACAGGCAGCATCTAACTGGTCACTCTTAAGCATACAGAGGTGGCCCCTGCCCCAACGCAGCTCACAGTCCTGATGACAGGGAAAGGCAACACAAGTTGCCCAATGTCACATACAAGTTCAAAGCCAAGAACAGAGCCCAGGACCCTTGCTTTGCCATCAAAGCCCTTATACCCTTCACCTGCATGCTTGCTATCACAAACTGACAGCACATAATGCAGATCTGGGGGTGAAGAGTCTTGCACCTGAGCATGTGTGCACATCAAAACCGAGTTAACTTTTTCCTCCTTAGCCCAAGTCTAACCTAGATCACTACTGAACAGAAAATCAGAGACCTCCAAAGACTACAGAAAAGAGAAGCTCTGCTGATGAACTGTTGGTTCAGTAAAGAAAAGGCCTTAGCACCTCTGGCATGAAGGCAAAAAAAAAATAAAATGTGGAGCATAAAAATAAATGGTCACAGAAGACTGGCTTGGCAAGGACTCCACACCAGCTGAGCTGCTCTGACATCTGGGAGCCATGAGTGCCTCAGATCACGGTCTCCCAGATATGCACACAACACCATGAACAAAGCATTTCAAAGCAAAGGGTAAGGTGGGGGCAAGGCTGGATTTACTTACTGGCAGCATCCAAATGTGCTGAGAGAGGGGCCAGGAAACCAAACCAGTCAGACAGGACTGCCAGTTATCACTCAGCAGGCAGGCAGGGAGCTACCTCGCAGCACATAGTCCACTTCCATCAGGGTCTCCGTTCCTTCATTAGCACAGCCAGGCTTGCTGCAAGGAGTTAGTAGTGACCATCAGTTAACTACACTAAAGCTGGTCTCCTCAACCTACTAAGCCACAGTCCTTGCCCAGATCTAGGACTACTATAGCATAACTTTCCTACCCTCCACCACCTTGGAAAAGAAGTAAGAAGATGTGGCATCATCAGTATTGCCTTTGTTGCTGGGTTGAACTTTGCCATTGCCTGTTCTTTGCTCCTCACCAAGAACATCCTAGAAACAGCTGACACTGAGCAGACAGAGCCAGCACCAAGCATAGGAAGGTCTAGCACAACCATGGGCCGTCTTGAAAGACAAGGGGCAACCATCAGGAATAGAAACTACAGGCATTTTACTTTCCACACACACAAACACCACATTAGAAAATTTTCTGGAAAACAAGAAAAAAAAATCCCCAACTTTTTCTGCTCCTTAAAAACAGCCAATGCTTCCCAGACAGGGAAAGGTGAGCCGTGTGTTAGTCAACACCAAAAAAACCAAAGTAACTTGAATGACAGATACACATTTTGGCACACAAATTACCTCTCCAGACAGCTTCTGCAAGGCCTAAGCAGCTCAACAAGCATGTGAAGACCAAGAAAATTTCAAGTGGTAATGACCTACGTTGCTCTGACTTAGGTCAAGCTTTCCTAGCCTGGCTACTTCCATTAACACTGACTTCGGCTTTGCCTGCAGCCTGTCATTGAAACCTTCCATCATGCTGCTCGTTTACCTGCAAGGGAATATGCCTTTGTGGTCATATGTTAGCTTAGGCTTCAGACAGGCTGGGGTGAGCTCCCACCCCAGTCCACCACTTGCGCCCTGTAGTAGTCCTGCACCTTCACTTGTGTAGTCAGGCAGTAAATACATTAGCAATCTACACCATTCTGGCTCAGTTATGACAAGGGCCATAAAAAAATGAAGCTATGAATGCATCGGAGTCTTCAAATCTCTCCCTTCCTCCCCATTCTGCCCTAGGCTTCTGTTTTGTTTTGTTCCCCCCCCTCCCCTTTCCTGGGAAATGTGATGAAGGAGGGTGGAGTGGCTCGGGCTATGTACAAATATTCAGACAGTCTCTTAGCAATAAATGGATCTCAGTCAGTTCTATTATCTGTCTGGCTGTGGCTCCTATTATCTGCTGTGAATTGTAGCAGCGATCTCTGGAACAGCATTCAGGCACCATCATTACTAACTTCCACACCCTCCAAAGACCACACTGTAACAAGGCATGCTGGATAATACTTGCCATTACAAGAGGGAACATAAAGGATTCAAGCTATGACTAACATAGTAAAAGGCTCTGCATGAGGCTTTACATTCATTGACCCTCATTTGTTATTAAAGAAAATTCTAGGTTCAAAACATAGACCTGCATTTTATACAGCACATCAGCTGGTTTACACAAAAAGCTGGTTTTGTCCTGTTCTTGCTCACTCCCCTGCCACTATCCTAAATCTTCATGGAAGACTGCAGCTGGAGATCAGGGAAGGCACAGCACAGGTCTGCCTGGAGCCTATGGTCCCCAAATGGGGACCGTAAGCCCAAAGCGGCGAGCTTGTCATGCCTGACAAAGCAACCAGGACCCTGCGATGCACCGCTAACAGGGACACCGCAGGGAGCGCCTAGCAATTCAGGGCTGAAAGCCTCCAAAGCAGCACTCAGATGGCTTCTTGTTAGGAATGGGAATTTTGGGATCCAAACCCACATCTGACTTCCTCGTGTTTTTCACAAGCCCTCCAGTTCATTTGGGGCCCATGCTGAAAAGCCTAGATTGAAATCTAATATCCTTCCCCAGGGTAGGATGAGGGTTTTAAGAGAAAACTGCTTAGGTCTCCCTCCCATAGCCAGCAAGGCAAGGCCGCAAACATTAACTCCACCAAAGCTCATTTTCTTATGGGTTTCTACCTGGCAGTGGATTGGTTTCAGCCTCCCGGGCACAGAAGTTCTAAGCAGAGGCTTTCCTGAAACCGGGATATTTCAAAAGCCTTCCTCTCCTGCACAGCTTCCCTGGTGCTTTTCTCACTTAGACACCTATTTCCTAGCAGGGCTTAATATCTGACTATTACCCTTCATTCAGCATGGCTGAAAAATTAGTCATCAACCTAAAAAGTTATTAGGAAACACTTGATACTATGATTGCTTTCCTGTGGAATGAAGGAAAAAGAAGAGGTGGGGGAAGGGAAGGTGAGTGAACCCTTGCACTTACAGTCAGGAAGGCTTTTCCAGCACAGGCACAGCTCTCCCAGGGAACTTCAGCCCACAGGAGAAGACCCCAGCTTAGCACAGCTGCCCACACTGCTGATAGCCCAGAGGTAGCTGGCAGAGACTGCCTTAAATAGAGCTGCTGCTCCCTGCAGCCATCTCTCCGGGCAGCACCACCCATGGCTAATGCAGTCCAGCTGAAAGTCATTTCTCATCCAGCAATTGCTCACAGGCCTCAGCTGGGAAACGCAGCCGGGTGCTTCTCTCCGGTCTGCCCGTAGGCATTTGGGTGCAGGAGCAGGGCTGGCTGCCGTCCCATCCATGTGCAAAGCAGCATCGGGATGGGGTGAGCAGCCAGTTTTGAAGCATCATGCCACAGGCTGTGAAGCCCAGGGAAGGGCTGGGGGTGAGGGAAGGAGCATGAGGGATGATCTCCACAGGGTTTGCTCAGGTTGGGGACTTGCAGCTGCTGCCACCAGCAACACCTTTTATCATCTCTGTGTGTCCCCATGGGGAGTTGCTTAGGCAAAGTAGCCCAGTGCTGTTGTCCTGCATCCTCAGATGGCTTGTGGCCATCCCAAACTGCTGTCACAGGCCACCCTCTGCTCTTGGCACCACTCCTGTGCAGCACCCTGGGAGCTCCTCCAGCTCTGCAGATGGTGTGATGTGTAAACCTGGGCTGGAGAGAGTGAATGGTGCTGGAAGAAGGGAAGAGTTACAGTGGGAAGATATGGAGGAAAAGTGGGACCGCTGAAAGAGGCTGCATGGGATTGGCCACAGTCACAAAAAGCATGGAAGAACAGAATGTTACAGCTCTTCATGACCATTTTCACACCATGCACAGTCTAATTCAAGTCATCTCAAAAGCCAGGGTGGAGGCAGAAGTAACCTGTTGATGAAAACCAAGAACCAACAGCCTGGAAAAACACAACATCTCCTTAGGCAAGATTTTTTGCAAGGCAGAGCACAGCCATTGTATCTACTCATTCACCCCACTGCCCTACAGCTGAAAAGGCATTTGCTGGGAAGGGGCTGCTGCTGGCTAATAGCCCTCGTGCCCACAGCAGGGCTGGCTGGAGCTGGCAGTCTAAAAAGCTGCATTTTAAGTGGCTTTCAGGCAGGCAGTGCCAAACATTTGCAGAAGATGTTTTGAGAAGGAAAAAAGAAAAAAATTCCCCCCCATTTTTATGGTAATAAAAACATATTTGATTTGTATACAGTTCATATGCTTCATAAAAATGCTAATTACTCTCCCAAACAGAGGAGAAAGCAATTTTTTGCATCCCACCCTTCCCCCTGCACTACCCTTTATACTTTTATGACGCAGCATTTATTTAAGTCGGAATTGTGCCCAGCTCATTCTGCCTTTCACATGGAGCATCCTCCCCTCTCTTCCCACTCGTAAAAAAAAAAATATAATAATAACTTGCAAATTTATTTCAGTGGAAATTTGGAAAAACATTATGAAGGAAAAATAAAACCTCCAAACATAAAGCACATAAGGGCTCCAACACTGCTCCCCCTCCCCTTCCACAACTTTTTCCTTTGGTGCATACATTTTTCCAAGGTCACCTCAGAGGCTTTTCCTAGTTGGCTATTAAAACAAAAAAAACGCCTGCCCCAAGAAGCGCATGAAGCCATCGCTGTGGCTTGGACTGTTTCCCTGTGTGCGGATGCCACGGGACAAGAAGCAGGGGGAGGGGGTGGGGACGGGGGGGGGCCTGATATTTTTCCAAGACTTTTTCTCTCACCAGAGGAGGAGGATGAAGATGGAGTGATGAGTGAGGTTCCGTTTGTCCGGCAGCGTGAGTCACTCAGCAGCAGTTTCCGATACACACTTTTTTTCCCCTTTTTTCTTTCCATTACAGAATTTGGTGTCATTTATTCCTTCCTCCTTCTCAAGAAAATAAAAAAAAATGTAATCCCGCTACCGTTATGTCTAATTTATTCTGGGAACTTGTTTGAGGATGCACCAAACATGGTGGGGGAAGGGTGATTTGAAACACAATCCAAAATATAATCGGCTCTGGAAGCTTTTAAAGAGACTCCTTTAAGGCTGTGCCAAACCTTAAAGAAGGAAAATACTTCCACTAAATCCCTCCCACCATGAATGGGACCCTGTATGTCTGAGGCTTTTTATTGGCTGCATGGTTTTGGGTTGTTGGTTGGGGTTTTTTTATATCAAAGATGTTACTCTTTCAAAAAGGGTCTGAGCTCTGCGGCTTTTCGGCAGGCAGTGAATTCTTGCTCCTCGGGCATGCAGTGATCTGACACAGCCCTCCCCCACACTGGGTCGGGTTCTCATGCTAAGATCTGGCTCCTGGAGCTTGAGCTGCTGTTTTTTTCTGGAAGCTGTTTTTTCCCCTCTTCACCCTTTAAAAGCAAAACTAAACAGAACTAAACCCTTAAAAAGAAAAAAAAAAAGAAAAAAAAAAGGAAAAAAAGGAAAAAAAAAGGCCCAGCTTCACAGGGCCCAGAAACCCTGGCTGGCCTCCCTATGACTGAAATATCCCCATCTTCTGCAGGCAAGGGTTGGTGCCACCCATGCAACCTCCATCAGCAACTCTGCAGCCAGCCAGCACCCAGAGGTGAGGCAGGAGAAGGCCCCATCAGTGGGCAGAGGATGTACACAGGACATCACTGTCAAGACCACCCATCAACGGTTCTATGAATGACAAGTGGCCATGCATAGCCATATTGCCTCTTATCTCCCACCAAAATAACCCCATTCAGTCTTGCTCCGAATCTCAAATGAGAAAATATGAGCTGTCCCTCCACTGCAACAGAGTTGGAACCGGCTTTACATGGTGATACTACCTATCCCAGCACTAAACCGGTCCCCTGCATTGGTAGAGAGCAAGGATGATTGCAGGATTCATCTATTTGTGTTGATGGAAGGGTACTTCAGGAAGCTCTGGAAGCAGTTATGTTTTATCTAGAACAGGAGGTCCTGCTGCCCTGTAGAACTTTCATTCCAGCTACACTTAAATCCAGGTCTGGAAATGCATACCTCTATAATTTCTTTCTTGCAATGATTGGCATTAATTCAGCCTCACAGCCTGTGCAGTATTTAATCCTGATTGTTTATTCTTTCAGATGCCACATTTAGCTTCTGCTCCTCTGTCCAAGTCTCAGTCTCAGCTCCACCGGTCCACTTTGTGCAGAGAGAGTAAACAGGAAAGCTCAGCAGCAGGGGAAGGCAGCACTCTAGGAGCAGCAGTCTCCTTTCCCAGTTCAAAAGACACAGGGGAAAGGCTGCAGGGAAAATAACTGGAAGTTTGGTTGGAGTGAGCCCTGTTTCGTCTGAATCCAGGCACACACCAGAGACAAAGAAGGGACCTTTATCCATTGACTAGGAGGTCAGGGACCTCAAGGCATCCTGCCTACAACAGACTCATTCTTCACATGTCATGAGCAACTTCTCTTCCGCATTTCAACTTCTTCTCTAGTGCAATCTAACCCAAAATTGGTAAGGCCCATCCTTGTACCACTGACTTTTCTAATACAGACTGGAAAGCCAGACAGGAACCCTGGCATCCTGACAATGTTTTCTGTTTAATTAATATGCTTCTCATAAGGGACAGCTGCAGTTCAAATATTTTATCATTGTTTCTCCTCCTTCCCCCAGAGGAGCATGTGCTCTTGGACTGCACCAGCAGCAGCTACGTGCAAATGGCTGCAGCAGAAGGAAGCTGGCTGTAGCCAGACCTTTCCTATCTGGGCACTGGGTGACTGCGGAGAGCACGGCCTTGCATCTGCCCAGCTCATGGAGTGGCACAGGTCGCGCTGTGTCCCGGACCAGGCTTTGTGCCATGTGCCATGCCAACCACTGACTCGCTTTTTTCTGCTTGGCCACTTTTAAAACAGTTGGTTATTTGGTGCATCAAAGCAATCTTGGAGACCCCACGAGAAATACTCCCACTCAGTCCTGATTTCCTGTTTACAATGTCATTTTGGGATATGCTTCCAAGCCACTGTTTAATCCTTTTACTCTGCCACATTGATTTTGAATCATTCTAGTTTAAGTGTTATGAGTACCAAGACAAATATTTTTCATGAGTCTCAAACCACAAGTATCTTTATTGACCTTATTTTTAATTTCATCACAAATAATCCCAAGTTTAGCTTGACAGGATCCATCTTCCACAAGGTACCAGAGGCCTGATTAAGAACCAGCCTTGTGAAAGCAGCCATTTAATGGGATTTCAAGGCAGCTTTTAAAGGAATAGGTTCAGACCTCCTACCCCACAGTAAAAAAGGCATATAATCCCCTCCAGGAATGCAACACTAACTGTTCTGGAAGAGAACTATGCTCATCCAGCTTGATATTTCTTATGCATTAGGTTTCAGTACCTGCCAAAACATGATTGGCATTTCCCAAACACACATAAACATTATTTATTAAAGGAAATTGGAGTCCCTCCCCTGAACAGCCAGGGGATTCTCAGTCTAAATAGAGCACAACCCAAGCGAAATGCTAGCACTGTGGACTCCAAGCACTGCCACATCCATCCACAGCTTTGCGGCTATTTGCAGCTCACGACAAGTTCAATACAAACTGAACGGCCAATTTTCTACACACAGGAATACCATGGGATTTTCTGTAAAGGCAACTTGCAGCAGAAAGCTCAATGTATTTTTATTCCCCATTTGACAAAAGTTGTGATTCAAAGCTCCGGCATGACCCAGTGGAGTGTGTTTTTTGAATCTGTGGAGGAACACAGTTTAAACATCTGAAGTTAAAGGGAAGAAAAAGAAGCCAACCTCACATCAGGCTTTGTGTGCCAAACCTCACCATATAGACATGTGCAATTATGGAACTTCATGGAATATATTTTTGCTAGAAAGAGAAATGGATAAAGATTACCTGGGATTCTGAAGAGCCTCACAGATGGATGCAGGATCATAAGCAAATAACCCACTGAGTGGGGAAAGACAACCACAGTGCTCAGTTTAGGTGGCAATCGAAGTCCAAGTTCTCAAACAAGTATCATAAAGGGGGTATCCACATGCAGTGCTTGCCAGCATGGTTTTTTTTAAGCACTGATTATACCTGGAGGCAGCAGACCATGTGTGTCTTGCCGTACATTTGATGTTACTGGCATGAATCTGCTCATTCATTCCCAGGAAAAAAAAAAAATAAATATTTTTTTACAGTAGTGTGTTCTAATCTAAACTTCTCTGGCTTCCTCCTAAAATGTCAGCACTTCTGGTCAACTGCTCAGTATCACCAAGAGAAAGCTCGCAGCCCAAGCGCCCACATCTCACCCCCCGCGGAGCCCTGGGACAGACAGGGTTTCTTCAGCCTTCATTGCGTTCCAATGTGCTCACTCATACAGTTGTTTGTGACCTTTTTTAGGTTTGCTTTTTTCCCCCCTGATCCTCATGAACCCATATTATGAGTCCAAGGTCGTTATCAACTATGTCAATTATACAATGGCTGAGCAGCTGCTCCCCCTGTTGCTGGCCTAATAGTGCCATGTTGAAGTAGCCAGCAGAATTTCTTGTGCCGTTTAAAATTTGCTATATCATGAGTTTCCTTTCAATTGCAAAAGCAGAAAAACAGCTTGGGTACTTTTCCTCCTACATCTTTACTTCAAGCTGCTTTTACAGTCCTCAGTAGATCCTTCAGCATCTCCTGCCTTAAATACATATCCCAAGAGGAATAAAGGGGAATTTAACAAAGAACAATTTTTCCCAGATGCTACCCAAAGTCATCTACAAATGAAAAGATAGGAACTGCTTTAAAATAAACTCTATTGGAGATTTTTGGCTGTGGGAGTGTAGGGCATGTGGCCATTCACATGTTATGAAGTGCTGTACTCAGTACTAAAATACAACTGCTTCAGGATGAGAACTCAGAGGCAGCTTACTGGTGCAGAGCAGCAACAGATAAATGTTTGACTACAGAAAGCAGAGCAGAATTTAGCATGCAGCTGAAATGAAAGGGGGCTTTTCTTCACCTTGATAAATTTTACAGCAGTTTAGATAACTCGAGGGAGGTAGCCCCAACAACAAACTATCACAGTTATCAGTGATTTCCTCTTGTGTGCGCAGGGTGAGGAGTGTGGTATGCCACATCCCACCGCGTAGGAAGTGTTAACAAGCACTGACTTTTTAATGGCAGGCATATAGCTAGCAAATATCAAGAAACCTCTTACCCTTTCACATCTTTTGCTTATTTTTTCCTCCTCCTTCTTCTCAAAAGATGAAAGAAGGTAGCTGAATTCACAAGGGGGGGACCTCCTCTGTGACTTCCCTTGCAAGGTGACAAACAGCAGCACCACTGGGAAACACCCACCTGCCAAATCTAAAGTTTGTGGAGGAATCTGCTTCAGTGCCTCTCTTATGTAATGCTGTACATGACGTTGTACAGAACACCACAGTTGTCCTTTAGTCTGCACATCAAGTGTTCATAAATGTCTCTCTCTTTTGCTGAAGAGCTACTGGCCTCCTCTACTTCCCATTCCCAATTTCTACCTTGCAAAACTCTTACTGGGGTCTGAGTCTAAAACTGGGTTCTTCCTTACTGAGTATTATACCAGCAAGGAAAACCAATGGGCCAATTTATTGTCTTGTTGATGCTTGCGCAATCTTATCTCTGTCCCTATCTTTGCTGTGCCCCCTCTTACTGTACAAATGAGGACAGAAAGCAAATTAAAAAACCCTGCCATTGTCAGTGCGGCCAGCAGCTATGACTCAGAACACACAGAAGCTGCAGATCTGGTGAGTAAGATGGAGCTTTTTTTCCCCTCACACCCCCCCCCCCCCCTTTTTTTTGTAATAGTCATGTTAAAGACTAGTAAAACTTCAAAGAATTTTACTTTTTCTCAAAATTACGGTATGATTAAGGATTTCTGCTATAGCCACCTTTTCAGCTAACTCCAGTAATAGATGAGGTTCTCCATACTGCCAGTTTTGCATGGTCTAAGCAGCTCCAGAAGCTTAAACACCTTGAAGCCCTTAGGGTTTGCACATCTGGGCTTTAACCATGCAAAATCCAGAACTCTTGATGTCTTCAGACTTTGAGAACTTCCTGCTTAGGCCAGGGGGATGCTGTCAAAATAGACGACTTTACTGAGTGACTCAGTGCTGCTTTCAGGCCTTGCCAGAAGCCAAGTACAGAGTCATGAGGAAAACAAACAGAAGTTACTGAAGCATTTCAGAGTTTTCAGAAAAGTTTGGTTCAGCTTTAATTCCAGTAAAGCTCAGAGAAGGATGTAGCAGAAAAGTACTTCCTAACCAAATGCCCTATGCAAAGGCTCTTAACAGAGAAGCATGCGTAAATTTTACAACAGTTTTACATTCCTGGTCAGGACCTGCAAGGTTCCACATCCAGATGATGGGAAGGACAATGCACATACGCAGCACACATTAAAACACCCTGTAGATACCACTCAAGTTTTACCCTCAGTTCTACTCCTATGGCCAACAGACTTCCCTGGAATTGTGTGTTTCAGAGCACAATTCAGCCTCTTTTGTTGTTGTTGTTGTTTTAGAAGCACTATAATCACTTTATGGAAGAGCCTGGCAGACACCAAAGACTGCACGCACACAAGCATGCTTGCTGGGAACTCTCCCCCAGGAATGCTCGGCTTGGATCTTGCCAGCTTTTCAGATAATTCAAACAGTATAATACCACTTTTGAGAACAAAATAGACCAAATATATTTAAGGAGAAAAACAAAGCTAAATTTGCCTAAAGGTAGAGGAAAAAAAGTTAAATCCCAGACATGCTCGCAAAATACTTCCACGCCAAAGACTATCTTGGGTCTGTAGTCACACACCTCTTTGTAGGTTGTTTGTGATTAACATCAATTTGATACTGGGGAAAGGAAACCATCAGATACATCATCAGCTTCTTCCCTCCTGCCTTCTTTCAGAAGAAGTACCTTCGCTCGAAGTAGGACAGCAAAGCAATAATATAATCACCCCCACCCCAAGCGTGTGATAATGCCACAGTGGAATATAGTATGACAAAAATGTTGATATGCCACACACAAAAAAATGAATTTAACCTAATCTGGGCCAAAGAACACTGAAATATCTTCTTCATGACAATACAGTTATCGCTGAATAGCAGAGGGAAGTTCAAGTCCCTAAGTCCTGCTACAATGATATTGTTTTGACTTTAACCTTTTAAAATTTCTTTTAAATATAACTGCCTACTTCATGGGGTTTGTGACGCTGCAATTTGGAATAATTCAGCCAGCCTACTATTTATTTTCAAACCATGTATTTCATATACATGTATACACAGAAACTCAAATCCATCTTAATGAGAAATCCCTAGTCTTTAAAATTACCAAGAAAGCTACACAACCATACATGGAGCTCTAGCCTACAAACCCAGCAAGAACAAAGGCTCTGCAGCTGTTTGCAGCTGTAGCACCTAGAGTCACAGCCGATTCCAGGGTCTGGCCACGTGCTTAGCCCACCTCCTCCCTTCAAGTCACCAACACCATAACATCCCTTGGCCCACACAGCTGCAGAGGAAGGGTGGTCATTGCCCCTTCACAGACTTACCTTGATCAACAGCCTATCTGCAGGCTGGTTAATCCTAACAGATGGAAACCAGTGATAATTTACCTTAATAGCAAGTTGATGTCTTTAAACACAGCTGTGACAGGGTCTCTCTGATTTTCAGCAGTACGGCATATCTCAGATGCTCAGATGTTCCGTCTTTACAGTTATTCAGAGCAGAACAAGCATTTATTTTCCCCTCATAATTAAAAAATTTAAAGTCTCCTATTCTTCAAACTAGTTAATGAAGCAACTTGTAAGTTCTCTGAAAAATCCACGTGACATGCCAAGTCCAAGGGTTACAAATTTAAGGAAATTGTTAAGCTATCTTCCTTACGCAGGACAAGAGGAGTTAACTCTGGCTTTTTACACAAAATAGAGCCTCTGATTCATCACTGCGCCAACTGACTAGCACAGTAAGACCAATTTAGGCAGTTCTAACAGACTACAAACCCCAAACCAAACAGTCAATAATATTTGACCAAAAACCTGAGTTTCGGAGGGGGATTCTGACCCAGCCGTAAAACAGCAAATGCAAGTTCCTCAGTTGGTGGTTGTAAGGTCACACTCCTCTCATCAAACTCACTGGAGATCCAGAAGACAACTTCAATGTGTTCTCCCAATTAAATAGCTCGTTTGGATCTAATACGACGTTTATTGACTCCTGGGCCTGTATTGATTCTGAATAGTCTACAGCTCAGGTTTAGTAAATGCCTTGGAGATAAATCAGCATGCAGGTAATAAACTGCAGATCACATAAGCAAACATTACTTAATTATATTCCTATTAATATATTGAGTCTGTAATGAATTTTTGAGGCATTTAATTATCAATTTGACAAGATAATCTAGGGGTAGTTAATGATGGACCGGTAAATTGTTAAAAAAATACAGATACTTAATAAGTCTCCTAACTGACACTGAATTAACTTTCGTTAGCTGTCTGGTTAAATAGACAGCAGTTAATTACAGAGTGCTTAAACAGTCTCACAGTTTTAATATATGACCCTCTTTGCTGTGCAGTAAGCATGGAGCAGGAGACACAGGGTTTTCTCCATGTATTTCCTTCAGATGGCTGAGTTACCTGCTGTTGCAAATGCTTTGTCCTCAGTAAGATTCAGCAGTTAGGCCTTTCTTATTTACAAATGCAACGAACCACTCCCTCTCTTTAGTGATCAGAAATTGTGTGTTTTAGTCCCTGCAGGATTAACAACAAAAGGGGAATATGTTCCTTGCAGGAGGGGTAACTCTTTGGAAAAGGAAGTGGTCACCATGAAGCTCCGAGTGGTCCCCGGGCAGGCAGAGATACCCATTAGACATCCTGGCCAGCCATGGATATCTGAATATTGCTGTCTAGATATTCATGTATATCCAGGAAATGCTTCACCCAGTGCTGAAACACATCTCCTTCTTTGGATAAAATCTGACACTTCACTGCAACAACTGGTTCAGCACTGACTCATACAAAGATGATCACTTGCCATAGTGTTTTGGGAGCATTAAAAAAAAAGGCAATTGAGCCAGCAAAGGCAGCACCAGAGACATGCATTAACAGTTCATTCCAGAGGTTAACGAATAAGGGTAACAAATATTAATAGCTGTGACACCTTCTCTAGGAATAGCCTCAAGCTGCACTGAGGAAGCGCAGCTTCCTCGAGCTGGGTAAGTCTTGGCAATGGTTGGTTTGAAATGTAAAACACTGTTGCTAATCCCAGGTTGTGCATGAATAAAACATTGTAGATTCTTAATCAGCTGGAGAAAACACATGCAGGTCCTTTAAGAAGAAGACATTTCAGGAAGTAGAAACAATGTTGTTTGACTCCAGGAGTTCAGAGGCCCCGAGTCATCAGGCTCTCCTGTCATTAGCTTAAAGAGAAAAATTCAAGTGCTGGTTCTTCTAATTTATTTACTTTGAGGAGCCTTTAAGGATCAAGCTTTTTCCCTCAGTAATTATGCAGCCTAAAAGCCCTTTCTCCAAAAATAAATAAAAACATTCATGCAATAGCACAAATCCAGGAAGAAGGGCTTTAAAAAGCCACCAAATTTTATCAGACTGAAAAACTTAAAGGAAAAACCCCAGGGACCATTACTCAGCCAGTCATTTGCATGACATTTTGCTCTTAAAGTCACTAGGAGCTGTGGTAGCGTTAAGTAGCAGGGTTAGTGGGCAGAGTCCTTCCATCACAGCCTCCTTAAGGTACAAATTCAGGGGAGACA
This sequence comes from Phalacrocorax carbo, assembly GCF_963921805.1. Taxonomy (NCBI): domain Eukaryota; kingdom Metazoa; phylum Chordata; class Aves; order Suliformes; family Phalacrocoracidae; genus Phalacrocorax; species Phalacrocorax carbo. The sequence continues at coordinate 38,390,317 of NC_087519.1, read as the reverse complement.
AACCCTCAGACTGGGAACAAAGAAGTCACAAGGAAATCTTTGTCTCTAGCTGCTTTATTTAAGTTATGTCATGTTCTTCAGAGGCCAAGAAAGACCAAACAAGGTAGTGGCAAGGCACATCATCTCCAACTTCAGCCACAGGAGAATAATAGTTTTCTGCCACCTCTGGTTTGCCAGCTGGGCTTAGGGCAGCTTAGACACCTGAGGAGTCTCTGGGGGCTGCTGAGGTCACCACCATCTTCAGCTCAAGCAGAGCTGCTTAACTGTTCCTGCAGACTTGTTCTCCCCAGGAAGGCATGAAAAGCCATAAGGAATCCTTGCCATCTCCAAACCTGGTGTTCCCAGGTGTTGCCCAGCTCCTCTCAGACTCATCACCGATTTCTCATCCACCAATCAGTGACCTCCCTAAGAGGTACCTGGTCATTTTAGGGCAAATCATGGTAAGACCAGCATCTACACTGATATCTCCTCTTCAGAGAGCAGTAGTTGAGGCTGGAAAGTACGCACAGCCAGAAGATAGGACCATGGCTGATTCACAGACCATTCTCTCAACAGGGCAAAGAGGGAAAGCAGAGCTGAGTTTAACCCTTTGCTTACTGAAAGAGAAGGCAATACTTTCCCTGTGCTGACACTAAGCTAGAGGAGTTTACTGGCAGGGCTGTGATCTGCAGGATACTTGCTCATGCCCAGTTGTTTTGGGCACACCATTAGAGAAAGAGTTTTGCCAGAGATGTTGTCAGATTTACTACCAGCTCCGCATGAGGAACTCAGCACATGCATCACCAATGTGCTGTGGTGGTTTTCAAAAGCCACTTTTGGTCCCAGCACTCCTTGGGATGTTCTGAAACAGGATCTCACTGCATGCCAAGAAGCACAAGCGCAGCCTATGGTGTTTCTGGGCTGGCTGGTGATGGATTGGTTGGTCATGGCACGCAGCTATGCTGTGGCCTGGGAGATCAGCTCACAGCTGTGGCCCTCTTAGGATCCTCGGCCAGTGCTGCTGTGGCCCAGGACCAACTTCAAACTGTTGTCCTGCTCGCCAAGACCTCTACTTCCTCTGACCTATCTCTGCAGGCTCCTTCTCTGTGTTTTTTCCCTCAGAGCGGGCAAGGTGCTCCCATTGCCCCAGGGTGGGCAGCTGCTCTGCCCAGCTGGGGCTGCAGAGGCAGGCTGTGGGTGCTACCAGCCCTTCATCTCTCTTCCCCAGCACGGATGAGCGCTCCAGCCTCTGCAAATCCCTCCTCCTCTTGCTACAGCCGGTTGCCGGGGTTTCTCTTTGGCTGCTGATTTTGGGCCCAGCTGCAGGAGGGCTCTGCTCCAAGACAGGCTCAGCTGGGCTAGCACAATGGGAAAACAAAGGCCCGCTCGCTGGGGATCTAAGCCTTTTCAGCCCCGTTTCCTTTTCCGATGCTTTCATTTCCTCTGAGCAAAATGCTGCTAAAAGGAGGACAGTGCCGCTGTGGCTGCTGCCATAGGCATGGGGACTTGGATGTCACTAGCTGCTTCTTCATCTGGGTCAGTGATTTCAAAGGGGCCTTCACTCAGCTCCTGCCTTAGACATAATATTTCTTCTAAAAAGGCTCACACAGGCAATTGGTAGACACCTGACATCACTCTACCTTAGAAGCAGCCGTCTTTGCCTGGCCCATGTTCCTACAGCAGATGCCAGCAGAGGTGCTGGACATCCCGGGGATGCGCGCGGGTGAGACAGGGCCTAACAGAGGCTTCCTGAATTTTGGCATTTGCTCTGCAGTGTTCAAGACACCCAGCAAACCTAAGGAAGCATTTGGGGAAGTCAGGAGGAACAGGGGTAGTTCGTGCTTTGGCAATTGAGGCAGGGGGTGGAAAAGGGGAGGAGGGAATGAATGTGGATTGATTTATAGCATGGCTTTACTGCCACTGCCTTTGACACCGAGGGGCTAGGGGAACTCTTTCTGTCGGAGAAGGGGAGGCTGCATTAATTTAAAAGTTTTTTTTGCAGGTGACAAAGTTATCCTTGCTGGGTAAACGAGAAGATGATAATCTGTGCATTTGCTAAAGAAAAAAAATTAATATTCCCTGCCCTTACAAGAGCTTTTAAGTTAAAACAAACCAAACTGAACCACGTCCAGGAGACTTCCTAGAGGTGGGGTTCCTCGGTGACTGATACCTCCCCAAAGACAGACAGACCTGTGGGTGACTCCATCACGTCCTTAGGAGAGCTGTAATCCCTCAGAAGGCTGCCCCTCCCCCCCGCCCCCGCCTCAGCCCACGCGTGCTCCCCGCCCCCTCCGTGGAGGCTCCCCGTCCCGCTTTCCCCTCCCGCGGCCCGTCGCTCCCACGCTCCCGCGCCCGGGCCGGTGGGCGGCCCCGCTCCCGCCGCCCCCGCCGCCCCCCCGGCCTGCGCCGGCCCCGGCCGGTCGGCAGAGGGCACTCGGCGAGAAGGATTGCCGGGGGGCCGGCGGGGAAGGGGCGGCCGGCCCCGGCCGGGGGGAGCCCCCGGCGGGGAGGCGTCCTGCAGGGGTAGGGGGGTGGGCCCCGGCCGGGCTGGGCCGCAGGCAGCTGAGCCGCCCCATCTGTGCTGCGACGGCCCCGGGAGGCGGCGGGGGGAAGGCGGCGGGGTCTGCGGTGCGGGTAGGCGCAGCGTGCTGCGAGGGGCTGCCGGAGCCTGGCATCCCGCTGGAATCACCCCGGCCTTTCTCCAGGCTCCCCCTCCCGGGGCGTTGCCACCGGGACTCGGTGTCGCACGGCTCGGATGCGATGGAGGAGGGAATTGCACCAAATGACCTAAACACCAGCTCGGGTACTCTTCTTTGGCCTGGCCTGCTGCAGGACCCAATGCGCTCCTGGGACGTGGCTCACTTCCACCCTGGCCAACCTGGCTCACCCGGGGAGACCGAGCTTCTGAAGGCAGCACTTTCCCCTGTTTCTGCCTGTCCCAGAAGTGCGATGGTTTCTTTTAAAATGGGGAATGAATTAAGAGCAAAGGACATGTGTGTTTGGGTGGAAAAAGTCACAGAGGCCCCAACATAAAGGCACCAGACACAGAAGTAAGCAGTGGGGTCCTCGGCCAGCCCAGCCAAATGGCTCCTAAGCACGGATCTCCTCCAGAAGAGGAGAGGGATGGAAACAAAGCACCTCTGGGAAGGAGTCTGGCAATGTGACACCTTTTTTCCCCTCTCCCACCCACCTCACGAGCCTCCATCCTGTGATCTGCTCACTGAACAGCCACCAAGGATTGTGGGAGATGGGGATTTTTGGAGCCGCAGCACCCTCCCACTGCCCCTTGACTGCCTTTGGCCAGGACCCCCATTTCTGGGGGATCCACCCCCTTCCAGCCTGCAGAGCCCTCACCACCACTGGCAAACATTTGCTTCATTTCAAGTTGCACCAAGTGACGTGGGCTGTGTTGTTTGAGCTCGGAACCCTCCTTGGCCCATTGGTTCGCATTCTGCACCCCCTCCCATGGAGGGGAACCGGCCAGCCCTGCCTGGCCTCAGCACCTCCAGCGCAGGAAGGCAACTCACGGAGATGGGGTGGCCAGAAATATCATATACAGCTATGCTGGGGGTAGCGAAAGGGTGTACATAGGTCCATGGGGCACTAGAAGCACCTGGTTCCAATGTGCACAGGAGTTGCAGGGGGCTGCAAGCCAGCAAAAAAGGCCCTTCCTTTGAGCCCCTCTAACCACGAACGGCAGGAGCGGCACGCTGCTGGAAGTGACTGGTTTGCTCCAGTAGCCTCTTTACAAGCACCAAGGGACAGCTCCTCAGAGACCACTGGGTTTTTAAAAGGCCACTTATAAGCTTTAATACTGTGCTGGGGGAGAGGGTAAGGAGAAGGGGGGAGTCAGGGAGGGGTAGTTGCATTGCCTGCTTAGGACTTAAAGCTGTAAACCTCTTCTTCCCTTGCTCATTGCTGGGACGTTTTTATTGGCGAGATGAAGGGAGACAGAGCACAGCTCCACAACTTGCTCTTCTTCTAGAGGTTAATGACCCAGTTAGCAGCTCTTGGCTGCATTTCCCGACATTTTGCAGACATCAAGACCCGTCTCCCTGCCAAGTACATTCTGTTCCCTGGAGCTCGGCCAATGCATCTCAGATTACTATGTAATGCGACAAAGAGGGAGAGCTGGAGGTGAGGGTGGGGGGCTGGAGGGGAGATACAGGAGCTGTTGGGAAGGGGGCAGGGAGAGGGTGGGAGAAGGGGAAGCACCACTTCCAAATTTAACATCTGAGATGGAAATGAAGCTCCCGAGGTGCTTATTTGCTGGATAAAAATGTGAATCCCAGGATAAATTGGAGTGATGCTTCTGGGAAACAGATGCAATCAGCAAATAATTCCCCCCTAGGGACCGTGCAGGCCTGTGCTTCCCGGCTCCACTGACAGTCAAGCTTCTGCTTCTGATGCCCTTGTGCCCAGGACAAATACTGCTAGGGAACTGGGGCTGCTTTCCTGAATGAAAGTCCAATGTCCCAAGAGGAAGAGGGGCTTAGCCAGGAAAATGGGGAGTGAGGGGAGAGAAGAGGAAGAAGTTCCTGCATGTCTTTTTTCTTTTTGCACCCAGAGCAAAAGATGCTGCTTAGACACACTGTGCTTGGCTGCCTCAGATCCAGTCACTTGCACAGTAAAGGGAAGAAAGTCAGACCTTAGGGAAGGCGCTGTTGGCAGGGGTTGAACATGCAGCTTGCAGAGCAGCTGAGCTACCAAACCTATTAGCAGGTGCCTGTCGCTGCTACAGGCTAACATAATCATACACTCCACACATGCCTGCAAAGCTTTGCCCAGTGAACAGTCTGGTGTCCTCTCCGGAGCCATGCTGGGGTCTTCCCCTGCAGCTCTACTGAGACCCCCTTGGGCATTTACACACACTGAGACCCTCCTTGGCCCTTGCAAACCTCCCCTCCAAGGCATCCTGTGCCACATTTCTGATAAAAGACCATGTTGGTTTCTAGATGCCACATGTCTAGGGCTCACATGTTGGCAGTGCTAAGAACAAGGTTTGGGGTCCTGATCCGATGGGAACCCTTGCAACCCCTCCTCTCCCAGGCTGGCATCTCTGTTACAGCTTTCCCACCCTACCGAGGTGCAGTATCTCCTGCTAGTTCAGCTCTGGGCCTTGCTCACAGCTGCGCTGGGAACCTTCCAGCCAGACCTGTAGCTCCATCATGTCCTGGCCTGCATGCACTGCTCTGATGATGTACCACAAGCCTTTCTCCACTCAAGGCACAGCTTCTGGCATATGGTCAAGCCAGTTCTCAGCCTCAGATCTTCCCAGGCCTGGGCTTTCTCTCCTTCCTACCCTCGTACAGCTGTGTCAATTCCAGTTGGTCCCAGCAGATCCCTCATAGATATCCCAGCCTTGGGCTCCTCTGCCCAAGCCCCACACTGCTGTAGCAATTTACCTAATCCCATCCTGCCTCTGCTGCTCTTCTCAGACACAACCATGCTGCTACATCATGGTCCCAATCCCAATCCATTCCCTCTCCTGACCCACTCATGCCATATCTGCAGGCTCCCATGTTGCCTCTCCCACCCCAGCCTGGCCTCTCCAGGGTACAAGCCTGCTGTTGTAGCACACCAAGGGTGGAGGGGTCTCCTCTTTAATGCCAGCACACTCACGGCTGAGCCTGCTGGCACAGCCCACTCGCAATGAGGCGTGGTGGGAAATGAGCCTTGTGAGTCACCTCTGACCAAGGAGTGTGTGGTCGGTGTGAGGAGCAGTCGCTGTAGGTGGGACTCCATGGAGCAAAGCAGGAGGCCTGGGGAGAGCTCAGGGGAATAGGTTGTCACATGCAAGGTCTCATAGCCTGCCCACAGGACCTGAGATACCCTGCAGGACATGCCCAGCATTGCTCCAAGGCCTGCACTCTCTCCATGGCATCGCAGAAGTTGTCAGGCAGGGTCTGTGCTCAGGGCTCAGAGAAAGGGTTAGTCCCCAGCATTGCAGTGTAGGCAGGGCGTGTGCCAGGCAGAGGATCTGCTCCCCTGTTCGAGGGCAGATGGATGGGAGCCGGGCTCCCTGACAGCACTATGGGGTCCTCACCCTGCTCCCATGGGCTCCACAGCCTCTCTGTATCATCCCTCAGGATGCTGCCTCATGAACTGGGAAGAGAAGAAACATGAGAGGTCTGGCTCAATGGGACTGCTTATCTCCCTGGAGTGGAGCCCTCTGTCCTGTTCGGGAATTATTTCCTTAAAAGACAAGAAACAGCACAAAACTGCCTCTTGGTCAGCTCCACCTGCTACGCAGGGGCTGGGTACTGGCAGGCCACGACTGCTCACTGTACTTGCAGGCACGGCTTTAGGAGGCTTTTTCACCACCTGCAGCCCAAGAGATAAGTTGGGTTTACCTGTACCAGGAGTTGCACAGGAAAGTCCTGAAAAAAACTGTATGTTTCTGTGAAGAGGCACTTCTTCAAAAACCACAGTAAATGCCAGCATCTGAAAATCTGGCAGTGTTCCTTCACTGCTAAGCATCTGTCCTCAAGGCCAGCCCCACAGAGAGAGCCATCAGGGGCCAAAGCATCCTCTAAAACATAAAGCCTAGGCTAACAACAAACATGCAACCCTCCTGACTTCTAAGCAGGCTTCAGCTCCTCTGAAGGATGAGAAGGTCCAGGCGCAGTCCTGCAATGTAGGAGAGCTGGGAGGAGGGCACAGGTTGCAGGAAGGGAGGAGCAGCTCCTCCCCAGGAGTACCCTTACAAGAGGAGCTGGGTGGAGGCATACATGGAGTCTCAATTTTCTGGCAAAGTCAGCTTTATCCTCTTTGTCTGGCTCACATCTTCCACAGCAGGTGCCCCACTACGGAGATGAACCCATGTCACAGCACACTGTGCTAGATGCTGCACAAATCCACCGTGAAATCGAAGTCCTGGCCCAGTGTGCCTGCCATTTTGCTGCCCAGCAGAGCTGTTTGCAAGCGGAGCAACCTTCAGTCAGCAGGGATGGCGCAGATGACGATGCTGTGCAAATGGGGAAAAAATTGCCGGAGGCATCTCAGCATCTGCTACAATGCTGAGAAGACTTAAGTTGGGACAGTTACAGTTTAAGTATTGCTGCTATTACCAATGCCAGAAGAAGTATCTACCCCCTTATCGGGGTAAATAATAGCAGGTAGGTGACTGCTAAGTTCATGCTACTTTTTTCTGCCCTTCCCTTTCTTCACAGATCCATGCTGAAGTTGAAACCATGGCAATGATCAAGCATCAAGGCCAAGACATATAAAGACAGAGAAATGTTCCAGCCCTATTTATGGAGCAGGTTGAACCAGGCAAGCACCAGCTGGGTGTCGTGTCATCTGTCCCCCCATCCCCGTCCCGCCCCCCCCGATTTGTCCTTAGTGGAGAAGCTTATCCCAAAAGCTGAGACTTTTTGTGTTTTTAGGAGACTAATGAAGGCTTCACTCCTGTATCAGCTGGCTCCTGAACTTACCAACTCACAGAAACCATCAGCCAATTTTTGTGAAACAACTACAGCCTGTCCAGGCTCAGTTTCTCAGGTTCACCCCCAGATCCACCTGCCAGAGGGAGCAGTAACCCAGGTCAAGTCCAGTTTATTAGCCCAGTGTGGGCAGGGCAGGAAACAGTAAGCTTAATGTGCATCAAAAAAGGTTTAACTTTAGCACTGTCTCTAGACATCTCAACTAATAAGCACAGTTAAGCACTGAAAAGTTTGCCTAGGGAGACCATGGAATCTGTGTCGTCAAATGCTTTCAAGAACAGGACAAAGGCAAACATCTGTCTGGACCCGTTCGGGTCCAGCTGGTCCCATCCTGTGGCACAGTATGGACCAGATGACTTCTTGTTAGGCATTGGCCTTTCCCATCCCAGTTTCCAGGTATATTTGTTCAGCTTCCCGCTGTCACATGCTGTCCCCTCTCTGCGCATTCACAGGCTGTGTGGCACACTGCTGAACCTGGTGCTGAGCAAGTTGGGCTGACTTGTGAAATGATATTTTCCTTTAAATTAGGATGAGTTTTGAGATATACATAAATGTATAGAATACCAGAGAATATTTATTAGGGTTGAAATTAACATTGATTGATTTGATTTTTGCTGATTAGGTAATTATAAGAACTAAAGGGATAATCACCTCTTTGACGAGGAAATGAAACAATCATCCAAGCTAAACAAGTCCTGAGTTTCTAATTTGAGTGGGGGTGAGAAAAAAGCTACAGGTGAAGATCAAAAAGCAGTATCTATGCCACGTTGTCTCTCACTTTCCAAGCAGACATGGGCTGGGACTTTTCCTACCATGCTCATCTCAGTTTTATGTATCTATACAATGCTTGTGAGAGCAAGTGAGCAGAGATGAAAGGGTTAGCCCAGGGACTAAAGCAATGTGTGGAGCAGTTCTTGGCTTACCTCATGCCTAGAGGATGAAGAAGCCTTCCCTACAGCTCTCTGCCTCACCCAGAAGTATAGCCAGATCTGTCAAGTCACTGACAGCTGAACATGAGGCTCACGCGAGCAAGTCCGGCCTCGCTCCCCTCCCTGGAGCTGTCTCTTGCACATCTGCAGTCCATCAGGGCCTCTCTCCCCCAAGGTGACCCGATGTGCCAGACTTGTTTGCTGGATGTTTGGGATGCCTCCAGGGCTCACATCTTAGTGCTCGGGGATTTCTTCCCCAGCTAACAACATAGGAAGAGGCCACCAAGTTCAAACTTCAGCCTGACAGCCCATGTCTGGCAATTGCAACCCCTTGCTGGCTTGTGTATGTCCTGAACACCCATACAAGTGCCATGACTCCTTTCTCCTGTTCTCACCTGTATTAAAATGGAAACCAGGGTGAAGGGAGGCTCTGGGGAGCCAGCTACCGTCAGTCCCTCAAAAACAAAACAAAGGCCTTTCCTCAGCTGCAGTGGCATGAACAGAGCTTAGTCTCCCTGGCCCCTCCAGGATGTGGCTGAGATATATCAGGGAAGAGCAGCTGTCAGCATGGATGTGCCTAAAATTAGCTCAAAGAGAAGGTTTCCTCCATTTATTTATTTATTTGCTCCTTAAAAGGCCCCTTCTTACTGATGCAAATTCAGCACAAAAGCTTCAAGCCAGTACAAAGGCACTGCTAATATTTTTCAATTACACTGAGAGGGAGGTCACGGCACTTTGTGTTTGAACTTCTGCTTAGTGCTAGATGTCCTTGGGATAGAGGCTGTAGCGATGGGGTGATTCTTTAGATGTTTGGATGCAGGAATGTCTTTGCAAGGGCCGTACCAAGTGCAGCAGGTTCAGGAGAGTTGGTGGGCTGGAGACCAGTGTGTCATTTATTAGGTGTTATAGGTGCCCAGGAAGTAATAATGGAAAACAGGTCTCTAACCTTAATTTATCTCCTTTCAGATATACAACCCCCATGTCCCCCGAGGTTTCTTATTATACATAATGGCATTATCTGCTTTCATCTGTTTGCCAGCTTTTCCTTACCATCCATCTTTCCCACCCTCTGATAACTTCAGGACTCCCTCACAAATTTCACTCCCTCAAACTGGAGGGTAAACTGGAGAGGTATTAAAGATACTAGAATTCAGCAAGTTTTGTCAGAGAGAAATACCTCTGTAAGGGTTTCTGTAAGCAAAGGACTGTAGAGTGAATTTGCTACTTCTTAGCAAAGAATCCACATATGGCACAGATCCGTAGGAAAGCAGGCTCAATTGCTTCTGCTGCTCAGGGGACCAGCTGTTAATTATAGAGCTCAAAAAACTTTGTCTTATCTCCTCTGTTTGGCTCATGCCACAGGGATTGAAATGGGAGTACCTGTACAGACATTTAGAAGTACCAAAAGGAAAAAAACTCCCAAACTTTATGGAAAAACAAAAGTAAATTTCTTTTAATGTACTTACTCCATCTCATATATCTATCTCAGAAAAATGTCATATTTCTTCGTGCTTATTCCTGGAATGGGCCTTACAGGACACCAGCGTCTGCCTTCGAATTCTTCCCGACACCTCACTTTGCAGTGACCTGCAGCCATGCAAAAGCTGGTTTCCTGAGGCTGCTGCCTTTGTGCTGACTTGCTGCTCTCTCAGTTGCCTTCTTTTGCTGCTTTTCAGTTTTTACTCTGCTTACCACTTTTCTGAGGTGAGGAATTGTCATTGCCATTGCAGTAAGGCACTGGGCGAGACTGGGGCAGCTGGTCCCTACTCAATATGAAAAGTCAATTAATGAAGCAGGCAGTAAGTAGCAACAATGTGGTTTCACAGCTGGAGGTCACCCCTACACACAGTCATGCTATGGTCTAATATAACTTAGTCTAACCTAGTTGATTTGTGCAGTAGTCTTCGTCTACTGAGTCTACAAGTCTTTTTGATTTGTAGAAGCATGGGAGGTCATGGACTACAACTACGTGCTATCAGACCATAAATAATAGGTGGGACGGAGCACTGACTCTGATCAGACCCTTCCATCTAGGGCCAGTCTCGATATTCAAGGTCCAGGAGCAAAGTTCCCAGACTGCAGCTTCAATTCTTTCCAATCCACCAAGTCAACTGGACATGCAAGCAAGCTGGACCCTGAGGACCTTATGGCTTTTTAATGAGACAGTAAGAGCTATTTATACTCTGCATAAGCTTTTTCCTTGAGACAGCAATCCTGGGCAGGGCTAAGGGCCTGCTAGAGCTACCTGCCTACCACATCTTTATTCTCTTCTCCAGGAAAGTACATCAGAGAGCAGTAAGTCAAGCAGCTCACAGTACAACTGGCTTAAAAAAAATCCCCCCCCATATTGCTCATCCGTCTGCTCTGATGGCATCAGCATTGCTCTGAACAGCACTGCAAGTAGTGCTGATTGCACAGCAGCAGCAGGAAGATGGGAATCATTAAAGAGACTCAGCCAAAGCCCTGTAATTAATTAGTTAGAAAAGCATCTTGGCGTTATTAGAGAGGCCTCAGCAGAGGAAGCGACACCTCCGTTCTAACAGACTCACCTTCTGCCAGAGCTGCTGCTGTGATGTTTGACATTGTGCGGGTGTAAACAGAAATCAGAAGTTGGTGTGACAGGGAGAGGAGCTGCTGGCAGGCTCTGCCCTTGGCCAGTGCTGTGCTTTGTGTTGGGAGGTTTCCGTGCTCTCCTCACAGGTAAAAATCAGATCCTGGAAATGGCTCGGGCAGGGACGATTGCTACTCAACCAGGAAGGCCGTGATTTTTGCTGTGATTAAAAGCAAGCCCATTTTTCCCAGGGCGCTGAACAGAGAGCTGGTTATCCAGGTGTTTGTGGTTATAAACAGCCGAGCATATACAAAAATGTCACCCAAGGCACTAGGAACTGGTGTCTCCTGGGATCTAGACACATGCAGGATGTTGCTGTCCCTGGCAAACATGCACAGGCTGGCTGCATGGAGAACTGGGCCATGCTCAGAGCTGCATATTCATGGCATGCAAATGTTAAGCTACTTGCAAACTCCCACAGCTGTCATCAGCACACAGTACCATGGCCATGAGCCCCAGAGATGGAATAATATCCTATGGAGAGCTGCAGGATGCTGCAAGATCTGCGTGTTGCTGAAAATACGAGCATCAAAAGGAAGATGGAAACACAGGACTAAAATAGCCAGGATTGCTTTAAGGACTCTTAATTTCCTTTGGGGAAGGAGGCCAGGCAATGTGGCTAGTACACAGGGTGAGGAGGCAGGAGGCCTGGCTCTCCCACTGACCTGCTGTCATACCTTTGGCAACTCTCTTTCTTCCCATGTACTAATTTTGCCCTTTCCCCACTTGGTACTGTCAGCCTCTAGGAATTCATAAGTCTTGAGTTGGGCCTCCAAACACCATGATTTTGGCTTAAAAATCAAGAGCTATAAGCATATACATATGAATTATGGGCCTTTTTGAATGGCCTTGTGGTTTCTGACTCTTTAGGGATCATATTTCCAACTGAGCGGGTCAGATTTTTTTTATTATGATTATTATTATTTTAAATGAAAGCCAAGAATTTCACATAAACACAGGGCTCTGGCAGCTTGAGTTGGCAGTTCTGCCCGCTCCTCATGTGTCCTGCTTACTTAGACTGGGAGCGTCTGAGACATGGGCTGTCACTGGCCATGTCTGCACACCATCAAGCAAAACTTCCCCAATCTCACTTGGCTTCCTGCACTTCCCCAGGACAACTGACAACAAACAGCCATTCCCCTGGCTGTTTCCAGTGAGGATGGTAGGTGGGATAACTCTCCTGAGTTTGACCTGCATTACAACACAGGGGACCAACAGACTGGAAGTGACCCAAGAGTAGGCTCCTGGGGGAGATTTTTGCTGCATCCTATTTTGGCCCTGCTGTTGCACCCTTGCCAAGGTATTTCAAGTGCTCTTCAAGGCAGCAGAGTTATTAAAAACTGAGAACATGTCAGTGCATGCATTTGCTGTTCCGTCTGCTGAGTTGCAGACAAGGTCCCGGTCACCCTCTGGGCAGAGGTTTGAGTGGAAGATTGTGCTTAGCTGAACTCTCCTGCTCACCCCATGTTGTTGGACAACTCAAATCCCCCACATTCTACCTTGCAGATGTGTGGACGTACCATGAGAAGCTCCCTGTCTGAGCAGCTGTCACCAGCTCTGCAATGACAAGAAGCATGTCTTTGGCTCTCAGCTCTGAAGCTCATCTCTTTACAGCAGCTGTCAATGAAGATGTTCTCTGAATAAATGAACAAACAGAGATCTTCAAATGAACAACACATTCTTCCTCAGGTCAGCTTTGCAGAGAAAGCAAATATTTCAAGAGAATATGGTTACTGCTCCTAGCTCTCTGGAGCCAGCCTGCTAACTCTTCTGCGGTGGCTGTAAATCTGATGGTGGTTCAGTTTAAGGACCTCACAGATGCTATTTCAGACTGATATAATGTACCATAAATGGGACTGAATGCTCCCATCTATAGCAGACAAAGCCTTTCTAGTTCATTCAAACACCGAGGAAACCGACTGTTGTATATATGCACAGTTGGGATTCATCCAAAAGTGAGTGATAGCCGAAAGAATTTACACGTTCCTTGGCTAGGGAACATGTTGATTTCAGAAGGCAGCAAAGGTAACACGAGGATACAGGGAGACTCCCTCTCCTGGCATTTGTTATTTGAAACTCGTCCTTTGACTCACCTCAGACTCACTGCAGAAGGAGAGAGTCCAGAAGGACTGAGGAGCCCCCACCATATATGTGGTATGCCTGGTTTAGAGGCAAAAAAACATTTGATCTCCATGGGATGGCAAACAAATGGCAGCTGGTCCCACAGCCTCAGGCTGAGTTTTAGAGGGTGTCTGTCTAGCTAAAGAGATATATCAATATATATAATATCACAATCAGCTTGTGGAATGCATTTCTGTAAAGCACTGTGGAGAACCAAGTGACTCCAGAAAGGTTTGGGGGTGCGATTCATCAGCTCTCAACACAGGCAACAGCCACCAGAACCACCACATAATGGTACAGGTTAAAAGCAAACAAGTAAACCCAAATGCACACTACTGGGGGGGTGGGGGGGTGGGGGGAGCCTGCATGCAAAGAGTGAGACCATTACTAATTAACAGGGGCCGGGGCACACTAGTGGTACGGCGAGTCATCCTGGGAAGCGTGCGTCTGGCGTCAGTCCCACGTGGGCCACAGAATGAGAGGGATCCTTGGTCTGATCCTGCCTGGCAGTTTCTGTGCAAAATGGGGCCAATTTTCTGGGAAGCTTCCCACCCCCAAGGAGGGAAGAGGTGGGCCGCGAGTTTAACAAACATTTTGGTATTTGGAAGTCATTCCCAGCTCTCGTTTAACACACAGACTGCATTTCCCATTGCTAACTGGCAGCAAAGAGCTCATCAACATTTAAATAAGAGGCTTGTTAATGCCAGCGTGAGGCAGGTTTGCATGCCAAGGCTGGCTAAGGTTTCGTGCCAAGGATTTTCTAAGAGATAATTTCTCTAGGAAACTCCTTCAAAAGAAGAATTCACTTCTGGTTAAAGAGAGCTAGGGCTTAATTTGAGGAGATGCTGAGCTGGTTAAGTCAAACGGGTGGTGCAAGAGCTGAAAGCTTGTGAAAATCAGACTCCAGCTTTTAAATCAATTAGCTGAAGAGTGGCATGTGGTGTTTTGCAACCGATTATGCTTTCTGCAATGCAATAACTAAAAGAAAAAAAAGGCTACGCATAACCTCTTCCATCAGTGCCACTGACTTGCCCGTTGATGCTAAATATACTAAGTGAGGCTTTCAATGCACCTGTTGGCTGAGTGTGGGAGTATTACTTTCTACAAATGGTCAAATGCACCTTTGTACAGGGAGGATCTGCAATATTTGACTGTTTCTAGATCTCAAATTAGTCCTATAAATTATGAAGAAGTTTCACTCCATGACCTTGTTTTGAGCCTTCCCTATGGAGACTGAGCCCCCATCTCAGAGCCAGCGGAGAGGAAGGGTGCTGATTTTGGCAGACCTAGAGAGTCCTGTAGTATACACCTCTATAGCATGGTTTATTGCCTTTCCTTGTTCTGTCATATTACAGGAGTAATGTCCGTGGTGTCGGAATATGCGCATGGTAATTGGCTTTTGCTGTAATTAAATGCCTCGGTGCCAGCATTTAATCAGCCGCCAAAGCCGTTTATTGCCTCATATACTGCTGCACCATGAGCATTACGCCTTAATTAGTTGCTGAAATAGTGATGATTTAGCAGCGTCTTTATATTTATACTTTAAGACAGCAGATTAAGTCCAACATCAACAATATTGCAAGATAAAAAACCAGCCCGTTCTGCTATTCAATGATTTGGGCTTATTCATTTTTCCTTACCTTGTGGAAAACAGTGTCATGTGCATCTTCTGGTGACACTGCACTGGAACTGCAGTGAGCACTTTGAAAGCAATTGCTACGTCTCTGCTCCGCTTCAGGACTGACCTTGTGTGTTTTAAGTGGACTCAGTATCAATAAAACATTGTCCCAGAAACTCTCAGCAGCACAAGAGGTGTAGGCTTCTCCCACTTTGACTGTTACTGGGACTGCTGGTATCTGGTCCAGCAGACCAGAGGCAGAGAGGTCCCAGCCTTCCTCCCGAAAGCTCCTTGGGGAAGGGAGCTCCTCTGTGTCACCAGAGGAGTGGTACTTTCTCTTGCACGACCCTGGCAGGTTGTGACAGATGACACTGACAGCAGCAGCAATTCTCCTGACAGCCCAACCCAAACTCTTCTCCCCTTTCTCTGCTTGTTTTCTGCAGCGGAGGTAGTGCTGTGTTATGCAGCCACTTGCCGTTTTGTGGGGAATAGACAGTGGTGAAAGAGCCCACTCACTGTGTCCATTTATCTTCTCCAATTTCAATTGTCTGAAAGGAAGAGGTTTGATCTATGCTGATCTTTCAGAGCCCCTTGACAGTTAATGGAGTGAGAGAGGCATTTCCAGAAAACAGTTCACCCTGCCATGAAGGTGTCTAAGAGATGTTGGAAGAATGGCCCTTTGGAGGTGTCCCTCTATCACAGAGGGAGCCCTACAGCTCACTTGCATTGGACTCTTCTCTCTCAAACTATTAGAGATGGCAGAAATGAATCCCATCCAGAACATCAATCCCTGCCTGCTAAGACTGGCACTGTGGGCAGATTCCCTAGCTTTCCAAGTTTCTTCTCAGCTTTGAAAATCCGCGAGGAAGCTTCCAATGCCCCCAAAATCTTGTCTAAATTGGCTGGAAAGTAATCCTTGCTCAGTAATAAAATTCCATTTGTGAAACAGAGGAAGTCATACAGCAACTTAGCCTAGATGTCTTCAAGATAAACATACAAGATGCACAGTTGTTTAAAGCCAGGTGGTTAAATCTACAGTAGCCACAGTTGGAGACAGCCTTCATGCCAGGAGAACGCAGCTGTACAACTGCTTCTTCATTTGGCCAGGAACATCACCAACAAAGCAACCTGTGGGGCTGCCAAATAGTCTATACCACCTCCATCCCGCCCAAACCCCCCATTACAGCTAGCCTTCCCACCTGGGTTTTAGATACACTTTACTCCCAGAGCTTTCATTGTCTTCAAAGGATTCTTGTTGCCTTTGATTGAAAGAAAGCAGTGCCAAACTACTGAATTAATAGCTCCCCCACCCTTGGCCCTCGCCTCTGGCCCCTGGCCTGCTAATGCATTTTGATTTGTGTGCGGACAACATATGCCTGAAACTTTTCCATCATAACAAGTTTAGGAAAAAGTACCTTGTGCTATAAAGGAAGTAATAATATCGAGTTTGGAAAACTATATAGCAGTTTGAGTAGACTTGAAAGCTTACACCATCACACTCCCTTTACTGCCAAGACAAAGCCTGTCAGACTCCCGTGTCCTGTAGGAACAAGCTGCAGAGTTCGTCCTTTCCTGAGGGAGAACACAGGCCCTTCCTAAAGTCCCCTGGGGAAGGGGAGGAGGAGCTGGCAGTGAAGCTGCTGCTTGCGCCTCCTTCCGTGACTAACAAAGCATCCCCTGACAATACATAACCTACTAAAGAAGTCCTTCATGTTCACTGGAGGTGGGAAATGAAGTACGAGATTTAATTTGCAGCCAAGAATCTTTAGCCTGGACAGTAAGAAAGACTGTCTAAGGGTGAAGACAACACCACTATGGAACGGACAAACAAGGGATGTTGTGAGATCTCTATCTGTAGATGTCTTCATGCTAGATAAAATTTTGTTGGGAGTGACAAATTGGGAATGGGTTTAGCTGTACTGTGTGCCTCGGAACCTTTCTACAATTCTGTGAAGAGCCATTAAGAAAACTACTTTTGCTGATATGAATGGAGGAAAGTATTAATCTCATTTAACCCTTAAAGACACAAAACAAACCCGTCTCAGACACTCACCTAAAGAAAAGACAGACCTTCTCCACTGACTACAGAGGACTAGAGGCCCACCTCGGACAACAACGCTGTCTTCCTGGCTGCTAAAGGTGATCAAGATGAATCCTGCCTTGAAGACAGCGTGGGCAGCTCTGCACGGGAGACTTCTGAGAGCAAAGGACTTTTATAAAGAGGTCCGAGGATAGAGAGGGTAGACAAACAGAGGCTTTAAGCCGGGTGCAGATATTTAGCAGGTACGAAACGTTCACTGGAAATGCTTACCAGAATACACTGGATTCCCCGTCACTTGAAGCATTTCAGTCAGGGAAAGTGTTTTGTGAGGGTTTGGTGCTGTGCCATGTTCTCTGACTGTGGAGGTGAAGGTCAGGCTGTGTGGTGATCTGTGATATTTTTGAAGCAGATTGGACTGGACCAGGAACAATCCAGATTATTTACTGCAACAACGGCCTAGAAGCGATTTCCTAGAAGACAAAGGCTTTGCAAACCACACTTCTTTCTACTCTCACCATAGTAGTTTGAATAATGTTCCTCCATTCAGCCGCAAAGCAAGATGATTGGCTCTACTGTCACTCCATCACAACTCAAATTTGAGAATATTTGCGGGCAACCTCCCGCACATAACCCACCTCTGCAGATTACCTCATGGTTTAGGAATGGAGCGCTCTCCACTGCACAGGTGCACATTAACAGCAAAAAATTCATGGGGAGATGGTCAGTACACGCAGGGGGCTTGTACTGAAATATGAAATATTTCATAGTTCAGGTCTCTCTTATGACATATTTCTAGCATCCTTGCTTCACCCAACAGTGAAAGAGGCTCTTGAATTAAGTATGTTGAGGAGCCACACAGTAAAAGTTTGAACCCAAAAGAGAGATATTGAGGATATGAAGCATAACTGCAGGTGGAGGTTAGGAGAAAGTAAATACCATTCGACTTGAAAAAATAATTTCACACGCTAGCAAACAAAAATGAAATTTATAAGGAGTTTATTGGATTGGTAAAATGTAACAAAAAAGCATTTGTGATACTTCTTCTGCAAAGAAAAAAGGCATCTGGCGATTTTGCATATTTATTTTCCCTTACAAAACATTAGAAAAGCATAACTGATAAAAAGGATAACAACTGAAAGAGCAGAGCAAAGAGGAAAATACATCTCAATATAATTGGATAATGCGTAATAAAAATACAGAAAACACATGCTTAAAACAGCTTTCATTCTCTTACTGTAAAAAGTCATTTTACATGTTGAATAAAAAATATATGCCGGTTACTCTGAAAATTGCAGTTTAGAAGAAGTAACTAGCTGAGAACAAAATATATATATCTAAATATATTTATAAATATAGAAAACGTGTATATGCTGCATCTGTCCTCAGAACAAACTGGAATAAATGGTTTTCAATTCATGCACACAAGTTACCAGAGAAAAAACTTCATATATTACCTAGCAGACCAATCCTGTAAGGTGCTGATTGCATTTCCTGAGTGCCCTCAAAGCCCTGTGAAAGTAGTCAATGAAGGAGACAAGTGGCCTGATGGGTTCAGTGAGAAGGGAGGCTACTCAGCAGCTCAGAGGAGATGTGCTCAGCAACTCACAGGATTCGGGAGAACTCCAATGGCAGCAGGATTAGGCCCCTCACAGACTTGGGTAGTGCTTGTGCTCAGCAAGGGGTAAAACTTGGTAACCCCAAGCTCTGACAGATAGGAGACCAGTCCTAAAAGCTCAAGTAATGTTACCTCCCTTAGGATCTGAGGGCATGGAGCGTGCAGCAGAAGGCATTCCTCAGACAGGGAATGCCTCCTTGTGCCCCCTTCTTGCCCAGATACCTAGGCTACTGATTCACATTTAAAAGGAAGATACTTCCCATACCACTGAGAGCCTCTGTCTGCTGGCACAGGACAAGGAGGAGTGTGGTCAGTCACACTCCCCTCCCAACTGCAACAAAGGCAACAATGCAAAACCTTCTCTATCCAAAGGGCTAAACCAACAGCTACCGTAAAGCTGAAATACCACTTCAAACCTGGCCGAGTCATCCACTATGAATTACTGCATGTCCAATAAACATCATCACCAGTGAACCGTGGAGCAGACAGCTGGCAGGGATAGGCCAAAGCACAGCAGCTACATAGGACAAATACATTCCTGGGGACACCCTCCTTGCAGTTTGGAAGACTAAGCCAACCTCCCAGCCCCCAGGGGGTTTGCCATGGGGCATTTAGCCAAGAGGAATCCTTCTGGAATGACCCGTGTGTGGTTCAGACCCCTTTGCATCAGCCCACACAGGTAAAGCCACTGTGAGATGAGGCTCTGAAACACAAGAAACCTCTGCTGTTTGTTCTGAGCTGGAAAGTGCCGTTACCACAACTGCAGAATTAGTACTCCTAGTCTGTCATTTGACTAACTGGAGAGAAGGCACTGGAGGCTGCCCTCCAGTCTCTCTGATGGTCCAAAACACAAGCTGTGGCATTGGAAATTACAGGACCCTTAAGGAAGCTGAAGTCTCACCAAAGCAGACACTGTCTAGCAAGATCAACAGAACGTCCAAGCATAAGTTTGCTCTGCCCATACCTCTACCAATACTAAGTCCTCACTCTTCAGAGGGAGAGCCGAGGAGGTCACACTGGTGCAGTACTGAGCATCAAAACATCAAACCTGCCCTTTGCTGCATTTCCAATAAAACTTGTATTTCCTCTCTGACCACAGCAGGGAAAAGTTTCCTAAAACATGATTTTGGGGATTGAAAATGAAAGCACATCAGCCTTTTTAATACAGTAGCACCAATCAAACACCCAGCCTTTGGCTCACCTTCAAATTTTCTCTCCTAACATTATAAAAAAAAATGAATAATGGAGAACTTATAAGAGAAAATATTAAGCAAATAAAATCTCCAGATATGAATGACTCTGGAGTTCTGATAAGACAGAGACATTTGAGGAGATATACCCAAGTACCTCTGCCACTGAACAGTTGCCTACCAGACAATGAGGTGCGTTAAGCACGACGACAAGAACTGCTGATGGGATAAAGCCATTGCTTTGCTTATCCCAATGGAGAACAGATGCTCAGAATTAGCCTCTTGATTCTGTTCTACATTATCCTTTATAGTTCCCATCCCTGCTTGGTACTAGGGCTATTTCTCTGCTGCCCATAAAGGAGCATCACAGGTCTCCGAAAAGGCACATAGTGAAGAAAGTGGAATATGCTTTTTGTAAAGGCAGCTCATTTAATAGCCTACTCTTCACCTTGCTGGTTGTTCTGCTTAGATACTTGTCAGGTGCTCAGATACTTGGGTATTAGGCACATTAGAAATCTACTCTTTAGGTGGATAAAGCAAAGAACTAGATCAGGCTGAGGGGACAAGGCTGAAAATGTCTATTTGCCAAACTGAACAGAGCTGTCAGTAAAGCACTGGCAGATGTAAAAAAGTGCCCCAGTTCTGTATTTTCAATGGGTACCATCTCAACATAGTTGAAACGCAAACCACAACCTCCGGCTGTGCATTCCAGTGCAAACTGCTCTTATCTCATACAGCCCTGAATGAAACATTAGCACAAAAGCAGCCTAATTGGAACAGGATCTTCTCCTCCCTCCCTGCAAATCCTAATCATTGCACAGAATCCCATGGCTAATGGCAGAGAGAAAACACCTGTTTCAGGCAAAGTACTTGCACTAAGAAGGCAGGATCAAGCCCTAGGCTGGACACAGACTCACCATGGGGAGCAGCTCTGACTGGAGAGGGTGAGGTGGACCTTGCTCTGTTAGCAGGCATCCTTGCTCTCACGCTGCAGCAGTGTGGCAAGCTGGAGCTGGAACAAATGTTTAGAGAGTTGCTGGGCTCTGGCTCTAGTTTAGGGAACACTGCAGAGGGTGGCATTTTTGTCCCTGGCCACCACCAAGGGAGACAGTAATGGCCATCTTCCTTTCATTTTGAAATCTGAGCACTTTCCCAGATGAAGGCATTCCTCCCATCTACAATATTTAGAAAACCTCCCTATATCAGAACTGGAAAATATTCTGCTTGCATTTTCTGGTCCTAAACTCTAGGTGAGCTGTCCTAGACTGAGCTCCTAACTTTGTCTTCAGTGCCCAAACCAAAATGGCTCCATACCATATAGGGACCAGAGCAAGACTAGGACACAACAAATGATGAGTAAAAATAATGACACCATGAAAAAGCACATGATCCCGACTATCAGAAATGCGGAATAAGCAAAGCTTTTATGGAACAAAATTAGCCTGAGATGTAGGAACAGCCATTTAAAAAAATATCAGAGCAATTATGGCCTTTATTTTCTGCCACATTAATTTTTTCACCTCTCTCCTCACAGATGAAATGGATCAGACCAGTTCGTTTTCCTATTCAAGTCAGCTTTGCTCTCTGGGCTGTCACGCTGCTGGCACAGACCTGCGGAGACAGGACTTCCCGCTCTTCAGGGGAATGCTGAAGCAGGGCTATTTTTTAAACATCAAACTATTCCTGTTCACCATACACTCTGCTTCCAAAAATAAACCAAGCATCCGAGTCTTTAAACAAGCGGATGGACCCTTTAAAGTTTCATAACAATGTTTTAAACCTGGGGTAGGAGGGATGGGAACAGGAATACGTTTTCCTACTTATGGGAAGTAATGAAGAAACCAACGTTTCTGGATATGAAATGCTGGGTAATAACAAATCAGAGGTCTGTTGCTGAGCCCGTTCTGCCAGCCAGCCCCTGTGAGAAAAAGACAGTGAGAAAGGGTTTTTTTACACTGATGAACTTAAAATGAAAGGAAGGGCAATACACGGGAAGGAAGAGGGTAGACAGGTACATGGCATGGAAATGACTTGCCTGGAGCAACCACACAGTAGGCAGAAAAATGGCAAATATAACCTGTCTTCTTATTCCCTTAGCCCTGTTCTCAAAACTAGTTTGGGAATGAATTGGGGGAAGGGGAGGAGGGAGCAGCAAATTGAACACAGCAGATGCTCCAGTTTAAACCATATCTTTCCAAAGAGGAACCGAGGGTGGGGGTAGGGGAGATGGCTATTATTAATGTCCTTCCGTATATAGCAAAGCAGACATCCTGCATAATGGCAACACAATACATCAATAATAGCCCAAGAATAGCTTCCTACCGTTTTTTTTTCCCCCTGACAGTTAGAAACATAAAGAGAAAAATCAAGCTGCTGAGATAAATAGCTGAGTCTCCACCCCCACCTCAAATTGCCTTGGCATATTTTAAGAGATAAATGGTTCTATGAGAAATTTAAATAGCTTTCTCTTTTCATTTTTGGCAGCTGCAGGAACTGGGTCAGGTGTAGAAATTATTAATTTTGAAGCCTGAAAAACCCATGTTTGAAAGTAAGTTTTTTTTTTCCTTTAAAGCATCAACTTTCTTAGAAGTAGAGTTAGAAAAAAATTTAAGAAATAATTGAGGTGGTTTTTTTTGGTTTTTTTTAAACAGACATCAGACCAAAAATAATTAAATAACAGTGCAAGCTGCAGAAAAGGGACAATTTGCATAACAGTTTAATGGACATTAGAAGTATCTGTAGTGGATTGCTAATATTTTTTTTTGCATAAAGTTTAGTATTTACACAATGGCTTTCATTTCTCTTGATCAAACATAGCACTGGGAGTATGCCTTAAAAAAAAAAAGACTGGGTGGCACCATTCTGTAGTTCTACGCTAACTTTAGTGCACATTTCCAAAGAGACAAGAGGTTACTGCTAGAGTGACCAGCACCAAACACTTTCACAAGGAGCCCATTTACTCATTGCCAGGTGTCTGGATTGACACCCCCATGAGCTGATCTGACTGAGGCTGCACTCAATGCTGGTCAGAGCTGGTGAACCTGGTACTGAACCACATGTAAATCACTGCCTTCCCCCTTCCACTCAAGTTACTCTTGTTTTATGTTGATACTAGGATTTGAAGCCCAGCTTCTCTGCATGATGCCAAAAGCCACTCCCCTCCTCACGTCATATGTGGAATGGTCTCTGCAACCATAAACCCCTGAATCTTACAGAAAAGGAAGGTCAAATCCTGTAGACACTGCTCTAAGCAAAGAAATGCTGATATATTAACAGGAGAGTACACTAGTTAAGACCTGTAAAAGGTTCAAATTGCCAGTCCTACAAAGACTCCAAGATCTTGAAAGATACTCAGTTGGTGTGCAGCCCACTCCGCTGCATGGCTGGTAAAATCTCCCCTGTTCCCCATGCTCTGTTCTGTGTCCCAACTCAGGTGGATACCTGAGCAGGAGGAGGACTCCCTCATTTAGACTCACTGCACCTCCACAAGGCTTACGGCTTGTGCTCTTCTTCCTTTAGTGACCGATCAAATATTTAAAAGGTGACAAAGGCGCAGATGTAAATAGAACTGCAGTGCCTAGAAAGTCAGAGCACAGATAGCATCATAAGACAGACTGTAATTACAGGCCCTGCTACTTATTACATAGGCCAGTTGTGCCACATGAGCCTTCGGTGGAAACTTCCTGTGTAATTAATAAAGGAGAAACAGAATACTTTTGCAATCACTTTTCTAGCTTTCACTGTGGGGGTCCAATCCTGCCATCCTGGATTAGCTCTAATCATAGTCAATCTTTCTCTGCATAAACTGAAGGCATCTGTTCTGCAAGACTGAAAAAACAGAAAAAAAAAAAAGAAAAAAAGGAAAAAAAGGAAAAAAAACCCCCTTATTGCAAAACTCATACCATGCAATCAAGAAGGAAAGGAAATTGATCCTGAAAACCCCCACCCAGATTGTAATCTGACAATGTTTTAAAGGCATCTGGCAAAAAGGAAGAAGAAAGAATAATGCTATGAAATATTTAAAATGCTACTTCTGTCAGGAATACGTGAGAGGGGAAAAGTGAGTTTGAAAGGGCTGCATTACTGGTAAGCCAAAACCTGAAAGCACCACCTTTTGCATAGGAGGGTGAGGTGCTCTTGGCCCAAGCCAGGGTAATCCTGAGAACAAGTACCAGGCGCTGATTCAACAGGGACCAGCATGACAAAGTCAAGGCTGCGTGTGAGCAGAACCAGAGCCGCCGTCCTGCACACCACGGTGTGTGCCATGGGACGTTAAGGGTAAGGCAAACGAGAGAGTTAATAATACAGTAAAATAGCTGCGTGTTTGCAAGCCTGTAACTGAGCCTCCTCATCTAAAGCTTCAACTGGATTTTCAACAGCAGGGGAAATAGGGCATCCCCAAGAGATAATGTCTCCTAAAAGTACATCTCCTACTGCTGAGTCTCTTACCAAAGAGGGACATCCAAGGAAGGGGAAACTGCCCTGTGAGATCTGAGATGCACTGGGTAGCACTTTGCTTTTCTCCTGCACCCACAGTCTTGTCCTCCCCATTCTGAAATCCCCACTTGTGTGGAGCACCTTTGCAGAAAGATCTCAGCCAGGCCTGACCACTGGGCTAATCCCAAAGGGCATCACAAAAAGCAGGCACAGAAAGAGGCTGGAAATGCCCAGATGTCATAAGGAGGGTAGCAATCAAACAGACACTCCAGAGTCACGATGCTCAGCTGCACCTTCTTGGTCTCCACCTGCCTGCTGTACAGTTCCAGCAGAAACCACAGAAGACTTCAGGACAAGCACTGGGCATACAAACAGAATCAAAATGGTCCTGAAACACTAAAACAAAAGATACTTTGGAACAAAACTGGCACAGCCACAATCCCCACAACGCTTGCGTAAGATAGAAAGGAAGAATCCCTAGAACATATTTATCAAAAGCCATTTTATGCAGATTTTTCCTTCTGAATATTTAAAACATGGTGAATATTAAACTTCAGAGATTCCTAATACGTTCCAAAGCCCCATGGACCTTTGAAATGCTAGCTCATCAATATGCAACATCTAATCTTGCAAAAAAAAAAAAAAAAAAAAGGAAAAAGAAAAGCTATTCATCCTCTGCACATAGAGGTTACAGCGAGAATCCCGAGGAAAAAAAAACCTTCCAGCATCTTATGCAATAGGTTAAATTTACTTTGGTGGGGAAAGTTTCACTTTCTGCAAGAGAGAAAGTGCCTGTACGTGCATTGCTGCTGGAAGCTTTTTCTGAAGCGTGAGGCTGAAACTGTGTAGCTGGATTACAGTAAGTAGTTTATTAAAAAAACCAGGGCTTGTGGCTTTGCATCCTGTTCCAGTCCAATGTAGTCTCAGGATCCCCTCTCCAAAGGCCAGCAGACAGTGCGCCACCTAAAAATCCATTCTAGTCCAAAATGCTGTGGTTGAAATGGCTTTGCTTGTTTATAAAGTTTAGTGTTTCGTATCACTTGCATCTGACCTTCAGCAGAAAGAAAAGCTCAGTTAAACTGTGCAAATATGTACCACATGGGAGCAAGGGAAGGCAACCAAAAATGCTGCATGAGCTTTTGCAGGGCTGCAGCCTTTTAGGAGCACCAGTGAGATGAACTGGATCAGAGGCCAAATTGATAGAGGCTCCAGGCAGGAGCTTGAAACACCACGACATCCAAATTCACAAAGAAAATGTTCTGTTACTGCAACCCCAAATTTCCTGCACATGAAAACACTGTTTTTCTTTCATCTTTAGGAGATGCTTGTTCTGTAATCCGACATTTAGAAATGAACAAACAAGCAGGAGTCAGCTGACAAAGGGTTCTTGCTGGTGAATGGAAGTAGGTCACTCTGAGTATTTTGCCTTTACAGACTGGCTTAATATTAGTGTTGTACGCAAAACAGTAACGAAACTGCACTGGAGACAGGAAAAGCCTCTAATTTTGTCTTTTCTATGAAAATTAGCATTAACATTCTGCATTAATGTGCAATGCCTCTCCAGTACCCCATATCTGGTTAATTAAAAAAACAAAACAACCAAAACCAAAACAAAAACCACAAAGCAAACCACACACTAAATTAAACAACGACAAAAAGCCCTTACTGGTCAGCCTGCATTTAAAGACATCTAAGTATGAGTAATCGGGCAAAGAGGAATTTTCCTGAAGGAACATGAAAGAAAATGAAAGCTCTACATACAAGACCAAATAAAATCTTCTGTCTCTCACGAATGCAAATTCTGGCTGCCCTTTTACACAAACACATTAAAGGAATAAAACTGGAAGAAAAAAATAAGAGAAAAAACTAATAAATTCATTTTTGGATAAAAAATATTTTAAAACAAACAAACTATCCTTCAAACAAATTTCTTCATGATAAATCCCTGCAATCGTGTGGTTCTAAATTACATGGTTAAATATGACTGAAAAAGTAAGGCACAATTTCATAATCATTTTAAAAGCAATAATTATAATAATTTTCTTTGATATCCATGTGGCAGGCCACTGATACTATGAATGCACAAAACTACTTGATTAAAGAACTGGAAAAGTTTTTCCAACTACTAGCTAAGACTCACAATACATCTGTGAAGTAAGTAACTTAACATCTTCACTGCAAAGATGAGTGCACGTTGAGCAAATGGAAAAAGCGGGTAAGAGAGCTGCTTGCGGACAAAGGGAGGCTGAGGCAAAAAAGCAGAGACACCCCAAGTGTCATGTTCCCAACGAGGGACTCCAGTCTGGGAAATGTGAAGGTAATGCTACCACCCGGGGCTTCTGCCTCCTTCCCCAATTTCTGAAAGGTCGAGGTATGATGAGAAATTTGGACAAACAGCAACATTAAAAAAACAAAGTTTGAACTGGGTGCTCTTGATACCAGTGATCAACCCCATTGCTTCCACCCGTAACACGCAGCCAAAGAGTCTGGGAACACATAGCCAGGAATAAAGCCCAGTGGGGTTTAAGTAGCAGTGCTCAATATTGCAGCCTGTATTTCTGCTGAGCTGTAGCCCCACAACCACCTTACGTGTGCATGCGAGTGCATATGCCAGAGCAGTCTGCAAGCGTTTGAGCTTGGTTTTTTTCAGATCACGGCACAGAATTTCCAGGCTGAATGAGAGCTGTTCCCCAACGTCCACCAGGAAACCTACTGAGGTTATGTTTTCTACCTTAGATTTTTAGATGCTGGGTGAATGTTATAACTTTTATTTAATTTTAAATTAAATTTAATTTTTTTTTAAAGAATAAAGTATTTTACTACACTATCTATCTAAAAGTACACTTTAAACTTGAATTTAAATTTAAGTTTAAAGTTTACTCACTCATGCTTCATATGCCAGTCAGGCAATCGACTGCTGCAAATTCAAACCTGAAATGCTGAGGAAGCCAGGTAGTATTTCTAGAAATGTTTGAGGAGAAATGCCATTCCCAAGCCCAGAAGGATAGGTGGAGATGAAGTTCAATCATTAGCTCTTGATCATCACGGCAGTTGCCATAATGCACTTACATTCTTCAGTAATTTCAGGGGGGGAAAAAATACCCAAAGAAGAAAATTGCAATTGCCACAGAAAAAGACCCTGGCTTTAAGACGGGAAAGGAAAATGAACCCAACAGATGTAACACTGTTATTTTAAGAAGAGTCACATTATTTGGATTGTTCTAACAAAGGAAACAGTGACTTCAAAGTTAGCAAAACTAGTTAAAAATAGGGAAAAAATATCTTGTGAAAAGTTTCAAAGCTTTTTTTTATTTCACCAGGTCCAATATTGAACCATTTCCCAAGAACACATGTGCTTGTTTTTAAATAGAATTTTTATCCAAAGAAGTTTTCAAAATTGTCACAGAAACTTTAATTTACCAGCAGAAGAAACCCAAGAACTACAAAAACTGAAAAAGACGACATGGGTTTTGAGAAATGAAAATATTTGTTAACAATTCTGAAATTTATTTAGATAAAAATTCAATATGTTTTTAATTATAAGAGCAAGAAAAGAAACTGCTGTGGATAACATTGCAAAAAGAGAGAATCTATGATTAAAAAAAATGGCCCTTCTGACATTGCATAATTTAGTGTAAACGTTGTGACCAGCTCTACTGGAAATAGTGTTCTCACAGCTCTCTCAGTTTACACTTTACTAACCTCTAGATAGTTCCTGATATCCTTTGGCAACAAACCCTTAATTACCATCACTAGTGTTTTCTCGTGGGAATTTCACCACAGTGAAATACACCTCTCTCTGCTAGCCCTGACTTACAGTACTGAAGCCTACATACGGTGTAGTCATCCCAACTCAGTGAACAAATGGTAAATCAACATGATGAACCAACTGCGGGAACCAGACATCAACAGAAAACAGTTATAAACTCAAATCCTTTCTGAGCCATTCAGCTGAAGTACCAGGTGTCTAACGTTTATCTCTGACGCCAAAGGAGGGCAAAGTCACGGGATTGCCCTCAAGGACCTTCTCTTGGGTCCTGTTATCCCTTGCCTGCTGGACTTTCTCAAAATCAAAGGGAACCAGCATTTATCAAACCTAAGCTAGGCTTGGCTGACCAGGTCCAAGATTTCAGCATGACTTGTTGCATACTCTCTTCAACCACCCCATTTCTCTAAAAGACACTTTTTTCTCATTCTTTGTAGGCACATACTGCTGATAGGTGGAAAGTCAACTTAAGGCCTGTGTCTCATGAAAGTCTTGCTCCTGCTATCAGGATGAACGGTATTATGTAGAGTTCACTATGTAAACACTTTGGTACTCCCACACCTCTATGATTAAGTCATTACCCAAGTGTTTTGCAGCCATGATAAAAATCTAAGAATTAAAATAATAATAATAATAAAAAACCAAAAACAAAATTAAAGGTGCATTATCTGATAGGCTAAGGTGATGGTGTTGCTTTCTGTTTTTAAAAGCACCTTTCAGGGAATGATTAAAGTAAGTGACAATAAAACCATCACATTCACAAAACACTAGTGTTAGCCTTGGGGATATGCTTAAGGACTAGGCTGTAACCAAGGCAACCCAATCTTCTGGAGAAAGTTTAAGTAGACAGTTTTAAAGCCATGGTTCAAAGATGAAGTAAACCTGACTGTAGGGCTACTTGTGACATATGGAACATGCCACAGCCACCCAACACAAAGCGATGTCCATGTAATAACTCATCCTCCTGTTGTCCAAATGTTATGTTGGATCAGCTGCTGGGTGCCCTCCTGCAGTTGGCATAAGGGCAACGCATGAGCCATTTAATGTGTTCTGTGTAATTTGACAGAAACTTGACTGTGCCCACATCCTAGCCGGATCAAATCTGTATGACAGGGTGATACAGAATCAGTTGGGTCTTAATGACTGATTAATGACCCATGGCTTATGTCACACCATGCGATGGCTTTAAGCCTGTGCTTAAACAAACCCCATAGGCTTAAATATTTTGCTGAATTAGAACCTGATCCTGGACCTTCCTGCGCCCCATCTGGCCACACAAATCATGGGATCAGGCCCTACTTCCCAATAAATGCTAGACAAAGCCAAAGCAGCATAAGCAAAAGCTCTGTAGATCTCAACAGAAATATCTGTGAGATCTTCCAATTCTTTCTGAAAGAAACAGTTGGGACATTACCACAGCCCTATGGGTGATGTGAATTTTTATCATGGCTAAGAAGTGCACCTTCAGAAAAGCAAGGTGTCTTTGGCAAAAAGACTCCTTCTTTGGAAGATATAAACCAGGATATATTATGAATATGTGATAAATATTGTGGAGAAGCAAAATCCCAGTGGTTCTTAATTGCAGTGCAATTGAGATAAGTCCACCAGCATTTCCTAATTAAATCCTGAAGCATCAGAGGGGAGACTTCCATACACATGCAGGTGATGAGAGCCTCTGTGATGTATATATATTTATGCAGTATCTTCCAAATATATTTATAGCAATTTTCAAAGCCAAAACCACACACATTACAGAAAATAAAGAAGAGTGTTTTGGATGCTCACTCATTCCAACAGGCAGTTGGCTTTGGTGTTTCAGGGGTGAAAATAAAAGCACGATAGTACCTTTGCCCAGATGTGTCCGAAAGATGTGTCTAGAAATTAGCTGCTGTACCTCAAATATGAACACTGCTCAATCTTTGTCAAACATCTTCCATCCATGGAGGATTTAATGCTTGAAAAGTTTGGCTTTCACCTTCCTGCATGCCAGCCGAACTCACCACAGCACCCTAATAACACAGGGGATTCAGATCTTGATCTCCTGGCTGGCCCCGAGCTTTGAAACGGGCTGGAATCCCAAACCTACATACCAGCAAACTTTTCTGGAAGGAGAAGACAGAACTCCAAAAAACAGTAGTTTGGGCCAATCTCTGATTAGTTTAATTCCCATAACGTCCCTGGGAAGTTGGAATGAAGCCCTCTCATGCAGAGTGCAGAAGACGAGAAGCCATATGACTTGCTCCACGTCCGGCCTATGGCACAGCTATAAAAAGCCCAAAGGCACTGGACTTCAGTCCTCCTTAGTCTAGGCCACATTCTGCAGCAAGACACAATAGCTTTTTTCCATCAATTACCCCAGTGTTACTCATGAGAGTCTTAGCAGCCACTTGATTTAATAATAAGAAGAAAAGGAAGATCAGAGCTACATTTGCTGCCTGTTGAATGGCTTATTCTGCACCCAAGTGCATCACATATTCACCTGTGCTTGCAGAATTGTAAAATCTTCCACAGGGATATGATAGTGTTAGCAATCCCAGCTCTGACCTCCCATGTTTTTGTAGGGTTAGTTCAAACTGGATTTTCTCAATAACTGCAAGGGTTTTTTGACTGGTGATGGTGCAGACTGCCTGTAAAGAAGCGAGCTCAGAAGTACCTTACATGCCACAGTTCAGGGAGCAGGAGCTCAGATGGAACCTGGCAGGAGTCACGGTGCACAAAAAAATAATAATAAAAAAAACCTGTTTACGTCTGAGGCAGTAAAATTCTTGAAGGCCAGGGTAGAAATCTAGTATAAAATGGCAAACTGCTTCAGCACAGCCACTATGGTGGAGAACGATTTCTTTTGCTTAACGATTCCACCCTTCTACAATGAAGGATTCATTCCGAGCTGTGAATTTTGGGAATCTTCCCTGACACTGGTAGAGTTTGCCAACATACAAACCGTGTAAGCAACAGAGGTTTCACACTGGTATTTCTGTATTTGAATTTACTGTATACAGCTAAAGCTATTAAATTTCACAGTGCTCTTCCATAAAGGTTAGTGCTAAACTGAAAAGAAATGTACCGTTTGCAGGAGCTGCAGTGAGTATGTCAAATTTTCATTTGCTCATCTAACTTTTCTTTTTCGCATTAGTGCGTATAATTATATTAGGCTTCTCTTATAAAGATTAAAGATGAAAGCGCCATATTCTTATTGTTTTCAGTGGGTGCATGAAAAAAATTCTTATAACTTACTCTTGAAAAATGCTGGTTTGTCACTTATATGGTCAATCAGCCTGCAACTGTTTCAGTTCTGCTTCTTAATTTGTTAAGTGCAAAGAAAGGTATTTTCTTTGATTACATCTGCAAATAAGGTATTAATGTCAATTCAGTGATACGAAAATTACTCCCTATGTAATTTGCACCTTAGTTATTATGGGTTTCATGAACAAGAATATTATAGCTGCTCAGAATGCTGTGGATTTCTAATTATTTTTTTAAATTAACCTAACTAAAAAAATCCCACCAACATAAGAAAAAAATTATCATCTGTGGCCAGCTTTTATTTACCTTGGCATACATATTAATTCTGGACAGAAGATGAAAATGCTGCTGTTGGCCCAGCACTTTTCTGCAATGACATTTCACCAAAGAGAAGTTATAAGTGGCTGGGATGAAAGTGAAAGAGGGGGAAAAAAACCCACAAAAAAAGCTTAATTTTTTGGAATGGCATAGACAAGGGTTTAATACCTCCTTTAGCTTTCTTAAGATAAAAACTGAAGTACAACATGTATTTAGGAGGATGCTTTTTGCCGTTATTGAAATAAGACCCTTAGTTTTTTTAATGAGCACTCCAGATCATTAACACCAGAGAAATATATATCCCAAGGCTTGATTCAATCCCTGTTACAGTTGAAGGAAAATCCTCCCATTGCAATACACAGGAGATGGAACAAGACTCTATTGCTTAAATGTCTACCCAGAAACCAACACTGCCAGTGGTCCCACTAGATTGGGGTGTGTGAGAGGTTGGCACAAGAATTTTTTTGAGCATCGCTTTGCACTGCAGTTCTATGTAGTCACTTTTTTTTTTTTTTTAAACCACTGGGATTTTAAAAATGTGTTTCCAGCCTCACATCCTTAAAAGACCTTTTCAACAGACATGATTGGCTTATACCTCTGGTAAATCAAAAGCACATTGTGTGTGTCTGTGTGTAGTGTGTGTGTATAGTGTGTGCAAGCTCACATCTTTCTGTGATTGCTCATACATTGTGAATTGGAAGCATCACTACTGAATAAATTTATGCAATAGCAAAATATAATTTCATAAGAAAAAGAAAAAACCCTATTGAACTGGAAGGGAATGGAGACAAGTAAGGGCCTAGGAAAAAAGAAATAGATAACAAATCTGTGTCCCAAGGATACAAGGTCACGCTTACACTCTTAGGTGCAGTACAGCTGAAGTTGTACTGTTTGTGTTGTGATGAGAGGAGTGCTGAGTCTGCCCTAACAACTTCTAGGACTGTGGAGCTACTTTCTGCTGGTGATCCAGATACTATTAAAGTCAAAGGGGAGCTCCCTAAGACTTCAATGAGAGCTGGTCCGGTTCTCAAAGCTGGGAAGAAAGAACTAGCTCAGCCATCTTTCACCTTCTACCTTCATGTACTTCTTAAGAAACAGGAATCAAACACAAAAATATAGTTAGGACCATGTTCAGACCTCCTTCTACAGGCAGATAAACTTAGGTGCTGTGACCACTTATCTCCATCCGCTGCAGAGACAGCAGGTGGTCTGACTCACTCGCCACCCTCCAGAAAAGTCATGTCTAATTCAGGTGCCTGTCATGGTCAGCCTGAACATGGCCTCTCAAACTGCCCTCTTGTTCCAAGGCCTTCCAGTTTTATTTCTTTTTTTTTTTTTTTTTTTTTTTTTTAAACAGAGATTCAGACCCTAGGCTGGAAAGAAATCATGCAAAGCTTGTGCAATATCCCCCAATGGGTGTCCTGGGGAGGGTCACAGTTGATACTCAGAGATCAGTGCTGGCCTTGGCAGTCAGAGCCTGGATCCGAGCAGAGTTGCAAGTCTTGCAAAGGATGTGCCCATCCAGAGGGTAACAGCCCTGATTGTCCCCTTCAGAGAGGAGGCCGCCACAGTCCTAGGAAACAGGCAGACAGAAAGAGCAAAGTAAATAAGAAAGAAGAACAAGATTAACTGAAGAATCTATCAGTCAAAGAAATTCTCTCCTCGCTCTCCACCTTGTAACAGGATCCAGCCTGAGTCAGCGTAAAGCATGAAACTGAGGTACGTGATGTCTTTCATGATTAAGCCATTTCCTGATAAGAGACAATTCTGCAGAGAAGATGGGTTCCCAAGCTCTCTGCTGAATTTAATCCAATTGAAAATAAAAGGAGATTATTCCCATCACATTTCTGAAGAAGGAAAGGTCTTTAGCATTGGGGAAAACATCAAACTTAAGCACCTATTTATTAATGCAAAAAAGGATAAAAAAGAAGCACCACTGGAAAGGAAGTTTGGTACCAATATCTGACTGCAGGTAATCTCCTTTGGAAGAGTGAATGCCACAAA
Organism: Phalacrocorax carbo; assembly: GCF_963921805.1. Taxonomy (NCBI): domain Eukaryota; kingdom Metazoa; phylum Chordata; class Aves; order Suliformes; family Phalacrocoracidae; genus Phalacrocorax; species Phalacrocorax carbo. The sequence continues at coordinate 38,357,000 of NC_087519.1, read as the reverse complement.
GCTATAGTATCCATTCCAGGAGTGACAGCTAAGCAAATTCCCTGCCTGCCTCCACTTACCAGAACCGTCACCTGTGTTTGTATTGCAATTGGCCCAAAACGTGGTGGCTGAAAGGAGGATGTCACTGAGGCAGACATATAGAAAACTCACTAGAAGGCCCGAAACCTGCTCCAGAGACCTCAGCCTCTAAAAACACAGGGCTAAGTATAGCTGCTAGGAAAGCTGGGAATTTTCCCTCACTATGTGATCAGGCAATCACTTGACCAAAGACTGCTGATGGAGCTGTGGTGAGGAGATTATGGCTTGCTTAGGGGCCATGCCTCTTCATCATAAATCTGTTTTTGTAAATACATCTGGCATGCAAGTGGTGGAAAGAGGAATATCGTTGTTCCTTTTGAGAGAGTTGAGGCACGTGGAGATCAAGGCCAAGTGGGTGTCTGTGTCCTCGGCTCACCACTGCATCTATTTCTGACATTCATGTGCATGAAGCCTAAGTATCTCGGCAGCCAGCATGGGGCAGCCAGCATGGGGACATGATGTGTGATGAATTTGATCTACAAAATTTAGTGTAGGAATGCCCCAGTGTCTTTAAAAAACTGGGCCTAAGTAATGGGCTGATATGTACCCTGGAAGCCCAAGTCAGGTTGAGAAGTGAACCAGATGCCTCACGTCTCAGCCTAGACCTTTAAGCCTTAGTCCGCCCTTCTTTCCAGTTAAAGTTATTGAAACCTGCAGCTGCGGTAAGAAATACATTTGGTCTCATTTTCTTACCCTGCCATCTGGCTGATGTATTATCCAACAAGTAACACTTGCATTGAAGAATTCTTGAAGGTTCCCTAACACAGCTGTTCCCACATGTTAATTGCTTTAAGGTGATTTTTCTTCTCTGTCTTCAGATTCTAACCATCAAAATTATATGAAGTGCGTAATGAAACTGAACAGGAAAGTAGCACAAAAAGCATTGCACAAAACAAGAATGATCATGTTTATGTGTCCATTAAAATTCTTCAACCCAGAGCCATATGTTGAGTTTCCTGTACAATCTTGCTCAAATTCTAACATGCATTAGCTTTCATTTTAAGAACATAAACATGAGCAACGTTTGTGTCCAAGCTATAATTTATGATGTTCTCAAATATTAAGCTCTAATTACCTGAGTCACATTCTCTTGCTCTCCTAATGAACCTGTTACAAACAAGGGACCTGATTTTCTTCTCATTTGTGCTGATATAAATGAGGAAAAATTCCTTGCATGCTGAATGAAGTCAATGAAGTAATTTGATTGTAGAGCCAGTGTTACAATAGGGTATGCCTGTCATGTGTATAACATGAGGCAGTGATGAAATTAAGTCATCCTTTGCTTTCTGTCCTTCATGTGATTAGAATACTTACCTCACACCGGTAGCACTGGACGTGGAAGTCACGATCCAAGGCGACAATGCGTACAGTTTCCTCTTGTCCTGGGGCTGGCATGATGGGCTCCTTACAAACAGAACATCTTGGTGCAAATTTCCTGAAGAAAGAAGAGATAGCCCTAGTCATTCTCAAACTCAATCTGAAAGTTTTTGTTAACTGCACCAGAAAACCAGAAATGTATACATTTGTACAAACACACACATGTATGTACACGTGTGTCACAGTTTGCAGCTTTGCACAGCTGCATCCTTGGAAAGAAGACAGAAAGGAGAACTTCAGTCTTACAATGCAATTTCAGGCTTGCAGGATATTAAAGAGCATTTTGCAGACTATTAGACTCAGGAATATCTGACAGGCAGCAAAGCATATTCTGCTTGCCCTAATTAACAATTAAAGTGCCTGTTGAATGACCCACAATTGTGACACCTCTGTACTGCTGTGACATCAGGCTCAACCCCCATCCTAACTCCAAAAAAGTCCATGCAATTTCTAAGGTTAGAAAGATGACCAGGATCTGCTTCAAGAGCATCTCTTGAAAAAAAAAAATCAAAATATTAAAAATTGGAGCTTGGAACAAATAGCTAAGAAGTCTTAATAGAGATGGTAAGATGATTTGCCTTATACTACACTGATTTGTTGAGGTTTATTCCATCCATTTTAAACTTCTGAGCCATCTTACCTACATATGCACACAGGAGCACACTCCTGACTATGCTCACTCTCAAACAAGAAGCATCGGGGCAATTTTGACTAGCTGCATTTTCTAGCTAAAACCAACTCTCAGTTATCCATTAGTGGGTTGCCCAGGCTTAAAAGGGAAGAGGTCTGGGTGCAGAGACACCAACACTCTGCCTTCCACAGTCAGCTTGAGTCAGAGTTGTATGGTGACAAACACCATGTGAAGGGACTGGCTTGAATCAGCTGGCTTAGTCAGCTCAGGGATCAAGAGGAGCACAGACTTTTATTTTTCCCCTTACATTGCCCACTGTATGCAGTTCCAGCTAATTCACACACGTTCTCTATTAGTTCTGGTTTTGCTCCCCCTAGTTGCCCATGAGAAGTGGCCATATCTCTGCTCCCAGGCAGGTGGAGATGCTTGAGAACATCTAGCCTGTGGTAAATCATTATTTGCTATCTTGATTCAAAACCTACGGGTACCAATTCCCTGGCTGCAAATCCTGCTCACAAAAAAAGAGACATGTACCTGCAGAATCTGCTACCATGTAATGAGAGCCTGGGTCACAGGCTATGAGGTGACAAAGGGCAATGCTTATGGCAAACATCAGAACAGGAGGAGATCAAAGACCTTTCTCTTCTGAAATGCCTAGGAAAGATTGACTCTGCCACCCAGCCTGTCACATGAATCACCTCAGAACTAACTAGCTTAGAAAAGGGAAAAAAAAAAATCTATCTGTACTAGGAATAAAGAAAAATATTAATTTCACTGGCAGCAGATGAAAGATGTCTGTGTAGCTGCGATCTAACAAAAATGAATTAAACAGTGGCTATAGCAAGTGCTCTGAAAAATAACTTAAATGGATCATGATACGACCAGAGCTGTAATCGCAGTTAATTATATACTGCTTCATGCAGGCGCTTCCTTGTGCCATTTAGCTCAAATGTGGTGCTTAAAAATACTTCAACATTTCTCTGTCCAGGCCACTGTGGGCAATTCATTATGAGGGAAATATTATCTCCCAGGACCCAGAGATGACTCCTGAAGATTTCAGGGGATGTGGATGTGCTACTTTGGGTCCCAAGCTCAGGTGGTAGCTAAGCGACAGTGTGAACATCAGGTACAGTTTTGTTATCAAGAGGATGTGTAAGATGTAGAGCACTCGACCTCCAGACCAGGAGGACATGCCATCCCTGATCAGTTAAAACTGGGCTGGCTGAAGTGCTGCTAAACATGTGGCTGGCCAAAGACATTCTGAGTGTCACATAACAGTTATGCTCCTGCAAGGAGCAGGGAGTTGGACTTGATGGTCCTTCCTCATCCCTTTGAACTCCAGATATTCTATGATTAGGTCTTGTCCTATTCCTGCTATCTTCCCCGCAATCTTTCACTCAACGATTTTGTGTCCTTTCCTAGAACTGACAGGCTGCCACTTTGCACTCTCAGAGCTATAAGGTCCACATCCAGTCACTGCCAAAACACTTCAACATGGGACATCAGGTCTTCCTCCCAACGGCTTCTGAGCCATTCGCTTGTGGGGCCTGGGGAAGGGGCAGTCTCCAAATCGTAAATGGGTGTGAGGAAAACCCTTCAGAAGCCTGAGTGGTGTGTAAGACTTCTGTTGGGCCTGTGCTCAGGACCATATTTTACCTTACACACCACTGCTGGCACAGAAAAGCAAGGCAACACAGCAGCTGCCAATTAACCCAGCCTATCTGAGCTACAGGGAACATCCTCACATTGTATTTTAACGCACTAGTTGATCATGGCAGCTTCCCTTTCTGTCAAGTCAACCTGCCTCTTTGAGCTTTCAGGCCCACACACTGATGTCACGAGGCTCTAATTAAGTCTACCCCCTTAGAAATTAAACGATAAATGGTTGAGATGTAAACTCACATTTGTCAGTATTGATTTCCCTTTTAATTGAGGGGTGTAATGTGTCTGTCTTCTCCATACAGGGGAAACATTTGTGCTCTGATTATATCCATCTTCCCTAGATTAGTTGTGATGATGGGGGTGGTAGCGTGGCAGTGACAGAAGCTACTTGCAACTATACCTTTCAACTTACTTTAAATAGAGTTTCACTATAAATTATTACCAGGGCTGTATTTTTAGCAGCTTTAAAAAGCTAATTAGCAACTAGAAACAAGAGGAGCTGTGAGCATCCTGTGGCTACCTAGATCCCTATAGCCAGTAAGCAAACACCTGCAGAGTGCAACGGTACAGGACCTCTCTTAATTGCTCGGTGGATGAAGGGGGGAGACGCTGATGTGGAAACGCAGGTACAGGCAGTGAGGAGGAACGTGCGCATGTTGAGTGCAGGTGAAGGGAGGGGAAATGCAGAGCATTTAAAATGGAGGAAGACAGAGGTTACCCATAAATTGAGATCTAAGCAAAACCGAGATCAAGCAGCACTGACCCCTAACCAATTTATCTTGTATGCCATGGTGTGCCTGCTTGGAGCAAAGCTCTGCCTACTATTTAAGAGCCCTGGGAGGAAGTGGCAAAGGCTTCAGATCTTTTTGGATACTCAGAATAAAAAAAAAAGGGTGATTTTTAGGGACAAAATAGAAAGACAATAAGGAAAACTACTGAGAGCAGCTTGGGCCGTACTTATGGAAATCCTCAATGCAGTGGATGTTCCCACCAGCATCCACGGTGAAGGGGATCCCATCCAGGCTGCGATGGCACATCACGCAGGTGAAGCAGTGGGGATGGTAGGCCTTCCCAGTGGCTCGGAGGATCCTTTCCATGATGGGCTTTGCACAGACACTGCATTGCTCCAGTGTGTTCTGCAAACAAAACATACACAGCAGATGTAAGCACCAACTTGGCAGGATATTTACAAAGGTCAGCTGGGCTGGGGACTGCTGCTGGTCTACTTAGAAACTTTAGGTACTTTCTTTTCATTTTTTCTAGATAAGCACAGTACAAAGTGTGATAATAGTACAGGGACTGGGTCAAGTCTTTAGTACAGTGTGAGAAAGCAAACCAGAGGCTTCTCTCAGCAGCTCTGATAAACAGAGATGGCCCATTAGGTGCGTGTATCTGAGACATTGCAGCTTCTGTAGCCAAGAGCACAAGAAGGAGTTATGCAGCCTGCACTCCTGGGTTTTGCCTCCGGACTGCCCAGTCTGAATGACCTTTTGCAGCTGAGAGACAATATTCACAATGCGCAGTGCAAAGCTGAACCTGAAACTCCTGGGGTGACACAGGGACCCCCTAACTGCTCTGCCAATACTGCTCCCATAAAGGATCTTTGTCTGCCTTGTAAGATCTTGATCTTCCTCTCCCACCACAGAGACTACTGTTGAGACTGGGGAGAGAACAAAGCAGTCTCTGCAATGAAAGCATTGCAAGGACAGGAGTTCAGGATGACTTAAACTGTTCATTTATCTCTGGCCCACAATGTTTGAGATAATGGCTGTGAAATGCCAACTCTAAGACCATGATTTTTGCGGCACAGGTTTTACATACTGGCCTGCTCCTGAAGCACTGGAGCCAAAAAACCTCCCACTTTTCAAGTGGGGTCCATGGAATGATTCATCTCATTTCAACCCTCACTCACCCTGGCAGTTAATTATAGAAACACCAAGATAATTTTGCTTCAGATGGTTGTTGGGAGCCACACCAACCGTGCAACTTACCCTTTCAAATCAAGAACCTTAAAGACACATGCCATGAACGGTGGGTGCAACCCACATAGATGCAAACAATAAATCTGTGGCAATGATTTGGGTCACTTCGCTGGTCTTTAGGAAAGCAAATTTCACCTATTACTCTTGCTTGATGCATCTGGAGTTACTGAATAATGTTATCAACCAGTGTTTGAATCTTGGATGAGGTAGGAGGTCTATGATTACAATATTGATTATGATTAAGATAGACAGAAATAAGGAGGGGGAAAAAAGGAAGCGAAAAAAATCTAATGGGACAGAAATATAAAAAGCTGCTGGAACGCAGATCATGTTGACAAACACAGGAAGGCTAAAATTCTTCTGCTTCCTCATGCAACAAAATTCCCAGGGAAAGTAGTGCTTTGACTGACCGCATTGTTATTGCTTCTTTGAGCCAATATTCTCAGGGGCAAGATCCAGCCCTTACATGTACAGCCAAAATGTATTGTCAGGAGATGAATCATGCAGGAGCTCAGAGAGGTTACTTCTACACCCACATATTTGCTATCGGACATTATCTCTGGGCTGCAAATCACTGGTAAGACAGAAACATAGAAATACACAGGTTCATATCAGAAGATCAAAAGACTGTTTTTTGAAAGATCAATATGAAAAGTCCTGATTTTCAACCCATATGAGAACTGCCTCACACATTTGTAAAGAGAGCACGGCCAGACTACCGTTGGTTTCAGACTGGATTTTGCTTTATGCCTTGTAATAATGGGCAGGAAAGAATTATTGCTGGCCTTTCTGTCTGGTTGCTGTCACCATCATCATCATTATAACAGTAGCTGGTATGCCAGAAAAAGCAAAGTCAGTAATTTTCTCCTTGGAGAAATAACCTGGCAAATTTACCATTTTGCTTTGCATAAGCAGATCACATCATCTCAGTCAATATCCATGCTGTTCTCTGTATTGCCAAGGAAGGAACACAGCATACCTGCAGATACCAATGGAAGACTGTGCCACTTGTAAGGCATTTTCTGTGACAACTTCTGTATATGCACAGGTACGGAGTGTTTGCCTCACCAAGTCACTGCTTGCCTCATTTCCAAAGTTGCCAACAATGGAGGCCTAGGTATGAGAATAGGGCAAGCAACACACAGCAATTCCTTAGGATATTCTCCCAGCTCCAGTGATTTCTGGCTTAGGGACTTCCGAAGCCAGAGCTCCTCTTCTCCATACTTTGCTTCAAGTGGATGTTTCTCCCATGGACTTTCCTGATTGCTTTTTGAATTCTGAGCGCTCACAACATGGTCAGGAGTTTCCTGGCTTACCTACATGTTGGGGGCTGATCTGCTGAGCAGTTCCCCATGTCTGCTGCCACAACCTATGTAACAGCGCTCCAGACAGCACCAGTGAGCACAGCCTACCTGGTACTGTGAACAGAGCAGAAACCTGCAGCTGCAATCCACTCTGCAAAGGGATTTAACACCAAACAGCGTGGCCTCGAAATGCTCGCTATGGATCTGATACAACTCCTACTCACACTTTTCAGGCACGCAGAATTCAAGACTGCAGGGGATCATTACAATCATCTTGCCTGACACCTCATCTTAACGCTGACTTTGGTGGGAGTTTTGCAGTGACCAGGACAGCAGGTAATCACGCTTCTGGATTATGCCTACAGAAAACACACATCTACTCCCAAATCTCTGCTCAGTCACACTGTTTGACGTTCTTGCAGCTAAGACAAGCATTTTAAGTTAACCAGTTCCTGATTAAACCTTCTATACAACCTGAAAATCAGACCTGAGAAATATATTATTTTCATCCTTCCAAGTCTGTACCAGTGAGGAAAAACAAAGTCATTAGTTGCAGGCTCCAGCTCACTCCCTGTCTGGGAGTATATTTGCTTAAGCCTCTTTCCTTGCTAGAGCCCTGGCTCAGACCCTTCTCTTCAAGGTGTTACCAGAAGATGCCAAAGGGAAAGCTTCCTTGATTCACACCCATTTGACATCAGGTTGCTGAAAGGCAGGATTTGGCCTGTGGAGCTAACAGGGTTTTCTTTGATTCTTTAATCAGGTTATCCCACATGCCTAAATGCTGCCCCAGCAGCTAACAACCTGCACAAAGGTATTTCTGCACATTATGGGAATAGCATCCCTGTAGGATTATAAATTTAGTTTCTTGATTTTGCTCTCTTTCACAGTTTAGCTAACTCTCCTAGTACCTCCTGGAGCTTTCAGGCCTTTAGAAAGCCAAACAACAAGAAGAAAAAAACCTTAACAGCCCTGTTTTCCTTCTTTTTTTCCCAAGCTGCCATTGCCAGCCCTCCTTGTAATCAACAGCCAGAGATGAGTGCATCTGATGAGCTACACAGAGGGCCAAAGCAAGTCAGAGAAGAAAGGTAAGAACCAGCTACGGAACATCGGACCTAGGGGTTGCGGTCAAATTCATGTTATAAGAATATGGACCACAAATCCAGCATGGGCAGAGGGAAAAGTTTACCATCCTTTTCTCGTGTTTTTGCTTAAGAGGCAGGGAGTGCCCTTCTTTTTTGGAGACACTTGTGTCTCCAGATCCAACAAATTTTTTGGGTTTGAAAAGGATGGGGAAGGAACCACCTATTTCTAAACAGAAGGTTGGCCCAATGTTAAAGGCTGAGTGTGGGTCCATGTCTCTTGTGGGCAGAACTGCTTATCCCTGGCAAAGAAAAAAAATCTCACCTGGGAAGAATAATGCACCCTAGTATATCAGTAAAAAAAATAACCCCAAGGAAAGATACACTAAGACACAAGCAAAGAACAACTGAAATGATGAAGACATCAAGCATCGGCTTGCAAGTAAAAACTAAGAGACGTAAACAGGTACAGCAAATTGAGCAGCAAAGTGGGAACAAGGTGCTTGGGAGCAAGCGTCTAACAGCAAATGGTGGGGGAGTTGTTTGAGGCCCTCCCTATAGCAATACTTGGCCCTTCAGAAACCCAGAAAACCAGAGGGACTTGCTCTGCAGATGTTAGGTTTAAACATGGGATACAAAGTGCAAATCCAAACTACTTGGAAAGACATCTGGGGTGCAAGAGCCACTGAAGACTAGAAATGGAAAGTATTTGAATCCCCTCCTGAAAACTTCACACTTAACATCTCAGATGGAAAGCTGACAAACAGCTCTGGGGAGCAGAGCTGCAGTGACAGCCTGTGGGCTGCAGCTCATCCTGCTTTCCTAATGCTGTAGATTATAATCCTTCATAACCAAATCTGGGGTGACAGCAATAAGTCGCAATACAGTGCAGCACAAGGACCCTCCCACAATGACCTAGTAATGAATACAGAAGAAAAGCCACACAGAAGTTAGCCATTGCTTCTTATGTATTAGCAATTCATCCGGAGCTCTAATAAACAATCTCTCTTGCACTCTGAACGGCAGACTGAGGAGAGCTCATGCATGGGGACATAGGCATGGTATAGCTTATTTTACTGGGAGAGGGAAGGGAAGGTGCTGGAATAAATTACATTGGCAACTCATGCATGAACCCACTTTCTGTGAGCACTGCAGAAGAAATACATTTTTTGGAGTGATTGTGCAAAGGAGATGGTATTAGCTGTGGGAATCAAAAGTGACTGTTGTGCTAAAAACAGGCACATGGTCAACTACTGTAGTTGAACTGTAACTTAGTAAAGTGTGGTAAGTGAATTGCTTTAAATCTTGTGACTCCATCCTTCATTTCCTCAGACTGTGAGGAGAGCAGAGCAGGAGACATTTTCCCCATTGTGGGATAATTTTTGAGGCTTGAAAATGTTTCCATACTTAAATGAAGACAGAACACTTTAATCTCAAGAAGTCTGGTGAATTTATAAACCCCAAATTAGATCAGGTCAATTGAAACACTGCACTTCAAATAATTTCAAATGGTTTCATTTAGGTTTTGGGTCTGCAAATATACAGCTGGATTATAAATTAAATATAAAGCAGACATTGGTAGAGGGGTTAAGTGTCAAGATGTAATTTCAACACTTTCAAAACCTTTTTTGGCATTATTTCTAAGAAAAGGAAAATCCAAGACCCAATTCCCCTCCGCCCCTCCAAATACCCAGCCATCCCCAATGCTCTCTCCACAGATGGGTCAATCTTGGTAAACAGAACATTTAATTCACTAAAGGCCAGCATGAAATTCCTTCCTTCATATTTGAGGAGAGAATTTGAACTTGTGTGAGTTAATCTTTCTCACTTAGCTTGCCTAGCTGGACACATTATTAGCAGTGGGTGACACTCTCCTTCCCTTCAGTGCTGCTGTCAGGGGGGTAGGTCCAGCAAGGGGGAGACCTGGGGAAGCACCTTGGCCAGTTCTCCGATGTTCAGGTCACATTGCCGTAGCTGTGTCAGTGCGCTGGGGCAAGAAATAAGACCTGACAGCCCAAAACATCCTGGCAACCCCCCCAAATTCAGATACGGTGGTAAGCAGCGAGGGTGCTCTTTAGCAGGTATAGCTGTTTTGCTGGGAGAGGGGAGGGAAGATACTGGAATAAGATACATTGGCAACCTTGCAACATTACCAGCACGATGGTCTGAGCTGGGCGTACAGCTACCAACTGCATAGGGTAGACTCGGGCCCTGGAGGTTGCTGTATTCAGTGCCTTTCACACAGTTCTTCCACGAGGCTAAGTTTTTAGTGGCTTTCCCAGCACAGTAGCAATACCACGGCTGGCATGCTTCCCTTCTGCTGGAATCTGCTTTTCTTGTCAGGAAAACCTAACTCGGCTTTGTATTTTTGGACTCAGAGCAGCTGGAGGTTAATCTGGCAGTCTCCTCTAAGCATACAGGGTGAAGGAGTCCCTCTCCCTTGCCCTGTCACTATTAGAGAAAGACTAGGTATATTCTATGGCTTATGTTAGCAGCAAAGATCCCAACGACATGCAGTCGAGTCCAGAAATGTGCAATAACATAAAGGCCATGAAGAAAATGGAACAGGGCTTGAGAAATGCTTCACAAATGATATGCAGATGTCAAAATATGCTCTACAGTGAGAGGAGGAAGGAGCTCCATTTGCTCCTTCTTAAGACAGCTGTCTTATCAAGTGAAGGTTAAGGAATGGCTTTTCCATCGTTTGGGCATACCAAAGGCTGGAGAGGAAACTAGAGAAGGCTGCTGGATCTGGAAGGCGTATGAGGTGGACACAATATCCTGAGAAAGGTATATATTTTTAATGGTGAAGGTAATTAATGTTTGGAACAGCACAAGCAGGGACAGGGTGACTTCTCTCTTGCTCAGTGCCAATTTAGACAAGACTGACATCCATCTCTTGTACCACCAAGTTCAGAGTGATGAAGGAACGTCAGGGTTAAATGATTCGCTCTGCATTAGACTCAATGTCCAACCACAATCACACTGACTCCTTCCAGCTAAAAATCCACAAGAAGCCTGATGTTGGAAATGACTTAACTACTTTCTGGCACTCAAAGCCACTCATCTTCTGTACATTCCTTGCTCTGACAACACTGAGATCTTTGTCACTTTAAAACAGCAGCTCTTAACGAATATAACAAATGAGGGATTCGTTCTCTGAACTGGTGGGCTGGAGGATAAAATGCCTGAATTTTACTTCTGGCTTTTCAACCAATTAACTGCCAAAGGCAAAGCACTCCCATGCTCTGTCCCTCAGTTTGCCTGTAAATAAAATAGCTATAGAACTTGCACAGTCCAATAAGAAGCTGGATGCTGTTATGTTTGATACTCGTAAAGTAGTTTTTGTGCCCAAGCGGTTGCTTTAGGGAAACAAGGTGTTTTTAACAGCAACAACTCCCGTTTTTTTTAATCTATAACAACTACACACACCTCAAAAGTCAACAAGGCTTGACTTTGTGAGGTGCAGTAGTGGGGAACAGCATCTGAGCTGTTACTTGCAGTACTCCAATGTCACTACAGCAATTTGCAAAAGAAAAAAACATTAATACTGGGGAAATGCTCCTAACTGACAGGTGACTTTAAAAAAGCATGAAGAATAAAAAAAGTCTATGCGTATGAAGGTTTTTCAACAAAAATAATTGTAGTCCCACATAATATTACAGTAAGCCAAGCAATTGAAAGCATTCTTAGCAACTACTAGTAAAAGGACATTACTAGATATCTTGGTGATCAGCTGCTGTTCATTCAGTAATTTTCCTTCTGGTGGAGGTGTATTTCCAAACCTTCTCACATCTTGTCTACTGATACCAAAAAAGACGCCCTGGACATTCCCCACAAAATTGAAACAGCGCATGGTGTAAGTTGGTGCACACAGCTCATGCTTGCCGTTAGCACTGCCAACCACACCGCATACCAGGTATGAACCCCAGTATAACTATGTGATGTTGGTCACACTACACCAGAACTGCATCTGGTTCAGAAAACATCCAACCACTAAGCTGGGGCAGGCTTTTGGAGCACTGGAGAGATGAGCATCCATAAAGCACAGCAGCACCAGCAGAGCACAGGAGGCAAGCCTGCCTCATCAGGGAGGGATGATCTGGTAAGACAGTTTCCATCTCAGATTTCTTCAATCCAAGGACATCCTGAGCTCATGACAAGACCTTTGATCCTTGTTCCAAACCGCTGCATAATACAACACCTGGCGCAAGAAGCTGGTATTCAAAGATTTCCAATTTGAAGGAAATGCCTCAAAATCTCTCCCAGAATACCAGAGGTAAACAGTTCGTTCAAGGTTTCTACACTCAGGGAAACCAGCACAGTGCTACCTCCAAAACCCCTGGACCCTGTCGCACAACAGCAGCCATGCCTTGGAAGGTTACTATTGCTTCATACCACTGGGGTCGCTAGAGATAAATCATCCACCCGCTTTGCTGACTGCAGAAAGAGGCGTTCAAGGATTTGTTAAGACTCTTTTTTCCACTGTCGTGAACCTCGATAGTTTTAAAAAGTCTGATACTCTATTAGCGTTGTTCCTAAGGGACAGGGAGAATACATCGCAGGTTTTGATAGCCTGCACTTTTACCTATTATTAACACCCACACATCAGGTGAGAGCACCTACAAACCATAATCATAACTCAGAGCTCCACAGTACAAAGTGCTCTGGGGATAAAGCAAAGCTGTTCCCTATGCTCAAGCTCTTCCAGTCTTTGTGCTAGAGATGTCATACTGCTTGTCTTACATGTTCTCACCATCAAATCTATCTATTCTTTCAACGCATGATGTGCCCGACCTTGTATGCTGCCCTGGGAGTTTTGCCTAAATAAGGACTGAAGGATCTGTCCTGTTGTGATTACTTTCTGCACAGGCAGCAGAATTATATGCAGCTGGGAGATGTGGCAAACAGTGAGCAGATACACTCTGCTACTTGTTTAGATACAATTGTGGACAACACAGAGATTTCAAGCTTAATTCGCAACGCCGAGGAAGCTGTTAGAGAGGCATTTCAAACCGCTTGCAGTTTAAACTGATTAGTACTTTGTGAAAACAAAACAAAATTCTGTAGCAAATTGTTAGACTAAAATTCAAGTCAAAGTGAACCGCATCAAAGGGAGTATAAAGAAGTGATGATCGGCAAGAAGTGGGCTTTTTTCTTTGCTTTTGGTGGAGAATTTAATTTCATAGCCTTTAATAAACCTGACGCTCCAATCCAAGCTTGCCACTCTGGCAAAGAACTTAACCAAAATAACACTGGAACTCATAGCTGGCAGACCAAGGAGACTATAAATTGGTCAAATCTGGGCAGAATACAAGAAAAAAAATCCAAAATTCCATTCAATCTTCCTGTTTTAGAATTTTGATGTAACTGACCATTGACATGGAAATGTTATCTTGACCTTAACTGCTAAAGCTGACTTGCGGAGGAAAAAATGACTGACTCTGTGACATTTCGGTGGTTATTTATAGTTCCTCTCACTCTCCTCTTTCTTGGTATTTTTACATTAGAAATGAGTTCTCGCCTGCCATGCTTTTCCTGAAGGACTGTCTGAGTAGTGCAAGAATTTGTGACATAAAAACCGTCAAGAAAATGGAGTCTTGTTGATTAACATGGAAATGAAACTTTAGTTGGAAACTCTGTCAATAAACTAGCATCCAGCAAAGATGAGCTTTTTTTGGTTACAGATTGAACACCACCAGCCTTTTAACTACAGCCTGTTTAAAGCTGGCAATTTATGCCTCCTGTGCTCTCCAAGAGAGATTTCCTGGAGAAACCAAGGGAGAAGACAGGGCTACTACCTGAGAGTCTGGGTATTTCTAAAGTTTGCACAAAAAAAAAAAAAAGGCAGAATCCTTCCCTTTCACTTCTCAAGAATAAAAAACCCTCATCTCTCTAAACCGCAAGGAAAGGTACTCAACCCATTTTCCCCTGATTATTTCAAGTCACAGATCTAAGTCGCTTCTAATAGCTACCAAAGGTTAAATATTTCAGCTGAATATCAGTTTAACATCTCCTTACCACCTGAATTGCTCAAGCAAAGAGAATGCAAACCTTCTCGTGTATCTCTTATACAAGTCACAAGAGAAAGTCATGTTTTCTAGTGACAGGGGCAGAGCATTGATAAGTAAGGATGCATAGAGTTCACACCAGTGACTCTTTCCAAGAGTTTAATGTCATGATTTTCCACCTCCATGCTTCACATTATCTGTGGAGTGGGCTTAGTAAGGTATTGGGAGGCCTGTGATGCTCTGACAGAAGTCATGTCTCTATTATGAACACCAAAGTTGGCACCTAGAACTACCAAGTAATAACTCCCCAAACCAATCCAAACAAAAAACAAGAAAAAAGGTAATGAGATTTTGCACGAAATTTCATGGACCTTTCACTAAAACACCTTTTGAGCACAAGATAATTTTTCAGTGTATATGTGCAAATTGTGAAATACAGGTCATGGCAACTGTTCGGCACAAAAATAGCTGCTTTTAACAGATAATGTAATCCCATAAAAAGCTTGGAAAAAACCCCAAAACTCTCACAGCGCTTGAATGTTGCTGCTACCTAAACTGACAGCAAGAATATGATTCTCCCAAATCCCTGATATGTTTCTTAAAGAGCTGCCAAATGCATTTAAGTCCCTGATGTGAGGAGAACGTGTTGGAGTCCTTAGGGCAACAGGAGACTTATCTGTGCCTGGAATACACGAGCTGAAAACCTTGTGGGTGCTCTGAGGTCCTTCCAAAGGGAGAGGAAAAGGTGGTTTCTTATTTCCTGAAGAAACCCTCCTGAGTGAAATGCATTAAGACTTTGGAAGAGCACTGGGCAAGGACCACAGGCAGCCAGCACTGGTCACTGTCAAGAATAACAGAAAGCAGAATTTAGTGAGTCAATATAAGGCAAAAACTGTGTTTCTACACTCTTTCCGCTCTGTAACAAGACCAGGAATGTTTTTTTGGGGGGCCAGCATTTCTGCAGAGGCTTGAACTGAATTATCCCCTGAAGCAACACCCATTGGTCTACCTAGAGTCAGACTCTAATTGAAAATAAATGCAGGCTGCTGAGTAAGTCCAGGGCCAAATATATCACCTAGCAGGTACTGGGATTATTTTTAGATGCAATGACATCCCTATTCTTTTCATACAGATGACCTGGATCTTTGCTTCAGGTCCTGGTCTGGAAAAGCAAGTTTGAGCCACCTGCCGAGATAAGTGGCAAAGAAGGAAGGGATACCAAAAGGGAAAATGGAGACACCTATGTAAGAACCACCCAGACAAGGCACGGTACAGATAAAAGAACTTCCCAAAGAGGTCAAGTGAGTTGTGAGAAAGTAAAAATCCATCTGCTTTCTAGCTGGAGGACTGAGATCCCATCCATCACCTTCATTCCTCCACTATGAGATGATCTCATCCAAAGAACAGAGATTGAGAAGATAATTTACATCAGCCCCTCTGCACCTCCAGCCCACCTCTGAGGGTGCTTCTGCTAGAACTCAGCTTGATGTACAGATGGGAGAAAAAGAATGATACATTATTATTCCTTCTAACCTTACCAACTGATATCTGCACTATAGATCAGATCCTTCCTGGAAGGATGTGTGAAAAGTAAAGCAGAAGGTTTGAGCTACTCTTCTGTTCAAGACACTGTGGTAGAACTGTTCGGTACAAGATTCCTTGCAACACAATTGCCTACCTAGTTGATTTAACCTCTTGGCACCGTTCTTTTGCTCTCAAACTAGAAAAAATAAGGCTCCTTGTCAAAAAATAAGTTTTCTTATTTTGAACAGACAACATGGAGACTTGGATGCACGGTTCTTGAGATGGCAAAACCATTGGAATGGAGATAAAAATGTCTTGGGCTCAGAGTCGTCATCAAGAGCAGATGGCCATGTCTGAGTAGGTGGTAATTCTCTGGTGTCAGCAGGGTTAGTCAAGGATGTTCAGAGCAGGAAACCTTCACTCTAAAGTAATTTCTTTCCTTTTCATCACCACAAGAAATTTTAGATTAATTTGGAATATGAAGGACACTGGTCTGAGCTGTCAGGAAGGTTTATGTCAGAGCAGAGCAGACCGAAAATCAAGCTGACAGTTGGCATTTCTTTACCAGGTCTTTTACATCACTTGAGGAGGCTGCCCTGGATGTTATTTAAAGTTGAAAAGCACAGCCACTGAACACTGTGCTAGTTAAATAACTGTCAGTCCCTAATATATACTAACCAGATTACTCCTGAGTTTGTGAAAGAAACACCAAAGGCTTTCAGCCAAATATTACATTTTAAAAAAGAAACAACAGTTGAGAAAAAAACCCAGGAAAACCCAAACGTGAATGGAGCTTTTGAAAAGAAGAGGTTCACTTGGGCACACACAGCAGTAACACAAACTCCACAGTCTTATGACAGCGCTCAAGAATCAACAAGAAAAGCAGTGCAGCAACGGAAGGAGAAACCAACTTGTCCAACCTCACTGTTTTTCTAGTGACAGAGTTACATAAGAAATATGCATTTATATAAACACAATGAATGCATAATAGATATTATATAACACATCCATTCTCCAGTTGATAGCATCCTGTCAGTGTATGGAGGCTCGGGCTGAAATCATAGTGTTTATGGAAGATAGAAGAAATAATAACATTATTCCAGGACCATTCTGTTCTGTAACTGTTCCATTCTGTTACATGGATTTTCTTTCCATAACAGTGGAAAAGACCATGCTCTGGTGCTTCACACAGTATTTTAACAGGGCTGAGATCACCTGCACCAATGGTTGTTTCTCATTAATGTGACTGCTGAATTGCTAATCTCCATCCTAATACAAGTCACTTCCAACTTTCCTTTCTGAAGACCAGAAATTGCCATTTCCCCAGCAAGAACATTTGAACACCCAAAGTAATTTGACCCTCGCCTTTTGCCAAGCAACTCATGCGAAGTAAAACTGGTATGGCCCACATCTTACCACAGCTGCTGATTTAATGGACATACTAGGAACAACAGAAGGAAGGGCCATTCTTCATCAGGCTCTAACTATGGACCAGATCCAGGTGCAAAGGGACAAGACAGTCTGGTAATAACACGTGGCTCATATACCTGATTGATCCAGCTAATGCAGGCAATATGGATAAGTGCTGGTGGACTCCTAATGAAAGAAACACATTTTGTTGCTGGCACCATGCTACCCTACCATGCAAAGCGGTCCCTCCCCTCACACGCTGCCACACCAGCTTCCAAAGAGATGAGAGGGACAGGGAGTGGCAATGAAGGGTGGGGAGCAAGGAATTGATCTAGGACTTTCTGAGTCATCCTCTTTTCCCGGCTGTGCTGCTGGGGCAGCACAGCCCAACTCTGCTCTACCTGTAAGTTTTCTTATGGAAAAGTTAATGTTGGGTCCTTCACATGCAGTGCAAGTCCAGTGAGCATCCTCTTGCCAGTTCTGCAAGGGCAACTAAGGAGTTTTGCTGGAAATCTGGCCCCAGAGAGAAACAGCAATGGAAGGCAGCCATTTCAGGAGCACGTTATTAAGCCATCAGACCAGTAGCTACAGGATCCCCATGGAAAAGTTGATCCAGGCACTTTGTATAATTACTTGAGCCCTCCCAGAGTCATTTATTCCCCTTTGTGGCTGGCAGGGTAAGTCAATATCTTCTGGAGCTGCAAAGTCACAGGGCTTTTTAAGAAGCCAGGTTTGTAGGTGAAGACATTTCTCTTCACAAAATCTTCGCTTGAGTGCACTGTTCAGCAGCGATCCAGGCTTTTTGCAGAGGTAATGCAGCAAGTTCAAATGAGCATGGCACGCAGGCAAGTTTAAGCTTTCCATTTGCTTTACCTACGTATGTTTTAACACTCACATTTTCAGATGAAGAGGCATAAAAATAGCTTAACTGTGCATATTGCCTACAGTACTGCTGGACTCCACCTGTGGGAAGGAACTGGAGTTTAAATTTTATTAAAGTTGCACATGTTTCCAGGAGGTTGCTAATTATCCTGCATGTTTTATACAGTATTTCTGGCTCCAGGGTCTTTCTGTACTTTTCTGAAAGAAACCCAACATGAAAATATTTGAGCTGAGATCTGGAATGTGTGACTGAAAACCAGGCACTCACTCCAGGGTTCATCTGACCCCATATAAACTTGTTCTTACCAGGCTTTGGAAAGCACTTTGAGATCTGCTGGTGAGAAAATACTGCCTGGATACCAAAACGCCCGTCTTTCCAATTTAATTCCCTTACTTCCATGCACTTTAAACTCACCCCTTTGCCTGGCATTCCTAGGACTACAGCTGGGTGTAAAGCTGATCATTCCAGGGCCTGATGTGCGAATTAATTCACTTTGGTACAACCCTCCTTTTAACTACCAATCACTCACAGTCACACACTGCCAAGTGTACTCAGGGATGGGGTGTTCTATATTTTAGGGTGGTTAATTCAAACCACTTTTTCTTAAAGATGCTCTACGCCTGCAGCTTGAGTTGGGGTATGTTCAGCATCTTGGAAAAACAAAACCAAACAAAGCAGCCCATAGTGTCTCACAGAGAAGACAAACCACAAGATGGCTAGAAAGAAGGCCAATTTTTGAAAACACCAACTTTTACCTCTTCTGACCTAAATGGCTGACCACCCCAAGCACCACCTCCAAGTGCTTTTCTTTTGCTCCTTGAACAATGGCAGACGAATTTCCAGTGGCCATAAATCATCATTCTTCAGTAGTATCAGCTGGAGTTACTGACATCTGGACCTGCCATGGCAGTCGTCTAACAGGAGGAACGTGTTAGCTAGTGCCCTGTACAGGATGCAGGGACCCCGCCAGCATGTGATTTGCATGCTTCCCATCTTCCCACTACGCCTGGGCTCTCTGCTCTTTTTTGGGAACGTGACAAAAAGAAAACAAACAAAGGCACCACCCCTTCTACCCCAAATCCACAGTTTGTGAGGTCCTTGGCGCTATCACAGCATTGTTTCTGTGCAGAATCCCTGGCAACTGATCCACTTATATTTTGTGCTTTACAGGTTTGACTAAATCAGGACTTCCCATGACAGTGTCCAGATCCTGTCTGAAGACATCAAGAGATGAAGACTTATCGCTTACCAGTCTTTTGTTCCAGTAGTAACCAGTCATACTGTTAAAAGTATTTCTCATTTCTACTGCGAGTGTGTTTGGCTACTGCTTCCACCATTGTTCTGCTTTTCACCACTATAAAAGCTCCTGTATTAGCCAGTACGTCGCCTTATACATTACATCACACCACCTCTGCAAATCTGAACTGTCTGAACTCACTTTAAAGTGTTTTTTTTTCTCCCCCCCTTTGGCTCTTTTCTCTACCTACTTCAGTCTTTCATTGTCCTTCTAAGGGATGGACAGAGGCCTGGATAGGGGATTCCACCCTCACCAGCACTGAACTTGAAAAAAAACCCCCACTCTTCAACTTAGTCTTTTTGCAAGTGTTGGTATCAGCCCTTTTTGCTGCAACACTGGCAGTCTTCCTAAGCTGGCTGTACAGAAAGCTCTGCTCCTTCCTAAGGAAGGCCCTTTGCAGGATGAGCCTCCAGCGGTAGACAGAGCTGGTGTGCCAGAAGATGATGGTTTTGTTCCTGGACAGATAGATGGCCTCACAGTTGGGTGTATTAAACCAATTTTGCTCAAATAAGTCCAGGATGTTAATCAGCCCATGCCCCTCCATTCCACTGCTCTGACATCTTACTAATCCACTAATTTTATCAGCAGCTATTTTTTTTCCTTGTTGCTAATAACAGGTTACAAATAAGCACCAATACTATCAGACATAACAGCTCTGCAATACACCACACCAGACATCTATTTCAGATATGCTCTTTCACATGGTTTCTCTTGTAGGGACAGTCACATTGGCCCCAAAGACATGGTTTGGGGACAGATGTTTTGTCCTAGGCTGCCTGGTTTCCATCACAGAGTTTTAAGCAGAAACCTTTAACAAGTTGTGTGATTCAATGGCATGTCAGTGTTTGTATAATGTGTGGTAGTTACTCCACATGTCTACCTGAGATAAAAACTTCAGTGTACAAAAGGTTTTGCAGGAAGATTTAAGAATTGCTTCAACAGGAGGAAGAAGTATTTTACCTTACTACAGGGGAAAAACAACAACAAAACCTAATCATTCTGGAAAGCAACAAGTTGACTCCAGCTACTATTGTGTAGGTGATAGTTGCATTTAGGCATGTCTCAGTGACATTTTCAAAGCTACTGGTCAAGCCTACTTCTGCAACAAGGACTCAAAATCACCAGCCAGAGATGATCCAAGGGCTGGAAGCATAGAGAGAGCTTGGAGACCGACCATCCCCAAAAGACAAAACTGCAGTATAAAAAAGTGCATTCTCAATGCCAGACCTTTCACAAACAGAAACAGGAGAAAGAGATGTGAAAGATCCCTGTGAAAGAAACTGGGAAGCATCTGCCACAGCTGATACAGAGCGAGGGGAACCTCTGAAACTAAGGTAGTTTTATGCATCTGTAACTCCATTTATGTAAGCTGCAACTTTATAAACCTTTTTAATTATTCAGTATCTCTTGGATGTTACACTTATTTGCTGTAACCTTAACTCACTTTGTATTAATGGTGATAATATTACATTAAAGTATTTAAGTGGAGTACCAGGAGCCTCTAGCAATGTCCTCTGTCAATAATACACTGCTGCAGAGAAGAGAACATGTTTTCCCCAAGCTGCTCCTGCTAGCTTCAGATATGGCAAGGTGTAGAAGAGAAATCCAGCTAGGAGAAGCTCCCAGCACCCCAGGACCATGGCTATCCATTCAGGCCTCTGAAGTCACTCCATGCAAGTCTCAATGAACAAACGATTAACATCAACCCATTTCTCAGGGAGATGAAACCTAGGTGCAGGGAAGCAACTCAAGCTGAGCAAAAGATAGACATAAGGCAGCAGAAGAATTCAGAGCAGGAGCAAGGGCCGAGAGATATGGACCCAGGGCAGTGTTCAAATAACTTAGCCCCAGCTACTTGAAGTTAACCAGATTTCTTATTTTCTTCCTCCTGCTTTAGGGCACTCTCAGCAGCTTTGGCATGCTTGAGGCCAGCACACAGACCTGCTGGATTATGGATCTAGGAGCTAAGGGGAAAGACTGGTAGGCACCTGAATGGACATAATGATGCTCTGGGCAAGAGGAAGAAAAAGCCTTTTCCCAGTTGGCTCCCAAAGCCCAGACATTACAGAGTACAAGAGGTAATCCAAGCACCAGGAAAGCATCACGGGGGAATGTGGACAGAAAACCTCAGGGTTAATGCAGCTCTAGCAGCCGGGTCATGCCACCCCAAACAGAGTGTCACAGAGGGGATAAGGTAGCTCACCTCCCCATATATTCCCCATACAGGGTAAAAGCAGCACCATAAGACCGCTTTCCCATGCTGGCATATCCTCCCCATGAAGCACACCAGGAATTCCTTTGTTTGGCAGACTTGTGAAGGGCTTGTTACATTTTCCTATCCCACTCCTATAGGTGCTGCCATTTGGCACATACAGCTGACATGTCAGCTGCATGTGCACCTGAGCTTTGTAAATCCTGTGTTGGAACATGCTAGCTCAGACATGCAAGATGAACTCAATGCATAAGGGAAGAAGAGTGATATAAGTAGACCCCCATTTTTCAGATCTTTGGCAAGGTTTTCACATTCTAGGGTAGTCTCTACCCTCTGTTTTCATATGCCAGGATATTTTCCAAAATAGCTTGTCCTTTAGATATCACTTACTTATTACAAAAAAAAAAAAATTTTCACCAAAACCTGCTGGAAAAAGAAATCTATCTACAGAAAGGGGCAGCTGCACCTTGCAGATATTCACAGCTGAAGATCTTTTATGTAAGACTCCCCCTGACCGTGTGGAGAGCTGTTAAGATGTCAGATCATGGTTTGTTGCTCTCAGGGAGGCTGCTGCAGCACTCAGTCAGAACAAGTTTACATCTTGGAGGAATTAATTTGTCTGAATAATGTCATCCTGGTTAAACAAAATGTTAGGGAAAATATTGCAGCGTTCTAGTGCACCTCCCTGAACTGATGCCTATATATGGGGATTAGCCAGCGTGAAAAGGATCCTGCTGAGTCAAACTGGATTATAGCAGTATTATTTTATAGAGACGAAGAGAAGGGGAGGGAGGAGCTAGGGAAACCTTGCAAAAATATCAGCTGTTTGACATGTTAAAGCAAACAGCACAGATGTGAAAACGCTGCCCACTTACATGAGTGCATCAAAGCCAGGTCAGCTGACAGCAGCAACCAAAGAAAAGATTTTACCCCTTTTAGACCTGCAGGCAACCCAGCTCCCAGAAAGCAAGGTGGAGTCCAATCCTTTCCCAGGCATCAGGAGTTGTACTGGCTGTGTTTCCACCAGCACCATGGCAGCACCCTGGTGGTAGTGATGTTCCTCTGGCGGGGAGGATGTCTCAGAGAGCCTTGCCAGGCCTGCCAATTGCCTAAACAGCACGTAAAGGAGCAAACAAGCTTGCAGACTCAGCTCTCAGAGCCCTTGGGGAACTGGTGCAGATGGCAGGAAAGGAAAACACGCAGGCTTTCAATGAAGTCCTGGAGGTGCCTCCATTTTTCATCACCAGGCATTCACACAACCATTTTTGCACTGATTGTTCAATGCTGGCTGGAGGCTTGGGTCTGGTGGCAAGTCACAAATGGGACATTCCCCTGAACATCTTGTTTACAGAGCTGGATCTGCAGTGTGTTCTTAGAGCGTGCCTGGAGGGCCAGTGTCCTCCCTCTCCAGCAAAGAGCTTGACCTTACAGTGATAGATAGCATCAATTCCTCTGCCTGCCTCTGGCCCAGCAAATATTTACCCGTGCAAAGCAGAAATTCTTGCCTAGGAGAAAGCAAGAGATGCCTATACCAACCATCTGCATCCTGCAGTGTAAGGGGGTAGATTGGGGGCTGCCTTCCAACTCTCAACTTCGAAATCAGCTCTAAATATCTTACGTCTTAGGTCAGTGCTCTGAACAGAAGGATGGTATAAAGGGCCTGAGGGTGAGTGAAGACCCTCCTACCCTGATTACATAATTAAAGGACAGACCCTGCTTAAGCTCAGAAAAGCCACAAAACCTCAGGCAGGGAAGGAGGTGGTACTTTTCAGGCCAGAAAGAGATGGCAAAATAAGAGGCAAGGCTTGTGCCTCTCTTTGTAGTGCTTCTATTCAGCAAAGCTGCCCTTTGTGGATCAAAATCCCCACTCCTGCTCCGCCTGGGAAGCGTCAGAGCCTAACTGAGTGTGGTGGATTATGCTAAAAGTTGTGCTTTGCAACACCGAGCTGAAGACCGCTGTGGTAGCAGTGGAAAAACACTCCTGCATCCTCCACTGCCCAATGCCAGAATATCAAATGCAACGCTAGGCTATCCAGAGCTTACAAACACATGGTTCAAAGGGAAAAAAATTCAAATGGATTTGAGTCATGGAGTACAAAAAAAAGTTTCTCAAAAAACAAATAGAACATATCAGTCATGTTGTAACTTAGAAAGCCAAAATTTCCTCCCAAAGCTAGCAGTGAAACAGTTTCCAAGATTCCAGGGCGCATCTCTGTCTGCAGCTAATACAGACATTTTGTTAATCCAAGTTTCAAGCCTGATAAAGCCAATTTCTGGCAATAAGAACCCCTCCTGGTCAGCCAGCCCAAGAAATCACGCCACTCCTCCTCAACCCACCTTTTCCCCACAGGTAGCATTGTAGCCCACACAGGTGCACCCCGCCAGCATCGCCATGCCCGTTGCGGTGCCTACTGCACATCTCCCACGGAGAAAGACCCTTTTCCACTCCCTTTTTGCAGTCAGCAGTATTATCCCTGTGCTTTTACAAGCGGGCAGCTGGAGCAGGCTGGGAGCCTGTGGTGGGAGGACAGGTGCAGTCCTGACCTACATCTTCCCAACAAGCACTCCTATCCCTTCCTTGCTTCTCTCTGTCCCTGCACATCCCAGGGTATTTTTTGCATGCTGGCCACAGCTGGAGGTGCAATGAGACCTCTCCCCTGAGCAGCCTCTCTGCTCATGTCTCCCCTAAATCTCAAAGAAACAGCCATTTTGGGGTGATTTTGCCCTCCAGTTGAGGATGTTTCAGAGCCCGGGTCACTCCTTTTGCAGGGCCCATTTCCTACCTACATACATCTCATAAAACAGACTGGGCATACCACACCTCCGCTTTGTTCTCCTGGCTCTGTCAAAGAAAATGGTCAGAACTGCCTTTTCTGGTGAAGCCAGCCCTGAACAAGGGTGAATTAGAGCATGAGTAAACAACCAGGCCACTTGGGAGCTATAGGTGGAAGAAAACCTACTTTCTAGGTACTCAGATGTGGCTTGCCTTAAATACACCGAGCAAAGGTGACACAGAGACTGGGGTGACTGCAAGAGTGTTGTAGGTAGAGCTGGTTAAAATATTCTTCCCTGAGAGGTACCAGCATGTCTCCATCACCACTCTCAAGAGAAATGCATGTCAGACCAAGCACGTGGCTTGTAGCTAGATGAAGTTATCTGGGATGAATCCCACCACAGGCATCAGACCTTTTTAATAGAAATCCAGTTGTCTCCAATTCAGACAAAAAATGTTCTCCCTTAAAGAAGTAGCAATAAAAACCAAAACACCCCCCCCGCCCAATTCCCTGTGTGTAAACATCAACAAATACTAAGTTGTTTAATACATTTTGCAAAAGTAAAACCAGAATAAATGCTTTGCCTCCAACACATAAGGAACATATTATTACCACATTGTCTTCGGTGATTATTCAAGCAATGCATTTAAATGTTCGGGGAGAAGAATGTTTGCTAAAATATCGTTATGTAACACGGGAAAAATGACTAATTCTGCCCTTGATCTTTTCATATTTTGCTCCAAGTAAGAGTCACTAGATCTTATTCTCTGGCCAAAGCAGCAGCACGGCCAAATTCTGACCCGATTCCCCCAGTGGCTTTTACAGTGGGCTGATCCTATCCCTTGCAGCTGAGTTACTCCAGACATACTGAGCATAACTGGCTTCTGAATCAGTCCTTCAGGGCTGCACATTTCCAAAGACAGGTGGAATAAACAGCATACATTTCTCCATGCTTCCTGCTGACACAGGTCAGAGATCATTTACTTCTAGTTCCTCATGACTTGCACAGAATCTGGAGCCTTACACATAGACCAAGCAGGGCTAACTCCATTGAGCAGTCATAAGCACACTTTAGCAACTGCTGATTCATGGACTGGGTTTGCTACATCAATTCCTCCCCTTTCCTCATGGCAGAAGTTATTGAAGATCTGTCCTGTGGGTTATCCTTATTTCCAGTTCATTTGCATCAAGAGTTATATATAGACCTGTCTGATCTTACAGACATCCACTAGAAGCTGCCATTTTTCTATCCTAGTGTACAAAAAAACCCAAACCCAAACCAAAAAACAAACCCCCCCCAAAATAAAAAAATATTGGGGTTTATAAACTTTAAACAGCCTTTTTAAAGCTGTGACCCAGTCCAACCTGTACTGGAGTGAAACCTGTCCAGCACACACAGAACAAGGGTGACACTGACCCTGGAGGGGTATTCTCAGAAGTACTGTAGCTAGGGCTGGTAAAAAAAAATATCTTGTTTATCACTTCAGAAATGCCTCTGACTTCTTCTCTCAAATGGAAATTTCCATGGGAAATGTCTCATCCCAACACACTTTTGAGAAGCAGCTTTTCACTATTGGGGAGAATAGAAGAAAAATCTGTTTCAAAGCTTTTAGATTCCATCTTTCAAAACATGTGATTAAGATTTTCCTTTTTGCGAGAAAAGTGGGGTGATAACAGCAACGCCCAACCATCTTCAGCTGAAATCCATTCCTTGTGCAACTCTAAGCACATGTCCCTAAGTCACCGAAGAAGTAGCGATGGGGTTTAGCTCTCACAGGGCTGTGTTGCCTCACAGCTCAGGTATCTGCAGTTTTTAGCCTTCCTATACCTCCAAGTAGGAGAATAATGCTATGCATGATGAGGTCTTGTTTAGTGTAGAGTTAAGAGGGAGCAGAGTTATTGAAATCAAGTGTTTGGGATTTATCCAGATATTCCCACAGCCAGAATCCAGGTCCTTGGAGCCAACCTTGTAACATTCTCCCTTTTTCCTAAAGGCTTCCTCAGATTGAAGTTCAAAGGCACTCATGAAGCTCTGTCACTGTATTAACGTGTACCAGTGAGATTTACCCAACCTGCCACAGAAGCCCTAATCGTCACCCGTTGAAGACCTGCTACTGCACTTCTGTTATTTTTAATTAACAACAGTAAAAGTAAAATTACCAACTCAGTCCTCAGTGAGTCTCACTTGAATCTATGTCCTCTCAGTAACAGCTAGGTCTGATGTAAGCTAAGGGACAGAGAGGCAGAAAAGCCCCTAACTATATCAGAAAGTTTCAGAAGGCAAACAAGGATTCTTCTCTAGCAAGAGCATCAGGCCTTATTTTGCAATTAGGAAAGAGACGATAAAGGGACACACGAATTTCCTGCTGTGATGGGGCATTTGCAATAGAGTCCCTATAACTACATCTTGTTCTTAGTGGTACCAATCTACACAGTACTGGGTTATTATGTAGTGTCTTGGACCGCTTGGAGGTAACAAGCATTCACCAAAAATGGACTGCTATTAGCCACCAGCAAAAGCTGATTATAATAGTGCCAGCACTGGAATATGTTTTCCACCCATTTACAAGAGGAGTAAAATAACAGAACTGGGGGGGATCACATTTGCCAGTGTTTGGAGCGTAGTGTGCTCTACATACAATTATCGAGAGAATGACAGGAAATTGACCCATTTACTCAGAAAAGTTCCTATCATGTTCTGCACTATTTCATTTCATGCCCATTTGAGAACAAGTCATTTCTCTTCAGGGCAGAAGATAAATTGTCAGCTAGTACACACATCTCTTTTCATTGCCAGGCACAAAAATATCACAAAGAAACATTTCCCTGCCCTCTGCTTAATTTTCTTCTTCATCTTCTCTAATAAATGGTGCTAACTATAAAAGTCAACGGACTGTAAATAAACTCAATTCTATTCCTACCTTACCTTATGATTGATTTTTGGACATAATGTATTCAACCCACAAGGTCTCTTGTCTGATTCAACCGCTCTTCTCTGTACCAGAGAAAAATCGGATAACAACCTCAGTGGAATAGCTTTATGTAAAAACAGAAACATTTGGCAGCTACAGTTTTATTAATGGCACATTGTAATACATGTTACACCGCATTACAGCCCAGAGGGCAGGCTTTGTGTCAGTACCGAGAGCGTGTGTCCTGTGGTGGGAGCCTTCTGTGCAGGGCCTTTGCTGTGCATTTAGGCAGAGGTGCTGCCAGCATTGCCACTACAGAAGAAGCAGCATGAAGTGGTGCTTAGGTTATGGTAGGTATGCATGGTACAGGGCATGGGGAAGCCTTGCCATCTTCCCAGCTCTGCCCTTGGACATAACTTGTCATTTGACCCAACCACATCTCTTCTTGCTCTGGATGTGCTTGACAGAGAGGGCAAGAGCAGCAATTGGATCACCATAATAGACAGAAAATTCACACAAAAAGGAGCCAGAGACCTGAAGACAGCAAGGTCCAGGGGGAGAGGCAGCACATGCAGGTAAGACAGAAAAAGGACATCATGGAAATATCTCTGTCTACATCTACATCCTGAACTCAGGTTTCCAGAGAACTGAGCTTGCTGTCTCTGCTGCTTTCAAGCAACAATGCTCAGTCCTGCTTAATATCAAGGGCTTCAGTGAACACAGAATTAAATGGCATGCCCAACCGAAGTGCCTGCAGTCCAGGTCTGCAAGCAGAACGCAGGTGTCGCCTGTGCTGTATGGCTGGAGAACTGCTAATGTAAGGATGGAGCCTCAGGCACAGAAGAGCCAGCATTGCAGTAATTTTGTACTCCCCAGCTCCAGCCATATCCTTCAAACACCCTTCCAGTCCTCAGCTGTTTTCTTTTCCAGTTTCCTGAGGTTTAAGTTAGAGCAGCCCAGCAAACCCTGAGTTCACACAACATTTCCTGCAGCTGGCATGCTGGCTAGCACACCTCAGCTTATCATCCCAGCCCTTGCTCTGCAAGGTGTAATCTCCTCTTTTGTATGTCTGTAGCGCATACAGTGCTGAACACACTGTTAATTTGCTCTAGGACTTTGCATTCAATTTGATCACTCACCACAGTTTTTTCACCTGGATGTTAGCTTCCTTGTGCTCTTCAATCCTGGAGCATCATTGCCAGGAGTGAAATTACTAACCATTTGGAGAAGAAAATGAGATAGGGAAGGGAGCCCAGAGTCAGCATCAGCCGCAGTAGTTGCAGCACTTCAATCCTAGACTGAGAGCAGCAAAACACATGTTTTTCACAGAAACCAGTCATGGGAATTGTTATTCTGACCACAGTTTTGACTAGGATGGAGCTATGCAGAATATGAGCTTGGGAAGCGTCTTGTGAAGGAAAAAAGAGCTTTTCTTCACAAACAAGCAAAATGTTCAAGGTTCTGCTAATTCACATCCATACTTACCCCCTTCCCCCCCCCAAGAAAGTGTGCTTCCCCAGTTAGGAGAAGGGATTAACAGAGTAACAAAAGGAGGAGTTCCCAGGTCAAGAATCATGTGGAAATTATAGCCAAAGCCAAATTGTTGGGGTACGCTCTTCATCCCAGGGAAAAGCTGTTTGCTGCTGCTTAGTACAGAGCACAGCTGCCTCTGAAACCTGGAGTCTGCACATGCCTACAGGGAATGTGAAAAAGAGGGAGAAAGAAAGAAAACAGCTCTCTGCCTCTCAGTGAGAGGGTTTTGTTCCTCTCTGGCTGGCAGCACGGACCTTTGGACATGTGCAAGAGAAGAGCAGAGAGCATTACCTGCTTGGGAATAAGACTGCTGATCCCCACTGTGAGGGCAGCCAGATTTGCTCAACTCCCTAGAAGAACAGTGAAAGCATTAAGAGACACTTTTACCTTCCTGTCTTCATCAGCTGAGGAAAGAATTTCCTGTGGCTAATTACACATTTTTAGCACCAAGATAGTGATTGTCCTCTAACTGCAAACATCTGCCTCCAGCCTGGGTTAGAGCCCAGCTCTGACCACAGAACCTTGGGCACTGGCATCAGGCAGCTGCAGGATGGGATGGTGGTCCCTCACCTCCTGCCCAGTGAGTGATGCAGACACAGTTACAGGAACATGAACCTGAAGTGGGATCCAGCACTGGAGGTGCCAGCTGCTGACTGTACAGCCTCCTGCTATGTGCCAGACCCATCCAGTCCTTCTCCCTGCTGCCCTCCTTGCCTGCTCAAAGCCCACACAGGAGGCCTTTGGGTCTGCTACCTACCAGAAGGAGCTGAGCTCTTCCCTTAAGGTTGGACTCAAAGCCCACCAATCTACATATCTGCAGCAATTTTTCCACTGATGGAATGTGGCTCTAGCTTCTATTCAGTAATTGCTGCTTACCTAAAAACCAGGCTCATTGGGTTCAGCCTTGGTCCCTTAGAACGTAACCAATCTCTTCCTAACATTGAGTAAAAGACAGAGCCCTTCAGGTGCATGACCTACTCCCTCTCCTTGCTTGGTTTTTTTTTTTATAAATGTTGAAGTATGATTTAAACCTTGACTGCTGCCACAGCCCTGAAGTCACATTGATTCCCATACAAGGGTGAGAGCAGGGATGTGACCCATCCACCATCTGCACAGGAGCAAACTCCCGTGCACATGAGGAAATTTGCTTCCCAACTCCCTGTCTCACTTCATACATCAATGCTCACCTTCTCTCAACACACACACAAAAAAGAAACAAATATCTTCCTCTGCCAACATATACATGCATACAGATGCACAAATATTTTGCAAAAATTGAAAAATCTGTAAATGGAGGCGTTAGTGCCAGATTTTAAAAATTATTAAACATTATGTACAAAGAAAACATAATGAGCTCCTATGGGATGTAGAAAAAATTACCCATGAATGAGGGGAAAATGGATAACCACTCCTGGGTTTGCCACTGGTGAATTATTTAATAATCACTCCCCAGCAGATGGAATATATTTATCCACCCCATTGGAGCACACTTTGCAATTTATTTACACTGCTTTAAAATACGATTATTTATTTAAAAAATAAACAAGGTATTCACAAGGGAAAAGGGAAGTAAACAAGATAAAGGGGTGGGGGGAAGCATCTTTTCACCTCTTCAGTTAATTCTAGGGAATTTCCACTAAAATTCATGGGAAACCTCCTTACTTATCTTTGACTTAAAAAACTAGAAATTGAACTTGCTGTTAATGCTGTTAATGTCTAGACTCCTCACACAATCAAGAGGGTCACTTTATAAGATGGAGGTCTATGCCTCTTACACTTCCATTAACCACATTGTCTCAGGTATCAGAAGTCTAATTCAGTTCCCAGTAACATCAAAGAAAACATTCAAATAGGGATCAGTGGGAGCAGGCCCATACCCTAGACTAATTGGATTTACAGGATCAGGTCCCTTGTCTAATCTAGAGTGACTCTATACCTGTGGCCCACCAAACAGCACTAAGCCTTACCATTTAATTAGGTACCTATTCTAAAATGCAAAGGGTGCCATTTAGCAAAAACTGAAAATGCAAAAGGTGCCATTTAGTACCGTATGAGTGCATAAGCATACTGCCTGCTCCCAAACTTAAAATACCAATTGTGAGCAAAAGGCTGTGCCCACACAAAGTGTGCTATTGATAACTACAGAGTTATTTGGACAGACCTGAGGGAGAGTCCGCTAGAGGAAGGCATACCTTCCCCAGGCAAATGCCAAGTCATTTCAAACTGAATTCAGGCTTCCAGATTCTTCCTGTGCAAGTCTGTAGATGTACAGGTACATATTGGCTATGGAAAGGTGCACGGGAACTTTACTACCCGGTTGGGCACAGAAGCTTTTAGGAGCCAGAAGTCATCTGGGAGAGGAGAGGTCAAGAGACAGACCCCACAGCGAAACACAAGTTTTCATACTTTACCCATACAAAACAAAAGACAATTCCCAGCCCAAATCCACTGTCCCCTCACCAAACAAAAGACTAGTTGCTGTTGGTGAAACTTCTTCAAAGGTAGTTTTTCAGTAATCCATTGTGATTTTCTTTAATACCAGTAAAGGTTATTTATAGATCTCAAATGTGGGAAAGTCCCAGGCAAAACCACCATCAACAGCTATTGCCGAGGCGACACTTCCAAAGGTGACTAAAGAATAAGATTACTTAGTAGCAAGAGTTTAAGTCTCATTGTCAAGAGTGGGTTAGCAGACCAAAAAGCAGCAACTTCCTCTGTCGTTTACGTGTTTGAAAATGTTTCTCCAGGTCTCAAAGAAAATTTCTTTCTCATACCTTGTTTCCCCTCCCTGGACCAAGAAATTCAAAGTGGATCAAAGTACATATTTTACAAAAGGTATCACCTTAAAAAGTAGAGATGTGATAAACTGAAATCCAACTGCAGGCATGAATGTCA
The DNA here is from genome assembly GCF_963921805.1 of Phalacrocorax carbo. Lineage (NCBI taxonomy): Eukaryota > Metazoa > Chordata > Aves > Suliformes > Phalacrocoracidae > Phalacrocorax > Phalacrocorax carbo. The sequence continues at coordinate 38,325,436 of NC_087519.1, read as the reverse complement.
ATACTTTACCAGCTAGCTAGTTCAGTAAAAGAGCTACTCAATAAATAAACTGGTATACTGAATGCTGTATATATTTAAAGTTAAAATGAGCTACTAGAATACTGCTACTTAAACAGTTCAGACTGAGGAGAGCAAATTTATGTGTCCTTGCTAGGAAAGGGCTCAAACATAAGCAAGTCCTCCTGAGACCTGGGAATGCTGCATTTTTCAAGAAAGCCAAACTGACCTCTGAAATCTCAACATCCTGGAAGAGTAAAAGCAAGCTCACTGCATATTATTTCTGGAAAGACAAATATCAGATTTTAAAATTTGCTTCTACCACAGCAATCTAACACATGATTACAGACACAAGTACAGATGTGCACTTCTCTGCTGGGATGCAGATGTTGCAGGCAACGGAGCAAAATGCTCCCCTGCCCCCTCCTGAGAATGCAAAATGGAAGTGTCAGATGCCTCGTGGAGTTATGCACTCATTTATTTTAAAGACAGAAAGGATTAAATACATCTACATAAAGGAAAGAAAAAGTGTTTAAACAACAATAAAACGAGATTTAGTGGTATTAATAAAGAACTCCCTTAAACCAGCACGTCACCATTAAAGTAATTAATAGGGCATGCAAGACACTTCAGCGGAAAGTGAGCAGTGCTCACATTAGAGGGTTTTAAGTTTTCACATGACCTCAAGACAGAATACAGCATTCCTCTGCAAAAGTACCCTCTAAAACAGAGATGGTGGCATTCAAGTCTATAAAAAAGTGATTTTAAAATTTAACTGATATGGTCTAAGTCTAAAATGCAAAGGTTAAGGGAATATTAGAAGGGCAATAATTCTATCTGATTAAACTTTTATCCAAAGTGACAATAAAATGTTCAGAATGAATTAAGGATTTTATTAACAGATGCAGAAGCTCTATAAAAGAGCTTGAAATCTAAGTAGCAGAGAGGAGTGGTTTTATGGTTTTTCCCCCCCCCCTCTTTTTTCCTGGATGGAGGTGATATTACTATAAAACTTTAATCTTCTTGACATGCCTCAGTGAAAGTAAAACTGTCAGAGGTAACAGAGCACATCAGGACTGCTTTCTCTTCCCTATGTTGCAAGGGCCTTTTTCCAGTATATAAGTAGGAATATGTACATTCTATGTCTGGCATTGATACTATAAGTGACGACACATGTAGACAGGTTATGTGCTGGTGATTCACCTGGACTTCTGCTGGTTGCAGTAGTCCCAAGGTGGTAAGTACAGGCAAGTTATATGTACCATTCCAAATGAGTACTGAGCAAGAATTGGTGCTGCGCCACCAGGGACTCTTCGGAACATTTCAGCCTTTCCAAAATGGAATTAACTATTTCAGGGCTGTTTCAGATATTTTCGTTGTTTATTAGTACCTTTGTGTACTACAAGGATCACACCAATTTCTGGGCTCTTGGAGAAATGCATTTCACTACATGTGATTAAGTTTAAGCAAGATATAAATCTATGGGACAGGATAAAATACAAGGCTTGTGAAAATGATTACCAAAAACAGGGCATATATTACTCAGAGCAGAGCTCAGCCCCATTAGGGCACTTCAGGCTCAGTAGCATTTGCCAGCCATGACTTAGGCCATCACTACTTTTTCCTTCTGCTTTGCTGCTGCTAAATTCTGGCAACTTGGTTGTCTTGGTGATGGCTACAGTGTCTGTGGCAGATGCACTGGAAGACATCTTGCAAAGTGGTTTGGCTTTTCCAGGAACTCTTGAGCCTTTTGCATATTGGCAATAGTGCTGTGGTGGTCACCTGTGCCATAGCGGCTACTCCACCACCCTTGGGACCCACCAATGCCAGCAGCGGGAACAACCTGGCCCCCAGCCTGCCCCTGTCCCACGCTGCATTCTCCATGCAAGGACCCAGGGCTCAACCTCTCAGGCTCTCTGCAAAGCCCCACCATGTGCTACAGCTGCCCCTACTCACTACTGAGGAACAAGCCCAGAAGGCAGCTTCAGGGATGTCCATACCCTTCTTTTGCCCTACACCACCCACAAGAAAAGCATAGCTCCTAATAGGAGCAACCAACTGCAAATTGCCAGGGAGACTAGGATGTCAAACAAATACTTTTCTTTTCACAACAGAACATAAATATTTGGCAGCACATTTAATTTAAAAAGTCTAAAAGTTACTCAAATAGAGTGGAGAATGTTGCTATGATGTTCATTTGCTTCCTAAAATATGACCAGTCACAGATGGCTTGCTGTAGGAAATATTAAATAAATTTTTAAAAGTGTTGTCTGGCTTTAACACAGATTGCATTTACATAGATACCTCTGTTGGTGGAACGCCAAGATGGTACATTGGTTCAAACATGTCCTTAAACAAAAATCTACATTGTCAGGAGCTAATGGAATATTCATACTTAAAATCTCAATCCCTGATAACATCTTAAAGTTAATTTACATTTCAGCACTTCCCCACCCCCTCTTGCTATATTTCCCTTCAGAAGCAAGCGGAAATATCTGGGTTTGGTCAGTAGCAACTATTAGGTTTTGGCACCATAACCATTATTTGTTTAGATTTTCAGAGTAGTTCAAAAAAGTATCTACATAAAGAGCATTAGGTAACATGAGAATCTGAAAATAACAGAAGGCCACTTCGCGTTAAAGAGTCAAACAGCAAGGATCTAAGTACAATGAGCTGCAGCATTAAACTATCACATGTTAGCAGATTAACTTCAACAAGACAATAAAAATCAAAACAATACAAAGATCTTTTCCAATCCCCAGTGTCCGCAGGAGCACATTCCCATGGTGCCTGAAGAAGCCTATCAAATCCCTGCTTTATACCTGAAACCAAAGATGTTTCAAGGGTTCTCTGTTTGGTTTTCTTCTCCCACGAAGCTCCATTTTTGACAACAGCAAAAGCCTTTGGAAACATGGGCACGTAGCATAAAGATTGCCACCAGTTTCCAATTCCCTGTATTTACTGTATTGCCTCAGAGAGCTGGGCAGTAACTCTGCTTGGAGGGTTACAGTATCAGGTTGCTGTGAGAAATCCATGTGGTGCTTCTACATGAAATGTTCGTCAGGAAACAGCAGCCAGGGAAAAGCAGGGATAACGCTGTGTGGATCTCATCACTCATTTTAAACCATCTAGATGCCCCACCAGCTCCACACTCGCTGATGTGCATGGTGCCATTGCTGCCTCAACTCATACAGATGGTCCTCACAGGGCCGGGTGCAGACACCAGGCCTGCAGGTCTCGCTGGCCAAATTAACCAACATGCTCTCTGTTCCTGTGAAAGCTGCTACCTACCAGTGCACAATAATTTTTTTGTCCCCATCAAACGCTACAGCACCGGAGTTGAGCTATAATCTGGTCTTTCTTCTCCCCAAAATACCCAGTGGATGATTTACCTCTACCGTCAATATTGTACTTGGCCCACAGCTGTATAATCAATGCAGCTGAGAAAAACCCAACATACCTGCAATTTGCTTTGACCCTCCATGAGCATCAAACACTCACCATACTCTTAGAATCAATAAACTTTTTCTCCCGTCATTATTCATGCTTGTTTCGCTTTCCCTAAACTGACATGATTTTGTTTTTTTCTAACCAGAAATCTACCAAGCCCACTGGGGTTTTTGTGTGTATGCGTGTGCTATGGCAAGTTGAACAGTTTCCACTACTGCAAACAAACATTGCACGCAGGCAAGCTGATGTCCTAGAGTGAAGAAACAGAGGCAGGACGCTAGAGGGAGGATTAACTCACAGACTGAGCTTTTGCCAGAGCAAATTCCTTGGAGTGTGGCTTCACCAAGGAGACGGCTGAAGTGGCACGCTGCAAAAGCCTGCTCACCTCCCTGGCACTCAGGCTTGCAAATCACTGTCTGGGCCAAAGTTAAGAGGGCATCTGGAATCAGAGAGCGAGAGAGACAAGACTTTCTGTTTTCTGCAAGGCTGTTAAGGGGAAATCATACCTACTAAATCCAAACACCCCCCTTCCAGGACAGATTCAGCTGTTACTGGCAGGTATCACAGCCTGGCTGCTGCTTTACCAGCAGATCTGCTAACATAGCATCAACAGTGCAAAATAATCAAAAGGGGTTGCTAAAAATATTAACCCTGTATTTACTTCAATGAGTTCTGATTTTTTTTTAATCTCTGGACACTGTGCGGCTCTTTGACATCACTGCGTTAAGAAGGACAGAGCAAACTCAATAATACATGGATCTGGTGGAAATGCACACCTAAATTATGGGCCCTGTTTCAAATAAATCACAGCCTTTCCAAAATAATTGTCTTCAGCTGTTTGATTTGACAAATAACTATGCGGGACTACAAGCAAGCGGCAGGACTTCATGGAAGGGAACACTGTTGTGGTACCTCCTACTCTCCTGGGTTTTCCAGGAGCCCTCACTCAGCTGTCAGCTGCTTGTTCATTCATATTCATGCCCAGTCCCTGAACAGCAGTGGTTTGAGGAGGAGAAGAAAAGACAGGTAGCTCCTTCACTTGAAGATCTTTGCAGGCTGAACTGCAACTAACCACAACACTGGGATATGGAAAACCTGAGCTGTACATTGCAGACCACATTAGTGGTCCTGGACAGGTCACTCAAGCTCAGAACTGGAAGAAGCAGGGCTAGAAAAGACTCCTGCCTAGAGAACGCTTGACTAGATCTTAACTGTTTTTACAGATGTTTGCCCCACCTATCCCTGAAGGCTTCTAGCAAGGGAGATCCATGACCTAAACAAACTGCATTTAATCTTCTCAGGGTCAGTTCTTTACCTGCAATATGGAGGCAGTACCACTGCCTTCCCCCTGCACTTGCTGTTCTTTACCAGGAGGGTTTTTTTGAGGCAGAGACTATCGCCTGTCATTCACTGACACACCAGAATGACAGTTTATGGCAGCGGGACCTCTAGACACTACTCAGGTTGCAAAGGGTGAAAGCAGTGAATATTTTGCTGAGAAGGTGGTGAAGTACAATTGAAAGAAAAACAGAGATGAATGCTACAAACACTAGACATGGCTTGCCATCTAATACACATCTACACTTGACTGCAGATGAGGAAGATTTTCCCACTACTACAAAGGTGCTGGTGCATAAGACTTCATTCTTTCTTTAAAAGCTGTTTCTGCTAGCTTTCAAAGGCAGACAAGAGCTGGGCTACCTTCTGAAGAGAAATCTCAACACACAGCTTGAAGTCATTGCTAAATGACTTCACATTCCCCTTGACTGTAGTATGATCCATAAGCAGATGTATAGCCAGGAGCCATAAAATCCCACTGGTCCTGCAGAAAGGGAGACTATTGTCTTCCTAAAAATATACAGTTGGTTAGTGGAATTCACCCTGTGAGGTGAGAAATTCACTGAATGGCAGCAGCTGGTCCTTCACAATTTCATCTTATTTCAGTTGTACTAAGAACTCCCTCCACAAAGTTTCCCATGGTATAGTTTTTTCTAGGTTGTATATGTGAAATCTATGCTTAGTTCATATAAGCAAATACGAAAAATTCCTCTAACTATAAAAGCATAAGGCAGAGACAAGAAGACAGTTCCAGTTGTTATGGCTGCCAACACATACGGGAGGAAAGATCTGGATTCTAGCAAGCCATCACAAGAGTTTCAAGCAAGCTCAGGTGTGGAGGAAGAGTCTTACCTAGTAAGGACACATTCTTGAAGATGGACCATGGTGAGGTGTGGGAAATGATCCATCCACCCCTAGCAAAACTTTGAGTTACCAAGACATCACTGAACTGGTTAATCAGCACTTCATGTCCAATCTTCCAACACAGATGTATTAAGATGCTGTTGAGCACTATGGTGACTTTTCAAAAAATATCCCCCTGATAACCTTGTAAGTTCAACAAGGACAAGTGTACTGTCTTGCACCTGGGAAAACATAATCCAGGAGTGCAGCACAGACTGGGATCCACCTGGCTGGAGAGCAGCTCTGTTGAAAGGGACCTGGGGGTCCTGGTGGACAGAAAGCTCAACATGAGCGAACAGTGTGCTGCTGCGGCCAAGAAGGCCAACAGGATGCTGGGTTACACCAAAAAGGGCATCACCAGCAGAGATAAAGAAGTCATCATCCCACTCTACTCAGCGCTTGTCAGGCCACACCTGGAGCACTGTGTACAGTTCTGGTCCCCGCTATACAAAAAGGATGTGGACAGGCTGGAAGGGGTGCAGAGAAGGGCCACCAAGATGATCAGAGGACTGGGAAGCTGCCATATGAGGACAGGCTGGGAGAACTGGGTTTGTTCAGCCTTGAGAAAAGCAGGCTCAGAGGGGATCTCACCACCATGTACCAGTACTTAAGGGGTAGCTACAAAGGAGATGGAGACTCCCTTTTTACAAGGAGTCCCATGGAGAGGACAAGGGGGAATGGACACAAGTTGCTCTTGGGGAGATTCCGATTGGACACAAGAGGGAAATTTTTCAGAGTGAGGACAGTCAATCATTGGAATAATCTCCCCAGGGAAGTGGTTGACTCGGCCACGTTGGACACCTTCAAGAGTCATCTGGACAGGGTGCTGGGCCACCTTGTCTAGACTGCTCTTCCTAGAAAGGTTGGACTAGATGATCCCTGAGGTCCCTTCCAACCTGGGATTCTGTGTGTAACACTGCTATCATTGGTAGCATCAAGTGGCTTTACCTCCACAATCCATAGCTGGTCTTCCTCTAAAGCAACACTCCGCTCAGCTTTCTGGAAAAATAATTATAAAACACCAAGGTGTGGCCTGATCCTCTCACTACCTACTTCAACATCGATCAGCTGCATTTGCAACAGTCAACACGTGAAGGCAAACAGCAACTGTAGGTTAAAAATAGGGTGCACTACACCTTCAATCCCATCAAGATATTTGGACCAGTTAGCCGAGTACATCCTGCTGCACTGACAAAAGAATAATTTAATCCTTTATGCCACCCTCAGCAGACCTCAGTGTGTGGTCTCACTTAGAGAATCCTCCACCAAGGTGAGCCCAGTGCAATTCTTGGCAGGGCTGATGCTCTCATGTCTTCTAAGAGCACTAGGAATTTTTCCTGTTACAGCCTTCGTTTATTGACTTCTTGTCCTGTCCTTGTTGGACAGTGAGATGAATTGGCCCTGTCCTCTTTGACATAAGCATCTGAGTCTCCACAGAAGAGTTCCTATATAGCATACCTCATCATCTCATGGTATTTTCTCTCCTTTCATCATAATTCCAGTTTAGAAAGAAGGTTATCGGCCCCTGCCCCCCCAGCAAAGGAACCTTATCCTCCTGTCTAGTGACAGTAAAGGCATGACCCATACCCTATAACAGCTGGTATGCTACTGAAAAAACATGATGCAGGCTTCAAGACAGTCAGCTAAGTCCAGCATCCAGCCCAGTTTTGACAGAAGCTGCTTCATTGACATATTCTCTCACACATGGACATTTTTGTTCCTCCTAGACTTGGACTCCTGGAAGCTCTAGGTGCAGCTTAGGCAATAGCACCCCATCCTCCTCTGTTTTATGCCCTGATTACACAAGAACATTTACGACTCAAAGTTGTAGCGCTGAGCTTATGGCTACTTCTCCTCCCCTGGCTTCCATCTGTACCTTTTATATCAACTGTTGCTGTGCGGTATTAATATAAAGGGCTGTTACACTCTTAAGGGATTTATTAATTTTTCAGTTTTACAAATTATTTTCAGTTTACCAGGAATGACAGTCTTCCCTTGCCATGATCCCCCCCGCCAAGAAATTACCAATTGGGCCTAGACTAGCAAAATTATCAAAGCTAATATTCAATAGGATTAAAACATGCCCATAAGCAAACCAAAACCCTGGACCTGTTTTGTCTGCTATGCCCATGGACCTCTTCTGTTGTGGGTAAGAAATATCCAGGACAGGAGCCCGCTGCCGCCTGGTGCAGCCAAGCTGTATGTCTCTGCTACTGCAGCAAAGACTTAATGCTTTTAGATCCATGGGTCACAGGTTCAGCTCGCTGCTGCTGATGACTCATACAGGAGCACAGAACTAAATCTAGCAACACCAGCTTTTTCTAGGAGAGGACTGAAGAGCAGCATTGATCTCAAATATTTCGAGGGCAGAAAAATTCCACCACGTAAAGAGTGCGTGACTTCTCTTTAGTTTGTTTTATATTTTTGTTCCAGTTGTCATTTTGAATTCAAACTCTTTGGAAAGCAGGCATAATAGTCTTAATGATCCCATTGAGCAGTTTAAATTCAAATTGTGGAGCACTCGCAATACCATGCTGGCAGCACTTTCCATAAATTACTCTCAAATTCAATACGTTGCTTGACAAAAACAAGAATAAAGGGCTTTTTACTTTAAAAAGAAGAAAACTTGTATCCTAAAAAAAATATATTTAAATTATAGTTTCTCTTTTCTGGTCCAATTTAAATTGTTACATGGTTGCTAAATTAGTGCTGTAATCTCTGCTTACAAATTGCAGAATTATTTTTAAAATTAGATGTAATTTTACTGCAGGGATCAACCTTACACTTTAAACTGTGTGTGCTGGAGGTAGCTGCTCTTGCACAGCTTTCAAACAACCACGCTCACTAGTGGACACAGGGTGAGGTTTACAATACCAGTCACACTGAAGCTGACAGCAGTTTTACCAGATATTTCAATGAGCACAAATTGAGTTAACACCAACGTTTCAGAATGGTTAGCAAATTTAAGCTTTCCCAGGATACTCCGTGGCACCAGTGGCTATAGTCATACTGTTACCTAAAACATCAGCATTTCTCTTGTATTCTGGTCTGAACTATCTTCTCCTACTACACTACAGTCCCTGATAGGCCAGGAAGTTAGAAGCTAGTAAGAAAGAGAAACCCCTAAGATATGGGGCTTTTTTCCTCACAAAACAAATAATTGATGAAAGAAAAGTGGAGCAGTATGATTCTGAATTTAAAGCTGGGGAAGAGCAGTGATCAGGCCATGACTTCCACACACAATTCTTCCCCTTCAAGTACTTCCACAGCTTTAGTACTATGGAAAGATGATCCTCACCCTGCAAAATCCTTGTAAGTGATCTTTGGGGTAGGGTTTAAGGTCATGTCCCCAATATCTCACAGCACACAGCAGAAACAGGAAACCTCGATCCCTGGTCTCCACAGGGCACTGCAGAGCATACCCACCATCTTCCCCCACTCTAGCTAGACAGACAGACATGAGACAGTTTTGTTCCTCTCCTTCAATTGCTCATCATTTCTAGCCTACCACTTCTCTGAACTCCCTTTCATCTGACCCTAGCTATTTCTGCTTTGCCAGGTTAGTTATTCCTGCTTTCTCACCCCCTTCCCCACCACACCATGGCCCTTTCCTCAGGGCCCAGTGGTGGGTCACATTGACTTGGACATGACAGAAGAAACCCTCAGATGCCAGGAGCATCTGAAAGATCTCGCTGCTTTCTGTGCTAACTGCAGGTGCTCAGCACCTCTCAGACTCAAACAGTTTATCTCCAACTGCCAACCACCAGACTGCCAGGAAAGGGGATAAAGAATGGGGGAATATTTCCACATTCTGGAGAAAGTCATCAGGACATCAAAGAACATCCCATTCACAAAACAGCGGCATCACTCTTGCCAGGCCGGTGTGTCTGGTTAACCTTGTGTTCAGGCCCTATGATAATACAGTATCTGGAAAGCAGACAGCTGGCACTACTCTAACATCTTGCTCTTCAATCTTTTATAACAACGGTTCCACTGATATTACTCTTAACCTTTTCTCTGCACTGAGTCCAGCACTAAAATCTCTTCAGCTACTTAGAGGAAGCAAACCAAATATTTTTTTGTCAGTAATTTACCTGTAAGGGAGGGGAAAAAGTATGCTGTGTCTGAAGTATGTTATCAGTATTCATCACATGTACAGCAGTATGCTGGTTACACTGGAAACCCTACCATGATATTTCAGATGTTACTTGACTGTCGTAATGACTAGGAGACATCTGTCTCCTATTAACACTTTATTTTTTACAGTTGCTTTTATTTCAGCAGAAGTGTCTTAATGGAGAAGACTGGTACTCTTTTAGAAATAACATCAATAATGAAAGAATCCTTGGATGCAGAGCAAAACCAGCAAACACATTAGCAACAGAACTCACTGCATTCATAAGATGTAACAGGAAATGATAGTGACTGGCTCTGCGTGGGGGGATTTTTGTGTGAAAGAAATTAACTGTGGTACTCAAATTCCCATCAGGAAAAATACTTTATTTTTAAACAGGTGATTGATCTCCTTAGATGTTAATTCAGACTTTTGGGGAATTTCATCTTAACTGGGTCACTGATAAATAAAACCAGAAACAAAAACAAAAAACCAACTCTTCTGCAGGCTATTCAGCCTTGGTATTGACTAACCAGTAATTAAATACAGCTCTTTGCAGTAATCTTAATTATGGCTTCAGTCCACCACAACTCAGAAGAGTCATATAATAAACTGAGAAGATTAGCCAATTCTAACTGTTGAAAAACATATATTCTCATTTTTGCACATAATTTTTGTGCGCATAAAGCTACAAGTCACACAAGGGAATTAGTTAAAAAATGAAAGAATTAATGGATTTATATATCAGGATCAGGCAAATACTATAGTTCATTTTCTTTATATAAATGAAACAGCTTGGCCTAATGGTTTGCATAATGGCAAGTTTTGGACTTCAGGAAAAGGAGATGTGTGCTAGAAATCAGTGTGAATTAGGTAGACGAGTAAACAGGCTTCATTGAATTACTCAGATTTATTCCAGCTGAGAGTCCTGTTTTCTCAGCTGGCCACAGCCGTGGATTAGCTGTGCAATCTTGGGCTACTCACACAGGCTCCACCTTCCATGGGAAGTCAGGTCCACAGGAATCTGAGTCTGGGTTCTTCAGTCCCATTGATTTTCTACATAACTAGGGGTCCAAGTTATTTTCTTGTAATGGGACTTGGGGAAGCTCAAAAAAAATCAGAGGCCAAAATTCAGCAAAACCCTTAAGCACAGGCTAGATTTTAAGCAGGTCGTTAGCTCTCATTGACTTCAGTATGACCGCATCACACATCTCAAGGCAAAAGCACTCAGATTGTGCCTCAGCAACTTAAGGGCCCCAATCCATTTGCAAGGAAAACTTGCAAACCTAGCTCAGGCCCTCAGTGTACTTAGGCACTCATCATCCTACTGAAGCCAATACAGACCTCATTTCACCGAGCCATACACTCTACAACACAAACTCCTCAGGCATAAAGCCAATACCAGGGAAGGTGCCTAGATCCCTCGTAGATCTGGCTTTCAGCACAGCGGCACCCTGACCTTTCTGGTGGGTATTGAGACTTAGGCTCCCAACACTTGTTTCTTCCACATTTAAGAATTTAATGTGTGCTTAGGTGTTTGGGTTTTTTTTTTTTTTTTTGCTGCATCAGATTGCTAGATTCCTGCTTTCCATTTCCCTTTCACAGTACCAGCTGTCCAGCTACACATATGTAACCCTAACAGCATCGCCATCCTTTCCCCTGCATGTGCAGCAGCAGATGGATCCAGATGTGTTTTGGGTTAAGTCCATAACCAGGTTTTTGTGGACTGCATGGATAAACATTTAAAGGCCCCTTCTGGTTGTATAAGAGAAAGCTATTAACGTTTACTTTTTCCTCTGTACTCAGAACTGCAAAGCCATATCACAGAACACACAATCGCAGATGCAACCAGGCAATTATTGTTCCTTTATCCCTTAAATAGATATAAGATAAATTTGAAAGAAAATGAAGAACAGAATCCTTCTCCCTTTCCTTTTTTATCCTTTTATCTCTTAGTGTAGGAAGTTTACTGAACCCTTGCCAACAATTCACTCAGGCTAATGAAGTGTATAAGTAATGGGATTAAATAATCTTAAACCATTACTACAGTGGCTAATGCAGATGTTTTCCCAAACTAAAGCAGATGAGTGGTGAAGAATGCGTGCTTGATTTAAAAAAAGAGGAAAAGAAAGTATCAATTTGCAAGCAGATGAAGTCAATTCCAGCCCGAAGTCAATGAAATGTTTAATTCCAGTTACACAAAGTTGCTCCAATCATATTACGAAGGCACCTTCCTAAAGTCTGCAGTGCTTTGCACATGGTCAAACATGCCACAAAATTAACCTTAAATTTTTTATGGTGCAATCATTTTAGTGCAAACAAAAGTGGAAATGGTTTAAAAGGTACATATTCCACCAAAAGATCATCTAGTTTTTAAAAGACAATTAACAAAGCCCATATATCTCTGCCATTGTAAATAAGGTAGAATCCTCCCTTTTTATATGCAATATTTCAGCAATAATCCCACTGCAAAGGCTGTAGAGAAAAAGAAGGAATAATAGAATATTGGTGTCATTGTCAGAAATACATATTACTGCTTTAATTATTATTGGAATGCCAGAAATGTCAGAAAAGCATCAATTTTTACCTTCAGAAGCACAAATCCAATTCTGGAAAGATCTCAGGTCCAGTGTTTATAAGAACAACTCTGAACTGGAGGTTTGGACAAAGACCTATCAACGCTTTAAGAATGTTTTGGTACTTTTCTTATTTTACATTACAAGGATTATCCCTATATGCTGTATACTAAGGTCACACCAAGGTAAGGCCTCAGGCACATTATGTGATGTTTCTTTAACTTGCAACTGATTCTAACTAGCTCCTTCGGGAGGGAGCCTCTTAAAAGGTACAGCTCCTCAGAGCAACTGTTAATTGTTTGCTTGAAGAGCTCGTTGGAGGCATGAAATGAAATTTTAGGGTAAGGTAAGCTTCAAAAGATATCTAATCCAAAAACCTTTAGTTCAGTAGAAGGACTTCCAACAAGCAATGCAAAGGCCTTGATTTTAGAAGTTTTAGTACTATCTTACATCCCACCTCCTTAATCTTCACAGGCACCACAGTCTGTAAGCATTTTGGTAGCAGGTTTCTCAACACAGAAAGCTTCTGAGAGCAACACTGCCATTTAAAAAAAAAAAATCACTGCATAGCCTGCTCCTTATAGAGCTGAAATAATCACAAAAAGCAGCTCTTTCCCCTGCTTTGGCAGTTCTTCTGAAGACCATGGAAAAACTGGTGCCTACAGTACTGCCACTGGATTGTCAGGTTTTAACTGTAAGGCAACTGTATAACAATGAAAGAAATCCATGTTTCCAATGTCTGTGCATTAAAATCAGGCTGCAAACAAGAATGGGTACCTACAATATAGCAGGGTTCACAGTAGGCTTTCTTCTCCACTGCGTAGAAAGGCTGTCCCCTCAGCTTGCTGTTGCACATCATGCAGGTGAAGCACTCCACATGGAAGACCTGGTCCATGGCTGTGCAGCCGGTGCCTTCCCCGACAACGTTCTCCCCACAGCGGGCACAGCGGCCTGTCACAAAAGGGAAAGAACACAAGTCAAAGCAAGCTCCTGGTCTCAACTGCAGAGAAGCTGTCCCCACACACCTGTGCTGCATAGTAGGCAAAAGGGACAGGACAGCTCAGTCAACAGAGGAACAGTTTGTGCCATTGCTGGCAAATATCCAGCAACGCTGGAAGGCACTCCAGTGCTGGCCCATATGAAAACATCTAGAGAGGCTTGAAAGTGGCTCCTAAGACTGCACTGATATCAGTTCTACTACTGCTGCTAGCCAGTGATAAGGAGTCTGAGCCCCAGATGCAAACCATTCAGCTATCATCTCACCCAGCTATACAGTCATCCTCAGCTCCTCAGTTATATGCGATAAACCTGTGCCTAAAGCCTTGCCTCCACATGAAAGGATTTTGTGGTAGGATGCCTCATAAAGCTGCCTGGTGGCAGCACAATTGTTACCGTTTAAAGAGTAGTTTTTGCTTGTACAGCTTAAACCAATTCCCTCAATGGAGCCAATTATACTGGCAAGAGGATTTCACTTTTTTTGCTTTTGCCAGTATAGCAGTATCAATCCTTGTGCTTTTGCTAATGTGCTGATGCTGAGCTAGTCGATACTTTAAATAAAAAGTAGTAACTAAAGACGAGTGATTACAAAGAGTGCAGTATGATCTCTTACAAGGAAGAATTACTTTTTTTTCTCTTTGAAGATTAATATGGGTTAAGAAATTGATGGTGTCAGGATGATGGGACTAGGCTCTTTTCAGTGGTGCCCAAACGCAGGACAAGGGGCAATGGGGACAAGTTGGAGCCCAGGAAGTTCCACCTTAACATGAGAAAAAATCTTCTTTCCTGTGAGGGTGACGGAGCAGTGGAACAGGCTGCCCAGGGAGGTTGTGGAGCCTCCTTCCCTGGAGACATTCAAAACCTGTCTGGACACAGTCCTGTGCCCCCTGCTCAAGCAGGGGGGTTGGACAAGATGATCTCCAGAGGTCCCTTCCAACTCCTACCATTCTGTGATATTTTATTCTTACTGTCTTTCAAGAAATGTGTATCAGAAGCTGCTAGTAAGGACTCTAAGTAAAGACAAGCCCTAAGAGCTCTATCTGTTGCTGAAAAAGGTCCCCAATGCCACATACAAATACATAACACACAAAAAAATCTGCGTGCGCGCACACACACACACAGACACACGGATGTACAAAAGGCTTGCTGCCTTGTTCAGACTGCTGTTGAAAATGTTACGTGCCAGAGAGATTTAAAGTGAAGACAGGATTTCAGAGAAAGAGGGTTTCTTGGATCATGGGAAAGAGAGTTTCCTAGGGAAGACTATGGTGCAGAGATGACGGAAGAGGGTGGGTGGAAGGTACACCTTTACAATTTTCCTCTGCCATTCGAGTTCTAGAAAACAGAGATAGCCCATGCAGGTCTGATATCTCTCTTTTCAAACAAATACTGAAAACTAAAAGGACTTGGACATGCCTCGTCATTCCAACAGCAGGGCTTCTGTCCTTGTGCGGTGCAACATCTATGTCCCTGCACTCACGACTTCTTCCCTGCCTGTCTCAGACTCCAATAGGCTGCATCCAGGGACAAAGCATGTAAGCTACTTTTGGATCCCTCAGGATGAGGGAGGATGATATATATACACATTTGAGATATATTAGGCAAGCTTGGAAAAGAACCCAGATCATTCCAATTTGCTACAATGGCATAACCGTAGTTGGCATTATACAGGACTGCCAGTTCCTGAATCAAACAGCTCTCAGTCTGAGCGATGTGGAGAGAGAAGTCACCAGATAAATCCAGACGAGCCTGGAAACCCCCTAAAAAGGAATTAATAATGTTGGTTTTATACTTAACTTTCTTTAGCATTTGTTATTAGCATTTTGATTGACAGTGTTGTGCTTTAATCACTCCACTGTAACGCTTCTTGTGAGGACTGCTTTTTTACGAGCAGAGAAGGAATGCAGGGTTCCCAGCATGGTGGTGAGGCTACAGAGCATGGGGGAAGAATGGAAAAAACCATGAGGACTAGGAAGAAGAAAAAAGAAGTGTCCCAGTGGAGGCAACCACAGGAGCAGTACTGCTCTGGGAAGGAGGCTGAAGAAACCTACTGTATACACCACAGGAGCTGCACGTACAACAGGAGAGCACTGCTTGGTCCTGTGTGCAGACAAGACCAAGCGTGCTCCGGGGCCTTCTCCGAACTGCTCATGTAGCTGGGCTGTAATATGAAGAGATGTCTGGGGAGCAGTTAATATCTCTATATATAAAACATGAAATTGAAAGCCATTAGTGTATTACTTTACACAGTGTTTTTCCAGAGGGAATATTCCGCTGAAGAATTTATTTTCCCTGGTGTGCCATTCTGTGATCATCCGGTATTATTTTTATGAGGCATTTGGACACAGAATAATGTAGTGTCTATGCAAACACTTCTCAGCTTTCTTTGTTAACATCTGAGTAGAACATGTGGGAATCTTTTCTCCCCCTCCTCCTCTTCTCACATTCATAATTTAGCCAGCTCTTGTATACTTCAACATCTATCTTCCTGTTTGACCATGGCATCTCTCCATTTGCTAGAGAAGCTGTCTATATGTAGACCATACTTCTGGCTGTACTTCTGTGTCAGGAGGCCTAGGCCTGTTTCCTAACTCAAATATATACTCTTGTAATCTCTGGCAAACCACTTGCTGCCTTTGTACCTCCATCCTCTCTTTGAGCAAAGAGCATAAAGACATCTTCTCTGCCTCCCAAAGGTGCCCTGAGGCTACATTCCTGCACGGCTCGGGGCATTCCCCAACTACACTGCTGGTGGCCAGGTATGAACCAAAGAGCAGCACAATGGAAGTCTTGGCCAACTTCTCCTCTTCAAGTCGGTATTTCCTTAGGTTTTCCTTCCTCTTTCTCTTTTTTTTCCAGAAGATTCCCATTCAGGCAGTGACAGACTTAACCCATTTATGAGAAGTCCAGCTTCTGCTATTATGTACGCAGTCAGAAATGCTTCTGTAAACTCTCACATAGGAAAGCTTAAAGAAAGCTTCCTTTTTAGTAAGTTTATATGCAAATTGTAACACTGTAGCCTGGAGCAAACCATGTTTTCCATGAGACATGGCCACTCCAGTGAGAATCAAAACACAAGCTCTGTGCCTAGCACCACCCCTAAATGACTCACGTGCCCGAAGGGTATAAGCAAGGAAGCCAAAATATTCAATTTTGGGGCTGGATCCACGTAAAGGCACGTGAGCAAATACATGACTGATCTGGCTTGCAGTGATGTAGCCGTTAGAGGCTGCACCTTCTGCAGACTTGGGTGCAATCTGGGAGCTCACGGCTCGTGTAAAACCAGGTCTCTTCCCCTGTCTCCTGTGCCTCACTCAAATTTGGTTGAAATTGGCTCTTAGTTTCAAGGGTTATTGGTGTGGGAGGAACTGACAAACAGACGGGCACATGCACCCAGGCAGTATGATTGCACAAGCCTCATTTCCTTAGAAAACCAGAAAAACCCCACTAAAAACAATGTATCTATCATTATGCCTGATAAAAACAAAACAAAGGTCTGCTTTTCCTGTGTGCCAATTACCAACAGCAAAGGTATTTGTGGTCAGACTCACCACAATTAAGTGCCCACACATGTTCCCCATTTTAATATTTTCACACTGGTTGAAATAACCCAGTCCGTTGTGTGCAGAATACCCATGAGTGAATACAGAACAAGTCGCACTGCTTATTGGGAAAGAAGTAGCAAAGGCAAAGCTCGCAAGACTCAAGAACAAACAGATTGCACAAAAAAGATTACACAAATAATCTAAGAGAAAAATAGCAGGCAGCGTATTACAGTAGAAACATAGAACAACGTGACCCATTTGCTTCCCACAGAGACAAACAGCACTTAAAAGGCAGCTTAAAGACAAAGGACAAAATTAGTACTAAACTGCACAAAGATGAAACTATGTCATTTCAACATTCTTTTGCCCCTTCAACCCTTTTTATGTCCTTTTCAAGATCATTTCAGCAAAACTAGAAGGTGATATGTTGGCAGCAAGCCTGGGAGACTGAAGTCCTCTATATTTGCATGAAAGAGGTGCATAATCTTGGCCGTGACCTTCCTTCAGCTGAGCCTCGCTGCCACATGTTGGTCTTACCTTGGGGGGACGCCCACAGAGGCTTCCCTGCTGAAACTGCTGGAAATGCCATAATTACTGAGTGGATCACAGGGAAACACTTCAGCAGCTAAAAGAAAACATCAGCTACTATACTTCCTTCTGAAACCTCTTCATTTACTGTCTTCTGTTGTATAAAAAATTTGAAATATTGTGAATCTGAAGGAAGAGGGGGAAGAGAGGAGCTCATATTGCACGTGTTCTAACTTCTTGTAATTTTATTATATTATTACATGTTTTTTGCTTATACTACAACTTATACCTGGCTGCTCAGATTGTGGAACAGCCCCATTGTGCTGGGTATTGGGCAAACACAGAATACAAAGAAGGGCCTGACTGCAGGAGTTTGCAATCTAATACAAGGAATAACAACCGGGTATAGATAGGAAATACAAAGAAGCAATCAGACAAAACTGGTCAGCAAGGAAAATTGTGGTCTCAGCACTCTAAATGTTTTTCTATTGACAAGCAGTCTGTAGACAGCCCTGCAAAGGAAAAGGTTAAGGAAGAATTTGAAAGAGGATCCAGAGGGAGTTTGAAGGAAGTTTAATGGGATGCTTCTGAAGAAAGGACAGAGGCAGCACAAAAGAGAACGTAAGTGTTTGAAGATTGAACATAGACACCTGCATATGGGAAGGATGAGTTGATATGTCACTGGAGAATACTAGAGGAGGGTGGGAATAGGTCATTACAGGCCATGCAAGTAAAGACAAGAAGCTTCTGTTTGATATGGTGCAGAAATGAAACCAGAGGAGAGATTAAGAGGCAGGAATGATCTGGCCTAAGTTACAAGCTAGAGAGTGATCGCTGCAGCTGCATTCTAGTTGAGAATGAACAGGGAGAAATTGCATTTTTAGAGAAGGATGTTGCAGAGATTCAAGGTCACTGGAGCGTGGATGCAGGTTTGATCTGTGACGATGAATAGGAAAGGTCGTAATATGAGCTGTTACTCAGCAAGAGTCTTAAGATTTGGCCAAAGTCTGGACGTGATCTGGAGATGAGGAATTAGATACAGGGTGTCAAACCTTATCTGGGACATGAGTCACTTTTACACGTCAGATTAAGAATGTGAGCCAGACAAACATCTACCACTGAAAATGGATGATGGAATAGGTACATGCCATACTAATGCTTATGGCATAATATTCTGATAGCAATCACACTGGAGCCAAATACAGAGGTAATGTAACTCCGTCCAGCTAGCTTGAGATGCCCTGTTTGTACATCCAAGGATTGCATTAGCTTCTTTTAGGCTACAGCATTATTTGTCTGTCATACCTACTTAGACACTAAGCCGTCAGGGGCACCGACTGCCTCTTGCTATGTGATGTACAGTGCCTAACACAGACAATTCAGGCAATAACTAGAGACAGTAGGAGTAAAGAAAGCAGAAAGAAAATGCACAAACCTTCTCCCTACAAAATAAATACATTAATTCAAAGCATGCATTCTATGTAGAGAGGAGATAGGGGATAATTTTCTGATAAAAGCATTGGTGTAGGAAGGTTCTGCATTTGCTGAAATGTGGGGGAAAAACCCAGTGATATCTCAAAAATTTCTGCTTGATGGAAAAAACTGTTTCCCACCTAACAGTACTCTGGGCATATACCACAAGGTCACGTCCTCAGTGCCTCTCAGTTACACAATTTCCCTTGATCAGCTAAGTGTATTCCCTGGTTCTCACTGCAGCGGTGATACACTATGCAAGAAAGAACGAAAGAAATACAGCATACTGCCTTTACAAAAGTGTACTAAGGACATTTTAAAAATATGTAAATACATTGAACAAAATATCTCACTAAAAGTTCCCCTGGCAGCCTCAAGACACCCAGTATTTCCGTTGTGTTATTTTTCTAATCATCTCTGTTTAGAGTTTGCCAGCGAATGCATTTCAGAGATTCATGACACATTCTACTTTTGGACGGCTTTGAATCAGCTGGCAGTAAATGTGGAAAAATCGTTATTCCTAATGAAGAAATATTGATGACAAAACAGCATTTCGAGGACAACGTTGACCATAAGTCAACGATGTAAGAAGATTTTCCCCTCTCTCCCTCCGCTTTCCTGGTTACTTTTATCCAAGGGTTTTCAAGCATTTCCCAGGCATGTGGGATTCCTCAGGGCACCTATGTCAGACAGGCACAATTATTCCATTTTAAAGGGATACAGGAGCAGTGTTCATCCATTAGGACAACAGTGTAACACCAGACCTTAACTGCCAGTACACCTTAATTGAGTTCAGTCGCAGTGATAGAGATCCCGCAACTCATAAGCACCCAACAGGTCCTGGGTTCCTTCATTTATCCAAAGGGACTAAAATAGTAATCTCTGATCCATGAGACAGGGTTTACTGCCTTCCCATAGAGCATGGGAGGTATGTGTCCGACTGTGACTTTCACAGCAAGATGCGTTGACCGTATTTGTCCCAGAGTTATTCCAACACTTTGGCACTCAGGGCACTGCAATAATAGTATGAAGGGAAACCCAAAGGTAGTTTGTACATTTTGTAGGAAATGATGGTATTTTTCTCATGTTATCCTTGCCTTCCTTACCTACCTTTTTTTTTGCATTTGAACTCAGACTTCTCACTGTGTGGGAAGCTCTTGGCAATGGCTTATTGTGCCAGGATCCAAGCTTGAAATGTCTCTGTTTGACAGTAGCAGGCTGTATGCATCAGTTATCTTACACAGCCTTTGGACACGAGACAGATCAATCTTAATTCCCTCTTCTTCAGCAGACGTCAGAAAACACAATCTTTCACAGAAAACAGAGCTTCATGCTGCAACGTGTGCCTGTAACACTTCATAAATTAAATCCAAGGCCACGATTTAATTACCATGTCCTGGTTATTCTGCTTTAACTGTGTTGCACTTGTACTCCAGATGTACAGGTCCCTGCAGTGACCTACTTGTCATTTGTACTGTGCTTGTCCAGCAGTAGCTGCACTCTCCTGTTGTCTGCGTCCCTTTCTTCCAACCACGATACAACTTCATATTCTCACTTTGCTTGGCTGCAAACCTGACACATTCCCAGTATGCCCTGGAGGTCTCATTCCACTCCACACAGCAAATGCACTGCAACTGCGCAGGCTCACGCTGCTAATGCTTTACTCTACCTTTTCAAATGCCTCTCCATGCTGCTCACCACAAGGTTACTATCCCAGCCAGTCACTAGCCGTCATGCTGACTCTTTCCAACACTTTGGGAAAGCAGAGGACTGTTAGGACACCCAACATGCAGGTGGGGAACTTGAGACCCACACAGGTTAAATAACTTGCTGAGAGTCACACAACGAGTTTGTGATGGAGCCAAAAACTAAAAACACATCTTCTCTATCCCAGTCTAGTCTCTTTAACCACAAGACCATCTCTGAAAAGACTTGACGGTGAGACAGGCTTGCAGCACAAAACCCCCTCCATTGCAGAGGGAGCTCCCAGCACCAGCCCTGCTGGAATCCCCTCTCTGGCTGGAGGAACGTGCTCCCTATGCAGGCCACACTGTTGCTCTCTGGCAGCCTGGCTGAGCTGTGTAGCAACTGAGGATGAAGAGTTTTGCACCTCTGCTACTGTCCTCTGTTTATTGAGAGAGGAAGAAAGGCCTGTGTTTCCTTCAACAGCCACGTGGGGATGGTCCCTGTCCTTTACACATCTACATCATCGTCTCCTCAACTCCCTGGAACACAAAAGACAATTCAGCTCGTTCCTGATATAAAGCAGATTATGATGAGTTCTTACCAATGTGGTAGATATACCTTCCTAGATTATTGCAACCATAATGCATCACTGCCACAAAATAAAGGTTCAGATAGGACCACTCCTGATTTTTCCACAAAGCTATAAAAATTCAAGTTGAACAGGATCTTGAGAGGTCATAGAAACTATCTTACTGCCTCGAAGGCAGGATCAACTCTCTCTACAACATTCTTGACACATACTTGTTTAACCTGTTCCTAAGAACCTCCAGCAACGGAGATTTCACCAACAACTTGGGCAAAAAATTTCAGTGAGTACCTAACCTTATCACTAGCAAGTCTTTCTTTCCATCCAACCAAAATGTCCCTTGCAGTAATCAAAGCCAATGCCTTTTTACTCTACTCACGATGGACATAAAGAATACACAGGGGCTTGGTTTGGTCTACACGAGCTGTACGGGACCTAAAGCAAAGTTGTCCCCGCTCTGCCTCAGGTAAGGCGCCTCGCAATGTAGGCAAATGTTGATCTGACCGTATGCCCAACACGTCGATGAGGTACCAGTCCCCAGCTTGGGTGATCTGCAGTGAGTGTCCCAGCCCAGTGGGGGTCAGTGATGCTCTACAATATTTAAGGTCCCAGAAACTTTTTTTGCAGCATGCTCTGGTTTTTTTTTGTTGTTGTTGTGTTTTTTTTTTTTTCATTTGTTACATTGTGTCAGCTTTTTGGCACATGTTTTACCATGTGCAAAACGGTTGAAATAGAGCCTCAGTAACATCTGGAGACAAAAGAAACAGGGTGAAAAAAAGAGTGCAAGAGAGGAAACATTCCTCCCTTTGCTGATCAATCAAGAAAATGCAAGGATGAGAGTAAAATGTACTGTATTTCCTTTATAAATGTTTCCTTTAATGCTGATGAAAGTTGCCAGATGACAGAGACTCCAGTTGTATATCCACTGAAGAGCCCCAGCTTGGGAAACAGAGGAGCGAGTTATTCGCGTAGCTCTGCCAGGCGCTCTCAGCCGGGGCATGGGTCGCTGTCTCTGGAAGCAACAGCAATTCCTCCTCCAGCCCCTGCCTCCCCCCCAGCTCTCCAACACCTCAAACAGGGTGCCACGTCCCATGTTGCTTCCTGGGCACCCCTTGCTACCTGCTTCTCTCCACTACTGCTCCCAGCCTGGGCTTAACGCTAGGCATGGATACGATAAAGAAAAGTAGTTTTAGGTTGCAAGTATAGAGTTGGATGAAAGAAGTAACATTTCATGAATTTTTTCTTTATTAAAAAGATGCCTGTGTTTGGGAGCGAGACTTTCAAAGCACTGATTTGCACCAAAAACCCCAGCTGACAAATGCTCTAACTAAATCAGGAGTGTAATAATTTCATTTGTTAAAAAAAAATAATTTTAAAAAATTCCTGCTTTCACAAAAGTCCCCCACCTTCCCGTGCCCTCACTCCTCTCCTTCAGGGGAAACTGATCACATATAGGAAGTTAAAAAAGCAAGAGACATAAAAAACTCCTTTTTTTCCAAAATAAAAATGGGGCAGAATTTAAAGGCTGTGAGAAAGTGGGGCTTTCCCACACTTTCAGAAGCTGAAAAAGCTCTTAGTTTACTTTAATAGGAAAATGAGATTTTTTAAAAAAAGACAACTCTTCTCCTTGGAACACATCACTAACGTCAGAATCTTATTTTTTTTAGTGAGACCTTACCATTACATGGCACCCAGGGATCAGCCTCAGCAGCTCCTCACTAAAACCCTGGGGAGGGGCTGAAGGCAAGGGCACCAGTCAAGTCCTAGCATGGCAAGCAGGGAAACCCTCTCTGGGGAACTTATCCCAAAGCTGATACTGTGAGGTTCTGCCCCTCCTGGGAAGGGCCTTACTGAGGGAAACTGTTGCTGGCAGCGTTGTGGATCAGGCAAATTTTGGCAGTTCTGGTGTTCACAACAGCAACAACCACTGAGCCAGGTCCCTTTGCACTTACACTTCCAAAGCCACGTTGCATGATAAACCCTGGACAGTGGAAGTTGAGCAGCCATGCTTGTCTGAGTCTTCTGCAGGGAAAGGAAGGCAGGATAGGAGGCAGAAATTACTTTTCCTCCCACCCTCAATGGGCAATGGGCAGGTGGGGATTTCCTGGGTGATCCCCTTGTCCACTGGGCTTGCTTTGTAATGCTGCACCAGATTTCAGGATCCTCTTTTGGAAATCCACAAAAAAATCCCTTGCAATTACTGGGAGGGCCAGTACTGGAAGCCTCAGCCAGTGGCTATGTGGGGGCAGCTCACCCCGGCGCGTCTGGGCCCCCTCACAGGTGTCCCTCCAAGCTTGCTGTCCCAACTTGCTTGCCCAGTGACTCAGGAGATTAGACTTGCTGGTAGAGCAGTGGAGGGTAGTTTCAGGGGCTGCTGCACCCAACCCTGTATGTAAGTGGCGGCTGCAAAACAGAGCAGATCTGGAGGCCAGACAAGCTGGTCTCCTCTTCAGATGCTTAGTGTTCGTTACACAACGGTTCGTGCGTCTTCTCCCACCCACTCCTCCAGGTGGGGAGGACCAGCGACAGGCTGCCCACAGGCTCATGCTGCTGCTCAGTGCAAACATGCCTTAAATGTAGATCAAATTATCCTTAGCACTTGCTTTCTTAAGAGCTGAACTGAGGGTGCAGTCAGAAGGGACCAGCTAAGACTCACACTAATATAGACAGCAACTTTTATGTCTACGTCAAAAAATTAGTTGTCTTTTTTTGTGTTCCCAAAGGACTACAGCTAGGTTTGCCACTTGCAGCATGAAAGCAGTCCCAAGGAGTACAAGCAGAGGGTCAAGGCCCTGCACTGGTAGGTGCTGAACAAAGACAGAGAAAACAACATTCCCTTTCCCGAAGACTTTCACCCCCAACTGCTTCCATGTTGCACAAGGGCACTTCAAACCACTTCTGTCCCCCAGCACAGCCAACCCATTTCATAAGCCCAGGACAGGCGCCATCAGTATGTTCACCAGACTCAAGCCCAGCCAAAAATCACATCCGCTGCTGGGCATGAATGACTCAATTCACTCTTCCATAGCCTGGCTGTGCTCCAGCTGGTATTCGGCAGCTTGTCCCTGCCTCGCTGCTTCACTGGGAGGATGGTGGCATGAAATGATTTTTACCAAAGGCTCTGTTCAGCAGAGGTGAAAACGCCTGAGTAATGGCTAAGTTTTGAGTCAGAGATGTTTCCCATGCCAATGGCTCTGGCCTACCAACCTGGCATGCCTTCTGCATACCTGCCTGGGGAAAAATGTCTGACAAAAACCAAGAAACAGGGAGGGAATCTGTCTTCCCCCTGCCAAAAGTGGGAAAAAAAAAAAAAAAAAAAAAAAAGAAAGGCTGGATCCCACAAAGATTCGAGTCCCGAACAAAGAGCAGTTCTTATATCACCAACAGCTCTGAGGCCTGGGGTTTTCAAAGGTGTCTGACTGCATTAGAAGATGTCCCTCCGAATTTCAACCAGCACCTCATTTGTCTAACATCTTTTGAAAACACTGCTTTTCACAATCTGGCATAAGCCCAAAGCTTCCTTGCTGTTTTGAAACATGCGCTGTCCGCGTGTCGACAGCAGCCCTGCCATAAATCACATCCATCAGGCGCTGGAAACCGCCTCACCTGTATGCCGACCATCCACTGTCCCTTGCACTGAATTCCATCACTCCAAATTTCTCAGCAGCTGGAATCAACTAACTCTGTTTTTTCTTGTTAAAGCAACCTACTGGACAGAGGATTCCTTCTTCGCCCCAAAATCTGGGACTTTTCCAACCAGGTGCAAGGTCCAATATTTGTTTACTCTCTTGGACAAGTAACAGGAGCTTTACAACCTGGGATGGAGAGGCACTCCCATTCTGGAGGGGACGTGCAACAT
Organism: Phalacrocorax carbo; assembly: GCF_963921805.1. Taxonomy (NCBI): domain Eukaryota; kingdom Metazoa; phylum Chordata; class Aves; order Suliformes; family Phalacrocoracidae; genus Phalacrocorax; species Phalacrocorax carbo. The sequence continues at coordinate 38,300,385 of NC_087519.1, read as the reverse complement.
TTGTTTCTACTCAGGATGACCAGACATGTCATAACCTTAAAATGTGACATTGGTATTAAGAGCAAAAGTCCTTTTAAAATAACATTTGATGTTGGTGACACCATATTAATTATACTCATGTAATTATGCAGTAATTACAATTCTGCTCATCCTTTGTGTCATGAGACCTGCTTTTTCTGGCTGAGGAAGACGGAAAGTAATACTGATAACTCTGTAAACTATTTTCAAAATGACCTCCCTGTAGCACATGATGCATATCTGGAGTCCATGATGGAGAAGTATGGTATCAAGTATCCATAGATAATTATTCTCACCAGATTGTCACATTCTCAGAGCTTGACAGAAAAGGAGACAAAAGTTTTCTTGCTTGGCCTCCATTAGAAGTGAATTAGTGTAAAACATGAGATATATAGTTATAAAAATTATTATTTTATTTAAAGAAAGTATGTGAAAAACCCATCTGCACAATTGCATGTGTCACACTCACACATCCTACAGCTTCTGATACATAATTAGCAAGGCTTAAAAATATTAAGTTAAAAAAACCTCACACCGTAAAGCCAAGCTCTTTAGTGGCCCTGTTCTGTCTGACTGCTGTTTGAGGTGGTGGCTTAGACTCTAGAGACTGTTGACTAACAGTAGGAGACATGGGAAATGTGGGTCTGATCCATATTGTCATGATACAGATTGTCCTACATTTAACCTGAAGTCATCCGTGAGGAGGCTCTGATGTTGATCAGCATCTACAAAGGCGTGCCCAAAGTATTACTCATCATATTTCTAAGGTGGAAGGTTCTTTCTAAATTGGCTTCCGCACGAAGTGCGCCAATCCCTGTCTCCTGAATTATTCACACAATTCTTGACCTGAGAATTTTGTGACGATGGAAACTGAAACCCCAAAAGCTTTCGCTCCTTGTGACAGGGCTGAACCAACTGGAAAGGACCGATCCGATATCCAGAGGTCATGATGAGTCCTGCCAGTCCAATGCCCTTGAGCGGGCATTAGAAAAAGCTATCATCAGCGGGAATTATAAGCGTTTGCCAAAAACTCGGTGTTGAAAGCCTCCTGAAACTCCCAAACCAGTGACGGCAACCTCCTTATGAAGAAAGTTGGCATATCGTTGTGCTCTGAACTTTCAGGGTGCTCTTTACTGGTTTCCTACATACATGGGAGTTCACTGCGAAGACAGTAAGTATATTTAATCCTCATTAAGCACTTTGGTATGACAGTAGGGAAAACTGATGGACTTGTTTACATGTGATAACAGAATCATTTGAAATCCACTAGACCTCCAAATTTAGATCTGAGGTATGTGTAGAGACTCTCATTTCTGTTTATCCCAGGCCTGATTTTAACTGATGTAAACTTAGTCACCTTCAGGTACTTTTGAATTTATATGAACAATCCCAGAAAGCCAGTGCTGGTTTAAGTCAGTTGGTTTCCATTTGCACCCAAAACGATGCAACTCTGTTATGTTGACAAAGTCAGATGCGATGGGTAGATTGGGGAAGCTATTATTCACACCCCAGCATAGGAAACCGTGTGGGAGATTTCTGTCCCAGTGAAAGAATACAACTTGCAAAAGTGAGCATCCAAACAGAGAATTGCAGCAATGTGAGACCCAATGCAAATGCGTGAGACTTCAAACATTTTTGAAATACCTTTCACTGTTTTGCACTGCTCTAAGCACCCCCCTTGCAGCCTCTGTACAGATGAGGACCTGTGAAATCACATGCATTATGCAGCTCCTGGGAAGTCTCCGGCCCATGTTCTAGACCAGATGACTCCAGAAGCATTTGAGTTAAGCTTCAGATCCATGTCCAAACATTAGAACACCTGGAAAAAGTCTAAATTCCAGTCCTGCTTCACAAGAAAGTCAAAGCCACCTCTTCACAACAAGAAATAGCCTAGCATTCTGGAAACTACAGACTAAAGATTTATAAACTTTTTTTCCTGCAGATGAGCCCTGTCTGAGGTACTAAGAGGATATTCCTAGCTAAGAGGGACACAAAATTAGTAAAACACTTGCCCAGGGGAAACAATATGACTACCTAATTTTACAGTGTTATTTCCGTTGCATATTGTTTTGTTCTCTCCTGTCCCCAGAGCACAAGCATGAAGCCACTGCACACACTGATCTCCTGAGAGCTTAGGCTATATTTAGTCAGCCAAGCTGATATCAGTTTGAGCATCTTCTAGTCAACACATACCTATTGAGATGTGACCCACTATGCGTCACGATTAGACAATTAGATGCTCCAAAACATCATCCTGTAAAATGTTACTTGTTCTTCCGAACAGCTGCAATTTTCCTAGGGCTCAGGCATTTGCTGGACGCGCACCATTCCTACTTGCTGCCTAACAGCTGTTATTCATAGTCTCAGGACTTTGGTCATTTGCAAGAGACCCAAGGCCACAGTTCAGCCTTCTTCTCTTCCCTTCTAAATGAAAGTGAGTTATTCAGCAAAAGGCAATAGGCACTGAGACTGTGTGTGAACACCTTGCAATTGTACAAAACACAAGGAAGTCAAGGCTTGCAGACCTGAAACAGCTTAGTTAAGGCTCCTTACCCAATGCCGTGCTATAATCAGAGCAAAGAAATAACAGAAAAACCACCAAGATCCCAAGACTAATTGGCTTTCTATGAAATACTGTTTTTGTTTAAAAGACCAAGCCACACTTAGATCAATGGGCCTTACGAACAAAGCCCTTTACTCATGAACATGGCATGACCAGGGCTAGCTCAGGGCACAGATTTGCAACCCCAGAAGAGCAATGTCCCTCTGCCCTAAGCTTGGGGGTGGCCTCTTCTCAGATGAACATCTCTGACCCACCTGCTGAGGCTCCTGAAACTTGTGTTATCTGCACAGTTTTTTGCCTAAGCCCTCTAGACCTGAAAGTACGTGTCTCTCCCCTGCGTGAGCAAACAGAGCAGTTTCCATTCCTCACTTGGTATTGAGACAGCAGTGCAGAAAGAGACTGAAAGAGTTTAAATGACAAGCTTTCACTAGGAGCTGGCCATATAACTGACACAGCCCATCTGGCTCTTCTCAGCCGCCCTTCTGAAGGAGGGATGCCATAGAGATGGCAATGCACCAGCTGTGCACATCTGCAGTGCACATGCTCCACTTTCTTCACCTTTTGAATTATGCCTGTGAAAAAAAAAGTGGAAATAATTCTGACCATAAGCAACCTCCCTTTTTCACTCCCTTCCTCTTCTCTTTGCCTTGCTTGGAAATTGAGTATACACAGAATATGAGGTTATGATTGTAGGTTGTGGCCATCAGTAGTGGCCTAACGGAATTACACATACATGGCACACTGAAGCCTTGTGCTTTGCCATTTTATCTTTAGAAGAAGCCAATGTTTTTAGACATATACAGATGGAATGATGGAATATTTAAAAATGTCCCACTCGAAACATCCACTCTTATTGCAGCCATACCCTCCCCAGTCTTGTCCTCCCTCCACACCTTCCTCTCCCCTCTAAACACACTGGATTTGCCAATACTGGAGATAAGCACACTTCACAAGACCATGCAGGCATTGAAAGCTGCATCAGTTGATGTGAGATGCTGAAATGGAGAATGGGAAAGAAAGGATCACCAGGGTCCATGCAGCATCCTGCACAATATTCATATGCACACAGACACACACGCACGTGTATATATATGCATTTTAGGATTCTCAATAATTTCAGCCACAGGACAGAAATGAGAAGCAGCTGCCCAGCTCATGGAGATGACAATGAGAGCACATGACCAGAATTAGCTCCATGTTGGCAGTGATGATTGCTAGGACTTCCCTGTCCAGAAGAGGTGACTGCACATGACAGTCTTCTGCAGAGCATAAATGACCCACATTGGCATTCCTTCCAAACGTCTCCCTCCAGGAAAGCTCAGCCAGACACAATTCCTTAGCTCACGTGATCACAAACAATCGCTGCGTTAAAAAGAGACGGAAAGTCAGCATTGTCACGTCCCAGCCATTCATCAACACAAGACAAAAGCAAAGGTAAAAGACTTTGGACTTTCTGCAGATTTTTTTTGGAAGACAGCAGCTGTATTCACTTGCCTTTCAGGGCAAGCAGATAATGAGGAAATAGTGGCATTTTAAAAGCTGGGTTTTTTTCAGAGTATAATTTTAAATGACAACAAAACCAACCAAAACCCCCACAAAAACTTCCCCTACTTCCAACCTGCCCTCACATAAAATGCTGCACACCATCCGCCCGGTCTGCCCCTGACAGCACAGACAGAATCAGAACACACGCTTACTAGACAGTAAGTTATTAACCTCTCAAGATATTGCCTGCAACCAGAATTTGTTGAGGAAATTGTATATTAAAGCTGCACACTGCTGCTAACTGAACACAGTTGAAAACTGATTCACAGCTTTAAACAAATAGTTTAGCATGGCTGGGACAGTAATTTGGAAAGGTCTTATGAGGGAAAACCATTCACATCCCAAGTCTAGGTGCCTGTCTTTAGCTGCGGACAGTGTCTTCTTACACTTCGGAAAACGGTTGCACCCACACCTCTAAACTCTCTACAAAGGTGTCTGTTACTGCCTCGGAGTTGTACTGAACCACTGTGTTCAATGTGGAGATTAATTTCATCAACTGTTAAAACATGTACACCTACCTATGCTGTCCTCTTTTGACCCTGGTGCTGTGACCATAGTTTTTCAGGGGTTAAGTTCTCACTTTTAGCTCACTCTACCAGAGGCAACTATTTCTACATCTCTGTGTATGCCTTGCCAGACACACAAGGAAAAAAAGAAAAATAAATGCAAATGAGCAAGTTCATAAATGAAAGCTGGTGACGAGGTATCAGATGTGGTCTCCTGTCTCCGGTTTGTACCCACAGTGATCCTATTGCTATTGAAGTTTTCCATTTCCCTCAATGGGGTTGGCTCAGGCAGGGCCACAGGACAGGCACGGTGCTTTGCCACACTCTTCTAATCAGCTGACAAAATCTGCGCTGGCACAGTCCAGGCAGGTGACATCTTAACAGCAAGTTTCTCAAGTCAAAACAGGTTTACTCTTGGCTGCTGGTAGCCTTCCAAATGTCTGCCCAGGGCTGGCTTCTCGTGATCTGCCTGCCAGTTTGGGATGACAGTCTCCTGACTTTTGAGCACCACTTGTGACCTTGGGCTGTAGTCAGAGACGTGAAAACTGTGTTCGTGTCCAAGATGACATGCTGAACAGCAAGGTGCATTTGCAGACATGAAAACAGCGCAACTCACTAAAAGCAGCAGAGAAGTTTGGCTACTTTTGATTCTTTTCATTCTTTTAATCCTCCTGTACCTCTTTGCACCACCAAGAAACACTCTGTATTGATTATGCTGACACTGACAGCAGAGCTGGAATTTTTTTTTTTTGCACATCTCAGATGAGAAAGTGGGTTATGATTCATCTCACACAATCTGAGTCAAAGCGATTCCTTAAAAAAAATAAAGAAAAGAAAAGAAAAAAACCAAACAGTTTTGATGCATTTCCATCAGAAGAGAACAGGCTGGAGAACACTCAGCAAATGAGATAGCCCCATTTAATTCTTTTTTTACCACATTTCCCTCTCAGATAAAATCTGGCCTTTCCCCCCAACTAAACTTCAAATGACACTCAAAATACCCTCAAAAGTTACTGGCAAGAGACAAACCACCGTATCAAAAAAGACAGCATGAGACAAATGCCACCAGAAGAAGAAAAAACCAATGCCATGCAGTGCCCTGCGCCCACCCCTGTGGAACGGTGATTGCTAGACTGGAAAGTAACAGGTTACTATGGTGAATTATCAATTTTCCTAATAGCCTTGAACTATCTAAATGCCGAAGTGTGATAGCATTAGTGAATACATAGTATTAACAGAGTTTAAAATTACGAAGTGTGCTCCTAGAGCACTTTCCCCCCCTTTTCTTACTTTCACAGCCATGTGAAATAGGGCCTGTGACCTAAATGCTGGGAAGACCTTCAGACTGTTTGTGATTCCTCATCAGACAAGGCTCACGGGTCCATTTTGTTGATTTTCACATAAAATAGAATGTGGTCATGGCTGCGGGTAAGGCACGGGACTTGAAGGAATTCTAGGCTCAATTCCCACTTTGCTACTGGTTCTCTGCATGACTCTGGGTGAGTCATCTAAACTCTGACCGTCAGCCCCTCGCTTGTAAATTAAGAACAATAATAATTTCCTGGTCCTTTCCATATTTTCAGTTTGGGAGGTCTGAAGGATGCATACTGTTTCCTACTTCATGTTTAATTTGCACATAGTGCAGCATGACCACAGTCTTCCTAGCAGGCCTTAGATGTTACAGCAGTATAAATAAGCCATAAAATAACATGGAAGCAACTGCAAATTTTGTGCAACCAGCTTCAAACAAGAGGTGAGCTGTTTTCAGCTTCAAAAAAGCAAAAGAAAGGTTAATTTATGCCAGGTCATGTGCATAACTAACTCAAAAAAAAAAGAAAAAAAAAGAGATATTAAACTGTTTTCATGTTACTGGGACAAAGATTTGTCCATGACTACTGGTGTGGTTTCTAACTCCAGCTCCAAAACTGCCTGTATCTCTCCCCACAACTTAGCCATAAGTTATGACCAGAAAAGAATGTCCTGAGGCTTAAAACACTCCATAGCTCTATCTGAAGTGAAAATTATTTCTATAAAACTACAATCCAGAAAAATATTCTCACTCATTCATAGAAATACACACATACACTCCCTCTTAAAATACCTGTGTGTGAGAATTTAGTGCTTATGAAATCCTGGATGGAAACTCCTGGTTTCACTCATCTCCATAAAACAGATCTAACAGGAGGAGAAGGAGAACAAACCTTCTCCATCCCACGTGCACCTAGACTAACAGTCTGCTTCCAGCCCCTGGCCCCCTCGAGGAGATTCCCAACCAGGGGTCCTCCGGGAGCCACAATTTATGGTTTTTAGTGAGGTGATGACGTACCCACAGAGAACCCCCCTGAGACCAGCCAACTCATTTCACGTGGGGCAGGAAACAGCCATAAGGTAGGTCACACTTTCGCTTCTTAATGACCTGAGTTAGCTACGGACTAATGACCTGCAGAAGACTTGATGGCTCATTATCAATTCTTCAGTCATTTCAGTCCATAGAGAGTTTACTTTAGCCATGTAAGTTTATCACGAACAAGCTGGATTCTCTTCGAACTGCTTCTCATATAAAAGTAGAAAGATTTACTTTGTTTTCCTGCAGGACTATTAATTTTGGGGGGTTTGGATAGTAGCCTCGTCACTGTCAAGAGTCTTTTCAGAAGAAGACTGAGCTTTGCTATCCCTTTGTACAGTTCATAGCTGTACGGGCCCTATCACAACGTAAGAAATGTCTACCACCCTTGTGGATGAATTTTTCTTCCATGGATATGCTCATTTTTAAACATTCTGAAGAATCCCGTAGGATACTTCTGTACTTTAGAAAGACACATCCCTGATATTTCATTATCACATTTCACTCCTCTTAGAAGACAGCAGGAAATTGTCAGCTTTCAATTACTGATTGTTGGGACAAACCTAATTCCACTCATGGCCTGAAACTCACCTTTCTTTCACAGCACGCAGGTGATCATGGAAATCCCTTTGCTAAAATGCTAGCTTGGCACTCCACACTTATTCTCCATTAAATGACTTCTGCAACAAATCAGTTCTGTTTAAAAGTAAAACTATGTCTAGCTTGACTGCCAGCAATTCAAGCTAAACAAGGGACTTAAAAACACGAAGGAAGTCATGCTGCTTCCTACCTGTTCCAGCTGGCTTTTTATCACCTACAGTAACAAGATTTAGATCACTTCTGTGAAGCAGCACTGATCTCTGAAGAGACTGTGTTTCAGAAACACTCATGATGCAAAGTCTCATCCACTCTTGCGTGGATAAGAGGCGGGAAAAGGGAATGTAAGTGTCCTGCCTCCCGGCACATGTGGGTACCAGGTGCTCAGGGCTTATAGGAGTGTGACATTCCCTCATTCCCCACTGCTACATCTGCTTGATCTTCATTAAGAGATGTGCACTCAAGACTTTATAAGACTAAGATCCCTGGCATAAAAAGATCTAGGTGCTTAGCTTCACAAAACATTTTTCCCACCGCTACTGCAGAGTAGAACGTGAATCACTTCAATAGCAGGAGGAATCAAACTTTTGCACCCATTTACACAGTCTTTCAAATGCTGAAAAGCAACTTAAACAAGCTCAGCTTCTGTGTCCCTGTTTTCTCTTGCCTTTTTCATGGCTGGAGAAAAATACCTGTAGACATAGTATATCTTCCTCTCCAACCACTCATGGGCCTCCTCTTTTTCTCTTCCCACTTTGGAACTGTGGGCCAAAATTCACCCTATAGGTTGCACTGAAACTGTCCTTATAAATTTGGTCTCCAAACTCTATCAGCACTTTAGGTGCAAGAATGCTGGCAGTCACAGGACTCCCTGAAAGCAAGCTAGACAGAGGTGGCAAGCATTGACAGAAGTGAGACTGAAGAAACAGGCTCTGAAAGCCATTTACCAGGGTAATTAAAGCCCCTGGGGATCAGAGGGAGGGTGACTCCCCTTGCGGCAGGCCACAAGAGGGCAGCTGGATGTTGATGGTATCGCACTATGACCTCCCTGAGCGCAGGCTGCTCCCAGCCTTCGTAGTCTGTGCACAAATGATGGAATATGGCTTGAACATAAAAAATAATAACTTCAACTAAAATGGAGAAAAGGGTCCCCATTATATGTCTGTTCTTCCTGCTTTTGTGAGTGGTTACATAACAGAAAATGACTGTCGGCTCATCAGTCGTTGAAAATTTAACCTACTATTTTCTGACCCAGATGTTGTTCAGATGAGGACGTATTCTATCTTGCACCAGAAACCCCGCCTTTAAACAAAAGTCATGATGACACATCACATTACATGCAAAATTATGATGTAATTATGCTCTTGTAATAATAAGCTGCAACTTTTAATGATAACCTTTTCAGAAGAGACATAGGAATACAGGCAAGATATGATAACTTTCATTTTCTTTTTCTGGTGGCAATTCAGTTGAATCTAAGAGGCTACCTGAGCCTCTCAGAGGCTACGGAAATGCCTAACAAAAACTGAAATGCAATGCAGAACATGTTCAATTTAGAGACATTGGAACTGTTCCGTGCAAAGTGCCACTTCGAAGGAAACAAAGACACCATGAACTGAAGGAAGACATACCTGGACAACCTAGTGTGACTCCTCATCTGAAGCTTCTAGGACTTTACCACACTCTCTCCCATATCTTACTCGGACTGCTACTTGCTAACCCATGTACCACCTCTCAAGAAGTAAAATTAGGGAACACCTTTGACACCATTCGGACACCAGGTCTCTGGTCCTAGTGAAGGAATTTTAGCTTATGAATGAAAGCCTAATGGAGACGCAAAGCCAGTGAGTGGAAAGGTAGACAGAGCCTTGATAGATTCAATACTGGTGCCACTTATGGTTCTTTAGTCTTAACTGTGACACAGCTTCTCAAAGAACCACTGGAAATGAAGGCTTCTCCATGGGGGGCACTCATACATCTGCTGTTGTTAATTAGCTCCTGTCTGAAGGACTATGCAGATTAGGTGCCCTGCAAATAGGGTGAAAGAGGAAAAAAAGGGAGTTTGGAAAAGTAAAATGACCTGCCAAGTCTCACAAGAGGCCAGGATGAGAAGCAGAAAAGGAAGTCAAGCATCCTGCTTGTTGGCCTTGTTCCTCAGCCTAACTCTACAACACCTCTCATATTGTCAAAGTCAGAGCATACAGCAAATATACATAAGAAAACTACATATCCCAAATTATCAGCCCTGAGACAAATCAAGGTCCCTTTATTGCACAAACTGAGTATTTTCAACAGGACCATCTTAGTACCTCTCTTTCCCCCCTGTGCATTCCTATAGCACACTGGAACTACAAAAGGAGACTGCTACGTTATCAAATACATAGACTGGTAGTTCCTTTGGTAGCTCTGAGCGCTTACGGTAAAATACCAGCAAAAGTTTCTTCCCACCATTGAGGGAAACTCCTCTGCTCTGGGGAGTGACTCAGCTGGGACATAGTCCAGAAGGCAACAGGAGATGAGGGGCCCCGATGGCACTTTTCCAGTCTTAATCAGCACAGTCTGCATGGTGATAGAGACCAATAAGCTGCCAGAAGTAATTTCTTTCTATGAGACTTGAAACAGTGGTCTAGAACAGTTGCAATCTTTGTGTGTGTGCATTTTGTTTTTTTTTTTTTTAATGCAAAAATCAAAGGCTTTAATTCTCCGTGGTGGCCAACAAACAATTTTGATAGTTTCATCCTAATCTCCCATAAATATCCATTTCTACACCCCCAACTTTACCCAGTTTCCACTCCACAAAGTATTTTTTTTTCAACAGATCAGACATACCTATCTGCAATAGCACATTGAACAATGGGGAGGGCTGTGACAGAGAGAAACCATCCTCACTGCACAGTGCATAACACATTTGGGAATCCTTTCTAATACAAAGGGATTTGATTAAAGACAGCCAACTACCACAGATCAGCAACTGAATCAGCAGCAAAGAAGGAGGAGTAACTTAGACTTAAGAGACTTCAATTTGCTGATCTGCCAAGGACTTCCCAGGATAAGGCACTCCATAAGTCACTCCATAACCTACAGGAGGGTGGGGGGGACATACACCAAAGATCGAGGTGCTTAGACTTAGTATGGTAGCGTGGCCTTTCAACAAAACTCAATTAGGCAGAATACCCAGCATGCATGTTTAACTCATAAAAATTCAAAGTGTGGTGTTTTTTTTTAATTATTGTGCTTAGTGATGATATTTCCATGCTTAAGCACTGCATTGCCAATGGCAGCTAGAGGATTTCCCAGTGCTGCTGTGCTAAGTCTAGGCAACAAATAGCTGCAAACCGATCTTGCTGCGCCGAAGTGTGTCTCCAGCATGCTGCTTCTGGCTCTCACCTTGAACCCGGGCTCCCCAGGAATGCAGTGTGAACCATGCTGTGCTGCCAGCAGTGTGTGCTTGCATAAGTGATCACTGGCTCAACAGTTCCCCCAACTCTGAAACCACCTTCTGGAATTTCCACATAGGGAAGCTGCAGAGAGGTGTAGTGAGCACAGACCTGATGGAACTGTCCTGCTCCTGAACTCAGTTCACCTGGTCTGCCAGCAGTACCAGACAGCATTTCCAGGGCAAAGAGACAACTGTAGTGGCTCCTACTCCTCTTCCCCCTCCAGGAAGCTGCACTGTGCCCACTCCTGAATCAAGATGGCTTGATCGAAAACCAGAGGTATGGTAAATGAAACTGCAGAAAGAAGATGGTTACAGAAAAGATCCCAGAGTACTCATGGGCCAAATGAAATGACCTTTCTTCAGCCTGACAGTTCAAATGTAATTATTCCAACAAATTATTTTCATGACTTAATATAACGCCTTGCAGCTTTCTAGCAAGGTTAATTAGATTCCTCAATTCAAAACCTATCTGCTCTTAACCAACTTTTAATATGCTGAAATCCAGTTTTCTAAATTCAAACTAATAAAAGTGATTAGCTGACAGCTATCTGGTATGCTACAATTACCATGGCATTTAGACCTCAGGCAGAAGATATTTAATGCAAATCAGAGTCAATGTCTCTGCCCATTTATCCTTTTTCTGATTATTTGATCAATGTGCCATATGAATCTTGTACAATCCACGCTACCATGCTAAACAAATAAGAACAAAGGCAGAGATATTGGTTGAGACAGTTAACCAAAGTTGAAAGACTCTTTTTTCCCTCCCACACTTAATTTGCTCTTTCCACGTGAGCATGAAGTTACTGAAAGGCACTGGCTGACAGCTCAAGTAGATGGGTATTTAGCTCTGACATAGCCAGAATTAGGACAAAACTTCCTGACTGCACTGCCGCATCAAAAAGCCTCACCCGCTCTCACTCCAGAGACCATCTTCCTCTGGGAGTAGCTCAGGCTGGAACAAACCTAGGAGGACGAGGGAAGCCTACCTCCTTGATTTCATCCAACCATAAAAAGCAGTTTTGCTCCAGGACTGCTGGTTTTGGTTTATGGTTTTCTTGGTAGGTATATAATTAGTTGTGGCTGTGTCTCCCAAGTGGCTTCATGGGACACAGCATGCTCAGAGAGCTGAGGAGGAATTCAGCCCAACACATGGTTCTTCTGCACATGAAGAATCCAAGGCTGGATACCTCTTCAGAGATGATTTTCAGTGGCATAGACTCAGTACAACTAGAAGACGAATTAGGTGCACCTTGTAATTAAACATCACCTGCCCAAGGTAGGACTAGGGTTGGAGTTTGGTTTTCATTTTCCAGCTTCTATCATGCATTATTATTCCATCTTTGATCATGCTACTGCTTATATAAACAACACTGGCAAAACTTCTGAATGCTCTGGAACCTCATTTCCATCTTCTTGTCTCCTGCTGAATTAAGAGCTATTGGCATGGCATCAGTGTGACCTCCCATCTGATAGCCAAATTGATGACCTAACATTGAGACACTTTGCATTCCAACTCTTTGAGCTATGTGTCCTTTTTGGATGAAAAAACTTTGATGCGCCACACTCTCAGAGAAGAGCCATCTCAGTGGTACAGTATTAGCCTGCAAAACCCAAGCATTTCAGCTTCATAAATACAAGCACTAAACAAAACTAAAGCACTTCAGGAAGCAATTTCTGAGCTGTGAGGAAAATTAATCACTAGAACAGCTTATCAGGGTAGGTGGTTGACTCACCATTGCTTGAAGTCTTTAAGATAAGATGAAATTTTTTTTTTAAAGTCATGATTCAATCATGTTTCTGAGAGAAACTAAGAGTAGGACATTAGGCAGTATATTGGCAAGGCCTTTCTGACCTTGGATCCTGTGAAGCTCCAGGTTCTTTGTTCACCTGCCTACCTTCCTGGGCTATGAGGAGAACTGGGTGGTCTTTGGTCCATCAGCCATTTCCTGCCACTCACAGCTCTGCATTAAGAAAATGACTGTAATAAAATCTCATGCTTCAGGGCTTCAGCCATTTGCCTGAAGGGAACAGGAAAAAGGTTTCTCCCTCTTGCCTGCCTGTGCTAATGGCTAAACACGTTATGTTTGTTTGATTGTTGCTTCGCTTTTAAAATATCAGAGAGCGAACACAAATGGATGGGGGCAGAGATTAAGTCAAACGCAGCAGCATAGAAAATGCTCTGGGGTTATCCTCTCTTCAGTTAGTCATTCTTGCTCACACCTCATATCTGTGCTAGTCATCAACTCTGATGACTATCAATGTCAGAAGAGATGAGGGTGGAGACCATAGAAGGTAGAAGGTACTGATAGAGAATGGGGTCTTATATCAACCCTATCTTCACAGGCAATGTTTGTTTGATGAGAACATCTTGACCTTCTCAGGTAATCAGATACTTGTCACTGCAAGATCTTTGTTTATTAGTGAAACCTTGGTCCCACCTGCTTTCTGATTAAACCAAACCCTGAAAGTTTCTTTAAGCCAGAAATGTTTTGGTCCAAATAAAATCTATGGCAAATAGACCTAGGGGGCAATCTAAATGAAGTTTTTAAGAAAAGATGAAATGAAGGAAGATAAAGAACACAGAATGAATGGCCTACCCTAGTCTTTAACTGTACAAACTACAGCAGTTTGTTTCCTAACAACACTATCACCCAAGCCTGTAAGAAACTAAGCATACAGACAAGACGCACCAAATGTGCCCAAGGCTCTTGTCTTTAATTCAGTGTTCAGAGGCCATATCACCTGTGTTTTATATAAAGGCAAGACATATATTTTACACCTATAGATGTCTCAGAAAATTCTGTTCTATACCACTTAAGAAGGAAATTAGCTGCTTATCTTTTTCCAGGCAAGGAAATGACATGGTTATGAGCAAATCAGTTCAGATTTGTTTAGCTCGTACTTGTTGGACCCAGTTCTGGGCTAACAGGTCCCCATATAAAACCAACCTGATTGACTCAAAATGGACTTTCTTTTAATCTATGCCAGCATACAGAAAATGAAAATCCATGCCTTGGGAGCAGAACACATTTATGTTGCCAGGTTTTTTGCAGCTGCAATGAGAAGGGATGGGGCAGGTGGGCAAGACAGTGCACTGCACCTGAATTCAGTCTTATAGCCTAGAAGCTGGGGTCAGATGGTGTGAAAATGAACCAGAGACTGAGAAATTCAACTTTATAACCCGAAAGACTATAAACATACAGCAAGTGAGCATGAGATTTATGCTGAAATTACAGAGGAACTCCTACGGATGATTGCACATCCAGCCCAAGCATGGAAAGCAAATCCATCAATAAGAATGTCACTACATTAACAGTGCAGCTGCCAGGCCTTCCCATTACTGAACCTGGTAAATACAGAAAGGGGCTACGAACACTTGTGACGTGGCAATGCTCACCAAAGTAGTCATCAGAGGGTGGATTTTCCATGTCATACAGCATTTTCTTGGTCAGATGTTCCAGCTCATCCTCAGGCCTGAAGGCAGGAGTGCTTGATGCAGGTCCGGAACTTGGATACCCACTCTGAAAAAGAGAAGACAAACAGTCTGTGATGTGGTATAAAAGCATTCGCCCACAGTAAGAGGGCACATTGGCTGTTCAGTGTTGAACTTCATTCTTTGTCATATTTTTGCTTTTTTTAAAAACAAAAATTCATGCTAGTAAACATCTCATTTAGTGTAATGAAAACGGACTCCTAAAAACATCCAGTGAAGTGCTATATATCCTCCTAGAATGAGAAGTATTCTGTGCCTCATAATTAGCTGTCTACTGGGTAGCACATAATAATAAATAAAAGGAGAAAATTATTCCAAGGATAACTTGATACAAACATTTTCCAACACTGAAAAAGGCTTTGGAAGCATTTCAGTTTGGATTTGGCAAAAGCTCCCATCACTTAACAACGCAATATAAAAGATGCTAGAACAATCATTCCTATAGTGGTGGAGCATATTGACAAAGATAGATAATCCCGAGCTGCTAGTTATGTTCTCTTTTTGTTTGTTTTGACACAAATCCTGCTGTTAACATTAGTGAGAGTAGGAGCTGGTCCACAGATTTTTAGTACTAGGGATACAAATGTTTTAATATGTGCTTAGAAACCAAGACCTCTTGGCCTTCACACGCTAACAGCTGGCATGCAGTATTTGCAGTCTCTCTCAATGAGTCTTCTCCCTGGAAAACAGTAGAAATACGGGCATATCTTGAGAAGCACAGAAATAGTCTCATGCCTAGAAGTTTCTTAGAAGAAGCTAAGTTTGGTGTCCATAATGAGAAATTTGGTCACTGCAGGATTAAAAAATGCTGACCCAGCTTTCCTTGTATGCACTGCTTTCTTGAAAGACTTGCATGTGAAAACTAACTATGCAGCATTTTGGTAAAGCAAGTGATTTCATTGATTAATTGCTGCCTTCATCAAAGATTGGACCTTAGATATGAAACTTATGAGCCTTAGTCTACAAGGAAGCATTTTTCTATGCTCCATACCTACTCATATGGGAAGAAAATGTAAAATCACTGAAGACACAATCCACTGGCCAACTCTTTCTGGCTTAGAGAGATTACACTGACATGATGAATCTTTATTGAGCCAGTCATGTTCAACAGGGAACAGCAGCTTTAAAGCACTGCAAGAGAATTAACTAAATGCTTTCACACTTTTTTCTTTCAGGCAAGAAGGAGATTTCAAATGAGACATCAATCAATGTAGAGAAGGTCTCAAAACGGCGCTTAGCAGTAATACTTCAATCATCCACTCCCAGAAACCAAACACTTGCATGTTCCTGACCTTTTCATATTTATTTTCCTAGGGCCCATGCTAAGCTGTACACCATCACCCCCCTCACTTCTTGACCTGATCTATCTCACAGGTGCTGCACCCATGAGCATGACCGCACTCCCTGGAAGTGCTGGATTTGCCGCGCACATGCAATAGGGCAGTTGCACCCGCTGCCTGCCCGCCAACTGCTCTCTAACAGAGTAGCAGCAGTGCACAAGGGAGGTGGGCGGCATGGTCCCCTGGAAGAAAGGACACCTGGAATAAGCCCCAGGCTGGATGAATTTCCCTGGAGGGCTGCGTGAGGTCTATTTGCCACACGTTCAGATGTTTTATTTTCCTGCTCAGGGATTTTGTTCTGAGCAATATTGAAGGATTTTGTACATTTGTCCAGGACTTCTGGATGCCTAGAAGTTGTTCTGAGGAAGGTGTTCAGCATCTGGAAATCCTGAACGTCCAGACACACCTCAGTACACCCTACTGTACAAATGCAACCACGCTGATGAGTTTGGGTTACCACAACTTTTTTTTTTTAATATGGGGAGACAGACCTGTATGGTGCACAGGCCTTGTATTTGCTTTCCAAGTCATGTAAGTGCTGTCTCTGTGGGATATGTAATCTTGGAGGGGATAAGGCTACTCGTACGACTAGGAGTTTCAGAGCCAGGTACTTGACCCAGCACACTCAGATGCCCTTGCCAGTGCTTTGTGGCTGTTTTTAGAAGACCAGTCGACAACTATTTCATTAGAAATAATAAATAGCATAACCCTAAAAAAAAGGTTTATTAATAAGCCAATTAAAGGTGCCAAATGTAAAGCATTTAATCTTGGAACAACCTATTTTCTTCCTTTGCTCACTCGTTCCTAAGACCTGATCATGAATCTTGCCCGAACGTATATTTTAACACAGCAAGTGCAGCCAAGGATTTATTAGCTTGAGAAATCAATCTGGCAACTGGGCCTCTTAAAATATTATTCCATCTATTGTACCTATTTCAGTTTCCATGCAGAAGGAATGACCATCACCACCCCATCAAATGAGACTCTTTCCCTAGACTTTACATGGAGAAGACTACAGCACAAAGCTGATGATGGCCTCATCCCTGTATTTCTCCCATTAGCAATCACCACTGCAGCACGGACACGTGGAAGCACCATGCTCCAGCCTTTTTGCTAGGCTCTGTCCACACATAATCTGAAACACTGCTTTTACCCTTGGGCCTTATAATAGAAATGGACCAAAACAGAAGGCATGAGCGGCTGTCTGTTCAGAGAAAAAGGAAGCAAGATGCATGGAGCTGAAGCGATTTGCCCATCATCACATGCGGGCTCTCAGGCAAAGACAAAACCTGCAGCTAGGCTGCTGCGAGTCCCACATCTTCAGCCTCGCACACAGCCCGCCAGGGCCAGCCTCAGCACTGCAGACCTACGCTGGCCACTCCCTGACCCAAAGCCACCTCATCTGCAGGCCACCACCAGCCAGGCTTCGGCAGGACACCCTGGGCAGGCAATGTGTGAAGCCTCTCCCTCTCTTCCATGCCAGCTTCCCACACCGCCCAGTTGGGGGCCCTGCTCGTGCCCACTTCAGTAAGCTGTGCCATTTAAAAGGAAAGACCAAAATCTGCCAATTTTCAGTTCTGTCTGACTTTCTCTGGTTTTGGAGACCACGTTGCCTTGTACACACAATAAATAGGCTGCTCTCGTATTTTATCTACATTGCACTTTTCCAAACCAGGCAGATTTCTTATCCAGTACCCAATGTCAGCAAAAATAACAAACACCAACCACATTGTTATGAGATGCTTTAACTTATTTTGACTAAAATGCTATGCCTTTTTGACCAACATTTAAGCAGTGCTAGGCACATCTTTTTCCTCCTTGCATGGCACATGCTGACTATGTGCCTCCTGGAAAATGCATTTCATGCATATGAACATGCTGTTGAGTTTGCTGGGACACGCACGCACACACACATAGACAGAAAAGTGTAACCTTAGCCCAATCTAAAATGCTTGTTTCAGCAAAACAGTTTCCTTCCTCCTCCTTTGTTAGGTCAGGGAAAAAATATAACTCTGGCTTTCCTTACAAAACAGAGCTGTGTTGTTGTTATTAAACTTCCTCTATTTTCTCCTGATCTGTAAAATGATCAAGGCTGCCTAGAAATCCAATTTGCTGTCTAATCTACCACAGTTATCTTCATGCATTTTCCCCACTATGCCTCAATGCACATAAATATATATTTCTGAGCTACAGACAGGTCAAAGCTGGGGCCAAATTGCAACATGGCCTCCAAAATCCTCCAAGCATCCCTCTGCCTCACTAATCCCAGCAAAGTCAGGGATGATAAACTGACCCATGAAAATGGAAAAGAGCCTTAGTTGACAAAAAGCCAGCATGCTTTGGGAGCAGGAGCACCCGAGTCCCACCCTTGCTACTGCCATCAAATACCAAGCAACCTCATGGAAGAGCACAACGACTGCAGTTACATGTGCAGATGCAAATGCATTCACTAAGAAACACTGTCCTGCATGCTTAGTTAATGGGATGTCTACAAAAATGCCAGCATTCCCAGGGTTAAACTCCATGGCAGAAAATATCTTCATGCTACAAACGAAAGGAAGTGATTTAATTGTTTGTGCCACTCTCAAAGCGCTGCAACAACATCTGGCTCATCTTCCTCATTAGAGTTCAGTTCCTAAAAAGCCAGGTCAAAAGAAGCAGTCGCGTGGAATCACTGAATAATTATTTTGGTATGCGAAGTTGATACGTGTTTCAGTGCTTCTCTGGCACATGTTTTCTACCCCAGACCTCACTGGTAATCAGCTGTCTCTGATGTAATGGCTGTCCAGAAAAGGGAGCTCTGCAGTTAGTGAGGTGCAGTCACAAACATGAACCTTCCTCATCCACATATAAATTTTTACCCAAATGGGTAAAAACCACAATTCAAAATCTGCAAAGACATCTGAAGATGACACTGTGATGAATGCACCATCATTCAGAGTGCACTGTATATGGTCATTTTTCTTGTCCATTTGCAAATGTCGTAGAAGAAGCTGTTTCTCTCTGAGAGAAAATAACTTCAATTATGTGTTCCCAATTACAGAAACGTGGAAATTATCTTCTTTTCAGAAGGTAGAATTAGCCTAATTTGGAATTGAAAGACAGCCAGAAACATCTTTCACTGATACTTTCCCTTTCATTTTTTTCTTCTTGCTCATCTGCATAAAGTTAGCACTTCCCTCTCACTTCACTTACCAAAACTGATCATCAGTTAAATAAACAGTTAAATAGCATCGCAGCACATTTTTTATTCAATGGTCTGACAAAGACCATACTTTTTCATTTAAGTTATTGAGTGTCCAAAACAATCGCAAACTTTCAGACCAAAAAATCCAGCATGGTGCCACATCTCTCATGAGTCGAGCTCCCAAAGAAATACCAAGATTGCCTGCAGCTGTAATTCAGTTTATAATTGGCCAACGGATCTCTCTTCCAGAGGATATGCACTGGAAAAAATATTTTAAAATATTTAATTTATTTTCTCAGTGGGAAGTTACAGCTGCCAGAGTACATACAGATTCCTGAAAAGACAATTCTGCCTAGATTCCCTGCAACACGCACGTTCCTGGTCTATTCCTGGTCAGAGAATAACTCATCGAGATCACTTGAAGAAGCTGCCCTGCATGAGGAGGTACCCACTGACAGCCAGTGACCTCCCACCATGTGAGCAGCCCGAAATCACAAGTCTTTGGGCAGGCAGGGGCGAGGTCTCCTCCGGGACATGCCGGAGTGGGATAAGACCCCGGTTTGCACACTGCCTACCTGCCCTGCCACTGCTTTCCACAGCAAACCAGCAATCCAGAGCAGGCAGCTCTGTCAGCAGAGCCCTCATTTGTTAAACACCAGCTTGCTTTGAAATAGGACACTTTCAAAACTACTTCAAAGCTCTAGAGGATTTTTTCTTTATTTTTAAACTTCATTATTGTAACTGTATCCTCACTTTAGCTATCTATGCACATTCCTGGTCCTGTTCTAATCCTGCTAAGCTCTTAGTTCCAATGATCCCTTGTGACAGTAATTTACACAGAATTTGAGCAATAATAATAAAAATATTTTTCTCTGGTTTAACTTCACAGCCTGCAATTTCACCCAAATATCTTTTTTTCTTACACTGTGAAACTGGGATTTAAGCAGGTGGAAGAGGAGGTCTCTTGTCTGATAGTTTTAAAAGGAAGAGAATAGAGCCAGAATACAAAATCATTAAATAGCTGAGAAGTTCCCAGGAGTTCTGAAAATCAGGCTGCTCATAGAGATGCCCGTTTCAACTCTATGGAACCCAGGTTTCAGCTTATAGTCATGAAAACAAAATCTTGGTCTCTGCATACTGCTACTGAATTCAATAGGATCACCGTATGTGCACCCTAACTGCTCTGTAAAATGGGTTTAACAATATTTCTCTCTTAATTAATCAGTGCTTGCAAAGTTCTCAAAGCTTCTGCGATGTAAGTGACTACAGAGAGACAGAGTGTTTTATTAATCATCAAGCACAGCAATAAATGAGCATCACTGTTTTGTCCTTTGATTGTTTGTATTCTATTATACGCAAACAGACTAAGTAGCTTTTCTTGCTATTCCTCACATTCTCGCTAATGTTCTGAATCTGGAAGGGCTGGTTATTTTTACTAGGTGTTATAAAAGTTGGATAATCTGTAAACACACCACTACGCTGCTTGCTTCTGCATTGAGCATGACTGTGTTAAATGACAGCTTCCACTTCTCTTATGGAGAGTCGCCATTTCTGCTGGACACCGAGGTTTGTTTATATATTCAGAGTTAACAGGAGGTGAGCTAGATTTTTATGGAGCAACATTGGCCATTTCTCATTAGAAAAAGCAAACCAAACAGATCTCCAAGTAATAAATTTTTTACATGTTATCTCAGGAAACAGTTGATTTAAACTATATTTCAAAGAACAACACCTATAAAATACTATATTTTAAAGCCACATTGGTGCTTAAATGTATACATGGAAACAAGTGCAGCAGTGCTTGATCTTGCCTGAGGCCTCTTGGCCCTATCATTACACAAATACACTTTACTTGTCAAGGCTTATCATATGAAAAGGGGAGCAGGCTGTTTTGTTTTGTATTTTCCTATTAACCCCACTTACTTTGGTAACAGACATTTTAGGCACATTTAAAAAAGACAGGAACTCAAGGCACAAGCTGGATGGTACTGCTGAGAGGGAAAATGCGGCATCACCATTATACCAATATATGGATAAAAAGATTGCATCATTTTAGCCCTATGTTTTTGGCTGGAAGAGCTTGGTCTGCTTCATAAAATTACATCAGGAGGTCCTATGAATACTCGTCTATTTGTTTCAAGATTGAAGGCTTTATTCTGCTCTAAGCTGCTTGCCTTGCCACATCTCTCTGGGCTCAGGGTCAAGCACTCTCTTATTCCCATGTATCATCACCAGCAGTAAAGAGCCCATAGGCTGCTTATTGATTCCCCTCCTCTTTATGTCATAAAACTGTAGGCTTCCAGGGATGCCTTCAAAGCATTAATTAATTGAGCATTATATTTACTACTATCAGCAGGTCAAATTCTCAGTTTCAGAGAGGAGCCATAAGCATCCATAGGAACAGAGCAGACAGTCCCAAGCTGCGCAGGGAAGTGCTGTAGATGGGTTTGAATTAGCTTCTTGTCATGTTGGCTATACATCTTGGGGCACATAGTGCCATCTAGGGCTTCTTCCCTGGGGTGATGATGAGCCTCAAGACCTGTACAGAGCTCCCTTGTGTAAATCCAAGGTAGCACTACTGAAACACATAGAGCTGTGGGGGACTCTGATAACAGCAAGTAGCACTCTGAAGCGAGGCTCATGGTCTTCCTACCAAGGAAGCCACATTCCCATCTTATAGGACAAGCACAGGGGCACACCTAGTAAAAATGGGAATGCTCAAAATTCATACTGATGAAAAGAGATGTGTTTGCTCACACAGTACACAAGTAGCCCAGACAATTCATTGCCACAATAAAACCACCGAAAAAAGTATTGTCCTTCCAAAACCTACCCTTCCAGAAGCAGCCCTAAAACACAAAGAAATGACTGAGCTTTATTCTTTTTAAGTTTCTCTTTTCCAAAACAGTTCACAAAGGCAGAGCTCAACCATCTTCTCAGATGTTGAAAAATGACACTGCGTGACAGGCTTACGCACACCTCTGGTGCAGTGCCTTCTCTGGCAGACCACAGCGACGAGGGAGCTCACCGCCATTCACCATGTGGTGCTGGGGGTTGGACTGGGTGTTTGTGCAATGAGCACCACCTGCCCTGCGGTTCAGGTTCGTCGCCTATTGAAAAAATAGGTTGTCCCAGCTGCAGTGCCTTATCAGGTAACAAAAACAGAAGTGCTGGGGCATCACTTGTTTCAAAAGAAAAATAAATCTCACATTTTTTATGGTACTAATTTTGCATGTGAAACTTGCATTCATACTGTATTAACAGTTTAAATATAGCTTTCTTGCCAGATGCCTGAATATGCTAGAAAAGATACTTAAAATATGCAAATTGGGTTTCTGTTTTAATACACAAAGAAAGTTAAAATCACATCACTTTCCATCACCAAGACAGGTTTCAATCTAAGCTTTTTTCATATGAAAACTATAACAGCAAACAAATGGTTAACCAAATGTGTTTAACCCACTATCTGTAGTCTCACTTTTAGTCAACTGTGACATGGGCCATTACACTTCCCAGGACACCAGTGACTTAAATGAAGACTACACATTTTGCTTAACACTAAAAGACTACACATATAAATTACAGTAAAAACAGCTTCTCAGACTGGAGTGGGTGCTTGGTTCAGCATCCTGGAGGGCAGGATTCCGGAGTTTTATCCTCAGCAATGTTCTTAACCAGTCTGTACCCTGCTGTTATAAATGGTGTTCATAATGCTTGGCTGTCTCAAGAGAGTTTGAGAGTCTCAATGAACTCTTCATTACAAAATGCTTTGAGATCCTTGAATGAAAGATGCTGAATAAGTACAAATTATGACTATTATTAATTATCTTTGGTAGTCAAAGCTCTGCCTCCTTCCACTCATATGTGCCTACGTTTTGTCTTTTGAGATTATAACATCTTCAAAACAAAGGTCTCCCAACATGCCCCTCGGTGGTCTTGTTGTATAAATAAAAGTAATAATATTAGCAAAAACAATAGTGTGGCAAAAGCAAACTATATTTATGCTGGACTCAAATTTCTTCCTTATCTCAGGACAGGAAAATTTCTCCATTTTACTTATCTTCTGATCCCAGAATCACTTGTTCTCTTTCCCTCATGCGTGGCTGCTTTTGCTCTAAGAGCTTTGCTGTTTTTCTTTCAGCTCTGCACAGGCCATGTTTCTTGAAGCGCTTACTGGAGGCTCCCAACACTTTTAACAAAATGAGTACAAGTTCCTTTGGAAAGCGATGGGGAGCTCCGAACACGTCAGAGGGTGTAAGTGCTGAGTACGATCCTTCACTTGACTTTCAGTCTCTCAGGTGACTGAGTCAGGGGAAAGGAGGCAGAAACTTAACAGACAGACCAGACATCTGGATTCTGCCCAGGCCGTCTACTGTGCTTGCCCCTCAGCTGAGCCATGCTTCAAGCACGACAAAAAAATATTCAAAATGACAACTCTCCCAGTGATGCAAGAGAAAAGAGAATTTGCAAATAACCATGAGAAGATTGCTATTCTTCAAAGTCAGAGGGACAGCTCATTTGCTTGCATCTCAAGGTCTCGTGGTGAAAGACTGTAGAGAAGAGTATTAAAAGGGTACTGACACAGCTCAAGACAATATGTAAGCAGTAATTTGTCCTCTAATTTCTGCCTCAGAGACCCTCTAATTTTATAACATCTGTGTGGATGGTTTTGTTGCTGAATTGGTTTATACACCTTTAAGAGACTGAAGCTTTACTGCATTCAGAACAATTAAGCCTCCTCATGAAGAGCCCTCTGCAGGTATCTCTAGGTCACCTGAATCCCAGCTCAGCCATCTAACATCATGTCAAGTACCATTTGCAAAGATGCGTTATTTAATTCATGAGGAGCAATCACCCGGACTGTCAGTGTTGAGGCTCACGGCAGCTCACACGTACCACTTCTACCAGCAAGCCCTGACCTCTCTGTTATCTCCAGCCCAAGCTAGGACAATGGCCTCTTCACAGAATTACTAGACTGGAGTTGATCATAATGACTGGTGATTAAAACAAAAAGTCCCTCTCACCTTTTGTGAAATAGAGGTGTCCACCAAAAGAGGGCAGTTTGCTTGCAGACCTAGTACTACTTGACCACATTAGAGTCTGGGAAAGTGGCAGCAAACTCGCGCTGCAGCCTGCGTCCACAAGGCATTAGCTGTACTTGCAGGTACTACTGTGAACCTGAGTGCTGCCAGGCAGAGGATAGGACACCTTGGCAGTAAGGAAAAAGGTGGTGAAATTAAACAGTGCCATCAGGAGCAGAGAAGAGAAGAGAAGAGAATTAGGAGAGTGGAGGGCTGCAGCCCTCAGTGAACATCATCTTGATAGCCTAAGCACTGCTGCTTTAGAAGAGACTTGCACATGTTTCACTATCAATTACCTCAGGATAATCAGAAATAATATTTTCAGGACAAAGCAGTGCCAAATTCTATACTGCACTTTGGGGAAAAAGGCCAGGGCAAATGCCCGTCGTCTAGATTATCATTTATTTCACCCAATGTACTTATGAAAATGATATCTCATTTGGCCCACAGCAGTAGAAATTTCCCAACAAAGTCATAATTCTCCTGAAAGACAGTCTGGGGCAGTTAAGTATTACTCAGATAAAAGCTCCAAGTCTCCCTTGAAACACTGTCCCTGCTCAGGAATTTCCCACAATCAGAGGGAGCTGGGAGCTGAGAAAAGGGCAGTAAGAGATGGGGAATGATTTTCCCTGAGAACCACAGGCTGAGGACCCAGCACGTCCCATCTGGTGGCCAAATTGTGGCAGGGAGGCAAAGAAGCAGGGGTCTGGGGCTATTGAAAAATGCTGGAGGAAGTTTCACCATGGCTATTCAATATTCAAAGGGTCTCAACCTCCTCCTTGCAACCTACTGGAACAGGAATGAAAATCCAAGTTGGCTGTGCTACTTGTGGCTGCTGCAGATACTACTCATCCTGCTTGTGGAGAGGGCAGGAGATGGCCCTTGGAAGAGAAGACCCACAGGAGGGGAGAGGAGCACATTCAGAGCTGGAATGAGGGCTCTGTCAACAAGGGGAAGGAGAGAGGCGAAAGAGGAAATTAGCCTTTATCAACATAAATATAACAATTAAAAAAGGCAGAAATACAAAGGCAAGAGAGAAGTGCTGGCAGGAAGAGGAAGAAGGGAAGACCAGTCAGAAAGCAGTGTGCAGCAGGGGATCTGAGACAGACCCCAGCATCAGAGGAGAGGATGGGATGAGGCAGAGAGGAAGGAGAAGAAAGTGCAACCTGGCTAGCAGCTTCCAGAGCTGGCAAGAGCCCATGGAGAGAGGGCTGTGTGCACCCACTGCATGAAGGAGAGTGGCTTAAGGAAGACTAATGTGCAAAATAGCTGGATGAAATGGAAGGATGGACTAACAGTATCCTCAGAGCAGGGAGCAAGCAGGAAAGCAAGGGCAAATGAGAGGTATCAGCATCAGCTCATTTTACTGAATCAGCTCCCTTGTACAAAAACTACCCAATGCTAACCAAAACACATCAGTTTCAGGCTATGGGATTGGCCAGATGTTTCCAGACGTGTGTGTATGTGTGTGCGTGTTTTTGCTGGGGCATCAGGGAGGGTGGGAATGCAGAGCAGAGCACTACACCCTCTGTCTCACTGGATTCCCACATGGAAGGGTTAGATGGGGTTCAAATGTCAAATACTCGCCCCTCTGCTTCCCCTGCTGCATCTAATGCATGATCCCACATCCATCACAGGTACGCTTTCCAGCCAAATGGAGAACTACTTAGTGGTCACAATGCTCCAGATGGTAAGTGCATAGGTGCTTGTGCTGTGGGGACTGTGCTGTGTACTGCGGAAGTACCTACCGTCTCCAAGTCAGATCAGGTTAGGAATAAAGAGCAAGGAGAAGAAATTCCCTGGTTGGTGCTAGAGCCAGAAGGGATGCAGGGCTCCCTGAGTTCAGAGACATTCTACTGCTTTCCCTCATTCTCCTCTTTGCCATCAGCCTCTTAAAAAGCCCCAGGATCTTGGCAGCCAAATGAGTCTGTGCATTAAGGAAGGGAATCTGAATTTCCCCAGTTGCAGCCTCTAAGGCTGCTGCCAGCCTGGGGGCTCAGCCACTGCACTGACATACAGACCCAATGATCTGGGCTGTTCAAGGCATCAAATGCTTGAAGAAACTCACCCTGCTCAGAAGGCCACGCTCTGTATTTCTGTGCCGTCTTTTGTTTGAGTCTGGGATGGCTCAATAAATAAGAGACACTTGGGAGAGTTAGCAGAACTGACAGCTCAACAAGATCCATGTTTAGCTGTCAAAACATTCCTCCATGTACAGAGACGCAGCTAAGGTGGCTGTCCACATACCTCCTGGGCTAGAGACAAACTTATCTCACTAATTGGTCAAGCGGTACTTCGTGGAGAATGAAGCGAACCTAAAGAGGCGGTGGCGTGTACAATTAAAGCTGAGGCGGCTGAGGTCTATGGCTGGACATAATGGTGCACCCCGACCACTTTGATGGATTAAAAAGATCACTTTATGAAACGTTTTTGTGCCCTGTCCAACCACAACAACAGCAGCAGCCCCCCTTCTGTTTTTTAATGATTAAGGAGCTCACAGGTTGACTGAGCAAAGGCTGAAGGGGAAAAACAAAGAGATATATATATAATTCTGCTTGCAGAATTTATTTGAAAAGCATGGGCTAGACATTCAGATGGTGCAAATCAGAGTCGCTCCAGGGAACTCGCTGATTTACACAGCAGCGGAGGATCTAGCTCAGCGTGCCAAAGTGAGCAATGTGCTCAGGTGTACATCGGCTGGTCGAGAGGCACTATTTGAGTCAACAAGGCTGTCCAAGCCTGGCCCAGACTAACTGCAGCCCCCTGAGCCCTCAGCTGCATTTGTCTTTCACAGGAACATCTGACACAGGGAGAAAACTGGCTTCCAGGCTACCAGACCAAGAGCAAACACTGCAGACAAAGACCCCACCCTCTGGGGATAGGGGTGATTGAAACCTGCTTCCTTGCAGGTGACACTCTAGGGCTTACTTAGTTGAAGTCCTTGTCCCCCGCTATGGGGCCCCTCTCAGTCTGCCTTTCATAGATTCCTGCTATCACCTCTCAGCTCAGACTAACCTGTTTGTCAGGGCCTCCTCTCTCCTTGCTCCTTTTGTGGAGCTACCTCCCTCTTGGAGAGTATCTCAGAGCAAGCACGCCTCCTCCACCTCCCTTCTCACCTACCCTTGTTCCTAAGAGCCAAGCAACTTTCAAAAGCATACCTAGAAAAAAGTTGTGAACATCAAACACTTGTGAGCTCCTTCCTTCTTCTTTCCCTCAAAACTATGTATTCTGCTCTCTGTGCTCCCTTCTTGCCCCTCTGCACTAGTTTTACACTATTAAATAGGGGGCTCAGGACCCCTCCCTGTATAGGACACACATATGAAAATCACTCACACACTAGAGGGTTTGCAACATGGAGGAGGAGAAACAGTGAGGCCAGCAAGTGTTGGAAGTGATTGCCTGGGGAGAGTCTGCGATTTCCATCACTGAGGCTTTTCAGAATAGGAACAAACAAATATTTGTGAAGAATGGCTTAGGCTGAGTTGATCCTGTCTCTGAGCAGCAGACAGATCTTCAAGTCTGTTCCAGCCTTACTGTGTATGCTTCTGTGATTGTGATAGCAGTTGTGACATATTCTGCAACAGAGTTGAGCAAAGCCAGCTGAAGGCCCTATGGATCATCTTCAGGGCTGAAGCTGCTTACAGGAAAGGAAACCCATGTGCAGTATTAAATGACTTTCTGATTTTGTTCCAGATGCTAAAGCAAAGAAACTTTGTTCAGAAATGGTATGACAAAGAAGCCAGGTCCTAAACAGGCACAGTGTCTGCCCTTCTTTTACCATCTCCAGCTTAGACTTCAGGTGCATGAGGCAGCTCACATTCAGAGCACCCACTGTATGGGTTGTAAATTTTTATGTCAGACAAATAGAGGGCTTCATTTGTCCTGGTCCACAGGAATGCCCATCCAGCACTAAATGCTGAATCCCCATTAAAACCTCCCAGAAGCTAGACAGGATGCAGTGAGTCTTGCCAGGAGCAGGGAAACAGAAGGCAAGGCAGCATTCAGAAGATCAGCATAAGTGCCCCAGACAGCAAAATGTTCCACGTGTCTGTTGTGCAGAGACCCACGTGTGTCTGCAGTGGATGGAAGGAAAGATGGATTGTTATTCCAGAGACATCCACACAAGCCCTCCCTGCAACACCACCTTATGGGGAAAACAAATGGTAGGGGAGCTATCTAATCTACTCATTGCAAAGTCTTTAAGCCACAAGATGGTATTTACTAGCTGGTACCAGACAACATTCAAGCAAGAACAGAAAGTCACTTTCCCAACCCTCCTTGTGAATTGCTCCCATCTGTGCAAGAGAGCAATCCAAAGTCCTTATGCCCATGACAGCACTGCAATCACACGCTTCGGTTTTTAAACCCAAAATAGCGCGAGCCAGACCATGGCGAGGCTAGTACATCACATGCAGCTGCGCTGATAAAGAGGAGACATTGCACGCGGCTCTCCGGGGCGCGGGTTGCTAGGGAACGTTGTGAAGCCGCCGCAGATTTCGCTGCCACTTGCTGGCTCTTTCCCCTCTTCCCACCTCGCTCGCGCTGTGCCAGCTTCTTCGCCCCGAGAGTGCCGTTCTTCCTGTCTGAAGTGTGCAAAAACAAATCTGCTGGCAACAATGGAGCACGATTGCTTGGCATGAGTTCCTGAGAAAAGAAATTTCTCTAGCCTTTGATTTTCAAAGGCAGCCAGCTGATGGGTTGGGGAGAAAAACACTGTCGCCGTTTTCTCCACGTCTGCATGTTATTTCATTCAACCTGTGCTACAATTACGGGTGGGTGGCAAGCCCAGGTGGTGCAACTCAACGGGTTGACTTCGTGGGAGCTGTGCCGGCTTGCAGCCACCAAGATACAATGCCCTGAATGCCATGCTGTGCCCTCTGGCCACCTCCTCTTGCCCTAACGTGCTGCTCTTTGGGAGGTTGTTGCAGGAGCCAGCACAGCTCTGCGAACATGGCTCAGCACCACGTGGTGTTCCCACCACTCCAGTGGGCAGCAGGGCTTATGAGAAAGGGCACACAAGCAAGGGAAGGGCTGCTAGAGAACCAGGAGGGAAGGAAAAGCAAGCTTCTGCCTTCTCAAGAAAGAGCTGGGGTAAGGAGAGACCCATGACCAAGGTGGAAATAAAAGGTTTTCCAGCTAATGCTGGAATCAATGTTTAAACAATTTGAATGAATGATTAGGAAACGCAATGCTCCCTACTGAGGCATTAGATATTTAGATGTTGGGTGCTTTTTCCCTCCCTGCATTATTTTTAGCTACTAGTTGATGCTAGGCTGGTGGTGGCTGCTGTCGGGTCAATGAGGTTCTCCCATGATGGCAGCCGGGTGAGAGATGGCAATTGGAAGTGGGATCTTGTTTGCCCCCGTATGCTGCCTACTGCTGGAGCCCCTGGCCGCATGAGGAGATAGCATGAGCAGATCAGTGGCTGGTTCTCCAGATCTGTACTCACGCACCGAGACTGAAGGCCTGGTGAAATGTCCTTCAGTACCAATAGGGACTTAATTAAACTCTAAAAGCAGCAGAGAGGAGACACCTAACAAGCCCACATAATTCTAAGAAATAACAAGAGAGAACAGATTTGGAAATGATTTTGAGAGATTGCTTTATAACCCCCTTATCCCAGGGAGGAGGAAAATAAAGTATGTGTTTGAGAACCTATTAGACATGCTAATTCTGGAGACCGAGGCAGCAGCATTTCATTTTCCTAGTAATAGCACAGCACAAATCTCAGATGTCCACAGTGTGTGTACTCACAACACGCTCTAGACAAGGGGAAACTCATGCAATTCCCAGGGCAGTCCAGATCTGTGGATTCAACCTGCTGCAGGGTCCTGTCTTCAAGAGAGACCATCACCTGATGATGAAGTTGTAAAAAATACAAGAAGCATAAAACAATAAAATACTAAATAGTATGTCAAAAGACTAATTTCTTCTTGACTCCAGGTGATTTGTAATTAGATTGCTCTGAGAAAGGAGGATTTATGTCTCTTCTCAGAGACTTATGCAGTGTGACAGCATGCTTTCTTATCTCATGACAAGCCAGGCAAAGATGGTCAAGGTCTCATCTTGAACTTCGCTCAGCAGCACAGCAGCAGCACACCAATATGCAAATACCCTCCATGGATTTGTGTTATGTAGCATCACGTGTTAACCTCTACACAAACATGGATGATTCTCATTTTATGAGGGAATACAAAAAGTTGAATGCAAGTGTATGAAGGTACATCAGCATTCTGACAGAAAACTTGCCCTGCACCACTGCGTCATCCTCCACTGACCCGGTGGCATGACCTTAAAAATGAGAAATAATGCCAGCACCTCCTACAGCAATTGTGTGAACAACACCAGCCCACCTTCATTTCCCCTTTAATCTACATTTCAAAAATTATATTCATCTGCAGAGACATGCTAGGTTGATACATGCCAGGCACACTTTATTCCTCAGTTCAAGCCACATGGTTCTAATAATAGTGGCTAATAAAGGAAGAGTATGTTTTCACTCATAATTTTTCAAATCCCATCAAAAAGTGGTGTAGCACAGAACACTGCAGACTGCAGCACAGCACATGGGCTCAGTCACATTTTGCACTGCTCTGCACTTGCTCTGCTAATGGACCTTAATTAATATGCACAACCAATTCAGCATCAAGGGCAAAGAGAAAGCAGTACAACTATGTGTTTGCAGAAATGGTACCTTAAATTAAAACAAACAAAGCAATTGCAACTTTATTAATAGTGTGTTTTGGGATCAGATCCCTGTAGCAGACTTTGGAAATAACCAGGAACAGAGGACATCAAGCTATCTAATGGGTTTTTGGCAATCATTTTACTTCAGAAATAAATTTTCCAGTGGTATAGAGACAAAAGCTCAAGGCCAACCTTGACTTCTTGGTCTTGGTGTGTCTCAATAACCTCTGTAGTTAAAATCATCCATCGGGCACTTCCAGAAAAGACAGCCAGTAGATTTCTCACAGAGGAAAATCAGCAAGTAACAACCATATCTAACTCAATAAAGCTCAATGGAAAGGAAGCAAGGGCTACAGCTGGTTTTAACACCCTGATCTAGAGCTAGGGGATTCCAACTTAATTTATTGTGGAAAAAAGTATCATTCACAAAGTCATCCATAGGGTACATACTGCAACACAGCATTTAATATAATAGCCTGGCATCATCTGACTCCAGATGAAAGAGTAAGAGGACATATTTATACTGCATATGACTCCAGCCTCCAAGAATGCACCTCAAGGCAGCAGCAATGTGGTCTTTTACCCAATGATGTCCTTAGCCTGCCACAACTACTGTGCTAATATGCCATAAAAACATAGGTGTGGCAGCCAGGCTTGCTGGGGGGAGGCTGGAGTATGGTCAGCAATCCAGCAAGCTTTGTTCCACCACTGATGCATTCACTATCTTCCAGCTGCCTCCCACAACTCTGAATGAGCCCCAGGGCCAAGCAAAATCTTCCAGGAGACTTTTTGCTTATGGAAGAGAAACCCAACAAACTATAGAGAGCCTGAGCTGGCAGCCGCACAAGCAGCTGAAGCAGACAGGTTCCCAACTGGAGACCCCAGCAATGTGCACATGGACAGCGAGGATGCATGAGCTTGGGTCCCACAGCTCACCTCTGGGCTGAGCTAAAAACATGTTCTCTGAACTGGACAAATCCAACAGTGAAGACAGACTTACTCCAAAGGACTGAGGCAAGGCACAAGGCCACCTCAACAGGGTATTCTATACTCCTTAGCACAAAGAGGGGTTAGTCCAGGGTAACTCTGGGACACAAGTCTCCATCAAGGGCTGTATCATGAGTCTGACTTGACTGCACAAACCCGCTTGAAGAGACAGTCCTTCTCTCTAGTGTCTGCAGAATAAACAGGATCAGACTCAAATTTGTTATTAGATATGTGTCTAATTGCTCAGGGTGTTACACACTTCAGTGCAGCACCTAAAAATTAATTCCCTCTCTTACTGCCATATTTATTGGTTCCCCTTTTAGGAGCTGAAGTCTATTATTTCTCATCTCATGGGTTAGGAGGCCAAAAGATAGTGGAAAGGGAAAGAGTAAGATTACCATCTGCCTTCTCCAAGCAACTGAAAGTTGTCTCCTATCACTCAGGGGATCCAGCTGTTTACTGTACATATATATTTTTTTAAATCCAGGAAAGTTTCTGTCCACAACAGGGACATTTTACACACAAGGTGAATGCCAGAGGCTTACATTCCTCTCTTAGGGGTCATATCTCCTGGTACACATGACCCCTACTGAAAAGCATCCAACTGAGGACACTTCTTGTTAACATTACAGAAAGAATCATCCTTAAAAAGCCAAGCCCTCTGGAAAGGGAGGGAAAAAGAATCATGTTGCTAATAATCTGAGCAGCTCATTTCTAACTACGCTTTTTTAGTCCAAGATGAATTTTTCTCTTATCAGCAGCTTTTGGATTTTCAGACGAGATCCCCATCAACACCTGCTCTCTCTGCTCAGTGAGTACTAGTGCTAGCATGCTAGTACAAACTCTAGCACAGGAACTAGCTGATGCACAGTTCATGGCTGCCCCCACTTTGCATCCCATGCACTTTCCCAAAGCTAGCCGCTGTGTTTTCAGCGATCTGAGAAGAAATACTTGTTCCCTTCGTAATTAGATTCACAGTAAATGCGGGAAGCGAAGCAAAAAGAACACAATGTTCAAAGCTGCCACTCATGGTTAAATAATTAGTCAATATTACGCTCAAATGCTGCCTCCAGTGTTCATGCCAATCTGTATGGGGAGGCATTTGTCCTTACATTACTTTGGCGCCTTGTTTCAGTAATTTCTATAAGCTGGCAGTCTGGCTTCAGCAGAGAATGGGTCACACCACTGCTAACTCAGATAGATTACTGAATACAAATAGGAACGGAGAGGAATTAAAGGTGGTGAGCTGTTAACAAAGCTTTGGTAAGTAATACATGCAAGAAATCCTTTCACCTGATTTTTATAAAGTAGGCCTTGTCTAAAAACAAGGTGGGTAATTAGCTGATAATTAATGCAGAACCATGATCCTGTTTGGTCTACATGTCTGTTAGTTATACACACAGAACTGCTATCAGTTCCCGATGAGAGGGATTTGGTTGCTTCTCCACACTGCATAGGAGCCCATCCCTTTTGCTCAACAGTCAATAATACTGTGGGCCTTGGTAGGATCCTGAAACAATTCCCCGGTCTGGAAACAGCAGTTTGCTGAGGCAGTGCTCCGTCTAGATAGTTATGTTGCTGTACTTTTCCCCATAGCATTTGTGTGTACTAGAAGGGTTTCCTGACAAAAGGAGCCATGATGGCTTATAGCTGATCTAGAGCTGAACTTGATTCTTTCGGAGCACTAGGTGATGCCTGAATGGATGCTGTTGCTTGTCTAAATAAGCTAACTTAGAAAGAAAGCACAAAACATTTTATGAGCAATAGGAACAAGTACAGACTAACCCCTGGAATGTTCCTGTGCCACCTGCACAGCCTTTCTACAATGCTTCCATCAAAGGAATGGAGATTATGTCAACATTTATCTTAATTGCCTAGCAGCTGCACAGCTGCCTAGTTCATACCTGGTTACACTGTGGAAGTTTCACTTCCACCTCATGCCACCCAAAGGCAGGAGCACTATAGACATGAATGAAGTTACCCTGTTGTAAAAGAGAGGCAGGAAGAAAAGCCAGCTCTGGCACACAACATCCTTCCAGTTCTGCTGGACTACGAAGCCCCTGCCTGGAAGCTGTCCGCAAGCAACAACATTATGATCTTAGGAAAAATTTGCTTCCAATGCATTTCACCAAGACTGAACTCCGTAAGGGTCAATAAAACAGCAACACATCACAGATCCAGAGACAAATGGTGATCTGCAGCATGAAGAAGCCCAAATAAATAACAGCTCCTTTTCATGATGCTGCTTGGAAAGTAGCCACTTTCCCCTGATCTTTGCCTGGTGAAGCCATTACTCTGATTTGGGCTACTAAGAGCATCACTAATAAAACCAAGAGCATCACTGGTAAAACCAAGAGCTTTTCTCACAAGCAGGTCCTGTACATGCATCCAACCGGCTAAGTGCAATTCTAATTTACAGCACCTGTTGCATATGCAGACTAACAAGCACTGAGGTAGTGGGTAAGTGCCTGAACACCCCGCCTAACCTTTAAGCTTGTGAAAGAGGGGGGGCAGGAGAAACACCGATAAGAAAACTCTGAAATGATTCATTTTGTCTGAGTTTTACCATGCATGCCTGACAGTGACTTCATTAATCAGGTAGCTCACATCTGGGTTGCCACCTTCCCCTGGCTCCTGCATCCATCCACACATCTTGCTGGGGGGAAAAGAGAGTTAGATGGGATCCATAGTAGAAACTATTTATGATTGTTGAAGTAGAAAATTAATTGCTTTTCTTTTCTTCCCCCATTCTGAAACACCCCTCCCAGGGAAATTTGTGCTGAGAAGTCCTTGTGAACAAACACATGGAGAGTAACAGAACATGGTCCATATGTACTAGCAACCAAAAATAACCTGAAGTCTGAAATGCATAGTCAAGTGGATTCACAATGTCTGTCTATACACCACAGTAACAGATGGTCAGTGAACTGTTACAAGACAGACCAAGACTAGTTAAACAGATGGGGAGTATTATTTTTATACTGGTTTATAAGTGAGTATTTAAGTTTCGACTAGGTTATCTGAATTACCGTCAAAGGACCACACTCCTGCGGTTCCCACCCAAATTCGGTGGAAGCTTTTACCCAAGGAAGCTACTGTGATTTCTTCTTATGGCCTTTCGCTGGTGCTGCCAGTACCTGTGGCAAAACCCTCTCAGGCCTCAGCAAGGCTGGCCCAACGCTACACGCCTCTGGAAGTCCTGCTGCTGCCTAAGGCAGCTTGGGGCGTTTGCTGTCTTGTGCCGGCCCCACGGCGCCGCAGAGCTCTGTCCAATGCTGAAGCGGCCGTGGCGGTGGCGGTGTGCGAACCACAGGGCTCCGCTGGCTGCATCCCCTCGTCTCTCTTCCTTCAGAGTTTGTCCCTGTTATTAGTTCATGAAGCAGGAAGGATCTAAACAGCTGGAGCTCAACTCAGGGGCTGACTGGATAGTGGTGGCTAGCAAGAGCCAGAGGGGGGCTCCCCTCAGAGGGGGAAAGGGAAATGGGGCATTTTAGAAAATACATGCATTTAAAGACTTGTCCATGTTGAAGGAATGCATGAGAAAGACCAAAGACACAGCAGACTTCTCTCCATTTTTGCAGTTCACGTTACTTTTTTTGCAACTCTCTCACCTCCAGACACTGGTCAGGTTCACTTTGCCCTTCTCAGGGTTTAAGCAGAACATCTGGGTTCACAAGAGGGCGGGACAGACTGAAAAGTAAGTTCATTAACAGCTCACAGTACCTTAAATCCCATTCAAAAACCTAAGCCAACATTTGCTGAAGACACTGATACAACTCACTGCCGGACCTCTCGAAGGAACTGGGCTTTTTAAAAACTACTGAACACCCTTTGACAATCAGAGCCGCCCACTGTTTTCCAGGTGGGCAGAAGAATACCTGAGACAACCATAATCACTTAATTATAAGAGGGGAAAAATAGAAGTGAACCAAAATACCAGTGTTCTGTAAATGCCCATATACTGAAAGAATCAGTCTCCAGCCCACAAGATGGCTGGTTCACATCTGCCCTATACCTTTTTAGCAGTTCCTGCAGTGGGCAGGTGCAGATTAGTTATCACCCGTTTTAAAATCATCTTTTTTACAACCAGAGGGATGCATAAAGGCTTCAAGTGTGGCTATGATTCAGGCCTTCCTTTGGCATGACTCTGCTGCAACCAGATGTGGTCACAATTGTTGTAACGCTGCTTGGCTTTGAAATCCCACCATCCAAATCCATTTCTCACCTTTTAGAGTGACCATTATCTTCTTACTGTTTGAAATACTGCTGACTACTGCTAGGAAGCTGCAGGGTTTTGCCTGCAAGCCTCAGAAGAGCTTGTACTTGCACTTCTTTATAAAGCAGTTTCACTTTGTGACTGTGTCATATGCCCAGCTGCCATCAGAAAATAGTGCTAAAGAAAAATGAAACTCTCTTTGCAAGTATTTATTCCTAATTTACTAAGGCCTAACAGTATCTAGTGACAAAACCCAAAAAGTTCTCATTGAAATATTTAATTTACCTAACAGCTTGAAATCTCCAGGCTGAAGATTATGTGCGCATACATGCCTGTGTGCTAAATCTTCAATTAAAGAAAATATAAAAGCTTTGCAGTTTAGCTACTGGGAGACTTTTAAGCATTCACAGCCTCTTCTCTTTACACA
This sequence comes from Phalacrocorax carbo, assembly GCF_963921805.1. Taxonomy (NCBI): domain Eukaryota; kingdom Metazoa; phylum Chordata; class Aves; order Suliformes; family Phalacrocoracidae; genus Phalacrocorax; species Phalacrocorax carbo. The sequence goes on along the minus strand of NC_087519.1, from coordinate 38,263,952 downwards.
TGAAATGTTAATGGGGCAACCATGCACGGCTGGCTCCACAGAAAATAGTTCAGATAACAGTGGCTTTGTAATACCTATCACTGGGCTTCAGAGGTGAGGGGGCCTGCCTTGCTTCATAGTTGATGACACCTTGTCAGCATGACACGTTCTCCAAGTCAGTTCAGGAGTTCATTACATCTAGGTAACACCCTTTTTGCTCTCTGGCTCATGTTTATTAATGCCACGCACGACTCAGTGATTCATCAGAGAAGATGGAGTGGTGTTCTGCAGCAGGCAGACAGCCTCCAGTTGATCCACTGCCCTGGTTGGAGTTCACCACAGGGCTTTTAATTTCATGAATTTATTTATTACAATTCCTGAAACTCCAACGCTGTTACAGAACAAGCTCGTAAGTGCACCTGACAAAGGTTCACGGCTTGTCAGAATTGGTCTAATTTGTATGTTGTGTAAACATTAAAAGTTTGGAAGTTTAGCATCAAGCCTTCAGTTATTAAAATAGCATTTTAAAATATGCATGACAAGAGAGATATTTGCAGAACACATTACTGTTAGCATGGCTGATAGCCAGCACAGGCGAGTAGTCTGTGCTGTGCTACCCTGTGTTGTTCCACATACAGGACTGTGACCTACTGCTGCTCTCTTAGGCCAAGAGTCATAGTTCAGTGCACTCTGTGTGGAAATGAGTTTTCTGAGACCCTCTAGCAATTACACAGAAAAGGCTTTGTAGTTTTGCTTGGTAGTTTAAAATAAATCCAACTGAGGAACTGGCAATACCAAAAATACTTTCAAAACCTAGTAAGGGCTTTAGGCCTGATGCACAAGTCGTCAACCTTGTGAAATCCTTTGCATTAAACTTACATTACTTTAACTTCTTTCACTTGGACATGCTTGCGACATCCCATTTCCAACTCCTTCAGTCTCAGTCCTTTTCACATACCCTCTCCATGCTCTGCTTTGGGTACCAGCAGAAAAGAGTTGCTGGGAGAACAAGACCAAGATTTTTCAAGAATATAACCCTAAGTATATAGCATAGGTAAGTGTAACACATACGATATACACATATACAAAGAGTATAGCTATATCAACACACACCTACCTATAAAGCATCTAAATCATGAATCTAGGCAGCTCAATAAAGTGAGCTGGCAGTGCTACCAGGACAGCATTTAGAAGATCAAGTCACTTGTCTTTCTGCCTAATACAGATGCAGGAAGCTTCACCTTGGGCCTGTGTTTCTAACCTCATCTCAGAAGGCCACAGCATCCAGCCACTGGAGCTGTGATTCTCTGAGACAGCAAGGCAAAAAGGAAAGAATGGCTCCACACTTTATACCAAGACATAAGACTTAATTCTGTGCTGCTAGTTTTTTGATTTAGGGTATCTGTGTTTTATAGGGGTTCTGGTCGAGCATGAGAAAGTAAAAGATTGAAAAATACAAGGACACCTAAAGGGCCTTCGGTGTGACTAAATTTCACTCAAGGGGAAAAAAATTGGTGCTTACTATATCATAGGTGAAATTTTGGCTGAGCCAGAGTCAGTGGAGTTCAGCCAAGGGCCAGGTTTTCAAACCAAAATTCCTCTTCAGAGGCTAGCACAATCTAGCACTGGATTTATCTCATGGTCTGATTTTATCTCTGGAGAATGGGGCTTTTTTTTTTTTTTTTGAAACACAGGAGTGACTTTTCCACTGAATGAATATACAAGATAACTATTGTTATAACAAAAGATATTACTATTATATGTAACTTTACTTTCATAAATACACTACTGCAGAACCACTGTGCCACAGTTTTCAGAAACAGCAGTCAGCTGAAGCTTGGAAGATCAGCAAATCTCTGCTCTTCAAGAAAAAGGAAATTATACCTAAAATAACGCCAACAGCTAAACCCAGCTAAAATCCATTCCTGCCTGTTAAACAGAGGTTTATTCCTGAAACATACTTTTTAGACACTTTATTTTCAATCCAATTTGGAGTTTTATGGACCAACCTGGTGTTATGGTGGTTGCTAAAGCAGTTATATTAGTTGTTACAATTATATCTTCCTTCTACCCAGAGCCATAAACCTTCCCACTTGTTGCATAATGTTGCAATTACTCCATAAACTCTGCTAGTCAGTTCGTTGACTGCAAAATAAGTAAGTGTCAATGACAGCCACTGCCCTGCACAGAGGATGAGAATGCAAATGGGAACTAGGGAATTCACCAAACAGATTTATGGAGATTTTATTGGCTGTTATCAAAATGTCCACAAGATTCAAACTTTCCTCAGCAAATAAAATTTGCAATTGTAAAACAACAATATTGCAATGGAACTTTCCACTGCAGTATGTGAAGAGGGAGAGAAAGAAACGCTGCTGTGCTTAGGGAGGTCACACGCCCCCCCTCCCCACTGCCACCCTCCAGGCTTTAATTCCCCTTCTCTAACCTCCAGGGTTAAAAACAACTCCTTGCTGTATCTGGTGGTTGGCCTCTATAGTTTCTGAAAAATGCTCAGGTGTGAAAAGAAGCTCTTGCTCTGACTAGGAAGAAGGAATATGGACAACACGCCAGCAAGCTGGTTTTTATCTCAATTTCTTGGACTACTGCACACTATCAAAAGCTTTTTGCTTCTTCAAACCCTGCAGTTCCTCTTCAGCTGAGCTGTGAAGTTGTTTCATCAACAAACTCGATATAAACTCTCAATGACAAGCCTGGAAGATTCATGATTTTTGTCATCTTTAAATAGCCATCGTAAAAAATATATATATATATTGGCAAGTTGCTGAATTCATTTGCTGGGAATTGACACTTCCTGATGGCTGCTGCTAAGGGATAATGTGGTGACCTGCTACAGCAATGACCAGATAAGAGCTGGCAATAAACTGAAAGGGGAAAAGGACTTTAGGTCAAACAATTTCAAACTCACGTGCCTGAAGTCAAGCTTCAAAACACATCTGTAAACACTGAATCAGAGGTCAGCTTCTTCTGAACTGCTGCATCCCCTACTGAAGTCAAATGCATTGTGCTATGGAAAATCATACCTCAGGCTGCTTCTTTAGTAGCCAAATATAGATGTATACATATAATGCTGGGTGCCAGAGAGAAAAAATTGGCCTCAAAGGAATGAAAAACGAGAATAGAGATTGCAGTGTGTTACAGCTGCAGTATCACTCTCTCACTGCACAGTTATTTCTAATGAGGAAGATCAGCTTCTAACTTGTGTTTGCAAAAATAGGGTTCAAGGCCTTGATTTTATATCATAGGAAAAAACCACTGGCAACAGAACCGCAGATTTCCTTCTTTTTAAGAACAGAGAAGACAAGGCAGCCCAGGTCTCAAATCATCACAAATCTACTCTTAAAAGCACCACAACCCTCTGCCCCCGCGGCAGGCCTGCATCTCTGTCGAGACTTGCCGTGGAGGCAACATTTACAGGGCTGGCTTGACAAATGTATGCCAGGAGAGGCTAGGCGTCCTCATGGCACCACACCAGCAGAAACTCAGGTCAGGAGCCCAGCAGATATTTGGTAGCAACAGCAGGATTCCCAACCAGAACTGGCCTTTGCCAGGAGGAGTGTCTGGGAGCTGATCCCTGGGATATACTTAATCCTGCTTTGCTTACAGTAATAGGATGAGATAGTCTCCATTCCAGCCTTAACATTTCCATGATTCAATGAACTGAGGCATCTTGGGTGACGCCAAGGCATCTGGCTGTACCCTCAAGAACATATATTTTTGGTAGGGAGGCATCCAAATTGCTCCTCTCCACCAGCAGGAAAGACTTTTGGCTTCCCGTGCTGCTCTCCATGCTGGAAATCAAGAAGGGAAGTGTAGCCAGAAAGGGGAGACCGCTGCAAGGACCTACTAGTTATATTCCACTGTTATCGGGGAGTTTCCCCCCTCCCTCTCCCTCCCTCTTTCTAAACAGTCACTGGGTGTCCCCCACCTTCCCTATAACTGTTGGTCAGCATCGCCCCATTTGTTCCATGTTCCCCATTTCTGCAAAACATGGCATCCCATCCCTAACGAAGGTCACAGATGCATGGAGCTGGTTTACCAGGACTGCCCATCTCCAAAGCACCCTTTTTGTAATGCCACCAAAAAGCAAGCAGGGCAGAGGCTGCCCAGCTTAGATGCTGCATTATGGAGCTGCTGTCCTCTGGTGGAGCAGAGTTTGGGTGGTCACCACATTGTTAAAATTTTGCTTTCAGCACACTGGTGGCATGTTGGGTACTAAATGCTTCAGTCTGTCCCCATACATGACCCAAAACCCAAAGAAATCCATTGGGTGTGAATCTTTCTGCTTAATTTGATCACCTTTGCACCAAACCCTATCAGCACAACTGTCAGTGCAGAACAGCAGCAACATGGAAGGAGTGAAGGATTCTCACCGCAGACAAAAGCAGGTGGTAGATGACTGAGGCTCAAGATAAACATCCAGGGCCAACTGGTGGCAGTCATGACAAGGTCCACCCAGACATCTGAACAGAGGCGGTGTCAAAAAAGAGAAGGGTGCAGACCACAGCGAAGAAGCGACTGAAGCTGTAGACAGGTGAATAAATCATGGATTCTGGGGGTGCAAACTTCTGCCAGATACCCAGGAAGAAAAAGTCCATATAAATGCAGTGAGCAAAGCCAAGCCTGCTCTAACCAAGTCCAAAGACAGGCAGCATGCTTTGGACAGTGTCAGAGATAATGAATTGAAGGGAAGGAATAAAATGAACAACCACCTTACAGGCTAACACAGAGATACCGGGAAATAGGCATCAGCACCAGTATGAGTTACTGGCTGAGGAAGAGCCCAGCCACGTCCAGGCTCAGGGATTGGGCAAGCGACAGCCAGGTTACTGGCTCTCACAGATGGATCACAGGGCCATGCAAGGAACAGCACTCACATATTTCAGCATGAGCAACCTGGCCAGCTGCAAATCCTACAGGACTTAAATAAAACGTGGCTCTTAATCAACAGATTGAATGTTGAGAAACCTGAGCACAAGACGGGTGCCAGAACCCACAGCCAGTGAAAGTTGTTACGCACCAGAGGACATGGCCAGACCAGGCTTTGAGCCTGAAATGACTGTGACAGGAGCAGCGTGTTTTCTCTTTTTAATGCATTGCTCTTTCCTGCACCATGTGGTTACAACAGTGCAGGTGACAGTGCAGCTGAATGGTGACACCACATACCACAAAGACTAACTTCTCATTGCTCTTGTCAGGGCTGAAGAGGTGGAATCTGACCATGGCTTTCACCTTATCAGTCTTCGAAAATTCAACAGGGTTGCTAAATGAGGTGCAGAAATAACAGACGGACTGTTCCTTGCTTGAAGACGTTGCAGCCTCTCGAGCTCAGAGCTGGGCTCTTGTAACCAAACCGAAGTGCAAACCTCATGTCTGTAAAAGCTGTCTCACGGGCAATAGGAAACTATGCTTCATTAAAGAGCAGCTCAGCAGCTTGCACATGTGGTGTGTTCTATAGTGTAACAGATTTAGGAATAGCAATGGCTCAAGTTGACAAGTTTGGAAAAGACAAAGACAGGAAGGTTTCTCAAAGCTTTTGACAAAGGGGTTTGAGTTATTTCCCTGTGGTTTCTTGTTTCTCTCCCACTTAGCAGAGGAGTCACATCCTAAAGCTCTGTCAAAACCCTTCAGAGCCATTCTAGCCTAATTCCAAGCAGTGGGGTACCTGAAGTGCTGTCCTATGCAACAACCATTTCAGAGCTACTTTTGTCTGTGGTAGACATGAATCCTTAGTGTCCTCCTTTCTCTGAGTCTTTCATTCCCCAGTTTTGGTTTGCTCCTGGGGGGAACAGGGCTCCTGTGCTTTTTCAGTGCTTGCTCCTCTACCTTCATCAGTTTCTGCTTTTTCCTGCTGAAACTTTCTACCTTCTCTTCTTCATAAAGGAAATTGTATCAATGGTTCAGAGGGCAAATATTCACCTCTAGAATGACTGTCAAATCAAGACCTCACTGACCTGCTGACATATCTACATTTTATTTCTGACTGTAGCCAAGGATCACACAGAAATAGAAATGTACAGGTTTTTCTATATGCAAGATCTCTCTGCCTTTTGTTTGCATTTTAGATGCTCTAAGGTAATAAGGAGACAATGTTGCTCTTGTTCTGCAGGATCTCTCTCCTAGCCAGCCCCACAAATGGTACAAAACACTGTTCATGCATGTAGCTAGCTCTGGAGAAACTGTGTTTGGTAATGCATCCCTGAGAGCAGATTTTTCAAAGGGGATGCAAAACAAAGTACTTGACCCCCTTGTGATCACTGCTGTAATATGCCGTAATGCTACCCTCTAGGCCAAATCACAATTGTTAACATTCATTACAGGGCACCATCTCCTAAGCTCTGGGCACCCCAGAACAGGCAAGAGCAGCTGGGCACGCTCCTTTTGAAAAGCAGGTGCAAAGGCACGTCTTCTGAATGCTGCAAGTATGCAAGAGAAAAATAACATTCCCTTTCTTGGAACTTATTTTCGGCAGTTGAACATTTCACAAAGAGAAACTGTTAGTGCAAACACTCAAAAGGTCAATCTCTAAATAAACAGAGAGACAGAGTGATGAAAGGGTTTAGCTGTTATTAATGAAGCTGAGATGATCACAAGTCAAAAAAAGCAAAGCAGCTATGAAGACAGAGAGCTATGAGCATGCTAGAAATTTTGGCAAGATCACATGTGAAGATACAAAAAGCAAAAGTTATATTCCCCAGCCTGAGATGGAACATGCCCCAGAAATCCTTCTTTACTTTTCCCTGGGATTTTCAGCTACTTTTCAGCTATTTTCACTCAGTTTAGGAGGATCAACAACTGGTTTCGTGCTAGAAACGAGCACCACCTATCCCCCAAAAATACTATACTCATACTAAGGCAAAGGATGAAAACAAATTTAATTTGCACCTACTACACAAACCTTGCTTTATCTTCATGCCTGAACAGGATTTCCCTCCAAATCAGATTCACATTTTTTCCTTGACACATAATATCAGTAAAACATGGTGTATAGTTCACATTAAAAGAAATCCGTACAGAATCAATTAAGAAAAAAAAAACAAAGACGATGATAATATAGGACAAAAGATAATAGTTGAAAATATTCAGGGAAACTTTGATAAAGTAAATCCTGTGCAAAGCTGTTCTATTTTATGGTGCTTACTCCGGGGACTTGCTTGTTTACCTGTCACGTGGCAGCATTACATTGTCTATAAATACGTACTTTACAGAAAATACAGAACTGTAGAAGTTACAGATTAGTTCTTGGCTCTGAGGTGAAATTCAAATCTGATTATGTATCCCAGTTAAGGACTGGCCTCCTCATAATGAGCTAAGCCCCAAACATCAGCACAGTCAAAATTTGGCTCTATAGTTTGCAGCTTGACCCTAGGTAAACCTCAAACAGAACCATTTGTGGTTCAAAATAAACAAACAAAAAAAATCCCTTGATGTTTCTGAGTCATCGCATTGCATTAGTTCAGTTTTCAAAGGTGGATTTGTCTCAGTCGGTCAGAGAGCTTTTGGTGGGATCAGTAAATGCTTCATGGCTCAAAGGTGATTCAGCATCAAGGACACCACACGTACAGAGGGAAGGCCTATGTGAAGACAGCCACGTGTTCACATCATGCAGAGCCTCATGGGCAAGGCTGCGAGTGCCTATTTGCAACTGCTCAGAGCCAGGCCCTAGCTCGCTGAGAATAAGGAGCGCACTTTGGACATTCCTGTGAATATTAAACATTTGCTAAAAGGGCAGGATGAAGTCTTCCCTCACACATGACTAAAAACCCTCTGTGCCATCTCACGTTGTGCTGTACGTCTTGTCCTCCTCCTGCTGGCACCCATCCAGGACAGTGTAATTAGAGGACACATGGCGTGACAAGAGCAAACAATACGGCAAATGCACACGGCCCCAGCTGCGCAAGAGCCAGTGTCCCAGCACAAGCAAACAAAGGTGCTCAAGAAAGCCAGCAGCTCCCTAGACACTGAATGACAATGAGAAACTCTCCAAAGCAAAGACTGGGACCAAAACAGCTCACACACTGATGGGAAAAGAAGCAGGTCTCCCAAGATGCTGATCTGTATACATGGCACCATCAGACTTGCAAATGACCCAGATAAAGAGGGCAATGGCTAAATGCAACAGCCTTGCACAACAGAGGGGACTGCAGAAACTGATGAGTCTAACAGACTCTTGGCTTGGGGAAAAAACGTCAAAAAAGGAAAGACTGCTGATATTCCAGATCAGGGTGTTGAGGAAACAGGAAAGGAAATAGCAATGAACTGCTGGAACTCACTGCTGCAAGAAATAACCAGGACAAACACTGCTGGGTCAACAGAGCATCAAAGACGATGCAGGCCTGGCCCTGGTCTCGGCCTGTCGCCTCTACGTTAAAACATGTTCATGTTAAAACATCAACAGCAGCGGAGGAAAATGCTGAAGGTCAACCCTGCAAGGTGCCTGATGCTTTCAACAGAAGCCAGTCAGTTGCACAAATTCCTTCTTATATGTTGGAAGATGCAAGAGAGAGCGATGTAGAGAGAGAAGAAGGGAATATGTACATTCATGAATCAGCTAGTACTAATGTGCGTTGTGGTGGCAAGAGAGTGGGAACAGGAAAGGACCAAACAAGAAGGGCTGACTATGCCTTGAGCTACACTCAAAGCCCTTCTTGAGGTTTGCTCTTTCAGTGCTGTCCACAGGAGGAATTTTGGGCTTGCTCCATCTTCAGGCTGCCCTAGCCTTTGAACTAAGACAAGGTAGGGATAAATTTACATGCTGTGTGGACAGCGCTGTCTCCTAATAAACAACACAACCAAATGATTGATTGAGATAACGTTTTACTAACGGCGGCTGGTGACCGCTGGCTGTCCCCTTTCCCCTGTGCTCTTCTGAAACAAGCAGACAAGCCAGCTGCACTGCAAACTGATGTGCAAACACACACACAGACAAACCCACCCATGTTTGCTCGCTGCCCCGTGCCTGCACAACCCAGTCAGTAAGGCAATGTCATTCTGTAGCATCACCTGAAGAACATCCCAACTCCAGCTTCTCGCCTAGGCTCACCTGTGGTGCCCAGCAGATCCCAGGAGGACACCCAGACATGCCTCTTTCCCTCAGAGCTTCTCTGACAACCCAGAGCAGCAGGAACAAAGGAAAACTGAAAGATTCACTGAAACTTGGATTTGGCGGTTTTAATGGCCTCACACAACAACTCTCAGACCTGACAGGTGCCATCACAACTTCTCCTTTTAAGAGGAAGCACAGACCACTGCATGTCAAAACCTCTGGGTTCACTTCCCCACTTTAGTACCAACTCGCTCTTTGGACTTGGGCATGTTAATTAACCCAAGCAAGGTTTGGTTTCCCCATCTGCATGACGAACACCGGCTATTCAGAGACATTCTTACGGTCCTTCACTGCTTGCACACAGAAGTCCCCAGGCTTCTTCTCTTGTGCATAGATTCAGAGATCCCACCAGAGTCCCTATGAAAGAAGAATGAACCACTCGAATCGCACATGCCTGGGGGAAGCAGGCCTATGTGGGGCATCAGTGTGGACAGCTGGTAATAACAGCTGTGGAACAGAAGGTAATACAGGGTCCAAGCCATCAAATCAAGCTGGCAAATTCTTGGGTCAGAGCGTGCTAAAGGCTGACATTAGGCCACTTAAACTAAATCACGTTTTGGCTGAAAACAACTCATTGCCCATGTTCAGCTGAAGGCCATAAGTTGCAGTCCTCAGCATTAGTACTTTGAATTTCTTGAATAGGAGGCACAAAGGAGCAGAAATCGTGGGTGATCACAGGTGAAGAGCCAACACTGAGAATGTGGGTAGAGCTCCAGAAGTGCAATTACCCAGCTGATATTTGCCTACATACTTGTGCGTGCATGTGGGTGTTAACATCCCACAGAAAAACCCAGGCTCAATGTATGTCAGGGAATTTCCAGGTTGCTTCCTTTTGTCAGGTAGGATTTTATATTCATTCTTGTAGTCCCCTGATTTATGAGTTCTCATGGTTTTCCCAGCACTCAAATCTCTCAGGCTCCTGCCAATCTAAATCTATCCAGTGGCGATCAAACATGTCTGAGGAAAGCTGCACACCTTTGCCGAGGAATCACAGCCTCCTGCAATTCAAGTGAAAAATCAGTGCTGGAGAAGAAAGGCATCTGCAGAACAGCTGAGGCAGATATGAGCTGATATGAAACCATCAGCAATAAACTCTCATCAGCAAAAGCTCAGTGTAGCTGCCTTGCTCACTGTCATCACAATGCTCTGGACCTTGTATATTGAACCTCACACACAGACCTTGTATATACACATTGCTGAGGAGGAGTGAACAGCTGCCTCCTGTGCAGGGCGTAACAGAAGCAGGAAAAAACTCCCTCCAAGAATAATAGGATGTGAGATACAGAGGAATCTTTCTGGGAAAAACCAAGAGTAGGGGGCTTGGAAAGAAAGCTTAGGAGGAAATTTATCTATAAAAACAGTCCGATTTTTCAGTATTATTTCTGCTTTGTATCTGTGAGGATGTATGTTCGCAACCAACCCATCCTGACACCTATCTTTGCTCTCTACCTACACTGCCAACAGTCCTTTCTGACCAGTCCCACATCACTGGTGGTGTCTGTGCACAAATAACCCCAACCAGCCACATCCCACTCTGAAAGCTACAGCAAACCTCCCCAGAAATGGATGGGTATCCATTGTGGAGCGTCATTTACCTGAGCTGTTCTGTTACTGCATTCCTCTTCATGCTTCTTTACAAGAACTCACATATGGATACCTTGTTATACGGGAAGGAAGATTTCCATTTGTTCAGAATCAATATCTCGCAAAGTATCGCAAAATCTTAAGGCTAGTATACACCAGTCCAAGCTCTTTTACATACCAGCAAGTATGAGGTGTCGATTCCCCTAGAGCTAACTGTAAAGTCACTCTAACACCAGAATTAGGTTCAATATATAATTGTTTTAGGCAGGCAGGCAGGGAATAAGAGAATAGAAGCTACTCTGTGTTTTACTTAGTCTCCTAGAAAACCCCAGATGACAAACACTATGTTTGGCTCTGATCTATACTCCCAGCTGTTATTAAATCAACATAGATGCCCCAGAGTTAATACGGCTACACTAACATCACTCTGGTCCAATATACATATCACAAAATGGTAACCTGTACATTACAACTCAAGTGAATTCACAGGATAGATCAAACTCACTGCTAAAATATTATTCCATACATATTCTGTATATAGGCTTCATATATGCAGTGTCATTATCTGCTGCGGCTTTTCTTAGATGTTTGTGTGTTTCCATTCCTGGCTTCTCATCTCATAAACTCCCAACAGCTGGAATTACTGTACAGAGATAGTCTGATTCCAGCTGCAAAACAGCTTCTTTCATAAATAAGGTTCTTTTACAGCCTTCTAAAACCAAATGGGGCATAACATGGCCACCAAATGTCAGATAAGCCACCCAAAACTGAACACCAAAAGAAACTGGCTGAACAACCCCGAACACTGGGCAACACCATTTATCCTCTTCCTCATTTCCCACATACTTTGCATCTGGTTCACCATAAAGCATGCAGATGCTTCAGTAACAGAAAAGCCCAGGATGCCAGTAGTCATGCCTGGTCTCAGCAGCCTTTCCCCATGCTCGGCAACGAAACAAAACAGGGACTTATGCCATGGCGAGGCACTGTCTATTTCCTCTCTAAGCACACACTCAGCAGATGAGAGAGCGAGGGCCACATTCATCCTAAATCCCACCAAAGACCTTAGACCAAGACAAGGTCAGAACGCTGCATCGTTCCTCAAGGCTAGCATGTATATACCTCACTGTCCTAAAGCTAACTCATCCTGAAAACCATATGACTTGGTTAATTAATTCATTTTCCACCTCTGAGGCAACCTTTTTATCTCCTCAGCACAGGTACCTAGCTATCTCTCTGTCACTGCATCAAGACACAGACCGATGGAGGAGAAAGCCATGTGGCTGTTAGCCCTGTGAGCCCAGCTGAGTTACTTTCTCCCTCTGTGAGTATGGGGAAATGACCGAAAAGCAGGATATTACCGCACGCCTTTCAGAGGCTTTGTGAAGAATTTAGTTAAGATTCATAAGAGAGCTCTGAAAATATAAAACACTACCTAAATGCTAAAAGTTAACTGCTTTTAATACCCAGATTTAAGAGAGAGGTATTTTCTTCATTTCCATACAAAGGTGCAGAAATATCCTTCATTGCAAATAACCACTGTGCCTGCTGTGAGAGGCTCTGCACATGATTTCAATTGCCTTTCACATAGAAAATAGGAATAATACTTTGCATTTATAGACTTTAAAACTACTTTGCAGACAATCAACTCTCAAAACCCCCACTGTGATACAGGAGGCAAACATTATATCTGTTTTACAGAGGAAACTAAGAGGGAAAGAGGTTAAGCCTAGAGCCAGAAAGGAGACATCTGAGAAATCAGGCATGCTAGCAAGGCCTATCTAGATCCACACTTGCTCACTTGCTCTTCTTAGTAAACACTTAACTCTTCTGCTCCCAAACTTCTACACAGCAGAGCGCACACACTACATGGCAAGAGTGGCCAGAGCATTCATCTGTATTACTAGCATATTTAATGGTCTATAGATATTACCGTTGACCACAGAGAGTGCCTGGAATTGCGTGAGGCCACTTATTCCATTTTTTAGCATGTGTGGCAGTAGAAAAGTTGTTGACAACTAAAGTTAACCAAACATTTATTTTTAGAACCTAAGTCCAATGTTATAGTGTCTGGACTCATAACTACCCATTTCTCTGACATTAAGCTGAGCTGCCACATGAGAAAATTGCTAGAATGATAGTATTTCCAGGGTATACTGAGTCACTGTCCAACATCTAAAATGGGAAATAAAATAATTTCTCAGAAACTGTCAGCACAGTGGGAGGCAAAATTTGCAGGAAGTTGTGTAGAAAAAATCAGGCTTCTACTCTAAAACAGGTCCCTCAGCACTAAACACACCTTTTTTAATTTCTTGATGACAGAAAAGTGATTAGGTCCCATGGTATTGATTTCTTGGCATTATCTAGTATTTAGAACCATTATTAAGCAACATTAGCAAAATTATAATGGCAATAACCAGGAAGCAGCAGCAGCAGCACTGTGTAGACTACTCAGAAGCACGTATCATTTTTTGCTTTGATCTGATGCATCCTAGTCATGTGCTGAGGTCCCTGCCTGGAGCCTCATTCTGTCCAGTCCCTGGAGAAGGATGTTCATGAACCTTGTTTCCCCCTACAGCAGCAACTCCCAGCTGAGGCCACCTCAGCTTGCCTCCCCAGCGGCCCATGGGGAATGCTAGAGCGAAAGAGTAGGAAAGTCCCTAGGGCAGTGGTTTTCTGCCTCTCTTAATTTGCATACCATTTTTTATTTCTCCCTTGGACATGCAGGCCCCGACATAATAAATTTAAGCTTCCGACAATGGCTTTCACAGATCAGGGGGAAATAGAGCTCAGAAGTGGTATGCTGACACTTGGGATTTGCAAGATGAAAGCCACCGATCTACTGTACAGGTACAGGATAGCCTGTCCTCAAAAGAAGCAGCTGTCTATGGTCCCACAGTTACTGATTAACTCCTAAATGGAAGCAGAAGGGTTGATGAGGGTTTATAACTGCATGTCCTTTGTATCCTTTTTAAAAGGAGAAACAGATGTTTCCAACCACCACAAAATTCCACTCCACCAATCTCTTGCTCTGGCTGTTACCTTGGAGCAGTGACTTCCAAAATCTGAATTAAAAAACAAACAAATTAATTGTTTGCTGGAAGATTCTGAAAAGAGTCTGTGGTGGAGAGTCAGGGGTTGAACGCATTCCTTCACACAGCAGCACGTCTCCTGCCTGCTCAGAATGCAGGAGACAGCATGGGACAATCCTGTCCTGACACTGTTTTTTCTGCTGGTAATCAAGGTCTTCAAGACCGCCAGTTTAACTGGAGAAGAGCCCCGGAAAGTCTTCTGCTTTGTCAGCAACACGGTCTTAAGTATAAACCCCACCACATCTGTCAAAGTTCACTGTCTAGATGCTTTTGCTAGCACTAATTTAAATTTCTAAACAAACACCAGACCCTACCAACCTGTGTAATGGTGAACAAGTCAATTTTGTTTGAGATGTTTAGGTTTCCACCCCCTTTCTCTCCTTTAAATCGATGACACCGTGGCTTAAAAAAGGAAAAAGGGAGGGGGGCATTTTTGAGTGCTGCCTGCAGATATGCATTTGTATGCATTTTCCATCTTTTAACTAACCAACAGGAGGAAAAAAACCTTAATTTTTCTAGCAGCCTGCTGTGATATAAATAAAAATAATAGGTACATTCACAGATTTTGAACTTTTTACAGCCACTGCTGCAAAAAGCAATTTTAATTTATAACCACGAAGTCTTGCAAAACATATAACGAAGACATAATAAAATGGAATGTTTATCCTGTGGCTCCCATTAGACCTCTTCCGTTCGATGGTTGTAACTAATGACTTGTTTTTCCACTTTTGTATTGGAAGCCTTATTATTGGGCTGCACAGAGCATACCTTATTTGATTTCCCTAGCAATGCCTGCATCTCTTGCTGAAGCCTGCAATTAGATGTTTATGAAATAGTATTAAAAAGCTGCATAATCTCGTCTGTGGTCAAAAATAAAAAAAAAAAAAGCCAGCAACAAACCAGCCCTGTTTGTATAATATTATACTGAGTACAATAGACTAATGTTCACTCCAGTGCATGTGTCCTTTTGACTAACCACTTCTATCTGACAACCTTTTTTTGGCAACAGAACACATTGTACTTTTTGGATAATTGACTGTGGAATATGATGTTGTTTATTCAAAAGCAGGTCACACAGAACTGAGCTTCCAGTTGTCTTTATCCTTTTACCTTTCTTATCTTTGGGTTGTTTAAATTTATGCTGAATTTCTTTTAATTACACATATGGTTTTAATTGCTGTGCTGTATTTATTCACCAGAAGGTGACCTGATGGTGAAAGGGTAAAGAAAGGTGCGTGGGAAGCTGAATTCAGATTTGAAAACTATATTTGGACACATTTATTGGTGAGCAATCTCACAAAGAAACAAACACAAGCACATGCATTTCCAAAACCCCCTGTTATCTACAGGGCCCTGCCTGCCTGCAGTACAACCGCGCTGATTCTTTGTACTTGAAATCTACTAGAAAGGCTCATCCACCACCTGCTCAGTGATCTGGAAATTCAGCAGCAGCAGAAGCCCCAGTTTTAAGCTCAAGTCTTGGGGGACAAGCACCCTCAGGGAAAATGATGTGGGAACATATAGAAGTCATGAAAAATCTAGATTACGGAAAATGCAGTTAAAGAAATGGGTTCAGGAGACAGTTTTAACTGAAGTACTCAAATGAGGCCATGAAAGAGTTGATGTGTTTCTAAAGCATGTTCTTGGGATGCAGCCTGGGGGAAGAGAGGTCACAAATAAGTATTCCTTAACAGGAGGGAGAAAGGACTTTGATGCAGCAAAGGAAACAGAAGAGCCTTCGTCTAACACAAGCTGGAGAAGGAGGTGCAGGACACCTCTCTGATGCTGATCATCAGACCAGGGGAACATGATGGTCACCTGGGACTTCAAGTCTGCAAGATACTCATGAAACTGAGGCTTAAAAGAGCACAAATATTGCAGGGCATGTCTTCATGTAGATTTCTTTGGTCATCTGACTTAGTCTGAAAAATAAAACCCACCAGGCTTCCTGGTGACAGCCTAGAAGGAATCTATCAGTGGCTTATACATAGCAGAAGCTTCCTTGGCCACTTATGCATTTCTTTTCCCTGAAAAAGCCATAAGTGTTCACTTCAAGCTTTCTCACAGCAACAACAGAAAAGGCGGCGATTCATTTAATGAGTGACCAGCTGCCACAAAGCTGAGGAAAACCCTGAAAAAAATATCCTTTAGGTGCTGGTAAAATAGCGTCTAACTAGGCAATAACAGGATGAAAATTATTATAGCTAATCTGCTCTATTATAGCTCAGGTGTGGTTCCATTTCACTGATGACTAAAGTAATCCTAATACGTCAGTTTAAGTTACTGCCAATTCATTTGAGGAAATATTGTTTATTTGTTTAGAAAAAGATTTAATGGGGGGGGGGGTGAGTGATACTGACAGTAATAATAATTCATCTGTCTGTGCTGGTGCTAAACCACACCATGGAAAATCCTTGCTAATGCTCGATTGATCAGCTAACACACAGCAGCTCTGCTCTTCTAATTTGTTTTATGTAGCTGACTTTAGACAGCACATTTCAATCTGGACTATTTTGAGGATCCATGTAAAACTAAGTCACTGCCCTATTAGTGTGGATAAAGAGGGATATGAATACTACTTGCTACAAGACATGGTTCATCCAATTTTTTTTCAAGCAGACATAATACACTGCATCTGGAACAAAGAATACAATGTGATTGGAAAGTTTAGAGCCCTTAAATTAATTCCCTAGACAAAAAGTTGAGGCACCATATTCATAATATCATGTTATGTAACTTGCTCTGGAGCCAGGCAGCTACTAAGTGAAATAGTATGAGTTATAAAAACAAAATACTGTTGTGAAAACAATTTTACAGCTTTATAATTCACTATTATTTTCATTTAAGAACAAAACTGTCAGTATAATTGCAGATTCTCTTTGCCTTGCAGGAATTCTTTCAGCTTGTGATAGGAAACCTCCTTTTTTTTTTTTAACTTTTTTTTTTTATCAAAGGCTGCTATCTAATTTACTATATTGTGTTTCTATATAGTTATTCAGAGGTAAATCTTAACAGGGAGCCCAGTATGTGGTGGTCTAAGTTTAGTACCAGAATATTTATGATCAGTAAATTTAACCATGTATTACCAACTACTTTTTACCACTACTCTTGGAGAAAAAAAAATTATATCAGCAGGATTATAGACTACTTTCTACTCTTTATATCTATTTTATCTATTTTAGGTGGGATCCTACATGGCTTGCACTGCTCACTATGCACCATGACTATTTCCTAACTTGCCTACTCATAGAAATACTAGGCTCAAGAGTCTAGTTCTGGACAACGATGCCTATCAATGGAGAAATGAATCATCTTTTAAATTGTGCACAGCTCCCTACACAAAGCGGTGCTTCACTAACCAACCGTTAGTGAAATACGTGTACATGTGCCATTAAGAATTGGATTAAGACCACAAATATGCTTCACAGAGGTCAGCGGAAAAATCACTCAAATGTAGGATGATCTGCTCCATATGACATGACCAAAATATCACATCACCCAAAGCACCACTATGATGCAAGTAGTTCCTTGTCTTATCACCGGCATTACCATCGGGTCATAAGCCCGAATAGTTTCACACCAACAGGGCAGCCAGAGCCCTTCTCACCTCAAACAGAAGAGCCATCCAATGCCACCAAGTTGCTCCATGTCTCCTCATTATCCCCAGCTGGGGCAAGTTTCCCTACCATTCACGTCCTAGCTTCATTGCAATAAACTTGACAATGACACAGAGGTTATTTGGTAGAAGAACAGCTTCACCATATGCTCTGGTGCCTTGGCTTTGGAAGAATTATCATGTGGTTGGATTTGAGTGTATTTTAAAACGGAAGGAAACAGCTCCTCCAGTAATCAGTGGCACCACCATATACTACAGCTGGAGTATGCCTGCGAATTAATTAAGGGGCACTCACTTTTATGGGTGCTACTTTTTGAACTGAAAGCCATAAACCAGTAGCAAGGCCAACCATCCTTGCTTCATTGTGCTACAGACCAGGCTGTCCATTAGAGACCCCAGCTCCGCCAGCCCCAGGGTTCAGGAAAGCACCATTGCTCGAAAACCAGACAGCCTCCCCATCAGATGTTTCTTTGTACCTACAGGTAAATATACACTCACTACATTTTATGGCCTCAGATACAAAATCTCTATCTGTTAGACTCTAACATCACCTGGCAGTACCTGTCAAGGCAGACACTTGGTTATCAAGAGTTAAACAGCACAGAAACAGAGCCCTTAATTAACTTCAAGGTTGCCCCATGCCTTATCGTGTATAGAGGCATTGTCCTCAGCTTATTTTAAGAAGGAGCAAGAAAGAACATCCAGGTATTATGCCAAAAGCCTCTTTCTCAATTATTCCTCTTATATTACTAACACATTGTGGCTGACTAAAGGCTAAAGCTGCAAAAGCTGCATCCTGAAGCTGTAAATTTAAGTTGGTTACTCAGTATGTGCTGACCTGACTTACTCCTGTAACTGCAGGGTCCCTCTTATCTTAACTTTAAGGTAATTGTTTGGCAACTTGTTGTTTTTCTATTTCAGGAAATCAACTCAAATATATGATTCCTAAGAGACAAATCTGATTAACTGCTCTGTCTTCAGCTGGTTCCTGGTAGTATATGGAGTGCTTAAATAATATAAATACAATACAAGGAACAAACAGTAAAGTTCTGAAATGAAAATGTTAAATGTGTTTCAAGCCAAGAATTGCGCTCTTTCAAAAGTTTAGGGCGTAAACCAGACTGTTGGATTCCTGCAGTCAGGATAAGCACACCATTCTTAAAACACCTCTTTGCACCTCCTGCCAGCTTCTTTTCACCTGAAAATCCTGAAGAAATCCAAAAAGATTTTGATGCAGAGATCTATAATACCTTGAAGAGAAAAACATCATTGTCAATGCCACAGAGTACCACCAAGTCTTAACTCTGAGCTTCTCATCTTATTGTTAAACACCACTGCCTTCTTCCCCTCCTCCTCATTTTAACAGAAGCAACAGCATTTAATTTAATCCACCCAGAAGCAATGACAGAGTCAGAAGCTGATATACAGCTAGTGTTGGTTAGAACTGAGAATTACTGTTTTGTGAAGAATGTCAACATTTTGACATTTGTTGCTATTCTCAGGGTAGAAAGGAACTACATATTCATCTGGAAATTTTGAAATGTCCCATTGAAATAGCAAATTTAACTCTGAATTTTGGAATTTCACCTTTAATTTCGTTTTACTTTAGCTTTCTGTCTTTTCTAATTCATTAAATGCCCAAGTAGAATATTTTAAATAAGCTTTTTTCATTTTACTTGGTGTTGCTTTATTTTAGCATTTTTAAACTATGGGAAGCCACTGTCTCACACTGACAGAAAACCAACTTCAACCATCATTTTACGCCATCTCTGAATTCCACCCAGTGGAAATTTTCGATATTTGACTTTTCGGAAGAGGACACTTGGGTGGAGATATGAGATTTTGGGGGCGAAGACACTCAGGGGGAGGCAGGCAGTGTACAGCAAGCTGCCTGCCTTTCTCCACAAGTAAAAAACAATGCTAAGGAAGAATATACCCCTGTGACAGCAGGAGGGAATCTGGCAGATTGCATTTATTCAATTGCAAAGAACAAAAAATTCCTAGTCACTAGATTAACAGCAAACAGCAAGAGCATTAGTCTCAGTTCAAACGCAAGTGCCGGAGGTATCTACTTTATGTGAGTAATGGCAGACTGTAAAAATTATTAAACCAGTACAAGAGAAGTGCATCAGTCCTAGCAAAGAACACTGGTGAGCAGATGTTTCTGAGGCAAAGATGAAACTTCCAAGCGAATGTCTCCATCACAGGTATTAAATCAGTGGAAAAACTGACAAAAGCTGTGTAAAATGAGAAAACAGCAAGCTGTCACAGTCCCCTTTTGGGCACTGCAAGTTTCATGAGACTGTGTCGATGCTGGTTCCATCGGGCAGCAAAGAAACACCACCTCCAGCAGTGAGGAAATGATGCGATGGTTGAGGTCTGCTAATCACGGGCAGCCACCACTACCTAAACCATGCCAAAAGCATAAGATGCCTCATTAATTTAACCTCCTGATCTCCAGTTGTGCCCCCACTTAATTCCCACGGTGTGCTCCTAGAACAGCGCACAACACTGAAGGGCTGTCTGAAGAGGAGGCCATGCTCCGTATGCACTGATTCCTGTATATGGGACAAAGGGACTCATGGCTAGTGTGGGCTACATGCATTAGGGAACTCGTACACTTGTGTCATGTTAGTGAGAACAGACACAGCTACCAAAGGGACACTGCTCCCTTAATGCTTCCAGGAAATCTGCAGCAAAGCAGCATGGTTTTGGATGCTATACTAAATCGGAGCTATAAGACACTTTTGTCCTCCCCAAATCGGAAAATCACTTGCAAGAGATCAATGTTTTATTAAGATTTCCACCATTCATGACCAAAACCACAAGCTGCCTCAAGTGTTTTCAGCGGCACCCAATCTGGATGCTAAAAATGTGCAGGTTCCTTTGGGAGGGAATGTGGTTCCCCAGACCTATGAGTAGATTCAGAAGGAGGAAGGAGAACACAAGGAATCCAAGACCAAGGAAGGACAGACCTCCCAGGTGTCTACAGTGACCACCACTCAAATAGACCAGGAGCCACATGAGATCCCTGAAAGGTCCAGAAAACCACCTGGGAGACATGCAATAGAGTCTCAAAAACACAAACATGACCAAAACCAGTGAAAGGACCTAGATCTATTTGGAGACATTAGAGCTCCACAAGCGTATTTGGTGTCTTAACCAGTTCGGCACAGAAACAACTGATGGTCAGTAGTAGGAGTTTCATCAACTCTGTTTTGTCCACAGAGCACACTTGCAGGAATTCGCCATGTCAGAAACCAGCGCTGCCATTTTTGCTTTCTATAGTGGACATCTTGGTGCCAGAAATCAGAGTATCTAATGAGTCACCCTGGTCTTGTGCTCTCTGGCCTTTGGGAGGGGAGAAGTTAAGAGAGAGGCTTCAAACTCTGACTTGGTCTGAGCAGGCACAGCACCGCTGGCAAAAGACACAAAAGCAGCCAGTTGCAGCACATGTTTCTGTGATGGTCTCATGACAACTCCACTGCTGCTCCTGAAGAAAACCCCTCCATCTACCACCCAGAGGAGAAAGCACCCGAGGTTTCTGGCTAGAAATGCCCTTGAAGCACATGAAGGTTTAAATGAGGGCATGCACTCCACCAGTTAATTTCCTAACTAGGACTTGAGCATTAATGCTAGACAGGGTGCTACAAAAGACTAAAATGCACAGAGGTTTCACGTGCATGACTCCCACTTCCATAAGTGGCCCATGGACAGAATGCAACGCGGCGTTTATTGTGAGTAAAACTCATTGTTCTCAGCGGGCTTTAATAACCAGTACAGATTATTTGCTGTTCCCATACTGATCCAGCTTTATTCTGGATCAGCAGCGACCTCAACATGATTAGTACGCAGCAAAAAACACAGAGCCACAGTACCGTGAACCTCTGCCTAGCCAGAATGCAAAATATAAACATTCCTTCTCCCCACCGCCCCCTTTAAAAACCCTAAACAAATTTAATGAAAAATTGTACCTCTCACAGTGATGGATCATGGTATGTATTAGAATTAAGGACCATGAACTTCTAATCTGAGATGGATTTTTTACAACATCCTTAATATTCTTCACACAAAGTGAGTTCAAAATTAAGAATGCGTTTTTTCAAATACATCTAGAAATTGTTTCATATTTTAAGATCATTCCCTTTCAAGAAGGAGAATTCCTAAAGGTCATCTTGCATTTTATGTGGTATGTATTAACGCCTACTTTTTACCCTGGCTTCTCAAATCAATTTCTTTAACTGAAAGGTCTCAAACCAGCCTTGAAAAGTCAAAAAAAATGCAGAAGCCAGTTGTGTGTAGGAAAATACATTAAAATTCACATTGTAGCCAACAAGTCAAATTACAGTGACAATTCTCCCTATCAGATACGTAGCTCTAATATAGCCTTCCTTTTCTCCTCTTTAAATAAAATCATTCCAGAAGTTGATTTTATGAATGAGTTAGTCTGCAAAGGAAGAGAACAGCATGCGGTAAAACTGGACAATACTGCTTCACTGGCAAAGCATACAGTGTTTTATTACTGAGCATTTCCTGTTACACTGTAAGATCACCTTCAATTCTTCACCAATTAAACTATGTATGTTACAAAGCAGCAATCAAGCAGAGTCTTCTGCCAATATGTCCGATAAGAGTTGTAAGTTCAAAAGTGAAACAGGTAATAACACAGATATTTAGCTGGTTAAAAGGGAATGAAGGTTCTGGAGGGATTTATCACCAAGCAGACGATAGTCTATTTTGCAGAGGAACTTAAATTATTTTTATAGACATATATACGAAGTATTTCTGCATGTGTATTTGCAAATGCCACGTGCAAGGGCACACACACACACACACAAAATATATATGCATATATGAAACCCCAGACTTGAGCTAAATTAAATTGTCCCTCCAGCTTTGTAATGCAAATGAGACTAACAGGCTTGTGCTGTTTGTGGTTCAAGATGATTTGCGTTTCCATAGAGATACTAACTGAACTAAAGTTTTAAAATTTTTTATATATTTAAGCCTACTTGTATCTATAAAAGTCTAAATATGGATCTGCTGTACCTCAGCACTTCCTCAGTGACTCCACTGGAACCACAGCAGTTTACACGAGTTAAGGCTGCGTGCAAATTTTGTGTCTTTCACTAATTTCCAATCTGAGCTCCATACTAAGTATCTGCAGAGCTAAGAGTTTACTTCTCTCCCCACTCCTAGCTTCTTGGTACGGAAAGGGAAGAAAATATAAAAAGCAGTCTCTTAGTTGCAAGTAGATAATATTTCAAGGACTTTTGTAATTTATCACCCTCTCTAAACTGCCTGGAGAAACATCTTTGCCTTCAAAAGTTCGCACTGTCAGGAAATCTGGAATTCAGGGAAAACAATCTGTGTGCTTCTAGTGAAAGAAATGCCAAAAGGACAAGCTTTCTGTTATGTGTCAGAACCTTCTTCCACTTTCCCTGTGAGCACCCACAAACTGAAGAGTAGGGGCGTGCTGAGACAAGCCAGGGTGAGCCTGGGCAGCGATGGGTTCATCACCCCCCTGCCTGGGCTTGGCCATCCTTATCCTTCCGTGGAGCCTAAGCCTGTCATACACTATAAGGACCCCACAAAACTAAAGCTCCTGTACCTGCCCAGAACCACATTAGAGACAGCCACCAGCAGAAGCGACAAAAGCCAGCCAGGGTCAGAGTTTGGGCAGAGAAACTAGGCAGACCAGTTTAACATTCTATCCCAAATCAGCTTTGCTCTATGAGGTCTGGGCACTGGTTCAAGTGGATGGAGGACACCCGCCATACCATCACCTGAGAGGAAATTCTGAGCCGAGCTCTGTGGGAACTCATTTCCATGTGGTTTCAGTGATAAGGTTTCACACCAGAGGTCAATCTCTGCAAATCGCTCTGAACCACAATCAAAACCAGCCCCTTGTGTATCTCCTATCTACCTGAGAAGAGGAAGGATTTGTCCAGTGAACAAGAGGTGTCCACAAGCACATGGAGCAGATGCTCATAACCAACTTCTCGTTTGATCTTGGGAGAGCCCGGAAGGAAAGACCCGAGCACAGCGACACTGTACGGAGGTCCGGCCAGCGAGCTCCTCGGGTAACATAATGTCACAGGGACGAAGCCTCCCTCCTGCAGGGTGACACTGTGCCTCTGCACATGACACTGTCTCACCCTTCGAGGCTGACAGCATTTTTCAGCCCCCACAAAAGCCTTTTTCAAGCCAGATGAGAGTTCCCTACTTCTAGCTTTTAAGAAGCCGAATGGAGGGAGACTTGCCCCAGGCCCCCGCAGGCACCATTTAAAGCCCCACACCGCCTTTCGGGAAGGGTCCGAGGGCATGTTCAGCTGTGTGGCTCTCTGCTCCCCCAGGGAGGCTGGCGAGCATCTGCATCCCCTACCTTTTGCTGCATCACAGGCGGCTGCGGGGCCAGCACCGGGTCGGTGATGTAGGTCTTCTTTGTGCCAGGCGGCTGGTAGAGCCCGGGAGGAGCCTGGCCCACGGTGTTACTGGCAGGATACGCTGGCTCAACCTTCCAGGTGCTCTGTGGCACATAGGGCGCTTCGGAGCCGTTCCTGCCTCCATACCCCCCATAGTAGGGGTCCTGGTAGCGGCCCTGTGGAGGTGCATAGCCGTAAGCAGGCTCCGAGGGCCGGCCAGGCGGCGGGGCGTAGCCGTAGTCGGGCCCGCGGGGCTGCGGAGGGCCGTACTGCGGGGCACCGGGCGGGCGGGCTGGCGGGGGAGCGTAGGGCTGGCCGGGCCCGAGGCTGCCATAGTGCGCGGGCTGTGGGCCGGGTGGCTGGTAGTGCGGGCTGGGCTGCGCCGTCCTCACCTGGATGTTGAATGCCGGGCGGCTTGGGGTGGAGGCCGTGGCGTAGGAGGCTGGCACTGGCTGAGGCTTCAGGGTGCCAACGGGAGTCACCGGGATGGGCGCCGGCTGCCCCGGGCCCTTAGTGGTGGACTTCTTGGTGGCGGTGAGGGGAGGCTGGTTGGGGATGATCATCCGCTTGTGGCTGGTGACGGGGGTGGACACGGATGGGGTGGTGGCAGCAGAGCTGCCTGAGGTCCCAGATCCCTAGGGAGCAAGGAGAGAGAGCCGCAGCGTCAGCAGGAGGGACGGCTCGGGCATCAGGTTGAACAGCAAGGGGTTAAGTGGAAATGGGGGTTTTACAGTAACATCTGTGCAGCAACTCAAACTGCTTAGGAAAACAGGAATGTACCTGAGACCACACGGTATAAAATGGTAATAGCAACCCAACCTTTCCCTGCTCTGACAGAACCGGGACAGCACCGTGGCAGCCCAGCAGAACTGCCACACATGCCATTTCGTCTCTCCCTGGAGTTTTCTCCTCCGCCTCAGAACAAACAAACAAAATAAAAGCAATAAATGCAAGAAAAAGGGAGACTCGCTAGAGAATAATTAGGGGAAAACGTAAGCATTCCTGTGAAAATGACAGTGCTTTGAAAAAGAGAGAAAATGAGATTACAGTTTCTACGGAGACATGAAATTCCTTGGGTCCCTAGAGCACTTGTGGGGCACTGCCCCCGATACGGGAGCTCCTTTAACAGTGCAGGAGGCAGCAGAATGGGATGGCCTACAAGCAGCTTCCAAGCGCACGAATTAACTTAGATCAAACCAAAATATGGAGGTGTCCCTGTCTCTGGCTCTGCTCATAAGCACCGCTGGTTGAAAGCCTGGAGTGACCCCAGAGAAGGCAAATGTTACACAAGGCTCATTAAAGGGCAGAAAGCGGGCCAGGATTCCCGAGAGCTTCAGAATTCAGCTCCCACCACGGAGCTGTGTAACCCTGCACCGGTGCCCTGGGCACAGCAGTGCTTGGGCAGCCAGCGAAGAGGTTCACAGCAAGTGCTGCCGCTTCCTGAGTTTGGCCACCAAATGAAGGTTTAGTGCAGCGACGCTGTCCTAACAGGCATCATACGTACTTCTAATATACTTGTTTGTCTGGCTTACCTCTTATTTAAATCCCATGTCCAAAAACACTCGTGTAAAAGGACATATTTGTTATAGAGCTAACAATGTGAAACAGTTTCTGAATAACACTGAAGATCACCCTTAAGTCTTTTCCCTAAATCAAAGAAAAGCAAACTTGAATTTCTGGAGTTTAGGATTAGGTAAAATTTCTTGCCTCCCTGTTTTCCTTTATTCTGAAAGACTACCTGAATTTCAAGCCTTCCTACACAGAGGTGTGTTAAAGTGAAGACATGCGGTTTGACAGCATTTCTTTGCTGTTGCACTTAACACGATTGTTATATGAAGTTATATCTCATCCAAACTTCCTGCACGGGTCTTGATCTCACTTATGATTTGCTTGATAACTTGCAAGTTCTCAGCAGCCCAAAGTCAGATCATCTCAGCCCTCAGCAATGGCTGTGTTCACGCTAAGGCACATGCCACCTTTCCCTATATGACCAATCTTGTATTTGTCCCTACGTGTTCCTGCTTTATGCAGACACCCTGACCTCTACCTACTACCCCGTCACACTCTTGCTGGGACCGCTGGATAGGGTAGAGAGTGGTGGGTGCTCATGGGGACACCCCACACACAAGCTCTACCCGGGCCAGAGAAATCCTCTGCCTGGTCAGCAGGTGGCGGCAATAAATTGCTGCCAGACCAACCCAGGCCAGTGGCTGGAGAGGAACTTCAAAGACCCATTTCTCTGGGCCTACAAGGGTACCAAACTCACTTTCCATAAAAGTTGGGAGAAAGGCAGACACCCCCGGTGACATTTGGCAGCCACCAGATATGAAGAAAAGGGAGATAAGAGCAAGCCACTCAACTTCTAGCCCACAACCCACAAAGCAACCAAAGGAATAAGGAAGCTCTACTACCCAACTGGTAGCTCTTCCCTGGTGACATCCAAATACATTTTTGCTGATGCATTGGTAACGACCTTACTCCTGCAATCTCACCTTCAGGGAAAACCTCCCATGAGAGTAAACGTACCATAAGGAATCACTATAAATTAGCAAAAAACCCAAGCAAATAAGAGCATCAATCTGTCCTGAGGGATGTAAAAGGTGTGTATGCAGAGGTGGGCAATAATAAGACAGCAAACTTCTGCTGGAGAAAAACATCTCAATGTATTCAAACCCTGACCTTGTCAACGGATCCATGACAAGGCAGTACATAGACAGACTGAAGAGATTTTGAAACTGAGAGCAAGGAAGAGCTGAAGCATGTCTCAGTTGAGCTGCAAGGGCAGAGACAGGTTAAGGGTCTGGACCCCTCCATTAATACTGCTTGATTCCTCTATTTCTGACATACCTGACAAGGAGCAGGCATTCCTCCGTCCCTGTGTCAGAGCACAACTGCACGAGCACTCATTGGTAGCAAGAAAATTTGCTTTCTGTCAGAATTATTTTCCCATGTCAGCTTGGCATTTATGCCTGGGAGTGCTAGAAACTTTCCCATTTCCTCACCTATTTCATTCTTATAAATGACAGTAGTTTGTCCACTTACTGTAATGGGATGAAAGGTCCACAATGCGGCACTGTGTAATTACCACCAGAAAAGCATTTTTCTTTCCCATGTGAAGAGGGAGAAGGTAGATAATGTTTTAAAGATAATGGCCTATCGCGGGGAGGGGGAAAGCCCAAACCAAAACAACATAAATGAGCCCTATTCATCACATCTTATGTTTCTGAATGCAGACTGTGGAAGCAGATGATGACAGACCACGAGTAAATCTCTTGTGATGGAAGTCTATTTCATCCCAAGAACTGGGGGACTTTAATCTTACATATAAACATCCACATAACACTTCACTTAATGTGTTGATGCCAGTCTCCTGCCTGGACCAGAATACACCTTAAGAATGAATAATAATCCCTTCCTCCAAAAAAGCCTTCACT
Source organism: Phalacrocorax carbo (assembly GCF_963921805.1). Taxonomy (NCBI): domain Eukaryota; kingdom Metazoa; phylum Chordata; class Aves; order Suliformes; family Phalacrocoracidae; genus Phalacrocorax; species Phalacrocorax carbo. The sequence goes on along the minus strand of NC_087519.1, from coordinate 38,236,698 downwards.
GCCTATTGACTGGCATTCTGAAAGGCTCTGAGCAGCTCCCATTTTTGACACTGCGAAGAGGACGTCTCCCCTCCTGTACTGGAGCCCAGTGAAGGAAGGCAGCAGGATGGGGGTCCCTGGGCCAGAAACCCAGCTCTGACATCAACTTCAGAGCAAAGGCTTGAGCTAACAAGTACTGGCTGCATTGTGGCACTCAAACCACAGGCTGCCTTGAGGAGGAGGAAGTTTGCATCAGTAGGAGTCCCCAGAGGCGCACTGCATGACTCATTCTGAATTCCTCTGAGGGTGCTGGGCAAATGTGTGATGAAAGCTGGGCTTTAGGCTGGGAGAAAAGGGTGTAAGGCTAGTTAACGTGGTGTAGTAAAGAAATGGGACAGATGAGAGGGAATGTAACACTTCTTGAGCACTGATGATTTGCAGGAACACAAAGAGGAACATCGGCTGTAGCTCCTGAGCGAAGGCACAGGTGAGGTATCACCATAAATCCTCTGCCCTTTGCCTGAGAGAGAGACTGGTGGCCACAGTCCAGCCTTCGGTATGTCGAGCCATGCACTCAAATATCACCCCAGGCTTAAACCTCTAGATTACCAATGGATTAAGAAAATACTTTATAAATGCATATGAACTATGGACAAGATTCCTGCTCTGAGGACAAGCATGTGCAGAAGGATGAAAAAAGGGTACTCAGATACCATGGGGAAGAGTGATTTCAACAGATGTCTGGAAGACACTAGGAGGGTAGGAGGGATGGATGAGGCTATAAAGATGCCAAGTAGATGAAGAGGGAATAACGAACAGAAAGCTGGATAGAACTACCTATATCACTGGGTACAGTCCCAGCAAAACAGATGACTCTCACAAATGCTTCACCCAAATGAGTCTACAGAACTTCTACCAGTGCAACCAAGTAGACTCATCCAAAAGCACATTGAAGGGACAGCCCAGAAACATGAAAACAAGTAGAAATAGGAGAAAGAAAAGGAGAAAGGCAAAGACAAAGAGTGGGTTCACAGGAGTGCAGGCATCCCTTTCTTCAGCAGCTCCTGGACAGCTCATTTCAAAACCATATTGCATTTGCAAGTGACTATCGCAGCCAAACACGCACTCTGACATCCTCTAAGGGCTGTTTTCAGAGGAAGACAGGCTTTCCTCTGCTCACCATCCACTAGATGAAACTGTCTGACACACTTCACAAGTGCAAATTAGAACCATGCTACTTACCATCAACCCCGTCTTGCAAATTCATATTTGCAAAGAGAGAGTAAACTAGAAACCCCAGGTGCTGATAACACAGAGTTGTTAAGAGAAACTAGAGTAGGAAGAAGTTAAATTCAGAACCTCATCTACCACAAGCATTATAATACAAAATCTTTTTTTTTTGTTAATGGGGAAAGCACAAGAGCCTTGTTTAAACACAGATGGAAGTACCTAAATGTACTGCCTCTTCTACAAATGAATTATCCAGCAGTTCAAATAAAGGTGAACTAATACTGACAAAATCAAGTAAAACTCAGTCAATGTGGGAGGAAAAAACCCCCAAAAGACTTCTGAAAAAAAGTTACCATGTGTAACTATGAGGGGAATAATTTTGTTTGGTAACTCCTGTCCTGTCTTCTTAAATGCAGTGAAAGTTGATAAACATTTGGAGGAGTTTCTTGCACCAACCATCATACAAGAAGTCTGTGGTGTTCTGATAAACCCATGCTATCCTAGAGGTCTGACTGTCAAAGCTGGGTATCTGCATTCAAAGCTACCCTGGTTGGGAAACCCAAAATCCAGAGTATTTGTCTGACTCTTCATTCTGCAGAAGTTATTTACATAGATCTTAAAGTCAATGTATACCTACAACTGAAAAGTCATCACATAGCTACTAGAGATGAAACCTGTTGTTCTACAGAAATTAGCCTATAATTCTGTAGGATTTGTCATGGTTAAATCTTGAAAAGACTATAGAATAACTATAGTCTACAGCAGGAGCACGATTCTGTATGATCAGCTGGAACCCTTATGAAAAGGACTTCATTCTCCTTTTATTTTGTGGATTTGTAGAGTATTTTCTATAGAATCCCTTCAGTTATTCAGTTTCACAGACTGGATCAAAAATGCCAACACAAAGTTTATCACATTCTAGTCAATTCTCCAGGCATTTTTCATAAAGGTACAGTTGAATAGCTTTAGCCCTTTAGCTGTCAAATTATCACATATAAAGATACATTACTTCAGCTCAGTGGTTTTCAACCTTTATGCTCGGCAGCCCCCAAATGTTTTTCAGGAGAGACAAGCTCCTTTACGGAGAGTTAACCTACTGACAGTAAACATGGTTCTTTAAGTTACCTTTCACTGAATTCTTCATAGTTACCTCAGGAGTGATCCACGGACTCCCAGGGTTTGCAGAGCACAGGTTGAGAACCATAGCTCCATAGCTCTAGCTGGGGCTGCCTTTTCTGAGCATTTCAGTCACTGTTTACTCCAGGATAGGAATGAAACAACCCTTCTTCCTCGAAAGGCAGAAACCTGGCAACTACCGGTGGGCTGAACCCAGGATGCAGCGTTCCCAGGGGGCTGCCAGTTCACAGTGCCGGCACAGCAGCTCTCTTCCTAACTCAGCCGCAATTCTGCATAGTCCACCAGCACAAGCTGGACTGAAACATGGGACCAGCTCAAGCATGTGCTAGCTGAAATCTTTTAAGTATCGCTCAGTAGCGCTGGCGGTTGGAGGCCTGGGTGGGAAAGGCAGCAAAGGGTAGAAAATTAACTTGGTTTCTCCCCACACCATGGATTGGCATTCACCTTGGCTAGCTGGGGGTGCTTAAAGTTCTCTCTGCAAAAGGCATCTCCACGGGGTCATTTATCTCATTCTAATATTGAAGCCTAAAACAGGGAAGATGAATCACCCACTGGGGGAATCTACTTCACTGACTGTAAAAGAAGCATAAAAACAGCCAAGACAAGTCACTGAATATTTAGACAGCACAAGTTAGTGGAGACAAATTCCACAATAAGAAGGTAATTTTGACGTGACTGTAAGAAGCACAGATACCTTTTCCCTGCATTAAGTGCACTGCCACTCAAGCTGAGCTAGTGCTGTGTACCAAGGGGATTTCTGAGTGCCAGCAGCTCAGACAATCAGCCAGAACCCTGCCACGCCATGCAGCCAATGCAAGACTGAGAGGCTGGGCTGCAAAGGCATTTCCAGTGTACGAAGGGAGGTGATGTGGGTGGGCCGCCCTTTCCCACCTCCACGCTGAACAGCGGCTCCCACTGGAACTGGAGCTGCTACCTTGCCAGGAGCAGCGGCTGGGCTGAGCCTCCCTCCTGTCTCGGGTAGCAGATCCTAGCTTCCCCTCAATTTAGGAAGGATAACCCCAGGGAAAAAATCAAATACTCTGCTTTGAAACCTGGGCCTTTAGGTACCTGAAAATGTGAGCAGGCATTTTACGGGGTTTCCTGACATGCAGACACATCTAACTCCTGCTGACTTCAAATTCTCTATTTGAACAAGCTGCTTTGCTAGTGATAATGTATGGCCAGGTTCCCTTGAACATATCCTCTTTTTTCTGTCTGAAATAACATCTGGGTGAAAAAGAGAAATCTGGCCTTTCATTTGGGACTTGCAGATGCCTGGAGTCCTGGTAGAGCTCCAGCTGGGTTGCTGAATGTCCAGAGAGCCCGGGCAGATGCACTGCCCCCACTCAGCGTACCTGATGCATTTTCAATATACCGGATTTTCTGGCCTTCTTTATAATGTCCAGATAGTAGGCCAAGCACACTGAGGACACGTCAGTCGCCTTTGCACTGCTGCTATATGGTGCACACAGCTAGGTTGCTAACACAGATTTCTCCTGGTGTCAAAATGCCCTTAGAATCTGGTCCAAAATTTTGAAGTCTGGTCCAAAACATTAAAACCCTCAGCCAAAACACATTTATAATTGGATGAAGCTCCTCTTTACAGTTTCATCATTCTCTCATTTCTACAGCTGACAAGTGAGTGTCACGGAGGCATGGGCTGTGCATGGATCAGTAGCACACTCATAGTTCCCAGATGTGTTTCTATGGTATTCAACTTATTGGCTTGATCACCAGAAGCTATCAAGGTATTCGAATGGATTGCTCCTAGGCATTATACCAAAAGAAGAAAAGGAGAAATCTAATAAAGTGTTCATCTCTGGTTCTCAAATGAAGAGAATACCTTACAGATGCCATAAAGTGTTACAAGAACACAACTGCTTCTGAGCTTTGATCTGTTTTTCAGCTGCTACCATGGGTGGAAAAGGAGTCCACATAGCTGTTAATGTTAATGTTCACAACCTCTTGTGCTCCTTGTGACGGTCCAGCTTGAAACACTGGGGAGAAGAGGGTGCACCAAAAGAAAAGGGGCTGACTAGTTGACCTCCAGTATTTTGTTATTGCAAACAGCCTCTCACAACTGACGTACACAGTTATAGACACACACCTTGGTTCAGCTTTCAGTAAGGGTGTCAAATGTTTCAGGCAATCTGGGTTTCCACTTTCAAACACTCCATTAATTCCAAAGAGCCTGAACACATCTGAAAAGTTTGGTCTCCAAAACACAACAGTGTTTGGAGAAGAATTTTGCTTTTCCTTCTCAGTTTCATATATACTTTTTTATTTGTTTACCCCAGTACTATCACTATGATGACTACTATGAGCTTTTTTTATTTGTTTTTCCCTTTCTGATGAGTGATCATCTGGTATTTATGAGAAGGACTATGTCAAAGACCAGTTTTAGAAGTTGTGCAAACAAGTGACCTAAATACTTCTAGTTCTGGTGGACAGTCAAGGGCCATAATTTCAGCTTAATTCATTGAAAGGGCTAGTTACGATTAAAACTTTCCTATTTAAGCAATTCCACTTGACCAGTTCAAATGCAGTAGCAACTTCATCTACAAGAACATCAGATATAAGCACGAGAAATATCTTCGTCAAAAAGCTACAGAAGGTGCCAGTCATGAGAAGTTCAATGTTTTCCGAATTAATATTGGGGTATTTCTATAATTTCCCACTCTCATCACTAAAATGACAAATTTGCGCCAATCTGGACCTCAGGAACATGCAATGGCAGCGCCCTGCACTGGCTGAATTGGTGGCACATCAACTCAGCAGTAAGTTACGCAAGGAGCTGTGCACCACGACCCTTTGGTTACATCAAAACGCAGAACTACTGAATACAATCCTGGAACAGAAGACCACAAAAAGGGTAAGGTGGTACCGTGTGAAGACAAGTCACTATATTCATGAAGCAGTGAAACTGAACTCCTTAAGGAGCAAGTTCTTTAAGGCTTAGCAATGCAGGAATGTCCAAAGCATTTCCATTCAGCAAACTAGACCCTTCTAACAGGCTGAACAAGTCTCCTTGCTTAATTTAGGCAAAATGTTGCTCTGCCTGACAATGGGGAAGCCCCTACCCTGCTATAAATAAAAACTTTGGGTAAGCAAAGTATTTTTATGCCTTTTGCTATTACTAAGCTAGTGAAGCTTAAAGTATCATAATTACACTGTCCACAGACTTAAAAACGTTATTTTCTTCCTTTTATAACTTACTATTTGTAATGGAAAAGAAGCTTATGTGCATGATAAATATGGGCAGGTGGGAGGGCTATACAGATTATGCTGCTATCCACAGATGTGTATCTTGATTATAAAAATTGGATTAAAAAGGTATAATGGAATATGTGTGAGTGAGAGGAAGGGATATGTACCTGTGAGTGACAGGATGTATTCATGTACATACATGTATTCGTGAACTCTTCTGGAGAAGTCTTCTACAACTTATATGGAAAAGTTACCATTTCCTATTGTGTGATGAACAACAGATTTAAAGACCAGTCCAAAAACTCTATAAAAGCTTCTCATTTCCTACTAAATTGCAAAGGAGTTTTAGAGTGTTTATAGAGGATGCAAGCTTTCTTCCTTTATTAAATCCAGAAAACATTAAAGGAGTGTGCATATGAACACATAAAATAATATGAAATACATATGCACTCAGACACTACTTGGTTTACTTTGTGTTACTTGTTATTTGTTTACGATTCCATGTATTTGCTGCATTGTTTGCATTTATAAACTATTTGTTTTCAAATTCCGAAATTCTATTAAACCAGATTTAAAAAATTATCCTACCAGAGGGCATAAACATTTTTGAATGTTAGTACTGTCTCCGTTTCCTGTGAAAACTATGTGGTTTTATTCTTCTTTTCCCCACCTTCTAAAGTCTGCGTGAATAGTAGTACAGAAGAGCAAAAGCATCAGCGAACAATTCTGTGTTCATACAACATCTGCTTTCTTATGGTTCACTTGAGGTCCAGAACCCACCATCATCCGCCAATATTTTTAGTGGGCTACAAAATGATTCAAGTTAGTAACTTGAGTGGTTAACAGCAGAGAAAAACTATAGAGCCTCACCAAAAAAAAGAAAAAAAAAACAGAAAGAAAAAACAAAAACAGCTCAACCAAAAAACCCATAAAAGACAGGCAGATGTGACAGAGAGGTTATTTTCCTATTAGGTCCAATGTACACCTTTCCAAAAGGCCGATGAGCTCTAACAACAGGTCAAATTTAACTGTTTTCCCAGATGGCTCCTTCTGGGAAGTGGACTGGAACGTTCCCACATTTATTCGTCTGCCTGGGTTATCACCGCTGCCCGAAATACCTTGGTCTTTCCACAGTATCATGGATTCCAAGTACATTGTTGAGAAATCTATCTGATTGGAGAGGTTTTCTTTCACCTGCTATAGCTTTTTAAATTATTCTATAGGTACCTAAATACATACACCAAGATATACAGAATTTACCCACTGCTACATATCTAGTCAAAACACCAGGGCAGTACTGTAACAAGTCAGGAAAGCAAAAAAGAGAGCATTAATTTATGGCACAAGAAAAAAATGCCATCTGTACCACAGAAATACTCAAGTATAAAACAATATAGAAAGTTACAGTATTTTTAAATTAAGGTATAGCCTCAGAATAATCCTTTTTCCTCACTGTTTTCCTCTCTTCACAGAGAACATATAATTACATTAAATGTATGGTTAATAAAGTGTTTTTCAAAATACACATTGATAAAAATTTAGAATCGTAACAGTATCACTCTAAAAAGCCTGTGTAAAGCAATGTCAAATCCACTGCCTCACCACGCTTGGTTCTGTTGCAAATGGCATTATAAATTAATCCAGTTTTCCTAAATATGCCTTGAGGTAACAAAACCCCAAGTAGCCATTGTAAGTTTTAATATAAAAAACACACATGCAAAAAAAAGCTAAAGAAAAAAATTTGCCTCTTCATTCTTAAATGGAATGCAAAAGCTGTGTTTTTAACAACTGATATTGCTGAATATGTTATATACTTAGTCCAAAAACATCAACTTTTTTTGATTGAGCTTAGTCCCACATACTAATTTAATACCAGGCTTTCTCCTAAGCCACACTCCTCTCAGCTCATCAGTTTTAGGAAAAAAAAATGTTGCTAAACTTCATCAACAATCTAATGAGCCCAATTAAGTTATGATTTATAATTTTCCCCACTTACACTGTTCTTTGACCAAAATAACATCCCAAGACATTTGCCCAATGGTTGCTGACTGGGTTAAGGTTATCACAGTCACAGCTGAGAACCAGAATATTCTTCAATACCTCTTGCTGCCTTAGTTACATTTTTTAAAAAGCGCTTTATATCAAGCCAGATTCTGATCTCAGTGACACTGGTGCCAGCTTAAGCACAACTGTTGACTCCTGCAGATTTACTCCAAATACGCTGGATGTTGCAGATCAGGATTTGGCCTACTACTGCCTCTGAATTTGGAGGGTTTTTCTCCGTACTGGGAACACAGCAGAAGTTTCTACACAAACTGTAATGAATCCTACAGATCTAACCTCCTCCAGGTAATAATCGTCTAGCTTTGCTTAAAACTGAACACATTAGGAGATCTTGGCAATTCATACTGCTGCAACCTGAAGGAAAGCAAGTGAAATTTATAATCAAGGCTAAATGTAGCCTGCATTGGACCAAATCTCAGCACGTCCAAGCACCCAGCGTGGCACGTAACTGCAGCAGCGTTGAACAGTCCTGCTCTCAGGCCAGCTGTGCACCCTGACCTGCGCACCCATCCTCAAACACTTTTGCATTAGGAATTAAAAACAAGTGTGCTAATTAAAAACAGACAGATCTATCCTCCCTCTCTCCTCACTTCTTTCCTTGTGGTGGATGTATAAATGCATAGTGATGGCTATTGGGATTTAGAGCCTAACCAATTTTGACAATTTTAACTTCAGAATTTGAAACAGTGACTTTCTAGCCCTGGGGCAGGAGTGCTAAATGCTAAAAACTTTGGGACCAGGGAGTATTAATTTAGTCCTTCTGAGCAGCTTGGCTTCAACAATGTTCTAACAAGGGCTCAATGCTCTCCAAAACTCAGCAGTGGACGCCCAAAAACTGCAAGGAATTTTGGATCCAATCCGGAGTTTCGTGGCTTTCGTTCTTGTTTGTCACAGGTCAAATTAAGCTCCAAACCTGAACTTGAGGGGAGTGGGGAGATTTCAGGTCTGGGTCTGAATTTATGGTGAGATTAAATCGGATTTCATTTTTAGCTTGCAGTGCATCTTTTTTGTTTGTTTGTTTGTTTGTTTTTTGCAGTTCATGACGTATTTGTATTTTAAGAAAAAAAAATTATGCATGGAGCAAGCATCCTGGCATCACAAGTCATCAATAAATCTCTTTTCCATAACAACCCACAAGAATTCACTGGAGGACCCAATTGTTAAAACACAAAGCAATGACATTCTATAAGCTTTCAGAAGTATCATTCTAGCCCTTGTGGACTCGTTGAATTCTCTAAATGAGTCACTGGCCTCTCAACGGAACTGTCGAAACTTAGGTTAAGCCAGGTTAATTCCCCCCCACCTTTAATTTAGAAGTCCAGCTGCAGCACGTGGCTTTCCAGTGAAAAGATCTAAATGCAGAGCCTGTTCACCCCGAACAGGAAATCTCACGGGGCCCAAAGCTCACCTTTTCCTAAAAGCTAGAGATAAGCCACACTACCGGGAAAATATGTGATTTCCAAAGCCTCATCAGCCATGTGATGTAAAAATCAATATTCTTCACACATGGCACAAATCACTTTCTGATAAAGGCCAAAGGACCATAGCTGAAGTTACTATGGTTGGGGACGGGGAAAGGGCAGCTGTAAGAAATGGGGGATCTCCTGATCAGACACTTTAACCAGAGCAGGGAAAAGGGGGACACCAGAAACAACCCTTCTAACCAAAGCAAGCGAGACGACGTGTTATTTGGGGTTGGGCTCAGGGCTTCAGCTAGGTGGGACATGGAGGGGACACCCCCTCTGCCCTGCATGCTCTCCTGGGTGGGAAGTGAGGTGATGGGTACTCATTCTCTCTGTCCAAGGCTACTTGTGACAACCACAGCTGGCAGCACAGCATCCTGCTTTAGCTACCTTGCCTCTAATTAATCACACCATATCAGCTACACGGCAACCCCAAAAATAAAGTTTTTGCTGTGCAGATGCAGTATATCATACCCTTCATAAAGGGATAAACTATGCTGAAAGTAGCTCAAGTTTTTGTGTTCCCACCACTACTCTGCCAGAAGATCATCTGAAAACTTCACTGCTTCATTTGTTAGAAAAAACCTTAAATTTCCAGGCTAAATATTTCATGTCCAGTTTGTCCTTAGGAACAGATACAACAAACAAAAATCACAGGAGATCATGCCATTGCTTTCGATGGTCTATACAAATTTGGTTTAAAACAGTGAACTCTCTTTAACCTTCCAACAGCACTACAGTTTTCACCACTGAGAATATATCCTAAGGAGGAAAGGTTTTGCCTCAGCTGTAATTAATTCTTTTTTAATAATAAAAGAAAAGCCTACCAACATTTTTTTAAAAAGGAAAAGATAGAAAAGGAAAAAAGGAAAAACAAAAAAGAAAAAAGGAAAAGGAAAAAAGGAAGAAGGAAAAGAAAAGAAATAGTTTATCCTACTACTACTGCAGAGAAATATTTAGCTGAGGATTTTGGACTTCATTTAAAAGAAAGTAGTTTTCACGATTGCAAAAAAAGCTTAAAACATGATAAAAGCTGAACAGCCTGATGGAAAAATAAGAAAAAGCTGAAATAAGTTTGGGGTTTTTTTAAGAGAAAATACAAATTATTTTAAACTGATCCCATGATATTTTTAACAGCTGGAATCGATAATGCTGAACTCAGCCATAATTCTACTATATTTAGTTTTGTATCTATCAAAGTCCACACAACTTTTCCATGAAACAGACAAGACAGATATACAGACTGATAGACAGAAGGAGACACACATAAAAAGAAAAAGCAAAAATATCATTAGGAAAGGGAACATTTTCTTGTCTGTTCTTTCAGTATGATTTTTTTTTCTTTTCAATTTCTACCTTATTATTTCCTATAAGTAGAAACAGATTTTTCTCTCTTTCAAAAAAATTCTTAAACAGAAAACCTCCTTTGACAGTTTCAGCAGCAGATTAATCACTTTTGCAACCCACAAAAAAAAAGTTTTCTGGAAAGCATAACTGTCTGTAAATGTAAATGACAGAATTACTCTCTCTTATGCTAAGACGCCTACACATTCTCTCACTTCCATGACTCAGCACCAGATAAAAGCTTGTGAGATAATAAGCAGCAAACTTTCCTTTAGAACAATAAAAATGGTTAAAAAAACAGCTCTTGCTTCCCCCCCCCAACAAAAAGAAATTCCCATGGTGTTAAACCAAATTCTGCCAACGGATTCCCCTCTCACTGGAATAAAACACAAATATCCCAAGGACTTCAGAGAGGAGAGGGACTAGGCTTGAGCAGCATCAAAATCAAAACACATGCAAACACAAGAGGCTTTTCTCTTTCTCCAAATGATTAAGAATGGGTCTGTTTCAACAAAGAGGAATTTTATTACTGTTCATCCCCTGCCTTGCTCTAATTTGGTAGACAAATGAGTTGAAATTTTGCTCACCTATAATGAAAATTTCCAGGCACTCTAAGGCAACGCACTCATGCCAAAAATCACAGAAACCCGTGGGGAAGGGAGGGGAATTTCAGTGGGACTTTCCCTCCTGCACTGTGGTCGTTGCCTGACTTGAGCTCATTACAGCCAGAGTAACCTCTCCTTCAGCAAACCAAGTCAGCGGCACAGCCTTCAGACCAAAATATTTACCTTATTTTGGACAAATCTTTGAAAAAAAAAAAAAAAGGCTGAAAAGGAGGGGCTCAGACCTCAGCTAGGTTCTTATGATGCCCCTGAAACGAACAGGCATGGTCTTGACACCGAAATATTGCCAGTCAGCTTGTGAATGCTGCTGGAACAGAGAGTGCCACCTCCTCTCCACACGCTCTCATCAGCCCTGGCACATAGGTTAAGGAAACAAAGGGTGGTAATTAAGAGAGGGCTGATTATTTGCTTATTAAGCAGGGATGCTGCGGACCTGAGGAGGGAAGGGGTGATTTCCCAAGCCCTGGTACAGTCCAGAGTCCCTCTTGCTGAGTGATGGATATCTCTGCTAAGAAATTCCATCACCTCCTGTGCTAAGTGGGTCACCATGAGCCTCTGTCCCTCGGAGGCAGCTCACTCTACCAGGAGCTGAAAATTATCTAGTAAATAAAGCAGCAAAATGCTGATTGTGCCCATCACCTCTGGAGGAAGCAGAGTCCAGCCAAGGAGTACCACAGCCCCTCCCGAACACAGTGCCACTGGTGACTTTTACATTTTTTATGCTGGAAATTGTAAATTAATGGTATTAGCCATTAAAGTTTAAATTTAAAGGAAAGCCCCGGGGTAAGGCATCCTGAGCCATGCTCTGTCCTTGACAGAGGGATGCTTTGAACTGAGTCAGAGGTAGAATCAAACCCTTCAAAATACCTTCATTAATAAAGTGCACCTGCTCTGGCAGGAGCCTGGTGAGCAGAGCCGATGTCTCAGCATGGTGCTGGTGGGGCTGCGGCCGGAGCACACGTGTGTCCCACACAGACCAAGGAGTGGGCAGGAGTATCCCCATCCCAGCTGCTCCCCATTGCTGTGTAGAGAATGCCGAGCAAACGGAGCAGCATCAGGATGCTCTGGCTCAGCTGGCTGCCAGGCGGTGAAGCATTGCCGCTGACAAATTCAGTGCCCCTCATCTTTACAGAGCAATGTCTTGAAATTTTGGGCAGGGTCCCCCAAGCACTGGATGCTTCCCAAAGAGAGTGACCAGGGCTGGGAGAGGCATGGAGAGAGGGCCCCCATGCACCCAAACCCCATGCCTTTTCCCCAGTGTTCCCAAGGAAAAGTCCTGTAAGCTTTACATGAGTGCTTGAAGGCCCTGAAAAAGCACCGGCCTGTTCACATTTGTGTCTCAGACCCATGCTCTTTGTTTCACAAATAACAGATTTCCACGTCCAAATCCGACTCAAAGCAGGTGTAGCTCCAGTGGTTTCTGTGCAGCCACATCTGCTCACACTCCAGGGCAAATGCCAAACTATTTATTGCTACTTAAAATTTATTGCATTTTTAGTCCTCCATCCCAAAACTGCTTTTGTTCAAAAATTCCTTTTAAATCCTTCTGTGCTTACTGGATAAATCAAATCTGACAATTAAAATGGTAAATTGTTCAGAACCTCAGAGTTTCCACCTGAGGATCTCCAAATACTTTTGGAACTTAAAAGCACTTAATCACTCCCATGCCTCTTGCAAGAAGAAAAAAAAAGTAAAGCATCCTTTTTAATTCTCGTTTCACAGATGAAAAACTGAAGTCCTGGGAGCCCAAAACAGCCCGCTAGGAAGTCGCTTGCCCCAAAGACTGCTTATCCAGTATATCAGAGGCAGGGCTGGGAAGGGAAGCCAGGAGTTTCAGCAACTCTCAGTCCTCTTGTTCTCACCACTTCATCAAACAACAGGCACAGCTATGGGATCATGCAGTTGTCAGTGTTTTCCCTCAAGGAGGCTGGACAGAAGATGCTGAAAGCATTTGATCCACATGGTATTAAAGGCTAGCACTGAATGTTATTGTTCAATGATGAAAATTCAGACATAAATAACTGGCTTGTTTCGAATGAGTAAAAGGATGTCTGTGTTTGCAGGAAACTCACAAGAGGGAGCAAAGAACCAGGGTGTTCCTTTTCTTTTATTATTACCCTTTTTATTTCTTTTGTAGCGGTGTCTGGAAATAAACCATCAGACAGAGGAGCTGCTCCCGCTGCTGCTGTGGCAGATGGCAAGCAGGGCTCGAGACCGGGGCTCTGCTTCGGCAGGGCTGCGTGGGGAATTCTGCAGCGGGAGGAAACAAGGCGAAATGTGCAGGCTGCCGTCTGCATTCAGATAGAGCGCTGTCTGTTGCTAGCAGCACAAGTTGTTCTGAAAACAAGAGTCAATCATCTGTAGCCTTATTTCTGTACATTTCCTGCAGGGGTCTCATGAAATAAATGAGAATAAATGTAAGGGCGAGAGTTCCTATTAGGAGCAGCCTCGTCAGCATCACCCAGCCAAGCATTTACGTCATCAGCATGCTAATTTAATCAGACCTGAGCAGTGATGCTATAAATGGATTATCATCCCAGCTAGTGTGGTTACCGAGGTAACTCAGCCCTTTGTGCCACAGATACAATCGGCTTAATGATAATAAAAACCTCAGCACAAATGAAACAGAAGGAAAAGCCTGACAGGGCTGACGCATACACGACCCTTTCTCTCCTCTTCCCCCTCCCCTTCCCCAACCTCAGCCGTTTACTGCAATAAAATTAAGTGCTGCTGTGATCTGTATGCACAGCATTCCCATAGGGAACGCGCAAGTAAATAGAACCCACGGAAATAATTAATACAGACCAACAACTAATGCCGTCAGCTCTACTTAGTCATTCCACCAACCCTGAATAGCAGAGGGACACACAGACAGACGCACCACAAGGGCAGACTCCAAAGAGCCTGCAAAGGGCTTCAGAGAAGGAGTTGCTCACCCCCATGCAGCATTAATTTTACCAATGGAGTGCTTGGGCCAAGAGCTGACTGCAACAGAGAGTTTAGTCACTGCCCGTCCCTGCCAGGAGGGGAGAATTTCCACATCAACTCCAGCTCATCCAAAACTGGAGGTGACCCAAGAGTGGGCAGCCCAAAGGCCAGGGAGTAACTCAACTGCAGCATCACTAACCCAGAAGCGTAGGTGACTTGGTCCTTTGCAGGGAGGGCTGAAATGGTGCTCTGGACTCCCCTGTGCTCAGGCAGCCCTGTAAAACCAGCAGCTTTCTCACCTCCCAGATTAGCCTGGGAAAGGACATCCCTTGCAAAGTGCTAGCCTCAATGGGCTAAAAGGCAGTGATATACCTTCCTTAAAACAGACAGTATATCATACTCTTTAGCTCCTCTAGCTCTTTGCCCAATTGAGTACAAAGCTCCCTGTGGATGCTAAATGACACACATTTTCCTACTCAGATGCCAAAGACCAAATTTCCCATAGCTTTCAAGACTTGAAAATATCAGCAACTAACAGCTCAAGCACCAGTATCTAAGTGCCCAGCTGCCAGAGCAGCTCAGGCATTTCACCTGCCCTTATTGCAAGTCACCACCTCCTCATCTATCAATCCTTTATCTGAGAACACCAAACACTACAACCTGATCAGGAGCAGGAGTGCGTACCGTAACCTCAGGCTCATCAGGCTCCTGGTGGGTATTGCTCCAGCCCAGTCAGGATCTTAAGGGATTAGCATGAGACCCGTAACTTCTGATGGATTCACCAGGAGTGCAATGAATTCTCGTAACTGTCACATAAACACATGCATCAGTCTTGTTGCTTTATAAAAGCCAAAACGCAGCTCATGCAGCCTTTGGAAAAAATCCACAGAGACTACCCAACACTTACGGCTGGACACGTACAGAAATGGCTGTGCCCTTGCCTTCGTTTCAGAGATCAAAGCTCTGTGTGTGTTGGTGGTGGGATTGTGGGAGGGCAGGTCATTCCATCTGTGGGAGACCGTCTCAGCAAGCCAACGCAGCACTTCTTCGCTGAGCAGCGGTACCCAAGTGTTTGGACCCATAAAAAGCATTAGCGAGGTCAGCTCTTCCAGAAGAGAAAGCTCTTTCTGAAGTGGCAGAACACCGGCGAAGCCAAAGCTGCTCCTGTGCACTGTTGCATGTCCCTGCAATAATTGCAGGTTTGTCTATAGAATAGACACATTCAGGCTCATCTCTTGGGAAATCTCACTAAATACTTTCTCACTCCTCCACCATGCAGAAGAGCACCAGTCCTCCCGGGAAATTTATTACATACTTCTAGAGAAATAGTTAAATAGTTCCTTTGGGAGCCCTTTTAGATCAGATTACAGGAGTACACTTTTCCCTGGAAGGGAGAGAATCCTATGCAAATGACACTAAATTACTAAGAAAAGTTACGGTCTTGGCTGGAAACACCTGACTGGCTGAAAGCACAGAGTTGTGTGTTCTGATCTGTCCATGCCCTCATGGCAGCCAGGCAGGTGAGCCGCAAATCACCTCAGGAAAGGAGGTTGGAGGGATAAAAACCCTTAAACTAAAAGGCAGACGGCAGAGTGCCAGAATGCGCAGCTCTGGAAATGGTGCGACTGTTGATGTGAAAAGGAAACCATCACCTTTGCTTCAATTTAAAAGTCATCGTGACAGCTTGAGAGATTGTAACATTTAAGTGACACAGCGACAGCTTGATCCAGTCCAACAATCGTAATTCGCAGACATGCTCTAAACACAAACCCTGCTTCCCTGGGTGCAAAGCAGCTGCTCACTTGGGAAAGGCATGTATCAAAGCACGGGATGTAACATGAGAAATGCTCCTCCAGGATGGTCACTCGGCCAGTTATTCTGCATATACTGCGCTTGTGAGACTGGGCTGGGGCACTCTCCATCCTTGTGGCACAGAACGGATCTGAGCAAAGACTGACGGATGGAAAGAAAAGAAGAACTGGCCTCGATGTTGAGTGTTCCATTAATTTCAAGGGGAGCTACAGGTGTGCAACACTTCAGAGAAAGTCCTTAAATATCTTTGCTGCCACAATCAAGCTAAAACTGAACCATGCAGCCTTCCTTTTCTCCCTTGGCTCAGGCTCCTCCTGCCAGCCAGGTGGGCCCTGAGGTGGTCACAGCAATGCAGGGCAATGCAGAACAGCCCCATCCAGCTACAGGTGTCCCAGCCACATTAAAAAGAGAATTAGGTGATCGTTAAAATTTACAGTATACTTCTAAATTCTTTATAGTTAAGTGCTTGTTCTCTTGACCATGAAAATATATTAGGTATGCTGGGCCTAATAATGGCTCTTTTGGGGTTTTTTTGCCTGCCCAATGTCCTGCTTATTCAATTTCACGCTGTAACAATGCCAGGTACCAATGTCTATTTAGGCAGATGCAGAACAGCCAATGCTGGCATTTCTTTTCCTGAGGTGGCTTCTTTTAGGTCCCCACAGCATCTGTGAGGGATTGCTCTGAGTCTCTCTGGAGAGGACTTTTCAACACAGTAGGACTTCTGGCCATTTGCAAGTGGGTCCTAACCCTGGGCACCAGTGAAATCAATGACCAAAAAAGAAATACCGGAGAATTTGTCCATGAAAACACAGTCACTAGGCCAAATACTTATTTCACCCCTTACAACTGCAATGCTAAAGCGATACTATGCCCCTTCCTGATGCCCAAAGCCCTTGTCATCCACAGGCAACATCACAAGAATGGTTTTGTTATTTTCAGTATTAACATGACTTTTTCAGTGACCCACAAAGGTAGAGAAGCACAACACTTGCTTGCCAATTGTCATGACTCCTCATATAGTCTCATGTCTTTAAAAAACAAGTCTGTTCTTTGTAACCAAGCTTATTTCACTCTTTCAGGTTGTCTCAAAACCAAATAAGTAAATAAAAACCTGAAATACTTTTGCAGCTGTTTAGCTTTTTCCTAAAGGCATATTAAATACTTAGGAAACATTAAGACAGTGACCATCTTGAACAGAGAAACCCGTGGCTACAGAGCTTGCTGTCTTTGGAACATCTGCTCTGCTTTGCAAGTCCCTTGGATGGCAACGGAAGCCAGAATATGAAACCTTCGGTAATGGCTCATTTCCAAGCCTTTATGGACAGACCAGTGGCAGGGCACTGAATTACTCTTAGAGAGATAGCAGGGCATCCTCAGCTGTTCACTGTGCACAAAGGCGGTCAATGACTGCAAGGCAGCTGGGGACTTGCAGGTCTCAGGCGTGCCGGGGGAGGCCACGCGCTGCCCCCGGCTGAGCGCACCTGAGACTTCAGCTCCCCCAGGGAATGGGAACTAATCAAAGGCAACTCCCTGATGATGCAGCGTGGCCTCAACTTTCTTAAGCAAATCTTACCGGTTGAAAGGGACCTCAGGAGGTTGTTCATCAGCCCGGTCCTCTCCCTTAAGGTAGGGCTGACCCTGCCTAAACTGTTCCCGACAGATGTTTGCACAACCTGACCTAAAGCCCCTCCAGTAATCGAGGACCTACCGTTTCTCCATGCCATCTTTTTCTGGGGTTACCTATCTCTCCTATAGCAGTTTTACCCTAATGGCTAATCTAAGTCTCTTCGGCTGGATTTTAAGTCCCAAAGTAGACGTGCAGAACCTTTCATTCCCCTTTTCTTTGCAGCTGGAAGCAGACAGACCCTGAACAATTAGGAGGCAAGAACACCCACAGCGAAGAGGTTATTTACATAAACAGGATCACAATGCATGTGTGTTGATATGTTTATTACTTATTAAAAAATACCACAATCTCTTTTCTAATTAAAACACCCAGTTTGCCCTGCTGCACAATTACTAAGTGGATTTAAAATGGGGACTTCAGTAGCTATTTTATGGCTAATCAAATGAGTAAATACAATGATCTGCTCCAATTCCCATTCTGATTACACAGTGTAGCTATTTCATTCCCTCAATAAGATCCTTGCACCCAAAAAGAATAGTTTAACGAGCTTAAGAGCAGAATGTTAGGCTCAATTTCTCTAAAGGGTAATAGGGTGGGAGTGTCTGTATAATTAGCTTTGTTGGGCTCCCTCCCTCACTTTACAATACTTTCTATAGAGAGCTTTCACTGTCTCTACAGGTCCCCATGTTAAAGCAGCAAAATAATGC
Organism: Phalacrocorax carbo; assembly: GCF_963921805.1. Taxonomy (NCBI): domain Eukaryota; kingdom Metazoa; phylum Chordata; class Aves; order Suliformes; family Phalacrocoracidae; genus Phalacrocorax; species Phalacrocorax carbo. The sequence goes on along the minus strand of NC_087519.1, from coordinate 38,218,574 downwards.
AGAGCACATTAGATTCATACTGGTTGCGCAGAGGAGTTTTGGAAGACAGAAAAAGAGCTGGAGAAGTGCTAGCTACTTCAGCCCAAAAGGGCTCAAGTTTTAATCTAGCTTTAAAAATAAAAGCACACATGTTCATATATGTATCTTATTAATCTCTAACATATTGAACTCTTAGATGTTTCTGAAACTTAAGATCCGCCAGACTACTAACAAACTGATCAAATCATCGTATAAATCATTAAAGTACACTCAACATTTTCTTCTCTCCATAGAACTTGAAATTAAATTAACCACATACAAATTAGAGTGTGAAACATTAGCTAACATATTTGAAACAGTCTGATGCTGAAATCCCTTACAGAAAATAAAAGTATTTGATATACTTATTTTTCACTGTAAGAGACAGTTTTTAACATAAGCTGGCAAAACCATAATATTTTGTGCTTGCAGAAGAATTTTCAGCTGAAGATCTGAAAATCCTTCCTGAACTCAGACAGGAGGTGGGATATGTGATTTTTACCATCTCTGTTTTACAGATGGGAAACTTTACGCTAGAACGGATCAAAATCTTACCGAAAATACAGGGGATGTGTCAGAGATCTGAGAAAAGGGAAAACAGCAGATCCCATTTGGTTCCAAAGTACATTGGCTGCATCAGACCTCTACCAAATCAGTTATCTGGTATCTCTCCTGTCACTTTGTATTTGCGAGCATCAAAGTGCCCATGGATACTGTCTTCAGAAAGCATTGTGAAAAAACCTTGGCAAAGAGGTAAAAATCTAGTCAAGTTGTTTGATCCTGCAATGACTGATTTTTTTTTTTTTTTGTTAAAAGAGGGCACTAGGGAAGTTGTTCTAAAAAGAAAGTCCCACAGCTGAATCACAGGCTTCACCTCTAACAAACAAAATCCACAGTTAATCCATTGTTTCCGAGTAAGTCAAGAGCAAATAACAAAGGGAATAACACAGGCCCAGGAGCCACTTCCATTTTTTTGGCATTCAAACTCACCAGTTTGCAGTTAGACCACAATACCTCATGAGCAACAAATGATACTGCACTTAAAATTTTCACATTCATCTGAAACAGCTAAGTGTACCAGGAAACTTCAGCCTTTAAAAGAGACAGCTAAAACTTTGGGTGGTACAAACAGGAGGAATGACTGCTCTGTCTCTTCCAGTGCTAGAAAGAAGCAACGTGAAACCACCCTAGTGGGAGGGAAATGGACAACATAAAGAAGATGATGGGTCTGCCCCACCTCAATGGGACTCTTTTTGCCATGGGACACTTTAAATTCCAGAGATTTACATGAGCTCATAAAGCCACTGGATGATCTGATAGAGGAAAAGTCCCTGACTATTATGGAAGACACCATTTTTATCAAGCCAATCTCTGTGAACAGCAAATTCTTAAATAAAAGGGAAATATTTTGGGGCAGTATTGCTATGAATTTGAACTACTCTTGTCTCCTTCCTTTGCTTTACTGGGAAGGACACTTTGTGTTCCCCAGGGCTCTGTGCTGGGTCCAGTCCTGTTCAACATATTCATCAGTGACCTGGATGATGGGATAGAGTGTAACCTCAGCAAGTTCGCTGATGATACCAAGCTGGGACAAGTGGCTGATACACCAGAAGGCTGGGCTGCCATCCAGTGAGACCTGGACAGGCTGGAGAGCTGGGCCGAGGGGAACCTCATGAAGTTCAACAAGAGCAAGCGCAAGGTCCTGCACCTGGGGAGGAACAACCCCATGCACCAGTACAGGCTGGGGGCTGAATTACTGGAAAGTGGCTCTGTTGAGAAGGACCTGGGAGTGCTGGTAGACAGCAAGCTGATCACGAGCCAGCACCGTGCCCTTGTGGCCAACGTTATCCTGGGCTGCATTAAAAGGAGTATGGCCAGCAGGTCAAGAAAGGTTATCCTCTCCCTCTGCTCTGCCCCAGTGAGGCCACATTTGGAGTACTGTGTCCAGTTTTGGGCCCCCCAGTTTAAGAAGGACAGGGAACTGCTCGAGCAAGTCCAGCTGAGAGCTACCAAGATGATCAAGGGACTGGAGCATCTCCGTTATGAGGAAAGGTTGAGAGACCTGAGTGTGTTCAGCCTGGAGAAGACTGAGTGGGGATCTCACCAATACTTATAAATATCTGAAGGGCAAGTGCCAAAATGATGGGAGTGGACTCTTTTCAGTGGTGCCCAAACACAGGCCAAGGGGCAATGAGCACAAGTTGGAACACAAGAAGTTCCAGCTATACATGAGAAAAAACTCCTTTCCTGTGAGGGTGACAGAGCAGTGGCACAGGCTGCCCAGGGAGGCTGTGGAGTCCCTTCCCTGGAGACATTCCTGTGCCCCCTGCTCTGAGTGTGCCTGCTCAAGCAGGGGGGTTGGATAAGATGATCTCCAGAGGGGCCTTCCAACCCCTACTATTCTGTGATGCTGAGCTGGAGGAGTGACCGTACATCTGATGCAGGTGGGACAATCTTAGGTTCTTAACTTCAGGGTTATATACACTGACTCTTGACAGAAAGATACTGAAAAGCCAAGGCTTAAATACCAATTTCTGGTCCAGACAGGTTCTTCTAGAGATCAGACTTGTACTACTTCTGTTGGTTTTTTTGTTTGTTTGTTTTTTTTTTTAAAAAAAGCAGTAGACTAGCACTATAATAATTGGAGTTGGGACAAAACGTACTTGACTGAGCGCACTCAAGACGTGACTGCCCTCCAAGCTCAGTTGCAGACTACAAGGTCCTACAACATTAAAAAAACATTTATCTGAGTCCAGGAAGCAGGATACCAATGCTTTAATCAAATGAGCCAAACCAGAGCTGAAGCTGGGTCTTCATGACAGCCAGCATTTAAGATGCTCAAGAAAACTTGGCAGGTAAATAAGATACTGAAAATTCCCCAAGGGACAGTCTTCCAGCAGAATGAAAGTGCAGTCTCTTCTGCGTGTGAGAAGTGCAGTTAATGGAGGTCCAGTCAAAGCATGTGATGGAGCTAGTGTTGGATGCACTGTGCACTGGTATGTCCTCACACAATGCATCTCCATGGGAGATGGCAGACCTGAGCACAAAGCTTTGCTGCCTCCATTATACTGTACTGCACTCGTCTGCAGGAAAAAGTCCCAGATGTTGGGCACAACGTCCCACCTGGGAAGCCAGTTCAACCATCTTTGTGGAACAAGAGGATCTCCTTCACATTTTCTTGAGTTGTGAGCTTACAGCTCCTCAGAGGTGTATTAGCAGACTGAGGGACCTGGTTTGGAGGTACAGGGAGTTCTTAAGCTGTTCAAGCAGAGAACAGCTTAAAAATAGAGAACAGCACCTTGGTAAGTATTTCAAAGACAAATAGATACCTACTTTGGTGTTGGCTGTGCCAGCTTAGCCACACAGAAAAGTGAAACAGCTGCACAAATTTGCAAGGTTGTGCTCAACATAAGCCTTGGAGAGAGACAATTTATCCCAATCCACCCATGCTACGGTCACAGAAGAGTGAAGAAAGCCCCAGAGGTCCAGATGCAAATACTATAGCTCACAAATAGCACATTACCTATATATCCTCACTGCACCAGGTACTGAACACTCACCCAAACACCTTACACTGAGCAGGTGGGCAAAGAAATGGGTTTATCCCTATTCAACAGAAGGCGAAGCACTGCCCAGAGACAAAAGATGGGTCAGCCAAGGTTACACAACAGCAGGTTAGAGGTCTGGACATCTCAAGGACACATCTACAACACTTCTCAGGTTCAAGGTTGTACTATGTTAACAGAAAGTCCAGGTGAGGGAGAGATGCTTCAGATTGAGTATTTCTTTCCTCCCCCCTCTTTCAGTATGGCCTTACTATCTTTAGTAATCTTGGAGGAAACAATTAGAAAAGGTGATGCCGAAGAGTCCAACCTGACCTTTCTCAGGGCCAAAGCCCCAAATTCCTACCCGGCAAAGCTCAGATGGACGTATCTGAAAGTCCTGGAGAGTGCAGCAAGGAAAGCACCTTCAGCGCTCAAGCTGCTGTTTTCAAGAGACATTTTTAGCCTATAATTTTACCTCTTCCATCTTTCCCCATTGCATGAAATTAAAATAAACATGGACCAGGGCCTAGGATTTTATCTGTCACATGTTATCATTAAACACACTTGAAATGAGTGGGTTTAGTTCAAAAAAACCTGTCTCTTCCCCCTCCCCTTCTGAGCTCAACAAACATAAAATAAGAAACTGCACTCCAATACATTCAGAAGCAATACACGTTACATCATGAGTTGATGATCCATCTGGCAGGCTGACATGGTGATAAGTTTGCTTAATTGTCAGGTAAGGCATATTACAGACCCAGTCTGTCAGTTCTTTTATTACAGCTCTGTATTGGGGAATTTCAACCTCCTTGTACTCTGTATGTGTAGATGTGGTATGGAAAGTGAATGCATCCATGTGGCAGAAGCGCACGTGCGTGGACACATATATGAAGTGTCACTCAGAACAAGGAGATTAAAATAAGCAAGGAAATGCTGAAGTCAAATAGTTCTTAGCAGCTGTATACATTTCAGACTGGAATAATCACCAAAGAAAGCAATGAGATATTTACATTTAATTTATTTGAAACTGGGCTGGGGAAAGCACTGATTATAGGGGATAAACCAGCACTGGCTCATAAGTGAAAGAGCCAGAGATCCTCAGATGTTGCCTCCATCTATACTTTCTAAGTGATCAGCCCATCATTTTGGTTTTGGCTCCATGCAGTTCCTAATGTGCAGAGAGTCTCCTGAGGCTGTCCACATATCTTCCCGAGAAATCACGGGGTACACTCAGCAAAAGACTGAATTTGTCAAATGGTTGTTTTGCCTTTAAAAAGCCCACAAAACAAAACAAAAACACCCTTTTCCCTCCTTTGCCTTTGTACCTTACCTCATCTCCCTCCCTTCATTAATGAGCTCAATTCTGAAATTATTTTATTTGCAGGAAGACTTAAAGGTGTTCTAAAATACAGTTTGTAGGAAAGATGCCAAATATAAATTGCATTCTGTAGACCTGCATGCATTTGTGATTTTACATGAGCACGCACACATATGTTCAATATAGAAACAGCAGGTGTTCTCCAAAGTTTTATTGCCATTAGTTAGAAATGACCACATTACTCAAGTGTCAAAGCCCAGTTTTGTCAAAGGCAAGTCTTGCCAAAAAGCTAAAAAGCCTGATGTTTTCTAGTGTTATACAGCCCTGCTTTGGGGTGCCGGCTCTTCCAGATACCTCCAAAACCTAACAGTGACCTACATTTACCCTCAAGAAGCACTTAATGATTACATCCTCTGCGTGGTAACCCCCTGGCTTTTCATGCAAAGTGGAGAGTGCTGTCTTGAGCACAGCAGCAGCTCTCTGTCACTGGGGCCTCATAAAACACTGTGACCTTCATGGTCACCCTGTTCCACAGCCAGATCCCCTGTCTTGCACTTTGGACATTAGCTGCTGTTGCGGACTCCAGTCAAAACGTTTCCAGAAAAAGATTAAATAGAGTTCAATACAATATTTGTACTATCTCCCTGCTGAACTATACAGTGCTCAAAAAATCCCAGCTGAACAACAGTGGCTTATCCATCACTTTTTAAGACTGCAAAACGGTCTTAACTGCACAGATATCTCATGTAATGCACAGTTAGTCTTTCTGCAAACCAGCACAGTAATCAGCCCCGACACCTTCTCTTCCCCTCTTGATAATCACACCTTGAAACTGCCTGTGCATCCTGGCTTTCTGCTGGATAGAAATAGAACTGTGCGTCCCATCTTTCTTGAATTGTCCTTGGATCATGAGTTAATGGTTTTGGAAGAGGGAATCAAAATTGCCTAAGCCCCCAGGACTACTGGAGTGATTGCTGGTATGCAAGATGGCAATTCTTCATGGCTCTGAGCTTCTTGGGACAGCAACGGGCTCTCATCGACTTCTTATAAGCACTCCAGAGCAGGTAACATACCCAGTCTCTCATCAGCCCAAAGATAAACAACAGTGCTACTTATGACAAGGCAGCAAGGTCTCTGACCTGGGTTATACTAACAACAAGATTAGATGATCACAGCAATACTATCTGTCTTTACCTGCATAATGCCATAAAACTGTGCAACCTGCCCTTGCTGTACTTAGGCACACGAAACTACTTTCTGAGCAAAGAATTCATTGTAAGACTTGAATATTTCGCTTGGGAAGGGAGGAATCAGACTCAGGCTGCAAACATTGGCAGAAATATTTGTAACAACTGCATCAAAATCTCATTTTTTCTGGTCAGGTCCATTCTTTGTTGTTGTTGTTGTTGTTTGTTTTTAAATCTGTGGGAGAAGACAGTAATACTCATTGGACCAATGCATTATTGATTTCCCCTAGAAACAGCAGTTAGTTAGAGGGCTCACTTTCAGCTGTGAAGCAGCATGTTAGGTTTATCTTGCTGTAATTTTTTTTTCCATTTCATCCTCTTTTACATACTCGAAGTTTCCTATTCACTACTGAAACACCATATGGTGATAATATATGCTAACACAGGCACAGTGACACGGTCCACAAGCCTGCTATTGAGCAAAAGTTGACAACATAAGGCTGAGAAAATTGTAAGTGCTTCCAAGCCACAATATGTACGTCACCTAATTGCATTTTACTGTGATGCAAAGAAGCCTGAGTCGAGGAAGGAACTTCCTTACAATGAAACTGTAACAGCCTGGAGTAATTTACAGTTATTTGAAGAGCTATAGCAAGGATCTATCAATTCATAGCTTTCAGATACAGGCTGGGTGTGGGTTGGGTTTTTCATTTTTAGCCTAGGCAGCTTTAATATACAGAAAGAGACAATGCATCTCAGCACCGCAGTCATCTCTCAAAAGGTTCCAGACAGGAAGGCAAAAGGCAATCAATAAGAGAAAATATAGACACAGCCCCTTAAACCATCCACAGATGCATCTGTCTCTTACTTTAATGGCAACGATTTTGAACTAGGAACATCTTGCAACAATCCTGAGATACGTTCAGTCTATAAACGTATCATGTTTATTTATGCACTGGTAGCAGGGTCTAATGTAGAAACTGCATGGCCAGCTCTCACTTTTCTGTAGGGCTCTAGATTCTTCCAGGCAGCCCTACCCGAAATGAGGCTGGGAACAGATCTGCTTTGCCTTTGCTGTCCAGCAAGGGCTCTAGGGAGGGGTCCTCTCTCCCCGGTAGGGCAGAACCTTGTAAAATCAAACCATGAAAGACAGGATTGAGCCAGCGAATGACAACACTACCCCAGAATGTCACCAATGTGTGTCCAAAGCCCTGTTCTACAATGAGTTGCACTGTCTCTCTGTGCCTCAACTGCGCATTTGCAGAAGAGAGAACCAAACCTCTCCTTCCTCAGGGTATTACAAGGATAAGTGCATAAAAAGCTACAAGCACTCGCACAAACAGGCACCAGTAAGTAACTAAGACACATACTGTAAATGCTAGGGCTTGCTAGCATGTTTGAGCCTTCACCTTTCAAATGTATTTAGAAATTGCAGCTGCAGAAGTTAGTTGTCCTCCTCTTTTAAAGAGTGCAACTCAACAGTAAGTCACACTAGCAGGATCTATGCCTGCCCCTCGATGGTGTCTGGATAGATGTGAGGCAATTCAAAGGCATATCAAGGCAATGCTCTCTGCTGAGAGCGTAATGGAGATATCACAAAGTCATCATTCCCACTTTGGTGGGTGCGGCCTGGGCAAGATGTCCAGCACAGGTCACGGTGGGAGCACAGTCCCAAGTGATGCATTGCCATGCAGGTGTTTCTGAGTTGCTGTGTTGTTCCTTTGGCCCTGAACTATTTCCTTTCCCTAACGGGGAGGGAAACACAGCTGGTTCCTAGCATACACAGAAGAGAAATAGTCAACACAAAAGGAACAGAAACCATAAACAGCAATGCAAAGGAAGCCTAATTTCCTATGGACTTGTGTCTTGCATCTTGAGCAGACTCTGACCCTTCCCGTTTTCCTCCGTTACCTCTCCTGACTGCCCCTCCAGCTTCGCTTCTCTTCTCCCCCTAGTATTAGCTTTGGCATTTATCTGTGTATGTCAGCCAAACAATCCATGTTTCAGGTCATAGAGCCTGGTTAAAGCACAGTTTGGAAGAGCAAAAGTTCAGGTTGCCTGAAAGACATGCTGCAGGCTTGGAGCTAACTGTGCACCTGTGTGGATGGGCCAGCCCATGGGCCACAGTGAGGACAGCCAGCGCCACAATGCAGCTCCCTGAAAGACATGGGTCTGGGTCCCTCCTTCCCAGCCACTGAGTTTTGCATACATATACCCCTCTCTTCAACCCACTTAAAAGCAGCCACTGGATTCAAATGGTATGTGGGGAGGAGCCAACTGCTGGACACCGATGGGTGCTGGGTGGGGAGAATTAGTCAACTACGTTTTCATTTCAAAATGTGCCAGCTGTTCCCCTGGTGAGCAGTGTGCAAGACAGTGGCTGCCACATGCACGGGGACATCGCCAACTTGTGCCACAGGACAAAGTTCAACTTCATACACTTCGAGTTGTATGCAGGTGGGGAAAACGACTTCCCACTTCTAAAGGCTGATGAAATCAGAGAGTGATGATACAGGTCCAGGGGATTGCAACTTTCTAGATCAGAGGGTTTGAATCTTTCAGGGGTGTTTACAAGACAGTGCATCAAGAAGTCTATTGCCTGTAGATCTGCAGCTGACTATCAAACAACACCCTGTCACATAAGAAGAAACATAAGATTTTTTTATTGCCCCTGCCTGGTTCACACCCTACAGGACAGAGGCGGATGCATTTCCCCAAACCTCAGAAGCCTCCAAAGCCTCAGACAGGGAACGTTCCCATGTAATCTCTGCCTCTCCACTTGCATGTGCTACGAGAGGAGGATAAAATCATGATGGGGTGACGGGGTGCCCATGGTCTGGCTTCCATTCCTCTGGTGGCCCATGCACAAACCAAGTCATGTAGTCTCCCAGTGCCTTGGTTCTGCCCTTGCCTGCCCATGAAATGGCAAGCATACTTCCGTATTTCACAGGGCTGCTGTCATGGTGGTAAATCTAATGCCACTGAAGCACTCAGATGCATCCACCCGTGCAAGGATGCAAGCAGAGACTGACTCCCAATGAAACACAGCTCTCTGCCCCAGAGGCGGCTGCTCTTTGCTGGCTGGACACACAGACAACTTGTGAAGCGCGCCAGGTCCCTTTGAGATGAGTGCCAAACCACTGTGAGTGCCAAAAAGCAAGGATGGGGAAATGATGACAAGCTTCCTAAGGTGATGGTATACAGCAGCTTGGTCCCATTGTGGGGAAAGAGATAGAAAACAAAATATAACAATAGGTAGAAGGCCTTGAACAGCTTTAGAGAGTAAGACTCCAACTCTCAACCACTCACAACAAAATAATCACAAATGCAGAAGAAGAAAAAGACCAAATTATGAAGTACTATTTGCTTTTTATCACTGTTCCCAAAGTAAATGTTTATATTTATCCATACACAAATTCAAGATGCATGCACAGATTTTAAAGTCCAATACATGCAACACTAATCGTCATCTAAAGCTGTAGCCAAGCACGTAGGCAGAAAACCCAAATGGATGCAAAAAAGGGAAAGGGGAAGGGGGAAAAGTAAATCTTACTGAGAGTTCTGTGAACTTGATTATATAGCAGAAGAAAGAAACAGCAGGAGCAGTGCTGCTTTATTTTCACTCTGATGATAGTACAAGAAGAAGAAATAACACCCTGCAAAGGTCACTCTTATCCTGTTCATCTGTGACGAGCTGATAATCTGAGATCTCAGAAAACTTTCTTTAAAAATGTTCATGGACGTGCTCTTATCAAAAGGATTAAGGTTTAATACATACCAGCAGATGCAACCAATTCGAGCATCTGCTAATCAGAGCAGTGTCAGTTTGCTGCACATGCCGGCTGGAGCTGATGAGTGCAGGAAGGTTTCCCCTCCTTGTGGAGGGAGGCCAAATCCAAACATACATGAAATCATCTGTTGGTTACGCCTCTCAACTCACACATACACGGCTGAACATCTCTGCCCTGTGCACACTCCTCTGCCCACAGGTATGCTGAGGACAGCGTGACAGACGTGACCTTCTCACACCCAGTATGCCTGCAGCAATGCTCCTCGAAAGCTTCAAACTTGGGACCACCTCAAACACCACCCACACAGGGTGGGAATGTCATTCTGCCTCTGGAGGGGAGCCGCAGGAGGACAGTTTCCTGGACTTTGCTTCTCGAGTGCTGAGAGGAACCCACTGAAATTGCTCCAGACAGGACGCTTCCTCTTCTGCTTTAAGTAATCCACTCGGATTTTCCAAACAGCCCAAAGCCAGAGCACTGCAGCCAGAAGCAGGAACACTGCTCTCAGAGGTGCCCCATCTTTAAGACAGCCTGTGCAATTCCTGATGTCCGTGACTATGGCGAAAGCCCACTGAGAACAGCCCTCGCCAGCAGCTCTGCAGTGAGCCTGCAAGAGCCATCCAGTGCTGCTACAAGCGTTGGAACTCACCAGCTCAGCACCAACTTGGGCACGCCTCTGTGAGACACTGCCATCCCTCTGTGTCCACGTGAGCCATCCAAGTCAGTGAGGAAATGGCGGCCACCCACAGACTTCACGAAAAGCGTTGTCTAGCGCATGTAGCTCTGGAGTAGCTGGATGGTCCTACTAAAAGGTCATCAAACTTCAGGATGAACAGGGGATGCTTCTCAGTTTCAGCGGATGGGCTTATTCCCAACAAGCCTTTCTGTCCCACAACCAAAGAGATTAAAAAGCCCACAAAAATCAAAATGCACAGACCTCAAGTGAACAAATACAGAGAGCCCCTTGCCACTGGGAAGGCACTGCCTGGGTACCATGCCATGCTGCTGGGCTCAGAAGCCTTTTTGGTGCAGCTACGCAGGATGCCCAGAGACTGGATATGCTCAGACCAGGAGAAGGAGGTGCGAGCACCTCTATTTACCCCAGATATCATATCTGAAGACAGCAGAAGCTCAGCCATTGATTTCAGCCTAAATCACATTGAAAAAGACTCGGCGCCATTCTGAACACCTGAAACAGCTGAATCCCACTGAGCCCTGTAATTCAGGAGCCACAAACTCTCTGTGTCACATCAATGCTGCAGGAGGGGGCAATTAATTCTGAACCCACCAAATTAATGTTAATCTGCTTAAAAGAAAGGAAAACTTTCCTGACAACAACTGGGATGCTAGCAAATACTCCACGGACTGCACTTGCAAAATGCTTTTGGTGCATACCAACCTAACACGCTATGCTTGGAACTGGAACAAGGAAATCAGACTCTGAGCCTGGACTAGCAAATTTGCCCGAAATGTTTTGAACACCAACACAGCCCAAACCAAGAGCAATCATAGGGCTTTTTTTCAATGCTGGGGAAATGCATTGCTCTTTGCTGAGTAGGATGCTTTGTTCATGGCTGGAAATACAGCTCTGCGTAAACAAAGATAAAACACCCGAACTCTTAGCTGTGCGTTCCTGGCGCAGCTCTAAGCGAGGCGCTAGAATTAGAAATGCACATGGAAGAGCACTCCTAGGAGTCTTCAGCACTCTACATTTCGTCTTGTTTCATGGTTTGTCATCTTACAGCTGAAACTGTTCAATTCTGCCCCATCACTCTGCAAGAAAATATGTCCAATACCTTTTCACTGCTTTCATGATCCCCACGTGGTTGTCAAAGGAAGTGATGGAGTAACAACCAACACTGTCAAACATTTAAATCCCTTTTAAATCCTAGTCATTAGAAGACATTATCTTCTAGTATGTTTGGAACTTAATGAAAATGTATCACATTTTTAAATTTCATTTTCTTTACTTCTTTATTGTTCTGCAGCTCACATTGAGAATGAGCTTTTTTTCCTTCAAAATATTACTCTCTTAGGCTGACAGTGTTGGATAATGGCAGATGTCTACTACTGGGTGCAATGATACAGAGGCAGGGGCATAGGCATGACTCCTTAGACACCCCGCCTAACTCTGCCTTCATTTTCCCCATCTGTTGGATGAAAATAATTTCTTTCTCTTTTTCATTATTTATACAATCACATCACTTAAAGGCCTTCAACCCAGACCAAGGTTTCATTTTGCTAGATGCCATGCACATGGGTAGTAAGAAGCAAATCACATTGAAGAGGTTGCCAAGCTACAAGGACAGAAGAGACTTTTGAGAGGGAGCAGAGTAGAAATGCTACGTTCGAGGTCATTTAGCACAGTAGTGGTAGCTGAGAATGAAACAGGTCTCCAGAGTGTCACCTCAGTCCCCTCTGGATCAAGCTGCCTCCGAGAACTGTACACAAGTAGATTTGATCTTGACCATCAAAGCATGTTTCTTTGCTATTTAAACACTCCATAAATTTTGGCCACACAGTATCTGCCTTTCAAAAAAGGCTAATTACCATTAGACAAGGTGCATCTTACTACCTGGAACACATCCCACAAAGTTCTGTTTCGCCAAACAGACAATCTGTTGGAAATTTGGGGTAAAAATCAAGAGTTTCAGAAGGTAGGTGTCCAATTCTGGACAAAGCAATCAGCATTCAATACATAATTCACAGCAGGGACAAAAAAAAGCTGAGCTTTCATATGCTGTTATTTCTAGTATTTTATTTTCACAGCCTCTACTGGAAGCTCTCTCTCCAGAGTCAAAGTGTTTTGGTTTTTAAAAAAATGAAAACGTCTATTTTATGGGCTGAAATTTAAGCAAGGATTTAAGCAGAACAAGTAAAAATAGAGGAGCCAGATGACCACAGCATTTTCCAAGCCCCCTAGTCAGGGTTCATCCAATTTAGGAATAGCCCCTGCTCCCATCCATGGAAGTTATGCACCTAAATGCCTTGTCTATACAACCTCCTTTTACTAATGAAAGGCATAGTGGGTTCTCTGCCTCTGAACTTTCCAATGGGTTACTGCAATTTAGAAGGCATGATACGTAAACAAAAAAATACATTGCAGCTACACAAGAGGAGCTCTGTACTTTACTCATCACACTAGCACTTCTAAACTTTACCAAACAGGAGGAAAAAATTAATTACATTTTAAAATTTTTAATTACATAATGCATCTGCAGTTCTTCAAACAATACCTAAGGCAAGCTTATCTACATTAACGTGCCATTGCAGTCATGGTTATTTTGAGATCATGTTGGTCCCCTCCTCCATTTCAATTCACTGCACCAGAGGGCTGGAGCTGGCCATCTCCCAGCCCAGAAGGCTGTCTCCTAGACTCAGAAACCTCTCAAGCTCAGGTGTTGTTTGGTCCTTTCTAAAACTCCAGCTCCAGCTGAAGTCTGAAATATGGTCTCTCCTACACCACCTCACATGACAGAAAGCATCCTCGGACACTGCTGTGTTGCAGTTAAAGACGATGATTTGCTCTTGCAACTTTGTGCTTTTTTTTGATATGTGCAATTTTGAAAGAAAAAAACCCTAACATTTTAATAACTTTTGACCGCTTCTGTGACTCAGTCAGAGAGACTGTCACTTGCAAGTCATGGGCTCAGCCCAGGGCTGAGGTGATGGTGATTGAAAACTGCTTCTCACCCGCATGTTGCTGACGGCCAATACAAAGTAAACTACCAATGCCTAGAAAACCTCTGCTGCTGGGCACTCTCTCAACAACTGCCTCAAGCCAGAGACAAGAACTAACCAGAAACAACACCTGAGAGAATCTTTCACTTTAATGTTCGGCAACATCAGGGTTGACTCAATGGAGTACCAGACTCGCAGAAGGACCTCCTCCCACCAAGCCTGCTGCTCTGGGGAGGAAAGATCTTTTCTGCTCCGTAAAGGATCTATGTTGAGAAAATGCTTTTCAAACTCATCACTTCAGAGGAGAGGACAACACAGCTCTGCAGGACAACAGCACCCTACCACCTGCCTGAGGCATGGGAAGCAGCCAGCAGGACCTGGGCAACTCCTCTACCTTCACTTTCCAGCTGAGCTCCCTTGAATTAGGCAGGACCATTGGGAGGGTGCTGCTGACCACAGGTGTCAAAACTCCCCCTGCCCTCTATTAATAGCAACCATTCTTAGCTCATGGCATCGTCCCTGTCACCTGCCTGGCACACAAAAAATGTTACCAGACTGATGCCCAGGTAAGCAACGCAGGGATGGTAAAGAGACTCATCCACGTCCTCAACAGCATGTCTGCTGTCCAAGGGGAATTGTCTGGGGCTGACATTGACCCACCCATTTGGACAAGTATCATGGACTTTCCAAACCTACTGTGGAGGGTACAAATCCCACTGCTTCAAGGCACCTCCCGGGGCAGTGTGTCTCACTGGAATCCTGAACTCATACCAAGGATCAAAAGAGCTTCCCTCTGTGTGAATTTATGCCAATGGGTAGGGTATGTTAAATAAATTGCTTGTCATTATCCCGCTATCACTCCTACCCCAGTGAGAGAGGACTATTACAGTTTAGTTTATGTTGCTTTAAAACTACTTTGAAGATAAAATAAAAAAGAAACCTAACAAAAAAAATTTCTCCTGTTCCAGAATAGGAGTATACGCAAGGACAAGTTATACCTGTAAAATTATTACAATGCTTTAACTGCATAAGCACAACTGGAAACTTATTCTCTGAAAACAAGTCGTAACTCTATTTTCCTACCTGCAGCCATTATCCTGATAAACTTGGGAAGGTCAGCTAAGGTGTAATCCAATAAATGTGCTGATGTTCTGGGCAAGTACCTCAGAATTTGCAGCCTAATCTGTTATCCTACTATAAGACCATCAAATGACTCACCAGTTTTAATACTTAGTACAGATCAAACAAAGGAAAATATCAAAGCTTTACATTCTAGTTCCACCTTTCAAGGACTTGTTTGAGTACTCTTTAATTACAGCAAATGATACATTCAACTCTGGCATTTTCTTTTTCTAACAGCTATCGTTAGAAGTTGCTGTAGCTGTGCTTTTCATGGGACACCATTATGTTAACCAATAAATCCTGAAAAGTCTGATAAACTTAAAGAAAGTTGGGTTTTGGTCCCAGAGATTAAATTCAGCTCCTTCTGCTCGCTGGATCACACAGTTATTGTAATGGACCAGGGAGCAGCAGCATCTCATTATTCCTGGGTACAGGGGACAAGAGTCTCCACCTGAACTGTGGGCAAAAAGCCACAGGAACGAGCATGTGCACCAAGCAGCACACATCGTCTTGGGGACTGATGAACTTAGGAAGTCAGATGAAGTCCAAAACTTGGTCTATGCCTTCCCATCCTCCAGAAACTCAAATAGACCTACAGAACTTTGCTTTTGACCACTGTGATTTATTTATCTTTTAAGGCTATTGGTACAAAATAAAAGTGAAAAACCAATCTACTCAAAGAATGCCAGATCCCAAAGGAATACGTATCAGGAGACAGTCAGCAGTGCCATCAGAAAACTGCAAATGCTCAGCGAAGTGGTTACAGAAGTTACATGTCTCTGGAGCTGACCTCAGGCATTGCCAAGGAAAACGGTGAGTACAAATCTCTTCCAGTTATCTCTCGCCGTGTTTCAACACTATGCAGCATTTCCCAGTAACAGCGCGCATTCGTATGTGTTTGGCCCACGCAAACAAAATGAACATGGGTTATTCGACACAGTGCCTGAGCGCTACCACTGTTAAAACTTGTCTCTCTTATTGCAACATCAAAAAACCCACTGGGAAAAGGACCTAATTGCATCTGGTTTATGTTGTTGCTCTTTTTGACTGACTGACCTAAATCAGACTATTTTTCAAGGACAAGTCTGTAAATTTATGCAATAACTGTGTACCTGCTGCTAGAATGAAAGAAGAGCTTAACAGGAGGTCCCTGCAGAAGGGACAGAAACTGCACGTGCCACCATGCCAGAGCCTCCGCATGCAGATGGATGCTTCCAGAAATGCATAAATCTGATTTAACTCTGCTTTTGCTAAGTTCACATGCTTAAACAAGAGCAAATCAAAATGAACTCTGATCGCTACTTCCGTTCTGCTCCAAAGGTATGGGTTCTTAACTACTTAAATACAACAACTAAAAGAATCAAGAAAGCCACAAACTAACGGGATGGCCTATATGGATAATGGGTAGGCACTGCATCTGTCCATTTTCCTTTCAGTTCTTCTGACTTTTTGGGGTTTATTTAAGGGCTCACATTGGTAAGGCAAACACAACATATACATACAGCTGCAGTCATGCCTACAGACCCATATACGTATAAGAAATGAGACCAGTCATGAGATTAGGAAGCGAAGATGCTGCACAACTGGGCACAAACACTACTGGGATGATTTTAGAGATCTCAAGAATTGCCCTTTTTTAAGTGCCACTGGGGTGTCACTGCTTCCTCTGATAAACAGATAACATCTTACCAGAACTTAAATAGCTCCACTCAAGCACTACCTAGATGAGTGACAAAAATTAGCTGAGCTGCTGTCACCCCTGCAGCCCTTGTCTAGACACAGCAGAGTAAGTGTGAATTCCAGTCTGCCTTGCTGGGCTACAGCCACCCTGACAGCTGAGCTATGATCCAAGCCACTTCGTCACCACTGATTAGATGACAAAAACAAAAGAAAACAACTTGAGACATGGATATCTGGATCCTTCTGGCAGTGTGACAGACAAAGTTTAACAAAACAGAAAAACAACAACAAAAAAATACAAGCATAAAAGTACTTGTGAACTGAGCAGGTTTTAATTCACAAGCTATTGTTGGTAGAAAGTTGAGGCAAATGAAATGCCATTTTTTGCAAGTATTTTCCAAACAATCTCTGTGGCAATCTAACAATTGGGATCAGAGGCCCTTCGCTCAGAGGTACAGCAGCTTTTCAGCCGGTGCCCCCTTCAGAGCGGCTGTGCCTTTCTCCCCATTGACAGCCACATCTGGATGCTATCAGGAGGAGCTGGCATGCCTGCTTGCACCAAATACCAAGCAGTTAGCAAATTGACTCCAGCAGTCGATGCTGGCCACTTTCCCACTCTCTGTTTACACAATGTGCCACTAACCTGTTGAGTCCGAGGTTTGTAAGGAGAGCTGCTCTCTAGGTCAGCCAGGATACTGGTCAGAGAGTCGATTTCTGCGTCTAAACTGGACCGCCTCTCCTCAAGGGTCTTGCCACCAGGATTCACCTTAAAGAAGAAAGAACAGTTCCAGTTATTCAAACCACCTGGACTGGCACATGGCTTCTTACAGTCCTCATGGAGCTGCTACCATGCCCCAGCAATAACTCTCGGGTTGCAGAGACAAACATGCTGAAATGCTATAGCTCTCTCCCAGAACCAGGAGCAAGCCTCCATCTCACCAGGATTCAGGCTGCTTTGGGGCTTTTCTTCATGCATTTCCCACAATGGTCCCATTGTCTAAAGTTGACTCGGAGGATTATGCAACTCAGCATGCAATCTTTTACCAAGGTGAGGAGACAGGACAATCCCCGCCTCCCACGGACAGAGAAGGTGTATTTTAGCAGGACGCCCGGCTGGGCAGCCAGGCTGGGATAGGCTTGGACACCTCTGTTCTGAGAGCATCTTTTCTGCCACATCCCCATCCCAGAGGAAGCACAATCAGAGCAGAGCTGCAAGCCACAGTGGCCAGCAACCAGCCACCTGCACCTGTTATTATTTTAAATCAATCCGTGGTAGCTGTACCTGTCTGATTCAACACTTCTTCACAATTTCCATCTAAAAAATGAGCTCCTTCAAGGAAGTGCGAAGAAGTTCAGTTGTTCAGTTTCTAGCAGGTTCAAGGTAAAGGGCATAATATGCAATAAGTGGTCACAGAATAACATAAATAAGGTCCTTGTGAAAAGGGCTATTATGCAGGAAAGCCCATGCCCAGAGCAAATACCAACCCACAGCCGGGACCCTTTCTGATTCAATACATCTTGCTTTCTCTCTGCTTTCAAAACAGCCCAGCCCCACATGTACCCAGGCTGGCAGGGACACTCACTTGAAGGGAAGAGACATGAATTTCCACCACCACCACCACCCACCTCCAAAAGTAAAACCCAGGTCTCAGCACCACAGGACAGTATGTGATCCCCAAGCTATTGTTCAAGGGCTGCACTGCAATCCCTGCTAGAATAAGCATTTTAAAAGAGGAGTTATTCACACCCTTTGTTTTTGAAAAGTCAACCTAGTCCAAAACCTCTGGGAAAGAGCTGTGCTGTACAGCCCAACCCAACAGCAGTACCTCCCGGCAGTGCACAAAGGTGGGTACAAGCTAGGAAACATCTCCCTCCTCAATGTTTTCAGTGCTTTGGAAATTGGGCTCTGGCAGGAATGCGAAGTTCAAGAAAACCAGCTAAGGATCCCCATCAGGTGTGAGGTAGGTGCCAGGAGCTTACCCAACTTAGCCAGCCACATTTAGGGCATGCGCAGAAACTGAAGTTCTTGAGTCAAGTGAAATATTACACATTGAAAGTCTTTTCTCAACCTGAGTCATAGTCAATATTTTTCTTCTGTCCTTCCATGTCTGACTTATCTGCAAATTCTCCAGACAGAGTCTCTCCGCATACGTGTGACTACACAGCACGGTGCAAAAGAGCTCACTTGCAGCTTAACTGCTAGGGTAGTAAAAATACTGAAGAATTACCTAACAACTCACCTAATTTCAGCTGTAAAGCCTGTTCAGACCATACCAGCACCTCCCCACAGACAATCCAGCCCTGTCTGCCTTCACTCTCACCGAGTTACTTCAATTTTCCAAGCCAAAAATTTGCCTTTCCCTTTGGCTCACTGTCTGCTCCAGATAGTTTTTATTTAAATTTCATTTCAGGAGCACTCGATCATTACCTGTTTTACAGAACTCCCCAGTCATCAATTCTACACATAAATGGCAAGTTGGTCAAAGAGAGAGACAGACTATGCAAAGCAGGCAGGCTCTGATCTGCCAAGCTTATACGTGCTAAGGCATTCATTAGTTCCTAATGATTATTAAATCTTATTGGATTACAATAAATTTGGCTTGACTAACAAGAAAATGGAAGCTCTAGTGTGCTTTATGCAAGAACACATCATTTAAAAGGCTGAGAGTCAGGTTAGAAGCTATGTACAAACTCAATTCTTCTTGCCTATTTTAATTATAGAACCAAAGTTTTTCCATCCAAACTATTGTTCAGAAAAAGAAATACTTTTCACAGTAATTACCCCAGACCATTACTTCTGGCTAGCTGTAGGCACCTGGATTTTTAGATCTGCAGAAGTCCAATTTCCTTTCTGCTATTAGTGCTCTTCATGGCTCTTGTTTGGTTTTTCTCTATTGTCCAGTTGTTGGCCTGTAACTACACGGCAGCCACAGGCTTCTCAGACACAGAAATTGTGATTGCTCGACTCCAGGGAGTTTTTAAGCTAAGCAGCCAAAAGCCAACCTGGGAAGAGGAAGAGGGGGAGATGCGAAAGGCCCCAATGCTTGAGGTGATAGATCAAGTCAATGGCAGACCCAGGAATGAAGCTGGAGCCCATGCACAGTCTGCTTGGTACCCTGACCCTGGAGAGGAGGGATGGGGGCAGATGAGAAAATCAGCCGATTACAATTCTGCTTCTTAGCATTTCTGGGCCATGTTATTCCCAGGTTCTCATTCCCCAGAACAATTACGCAATAGCTGACTAGCAAATGCTGCAGAACAAGTTGTAAGGTTGTAAAAGTTAAGTGTCCTTAGGAAACCTAGAAAAATAAAATAGAATAGCATGGAAATATCTCTAATGATTCTGGGCTCTGTAAAAGATTTATTTATTTAATTAAAACATAATCAACATAGATTAAGAGCCCAATTCTACAAATGCTGGAGCACAATGCAGTATGACAGTGATGACTAATAATGCTACCGATGTGTATAAGGGCCTACTGGGACAAGGCTGGACTTTAAGTACATTTAAGAAATGGTAACTCTCACAAAGACAAGTTTCTGCTTGCTCCCTCTTCCCCATCTCCACCAATCTTGCATTTTTCTCCCCACAGCACTCCAGATTCAACCGAAGAATTTGCTGCATGTGGAAAGAGGAGAAGGATTTGCAATGCTAACTTTAGCAAGAGAGTGTTAAGTTATTTCTCTTCTCATGGTCTTCATCATGACGTTGCTATAAAAGTTTTATGATATTGCTCTGGAACAAAACCCAAGAGCCAGGTCCCAAGGCACAACGGGTTTGCACAGACACGGCTCTGCACCGAGGAACCCAGACTGGTTAAGCTCACGACCTCGCAGATACAAACACTGGAACCAGAAAGAACTGTTAATTCTATTTCTGTCTGGATTTATGGCATTGTTGCAGACATGTCGCTTGCGCGCCCTCCCTTTCAGCCAGCAAAATATGGAAAAACGGGTTTAAAAAGGATGCTATCTTTGGCCTGGCCAACGTGAGTTCGACAAAAAGCAAACATAAGCCAACCCAGTCCAACAAATTACTCATGCCAGAGACTATCCACTCACGTGAACTTCTGCAACGCCTACACTCCTATCCCCTGGCTCAGTCCCTGCTGCAAGGCAAAGAGAGAAAAACAGCAGAGAGCTTCACTGCTTGGCTTGTTGGTCCACCCCTGAATTCCTGGTGCGCCACTCTGGGCAGCTGTGATGGTAATTCACTCCTGAGCCCCGGCAACCCACTCTGTTCTGATGAAAACCGGCTTTAATTTTGTCCTACCACCCTACACCAGAACGTGCCACAGGTCCCCCCACACCACCCCAAGGGACACATCACAGAACATGCAGTGCAAAGGGCAACGCAGGGCCTCAAAGTTTGCCTCACTGTGCCAAAAAGGCCGTAAGACTATTCACTGAGCTAGAAGCACAATGATTTCCCTTTTCCTACAACCTAGATCACCTGCTCTTATCACATTTTGCAGGTTACAGCAGAGAAAGAAGAATGCTGCTTGTTTGTCCAAGACAGCTCCTTGCAACGGGCTCAAAAAGAAGAGTCTGGCTCCCAGATGTCCTTTATAGCTCCTGCTCTGAATTCCTTTCCCTACCCAGACCCAGATGCCTCTCTTTTTTTCTGTTTTCCCGTCTCTCCATGCCCTGTTTGCTGCCATGCAGTGCTGCAGCTTGGGACAGTAATTAGCCCCTTGGACAACAGACGCAATGTGGCCTGGGCTGCCAGGTTGGGTTCTGAGCCTCTACAAGAAATCACGTTGATGCCCAGTCATGTTGCTGTGTCAGGGAAAGACGAAGGATAGCTTTGCAGTAGCAGCCTGCTGACTTACATGGACACCAGGTTAGAAGTGACTCCAGAGTCCCAAGGTATGTTTTCCTCCAAAACAAGCCAACAACCAAGCTCCCCAACACTTTCAGAGCATCAGGACTTTGCTCACCACAGTGCAATTTTCCAGCATCAAGATCCACCTTCTCCCCATCCACCTTTGCCTTGCTCAAGTCTTCTCTAATGTAGGTGGAGGTGAGTGTGTTTCATGGGCATTGCGGCCCGCTCATCCTCTGAGCTCTGCCCAGGAACACAAGCTGTCATTATTGGGAAATGCAATGCCGTTATGTATGTACAGACACGTCCAAGAGAGCAGAGCTGCAGCTAGACACACAATCTTTCTTGTAGCATCAGCTCGCTCTGCATGCCATGCTACCATAAGTCACTGATAACCTCATAACTCACAAGTAGAAGAAAACCATGGATATTAAGAAAGGTCATAGCTAATGACTCAAAACAAACGGGCTGGGGGCCCCATGTGCCCTCTGCTCCTGGTACATTGATTTTCCTGGGAGCCTGAGGTGCCGGGGGAGCTCTCTTTGGGCTGCAACAGATCAATTCTGTTTGCATTTACACATCCAAGAATGGTGAAAAGCAGGGAACAGAAAAGCCCTTGGCAGCAAAGGCAGTCATGGAAAGGAAGAACTAAAGCAACAAGGAAGGTGAGGAAGAGGGGAATTTAGGCAAATCGGGGTAGATAGTAAAAAAAGACTTTTACCCTGAAAGACTTTACTGCCTTTTCCTCCATGAAATGCAGCTGAGGCACAGATGAGGCAGCAGAGCCGATAAATTCAGCAACTGCTGCCTGCCTCCACCAGGCTGCACCCACAGCAGCCACCTGCCACACTCTGCAGGCTGTCGAAATCCTTGGGTAGAAACCGAGGTGGTAGGAAAAGCAAATGAAACAGCTATCCAAACATGGAGTTAGCGTCTCTTTCTACTCCATGGCCTTGGGCACTGGGCTTAGACAGAAGTGAAGACAGAGAAAGAAGGATGGGGCTCTTATTTCCTATTTCAGCTGGGGGCAGACAGGGGAGAGGAGGGAAAGATGATTGACTTTGATGGCAACTGCTATACATACAAGAAGAGACTTTGAAAAATTTTAATCAGGAATAAGGAAAAAAGTGATTCAGTCTGGGGTTTATGTTTAATTCCCCCCCCCCCTTTGCACTTTCTCCAACAACACCACTGCAAGAGGCAAGATCCTTTTGAGACACGCACCCTTGCTACCCCACCTCTCTCACTGTAGAATTTCCCAGTTTTCTTTCCAGGATCGCAAAAGCCACCCAAAGTTCAAAACGACACTTCAGTGGCAAAGAGATGCACACTCAAGGGCATATATCAAGAAAATGAGGCACCTTGAAGATGAGCTGCTGTGTCTATTCTCCCAAGTCTGAAGACAAGTGCAAATACTTTGTTTCAAATTCCCCAATGTAAATTGAAACAGTCACGAGAGGCGGCCCCACCAAGCACACATGGGGAGTCATGAGCTGACTGCAGCATTTGGGGTCGGGGGGTCTAAGATGCTCGATTGATGCCTAATCACCATTCCAGGCACCAGGAGGGGCTGGAAAAGTAGCCGTGCCCTTTAAAAACAGAAAGATTGAGTCTTTTGAAACAAATCTGAAATGATGGAAGATTTCAGCAGATGTGACCGCAGTGATTTCACCAGACGTGATTGTATCAAGGATCTAATAGAAAAGAACTTCCCTGCTGTTCCATCAGGCTGAAGCCAGGCCTGAAATATCCTTTTTAGTCTTTTGATGACATCAAGGATAAAAGCCAAAGGGAAGTTAGGTTTTGATTTATTTTTTCCCCTGCCTGGTTTTTTTTCAGGCATGGAATAGTTTTACCTGGTTTGTGCTGCTGGATATTAGCTGGACCAAAGGAAAACAAAAGTTTCAAGGGGGCTCTTCAAAGGTGCCATTCGGTGTCTCTTGGATGCTGCTGTCATTTAACTGAGCAACATTTCTACAACTCTGTCTACATTTGAATATCTCCTCATGAAGAAGCAGGTGGGCCTACCTGGAATGGGCGTTAAATGGGGTGGGGAGCGATCATCCACTAAACACCAGCCTACCTTACTGGCCCCAAAGGGCCAAAGAATGTGCCAAATATCTTCTCTTGGCAAAGTTCACACCAGCAGCTGTGCCGCAGGAAACTGCAGAAGGCACAGCAGGGTAAAGGGAGCTGTGCTCCTTAAGACCAAGCTCAGCTCAGTCCCAGACCTACAGCATGGGTCCAGGGTAGCCACAGTCCCACATTCAGTTTCTCCGCCCATGTAAAATGTAAATAGCGCTCTGTATCCTGGGGATTAACCGATCTTATCTCTGAAGCAGCAAGGTGTTGCAAAGAACTGCGCAAGGCTTACAGCTGGGGCAAATGACCAAGCAGATGAAGAAAAGTTATTTGCTAAGCATTGCTAGGGGAAATCTTGCAAAACCTTAACAACCGATTTATAAACTCACTGTGGTGTAGGAGGCTTATAAAAAGGACAAATAACAAAATTTGAAAAAAATACCACCAAAAACATCAAAACCCAATCCAAAACAGAGAAAGCAGACACCAGAGGAAGAAAGCATGAAACTAGAAGGCATCAGTCTCAAAACAAATAAAAGGAGGTAGGTGTTTCATCACGCAACATACTGCTAAGCTGCAGAGCTACTTCAGCTGCAAAATGCTGTGGTTACTGTGAGTTTAGATGGACTTCAAAAGCAGCTGGAGAAACATGTGGAAGAAAAGTCACTGAAGAGACTTTTAAAATAAGTTTAAAAATCCTCTGTGCTTCCTTCTTAACATTTTTCTCTGGACACTCACTACTGACCATTGCTGATCTGATTTGGCTCTCTACAGACATTCACATGAAGCCTCCACTTGTGCTTTATATCCACCAGCTGACACCAGTCAAGAGTCACTTCTGCTGGTGGGTACATGTCAGTTTCTGCAGGATAGTAACTGACAATCACCTTCGTGCCAGGGCTTGGACCAACACCTGGAAACCCACTTCTTCCCTCCTTGTAGCCAAGACAATAGAAACCACAACAGCCGTTTGCACACAGCCTCCTGGGACACATATATGAAAGACAGCAAAGACTCTGTTGCAGTTATGAATCTGTATGACAATAAAGATTCATATTTCCCCAGAGGTCAGTGTGACTGACACTGCTCACATACAACAGTTAGGAAACATCCCTGTCCCAAGGAGCTTATTGTCAACTGGATACCAGCCCCAGGAAGGGAAAGCAGGTAGAGCGGTGGGAGCGAGGTGCTGCAATTCAGAGACACAACCAAGCTCCTTCTGGCCACCAGATGAAGACACTAATCCACTGGGCCAACACAGCTCCTTAAGGGACATTTCGTTCTCTGTATTTCCTGTCCCAGCCCTGACAAAACATGCCAGGAAACAACAAACAACCATCCAAGCCATCCAAGCTCCAGCTGCAACTTCACTGCAGGATGGTCCTGATTTCACATGATCAGAGGGCTGCATCCAAGCCGCCGGCATGCCGAGCGCTGGCTCATGGGCCAGTGGCCCTTCCTCCACCACTGTTTAATAGGCCATTGCCATCTACACATCCTGAGAGGGGCCCCAGCCCCGAAACCAGCACCTTGGCCCCACTCAGGGGCAGGATGCCACCGGTGCGGACGGGCAGCAGTAATGCCAGGGCAGAGCCCAGGACTATGCTCCCTTCCAAACAGTTCCTGCCCCTAACACTGGAGAGAAGCTTTTGCCACAAATACCCATGGTTTGTCCAGACTTGTCAAAACCACAGAAGAGGATTTGGCCCTGATTATTGGATGAGTGAGAAGAAACAAAAAGGGATGAAGCTGCATCATAGAGGTTTAGCCGACAGGCTCAATGGCCTGGGGCATGCTCTGCTGAAGCACTGGGTCCAAGGCCAGCAGCCAATGATGCCGGTGGCTGTGATGGGACACGGACAATAGCCCATGAAGAGATGTGCAACACTCCCTGTCTCGTTGCCACACTTGAGGACAACAGAAGGCATTTATGTGACAGGAATAAAGAGGATACAGCAACTAGATCAAAGCACTCAAAAAGATCTGCCTTGCAGGCTAGGTGTGCACTTGTAGGTGCCCCAAAGCTGGAGATGCCAACACAGAGGTCCTGTGCTGTCTGGTCCCCTCAGCCCCCATCTGCTCTGCCCTAGGACAGTGTTAGCCAGCCCCCTGCTCCCCACATCTCAGACTGACACCTCTACTTCAGGCAGTTAAACCTGCACCCGGCTTTTTCAGGTTTCTGACTGCTGCAATTTGCTCTTGGAAGGAAGTTCTGGAGATTTCAAGGTTGGCTAAATGGGGTTTTCAAAACTGCTGTGCTACTGGAAAACAGCAAAATAGCAAGTGTCATTCAGTCAACCAGAGGATCTTCATACTATGGGCCAGCTAGTACATGGTGATCCTCAAGCACATGAAAGCAGTAGAATGGATTTGATAAGGAACAGTCAAGGGATGAAGAGAGAGTCCCATGAGCCAACATCTGCCAGAGCAGCAGACCCGATGGTCCTGATAGTTTATTTAACATGCCTGATCAAAAGCTTTGGGAGTCTTGTCTGTGTTAAGTGTTACCAGATGCAAAATCAGCAGCAAGATGAGAAGTGTATTTATAAACTGAGGCGGCACATAAAGTTATCTGAAAACTGAATGGGGAAGATGGAGAGAGAAGGGGAAGAATAAAACCAGTTTATTTTTCCATTAAGGCAATTTAATATTCTCCGGGTGGAGTTACAATCACTCGTCCTTGGGAATGAAATTGAATTAGTGAAACGTTCCTGTTCATCCATAGAATATACAATATAAAGTGGAATATGTAATTTTTTTCTTTATGCCTTCTGCAGGACAGCACTACCTTTCTGTTCATGGGGCAAGAATAGCTGGCCATGAAATCCTTTTGACCCAGCATGACTTTCACTGACTGAACTAACTTTACAGCAGCAGGGAATATATCCTTTTCCTTTTAATTAATGCAATTACATTAGGACTCGTTATTGATAATTATGGTGGCTGTTAAAAGTTTCCCCTTTCTTTGCCCACTCCCCTGCCAACTTAAAATCTGCTCCAATATCGTCACAAATTAATGTTTAATTAGCCATCAAGCAGAGCTGATGTTCCCCACAGAGTATTGCTGCTTGCAGGAAAACTGAGAGCTAAGAGGAGATATCAGCTATTTCACAACCTGCGTCCAAGGGAAACCAAAACTGAAGAGTAACCAAATACCCCAATACAGTTGCAAAGTTTAATCAATGTAAAAAACAAGTAGCTCATTAAGTGTCCACTGCAATAAAGGAAGACCTTCCCACTGACTTGTACAACATGAACATTACATTTATAAAAGAACTCATGGCAATGTCCTAGAGCAAAGACTCCCTTCACCTCCACGTCCTGGCCAAGTCATGATCTTCCTCTTTCCTTTTCTGGCTTAAGAGAAGAGGGAAGAGGAGGATGCCTCCAGTGGCACAGGACATGTCCGACAAGCCATGAATTACACACACCCAGCACAGGGTAAACTGTCACACCCAGCTCCCTGACTCTTCCCCCCCGCCAACCACCAGATCCTGCCTGGTGTCACACCATCCCGGAGCAGGGAAAGCACAGAGCTGACAGCGACTTTACTCCTTTCAACACTTCTGGTGAGTCTGGCACTGAAATACTATGTCCAGTTTGGAAGACAGTGTTTTAAAAACTTGAGAGATACACCCCAGAAAAGCAGAAACAGCTGACAACAAGATACGTAGAGAGTTCACGTGGTTTTGCTTATGAAGTAGACTGAGTAGCTCAACAGCAATATCTAAACAACTTCACAGAATGAAAATGCCAGATACCACAAGACTGTCCAATCTAGCAAAATAAAAAAACCACGCAGCAGCTGGGAAGCTGAAGCCAGGGAAATTCTATTTAAAAATAAGAGGGATATTCACTTATGTGTAATACTGCAGGTACCTAAATGCTAGAACAAACTTCAAGATTTCTCCATCTCTTCATGTCTGTGGATCGAGGCTGGATGCCTTTGGTCTCCCTGGGTGACTGGGTGGAAGCTTTATGATCTGTGATATGCAGAAGGGCACAGCTGACAATTTAATGGCTCTGCCTGGTCCCCACATTGACAGAGGTGAGAAAGCAACAGCACTGCTGTGTTCATAAAGATCTATTGAAATCACTTTGTGTTTGTACCACTTTAACTGGAAATTAAAATTACATGAACAAACTCTATCCCACACAAGACTGTATATTGTGACAGTTAAATGAAGAGCTTTTTAAAAGGGACACGTCTCAGGCAATTTTAATCAAAAAAGATAGGTTTTGTTAAAGCTACCAATTTCAAAAAATTAAGGTTGACTAAAACTGTTTTTAAAAACTCCTTTTGGAATTTAATCACATGTTGGAAACCCATATGCAGCTGCTTGTGTCACCTGCAGAAAGGCTGTATAAAACATAAGCATACGCTTAATTTTACACATGTGCTTAAGTTCTATCAACTCTAATGAAGTTTAAGCACACAGTCAAGCTTCTCTGAATTTGAGAAAGCATTCCTGAACATGGGCTGTGAAGCTATTAGGAAATCACCACCGAAAAAAAAAAAAGTAAAATTAAAATTGGCCAGTCAATTTTCACAGCCTGAATGAGCTCCAAGTCCAGAAGTTAAACATATAACATACTTCTGAATTTGTTTGCTTGTTTTGCTGTAATAGGAAGGGGTGCGCGCCAAAACGTTTGCAAGGATTCAAGAATCTCCCAGTGAGCCTGGAAAAATGTCAGCAAAATGGATGTATAAAAACTACATGAAAGTCAATGGCTTGGCTTTGGTTTCTGCAGAAATGAGTCATGTTAAAAATCTACTATATGTCTCTCAAAGCTGAGAAGAAGAAAATCTGGATTCTGCCTCAGTCCACACGTTTCTGGGGCGGTGATGGCTGCAGTCCACGGGGCGGGCAAGCCTCAGCTGGACAGACCCCGCAGTTCTGATTCACAGAGGAAGGTCCTTGCCTTCAAGAAGTTTGCAATCTAATTTTCCAAACCATTAGGCCCACTTTTACCTTCCCTTCAAGGCTGCCAGATGTGTGTCTGGTATTTGATTTGGCTGGATGACCGTGGATTTTCTTTCTTTTTTAACAACCACCTCCTTGTTTGGACACCTTATCTTCTACACATTTCCTAAGTGAGAACTTCAGCTGAAGAAAAAGGACCGAATTACACAGAAAGCTGAACAACGAACAACTTGCCCTGCCCAGAGACTGCTGCAAAACCCTGCAGAGAGAATCCCCAGTGTGCAGATCCCTCCCGGGTAAGCTCCAAGGTTTATTCTGTACTGTCTGTATGCAGATAAATGAAAGTTGTTGGTTTTCAATAATAATTCATGCATCAGAAAATATGGTGCCCCCAGTACACATTAGACCTCAGGAAAATATATTTTAACTGTATTTCTGCTTGGGGCCAGCACAGCCACAGAAGTCAAATGGGATTTACTTCTGTACAGAAAGTATATTCCCTACCTAAATGTCTTTAAGAGACTTGCCCAACCTTAGCACCAACCAAATGCCACTCCCAGAGGGCAGCCCTACCACCACCTGTAGGAAACACTGATGCCCAAACGTCTGCACAGACCTTGGTGGTGGCATCTTTTGAGAACACACAGAGCTATACTGCAGGGCAGAACCAGGGGAATTTGCAGAGCCAGAGACAGGGAGGAAGGGGAGAGCGACTCAGGAGTGGAGTAACAGAGCTGAAGAGGAAGGCTAGACCCGGAACGTGACAAGACATGAGCCTGTTTCCATGGCAAAGGAGAGACATGGAAATCAGGAGATGGAGAGGGAAGGAGCTGTCACCCAGGACTGTTGAATGAGAGGAGTTCGTACAGCAACTCTGGTAGAGCTGTCACTTGCTGGCTTCAGCAGCACTTGGAGTTGCTGCAGCTTTCCCCAACATTTCTATTTTACCTCACACCACTAAAACCAAAACCCTAAAAACATTATATGTTGTTTTTCAGATGCTCTTCCTTACCTGTTCTTTGTGCATTAAAGCTAATCAATGTCCTGCATTTTCATCAACAAATCAAAACTGAAAAATACAATTGTGGGGAATGGCCCTGCGAGGATGGAATTTAATGGAGGCAGACACTTAAAATCATGCCTGCCCTTCTGTCATGGAACAAATTCCTCCAGCTCTGGCTACCACAACATTTCTGGTGGTATTTCTACCACCTTTCAGCTTGTTCAGTCACTGTGCCACAGGCTCTTCACAGAGGCAACATTTTCTGACAGGAAAACCACCCATCATGGCAACCAAAGCTGTTTTTCACTAGTGATGGAAACTAGAAAACAGAAACAGGAACCTGCATTTGGGCCACTTCCATTCTTGAAAATTAGTTGCTCTCACAACTTCTCCATATCCACATCTCATTACTGCCAGGCGAATTTGCACCAAAAATGGGATGAAGTTTGTCGTACTCTTTGAACTACTCCAGGGCTATAAAACTGAATTTAGACAGAAAACTGGATTCTCCAATCAGTACAGCTGTAGTTTCTTTCATCTTGTTTGACCAAAGCTCATTGCTTTACCTCACAGCATCATAATGCTTAAAGCACCAAAACCAAGGTGGGAACCTGAGTCCATCTGCTTTCATAGAATCATAGACTCGTTAAGGTTGGAAGAGACCCTTAAGATCATCGAGTCCCATTGTCACATTCCAGCCTACCACCATGCCCAAGCTGCATGGAAAGACTTTGACTTTGTAAACCACATCTTCCAATTCCAGCCAGCTTTATAGAAAAGGTGTAATAATTTACCTGCCGCAATTTTTAGAATTCCTTCTTGCTACTGACACACTGTTTGTCTTAGTCTCTCCACTGCATTACGGTTCCTTAATGCAACACAGGTTACCCAGGATTTGACACAGGAGCAATCAATCTTGCAAGAAATCTTTCCTAGGACCTGCTAATCCAACAGAAGATTTGAATAATGCTCAGAAATGAGACGAATGGAAATTTCTTGAATTCTGATCATGTTATCTCACTCTCTTCCATCACTCAGCTTGTCCACTTTGATGGGAGAATTCCCACATCTTCCTTATCTTTTTATTGTCCCTCTGCTTAAATAATTCTACCTTGGATACAACGATGTTTCTGCTTCCTTTTTGCCTGTCACGGACCAGTAGTAGCTCTGACAGGATAAAATTGCCTGCCTTTTCTGCATGCTTTCCATGCCTCCCTTATTACTTTCCACATTCATGTCTCTATTATCCACAGGTGGATAATCCAGGTTACAGATTAACCTCTCTGCAGGTGCCAGCACTGAACCCGACTCCAGCGCCAGCAGTGTGACAGTGTCCCACAAAGAGACATACCCACAAGAGCCAGGAGGTGCCCACCAAGGCTTATAACCTTGGGCACAGCACCGGGGGACCATAGCCACACTGGCTGGACCCGAGCTGGTACATGTGCATAACACTGCCCTGTGTCTTAGCCTGGGATGGTTCTAGTTTGATGATCTCTGAACATCACAGTCAGCAACGTCTCTGACCTTTCTGCTACCTGTCAGATCTTCTTAGATCCCATATCCTTATTTACATATCTGTATTAGGTGTTTTTTTAATTCTGCTCCCTCACCTCATCACCCACTGTATGGCAGATTATCCAAAGCTGCTGTGTTCCATCTCTGAAAGCATCTCCCAGCCTCAGTCACAACCCTCCTCCCAAAGAAGGCACGAGTGTGCACCAGTGCAGGTCCTGGCACATCCTGTGTGCTGTGTTACTATATTAAACAATAATATAACAAATACATTAAATAACAGTAATAAGCATGATGAAAATAATGAGCACGGTTAACTGTTTGGATCCTTGCTTCCTTTGTAGTCCTTGCCGAGAGGTTTAGCTATTAAAGGCTGTATTGCATTATAACATTGCCAAGATATTAATAGCCAGGCAGAGAGATGAATGGCAGGCTTACGCTGTACAATTAAAACTTTTCCAGTTTACCCTTTCAGTAAAATTTGTGGTTTATAATAAGCATCTTTGTCTATTCTGAAGAGAGTAAGGATTGGAAAGTTACATAGATGGGAACAGAGGTTCATTAAAGATTTAAAATAGAATGTGGTTTGGCATTATAAAACAAACATGCGTATAATGGGCTGCATCAAGAGCTGCCTGAAAGAAATGCTCAGTACTCTTTTTCTCTTGTGATCTTGGATCTACTGGTCATGCAACCCACAGAAAGGGATAAAAAAGCAGCAGGGATAAAATGTGCGTGCTTGTTCCCCAATAACGTGGTGGTCTGCTCTATACCTCCACTTATGCATTTCTCATACATATATAGATTGTACATGTGTACATATATATACGCCTATGAGAAAAACATGCATTTTATCTATCATGCATCCAGATATTAATCAACATACACAGTTTTTTCTCACCTTAGTGCCTAGAAACCCCTATCATAGAGCAAAAACATATTGACCTGTAGAGAGCCAGTGAGCATTTAAACATGCAGAGAGCATACATGTTATTTGTTCAAGTCTGATTCAGAACACAGTACATTCCTGTTTTTCAAACACATGAGGAAGGCAGAAGAAGGGAGACAGATCAAAAGCATTCCTGCAAAGCCAACGTTTGAGTAAGAGGGTTAACATTACCAGGTAATTTATTTATACTGTTGGACACGGCTTCAATTTAGATAAAAGGCAGTTGCTTATCACATGGATTTTAATACGTCAGGTTAGGAGTCCCAGAAATCTGCAAAAGCTGGATGTGGAATGGCAAGCAATATACACAGGCTATGGCTTCATTTACAGAGTCACGGGGAGCTAACCCTCCTTGCCCAGAGCCAGGCAGCCCCACTGGCAGCAAGAGCTGCGCCGTGTTACCCATGTTCCTCGCCAGCGAGCACTTACGCCCAGGCCAATAATTTTGATGATTAACAAAATCTAGCACTAGAGGGAGGCTGAACACACGTTCTGCTCTCTTTGGCCTTTTTGGCTTCTCCAAATGTTGAAAGACAGGCAATTTAAAGCAAGCCCAACAACCAGGCAGAGCCCAGCTGCCACACCACAGAGCAGATGTGCTATTTAAAGCAGCACCCCCTGTAGGCAAAAATCACGCTCTTCCCTCCTCAACTATTTGTCAACATGTGCACCCAAAA
Organism: Phalacrocorax carbo; assembly: GCF_963921805.1. NCBI lineage: Eukaryota > Metazoa > Chordata > Aves > Suliformes > Phalacrocoracidae > Phalacrocorax > Phalacrocorax carbo. Next base: position 38,186,259 of record NC_087519.1, on the reverse strand, counting down.
TAAAAAAAAAAAAAGAAAGAAAGAAAAAAAAAAAGAAAAAAAAGACTCCGTTCTGGCTCTTTCCTTAGCCAGTGAGTCACAGCCCACGAAAGGCACCACTGCTACCACTCGCGAGGAGGGAATCAGACAGCAAAATGCCTGGCAACCTCCTCTGTAACAAGGATGAGGCTCTTGCCACTCACATCTATCAACACGTTCCCACCTTCTCTCAGGCGCTCGTGCCCGGGAGGAGCGAGACAGGTCTCTGAACAGCCATGTAGAGGAAGGCACATATGCCTTCAGACCACGTTTTGGCATTTCTCTTCCCAAAATTCTTTGGCAATAGGAATTTGGCCCATCGGCTGATTTCCTGCATATTGAAACAGAATGATACAACCTGCTCCGTGAGCCCAGTAGGTCTAAATATGAGCATACCTCCTGCCCACGTACAGTGCAGCACTGCAGCCCCTCCAGCCCCTCCATGCATAGGTGGTTATAATAAGAACTGATGTATTAAGATATTTTGTCATAGAACCATAGAATAGTTTGGGTTGGAAGGGACCTTAAAGATCTACTTCCAACCCCAATGCCATGCGCAGGCACACCTTCCACTAGACCAGATTACTCAAAGCCCCATCCAACCTGGCCCTGAACACTTCCAGGGCTGGGGCATCCACAACAACTCTGGGCAACCTGTTCCAGTGTCTCACCACCCTCTCAGTAAAGAATTTCTTCCTAATACCTAATCTAAATCTACCCTTCATGCAACTGTTCAAAGTCTGATTGTTTCCTCACTCTAAACCCCATTCTAAATCACTTCTGCAAATCCTTTTGGGTATATCCCACGCCACTCTCCATCATTTACCAGCAGTCCTCATTAATAGGGGAGGTCCCAGATGACTAGGGGCTTGCCGATGTGACACTCATCTGCAAGAAGGACTAGAAGGAGGATCCGGGCAGCTACAGGCCCATCAGCCTGACCTCGGAACCGGGGAATATTATGGAGCGGTTCACCCTGAGTGCACTCACCAGGCATGTGCAGGACAACCAGGGGATCAGACCCCACCAGCATGGCTTCATGAAAGGCAGGTCCTGCCTGACCAACCTGATCTCCTTCTATGAGCAGGTGACCCGCTTAGTGGATGAGGGAAAGGCTGTGGATGTTGTCTACCTGGACTTTAGCAAAGCCTTTGATACTGTCTCCCACAGTATCCTCCTAGAGAAGCTGGCGGCTCGTGGCTTGGACGGGTGTACTCTTCACTGGGTAAAAAACTGGCTGGATGGCCGAGCCCAGAGAGTTGGCCAGGTGGCGGCCAGTCACAAGCGGTGTTCCCCAGGGCTCAGTTTTGGGGCCAGTCTTGCTTAATATCTTTATCAATGATCTGGATGAGGGGATTGAGGGCACCCTCAGTAAGTTTGCAGACGACACCAACTTGGGCAGGAGTGTCAATCTGCTTGAGGGTAAGAAGGCTCTGCAGAGGGGTCTGGACAGGCTGGATCGATGGGCCGAGGCCAGTTGTATGAGGTTTATCAAGGCCAAGTGCTGGGTCCTGCACTTCGGTCACAACCACCCCATGCAATGCTACAAGCTTGGGGAAGAGTGGCTGGAAAGCTGCCTGGTGAAGAAGGACCTGGGGGGCGCTGGTTGACAGCCGGCTGAACGTGAGCCAGCAGCGTGCCCAGGAGGCCAAGAAGGCCAACAGCATCCTGGCTTGTATCAGGAATAGTGTGGCCAGCAGGAGCAGGGCGGTGATGGTGCCCCTGTACTTGTCACAGCACCTCGAGTACTGTGTTCAGTTTCGGGCCTGTCACTATAAGAAGGACACTGAGGTGCTGGAGCATGTCCAGAGAAGGGCAAGGAAGGTGGTGAAGGGTCTGGAGAGCAAGTCTTACACGGAGAGGTTGAGGGAGCTGGGGTCATTTAGCCTGGAGAAGAGGAGGCTGAGAGGAGACCTTACAGCTCTCTACAACTGCCTGAAAGGACATTGTAGTGAGATGGGTGTTGGTCTCTTCTCCCAGGTCACTAGTGATAGAATGAGAGGAAACAGCTTCAAGATGCATCAGGGGAGGTTTAGACTGGGTGTTAGGAAAAATTTCTTTACTGAAAGAGTGGTCAGGCATTGGAACAGGCTGCCCAGAGAGGTGGGGGAGTCACCATCCCTGGAGGTGTTTAAAAGACATGTAGACGTGGCACTTCAGGGCATGGTTTAGGAGACACGGTAGTATTGGGTTGACGGTTGGACTTCATGATCCTAGAGGTCTTTTCCAACCTTAATGATTCTATGATTCTGGTCTCAGCCACTGGTGGTATTTACTCATTAATTCACAGTTTTTGCAGTAATGAGGCAGTGCAATGTAGTAGACAGAAGTGCTCTGGGATGCAGATGATGTGGTTCTTATTTTTAGCCTGCTGCTGGCCAGCCTGGTGACCTAGGCAAGGCACTTTCCCAGCTTCAGCTTCCTTATCAAGGAGAGACTGGTATTTCTTTTGTAAAGTGTTTTGTGGCTGGTCAATAAAAACCACGCTGATAGCAGCTAGGGGTTGTTGGGAAAGAGGTGATCTCCCAGCTGAATATGATCCTCTCCTTTCCATGTTGTGGTAATATCTATAGGGTCCTAAATGAAAATCAGGCCCACACTGCAGGCACAGCATCTGTGGGTAATTAGCAGCAATTCGTAAATGCATATTTTTCCAAGGTGGCCCTTGGCAGGTCCACAGCTGAGGATCGCATCTGCTCTGAGCCACCCAGGTCCTGTCCTGACACAAAATGCTGGGTTCTGAACCTCTCATTAAAGGAGAACTGGTGGTTTCAAAGCCAGTGGAGATCTGAAGCCCTCACAATACTGCTTATGAGGAGGCACCCATAGCACACACTGCTCCAGAGCCAGACTTCCCAGGGATAGGACACGGGGTAGGGACCAGCTTTTCACACTGCTGTGCACAGTCCTCATCACTCAGCAACCCTGTCCGGTGAGGAAGGAAGAAATTGCCAGCACCATGAGACACTGTCATTCTCTGTGAAAAAACAGTGCACTGGAGAGGTTGCTTATAAGAGTTTTTCACTTTTGCTTTCCCTGGCCTGGGCAGAATGCCTGTTTTGAAACTAGAAGGAAGAAAAAAAACAAAAACAAAAACCAAAACCAAAAAAAACCAACCAACCAACCCAAACCTGCCTCCCTCCCTCCCAGATCTATCTATTTCCCTTTAACAAACAGTGACTTCATTTTTCTTCCCATCCAGGATTTTTTTTTTCCTCTTTTAAACTGAGCCCAAGCCAACGTGGCAAAAGGCTCTTTGCTCATGTCCTTATTTGTCAAACACGCCATCGCCGCGCCCTCTCTACCATTCTGGGAACAAGCCCTCGCCTTCGCTGGCTAACTTCAGCTGAAGGGGAACTTCCCAACACAACTCTCCCCCAATCCCAGTGCACTCTTTTTAAAAATAAATATTTCCTTTTTTTTTTTTCTTTTTAAAGCATTACAGTTAATAAGAAAAGAGTTGAAACTTCCTTCTCCTTTCCTCCCCAGCTCTACTGTCAATCCAAACATGATGGATCTAGAGGGGAAAATAGAAATTACAAGAAAATGCCACATCTACAGTAAAGGTATTTCACGACCCAGTCCTCCTGATTTCCATCAGAGCATAAGAACCTCAAGGGAGGTCAGATACTAAAGTACCTTTTTGGATCTGATCCTAAGTGGCCAGTTCCACTGTCCAAACAGAGATCCAGAGATAAACAGGCCTGTGAAAACCAGGCATTATTATTTTAACTGCTGCTCTTAAGCTACAACTTAAACTGTAATACTCTGTGCAGTTTTTAGCCATCTGCTAACAGTAATGCACAAAATTATAAAAAAACTAAACATATATATTCTGCTGCTCTCATCAACTTAACACCTAGTATAAAAAGCTTTAACTAGAGCCACAACACACACATTTCATAAGCTGTCATCAGCACTCTGCCATCCAGAGAGACATTTCCATTGTAAAGAGGCTGATTTGCTGGAGCAGATAAATTTCAAACTCTGGAGTAAATCTGGAAGGCTGGCATCGGGTCCATGGGGACCAAATTGCCCCAGGCAGCAGCCTCAGATCTGGTCCGCACTGAAGAATGGGGTCATCTGCTCCAGCACTTACATTTAGCAATGGGGAAACTGAGGCATGGAAATGAAGTAGCCTGGCATCAGAGAGCAGAATCAGGCTTGGCTTTAGTTTGTTGGAGCCCAATCCAACACCTGCTCACGAGATCCCTGCCTGCAGGCAACCATGTCCTGAGAGCTGAGAAAGGATTCAAAGCAGAAGGAACACAGCCACCATTCGTTCTGCTCTTTCAGCATGGGAACCTCCACCTGGAGTCATGAAAATGTCTGTATTCAATGCACAGTCTGGGGGAGGGGACAGGCATTGATGTGCAGGCATCGAGCTGCTTTCTCCATTGCCATCTGCCCTTTTTCCTCATCTCTCAGGCCTAATATCTTGCTTCAGCACCACTTTTGCTGCTCCCGCAAGGTAAGGAGCTGATCTTGCAACATGAGACCCCACCGGCTCCTGACTTCACCCTGGCTTTTATCTGCTCCTGATCTCCTTCAGAGGATGGAAGGAGAAAGAAAGGTGAAAAGGGTAACAAGAGCACAGATTAAGGGCAGGGACCCATGTTTGCTGCATACAGTACAGCTGGGGGTGGTGACAGGCAGGAGTGCTGGGGTATGACTGGCAGGCTCACTTTCCTCCAAACAGGATGCCACACAAAGGAATCTCACTCTAACCAAGCTCCTGCCAAAACCCAATGCTGTGAGTATGGCTCCAGCCCCAGCTTCCCAAAGCCAGAGATAAAGGGATTGAAAAATAGCAATTTCATGAGCTCAGCAGGGATGAGCCATCCCATCAGGTGGTTCTACCAAGGGGCATGTCCAAGTGACAGCCTCAAGTGGCTCAGGCACATCTTTGGACCCATCACAGGAAGGAGGCATGAGGAGCTGAAGACATGAGCCCCTTCTAATAAGCATGGCGAGGTCCCCTCCTTGGGCAACATGGCAAGGGGGAAGCCTGACCCCAGAGAAACACATGAGGTGCTGTGACCCCTTCCTGCCAGCAGCTGTGCAGGCAGCACTCTGCCCTCGACAGGAGCCTGCTGCTTCACCACTTCCCAGGGTGGTCTGGAAGCTCCCCTGCTCCCATGGGGTCCACTCTTCTCGGAGAGATAAGAGACAGAACAACACTTGTTGGGGAATTACTTCATTCCCCCAAGGCTGGGAAAAGCCATGCTCCACATTTGGCTAATGTCCCTGACGGCTGCAGCCTTTCCTGTCAAGGAAGAATGCAACCCTTATTAACCCCTTCCCTCTCAAAGGCTGCTTGTAACACTGAACCACTGCAGGAACATGCTGAGACTTTGTGATAGCATCTGAACATCCCTCCACAGGCAAGAGATCATGGGAAGCCCACGAGGAAAGGAAGTGCTTGTTTTTACAGAGGCACAAAGTAGGTTAATTGACTCTAGAGTTTGTGGCAGGGTTAAGACCTGAGTCAGGTCTCTTCAATCCTGTTTAATATCTGCCCGCTAGCCTATTCTCAGGTTCAAATCCATTGAGGGACCCAGGACTGCCACAGCCTTCCAGAGTTGTCAAAGGCAGCCCCATAGCTGTGGATAGGTGGTTACACAACTCTCATCAGCCTCAAACCTAGATCATGCTTGTTCTGCTCTCACTACTCTTCCCAGAAGGCTCTTGCAGACCTCAGGCAGCCTTGGCGTTCAGAAACTTTCTAAACACCAGCATCAAGGTACTTCTGGCAACCTCAGCCTCTCCTGTTCCTGAACCAACACTCACCCACAGCTGAAACCGTTGTTCTTCTCTGGTGCTTATTCCCCAAATGTATTTCAAATTTGCAACCATACTCCTTCCTCAGCCTTCCTTTTGCTCAGATAATAAGCCAAACTCTTCCAGTCTCCACTGGCAAGATCAGCTCCTCATTCCTTGATCACCTTGACAGATTGTCCCTGCAGTCTGAATATATCTCTCCTGAATGTGCCTGAGCTAAACCAACAGTACCTGGCACTCCAGCCAAGCCAGCAATGTCTGCACAAGGATGTTCATACTGTTCAAAGATGTCCAAGGGATGTCCCTATCCACACCGAACATGCCATCATCATCTGATGCATCTTAGAAGTTTTAGAAGTTGCACTTCCATCCAGATGGCAAATCTAGGGGATCCAAGCCAGCAAAAAGGGGGTAAAAAAGGGTCTCAGTGACATCACTGGAGCCTGGGCCAGGGCTTGTTTGCTCCACTTAATTTTAGGCACCTAAACAAAGCACTTTTAGGATCAGATTACTGCCCTAAAGTCTCTCCACAGTCCACAGAGGGAGATGGCCCTTCCAGAAAACAATTCATTCTGGGAAGGTTTCACTCCCATCTGCCATCACAAGGGCATAAGGCAATTAGTCTTCTAATTCAAGCCGGATGGGAAAAATCCTTTAATAGACCAGCAAGTTTTGAATGGAAATATTCCCTACTTGGGAAACACAGCTTGCTAAAGCTGACTTGGTTGTTCCTGACACATGATTTCTAACCACAGCACTTTGCCACCTCGTTTTACTGTCATCCATTCATTTCCACAATTTTTTGGATCAGTTATGCATGAATGATAATTCCTGTCTTCTTACCTGCACATTGAAAGTAACGTCATCCAGAGGGGGTGGCGGGGGAAAGGCACCTTGTGATGACGTGACATTCCCGAGGTCATCCACAGGAGGCGGGGGTGGAGGAAGGAAGTCCCCTAGGAGAGAGAACGGGACAAATTAGACTCGCCAGCTTTCCCCAACATGATGACATGGATGAACCCTGCAATACTCACAGCTCTGCCATTGGTTTTGTGGCACAGGAAATAACACATTGTTTAACCATTAAATCCTCAGCTGCGCCTCTCACTACTTCAGGAGATGGATACAACAGGTCAGTAATGTTGGCAGATTGCTTAGAGGTGCTCAGACATGCAACAGAAGGCAACTTGCCACAAAGCCTGAAGACACCAACAACCAGCTCTGCAGATCGAAGCTTGCATCTCAAGCCCGATGCAGGCAACTACAAAACTTGCAATAATGAATGTCCTGCATCCAGCCTTGCAATGGATTCCATCCAATTCACTCCCCTTGTGTGCTAAATTATGCCAGCTCTTCCTGAACACTGCAAAGATAGCATCAGGTGGTGTCTAAAAGCAGGGATTCCCCGTTGCATGAAGGGCTGGAGCTGGAGCCCAAAATCTAGACCAGCTCACCTGCTGCATCCCTGCTGCTGGCAGGCAGCCACGCCCTTTGCATCTCCCTCTTCCTATAGGGACCTCATAGCTTCATGTAAAGAGCTGCTGAGAAGTTCCAGGTTCTTCTCAGTGACAACCACCACGTGATGGGCCAGTTGCAAGCTCAGAAGCATCCACCTCTTATCTCTGAGGAGGCTTTTTACATGGGGCTGATGTACAAAATATCTGCACTCTAATTTGCTCATCTTAAACTTCCAAAAATGCTGATGTGAAGCCAAAGCATCATACTGGCTGTGAAGCCATCCAGCTTAGCACAGAGATGGGAGATCTCTCGTTGAGAACTTCATGGGAGGTGGGAACACAAGGGAGAAAACAAGGACAGAGCAGCACAGGCTGCAGGCAGCAGGACCCCAGACTCTGAAAGCACCTCCTAAGGCCATTAGCACTAGATTTGGCTCCTGGCGAGGCAGCTGTCTGTAATTTGGACCACTTTGGTATATTTTTATTTCTTCTCATAAAGCTTGATGCTGCAAGTAAAGCTGTTTGCTGTTGGCTCTTCTGTGTGCAGCATCCGGGATGGAAGTTCAAGATGAATGAAAGGGTGATATTTCACCTCTATCGGAACTGTTGCTTTTGGAGGGTTTTAATCCTTCTGGGAAAAACATTGGCTCTCTACTTGACCTTCCACATCTCCATGCAGTGCCACACCACCTCCCAGCTACCGGCCCTCAGCACCATTTGCAAATACCAAGGAGCAGGCTCCAAACTGCTCAGAGAGGTGCTGAGCCAAACCCCAGTGACCCACAGACCTCTGGACCACCCGCGCCCAGGTTCAAAGCCCAAGGCTCAGCCCACCCCAGGCACGGGCACCAGCTGGACAGCAACACCAGCACGGCACCTTCATGCTATTTGCTATAGGAAGCAGACAGGTCTGCAGCCCTGAAAAGCTTTCAAATCACTCTCCAAAAGACACAAACTCCCCCTAGGACTTTTAGGGATCTTATTTCCCAGGAAAGTAATTTCTTCACATTTTCCCCAAAGTAAGCATGGATAAGACTCAACTTCCCCCTCGAATCCCTAAGAAAGTGGAATCCTAAATACAGATGCATGAAGACAGTTCAAAAACAACACACTGAAAACTAATTTAAGACAACCATGTTGCTCCAATACATAAAATCCCTTGAAACCTACTGGCTCATGATATTACAGAGCTCAAGATATATTTTTTTAAAAAAAATTAGATGCAATAACATCTGCAGTATCCTCCTCTTTGCCCTATAATTAATCAAATCTTTTATTTCAAATAATGTGAAATACAATACAGAGTGAAAAGAAATATTTTGAAATTAATATCTTGGTGTTTAGTTCTAAAAAAAAATGCTAGGATGTTTGAATGCTAAGTAGACTTTTCTCCTTTGCTCTGAAAATGACCCTCCAACCAACCAACATGATTTTGCAAACAAATTCAACTCCAGCGGACACAAACTTCACAAAGAATACACTTCAGATGATGTTTCTCCGGTTAGTCCAGGCTCCAATGCCAAAGACTCATCTCCCTGAACAGCACATTAGTCAGACACTCTTGCTTTATTACAATCCTTCAAAACACCTAAGCAAAATCAAGGTAGAGAACATGTTGAAGGGGATGAGACAGGAAAAGGGCCAGGGTTTGTGCATAAATAGAAGGGAAAAATAACAATTGCTATAACAGAAGGGGAAAACAATTGCTAGAACAAACAGAAAACAAACACCATTTTGCCCCTTGGAAGATCCGTTCCTCCCTAAAGGGGAAAAAAAAAACCAAACAAAAAAAAAATTGGCAAGATTTTTCAGAAAAGGAGCGAAGGACAGAAAGAGAGAAGAGCCCTTTTCTAGAGTTTGGAAAAAAACACTTTTCTTTGCAGTAGGAGACAGCTGGCTTTACTGCATCCCAGCCCAGCTCTGCTGACTGTGTCCTCTGTGTCAGATAAGCTGCTGGCTCTGCTCTCCCCACAAATGGAAATGTTTTTAGACTGGGAAACAGAGAGCAGATGCCTGATGAACTGGGGGGACCTTGTAGATGTTTGGCCTTTTCCTGGTCCTCTGCAAACAGATGGACTTTTCTCCTTCACAGCTTTCGTTATTTATTCTGCCACTGTACTTTCCTCTTTCCCACACACAGCCATAGGATCCAATGCTGTTCCCACTGCACTCGCGGGAGAGTATTCCCTCGGATGCAGGAGGGAAAGCTGTTACTGTATTACTATTGTTATTATTGGCATTGCTGGAAGTCTCCCGCTGGCAGAGAGGGAAGCGTGCAAAAACCGTAAAATCTGTGTCCTGAGCAGTGTATGGTTTTAGATGACACGTGGAAGAACAGGGTCTACATTTGAGGGATTAAAGGATGAAAAAACACTGAAAGCAAGCTTACAGTCCACCTAAGCAGCATCTACCTACACACTCCTCCAAGGCACCTCGCGGACGTCCCCTCAGCCCACAAGCTTTGCAAGCCAGACAGATTTCACTCGCTCAGAGCTGGACAAGCCATGGGAGGAGGCAGGAAAGTCCACATACAGGCAGAGCATATCACTGCCACACACTGCTGACCAACTCCAACACCAGCCAGCTATATGGGGAGCCATCTGGGGAAGGGACCGTCCCCGGCCCACATAGATGCACTGGCGGCCGCAGGGGAAATGGGGCTCTGGGGTTAAGAGAGTTAATCACGGGCTGGCAGAGGACACATCACACCCTGAGTGCTCACACTCTCCTGCCTGATTAACCCCATTGCCCCTCCATGAATAAGGGATACAATGGGAAAAAGGCTTATTAGTATTGATTGCTGCTCAGCAGAGAGACTGGTGTTTTGGTTGACATTCACCTGGCGTTAGCCTGAACACTTGGAGGTACTTACGAGAGTCACTGCACCAAGCTCAATCAACAGAAAGACATGAAGGCACCTCCAGGAGGCAATTTATACTTCAAGGCAGGTGAAATCACCTTCTGATGGCAAGTCCCCCCACGGAGGCAGCCTGGGGCAGGCACGTTTGCAGGCAGGGAGCTGCATCCTGCCCCTCCTCGCAGCGCAGCGCAGCTTGCCTTCAGCTCTCGCAATGAGAAACCTCTACCCATTACCATACATTTAAGGAGAAAATAAACACTCTTTGCTGCACCAGCTATTCATTTCTTCTTCTTACAGCTGTGAAGACCATGAGTCAACCTACAAAGTGGCTGTGCAGTGCGACACATGCGCCAGCTCAGTTATTTCAGATACAACGGCGCAACGTGCCGTGAAACCGCAGCTCTGAGCTCTTCTTTCAGTGCCCGTGCCCACTCCTGCACTGGAGCATCACCCAGCACAACCACAAGAGATGATAGTGTCAGCCCCAGTAATGCTCTCCCCCATATTTTACATACAAGTAATTAGACAGTAATTAAGTCAGTCCATCACTCGTATGTTGGGAATCTATAGCAGAGCCATAAACAGAAGTGATGCCTCCCAAGCCCCAGCCCAACTTCTGGCTCCAGTCAAACCTGTGCCATGCAGATGCAACTGCAAGGTTTTACGCCTCTCCTCCCCAGAATTCCCCCTCTTACACTTTCCAAGGAGATTTAGATGTTTCATTATTACACTTTTCAAATGTACAAATAAAAAATTGTTCAAAGCCTTAACAGATGTCTACATCAGCATGAGCCTGTCAGGCTGAATAAAAACTCTTAATATTTTTACCATTGGCTGCCTGATGCCTTCTGGGTACAAGTACAAGCTGAGAAAAACATCCCGTCTCATGCACCAAGCACCTTTCTCACTTACAGTCTAACCTTTAAATTTTTTAGTGCACTTCACTTTTTTGCAGGATCAGGCTCGTACATCTCAAGCCTTTGTTTTCAGGGAGATATATCTGCCAGACAACAAATGAATTGCAGCATAGTAATTGCCTCCCCCCTTGACTGACACAGTTGTTTAGACATGAAGATTTGCAGCTTTGAAACTCTTGGACATGAAGATCTCACATGTTCAGTAAGAAGAGCCTGGGGGAAAACCCTCGGAAACACAAAAAAGCAAAACATCATATTTTTCCCTGAAACAATAACTTAATGAAATCTATCAACCAACAAAACAGGGTTTATACTGGTCTTCCCAGATCTTTGACTGACATCTGAAGACTATATGCCCAGATGTTTTTAATTTTTCTCCTTCCAAACAAAAATAACCCTTTTTCATCGTCATCTTGGTAATCTGACTTGAAGCTACTAAAGAATCGGTTTGAATCACCTGAAAAACACACTCTCCCTGACTCAGAGACCAGAACAAGGACAGTGATGGAGGAAACAGCCACTGATGTGTTTCCATTGTGATCCAAACGGACTCCATTTGGGATAGCACTGACTAGATACAAGCATTTCCCTTTGCCCTGTCAAGTATTTCACTTCTACTGCAGAAAGCCAAAGTTTGCAATTTGAGGGTGATCTACACGGAAACAATTAAGATTTATATATAAACTCTAATTCGTTTAGCACTGGGCTAAAATACTTTTTACTGAGGCTACCATGAACCCATATTCCACAATAACACTGCAAAAACCTGCAGAATATTGCAGTATTACTAAGCAACCTGGGAAACTTCATACTGCAGGAGTGACGCTACAAGACTTTTATAGAAAACTTCAGCTAGATATGACCTGGTGACTCTTAGGTGTGAGCACATATCTTACTAAGTTTCCCAAAATGAACATTCTTTTGTAACATCTGTATGTAACTCATATCACTGGACAAGGAAAGCACACAATTAAAATCATGTTTCGTGTCAGCACATCCTTTGTCAAAACCATGTCATGAGGGGTCACTGACACCACATCTGCACAGGGGAAACCATCACATGATTACACACCAGCTCCACAATTTACCTAAATATATTGACCTGTGATTCCTAAAATAAAGGAGCTCCACCAACCCAAAGCACTGTTTAAATTACCACTCTCTTACCAATCACTAATCCTACCATTTGAACTACTATTGCTAATCAGCTACTGTATTAATAAGCAAGAGGGAGAGAAAAAAAAACCCTACACTAGCTAATTTCATCCTCAGCATTTAAAAAAGGAATACTGAGTCTGTCAGGTAGTTGCACCGAAAATTTACTTCACCACCTGCTAGCTGAAATATTGCTTTTATGGATTTATATTGTATTAAAAGGTCACTGGCTGTTTAAGTCTTAAACAGTTTTAATCATTCTAAAAGTCTCTTAACAGTAAGAAAAGGAAGCTCAGAACAAACAGCAGCAGGGATTCTAATTAAAAGGGCCAATTCATCTAATTTTATTTGGGGTTAATTATTCAGGATTCACTCTCTGATGTGTAAGGAATAGCAATTAGTAATTTTAGTGATTTGAGGAACATTGGAGGTGTAATCAGTTAAAATGAGTGAGTGTTTACAACACAAGATGTTGAATTAGTTTCTCCCAGCTGGAGCACAGGAACATTAGTCCCCTACAGTTCAGGACTATCAATCGCAGTCCTGCTTAAAATATTCTCTTCAAAGAAAAAAAAAAAAAAAACACACACACAAAAAACCCCCACATACACACACCAACAATCATCTGGTAATTTTGTTTACTACATGGAAAGTCAACAGGCAACGCATACCAGGGCAGCTTACGCATCCTCACCTCCACCTTCATCCCCTCGTCCAAATACCCAAACCCCTGGGATTCACTGGAAACCATTCCCAGCATTTTTCCTATCTGCACAACTTCAGCTGGACTATCACCCTCCTGCCACAACACCTTTTACCACAGGTAGCTGAGATAATGAAAGAAGCAGCCTGTGAAACTTTCAAATGTTAATTAACTTCGGTGGTTAAATATACAGAGGAAAAAAATGACCGCGCGATTAACTTAAAACCTCTAGGTACAATTCCTACTGCAAACACAAATCCAAAATAGCTCCACTGAAATCACTTTGGATTTCTTCCAGTGTTACTAGAGCCAGAATAAGTTACTAAAGCTTTCAGGAGTAACAGATGAGATTCTGATGGGGACAGAGGAGCCGCGTGGGAGAGCGTTAACAGGGAGATCCAACACTGGCTGCTTTGACATTTGGGTCTGAGCTGAGGCAGCAGCTCAAAAGCCATTTTATTCCACCTCTCAAATGGTGGGATTTACCACCATTTAGGCATTGCCAGGTGCTTCGGTGGGACTGGAGCTGGACCCCATGCATTGCCTATGAGCTTGTGACCACTAAAAAGGAGCGGCATTGGCACACCATGCTAGGCTCACTTCAGATGATAGAGCTTTTAGTGAGCAACTTGATTTAGCACAAGCAGATGCTATCTTTAGTGTCCTGTACACGGATCTTTTACTCTAGCTTTGGTCACCAGTAGGGAAAACCCCACCCACCTCTAGTTCACATCAGAACTTGCTGACCTCCCTCTCAAAACACCCCAAAGGCAGTAATTAGCATGAGGGTAGGAAACAAGGGCTCAGTTCCCCAAATTATGCAAAAACTCATCTGCTTCACCACAGTGGATGCCCCTCATTGTGAAAACAACACTTTTTTTTTTTTTTAAATGAGACTGCGTTTTTATTCAGCTTGTGTCTGTAGAAACCTAGCTGTGCCATCCTTCCCTGCAAAATGCAACTGATGCTCCTGCAGCCCCAATGGTCGCAGGTTACAGGGAGGCAGGTATAACCACACACTGGGTTGTTTTCCTCCATGCACATCCGCCGAACATCCTACACATCATATGCTTACAGTACGCGCCACTAAGTCCAAAGGCATCTATACAAGGCTGCATTTTGATTCTTCATTTTATTTTTCCATATGACTGTGGGGCAATCAATTCCAGGTCATGTCTCACTCCAGCTCCTCTGTAGCAGAGATTAAATATTTTGCTCACCTCAACAACCTGTTCTGTAAACATGATGTGAATGAGCCAGTTCTGCTCCTGCTCGGATCACGTTACACATAACGGTTATCTCCATAACACTGCTATCTGCTGAGAGGAGAGGTCTGCTAGTATCAGAACCCAGCTCTACAGAAAATAAATCAGTCCTTTACTAAGCTTAGTGAAGGACTAAAGCCAAGCCAATGCAAGAAACAGCCCATGGCACTGTAAACTTTAATTAAAATCTGTGCTAAAATAGGAGGAGAAGGAAGAGCCATAAGATTAAGAGAGCAGATCTAAGCACCGTTCCTTGTCACAGACTACTTTTAGGACTTTGGGGATGCCACCTGGCCCCACTGTGCCTCACTCCATGGTCATGCAAAGCCTTCCTTTGCCTTCCCTCCAGTACTTATTTGTAGACATAAGAAGAGAGTCTGTCTTACTTGGTCTGGGCAACAATTAGTATAATGACATCCCTCTTTCAGTTGCAGCTCCTCAGGTCCAATAATGGGCACAAAAGTAGTTCTGAACGATTTAAAAAAAAAAAAAGAAAAAAGAAAAAACAGCCCGCTAGGAAGGAAAGATTTCAACACAAACAGCTGGAAATATGCTGGAAATCAGGGCATCTAAGTCAGAAGAGCAAACCCTGTCCTCAGAGGAGAAACACAGGCTGCATTCCCACACACCATCCCTGTCCTCTGCACAGCAAAAGGTCCATGAAACAACTCAATGAGGGAAACACTGCCTCACTCAGAACAAAACCAAAATGAGTTATCTATTTGTTTATTAGATTATGGTGTTCAACTCATTTGTTCATCGCTAAGAGCGCTTGACAAGAGTTGACAGATGCATTAATTTACTAAAGAGGGTTGTTGTGAAGGAGTTGAAAAAAAATGAGCTTCACCAATGGATTAAGACCACGTCCTCCCTGGCTATTTTTGTGTGGCACAATCAAAACGAATCTGTTTTTTCGGTCAGCTTTCTCCCATGAGGAGGCAGCCAGGGAAGATGGGGACCATGTCCTCCAGATACATCCTTTCTTATCACCAATGAAACGCACTCTGTGCCTAGCGATGAAATACAAAACACTGCACAGATTGTAAAAAACATCTCCCAGAGCTCTTTACCGCCAAGGGACTTCCTCAAGTTTTGGAAGCTGCAGCCAACAGTTTTTAAGCAATCTCGGACTTATCTTTGCCTATAATTGCTTTTGTGTTGTCTTCCCTCTTCGGGGGTGAATTACAATCTAAGCGGTCAGAGGAAACCCGACATGCTGCAGCCTTGGCTTGAACCTCAGAGCCAGCAGCGGCCCGTGCTGCAGAACCCTGGGAGGCGCTGGATCCGTTCTGCTTGCCCAGCACACAAAGGAGAGGGACAACAAAAACCACTGCCTTAACTAGACCATTTCCCTGGGTCAACCCTCCTGCAAGGCATCCTCTTTACAAAGTCTGCTGCTGCAGGCTTGAGAGACTGGAGCAAAAATGCTCACAGATGAGCTGATAAAAACAAACAAACATAAACTGATTTTCAAAATAACTCATTTAGTTCCTCCCATCTTCTTCCTCACCCCTCCCTACGTAACTCTTACGAACACCCAAACTTGGAAAGATCAAAGCAAAACGTGTCTTTATCAGATGTGTCTTAGTTCACTGTTTTCACCAATACAAACAGCTACAGCCTTTTTCCTTCTATTGCAATTAGTCAGTGCTACTGGGGAGCGGAAAAAGTAGCTAGATTGTCTTCATGCTATAAAATGAATTGCTTGCTAAATAATAAATCACATCCTTAATCCCTGAAGATAATTTGAGATAAAATCAACTGTTGGATAAATAGAATTCACCTCTAACTTCTTCTTTCAGAGCAAATAACTCATGCTCTGTACCTCCGCATGTAAATTTATATAAATATATATTTATATGGTGGTGGGTTTTGTGGAGGGAGTTTGATTCCCTTTGCTTGTACCTACTAAAAATGTCAGACATGGTCTGGCCAGACCAGGGAAGAGAAACGGGATTATAATCAAAAGGTTAAAAAAAAAAAAAAAAAAAGGGGGGGGTAGTATCTTTCTCTGGGTAGATTTTACCTGGAGGTGCTCTACATCCTCTCTACTGTACTTTTGGACAACAGGGAAGGCTGAGTAGAAGAAAAAAATCATGTAGACTTTGTCTTTGAGATTAAGTTTACCCTAAAACACTGATGCACTAGCTTTCCATACCAAGGATCACTGCCCTACACCCCAAAGTTACTAAACTCTGCATGTAAGTGTGTAATCACCACCTTTTGAGCAGAAATGCTTTAAATTTTACACTTTTTGCATAAGTCAACGAAGCAACCAGTTAGGGAACAACATGCTAAACTGACTTTTTAGATAAGTAACTACATTTATATTTCCCATGGTCCACAAAATCCCCTACCTAGAACCGCTCCACCATTCTCATTGCTGGTCAAAGCCCAGAGCACCGTGGGTGGGAATACAAGAGCAGAGAGAGCACTTCTCATCTGGAGCATCCTAACGCGGCAGTGGAAGAGGTGAATGACAGAGGCACAGAAAAGACTTCCCAGGGATGAGAATGATATTCCCATTCATGACACTGATTATAATAAAATTCAATCCCTAAACTGACCCAGGCAGACTGCCTATTCTCAGAATAGAAATAGGGGTAAAGGTGGCAGCGTGGTACCTGTGCATGTTTTGGGGGACATGTGGCTCTCATCTTGCATTCCCAACAGGAATGACCATGATATTGTAGTTACCCAACTACACATTTCATGCTTCTGACCATTCTGAGAAAGCAGTCAATCAAACCAGAAGTTCTGCTGTAATTCCGCTCAGCAAATGGTGCCTCCTTTCCAGAGAAAAAGTATTAAGAGTCTGGCACCAGCCCAGGGTAACTGAGAGGGTACCCTCGCAGTAAGACATACCACACCAAAAGCTGGGTCAATTATCTGGTATAGAGAAACCTGGGTGAGATAATTTTGAGACTGAATTCAAACATTTCTGTTTAACCAGTAGAAAATCAATTACAGAAATATTTGTGAATATTATTAAAAGGAAAAATACCGAAGAAAATTAAAATCTTTGGCAAAGATTGTGGTTTTGTTTGAAAAGCCAGAGATTTTATTCTTGAAATAAAATGTTGTGGAAAAAAATTACACCAAATTGTAGTAACATATCACTACAGTTTCTACACTACACTTCTGAAGCGTTCATTCTAAGGTTTTGTTTTCCCTCAGAGCTGCTACTTGGACAATTTTAGGCATAAAAATGAAATTAGGTTAGGTGGGGAATCTCTCTTGATTTTCTTTCATCCTAACTTCTTTTCCAGCCTTGCTGCAGGAAAGTGTAAATCCATTATTTTCAGATTAATGATTGATCTTCATTCTAAATCCCCACTCCAATATTAATAACCTCTCAGGAAACAATTAAAATGGATATATTGTTTGAGTGTGTGCTCAGGGCACAAGAGAAGAGGATAAATCTTCTACGGGCACAAAAACCTCTATCATACTTTGAGATCTACTGATGCCTGCAGTGACATACAATGGTTTTTCGCTGTAACATATGCACATCTCCCCATGCTACCAGAAGCACATTCCTGGAGCAGTGAATGGGAGGGAAAGAGTGCTTAGAAGCACAGGGGAAGAGTGGATGGTCCATCTAACCTTCTAACAAAAACCCCTCCATCAGTGAGATTGGATGAACAGACCTCTTCCTCCATCAGGCAGAAGATGCTGTGAGAAGGAGAACAACTTCCGATTCAACACTACCAGCAAGCATAATGAACCAGAGAGAGCCCAAGCAGGTGTTTTGCTTGGAAATTGTTTTAATGCACAGAGATGTCTGATATGCTGAGGCTGTATGATGAATCATGGAGCCTACATCGTTCAAACTTGCTTATTAGCCCAGTTTCCTTGAGCTCTGAGAATTTTGGAGCCAATGTCTCTACTTTCTTCATGAATCACAACACAGAGAGAAGCACCTTCTGGGCCAAGTACACTGCTTAAAGTTAGTCAACACTATCCAGCCCCTGGTCTAGATCTCCCCCACAACCAAAGTGGTGCCATGGAGCTGAGAATTATCACTACTCTCCTGCCTTTTTCCAGTCCTGAGGGAAATAAGGGGAAGGTTGTGTTGTTCCTTGCCACCATGGTGTTTTTACAGCATAATGATGAGAAAGCATGCTGCCGGCCCTGGCAAGAGTGCACATGGAGATATTCAAGGGTGAAGAGTTTTCTTAGAGGACCATCTTTGGCACAGGAAGACAAATTTGAGAGTCTCAGCCCTAGCGTCCACCTAGAGAAGAAGAGAACCATCCTTCTTTGGACAGTACTAACCAGCTTTTCTAAAAGAAACCGAACAACCGCAGGTTTTGAAAACTCACACTGTAATTTTGCAATGCATGACTTGCTGCATGCAGTCATCCAAGGTGACTGCTTCATGCAAAAGCAAAGCTCATTCCTAGAGGGTTTAAACAATCACAGTCAGATTTCCTTGATGAAAGACACCCAAGTGAACAACCACCTGATTTAAAGAGAAAACATGACATGTTTGAGTACCTGGGCTGTCAAGAAAATAAGAAGCAAACAAGGACACGCCTGAGAATGATCTGAAATTAGCCAATATTTATCCTTCTACACGAAGAGAATTTTTAATTTAAAAATACAGGCATAACGTGGCTTTAAAATCCAGTACCATATTGAAGATAATTTAAGGAACAGGAATCTCTGCTTCCAAGAGACTGAGAGATTTACTCTATATCCTTATCAGGCCATACATATCACATCATGTCATGGTGATTAACATCTTGCTTGATTAAAATCTTTAATTCCACTGGATTTAAAAGGCTAATTTGAGAGCCACTCAGAAAAGAACCCAAGGCTGGAGCTGATCACAAGCACAGAACAGCACGCTGAGACTGCTGCACTGATATCTGCTCCCCTGGTTCTTCAAAATGTTGCAGCTAAAATTATCTAGCCAAGATGGGTAAACAAAGGTGTGTGTCAGGTCAGATCTTGCAAGGCAATGGCTCCACACTCATCATGAGAAAGTAGATAAAACCTACTTTGGCTCTTCTTTACTATGTATTTAACATTTGCAAGAGAAAAATCAGAGGACCGCTTAAAGCTTGGGATGATGCACGCCATCTTCAAGCTGTTCTTGAGCAAAATGTTTAATGTTTCATGTGGTTTGGAAATGGCTTAAATTCCCTGCTGAATTTTTCATGCCCATACACAATTTAGCCTTTATCAGAAAGCTCCCCTTCAATTATGTACTCTGCAGAAAATGCAGAAATTCTTCAGAAGGATTCTAGCCACTTTTTCCCCCCTTTTTTCGTTCGTTGTTTTTCAGCTTGATAGGGTCTGCATAAAATATCCTTACTTGGATATGCCCATTGAAGTTATCTAGACTTCACCACTTGTGCTACTCATCAGAAATCAACTCCGTTTTCTTTCCCTCTCTCTCTCTCCATGCCTTTATTTTAATTGAGGGGAATGGTACGAGAGAATAGCGCTGGGGAGGACCAAAAAGGTTGCAAAACTTTTGGACAGACCCTGCTTTTTATCCTGTAACACAATAGGGAGCTATAAATCTGCAGCAGTGGGGCTGCCATGGAGCAAACCTGGCAGGCAGGCAGCCTTTGGGCAGTACAGCCTGCAGAAGGCACGCCGTTCCCAGTGCAGGAGATGCGGCAGGAAAATGAGAATAATTAGAGTACTGCAATGTGCCAGCTATTCTTGGAGGCAGAACAGCCCCTCCGGAGCCATCGCAGGAGAGCGAAGTGAGGACAGCCCTTGAACCACTCTAACCCACGTCACAGGCAACCCCAAGAACATAAAGCCATCCGCCCATGTTCTGCCCCGCTGAGCAGCTCAGGCTAAAGATACTGTCTCTCTGCTGCTTTTGTTCTCTGAACACCTTCATTTTGCTGAGTGTACATCCCCTAAGGTTCCAGGAATATTAACATAAGCTGCACACAAATATTATTTTAAAGAAGTGATTCCCATAGTTCTCCTATTTTTGGAGATGCATCTTAAAAAAGCTTCCCTAATATACTAGAACAGGACCCATATTATCTCTTCATAAAAGGAATCCAACTTCTAGGCTTCTAAATTCATTGGTAAGCAGTTCACACTTCCTTTTATACTGTAAGATTTCCTTCCCATAAGATGCAAGATATATTGCCTCAAGGGAAAAGCAGCTTTATGAAGAGGAAGCTACGTGTGCCAGAATTGTTCTCTTCCATTATTTGCAACATCCTTTCTCCCTCCCATTGTTTTAATAGAGTTGGTCATCAGAAGAACCTGCAGCAAAAACACCAATACCCTGAGCAGAGCATCTACCTGCCAAGAGCCCCAAACAACACCTCTTCTGCAGGGCCTTCTCAGTGTCCAGTAAACATGTTTTCTGCGCATGCTCCATACGCAGTTCTGATAGAAACGAGACTTTGCTAACAGACTTACTTTCTGCTGTTCCCACCAGAACAACGCCTGAGGAATGGATGGCTCACCAGTGATCTCCCACTTACATTTATTTTTTTTAGAACTTCATTGGATAAAAGGATGAAGAAGGAAAAAAGAGAGAACACACATTCAGCAGTGACCAGTGTTACAGGGAGGAAAATAAATTTCAAAAAAATCTGGTGTCTGATATTCCACAAGTGTTCCAGAGAAATATTCCCCTCGTGCATGCACGTGCTTACATGTAGTACGGACTCAGGTACACGCTTATGGTCAAGTGCATGCTTAAACATTACGTCCCACAGGCCTTCAGAAAGCATGTATCAAATTAGGCGTTTGTTGAAATGCTTTGCTAAGCAAAAGGATCAGTTTACATACTTGCCCCAAAGATTCTGCTGAAATGACGCTGAACGGTTGCAGTGATGCCTCTCAGGAGATCCCCAATTCTTCCATGAAGCATTCATTTGCTAGGATTTCACTCTTGCACATTCAGCTTTGGGGAATCAGTATGGGAAACTGGGACCAGGGAATTTGCAGCATTAGAAATGACAGTATTACCAGGGGTAGCTAATGTAACCACAAATCCCTCCTGCAGATCCAGATCATGCACCCCACCAGGGCCAGTGACGTGTCTTCAGTTTCTTTTAAAACCTCCTCTAAGGGTTGCAATCCCTCCAAATCCAAGCAGACAGAAATCCAGGGTTCCCCCAAATCAGCAACTACTTGTTTTGGGACAAAAGAAATGTGCTGCCAGGAGGACTGAATGGAGTTGCTAAAAATAAGCAAATATTCCCAGTGTTTCTGCACTCCTCTCCCTGAAGTGAAATGATCAAGAGGATTAATTTTAGAGTATGAACAGTTTTAATGTGAAAAAAACCAAGTTGCGTCTTAGCTTTTAAACAAAGACCAGATGGAAAGTCTATCATTAGAAATGCCAAAGGGAGAATACACTCAAAGTTCGCTCCAGGATGGAAAGGTCATTTCTAGTCATCCTTGTTTTAAATGTTCTCAGAAGCACTCAAGCTTTTTGTAATAAGATGGTTTTCTTTCAGTATATCAACCTGATTTCCTCCAAAATAAAACAAAAAACTCCAAAACAAAACAAAAATCACCAAACAATGCAAGACAGAAACTTTAAAGGCAGGCGCCAGCTCTCTTTTTTCCTCTCCAGAGCAAGAGAGTCATTAAATTTTTAATGAATTATTGTTTAGATGACAAGAAATGCCACAAAGATGATCTCTTGATTCCATCCAAGGGTGCTTACTTAAAGCTTCACGGGGAGATTTATGAGATGACACACAACATGTCAATGAAGTCTGAGAAGCACTGCTTCGCTTATCAGGTACCTACCCCGATGAAGAACACGTCAAGCTGATGAGAAATGGATCAGGTTTCACCACTGTGTTCAAAGCAATGTCCCAAACCCCCAGAGAAGACATATGCCAGCTGACCGATATAAATCCACCAGCCTGTTTGCATCGTAACTACTATGCTAGTGGTCATAAGATCTGAGAAGCTCAGGAAGGCCCTCCAAAGGGCTAAAGATGCCTTCTTAACTCTAGTAGCTCACATATGATTAGGAGGCAGCAAAATTGTCATTGGTGATTTTCACCAGAGTTATGTGAGTAACCTGAAAACAATGCACTGCTTACAGTTTTACTCCGCTTGCTAACTCACATGAGAGCTACAAATACTCAGCTTCAACTGAGATTTCACCAGTCTCTAGTCTCCACATGCCAGCTAACTGTGAAACCAACTCCCTCCCCATTAAGATAAGCCCACTGCTGAAGTACCTTACATGAATAAGCCTCCTGGGACACAGCTTCCAAACCCTAACAGGATATACATTTAATCAGACAGAAAACTCCCATGGTCTTATTTTCCAATAAATATAAAAAAGCATGTAGATGTGATGATATAAAATTGGCACTTTCACAATAAACACATCTGTGTCCTGGTGCAGATTATTCCCAATAAGAACTGGAGCTACTGGCGAAAGCTGGAAGTGCTTTTTCCTTGCAGGACATGACTTTTCTCAGTTCAACCGGGCCAGCCCTGACAAGAAGGATCTGCCTTCAGGTCTTCCTTGTGCATAAATAGCAAGTGTATCTGGCAAGGTCCAGACAGCTGCATTTATGTAAATCCACTCAGAGGGGTCACTACTGACCTAACCTAGCAGCAACTGGGCTGTGCAAGCGTCAGAGGGAAACATGACCTGTGGTACCGCTGAATGAAGGACAACCAGACAAAATGAAGATTTCATTATCAAATGGCATGCTAAAACATTGGGATCAGCAAACAAATGCTCTGTTGTTTCTTGGCCACTTGCAAATGGTGGCTATTCCATATGAAATAATTAACAAACAAGGACAGAACCCTCCAAGCTCTCTTTAGAAATCTTTTCAAAACACCCCCTCATTTTAATCATTTTACCATTTGCAACAGACAAGAAGGAAAAACAAGAAGGTAAGAAATCTGAGGCAATCAAACCTTCCTGAGTCCCCACAAATAGACATTCACTGCCTTCCTGTAGACTTGACTAATCATTTTTTTAAGAAGCCAAAAGATTTCGCAATTAAATGCTTATAGAAATAAGATGCATCTTCCTGCTCCTTCTGATGCCTCATGAATTTTCCGGCTCCTCTCATAAAGAGCTTTCATTACTCTGGGCATGACAGAGCCAGAACTGCTACAAGAGAAAGCTCCAATTTCAGCTCCATGCCAGTCACTGACCGAATGCCCAGAACCTTCATCACCGCTCTTAGGTCATGAGAAAAAAAAAAAAAAAGAAAAAAAAAAAAGAAAAGGGGAGTTTGAGTCCTAAGATCAGAACTGCATTTGCTGGACAGGCTAGTTAGAAAAAAACAATCTCTGAGCTTTGTGTAAACTAAGCATATTTGGTCAGGTACTAGGAGATCAAATAGACAGGGAGCCTCACAATTCCCTTCTTGCAGCCTCACGTTTGTGGTGACAACTGCACTTTCCACCAATAAAATGTGACCTTTAGGCCCTGACATTTCAGCCCAGATTTTCCAACTTGTGTTACCTCTGCCTCCAGTTTCACAGGTGGAATTCATAGCACTTCAACGTTTAAATAGTTGGCAGTGTCCATCAAACACTAGCCCGTGTCTTACCCAACAGATTCTTAAAATGGAATATTCCTGCTCCAGAGCCCCATGCCATGCTGGATGGTCAACTTACATGAGGTATTTGACGTGCCGTATCTCTTGGGGAAAATCAACATGCCAAGTGAAAGCTCATCTCTCAAAATAGTTACCCTACTACCTTGTTTCTCTTTTATTTGTTTCCCTACTGCAGTTACACAACACATTCTCACTGGGGCAAAAGGGATCATTAGCAAGAGCACTTTTGGACACATACAAACAGGCAGTGCTAAATGTGCACCAGAAACAGGAAGATTAATAGTCTTCCCACGTGAGAAGGCATAACAAGGCAAATGGATCCTCTGTTAGCTTGTCTCAGTAATATCTCAGGAAAGCACCATATAGTCAGAATGGAAACATGGTGATTCAGCAATTATTTGTTTAAAAGGTCCAACTGTGATTGTAGGGAAAGAGCTCAGCTATAATCATGCATGACATCCCTTGTCTTGGATTAACTACTAAATTTAAAGTGTTTTCTGTCTGACCAAGAAGAGCAATTTAGTGGCATGGAGAAATGTTTTAAAATATCAAGAGTTTCAGGCTCAACCAAACCAATCATTCCTGCAGCTCTCTAAAAGACACTTGTCCCTAATGAGGGAATTGAACAACTGAATGAAACCTAGGGATCTGGCAACTAGAGATCCATCAGCCCAACCCCATCCTGCTGCCGCAAGGTCAGTTCTCCCTCTTGAGGGCATACGTCCAGTTTTTACACACACAGGCTGAGCAACTTATATACCAAGACAAGTCCGTCAAGTATTCTCATGTTACAAACCCAACTGCCTTTTCTGCTGTAGAGAAGGGTTACAGGCTCAAACCCCACAGGACCACCGTTGGTGGGGACAGGTTAACAAGGAAAATGGAATTATGAATTTGATCCAAATCTAAGGCACTGAATGGACCAAGCAGAAGATGAGGAATATACTGCAGCACTTCATACATTACCCATTACGACTGTGTGGTATCATGTCCATGCTGATATCAGACAAGATGCAGGCCAGCTGTGATTTTACCCAGCTCACACTTCTTTCATGTGTTGCCTTTTGTCTTTATAAATTCATTTTTATGTAAGACAGCTGTGCCAGACCTGAGCTCCCAGTGCAATTTTCTTTCTATGCTTGCAGAATTAATTCAGTCAGCCAGGTCCTATTTCTCCTTGGGCACCACACAAAGAATTAAAAATGGCTCTATTTGTGCCCAGTCAGTACAAAAAGTGATGTCAAAAGTGTAACGGGAAGGAGGAAAGGACCCAATTACAAAAGCAAGATCTGAGAGATAATCTTGGCCCCAGGACAGTGAAGGGTGGCAATTAGGAACACCTCATCTGTCAGCTGGGGTCATTCGATGAGCATGTTACTGAGAAGAAAGGTGGCACCTCGAAACGTCAATGACAACTTTCCAGACCCAAGCTGTGCTTCAGCCTCCTCTGACACCCTGTGCCTTCATCTTTAACATGACAGGAAGGTAAGCTTGAGCAACAGGAATTCAGTTTTCAAGAAGGAGCGTAATTGTACTGCTGTTTAACAACCAATTAATGGTTTTGCAGAAGTCATGCACTCTGCCAGGGGGCCTGCCTGGCTGCATTGAGGAAGTGCATGGTGCTGACTTCCCAAACTGAGTCACCGTTGTAAGACCTGGGGCAGTATTTATAGAGTTTGGGGAAAATTTCCAGGAAACGTTGCTTACTGGCACTCATAAAAATAGCAAGGAAACTCTTCAATTACTAAACTTTTAAGGAAGAAAGTCTTTCTTCTTTATGACAAGACAGCAAAGCAGCAGCCTCTATGACTTGCTTGGAAGCAGATACAATTAATATTGTTCCTTATCGCACTTTCCCCTGACAGTGGTAGATGTTGCTTTGAAGCTATTAATTCTGTACAGCTGCAAGGTTGTTTTTTTTCCCTCCACACTCTTCTACTGATTATTTCTAGGATAAGATGCTGAAGTCAGCCTTGCCTCCAAAAACTGTAGCAATTCTCTCCTGGAGCATGTCCACAATACCATCCATAGGTTGACCCCAAGCCCATGCACACAGAGACTTGAGTGAACCCAGGCACCAACAACAGATCAACCACGGCAGCCCAGATGTCAGCCTGAACATTTTATCCAGCCATCCAGGATTCCGGCTTGAGGGAATAATTGCAGCCTCCATTAAAGCACACGAATCTGCAAGTAAACCTGTTACTGGAAGTTAAGCTATTGCAGGCAGAGATGAGCTTATTCCTCTGCACAACCTAGACATGCCCTGGATTCAGAGAGTGGACAAAAGCAGAGGAAGGGCACAGATTAGTAGCTGGATCAGTCACCCAAAAGTTTCTGTCCCTTCCACATATGCAACAGTTTCCCTATGGCTCCTCAGAGCCACGGACTAAGCCCCGCTTTCAGAAACATTTTGTCCCCACAATAGTTTTAAGGATGCAACCACAAATCTAAAATCTGGGGGAGGTTTGACCATCTTAGAGCATGCACCTTTCCATTAAACACACACAGATTTATGATCTCTGTTAGTAAGGGTGAACAGACTATCCCAGGCATTGTCCCCTTCCCCTAAGCAGCCAGCATACCCCATCAGGAAGAATATATACTAGTTGACGATAGAAATACAATTTCTGGAATTTAAAAAAAAAAAAAATTTTAAAAGCACAAGATATGAACACAAGAGCTTGTCCCCATCCTGCACAAAAAGTGCAAATGCCTTATTTTTCTATTGTGACTTCCAGACTGTCACCACTACTGCCCTCCCCTCTGAGCCCTGGGGCCAACGTTGGCCAAACGGCTTTTGAGAAGGCCTCAAGGATGTTCCCCTACATGTTTTACACAAACCAGTAATTTGGAAGAGGACAGAAAACCAGGGTAAAGAAGGAAAGCCTGCTGGCATGAATTCTGCCAGTACCTGCCCCGTTGACCTCTCTGCTGGGCTGTCCCAGCACAGCTGTTGGGAGGGCACACCAGGTCTAGCTCTCTGCCAAGCTATCAATCAGCATGGCACATGGTCCGTGACACTCATGGGACGTGACACCCCGTGCAATGCAATGGAGACCCAACGAGTTTGTTTTGTACATGCCACCACGGCGTCGGCAGATACAGCAACGTGCTTTGGCTAGTACTGACATGGGAAGCATTCAAAGAACTTGCGTAGAGATAAGAGGCTCCCCTCATCTGCTGCCTGAGACACGCTGACCTCACCTCCCTCCCTTCTCCCTGGCATTGTTAAATACAATAGAAAAATCTGACACTTATTTTTTAAAATGTCTCTGTTTCAGAGGGTTCCCCCCCGCCCTCGTTTTTCTGAGGCCAATTAAAAATAAAAGTTTACCAGGAAGACAACAAGAAAAAAAAAGTGTCTGATATCATTGGATCCAGCCTGTAAAGATCTCACACATAAAAGAATTATGTCCCTGAGCACTTTCCAACAGACTTTCAGAAAATTTCATCTTTCTACTTCCCTGGCTGGATAGTCTGTTTGAGTAATTTTCTCTTTCTCCTGGGGCTGGTTGCTAAGAGACGCGCTATTACTTCTCCCTCTCTTATGACCCGATTACTGTGATCAGCAAAGACAGCGCGCAGACAACAGCCTGACACGGCTCATACAAGAACATTGGGCTTGTTACAAAATGATGGACTGTATTAACACTCCGCAGCCCCTTTGCTCGCTGTGGCCTTTGCAGAGTCTCCTGGCACAACTGGGGGCTTTTACTTCTCCAGCTTCTGAAGTGCGCGTTCAAACATTTTTAAATCGCAGGACTGGGAAAGAAGAAGAATGGACTTTTACCTCCTGTGTTCACTGCCTGTCAGCCAGAGCGGTGTTAATGGATCCTCACTGAGAAACCCTCCCTTCCTTACCCTTCCCGAAAAGTGGCCCAGGAACTATGATGACCCCTTTTCTCTCTCCTGCAAAAAATTTTGTAAATACATGACCTGCATCAGGTTAGCACATTCCCTTGAACAGTTCAGTGGCACATTGTAACGCTGATACTTCAGGGGCCAAGAGACGACCTGGCCCTGCAAAGAGCAGAGCTGAATTGCTCTGAATGAGAAAAGCACCCAACTGTAGGTGCACAGTGGTCCCAAGAAAGCCACCGGGATGCCCAACATGCTCCCAGCACGTGCTGAAATGGCCACAGCCAGGCACTGTGTCTTTTGCATAAGAGCCCTAGGTGATAGGGCTTGGCAGGGAAGCGAGTCGAGATGAGAAATGTGGAGCTCAGATCGTGAGCTTGTGCCGAGGGGTATGTGGGACAAAATTTAAGGAAAGTTCATTTTACTGATGTTGCTACCAAAGAACAGGTCCGCTGCCAGCTGGTATGGCTCAGGATGCAGTCACCGACCTCAGAGACCATCAGTCTCCACTTAGCAATTTAGTCCTCATCACATTCACCTTTTATAACATAAATTTCAAACGTTTATAATTTCTTACATTAAACTTACTTTTGAAAAGACTGTGTTTACTAGCACTGTTTTAGTACCAGTTTCCTGCTCTTGAGGGCCCTTCTCCCACCGGCTTGCTCAGGGGCAGCTCCCGCAGCAGGACCCCTGGGCAGACCCTCACACCACAGATGCCCAGACTGTACTAAGCCCAATGCCACTGCAGAATATCCGGAAAAGCCAGTTGCTAAATCTTTCTAAACTGATGTTGTAACAGAGGTGGTCCAAAGGTACAGGTTCCTCCCCGTATAATTATTCCTCACCTTCACTTCTCGGCAAAACAAATGCCAGCTCTCATGTTGATAGAAATCACACTGACAAGCCCTTCTCACCAAGTTTTGCATTATGGTTTGGTCATGTCTAGACTAAACCAAAACCTTTCCTTAGTCACATTGTTATCACAGGAATTAAGAGGTGGAAAAGACCTGTGAGTCTTTTGCACTTCACAGCTCCTCAAATAGTTTGGGTAAATCCCCAAAGGAGCTCCTAGAGCATGCTTGCACATTCTTCCGTGGCTACGACTTTCCAGCATACATGCTAATTAAAGAAGAAGACAGAAGGGGAATTTTTACATAGTGATGTCTACTTATTAGGAACTAGACCGGATCCCTCCTCATCCCCTTCTGCATAACCACCCGCACTGGGGCAGTCAGAGCTGGGGGACTCTCAGTCCTACTCATGGACCCTCTGCTCCATGTGCTTTGGTTAAGCAATGAACATTTCAGGCCTTGTATATTTAGTCCAAATTGTAATTGTGCAGTGTTCACTGCCAGAAATGCCTGCTCTTTGGCCACAAGTACAGCTTCTGTGGCTTCAAGAGTTGCTCATTCATTCTTCTAACCTTTTATTAGACCAACCTGTAATATAATCCAAGAGACATTTATTGGTTGCTCTGACTTAGCAGTATGCCGTCTGGCAGAGTGAAAAAGCTTTAGGCAGAGAAAAGAAAAAAATATACATATAATCCTTTATTATAACAGTTTGTTTTCCAGGCATAGAAGAGCTGCACTGTGTGAACAAGGGCAAAAAAATAAAAAAATACTACTCCACTGTTAACTGTCATATAACTATTGTTATTATTTAACAGACTAGCATCTGGAGGATGTTAAAATTTCAGATTAAAATAAAAGGGACAAGTGTTGCCTGCTTGAATTCAAGCTATTTCTGTATTAACATTGCTCTCTTGCTTTGATTGGGCACCACAGCCCTTTAAAACTATAACGAGGGCAAACATTATCTTTTTTAAAGTAGGTTTGATATAGTCGATGACAGATGTTTGCAATTCGAGTTATAAAAAGATGGCTTCTTTCCATTCCAGTGTATGTCAGAACCGTCTTTTTTTTTCTCTTTTTCCCTTCCCTTTTTTGCCCTTTTTCTTTATTCTACCCGAACTATTGTGGTTCACAGAACAGGCCACTGCAAAGATGAATCACTATTCAGGGTTTGAAATAATGAAGTGGAAAAATTAAATATAGTATCTTGGAAGAACAGACAGACAAGAGGAAAAGGAAATGAGAAAAAAATAGGCATTGAAGAAAAAATTAAAAATCTACCTGCTGAGGAGTGTAATGTTTGCTTTATGATACCAAATAACAGAGAGAAATACAAGCTCACTCACCAGAATTAAAAACAAGGCTAGGCACTACTTCAGGTAGTTCCCAAATAAAAGGCAATGTGTTCCAGAGCCTGTTAAAGTTTAATATTTGTAATTCTAACAAAACACAGTCAGAATTCTTAATAAAACCTGGTGGCTTGACTTGACATTTTGTGAACTATGGATAAGTATACTGGTTCAATAATAGGTTTTATGCACCTGTTTTATGTTGCATTTTTCCCAGTGCCATTATCTGAGGTTGTATTTCAAAAAAGAAAAACTTCATCCCAAGAGCAAAGCCAAGAGCACAGACCTACGTATTTGTCTCTAACAAAAAAACCAGATGCAGACACTATTATCCAGCCCCAGCAGTAACAACTTTTGGGATGACTGCAATCAAAACAGGACCTACCCTGAGCCAGTTTTATTTACTCTGGTGAGAATCACAAGTCCTGACACTGGTCATCATGCTGTGGACAGCTAAGCAAAACTCCAAGTCTCCATAACTCATAAGTTATTGAGTAGAGGGATGCTGTGTAGGCACAAAGGCACCAGCTCGGTCTCATACCTCTTCAACACAACTCAGCTTGCTTGGGGCAGTTTAAATCCACTATTATACAAATGAGAACCACCACTCATCTCCAACTGGTTTCACTTGGTTCTTAATCAACAGGGAAGAGGATGTCATTAGAGAGAAATCAATGGAGACTTCCGAAACGCTGCTCCGAACTGGTTCGCAGCTACCCCTTAATGAGGGACCCCTGCCTTCCCGCTTGTTCTGCCGGGTTCGGGGGCTTTGTTTGTGCTTTAAATGCTCTTGTGTAGAAGACAGCAAAGCCACCACAAAGAGGCCTGCAGCTTCAAGTTCATTTTCACTGGCTGTATTTTGTAAGAGCCTGTGGATGATGCAGTTCTGACACTAATGAATAAAGTATTGCTTCATCTGCTCCATTTCGTTCAGCACAAGAAACACTTGGAAGAACGAGACCAAGGATTAAGAAGGGCTTTAAAAGTTTATAATATGCACTTTAAAAAAAGCTTTCTCTAAAACACAAGCACCAACGTGGGGGCTGTGCTCAGGCACAGTCAGAATGATTTGCAACAGTAAAGATGATTTGCAACAGTAAGGTTACCTCTTTATTCCCACAACATTCATATCCATGAGCTCAAGCCCAAGTGCACGATGGGCGCAGAAAAAGGTTAGAGCACTTCCCAGCCTATTTTTTTGGTCCATCTCTGAGACACTGCCTCCCCCCAGAGCACCAATGATTTTTTCAGCTGGTGGCAGAGCTGAGAAGCAAGGCAGGAGGCAAAGACCAGTAGATCCCACTGGAAAAACTCTGGTACTCACAGGACTCAATTCAGCATCAAAATGACCTAGTAACAACATATTCCCATGCCTCATCTGGGCAGTGGCAATAGTCCACGTGCATAACTCACAACATGTGCAAGAGGGTGAGCCTCTGCTTTCACCGTGATGAAAGACTAAATCACATTATCTCGTGTTAGTGTTGGACGGGGCACACACAAACCACCACTGGAGCGCAGCTGAGACACGGCTCACTGCTCCTGTGCCCCAGCCTCCTTCCGACGAGGAGCACCAAGGAGCAGGGGTGCTACCTCTCCACCAACACAGCCCTCCCACTAGTGAGGATTCCTCTTGCTATGGTGCAGACCCAGCACAGACAACCACAAAAAACACCCACAAACCCCGCAGAATCTCCCAAGTCAGCCTGAACTTATTCTTTCAGGGCTCTCATCCAAGTAATGAATAGACTCTGGACCTGGTTAGTTTCTATGAATTGTCAAAGCTTACAGAGCAGAAAACCACACAGCTAAAACACAGAGTGTCTAGTCCAATAAATCCATACCCAAGCTTCAAACTTAGACAGAGCTACTGATATAGCAGCTGCTGTAAACAAAACCTACTAGGTACATCTGCCTATTAAAAAGAAAAAAAAAAACAAAAACAAAAAAAAACACCAAAAAACACCAAACACCAAATCAAAACACAGCCTGATAGTAGCTCACACTCCCAGTCCCCTACGGACACAGCAGAATATAATTAGCCAGCGCTCAAGAGCCTCCACACATGTGAAGAGGAGGAGGGCAGGGAAGGCCAAGCCCTGGGAAACCTGGATCAGCCGGGTTCGAGCACACACAAGGGTGTCAACCACATAACTTTGCCCTGGAGCTGGCACTGCTGTTGTGTCTTGTCTCAGGAGTCGCTGCCCTGTCCTCCAACCAAGGTACATGGAAGGAGATGGTTTTTTAAAAAAAGAAAAAGAAGTAATGAAAACCTCAGAGATCTTCATGTGAGTCTTGCTGTTCATCATATCTGAAAGTCACCCAAAGGAATGGAAGGGGAAGGGAAAAACTTGCTTTGATTCTCATCCCTTCATTTAGTTTCTGTTATTAAATCCATATTAACTGTTTCTGCAGGTATTATATTCACCAAGGGTGGCAATTACAAGGAAGACATCAGCAATAATAAATACTGAATTTAGAAGGACCCAGCAGCATAAACTAAAGCGGCTAATTTTGCAAAGCGTGTCCTCAGAGGGTAACAGAGAAGCACATCCAAGCACTGTGCCATCCCTTAAACCAAGTGACAGCATCTCTCCCAGGATGGCCTGAAGATCCCTTTCTGGCCAGGGTTGGCACTGCAGTGTCTCAGTCTGTCTCAGGCAGCTTGAGAAACACACATGGTCGGATTCATATGAATTAGAGACATTTCAAGAATATGAGGAACTTGGTTTCTTGGGAGCAGAGACAGTCATACCTACAGGAGCAGGAGACCTCCTGGGTGCCAAGCAATGATCTGGCACTTACCAGTAGGTGGGGATGGACTCATCCCTTGCCTTGCCACCATCAAATCACCCTTAGAGTGACCACACATGATGTCAGAGGAGGTGTATTCCACCCGCAGGAGCTGTGGCAGTGCTTGTGAATGCTGGACTGGGAAGCCCAACTCTGCAACCTGGCCAGGCTTCATCAGCAGTGTTGTTTCTCCTGGACTTGCACTGCTCATGTCTGCAAGGTTTGATTTGGAGGGGAGCGGGGAAAGCAAGGGGAAATGAGCTTTTGCGGTTATGAAAACAAGCTTAAAACCAAAAGGATCCAAACTAAAAGGCAAATCACACCACGAAGCCTGCTACTCACTGCGTTCAAGGCATCCGATGGCCCAAAAAAGCCCCAACTCAGGCTTTTCCGAGCTCCTCAGGCTGACAACAGATTTTTACTTGGTTTTGAAGCCCCTGATTTTGGCCTCACAACCCCTGGCACCATCCCAGCACACCCTGACTGCCCCACCAGAGCGGCACTCATTTGGGAGCAGCCACTAGCTCTCCTCCCCATGCCACACAGCATGCAAGCTTGTACCGGCACTGCGCCACCTGGCCGATGGCAGTGTGCACAAAGCCGTTAGATCAACCATCACCAACCTCACTCCATGCCAGACACCACCTTCATCTGCCCTGGAGGGTGAGGCCATTTTCTGGTACTCGTGAAAGGAGGAGAAAATGGAATTTGCTTCATCTGCAAGCTATAAATCCTCCCCACCTTCCTGAGCCCAGCATAGATGGGAACAGCTGTGTGGCAGCATTTCCCCAAGGCCCCAGTTCTGTTGATGATGCTGAAATACCAATTTCAATGTAAAAGCTGGAAAGCAGGAGAGAAATAAGCAGCAGGGAAAGAAGGGAGGGCAACCATAGAATCACAGAATGGTTTGGGTTGGAAAAGACCTTCAAAGATCATCTAGTCCAACGCCCCTGCCACGGGTAGAGACATCTTTCACTAGATCAGGATGCTAAAAGCCTCATCCAACCTGACCTTGAACATTTCCAATGATGGGGCATCCAATGTTTTTAAAGGAAACAAAATTAATACCCTACTGTTTACTTGGAAGAAGGCATTATTTTGCTTAACAGATTTTTTTTGCTTAGTGAGTAGAGAGGATGAGACCAGCTATGCGTGCTGTTGGATGGACTCTGCTGAGGAACAAAAGGAAGAGGCAGATAGCACCAAACATGTGAGCACAGAGAAAGGAGCCAAATATCAGAGGTGGACTGTCAGGACCCATGGCTGGATGATATTTCATCCATCTCAGAACCCGTCTTCTCCCAACATGCAGCAGATGTTTTCCAGCTGCAAATGCATCGAGCTCCATCTATGGACCACCTTTGGCCCCAGTGCCGCTCCTTTAGAACCACTGCTCAAACGTCTGGACACCTAATATTGATTTCCAGCCTAGCTCATTAGCAGCTACACTTCGTCCCATGCACACTTCTTTATCTTGTAGAAAATCATCTTCCCCAAGCTCAAATACCTCTCCTCCCTGTGTGGGATAAACACAGAGCTGTCTAAGATATTGGGCACCTGTACATCCCAGGGACCGTGGTGCTCATGCCTCCGAGGGTCAGGCAAGGTTAATCCCCCAGGAACTGTCACAGCACAGAACTCTAGCACTAAATCCTCCAGAAGCCCAGCCCAGCCCAGAGCATGTGGAAGTCTGGTCCAGTGTTTGTAGGACCTATAAAAACACAGCTGTTCTTGCCTCTTCAGCCAGCTGCATGGCAGAGACCTGTGCAGGACATTAATCAGAGCCGTGGTCTTATTGATGATGACGATTATCATCATTATTACTACTACTGCAGTCATACCCGGGGGCCCCAAATGAATCCCTGCGACAAGACAGTCACTCCTTTGATGAGTTGACAAATGTAGTTTGAAGCAAGTTGCAGCAAGTCCGCGTGGCACATAGCGAGGAGGGGAGCTGGCAACGCTGGGAAAATTGCTCACTTAGCTGGTCTAAACCATGCACGCCTTGAGTGCTTCCAGTCACATTAAAATGCTGCTGGTTTATAAACGGCTGGCTGTTGCAATTTCACTTTTTTTTTTTCAGTCATTTAACCACTTCTAACTTGTTTTAAAGTTCCATTGAGTAGCTTTTAATCTGACTGGTTTTTGTGCAGGTGTCGGGGGGGCAGGGAATCAAAGTCAAGGTGAGACCAAGAAAAAGCCTGGGTGGGGGGTGGGGGTGGGGTACAGCTGAGCCATTCCCTCCACCATGCACACGACGCCTGTTCCACAGCCTGTCTTTCTCCTGCACTTTCAACGTGTTCAAGAAGTAAACCCACAAATGCTATCAGCCAGACAGACCCGCTACATGAGAGTGACACACCCACAAAATAGTAATAAAGAAAATGCAAGGCCAAAGGATGCATTTGCCCAGATGTTAAAAGCAATGAGCTGAAGAAATTACCAGGAACAGAATTTGCTCGTCTCCCAGAGAGATTCCTGATACCGTCCCTGCAGTCACTGGTAGCGGGGAGCCAAGTCCAGTGACAGGGCTGGGGCAGGCAAGGCTGTGCCAGGCTGTGATGCACACCACTGCTTTCTGCCCCATGGCAGCCCTGGCAGAGCCCTGCCCCGGAGCAGCGACACTGCCGGCACTCATCTCCAGCAGAAGGATGCTGCGCTGTGTGCTACCCTTGCGCTGGGTGGAAAGCCCATGTGCCTCCAGCAAAGTACCTCCGGAGGCACAGGAGAGATGAAAACACGCTGGGGTACAAGGGGATGCTGCAGCTCCTCCACCTACCAACACATAGCTATCCAGATGGGAAAGACCTGTGACCAACGGAGAACAAATCTAGGCAAAGCAGCTTGTGGCATCCCTTTACACAGGGAACCAGTGGGGCATGAAGCTGTCTCCCAGGCTGAATCATTGCTGCAAAAACAACAGAGGTCATTGAAGAAACAATTAGGGAGTCTGTAGGAGAGAAGGGAACCATAGAAAGTGAATGAAGCATGTTGGGCTAAGTATTTTCTCACTGTCCTCCCTCGCCTGGCAGATCCCAGAAGCCTCGTGTCCTCCGTGTTATATATGACTGGGCTAATGGCTTTGCACTGGCTGCTAACACCAACCAGCAGCGTGTCACCTTCTGAAAGTGGATT
Source organism: Phalacrocorax carbo (assembly GCF_963921805.1). Classification (NCBI taxonomy): domain Eukaryota; kingdom Metazoa; phylum Chordata; class Aves; order Suliformes; family Phalacrocoracidae; genus Phalacrocorax; species Phalacrocorax carbo. The sequence continues at coordinate 38,150,563 of NC_087519.1, read as the reverse complement.
AGCTTAAGCTGCAGGCACACTGTCACATCACTAAGCCAGTTTACTGACCCGCTCTTGGCCAACCCTTAGCTCTTCCAGGCCTGGCAGAAGACGATGGGATCTCCAAAAGCCGAGGATCAGACAAGGCAAAGGATTAGCAGTGAAAAAGGCTTATTGTGAGCTCCCAATGTCTCCTGGTTTCTAACAGACCTGGCGATGATCAGCCGCTTGTGGGACTGGGTAGTCCGTGTTGCATGAGAAATGTTTGCATGCCTCGTCTCCCCTTCTCAGCCTGCAGTGTCTGCTCTGCTCTAAGGGAAAGCCTCCTTCCCCAAAGGCCAAGAAACAAATAATTTTTTTTAGAAGGTGATAATGCTCCTGAGTCACATATAAACGGATCTACAATCACTAAAGCACTCATAATTAAGGCATACTGACATTTTTAATGAAAAAAAAAAAAAATTGTGGCTGATCAACAACAGTTTTCCTAGGGAAAAAAGTGTAATTTTCCATTATTATTTTAAATTTTAAGAGAATTAGAAAAATAAGATTTTCCACTTGACTTGAAGGTGACATTTTCGTTGTACTTCAGAAATGGATTTTTTTTTTTACTTTTTTAATTCCAAATGTCTTTCCCTTCATCTTACTCGCTAATGTTTTGTTAGTGAAAGCAACAGAACAGGTGCATATGACTTCGCTTTTCCCCTCCAACACATTTTCTTTTTTCGTTCTGAATTCTCCGAAGTTAGAGCAGCAGAGGGAAAAAAACAAAACACTCACCAGACTTTTCCAACTTTCCTACAAAATGTCCTTAACTTTAGAAAATCGCTCAAGTGTGAGATTTAATATGCTACTTTGTTTTTCTTTCTCCTTTCTGTTATTCTGTAGTCTTCCTGAAAATGCATACGCTTTGAAAAGATAGAGTAGAAAAAGGAAAAAAAAAAAAAGATACAGATGACATTTATCTTATTGCACTCAACACAAAAGAGGGAAAAGTGGTGATGGAACAAAGTAGAGCATCCAAAACCAAGAATCAAAAGCTGGTTTGGCAATTTTCTTGAATACAGGTGAGTGTTATTTTGGGGGGGAAGAATGGACAGGAGGAGGGGGAAGAGTTTTCTAACCATAGTAAATCACTGGAAATAGAAAAGTCACTACTCTGCCAAGACAGATACCACTCACTCTTAAAATCCTTGGATTCTACCTTGTTCCTGCTGCAGTAAGGCTCCATCACACACTCCCCACTGTCAGCTAGGGGCATCTCAGGTGCTCCAACTGGCAGGATTCCAGTTGCCAAACCCTAGAGGTGCTCCCAGCCATGTGCTCCCGCTGCCAGGAATTCCCTCCCTCCATGTGTCCACAAGCCAGGAACCCAATTCCCATGCTCTCTCCTTGACTATGTGAAGACAGGAGGACTTTTACAGCAGGAGGCAGAGGAACGCCGACACACGGCGATTGGCAGGCATTTGTTTTACTGACATAACAGCTCCAGAGGCTATTGCAATAGTCATGTAAATATCCTCAGAATTATATAATTAAATTATTTCATATTCAAGAGTGTTCCACAGTAGAGGGAAAAGAATAAAAGTAAAACTGAATCAAACCAGAAGGCTAGAGAGGAAGCACTCCTAAACCAATTCTACCAAACCTAGGCCCTACCACCTCAATTATATCCATACTCCCACAGCTCAGTCCCACGTTTGTAAAGCATTCCCATTATGGTGGGATGAAAGAACCAATACTGAAAAGGTTGTTCAAGCCCCAGCCCCTTGGATCAATGCATACCAGCAGAGACCAAACAAGCAAAACCCCTTGAGAAGTACCGGTCTTGGACATAGGACACCTGCTTCCAGTGAAAAACATGAAAGGTCTGTCCCCATGCCCTCCCCCAGCCCTGCACCTCTCAGGAGAGTAGCTAGCCACAGCAAGGGTAAGAGATACCTTCACATTCTTCTTGATCTGAATGATCTAAAACAGGGAGGCTCCCACAAACTCATCAAAGAGCAAGTCAAAAAGCAGCCTGTGTTAGCAGTCAATTCCTCTGAATTAGACAGTTGAGGTTCCTTCCTAAAAAAAATGCACACTTACCATCACCTCCTGGTTGCTTGTAGGGGTTGTACTTTGGCTTGGGGGCAACAACAGGTGCAAACTTCTTTGGTGTCTGCTGGGTGGACACCGAGATGCTGGGAGTCCCAAAGGTGTGTGTTGTCTCCATCCTTGCAGTAACGTGACCAACAGGCTCGTTGGTACTCTTGGGTGGCAGCCAGGATGGGTGGGACATGGTTCAGATCTGAGAGGAGAGGCAAAGACAATCACAGATATGTTAGGAATTTAGGCTGCAGAAATAACAGTTGCTAACCTACTGCTTTTCTGGTTTATAAAATGAAACGCACAAAACCCTTTAACATGTTTAACTTGTGCATGCTTATCTTTAAACATATTGGTCCTAATGTATAGGAATTATGATGCAAACGTGTCTCTATTCCCCCAGTAGGTCAGAATTACTGATCAGCTCATTGGTGGTGCCTGCAAAAAGCATCACTCTCTTCCTCTTCAAACCAAAGCAGAGGTAGGCTGATATCCTGGAGAAGCCTGACAATCCCACCATCCATTCAGCACAGTAGTGATATATTTGCCTTTCCCTGTTAGGCTTTTGTGAGTATGTTAACGTACAACACTGCAGGTGCTCTGGGGACGAGTGCAGTCACAGATAGGCAGACACACTTCCAAAATACACCCTTAGCACTTTTCACATGTCATTTAGGACCCCACATCCCAGTGACTTTCATTCAAACTTTTAAGAAAAAGGGATTCAAAATCAGCTAATCATTCTTGATGCCTCCACTTCTGAATGCACAGCTTAAAATGTTTTAAAAGCATGTCAATTTTGAAAAAATGCCAGAATCCCACAACCGCTGACAACCAGGCCCCTTTTAGACATCTCAACTTGTGTAACAGAAAACAGAGGCAGCCCAAATCATTACTTATTTATGAAAACCTTGGCTTTGGCCTCTTAAAAGCCTACATCACTTTTGAGAACTGGACTTAGATGCTGCTGAAACATTGCCCATAAAAAAACCTGTTCATTGCAATGAGCAAGGGCTTTTCACCCCACACAAACCACACTCGCTGGGTAGCAGCGATGGTCCTACAGTACCATCAGGTGGTCCTACAGAGGTGGATCTGAGATGCGATGAGGAAATGAAGACCCCACACAGACAAAAGCCAATACTATTTTTGAGCACCCAGTCACTTCTTCCCACACTTTGCTTTGGTGTCAGGACTCCTCTAGGCCACTGAAACCAGCAGGCAGCTACAACCCAATCAGGAAATATTTGTTTTAATCATGGAGAAGGATCAGTGCAAGAGATGGCACCAGGCCATGGGAGACATTAGCAGACTGCCATTGCAGAAAAATACTTCCATCTGGGAACAACGGGGCAAAGCAGAGGCAGTGCTGATTTGGAGAGAGGTGGTCCCTAACTGCACCAGCCAGTGCAATCTGCTGGGGCTGAGATGCAAAAGAGAGCTGTAGCTCTGTTGAGCGTGGCAGTGAAGGGCTGTATTAGCTGGTGTGAACAGTCTTCTGAGCTGAGGGTGGGAAGAGGAAAGGGGACAGAAAAAAGGTGGTCCCTGGCACGTGTAAACTCCCTTAGAGTGAAAACATTACCAAAGTCTACAGTGCTACAGCGCTCTCACTATTTTCACACAGCTCTGTGGTCATGCATGCAGCCATCTATTTGAATGGCTCATGAGGAAGTATTTCCAAAGCTGAGAAGTACAGCCACATACAGCTCACTAATACCACACAGGAATCACAGAATGGTAGGGGTTGGAAGGGACTGCTGGAGATCATCTTGTCCAACCTCCCTGCATGAGCAGGCACACCCAGAGCAGGGGGCACAGGAACGCATCCAGGCAGGTTTTGAATGTCTCCAGGGAAGGCGACTCCACAACCTCCCTGGGCAGCCTGTGCCACTGCTCTGGCACCCTCACAGCTAGAATGTGACCAGAGTTCCACTCCTAGCCTACCTCGGCATATTCTTGGTGCCTCACAGCCAAGTCTTCTATGCACACATGGTTCTCAGAGAAGCAAACAAACTAAGCTCTTCAACTAGCCCCCAGGATTATATGGAACATTTAGGGAGGAAGAAGGCATATCTGATAGCATATTTAAGTCTACCTAGAGAAAACAAAGCAGAAATCACACTTCATTTCCTCCTTTCTCCTAATTTGGGTTCACACATCACTAGAAACAGCAAGACTAAGCTGTTGGGGCTCAGGAGCAGAGCTATTTTGCCAGGTCATCCTGACTGGCAAAGCACCTGCATCCTACAAGCTTCATGGTGGAGCAAATTCAGCTGAGTTCTTTTTCAAAGAAGCAAACAAAGACTCTTGTGTATGTACTAGAGAAAGTAGTCCTGTGGGGTCATACATGGATAACCTTGTTCTAGCAATTTGCTGTTAGCAATGGTGAGTCAGTCTGGGGGACAGGAGCAAGGTCTCCACATGGTAGTGTGGGGACAGTTCCTCAAGCTAACAACAGTGACTGATAAAACCAATGTGTGTGTATATATGTGTGCTTATTCCAGCCCAGTAAGTTTTCTCCAGGTAACAGGTTTCCTACCTGAGGAGTCACTTCTACTTAAGTCCCAATGTGTGACTCAACACTAGGAGACAGACAATTTGTGGTCATCTTCTACCTCCATCGCTCCTTATGTGGGAGACAAACTGGTGAGTGCCAAATATCAGCCCCAACACTTGTGGCTCACTCTCATCGTGCAGTCTGACTGCTCAGTGTACATGCAGTGGTTTCGCGATCCCTACCCCTGGAGGACAAGCCTGTTGTGCTAGACATCTGATACCAGTGAAAGGAAGGCACTGGAGCCAGCATGAAACGGAATGAGGCAGACAGGAGTGTGGCAGGAGATGGACAAGCATCCAAGGCTCATCTGCAAGGACATGACTTTCTCTCCCGCATATGCTTCCATTCCAACCTTACATTAACAGTGTGGAGCATCATTCTGAAAGCAAGAAGTAAAAGGCAGGTCCTCCCTATAGGGCCAGAGAGGAAACCAACCACGACGGGTGGGGGCGGAGGGCACGCGAACCGCGCTCGCACCGCCTGGTACTTCCTGTTACCAACACCAGCCCTGATGGACCAAGAAAACAACTGCCACTTGAGCAGTATGATTCACCTACACTGCTGCCTCCTCTTCCCACATCCTTCAAAAATGTAAAACGCAGCAATAAAACTCAGGCAACTGTCTAGGTTTTAAGAGCAGAAAGCAATGAGGGCACTCAGCCTTAAGAGCTAAACAGGGTAACTCTGCACTCTGCAGAGTTATTACCTCCAAAGACAACTACACTTTACCCATTGCTAAAAGCATTCCGGAGTTTCATTCCTACAGGTTTCAAGCTCCTGGCTTGACATCTCATATGAAAGAGTGTCCCACTGTGTGAAGCACCCTCAGACCCTGGACATTACCTCCATACTGATTCAAAGCAAAAAAAAAAAAAAAAACAAACCACACCCAAAAAATCTCACCATTCCTGTCCTGGCAGCACCCTAGTTGTTCCTCAACCACCTCCCAGGCCACACTCCTTGGTCCCACTGAGCTCTCAAGTCTGCCAGGTTCATGGCAGGGACGGGTTGAATGATGCACAAACCAAGACTACCTGCTTCAGTACCCTGTTTGCACAGTGCTGGGGATGCCTGAAGACAGTGTGAATTTTCATGAATTAGCTTAAAAAGCATAGTGCTCTTATGGACAGTTTGGGAGAATGAAGACCACACTGCTGTAACTCAATTGCTGTCTGTAAGCTGGCATGCAGCTCCATCTCGGCTACCCTCTAAACACATTTGTCGTGGCAGCAGTGGTATTTTCTAATTGCTTCCCCGTTAGCCTTTTCTCTTCCTCTTTCTCCCCCTCTCATTTTTTGTTATGCATTTGCTGCCACTCACTTTTGCTATCTGTGCCTTGACAATGTTTTCAGCAAGTTCCCTTTTCCTCATCTGTTCCGGCCCCAGCTCCCTAGCCTCAATTAAATTTAGCCTAACTACTTTGCGAGACCATAAAAAAGGAAAATGAATTAATCTCTTTTTAGCAGCTGTATTTGTTGTTATTTTTTCCCCCATTTTTTCATCTACTAAAAGGCCCAAAGCAAAGCAAAATCTAAGGGAAAGTGGCTTGCAGATAGGCACAGCTCCCCACCTCTCTCTGCAGACTTAGTCAGGGTGCTCCACCATGGAGAATTCAGACAAAGCCATCAGCCCTCCCTCACCATTCCCTGCAATATTGCCTGGTTCTGACTGAAAATATTCTGATTTTCAGTCAGAAGCTTCTTTGGAGCAAAAGAGATAAACATTTTGTGATGTGGACAAGTAACAGTAGAGGAAAACCCGGGCTTATAAGAAATCCTCTTACTCTAAAATTACTCTTGCACATGCCACTGTCTGTGTTGCTGCGGTTCCTGCACTTGGATGAGAACCTCCAATAAGTAAAGACAGTGCTTTTCTGGCTAGGCAGCAAACACATTCCACTTTTGTCTCAGAGGTGTTTCCTTCAAAAAAAAAAATTATTTCTGCCAGTTCGACAGAAACAGTATTGTTTTCAGAAGTTCCTAGATAGATGTGGGATGTGGGGGATTGCAGAGGTCACCAGCAGCAAGAAGGCTAGAGTCACCGAGAAAAAGAATAAAAAGAACAAGCTGTATTGGATATTGCAGACTTGAGAGAAACATGAAACAGGAAAAACACAATTAAGGGAGCATCAAGATGGATGGGTGGGGTGAACCCAAGAAGCAGGACCAGAAAAAAGATCCTGGAGCATGCACACTGGTAGGGGGTAATACAGTAAGGTGGATCTGCTCACCCTGGCCATCAGGGATGGAGCTGTTACAATAGCTGCATTACACATTTCTGAGGGTGAATATAGCAAACTCCTCCTTCATGTGTAATAGCAGATAGAGTAAAAAAAAACAAACCATCAAACCCACTCTGGTTCTCCAAAAACAATCCCCCCCCGCCCATTGAATAGTGAATCTCATCAGCCTTTTACTGGACAAGCCAGCTGTTGCTGCTCCTTGCATGCCAAATATAACGTATTAAGGGCCTGATCCATCTGTTGCTCAAGTCAATGGATGGACTACAGAGCTCTCACTGAAAAGTTAAACTACAGGTTAAATCTACAGTTGCCCCCACATTTCTGGTCCACGCAAATCATTTGTCAGGCTTGGTTCCCCTTCCACGAGCCTCTTCCTAATAAACGTGACTAAATCTAGCCCTCCAACATTTGACACAGCCAGGCAGGAATGACCTTTGTCACCAAAGCCCATGCCCCTGGGAACCTCCCACAGAGACAGCAACCTCTTGCTTTCCCCATCAGTGCCACATGTCCCTCTCTCTTGGCTGAAGCCTTCTGCATTTCTGCCTGCCACTCTCACACAGCCATCCTCCTTGGTCAGCAGTAACTCAACAGCTCTGTTCCTTATCTAGCTGCTACAAGCTTTTCTCATGACTCCTTACTCACTGACCACCCTGGCAATACCCCTTTCCCAAATTCGCTGCCCCACCCCAGACAAAAATCTCCTAAATCTGTCTTATGTCACCGCTTTGAAAGTCCTCGTGACCATCTTGTCTAAGCCTTCTGCACTATGCAGGGCACTGAACTCTACCCAACTATTCCTCCACAAAGCTTTTCTTGAACTAAAGAATATTTGTTAGAAAGTACATGTAGCCTCAACTGAAGGAATGCAATTATTGGGGAATCTGCTGCAGCATTAGGTAAATTGTTTGGGCAAGCAATTAAGCACCATAATTATGTAGTTTCTCCTTTATGTCTGGCTCCACTTCCACCACTGGATTTTTTTTATGCTCCTACCATCTGCATTACAGACCTGCCTCTCTTCCTTGCACAGATCCTTTCAGAACACAGCCAGGTCATTGGCTAAATCAAATCAAAACATTTAAATTAAGTATCAATTAAACTCACTGTGAAGAGCAGACTTCTCTTGATTCATTCATGTATATTTACTCTGAACTCTTCAATTTTTCAGCAACCTTTTATGAAATGGTGGATGCTAGCATAAGACCATTTTTTTCAAGAATGGTAACTTAAAATGGAAGGGATAAAGTGATGAATAATATCAAAGACAAAAACCAGACTGGAATCAGCTGTGGCTGCCCGCGGTTCAGTTATCCTTCCTTCCTTGGAAGCATTAGTCATCACCTACTTTTGGAGGCAGAGGATAAGACCGGACTAACCATAATAAATAACATTAAGAGCAAAGAGTGAAATCATGCCACATAAATAAGGAAAACGGTGTGCTCTGTTTCTATCATTACAATGATCTTAATGCTGTAAGTTCAGAAAATTCTAACCATGAAAGCATATACCACAGCAGAGGAACTGGAATCCACGAATCCCATGATGAGACCGCATTATCTAAAAATGTCAGACCAGGAATATCAATAGAAGATAATACCAGGTAGTAATAAAAGCCTGACAAGGTGGGGTTTTGTCCGTTTTCTTTTTTTTTTTAATGGGGTGGGAGGGGGGAGGGAATGTGTGGGCAAAAGTGCTTGTTTTTGCTTTTAATTACAGGATGTCATTCACCTTTGAGAAGCAAAGGTAAAACAAAGAGGGTTCCAAGTCAATTTAGCCTCATATCAGATAAGCAATGGAAGGGTAGAGTAGCAATTTGTCTACTCTTGAAAGTGTAAGTACATATATCACTGAGACAGGCTGGCTTTTCTGTGATTAGACTGTACCCAAATAAATCTTCATTTCATTTTCATATTTATAACATGGACCTAATACTCCTTGGATGTTGATGGACTTTGCCAAGACAAAAGAATTTGTCCCTGAGTTAATTAAGCTAATGCTTCATAGTGGGTAGCAACAGTGTTTAACAAAAAACGAGCAACAACAGTCTGTGCTTCCAGACAGTCTGCTCTGTCTGCCATCCCACTCTTTCCTACATCCACTGGTTTGATGTAGGTCCATAACGTTCTGTCTTAGTATCACCCATGCACAGTTAACCATCGCTCCTAAGGCCAAGGGACCGACCAGATACAGGGAGCCATGACCCTGTTTGCTGACAGCAGATGCAACTGGAAGCCCCACTGCAGTTTCTCTCTGATACCATTCTGGAACACGATCAAGGCATCCCCTTCCCTGGATAACCCAAGTTTGTCTCCAAGGGCTTACTAGAGCCATGTGTAGTAAGGCAGACTGCATTCTCCCCACTCTCCCTGCTCCTCCATCCAAGTAAAAGAACTCAAAGAGAAAATTTTTTACTTTGCTTCACCTTCCCAGTTTTAAAAATCAGCTCTAGCAGTGAACCAAGGGGACACCCTTCATGATGCAAAATCATGCCACACATTGCCCGTTTCAGTTAGAGGTGCAAGCCACAGGACTGGATGTTTCTACTCTCATAGCCCCAGAAGGCCAACCATATCCTGGGCTGCATCAAAAGCTGCGTGGCCAGCAGGTCGAGGAAGCTGATTCTGCCCCTCTACTCCGCTCTGGTGAGACCCCACCTGCAGTGCTGCGTCCAGCTCTGGAGCCCTCAGCACAGGAAGGACACGGACCGGACCTGTTAGAGCAGGTCCAAGAGGAGGGCCACAAAAATGATCCGAGGGGTGGAACACCTCTCCTGTGGGGACAGGCTGAGAGAGTTGGGTTTGTTCAGCCCGGAGAAGAGAAGGCTGCAGGGAGACTTTATTGTGGCCTTTCAGTACTTAAAAAGGGACTACAGGAAGGATGGGGGCAACCTTTTTAGCAAGGCCTGTTGTGACAGGACAAGGGATAATGGTTTTAAGGTAAAAGAGGGGAGATTTAGCCTGGATATACGGAAAAAATTTTTTACAATGAGGGTGGTGAAACACTGGCACAGGTTGCCCAGAGAGGTGGTAGATGCCCCATCCCTGGAAACATTCAAGGTCAAGCTGGACGGGGCTCTGAGTAACCTGATCTAGCTGAAGATGTCCCTGCTCACTGCAGGACTAGATGACCTCTAAAGGTCCCTTCCAACATAAACCATTCTATGATTCTATGACTCTAAGCTTGTTTGTCTTCATTTTTTTGCCTGAAATTCCCAAAAGCACAAACCCAAATTCCCTGCTAAAATACCGTTCTTCACCTCCACTCCCCTAATTAGCCCAAAAAGCAGTAATTGAGGCTGACCAGAGAGATTTGCTCTTTACAAACTCCTACAGCTGCTTGTTTCTCTTGGCACTGTTCCCCTTTGAATGTTAAATTAATTTATTTGTCCATTTATGGCCGTTGATCTCTATCCATGAAGCTTTTCTGCTTCTTGTGGCCTCCAAAAGAGGATATAATGTCAAAATTCTGGTCTCATTAGAGGTCTTTAACCAAACATAGGAAGTGCCATAGGTACTTACAAACTCAGCCCAAGCTCTCCAGGGATGTCTTTCCCATATGGTACTACTTATCCTCATCAATTTTACATCATATGGGAAATTATGTGATTTGGGGAAATTGTGATTCCTTTTGAACTCCCTTAATCATTGCTGATCTGCAGAACATCTCACCAAATTTAAGTCCCATAATATTGAGTCCAAAGAAGTTCCTCCCTCAGACTCTTCTAACAGCAAATTAACTCTGGTCCTTCGTGCTTCTCAAACACAGCACATCAGCACATCTCAAACATCAGCACATCAGCAAGCAGGAGACACAGGAACAACTCTGAACACTCGGAATCCTGTGTATGGAGCTGACATGACCCTGATCACAGGTTAGCAGTGGAGAGCTAACAGGAGTCAACCAAGCCACCAAGCGACTCAGAAACACGATGAAGAAGAATAGAATAGTGACAGCCTTCGTAACCATATGCAAACTTGATGCACATGGACTCTGACTCCTTACGGCACAACTCTTCCTGAAATCAGGTTTCTCTGCTTGCACCAATTTTACACTGTTCCTGGACATTTCTTGATGCTTTGCTTTAGTCTTTGACAGCAGATGTCAGCTGGAGCAAGTTTAAATCTTCCTTTCCCCTCAGATACAGAGTTTCTTCCAGTGGCCTGGAAAAGGCAGGGTTTTGTATTGTCAGCTCAAGCCCCTCAAAATAAATAAATAAATAAATATAAAATCAATGTCACTTCTTCAGTTAAGCAGGGCTGAAAGCATTCAGCACTTTCCCACTGTGGGACATCACTAACGTAATCACAGGAATTAAAGGAGAAAGAAACCTAGTTAGAGCACTGCCTGTGCTGAATTATTCCTCGAAGCATATAATCTAGTATCATCTCACTCTGGTTTTAACAGCTTCAATCAAATTTCCATGGGATCCTCCAGCAGAATTTATTTAAGCAGAACCTGGAGCAAGGGGCTGGCCCAGATGACCTCCAGAGATCCCTTCCAAAATCAATTATTCTATGACTCTAAAACCCCAGACTTCCAGCTGTGACTTTATCTGCACTCAAAAGGGTTTGCAGCAATACAGCTGTATCCCGCTTAATATATGCCAACAATATCACCTACTGTCAACGCAACATTATATTCCTTATTCTCTAGTTGCAATGGTTCACAAATGAACACAGCATGTGCATATTCTTTTAACTAAATAACCAATAATTGGAAAACATTTTTTTTCTAGCATGGCTGCATCTACACTGCATTATTTGCCAGCAGATCCACACCAGTTTGGGATGTGACTTTTGTTTTATGTACTAAGTCACTACAACTTCTACAGTATTACTCAGACATAACAGGAAGACAGCAAGTCCATAGTAGAGATAGTAAAGGCAGTAAAGAATATTCTATATCGTACAACGACACTTGCTGCAGGTTAACATCACCATGAATATAGTTCATCAGATACCAACCCAATATCACATTCATTCTTCATTGAAATGCTGCTTCTAGGACAATTTTGGTATCAACCAAGAAGTTACCCTTCCTTAAGTTTCTCAGCCCATTTCTCTCATATCAGCTTCAATAGTGGAAAAGGTAGAAGGGCAAACTAAACATAAAACTCCTTTTCTTTCCGAGTATAATTGCATTAGTAGTTTTGGGATTAGGTGCAGGCTATCTGAATTTGACTGCTGCTGCAAAACACGCACATAAAAGCTGATGAAGGAGATCTTCCTTTTACAGCCATGTCACATCCTCTTGTTGGATGACAAACTAGGCTTTAAAATCCCAATAAATTGAACTTGACTGGCCCATGTGCATTGAAACAAAGAGATACTACTGGCTCCCTGGAGATAGATCTATCTAATCTAATACAACTCTAATGACCACATTACAATTTCACCAGAGAGCAGGCTGATTCTTGACTTCTGTGGTATGAGACAACCCTCAGCAACTCCAAACATAATCATATTGGATAAAATGTTAATCCAAGGCCTCAGCCACTTGTGGTCACAACAAACCCCAGGGCAATTGCAATGGAGGAGGTAGACCTGGTGGCCTGCCCAAAATGCTTACTCAAATACAGCAAAATCTGTGGTTGAGCCTTAAGAGTTGAGCCAGGAGGTAGCTCTGAGCCAGACAAATTTCTTCCAATTCTTAAAGCTTCTCTTCCTGATAACCTGACATACAAGTTTGTGAAGGTGTTGCTGTACCACAATGAAAAGTTTGAGATGGATGTTTCAGAACTTTGTGTATAAAATGAGAGAGGAAATATATTAATAGGGATAGCAAAAGAACAAGCAGAATGATGCAGGAAGTTTATTTTGGGAGTCTCAGACTATGAGCTCCCTTACACAAATACTGTTTTCCTGTGCACAATTTATTTTCAAGATCCCTCTGCCAAAAAAAAGCTGCCTTTATTCCTTCTATTCCCATATTCATTGTCTTGCCTATAGTACAGCTCAGTACTCGGCTGCCTCCTTCAGAAAGGCACTGCCAAGCAACTTAGAGCTTACCCATCAAATAAAATGGTTAAGGGACCGGACTTCTCAAACAGTGGAGACATACTGGAATCAGGCTTATCAAGACAGTCCCCCATAAGAGAAAAGAAATATGGACAACAAGAGATGGCAAGGTTAAAATTGTTAGAGCAAGCCCAGGCTATTTGGACACTGATGCTGGCTGTAAACAAGAACGAACCGTGCAGAACTAACACTCAGCTCAGCAGTGAGATACCAACAAAGACCCCAGTGGGACCAAATAGGACCATGGCAGCATACTGACATGTAGATAATTGTATTAGCTTTGCAGAGTGCTGTGTGTATATGTCTCAGTCTGGGGAGAAACAGCAAGGATCTAAAGCTCAGTAGAGAGTGGGAAACTGATGCAGAGTGAACAAGGAAGCAGTGCAGAGCTTGAGGTCCTATCCAGCAAGGCTAGCATAGGTGGAGGTGGGGGGTTTTATTTATGGTGGGTTCCCTGCACTACTCTTCTGAAACAGCTGTGGTTGCAGCAGAAAGAGTCAGCTGCCACCATCCCTGAAAGAAAACAGATCTGCAACTGGCAGTGCAAACTCCAAGCCATTGAAAGGATTTCTGTGAAAGGAAAAGGAGCTGCAGCCCAGAATATGGGCACAGGACGGGCTCCACTCAAGGGCCAATGCCACTATAACCTTCTTGTGACACCTCAAAGAGCTGGCAGTATGAATCAGACTTTGAAACTGTAATGACTAAAAAGCAAGCAATTAAATCAATTAATGGGCAGGAACTGTGTCCAGGATTAAAACCTTTAATCCTCAATTCTTTTCCTCCCACTTGATCCACTTTTCCTCCCCCAGATCCCAAGCTGTTCTAGAAGTCACAACCTCAAGTATGCCAAATCGCTGGACGATTTCTCCTCCTTCTGGAGCACTGCACCAACCTGTGCCTCATTTTTGGCAGCTTAGCCCATGGCACCTTGCAAATAATCACGGGAATTAGCCTTTTTCCTATGGAAAAATCCTATACCCTAACATGCAGAAGAGTGATTGCTGCCAGATGGCTGGGAACTGATGCTGTGTAAAGATCGCTAATGGAAGCAAGATATTTGAGTACATGAAAACTGTAGGAAGGGAAGTACACAGATCCCTTCGTATTAACAGTGAGAAAAAAGACCTCGTCTCTGAGTTTCCCAACAACAGGTGATTTAACATCATCAAGACATGAGCATCCCAATGTATTCTTGTCTCCCTTTTGAAACACAAAGCAAAAATAAAGATTTAAGTGCTTCCTTCTTTAAGAAGCTGAAAGCCTGCAGTACTGTCAGGAAAGAAAGAGCATCTCTGCAGGTTACCCAGTCCTGCTTTTAGCAGGAGACTGGACTATCACCAACATGAGACATAGGACTTGCTGGGGCTTTGTCTCTTAAAACCTCCAAAATGGAGAATCCCCTGCTATCTGGTGACTTGTTCAAGCATTTCACTACTTTCCCATTGAAAATGTTTTTCCAGCTCTCCAGCTGAATCTCCCAATCAACTATGCACGTCTGTGGCATTTTATTTTGCCATGTGGACAGAACCATTTGGCTCTGCCATCATTGCAATTCCCCGGCAGTAGTCATAGGCTGCTGCTGGATCACTCCCTTGCCTCCTCTCCGCCAGATGATGCAAAGCTCCCTCGGCCTCTTCTTGTAGGTCATGTGCTCTAGGTCCTTCACTGCCCCAGTAGCCCTCCTCTGGACTCTGTCCAGCTCTTCAACATCCCACTTCCACTGGAGGACTCAAGACCAATTAACAGCCTTGCCAGCAGGGAGTAAAGGTGAACAATAACTCTTCTCAGTCTGCTGTCTGGGCTTTTAATGAAGCAACCCCATATGTGGTTTGCTTTATTGGTAATGGTAGCACACATTGGGCTCACATTTGACCTGGTGCCCACTGCTGACTCCAGGTCCTTTTGTCAAGGAATAAAAGAGAATAAAAGGCATATTTTGAGATGGTTCCTAAGCTGGAGGAGCTCCAGAATGTCCATGGCCACATGGATAGGAGGGTAAGCCATAACGTGATGTCAGCTACCCCTATGCCATTTGCAATAAACACAACATAGAATTCATTGAGAAGATGGCTGTTCAAAGAGTGGTGTTCTGGAAGCACAGGGAAATGGGTGAAGAAGAATATTAAGAGCAAAGGCAAGCATGCCATGCCACTCTGGAGCACATCAAGATAAAGTTCTGTTTTGGTAACTGTAGGGCATTAGTTCTGCTCTGAACAGAAACTTGTGACTGATGACAAATGCTTGAGATTTGATTTTCAATTCTTCTTTGAAACTCATAAAACCACTAAGCACCAGCCTAGGAAACTGTTGGTGTCCCCTTTCAGCTTAGTGTCCGTTCATTCAAGAACAGTGATACTCAAAACTCTCGGAGGTAATTCCTCAGCTGGTACAAACCACAGTGCCAGCAATGAAGTTAACTCAGCCAGGCATCCACACTGGCCTTGCAATTTTACTAAACAAGCTCATCATATTAAAAAGCTGACCTGAATTGCTCCACCACTATCACATTAGTATCTTCTGTTTTTGACCACCCAAATTAATCATTTGTTCCCCTTCCCAGAAATCAGTATGAAGTTTTGTTGTGACACAGGAGTTTCCATACTAGACTGCCCACAACTGTTCCCTAGATGTGAAACAGCTCAAATCTGACAGTCTCCAGGAAAACGTTACAGTGCTCATCCACCTTCACTGCACCTTCTAAGAAAGGGGGCGGGGGGGGAGGAAGGGCGAGGAAGGGGGAGTGGAAAAGAGGAAATTAGTCATGAGCAGAGGGAACTTTGAGGGAAGGAAGACCCGAGCTTTTAATGTACCTGGAGATAGTAATACACCATTGTGTTTTAGCCACTGCCAGCAACCTATTGTGTTCTGCTTTTGAACTACTCTAGGGCAGCTGGGCCACGCAGCTGGTGAGTGCACACACAGCTCAGTTAATCAAATCCCCTCCAATAGATGCTACCACTATCTCACAAGTCTAAGGCAAAGCATGTTCCCACACACAACTGTCTGCAAGGCATTTCAGCATGCCTTTGCTGTTTAAGGCATGTATTTCTCCTTTCAAAGTAACACAGTTGCCAACACCTTAATCATTCCATGGGGACCTTCAACTCCACCAGTCCCTTAAGTGCTTCATTACCTCCAGCACACTCCCGTAGAGCTCACATCCCAGTTGAGCTATATGAGCTCAGCCCTCTGTCAGCTAAAGAAAGCAGACTGAACTGTAGGAGATCAGAATCTGCAAATCAGGTCGAACAGCCTATCTACCATCACTCTTTGTTCCCACAAGTTTGGCCTCGTTTACTGCAAAATATCTAGGACAAAAGGCAAGACAGCAACAACAAACCACCTTTGAGACTGGAATTATTGCATGTTTCTTTTCATGAGATCCTGCGGGAGAGGAGATGCTTGCTCCTCTGCATGGACTCTCTAAGGGGCTATGGAGACCAGCCAAATAATGTTAACTGAGGCACCTGAGTTGCATGTACATTCCCAAAGCTTGCTTGTTTTTAAGTTAGAAACTGGTGCCTCAAGTCATAAAAATACTACATTTTGAAACTGTATTGATATGTTCTTGGCACAGAAAAAAATAAACTGCAAATGCAACCAATACAGAAACTTGAGCTGCCCTTTGTTTCTAAAGGACTTAAAACACTAAGGGGAAAACCTAAGCAACAAATTAAATTGATCCATGGAAAGATGCAGTCTGTTAGGACTGGTACGCAGATACCTATTTTGAAACTAGCTCGAGTACATGATGGCATAACCTACCCCTTGAAGTTTCTAGGTTGTGCCCATCAGGTTCCTTGAGATGACACTGCTGGAGACATCATCCTGAGGAACAACCTCCCAGGCAATTCCCTTTTTAAAGCAAGCTACCTCAGTGCCATTTTTTGTGAAGCAACGCCACCAGGCAACACCTTCACCTGCCCTCTTCATGCCGGCTCTGCCGGTCCTCCTCTGCAGCCTTCTCTACAGTCCATCACCCTTCCAATTGAAGTTATGATCTAATGGCTCAAGATTATATAGCAAGATTATTTAACCATGCAAGAAATACAAACATATGCACATGTCTATGCATACACATGTACACATCCCTGTTTTTTTCTGATTCTACATGATTTGCTCAGGAAACTGGTGGAGGGAAAGGATAAGAAGAGAAACCAACAGTTGTTCACATGGATCAACACTTCCAGGCTCTCTCTTTTGCAGCTCATCTCACTCATACTTGTGGTTTCAACATGTGACTCACATTAGGCCCCTCTGCTCCCCATTTGATGGTTCTGCTAAACAGATGTGATTTTATTTAGTCATAGAGCCTGCTTTTTACACTGCTTCTTTGCAGAACAGATGGGATTTTTTCTCCTCTCCAACAATATTCAGATAACAATAATACCCAGTGCACAGGTTTGCTTGACAATTTCATATGAAAAGGAGTAACACATGAACACAGACATGATCTCACAGTAGCTCTCTTCAGCAGCTAGGACACACCACAAGAGGCAATGGTACTGATGGAGAACGCCAAACTGCAATACCAGCAACATCTAGAGAAGCACAAGATCTCAGGGATCCCTGAGGTCAGCCCCATAATTTCAGGCAAATGAATGATGCACACATTACCTAGCAGGGTCCAGAAGACACAACTCCACCAACTGCCCATCACAAATGGCGTCTCCCCACGTGAAAGCTCTCGTGGAAGAGAGGGCTGAAGGGGAAGCTCCTGCAACATTCATGGGGACATGAAACCATGTGCATCTCCCGGGACTCCTCAGCATGGTGAAATAGTCTGGAAAAGCTATTCACTCCCTGTGTGGGCATTCCTCTTTCTGCACTGAGAGTGCATTTGGCAATAGAAGAAGCAGAACTGCACAAAGGCCCTCTCAGAGCAGAATAAGACTGCCCACATGAGAAGTACACTCGGAATAGCTATTGCACTTTAAATTCACACCCTGGCTTTGTTTCGCAATATTCTCCCTGTGCAGAAAGGCCCTAGGCTTCAGATTCAATTTCTGCCTATATTATCAATAGCTAAGCACTGCTCCTATCCAAGGGTAGGATATGGCCTATACAAGAGGCCAAAGTACAACCTCTGAGGAGAAGGATGAGCTTCACATTTACTTTGTGCTATCCTGTATATGGATGCACCTCTATACTGCTTTATATATATAACTGAACACTGATGACTTCACCCTAGCAAATGCTATGTGGGTAAGTGATCTCTGCTTTACCACAGAAACCAAGCACAGGATATGTATACAGGGCATACACGAATGTCATGCCCACACCTGTGCAAGGATCCAATCCCTTTCCAAAAGCTACAGCCACATCCCTCAGTCATAGCTTTGCCCTCCATCCGTTGTCCACCTGTTACAAAGATGACCTCAGTTTCTAGAAGAATCTACTTAGGACTTTCATTAACTCACCAGAAAAAAAAATTATATATACAGACACACACTAAGTGTAGCTATATTAAAACTTGGGTTATCTGCAGAATGAGACTCCAAGTTTCAGAAGAGAAACAAAATTGGAATTCTCTGCTTAAAAGTCACCCAGGACATGGCTATTAACACCTCTCCCTGGGAGCCCTAAAGCTGAGCATTTACAAGAGCAGAAAAATGTGTGGCTTTCTGGCTTTTTTTTTTTGTTTTTTTTTGGGGGGAAGGGGGGAGTGGCCATACAATTAAACAGTACTAAAAAGATAGTAGGTATTAAGCAGTAAAATATATTTAATAAGAGAAGACTGGAACTGAAAAGGACAGCTGAGTTCCCTGCAGGGCGACAGGCACTTCCAGCTACAAAACTTCACGTCTTCTGAGAGGTTTTTTCTTTTTTTTTTTTTTTTTTTTTTAATCTTGTCAAGTTCTGAGCCACCCCAGCATAGTTTTTATTCCTATTAATGACAGTGCTATCCAAATATTCTGTGTATGGACACTACAACTGCACTTCACTCTTAGGAAGAAGGAACAAAGCAAAACACTGCAAAAAAGAAACTTTCATAAGCATAAAGCAAATTTATGTGCCCAATTCCCAAAGGCTGGTTGCCTAACCTTCAGTATTAGCCTTCAATAACTTTCTCTGAGCAGCTGAACAACCTGTTCTCTTTCCTCCGTGTAAGTAAAATGAAATTCCATCCCACTTTGCCCCACCTACTCTACAGGCTGGTGCTCCTGCTGGGGCAGGACGGATGAGAACACAGAACAAGGCATTAGGGAACAGGGCTTCCCTGCCATTCCTTCGGGCCATGTAGGAACTCTTTCTCAGCATCACTCTTCATCTGTACCCTCCCTTCCCTGCCACCTCCAGCCACTGGGGACAACATTTAGCCCCTTCTCTTCAGCTAGGAGACAAAAAGTGCTCTGTAAGGGCTATCCCACTGCGAAGTGCACAGAGCTGAAAGGCATCCAAATTGCAAAGTACAGATATACAGATTTCAGTGGAGGGTTAAAACTGAGGGGGAGCAGACCTATCTCAGCTGGTGAAGGCTTATGAAGGATAGCAGTGAGCTGTTCAGAAGAAAATTAAGAAAACATTTTGAATGCCCTCCTAAAAGGAGCAAATAGGTCCAACACTCCAACAGAAAGGGATTTTTTTTTGCATCTCTGAATGATAGTGCTTCGCTTTTGTGGCCTGCGGCTGCTTGGGAAATTCAAAGCTATTCCTCTGAAGAATTGACTTGGACAAGCATTATGGCTTTGATCAGTTAACTATTTTTTAATGCTAATCCACCCCAGTGATATTTGTCCTCCTTTTCCCCATGTGCACAGAAGCACTGACACAGACAAATACTACACAAAAGCAAACATTAGCCAGACGAACAGCCAGGAACAATGACATCCAGAGCCCACAACCAAACACCAACTTCATTCTGTTTTATTATTTTCTCTTCTAGTGGCTCAAGATCCTTTGGCCCAGTATGACCTGCTAATGGAAATTTCTGTGCCCAGCAGGTATAATGCTCACACAGTGATATGGCCACAACTATTCTCACTCAAGTAAAAAATTTAAATAATTTCCCCTAAAAGTTACAGTAAAACATGTGACTGAAAGGCCTTATTTGAAACTTAACACAAACCCCTGCAAGCAGCCCAATTGCTGACCCATCCTCCAGACGAACAAATAAAGCTGCAAAAATAGTGATTTGCCTATGTTTAGAAGGCAAAGACAAAAAATGAGACAAGAGCAGGACCAAAGTTACCGGACACCTATCATCTCACTGGAATTGCTCTGACCTCCCCCTCAATCTCAGGCTTATAACCTGAGCACCACACTACGCAAAACTCTATTTACAATCTCAGCATACACACTTGTCTCCTTGTTCAGGGCACGGAATTCTAGAGATCAGTCCAACTGTGTACCAGGAACACACCGAGTATCCAAGCCAATAGTCAATTAGCTGTTACATCGGTTGCCTCACTGTGACATCCTGTGACATATACAGCAGCCACTACACCAAAAAAAAAACCAAATGGAGTAAGGGACAGTCCCTGCTGTGCAGTACCTTTGGTATTCAGGCTGCTATCTAAACTTTGCTTGCTGTCTTTGGGTAACAGATTCAGGCAGTATTTCCTGTGGCAGAGAATTACACAGGCTGATTACCCTCCGCGGAAAAGTGAAGAAATCCTGGAAGCAATTTTCTGTCTCAATTGTTCCCAGAGCGCAGGAACAATCTTTTCGCCCTCTTCCTATTTTCTGCTCAGTGCCATCCAGGCTCAGTGGGCAGAATCCATCATGATGATGCCTCAGGTTGTGGGTCCTGCAAACACTCACCCAGGTGAAACTTTACACAAGTAGCCCTACAGACTTGAATTTGCATCAGCCTTGAACTTGGCTACAAAGTTTTTGGAGAACAAAATGAACAGAACAAGATAGGTCAGAAACTCAAAGTACCTGGGAAACGTTCAGCCCTTGGTAGGACCAGGTGTATCTCAACAGCACAACACAGACAAAGTGTTTCAAAATTCATTACCAGATTTTCAAAGGAAATCAGGAAGACACAGCTGTACCTGAGAAATGTGCATCACAGACAGAGCTCATAAGACAACAGATCATTTTCTCAAACTAAAAATTTAATTACTGTGGAAGAGAAAGAAGAGAACATATATTTTCTATGGGAGAAAAAACACCCACACCACTTTTAAGAGAAAAATCTAAATGCTGATGGCTTTCTACCAGAGCCTGAAAGCATTCCCATGCAAAACTACCATCCCAGCGCTGACAGCATTTGCAGGTGTGGAAGGATGGTTTCCAGTTTCTGAAGTTCCCACTAGACTACACACCCCAGGAGGCACAACCATCCCTGTGCACTGGGGACTCCCAGGCTGCATGGACTGAGGAGATATGGTTTGGCTACAAGACTGACGCACAATGAGGGGGAAAGGACGGGGTACTGCATACCAGCCTGCACCCCTCCACAGCGGTGGCTCCAAAAATGAATTTTTCAGCATTTTGACACCAAATACTTTTCACCCATGTACATACCCATACTCAGAATTATTCAATCAGAACCTTATTTTCCACCCATGAGTTTTAATAGAAAAATGTTCCATTTGCCCTAATCAATGGGGCTTAAGCATCACTCAGAATATTTTCTTGAATTGACACCATCAGTGCCAGAGTGGGAGACCAAGCTCTTTAGATAATCTGCCTCCAAAGGCAGGTACTGACCTTTCAGTTGTGTTATTACTTTTTTTAATAAAGGTAACATTTAAAATATTGTTACTTTTCAGCTGACAGTGCTGGGAGAGAGGGAGGGCTGCAAGCCTGCTGCAGAATCGCACAGCCAATCTTAGTATCGCTTAATTTTCGAACGAGGAATTTGGTAGTAAACAACCTTTTCCTTGTATACAAACATTTTTAATTTCATGCCCTGCTAATCATACATCTGTTAGAGCTCCTTTTCCATCCATTGCAGTAATGATAATAAAAGAAATATCATCACACTAACAATGTGGTTTGTCTAAAATGAAAATTGAATAATAATCAATTTTCCTCCACGGGATGAGGGAATGCAGCAAGGAGCAGCACTCACTTGATGGAGGTGACAAAGACATGGTTTGAGAAGTGACACCTTCACATTTGCCTTGCCAGTGGCCCTCGCTGCTGGCAGCCCCTTTGCCACTGGCTGTGTTTGTGTAATAGCCTTTTTGGGACTGGCTCCACCGGACAGCTGCTCTCAGGCTTCCTGGTGGTCCATACCAGGCACCACCACCAGCAGAGCCTCTCGTTCCATCATCACCTCACCCACCAGCCACCTCCTTCCCCCCTTCATTTCCCCTCTGTTTTTTCCTCACCTCCTCTATCAGCAGGGTATTACTGTGAGAGGTGCTACAGCAACGCCTCCACCTTCCCAAATCTCTTTCTGCCGGTAAGACCCCATGGGCCTCAGTGTACCAAACTTCAGACATGTTTAGCTCCCTTACCTGTGCCTTCCACAAACAAGAGCTGGTGAACATGCTGCTCAAAAGTGCACTTAAATATGGGATTACACCCCTGAAAACAAGTTCTCTCCTTCAATAATGTTAGTGGAAGAGTTGAAGTTGTTATTTACAGACCCCAGCTAAAACACCAAGTTAATCGTGCCCCAAGAAACACCCACAGCCAAGAAGACCATCTGATTTCACCTAAGGAACAACTTATTTTACGGTGAGACGCTGCAACAGGTTGCCCAGAGAAGCGGTGGATGCCCCATCATTGGAAGTGTTCAAGGTCAGGCTGGATGGGGCTTTAAGCAACCAGGGGGTTTGGACTAGATGATCTTTGAAGGTCTCTTCCCACCCAAACTATTCTATGATTTTATGATTCTAAGATTTACTGTCTTGCACTGCCCACACTCCCCTTTTCTGGACTGCTGTACACAGCTTGTGCCTGTTTAGACTCCTCTTATTCCCATAGCCATGCTGGGCCAACTCCAAATCAGAAATATTGCACTTGTAAGACCTACATAACGGTAACTCTGCAAGTTTTATTAAGCAGTGGGAATCCATCTGAAGCCCCAGGCAAAGTGGCACAAAATCATTTTGGGCAGAGGTACATGGCTCTGTTACACCTGAGACTCCAGTCTTCATATCAGCATGCCAAACCCTCTCCTTCCAGAGGATGTTTTCTAAAGCACAGTTATGTACATACACTCCTCACCTTCATCAAGAAGCACAAGTTGTTTCAGTAATCCGTTTTAAGGAGACTTGTGAATTAACTAACAGCAATTAATAACTCCCATTTTGCAGATAAGTAAACAAAAGAACAAAAAAGGGAAGTACCCTGGTCTAAATTCACAGAGGCGAGTACAGGACACATACACACTCCTTGACCTGAGTCCAGAGTAGCCAAAGCCACTGGGGAGAGGGCCTTGGCATCCTCAGTCCCCTGCCTCCTCCTCCAGAAGCAACACCAACCCTTCCCTTCAGCTCACATGAGGATGCACAGGCAGCCTTGAGATCGTTATTTTACTTGTCCCTTCATGCTAAAGCTATAGGGATTAGAAATGTTACTGTACAAGCCAGCTTTTTATTACTCAAGAAACGGTTTTACCTCAGCTGCCCCAAATGCAGAGTTATACCTGGAGGCATCAGCGCTGCTCGGTCAGGGCTCATTTCCACCGGCGCTGCTGCTTGAGCCCCTGCACACAGCAGGCTTGGAGCAAACACTGGGGACACAAGGTAAAGGTGATCCAAACCAGGCTGCACCTAAGACTAGCTGACCACAATCAGTGTGAACACAGGCGCTGGTACATTCCATCTGTCAATATGCAAAAGCATTCAGCTCTGGATTCTTCTGACCTCTAACCAAAGGGCATTCAGTCAAACAACTCTACCAGAATTAACAGCAAAAAGGGAGGGGTGAGGAATAAAAAAAGACTTTGTTGAGCAAAAGTACTCTGAGACACATTTGATGTAATAGTCATATGATTAACAAACTGTCATATCAAAGTTTTCTGCAAAGTAGGAACATTCTGACAGTTAGTATTTTAAAAACTGACATTTTGATTCATTACTGTAAATAGCACTCTGTATTAAATATTGTGACAAGGCATACAGTGTATTTTTTGAGCTCTATAACATTTAGGAAGTACTGTGGGTTTTTTTTTTTTAAAGCATGTATAATATCAAAAGCAGTTAAAGCAGAACTCCAAGAAAGCTTCTAGAGGAGAGAATCATTATTTCTGAAATAACCTACTTCTTTGCCGTCATCTCAAGCACTGCTGGGAACTTTGGCCCACAAGGATCTTAATGTACTGTTTGCATAATAAAATAGGGAATTGTCTCACGGAACAAAAGAGCTATAAGGAAAGTGGCTACATTAAATAATGTAAAATTACTCAGTAGCAAATCATCCCGAAGTTGGCATAAGAGGAAGAACACTAAAAGGTGCAGAATTACCACTCAGAATATCTGAGAGTGCAGATTCATAACCAAGATAAGCAATGTGACATCCAAATGACCGTCCAAGTGTGTATCTTGCTTATCCCCTCAGTCTCTAGCCACATGTTTTGCCCCCTCCTCTGCCTCACCACTCGCACCTGTAAAGGACAAAAGTGACTGTATAACAGAAATGAGGGTCAGGGACACACGGACAGCAGGACCACCTCTTCTAGCAAGAGTACGAACTCAGACTGGTTAAAGCTGCTCATGAAACTACCCCGAGTTCAGGTATTGCCAATCTTCCCGACACTCAGAGACCATTACAACCTTCTCAGTGGCCCTGCTTTGTCTATTTAGACCGTGAGCTCTCATGACAGGAGGTGTCTCTCCCCGTGCACACCTGCACAAGGAGATCTCAGCCAGTCCCCTAGGACATGCTGAAACCCATACACGGGCAGAGAGCTGCTACCACGCCTGCAACCCAGCACAGCCGTGCCCACTGCAGGCAGAGGCAGGACAGGCAGCATTCCCTCACTGGCAGGGCGAGCGGGAAGGGATACCCAGATGGAGCTATTGAGGACTTCTCTTTGCATGGGGATCCACAGCAGGACAACTCAAACTGTAGGGATGCTGTGAGCCACCAGAACCGACCCACCAACCAATGCCACTTAATCCCCTTACCACTCCCCACCAAGTTTCCCCCCGTTGGTGTGTCCCTTCCCTGGATCACTGGTATCAAGGCAAATACAACTGGGCCTAGAAGCAATAATGCAAATGCTTTGCATTTCCTTGAAAGCAGCCCGCATGACAGAGAAATTAAAAATAATAGCTCCAGCTAACAGAGAAAAACCTCACAGAAGAGCAGAGGGAAACCAGAGGCTGCCCAGCCTGTTTGCAAGATGCTCAGGTGTTATTAGGACTGCAGTCAAGGGCTTTAGAAAGAAAAACGGTTACCATTACCATTACTTGCAGCCAGCTGCAAGTGGAGCTCTGGGCTCAATCTACTGAGAGAATGGATATGCTGCAATAAACACGAGCCTGAAGCCTGGTCTGGGACATGGTGAGGCAGTCACGCACACCAAAGACTGATCACAATGCTGTTTTAACAGGGGTCTGATCTAACACAGCCTGCGTTTCCCTAGGAGCAGCTACACACCCCTCTCATGCTGGAAATCTTGTGGATGGGTTTGCATGCCAGCAAGTGTGGTAGTAGTAGTGGTCTAGCCAGACATCCAAAACATATTGGGACCACTATAATTTGTCCATTCACCAATATGTTTTCCTAAAAACACCCATATGCTTTTCCTGCAGTTCCCATATGCTTTTGCAAAGAGAAACAAAAACATTTTGTTAGTTGCAAAAGATTGATCACCCCATATTTCACAGAAGTCAAGTAGAAAAACAACAACAAAGCAAGCAGTCAGCTGCTTCCCCCTCCCTTTCCTCTCTGTTCACGGAGGGAGCTGTGAAGAGCAGGAAAAAATTCAGCCCACAGCAAAATACACACACAGCTCATTTTTTTGCACTCTAAGATATTCTAGGAATTACAGGAGGAATCTTCATTAAAAACAAGTTATCAAAGATCTGGCAGCCAGTGGCATACCAGACAGTAATTCAGTGTTGGGTGTTCGGCTCCATGTTCAACGTTAGCTCGGGTCCTCACTGCGGGTAATGCAGCCCACAGGAATCTGGGCTGCCGGAGAAGCACATTAAACAAGGCTGGGGTCAGGGGACGGTGTGATAAAGAGGTTACAGCCTTTCCAATTCACCAGGCAGGTCATTTGATGCCAAATCTATCTATACCTGCAGGTATAAAGCCCCCTCCCTCATGTACGGTTTCCCAGGGAGGTGCTGTCTTGCTAATGCAAATCCCACAGCATCAACGGTGCGAGAAGAGCGGGCAGGCTGCTCGGTTCAACTGGGAGCAGGCACGTGGGTGTACAAGTATGCATGTGTCAAGGCTGGAGCATGTGGGAACCGTAGCTCTTTAGTTAGAGACTCATTAAGAAATGCGGCAGACCCGGGGCCAACGTTCAAAGAGCAGCAGTGTGAAACATTTCTCTGGAGAAAGATTAACGCATGTTCCTCTTTACACAAATAAAATTAAAGAGAGAATCATAATATGGACAAATCAATTAACTTCTGAAAAGCCAAGGGCACTGCATGCAAGAGCAGATGAGGGGAAGAGCTTTGTTACAGGGACACTCAAGCAGTGCATAGTCTTTCTTCCACGGAAAAGAAATTCAGCTATTGCTGCATGCAATTCTGATGTTAGCCCTGACTTCATCACGTTCACTGTCATGGGAACACAGCTGTTTCCTTCCCAAAATGGCCATGCACATACCTGTATATTGCTATCACCCTATGCACGGAAAGCTTGGGATCATCTTTGTGAAGACTATGAAAATACACAAGGGCAAATGCCAAAGGACTATTGCAGTGCTTGACTTGGCAGTTTCAGCCTTAAGGTAGGAGTCTAAGGCTGACCTTCTATATCGGACACCCAGAACAACCTGCACCTTTCCACCAGAATAAAGACTTTATGTGATACAGTCCCATGTTCTACAGTTCTCCAGCAAACTTAACCGGGAATGCTCTTTGCAAAGTTAGTGTTTCCTTGCAATGATCTAATCTCACACAAAGCCTAATGAGGCCAGATGGAATAGGTCAAGAGCCCAATTTTCCACAGAAACAAAGCTGGAAAAAAAAAAACAGTCAAGTGAAGATAAATCAATCTCTTGCACAGTGCACAGAGTAAAAACAATTTGTCGGAGACAGCTTGCTTGGCAAGATACATTTTTATGATACGTTTTTGACCTGAGAGGAGTTGTAAGCACCTGAACATCTGACTTCACCATTCACATATATTGATGCTGTTGCTTAAGCTTTAAATAGAAAGCAAATCTAATGCTGTCTCATTAGCTAACAGTCTATAAGGAAAGGCTTCTTCCTAAATTTCTTATTTACAGCAACCCATTGGGACAGTTTATTAGACTTAGCCAGGAAAGCTGCCACAGAAAGAGTGAGACTAACAGAAGAGCTGCCATTAATCTTCCATAAGCCAGCAACTGGGAAGACCAGGCCTTGAACAAAATTCTACTCTCTTGCTATTAATCTCCTGTCCTCTACTTATTAATCCCTTGTCCATCTCTGTCTTTCAACATTTATTAATCTCCCCAACTGTTTGCAGTAAACAGAATGCTGAAATCTCATCTCCAGCTAGCCATAATTTACAAGACCAAAAAAAAAAAACCACAAAAACAATAAACCCAAGAAGAGGGCAAAAGAAGGAGGGATGTGCATTGTGTATTGAAACAGTGGAATGAAAGTGCAATTATATTCAGTGACACAACAGGGTGAACAAGAAGCATTCCCGATTTCAGCATGACATACAGATGTCTTGAGATGTATGTAAGTCAGGTAACATGAAGACAAACGAAGTAACTCCACTGGTCAAAACCATCAGGATAGCAGAAAACCAAAACCCAGCACGCACCCTCCCACACAGCAATGGGTTGCTCTGGACCAACACTGGCTAACAACGCAGACCATGCATGGCCTTCTGGTGCTGCCACTGGGCTCAGGGAAACATCACTGCAGCAAAGACTGCCCAGAGCCATCTGGCCCTCCTAAGGCATGTCTCCTCCTGGAGAACTTCATGGCCATTGAGCAGCTATAGACCAGCTACCAGCTATCCTGTTCATTCATTATCTGCTTCTCAGTGGGGCTTCTCGCTGCTTTCTTCCCCCAGTTGCCATGACTTTGTAGCACCTCTAGCACCTATTTTGCCTCCTGGGATGGCACAACTGAGAGACGGTTGACGACAGACCTACTGCCCTGACACTGATCCTTTTTTGCAATCTTACCTGAAGGCTCACCCTTGCTGCAATTAATCATCATATCATGGATGGGCACAAAGCCCAATTCACGTCATACACATAACTTTGCAAGAAACTCCTACAAGACTCTGGGGTGGTTTATCAAGCTGATACTTAAGGCACAGCTAAGGATCTCTAGTGAATTTAATGGAACCGGTAATTCTAAAGATTAATTAACATTGGATACAAGGAAGGAAGCTTTTATGATGAGGGTGGTGAGACAATGGAACAGGTTGCCCAGAGAGGTTGCGGATGGCCCATTCCTGCAAGCGTTCAAGATCAGGTTGGATGGGGCTTTGAGCAATCTGATCTAGCGGAATATGTCCCTGCCCATGGCAGGGGGGTGGGACTAGATGACCTTTAAAGGTCCCTTCCAACCCAAACCATTCTGTGTTTCTGTGAACCTGCTCCTCACATATATTTCTATTCAGGTTATTCTTAATAGGCTTATATGCTTTTTCTGCTTTTGTCCACTGACGCATCGTTAGATTAAAGCTAGCAATACAATCAGGTCTCCATCATCAGCTGGGACCGTATCCAGGCTGCAGAGAGCCATGCTATGGACAGGGAGCAAGTTCAGGTCCACAAGCAGGAAAGTATCATTCAAAAATAAGTGGAAGTAATACACCCCACAGGACAAGCACAGGTCTGCATGGGACCACACAAACATTCCCATGCAACACTCCCATTCCCAGGAGGTCCTGCATGTTTGCTGCTTCCAGACTTGGACCCAGAAATAGGAAAACCACCTCAAGCCCCCTGAGTCAGTCTGGCTTTGGAAAAATGCCCATCATTTGCTGAATGACTGAACATGATCCCATGGTCTTCCCACTCTCTCCAAACTCAGCAGTTGGCGGAAGTTCCTGGACCTGATACACTCCTCACCTGGAAGGAAGGCAACACCGTCAGGCACCCAGACAGACGTACAAACAGGCTCTTCCAATGGATCTCTGTTGGTGCAAACAGAAAGGTCAGAATCAACATTTTGTTCATCGCAAAAGCAGAAAGTAAATCAAGCTGCCTGTGACACCTCACCAAGAAAGCCACCCCAAAAGGGCCTGTAATGCCAGCTGCCCTCTTGTACGATGCAGACCATAGCTTGTTTTCCTCTCTGATACAACTCATGTGTCAGCCTGTCTCTGTTTTGACCCATAAGTGTTTTTCACACATTGGCAGGAAAGATTACATCTGAGCAAGCATCAGAGTAATTGAGGTTTATCTGGGAGAGAAGCTACTTGTTTTAAATCACTGTAGAGCTGGTGAAAGGAACCGACGTAAGGGCTGCAGGTAACAAGGTCTCTTTCAAAGCCTAACCAGACATCTTTCTGCCCCTCATGCTTAAAGGGCCTCATCTCCCTGAGCCTCCTCTGCTGCTGAGGCTGCCAGTGAGTCACTCCCGCAGTGTTGGCTTTGCCATGCGAGCACCAAGAACAACTAAAGCTGAGATGGGACGCATTAAACGCACACCAATTGTGGAAACAACAAGCAGCAGGGTGGGACAACCTAAACCCTACCTCCACCTCCAACCTCTGGTTACATTCTGAGTGCCTCCAAAGATGCCCTGCTAAAAAGAAAACACAGGTTTTCTCAGTTACCACAAGCTGCTTTCAACCAGCAGCCTTTCATACTTCCAGCTTATTGGTATCTGAGCTTACCCTGGTGTTTTCTATTTCCTTTCATCTCAGTCTTGGAGAAGAAATAAGCAAGTTTAGAAAATACTAGAGATGATTAGTGAAAGGTCCAGTCTACCCTCACCTGCCCCAGCCCTCCCAGCCCACGAAGCTCCTGGCTACCCCAGGTCACCCCCGCTCCTCCTAACTGCATCCTCACCCCCATCTTCCCAAGGCCTAATTATCTCTGAACAAATGTGGCTGCAATGAGCCAAGGAGTTAAAAGTCATTGAAGAGAGGGAGGAGAGACAAATCTAGCCAGTCACATACATTGGTTTTTTTAAGGAAACCAGGCTGAAAACCATCAGCCCCACCATCAGCTTTGCTCAGGAGAACCGGGTCTGGCAGGGCAGCAGCTTTGCCCTCCTGGTCCGCAGTGGAGGAAGGGGAGCACAGGGGAGGAGACCTGCAGCAGTTGTTTGATATGCACACTGAAGCACAAGAAGCACAGAGAAATCTGCTGAGAACCTGCTGACACAGACACTAGATATTCCTTTCATATTTGCCATGACAAAAAATTCATGTTAACATTTTTGCAAGCACTGTAAGCCCATATCAAGTAACAGCGAAGAGGCAGACAGGTGTCCTGACCACAGAGGAGACAGCATATGCGAACAGTTTGGAATTTATTATTATTGTTATTTTTTTAAAGAGGAAACAAATCCCAGAGATTTTTCTGTGCCTGATACATTTTCTGCTCCCTGTTTGATGTTGCTTG
Organism: Phalacrocorax carbo; assembly: GCF_963921805.1. Lineage (NCBI taxonomy): Eukaryota > Metazoa > Chordata > Aves > Suliformes > Phalacrocoracidae > Phalacrocorax > Phalacrocorax carbo. The sequence continues at coordinate 38,120,054 of NC_087519.1, read as the reverse complement.
CAGGCTGAAGACTTCAAATAGCTAATGCTAACCTACGCCTCAAGCCTGCTTTAAACTAATGCCCCTTATGTGACCAGAAATGAATGCATGGTGAATCACTTATGCCACACACAGCGGGGATGATGAGTGGTGGTCCATGTCTCACAAGCACTGCACAGACACGAGCACATTGAAGGAAAGGAGGTCCCAGTCCTGTCTGCATCATGGCCTGATAATTCAGCAGTAGCACCTTTGCATGTTTGGGGCTGGAAAGCACAAGCTCCGGGTCAAAAGCCCAATCATGAGCAGTCAGAGAGAACATAACTACAGGCATTTTCTGCAAAGTCTGTAGATATACATTTACATATATATATAATCTGCATAGGCTGCACTTCCACTCTCTCTGCCTGCCTGCGGGAGATGCTTAAGAGAAACTGCGTTTTAATTACTAGCCCCAATCAAGGGAATCTCCTCTTGACAGCGAGAGAAAGAGAGCAACTCAAAGTTACAGACTTCGGGGTATATGGGTCCCATCTCTTTGCTTCTTTGCTGACATTACTGCTTCCAGGAATTAAATCAAAACCCCACTTAACTTCAGAGAGGTTGCAATTTGCATCTAAAGCGCTGTCTAAGCCTCAGTTGTAATAAACAGATACAGCTCCACTGAAATCGAAGGAGTTATTCTGATTTTGTCTAGTTACAGATCTAGAGACCCATAAACATTACAGCTCATCCTACCTCCAGCTAAATATCTTCTATTAGAAGGCCATTATCTTTGTCAGAGTGATTTGGACAACTTGTTTAAAGCACTCTTGAAGACTCGTTAGCATCTTTGGGGTTTGGTGGTTGTATTTTAAGGATTATCTTAATAAACCCCAACAGCTATTAAATACTTGAAAAAGGCATGTTAACAGTTTACAAACAAAGCTGGAGTGGATATACAACTATGTTTTTGGCTTTTCATTGGGAAATTCGTAAAAAGGAGGGAGCAAAGAAAACAAAGAAATGAAACTGAGCTGTGCACACACTGATAAAATTACCCATGCTATTTGACATATACAGAATCAAAAAGAAACACAGGGATGAGGTACTAATTTCACACTACAGGTATGAAATATTAAATTGTATTTCAGATATAGTGGACAGACAAGACAACACATACCCCATGAAGTTCAGATGTATTTCATTGGCCTTCACTGGCCATAACAGCTGATCTCAGGTCAGGCTCCTCTCCCTTGAGCCCTCCCTCACCTCTCTGTAATAAAGCATCCCAGCAACAAGCTCATGCTGACCATGTTCCCATGTAGGAGAGCAATGCTACGACCTGTTTTACAGCTCTCTGCCCAAGGGTGGATGCTACTGGTCACCACTACATCCACACCATGGACCCACGGCTGTCGTCTTTAAACCATCTCACCAAATGAACTGGTTCCCTTGGGCAAAAGGGCCACCCTATCCACTGTAACTGAGCTCATGTTCAGATTGTTGTATTGCCACAGCTTTGTTGATGGAGGGTCTTGATTTGTTTGCCTTTTTTCAGTTGTCCTGCCCAAATTATACTGACAAGCATCAGTTACAAGCCAACCCTCAGACAGGGAGAGGTAGAAGAGTCTTGCCTGACATTTTGCAGAAAATCCACAAGCATCCCAGGGCCTGCCCAGGTTTCAGGTGCCTATTAGGAAGGGCCACCAACACCTTGCTGGAAAGAAGCCCTTTTTAGCGGCTCGTCCACTACAAGCCTTTGGAAAGGGCAGTCCTGACCAGCATCACAACCTGGTTCAGCCAGATAGAGAAGTGGTGGGGAACATCTGCGCTGTTCCCTTGACTGCTTTTAATTCACTCATTTATCACTCAAGGCAGGAAAATACTCTATGATCCTCATGTTTGGGTGTGTCTCGCTTCACAAACAGCTTTGCAAGCCAGAGCATTAAGCACTGCAGGGTCCTGTGCTAAGAGCATAACAAGGACACCATGGTGCCAACCCACGTCTCGCAACCATCGGGCTGCCGGAAGGGAGCCACATGGCCCAGATGCTCTTCTAGGCTGGCACATCGCCACACTTACAGGTACAGCTGTGACACCCAAATCATGCTCCCCAGTCACATGTGCCTGCACCAACCACAGCACTCCACTGGCTCGAAAGGGAAAGAGCAGAGAGTAGCACAGCCACACAACACACCCCCACCATCAGTGTGTGCACAGGGGTGGTGGGAGACAGGGGCATTTACAGCCCCCCAAGGTGCACAACATCATATTCCCATCTGCTTTTCCAGCCCTGCATGCAGCTTTAAAAATCCATAGATCCAGACATTTAGCCCACGTGCTGCTTCTCCAGCTCAATGAGGAGAGGATGAGCTCAATTTTCTCAGTCAAATGGAAAGGGACCAAAAAATATAATTTTTTTAGTAATAGTATTTTGCTAAAATCAAACAAACACACCCCCAGCAAATCAAAGACAAAATAGAAGAAGGGATATGGAGAAAGAGTTTCCACTATTCTTTGAATGGCAGAAAGCAGCTCCCAGTTGCAACCAAAGCTCAGGTAGCTCAGATGCAGGAGGCAAGCCATCATGGTCTGCCATCATTGTGCACTGTGGCACAGTCCTCCCATACCAAAGCACTACTGAACCGTGAGAGCAGCTTGTCTGGGAGGCCGAGAGGGGAGAGGATGCCTGGGCACACTGTTTACTGCTCCCCAGCACTGTTTGCTGAGCTGGAACTGCAAGAACAGCAGCTCTGGGACAACAATCATACACGTTCCTCTTGCACTGCAAATCAATAGCCAAAACATGAGTACCTGGGGGTATAGGGCACCACAAGTACCCAGGGTACAGGACCGTCAGTACTCAAGTATGCAGGAGCTGCCAGCCCCTCGCCCAAGCCCCTGCCATACACAGCTTCTCCAATGGGCTCCGTGCCTGACAAGGACCTTCTTTCCACCAGCCAAGTCTCCCCGCTGCTACGTAGGAGCTTCCCAGAGAGACCAAAGAGAAAGTCAGGCACAGCTCAAATAAGCACCTGGATCTACAAACAACAGATTAAACTCTCAAGCTACAAAACTATGTTTTAGCAAAAGTGCAATTGAACTCCATGTACTTGTTACATTTCTAAATATACTCTGGTTGTCAAGACAACAGAGAGACTGATGGATCTCTAAAGTGTACTGTATCTATTTAATTGTCAGCATTTCAAACCGACTCAAGGAGGGAAAAAAATGCTGTGTGATAAGTCTAATTGTCATGGTTACCACTGGCTAACCCCATAATAAAAATATATATATTCTAGCTAAATGTGCCAAGCCATGTGAGGAGCAGATGGGAGACATTCTCATTACTGCGACAGCCTCCACTGGAAAACTAAACTTGAGGAAGAACGCGAGAGACTTTACAGAGATCTCAGACACAACAGACATCGTGGGCTGCATCTTCCCAGTCGTTTGGCAGCAGTTGCTGAGGCTTTTCCACCACGCTTTTTCGCCCCATGTGTGCTGGGACAACCCGCAGGGCTGGGGCTCCCTAACTTGCTAGCATTCCTGTCTGAGGATTTCATCCCTCCCCAGAAAAACCCCAAGAGGTACTCCTCAAAAGCCTCTAGACATAATCTCACATACAACCACCTTGGATTTGCACTCCCACTCTCGCTCGCTTGCTCTCCTCCCTCCAGGCAGCCACATCCGAGCCTACAGGCATTGCTCCGGCAGGAGGCTGTTACAGCCTGGCCCTTCTGCTCTCATGCTGTTAATGGCAAAAGCAAGGGCTACATCCAGCCTTGGAGAAGAGAAACAAGTGGAAAGAAACAGCCAGCCATTGCTGCAAACACACCAGTCTGAGGCTGAGCTGGGAAGCATCACACACCCCCAGGCAGCCTCTGCACCCCATTTGACAAGCACAGTTCAGTAGCGTGAAGAGCTACATGAGATTCCTCCTGGAAGAGGGGCTTTCCAAAAAACCCTCAAACATTGCCTTTTTACATGGAAGATCTCAACAACAACATCCAAGAGATCTACCTGTGTATAAAATGATTGTGGCTTCCCTTCACTGACCAAAATTCATTCACCTACACTGAGTTCTCACTTTTCTTTCATTAAACCAAAGTTTAAGTTCCAGGAGAAAGGCACATGTTTCATCCAGGTATGAGAAGCAATGGAAAAACAACTCATGTTCACCTGGTGAGCACTGATGCCAATGAATGGTCAGGTTTCAATTAGTCTGATGCTTCCCAATATTTTTAACAGAAACCACATCAAGTTTGAATCATCCTTAAAAATCTCCCCCAAACTGTTTCACTCCTTCATACAGATAAAAGCTCTGTAACTCTGCTGTCAGACGCTTTCATGGAAACCATAAGGCATTGCCTAAAACCATCTCCAGGACAGCCACAAAGTAAAATTCAATCTGGTCGGAGAACACTACTTAAGAGAAATGCCACTTTCCAGGTGCCTCAAGCAGCACATCTGAGTTTATTATATTTTCCCTAGAGCTTGCCCCCACTCATTACCAAGATGAACAATTTCTGAATTCCAAATATGAGATTCTTGGTGATGTAAAATGAGCTTTCATGCCTACCAATACAGTCACCATGTGGTTCACCCACATGTACTGCTTCACAAAATGGTCTATGCACAGAGATGGGCAGTGAACATCAAAACAGAAGTAGCACAAAGATGTTATTTCCGGGGTTTGTGTGAGAATTATTTCAAATACTACTAAGGTTAGGAGCTAAAAAGGAGTCTTGGGCACAAAGAAGCCTATGTCTCAATTAAAGCCAAAGGGACTTAAAGGCAACTGGGCTTTTTTTTTTTTTTTTTTTTTTACAAGTATTTGGGTACACCCAGAGTGAAGAAGCAGCATCAGCATTTCATCCCTAGGTTCCTAAATAATTCTGAAACTAAGCATTACCCATAGGGAACTTCAAAGAGATTATAGCCCTTCTGAAAGCTGTATCCAGAGCTTAACTGAGCTGAAATCCTAAACAACTGAGAGCTAAAAATCATGCTCCAAAGTGTGTATTTCAACACCATATGGGTGCAGGAACCAAACTTTGGTTTTCCTGTTACTAAAAGTACTTGCCTAGGGCACCAGGCTCTTACGGTTATGGCTTTGGGACAACTATTACATTCTGTCCTAATAAAGTACATGCTCTCTGGAGCAAACTCCCCAGAATGACTCCTTTGCTTTGGCACAAATGGACTCATTTGATTGAGATAAAAGGATGTTCCTTTGCATCATTTTCATTTGATTTTCTTTGTAAGATAGAGAAACAGTTAATTTTGCTAAATGAGTGCTCCGTTGCCATGACTTCACTGCAGACAAACACAAAGCCATCAAGCTCCTTTTCCTTGGGCATTGGATTTTTTTAAACAGGTATTCGATCATCTTGATTCTCTTCTTTCTTTTCCCAACATCTGGATTTCCAGCAATATCCCAGTCAGACAGATACATAATGGCTACAGCTACTCACTAAATTAGAGATATTCCTGCACATATTCATCCCCTCACAATCCACCTCTGCCAGTTGTGCCAATGCGCCCTCTGTGACTCCAATACGCAGGGCAGTGCTGTCCGCAACAGCAGGCGGTAAATCTCTCCAAACGAAACCCTAAATTTATGGGATTAGTCTCTGAAATTCAGAATTCCCACACTCCTGCCAAGGACTGAAAGACAGCTCCATCCTGCTCACAGGCAAGCTAGGCCGTTGCCCAGGATTTTGCTCCAGTCTAGAACCAGAAGCCTCAAACAATTAAAGTCCTTCCCACCGCCTCAGTTTCCCAGGCAGATGAAGGCGGCTGTGGTGCACATGCCATCTGCCTCCGTAGGGTATTGCGACATCAGCTGAATTAATATTCATGAAGTACACCAGGCATTAAGAGCATTATAGGCTTTACTGAGGCAGAAGTTTTTTTTCCTCTTTTAATGTTTGCATTGAACAGACCGACTAAGTAGAAATGGCATTTGTAGCCTGCAGCCATTATCCTAGCAAATGGCTTATTACAGCATGCAGCCTACCAGCTCACCTCCATCCTGTATCACTTAAACGCATGTAGGTGGAAGTGCTGCTCATTCCAGAGACCTTTCTTTTTCACTATCTCTGTCTGATGGAGACTCTTGATAGCAGGACTCACAAGACAGGGCTTAGGTTATAAATACTTCAGTGCGAGCTTGTTGTTTGGTACCTATTTATGACAATCACAGAACAATTAATTACTTCCCGTCTAAGACTAATTCCCGTCTCTTCCAAAAAGGCTGAAGGGGGGGCGAGTTTTGTCTCAAGACTTTCAGTTTCCTGATGAGTCACAGCAGATCCACTACAATAAGCTCAATACTTCAGTCAGACTGTTTCTTATCAAGGTATACTCAATACATTACAAAGATGTGGACTGTGCTATTTTAAGGGCTAATTGCAGGCACCGTATGCATAATGCCTTCTCATCTGAACATGCGCTTTCTCCTGGATGAGACAGATGTACCTCCTGTACCACCACTCCTTCTCCCTGCCCAAATCATACAGATAAACACTGCAAGAGCAGAAAGTGAAGAATTGTACATTTGGTGCACTGATTTTCACAACACATGGCCCTGCAATAAGTAGCCCTCTCTCCCACTTCATTAGTTCATTCCCTGCCCTTTGGCAATAAAATTACTTATGTGACAGCAGCATCTGACAAGAAGAAAACATTCACAGACTGCACGGGTTGCAACAAGTCCATAGCGTCTTGCTTTCTTCGTTCTAGGGCCAAGAATCATACATTTATTTTTCTGCCCCAGGGAGCAACTCTGCCTCCCTGTACAAATCCTCAGTTGTCCCCAGTTCCCACGCCACCCACTCACAAGCTCCCAGGCTCCATCAAGCAGGCAGGAGACACCTTGCCCAACCTCCAAGCAGCAACACAGGTTGGGGGGGAGCAGCAGGTGCCCTCTGGTCCCCATTATTTAGTTAATTTAACAAACTCATATATATAATTTATTGTGTCATTTGGGCAATTGATCCCAGATGGGTCGTTTGAGTTTACAACAGGTTTCACTCTGCATCAGCCTGACAACAGTCAACTGTAGTGGAAACTGCCTCATCCAAGAAGACTATGAAGAGCACAGCAATGGTCACATCTTCCTGGACCATGCACAGGCCTAGGTCCTCACAAGCAATGTAGCTAAAAGCTCCCAGACACCAAAAGCTGCCTAAAAAATGGGTGACTATGACGATAAATAGGTTAAAGACCATAATGTTTGGGTGAGAGCGACCAGGTACAGGAGACAGCTATGCTCTAAGTTTTAGAGTTGCTACTGTGCCACCAAGGACATAGCTGCTATAAGAGCAGTTACTGCACAGACACCACCTGAAGACTATGCTTGCGCTACTTGCTAACGGCAGTTTTCCTCATGGCACAACTGGACTCTGCAAACAGTTTCTGTGCAAATACCAGTAGTGCCAGTTTCTGCCAAGCCCATGCTAATTGCAAGTGATTCCAGCTCAAATGCTTTTAAGTCAGAAAGTATTTAGGTGACGTGTAACCAAGGTCTCACATTTGTCTCACCAGCTCTCCAGTGGTGAACGAACCTACAAGCAGCTACGAAGACCTGTCAATGTCTCTCTTTTTACCTCATCCTCGGAAATACTAAATTTATGCCAGCAAAAATGCAGAATACTTCTGATCCTCGCAATGCCTTCAGCCTGTTACTCTAATTGAACTGTCAAAGCAACACAAAGGACAGCCATGGATATTCCATTAAAGTCAACAGATCTTCCAAGGCTCAGTGGCTCCTCTGGTGCTGCTAAAAGCATCAATGTCTCTTCATGTATCACATTTATCTAAAAACCTCATGGCACCTTAGGAACATTCAGCCAGTTTCACTAAGTCTGTGGGAATGAAAAGGGCAAGTGGTAAAGGATCATTTCACACAGCCAAGTCCAACCTGGAAGAACCACCAAAGCAAACAGACTGAGCTGAGCTGTGAGTTTAAAACACGGCAAATCTCCTCCTGAGTAGGCTCCGTTAGTTAAGGTCATTTTAATTAAGGTGAGGATACTCACCCAAATTTTATAGATTTCCATTAAATACACTATTATCTCAGTCTGGGCGTTTATGGGACAGGCAGTAGGCTCCATGAGATCTACAGTGACGTTCACTTTGAGCTGTAGGTGACAGAGCAACACAGCTCTGAATACACATGAACTGCCAGCTGGAATCTCAGCATCCATTCTCTCTATTTTAGAGTACCTGTGATACAGTTTCTTGAGCAAGTTTAGACTGGGCTAGCCAGCATCCATTTCTAACAAGGTCAGAAATGTGTGCTAGACTGTGTAGCTCTCCTCTTCTGTGGGTGGCAACCAGTTCCTTTGAAGAAAGCATCAGGCAGCAGCAGAGATCATGAGCTGATGCCCTCGGCTGTACTGCAGAAAGTGCCTGCAGAGTCACTGCCTCAAGACAAGTGCAAGCAACTTTATTCATGACACTACTTTTTAAGAAAGAGAAAACATAGGACCACATCAACAAAGATGACAAACCACCCCCACCCCCACCCCCCCACCCCCCCAAAAAAAAAAACAACTCAAAAGGGATAGTAAAGTCTCTCTTTCTTGTATTTCGTTTTGGACAATATTGCTGGTAGCATATGGCTCTGCAGCCTAAACAGACAAGTGATGAGATTCTGGCTCATCTTGTGTTCTTAAAACATGCAAGACCAGGATTCTCCCATGCCAGGCAGTTAAGTCCCCGTGCCTTCCTAAAAAGCCTTTTCAAAAGTTTCTCAATGCAGTAGAAGAAAAATAATCCTACTCAGTCCACGCCTGCATCTCCCTCTCCTACCATTAGCACATGGGGAGAAGGTTGGCTTAGAGCAATACAACATTTCCATTTGAATATGAATCACTCCTCTGGTGAGAAAACAAAACAGAAGCCTATTCCGCATGAGCCTTATCTGAAGGTATAATGAAAACCAACACATCTAACAGGAGCAATGGAAGTAAAGCATGGTAAAAATACTGGCTCAGACAAACAAACAACACTTTCCGTCCTAGAGGATCCCAAAGTGCTTTACAAGTTCAAAGAGGCAGGAACCATTTCATCTGCCACAGAAACGTGGTCATCTCTAGGTGGGTACTCAGCTCAGCACCATGCCATAATGGATGATGAAAGGAAGAACATCATCAAGCAGAAACTGAGGGTTTAGGAAGGCATGATCCTTCGGTGGGGACCGGACCACACTCCTGGAAATTGGATTAATTTTGATTCATATAGTTCAAAATGGCATTATGTGGGCTGAGCACCTGAACACCAGGCACACATGTTGTTACACTTAAAAGCAACCAGCTGTAAAAAGGATGGAAATCAAATCTCCGTATGCTGGTGCTCTCCAGCTTCTGGTTCAAAAGGTTACAGAAAACAGTGGCAAGGTAGAGGATTAAAACATCTGAACCTGCCTGGGGATTACAAATGAATTTCTTATCATCCACAGGACTGAGGGATTAGGATTTCCTGCCCCTGGTTCAGCTGCTATCTTCACACAGAGTTCAGGGTAAATCACTTCTCCTCTCCCCAGCTCCCATCAAGCAGGCACAGTAAAATTCAACCACTACTAGGAACAGTCTTGGAAGAAAGCAAAGCATTACTATTCAACACTGCTTCAGAAAGCGGGTCTTGCCTGTCACCAGCTTTGCCGGAACACTGACAGAAGCACCATTTTCATCCTCTCCCCTTTGTCCCTTCACTCTTCCCATCCACCTACTGTGACCATGTTCCATGGTGTCACCTCATTGGAGAGAGTCATGGCCTGTTGTTATAGCATTGGTCAATGGAAACTCAACCCACTTAGGCTTTTCACATGCTACCGAAATACCAAGAAACAAGAAGTACAGAAATCCTTCAGGAAGAGGCCCTGAGCAAGTAATCTGCACATTTCCAGAGCTAACATTTACTTCTCCTCCTGGCAGCATCTGGAAGCTTGCAGAATATTTACCTGCATCTTTGAAACAGCTATTTAATCCTACAAACACAACAACAATTCACCTTGACTCAAAAGAACAGTTTTCTGAGCTCTGAGGAAACAATGAACAAAACCATCATCATTTTTTTTCTTTTTTTTTTGGCAAATATCTGATAAAGCTTTTCTGAAAGAAGCTTACTTAATCTTTTCCTACGTTGTATTCTATATGCAGCTACATTCCAGAAACAAACAAAACAAAACCTGGTGCACAAATACAAACAAATCAGGGTTTGGCCTGATCTGCCTAAACCAAAAGCCAGCTTCCTCTCCTACTGGCCAAGCAACAGAGAACTAAAGCCAGCAAGTTCCTAGCGTTTCTGAGACGCTGACTTTTGTATGCGTTTGTGCAAGTTTCTCTTCAGTGCCTTGGGACTGCATGACAATTCAAGGGAAAATGCCCTTAGAAGGAATATGGATGGTGATACAATTTGGACAACTACTACCAAGCCCTGTCCCTGTAGAAATGACCTCTCTCCAACCATGCAGTCCTGTTCTTGCCAGCTGGAGACTCACCCCCATCTTGATTTAAACAGAAGTAATTAATTTGGTTTTCCTGGGGAGGGAGAATAATCAACAAATCAATAAACAAGAAAGGAAAGTTACAATGTGCTGAACATGATTTACAGGTAAAGCGAATTGCCAGGGGATTTGGGCGAAAATTCATTGCTGATTCATCAAACAAGTCATTGAGATGTCTTAAGAACAAGCTATCAAGAGAAGTCATTCTTCCTCTCCATCTCTTATTATTAGTTACTGCTGGAAGTGACCTTTTCTGCAATTCTCTAGACCATTTTGAAGTGCTGGAAACTTTAGGAAGTGAAAATTAGTTCTTAAAAGAAACTAAACTGCTTCAAAAACATTTTATTAAAGGTTGCATCTTGCTTCTCTCTCACCCTTGGGTATTGAGGATGAACTACCTACTACAAGAAAACAGCCACTGCACAGTTTTAGCTGAGAGTCCCAAATTTAGGTGCTTATTAAGTTGTAGGAACCACAGGAGAGGGAAATTGCTGAAACCAAGGGAGAGAGAAGGTGCCTGATGTCACTGGAGCAAGCCCGTAGCAAAACCCAAAGAAAAGCAAGGATACCCTTCCCCCAGCTCTGCCTGAAGCCTCATAAAGAGCTTAGGCAGAGACCTGGCATTGCCTGCAGCCAGCACAGAGAGCTTGCCTGACTCCAGAATCTGCTCAGCCCGGCAGAAGCGTAGGAGGTGCAATTGCTGGCAGGAGCAGGCAGAGCAGCAAAGCTGGTGGAGATCATAAATGCAAGTGTGTTGTAAAACACGGAGGTGAGCACAGACTGACACTCACCTTCACAGTTCCCCCACAGAAAGGCACGCCTTGCTAGACTCTCAAATCTTTGAAACGCGTCCAGCCTTCACTGGATCGATCCAGGAACCTCATTCGTATGCATGTTTGTTCTCACACGCAAACATGGCAAGGTTTTAACCACACACATTTTGCACAAGTCCCACAGGCCCAAACTTACAGGTTACTCGGGAAACTTCATCTTAAATAGGATTGTAAACCAAAGAAAAGAGATTACAGATAAAGGCAAAGACCACAAAGAACTGCAGAGCAATTTGGGTTGGAAGCAAGCTTTGGAGGAGTCCAACGCAGAGGTTCCCCAAAACACCCAATCTTCAGAGGATCTTTTTCTTAAAACAGGACTTAAAAGATCGCACCAACTGATCTTCCAAAACTTACTAGTCACATGAAAATATGGGCTAGGCTCCACATTTAATATCACTCCTGAGTGGAAAGCTCTTATCAAAGCTATAATATATTTAGTTCCAGAAGAACAAATAGGTGACATTAGATAGGTAGTTGTAACTCTCAGCATTAAATGGCCTTTCTACTTATCAGCGTGCGCTGCACCTTTAAAAGTTTCCAAAAGCGATGGTATTTTTTGTGCATGCTGGAATATTCAAGAGCATTTCATATCTATTCTCATATCAAGAAAAGAGCAATTAGATCAATAATGAAACAGGAGTGCTCCCTTTTACTTTCTGTGGTTTGCAAAGAGGTTCATGTTTCTGTGTGAGCAGAGCTCTTGTTTTAGTGATGTGAAAGTGTGTGGTTTGTGCGATACCCAGTTTCTTCTAATATTTGAGTTTCTGTTGTTATCTACCTACAATTTACAGTAAAGCAACTTTTATTCTCACACCTCTCAATCTCAAAATTAGACCAATTTTCCCAACAACAAGATTTTATTACCCCGGGTAGACCTTTTACAAATACTGGAAAGCTTGCTGACAATACACTCCTCACTAATACAGCACGAAATCACAGAAGACAGCATTAGTGTTACAAAGTCTACTTGGTAACATAACACTCTGCCTATGTATACAGGCACATGAAGCAACAAACACAAGCTTTTCTGTGGGGAAAAGGACTGATTGACTCTGTGTTTGGAAAAGCAACTAGAATTCAGTTGCAATCCATGCTGTGGGTCCCAAGGCACTACACGCAGTGGGTAAAGATTACTGAGTGACATTTGAACCATTTTTTACACATCACTATTGTGGTATTCATTATGTCTGGTTATTACTATTTTCAAAAGTATTCAAAATATTTAGAACTCCCCCCCCCCCCCCCACTGCAGACCATGAATCTAATTCTACCAAAAATTTCTTAAGAACCCTCCAAACGGGAAAGACATTGAAACTACTGGAGACGGGTAATCTTCCGGCTCCAGCATCAAACCAAACCATGCCATTTATAGGATTTTGACACTCTACAACAGATGAGAGCAGTGATATTTTAGACAGAAATGTTCATTTTCCAGATAGCTGTTTCTGGCCATGTGCCCTGCTCCAGAATCCTTGACTGTGCCGTCCCTATGGCTCTCAGAAATCCATCTCTGTCAAATATACTGAAGGTCCCAAGAGAGAATTCACCTTCTGCTAAAACTCAAACATCAATCCAACAATAATAATCTCAAAAAAAACCCCACCTGAATACTAAATATCTCTGAAGAAGAAAAGTAAATCACCAACAGCAAAGTTTTCAACCCTGTGGCGACTCATCTGGTCAGCTCAGGAGCCTGAACCTACGAAGTTCAAAGCAGAAATAGCTAAGGGCTCTCCACTTCTCAGCAATTTCCCTGTTCTGCACCTCTCTCGACCAGCCTCGTAGTTTGCACACATATATTCTTAACAGTCACAAAATCATCATGCCCTATCTGACATTAATTTAACACTGATGGCATAACACTGCATTACCCAGTCATCCAGCTGCTTCAACTAAGATTAATTCAGGCAAGCCAGGACACAAATGTTCAAACTCCTTGATGCATCTTGCACCCATCCAGGGAGGACTTGGCTTTCAGACAGTCTGCATAAACCCTGGTGGGATTAGCCAACGTTCGAGAGGCTTCTATAAGGAATAAGTAAGGAGGTCAAGCACTGTGATCTAAAAAAGGCCATGATGGGTGTATATAATCCCCCACAAGGCACATCACCCATTACAGCCAGCAACAGGGATGACTGAGGGCACACAGCAAAAACCATTACAACCAAGGCCATGGAAATTTAAGCCATGGAAATTTAATGTACCTGGAGGAAGGCAAATGTTACCCGTCTACAAGAAAGGCTCGAGGGAGGATCCAGGTAACTATAGGCCCATCAGCCTTACTTCAATCCCTGGGGAAGTTATGGAACAAATCCTCCTGAGGGCCATTCACAAGTCAAATGAAGCACGCGATTGAGAAAAGCCAACATGGCTTCACTAAGGGCAGATCGTGTGTGACAAACGTGGTGGCCTTCTATGACAAAGTGACTTGCCTGGTTGACATGGGGCAGGCAGTGGACATTGTCTACCTGGACTTCTCCAAGGCCTTTGATACAGTCCCCCAGGACCTCCTGGAGAAATTAATGTGTTATGGCCAAGATAACTGGTCTGTGCAGTGGGCAGGGAACTGGCTGACAGGCCGCACCCAAAGGGTGGTGGTAAATAGCTCTTTTTTAAAGTGGTCACGTGTCACAAGTGGAGTCCCCCAGGAATCGATATCAGGCCCAATGTTATTCAACATCTTCATAAGCGATCTGGATAACGGCATCAAGTGTAGCCTGATGAAGTTTGCAGATGACACCAAGTTGAGTGGGGAAACAGACACTCCAGAAGGGAGAGCTGCTCTGCAGGAAGATCTGGATAGGCTGGAAGAGCGGGCCAACAAGAACCTTATGAAGTTCAACAATGAGAAGTGTATGGTCTTGCACCTGGGAAAACATAATCCAGGAGTGCAGCACAGACTGGGATCCACCTGGCTGGACAGCATCCCTGTCGAAAGGGACCTGGGAGTCCTGGTGGACAGAAAGCTCAACGTGAGCGAACAGTGTGCTGCTGCGGCCAAGAAGGCCAACAGGATGCTGGGTTGCATCAAAAAGGGCATCACCAGCAGAGATAAAGAAGTCATCATCCCACTCTACTCAGCGCTTGTCAGGCCACAACTGTGTACAGTTCTGGTCCCCACTATAAAGAAAATATGTGGACAGGCTGGAAGGGGTCCAGAGAAGGGCCGCCAAGATGATCAAAGGGCTGGGAAGCCTGCCATATGAGGATAGGCTGGGAGAACTAGGTTTGTTCAGCCTTGAGAAAAGCAGGCTTAGAGGGGATCTCATCACCTTGTACCAGTACTTAAGGGGTAGCTACAAAGATGGAGACTCCCTTTTTACAAGGAGTCACATGGAGAGGACAAGAGGGAATGGGCACAAGTTGCTCTTGGGGAGATTCCGATTGGACACAAGAGGGAAATTTTTCACAGCGAGAACAGTCAACCATTGGAATAATCTCCCCAGGGAAGTGGTTGACTCAGCCATGTTGGACACTTTCAAGAGTCGTCTGGACAGGGTGCTGGGCCCCCTTGTCTAGACTGTGCTCTTCCTAGAAAGGTTGGACTAGATGATCCCTGAGGTCCCTTCCAACCTGGGATTCTGTGATTCTGTGATCTTAATAGGAAGTGAATACGTCTGATTTTATCATCAAACATGCCAAAAGGACATGTTTAGAAGAGATACACAGAGAGAACCGTGAGAATATTGCTTACTTGGTTCTAGCTGGAGCTGAACTGCTGAAACCTTCTAGTTTTGTTCCTTTGGATTCCCTGAAGAAAGCCCTGATGCTATTAGGAAATGGCAGTAGCTAAACCTGGACTAACTCAACGGACTTTAAAACATCCTTCTCCACTGTTTTGGCAATGCTCAATAAAACTAACATATAACACACTCTGCTATAAAAGTGCCTCACTTAGGTGTTGCCTCTGTGGGCAGCTGTAGGTCAGAAAGGGCTGTTTGACCAAAAGTTTAAATGAAGGCTGGGTGCTAAAACAAAGATATTCTTCTAAATCCGTGTCACAACACATCACAGTGACCATGGAACTCAAGTGTGCCAAATTTTCAGCAGCACTTGGTTTTCCCACTGCTATCTCCACACAGGAGATATGACTGCCCCCTTCGCCCAAGCCTCTCCAGGCCCAGGCAGGTTTGCCAAAGTTTGATGACATTGTGGGATCTTTCTTTGGAATATAGGCAAAGATAGACTTGATACAGCAAACAGATCATTGGAACAGCTTTGTTTACTTTAACATGAACTCCTTAAACACCTTAGGAAAGCTGTCAGCTGGCCTCTCCCTCACCAAAACACCAAACAGGAGCTCACACTGCTGCTGCAGCTTAACCCAATGCTAGGAACAGCTCCAAACATCTCTCTGGAAACTAGCGTGATAATAAAACTTCTGCTTAAGTCATATGGCTCTCAGGCAGCTGAAGATGGGCTATCAGGAAGTGGGACCTATGTCTAACCAACCACACACTCTTCGCCAACAGAGATTCCCATCAGCAGCGCAGCACCAGCCGTTGCCCTCATCTGGGCAGTTGGCCATTAGAAAATGTTGGAAAAGCCTCTTCCATTTTCTTCTTCCCTCAGACAAGTTCACTAACCACCACCACTGGATCCAACTGCCTTCCCTCACCAATAACCCAAGAAGGGTCTGGACCACTGCAGATGAGGTGAAAAGTTTTGTCCCCATCCTCCAGACCAGCCTGCGCACCCCCGTCCCCTATTCCAAAATTAATGGTATTTGTCATCGACTCTGAGTGATCTTGGCACAATCAGTAATTCTTGCCTCTCTAAGCAAGAACTTGGAAAACCAGCTTTTACTGGGTTGATATGTCTGGCTGAGATTTGTGATCAGATGCAATGCACGGTACAGTGTGTGACCTGGAGAAATATTACCATCAGCTAACAACAGCACAAATTTCTTTCTTCCCTGTCCTTCATTAGCCTCAGAAGCTGGCCTTGCCAGCAGCAGTAATGCAAGCTGAGACAACAAAGCACATTAATGATGGGCCCCGTCATGTTCCATATTAATTACTGTAGCTGGCAGTAAACTGTTGGTTATAAATTATATTTTGAAAAACTGCCCTTTCTTAGACAAGCCAGCTCCAGTGTTTAGTGTTGCACTTAATCCTCAGATAATACCCCAGGAGTCCTCACTGTGCCCAAATCAAAGCAACCTTCAAAAGGCTGGCACAGGTCCCCTTTTCCTACACACCCTGACCTGAAACTATCCCATTGCACCAACTTCATTACAGGTCAGCTCCAAAAGCTGAGCTGCCAAAACCAGCGGCACGCTCAGTTACCAAGGGACATACAGAGGTGCCCCGGCACTTCTCTGGGTGAGGGAGCAAGGCAAAAGCCAGCTCAGAGTATGTTTATATACATGTATAACAGCTTTCCAGAAATGCTGCAGTATTACAATGTTATGCAAGGTTAAATAACAGGGTAGTAATCCCCAGAATATCTCAACATTCAAAAGAGAGGAGGATTTCTTCCACCTCGGACCAAAATGGTCAACTAAGATCTTTATCCAAAAACATCATATTCTTATTTTTGTTTCTTTTTAATTCAGTGACATTTAGCTAGCAGAACAGCTGTTAGCAAAGGTCTAGGAGAGGTGGAATCCCAT
The DNA here is from genome assembly GCF_963921805.1 of Phalacrocorax carbo. NCBI lineage: Eukaryota > Metazoa > Chordata > Aves > Suliformes > Phalacrocoracidae > Phalacrocorax > Phalacrocorax carbo. Next base: position 38,103,130 of record NC_087519.1, on the reverse strand, counting down.
TTTCTATATAAAGAAAAATGTTTTGGAGGAAACTGCAGTTTGACAAAAATACCTGTTTAGCAAAGCACATTTTAAAAAGTGGAAAAATATGGTTTGTTTTTCTAAGGTAGCAAAAGATCCACCACAGCTCATGAAAAGAATCCCAAGTCCTAGGAACAAAGGTAGAAAATTATTTTGCAACACACATCCAGAAAAATAAGGAGGGATGTGCCCTTTAAGAAGCTGCATGGGGAGACACCCTCCTCCATCTCAGCCAAATATGCCCATCACCTCCTGCCACCATCAAAACCCATAAGAAAACTAGCCATGGTCTTCCCAAAGAGCAGGTCCAGCTCTCATCAGTGACAACCAGGACTTTGCAGCCAGCTTCAGGCAGAGCTGGGTCAAGTCTGGCACGCTCTTCTTTATTTTATTCTGAAGGCACAACTCACCATGCTGAGCAACGACAAGACATCGCATGTGAGATTTACAATGCTAAAAACCCAAAAGCTCAGCAAAGGTTTTCTGACTTCTGAAGGATCAGCAGTGGCAACTGAGAATCCTGTCCTCTCCTCCGCAGAAGGATGTGAAGCCCTGCGGCCTCGCTGCAGGCTGCAAATTAAAAGTGCTTACAGCAGTCCAGGGTTCCATCTTGTTCTTCTACCACCAGCAGCAGATGGCACATGCCATTATTAAATCTTGACTTCCAGCTTATAACGGTAATTGTATGACAACTTCTGCCCCTGGACAACAACTCACTAGCTTTATTTTGGGAAAAAACAGAAGTAGTCTTGCAGTTAAATAACTTTCCTATTTTAATAATTTAACAAAAAAAAATCATAACATACTTCTTTTAATTGGAAACACACAGAAAATAGGATATGGCCTTATTAGTTAAAGGTCATGCACATTTACCCACCTCTTTCGAAACTGACAATATTCTCGTGACAGCCATAAAAGCTGCTTTGAATTTTAGTTCCCTAGAAAGTAAATATAAGGAATCCCAAAGCCATAACCACAAGTGCCACAACTCTTAACACTGATGTCATATTCAGCTTAATGCATGCTCCAGAAGTCAGAATGGTAAAGCTTCAAAATCATCTCATCTATGGTATATGGGAAGAAAACAGTAACTACACCCCAGCCCGTTGCCCCGGGCATGTACCACAATGCCTTCATTTGATGCAGCATTAACAGCAGGACATGTTTTATTCCCAAGCACTTAGCGTGGGGCACTGCAGGGCTGGTGGGACCATTTACGGGGTCTGTTGCAGACAAGTATCTCCTGCTACCATACGCTTTATTTTTGTTTGCAACTATTCCTTCCATTTGCAAGTACCAAACAAATGTTCCCTTTTGGGTTTGTTTTGGGGTTTTTTTTGGGGGGTTGGTTTTTTTTGTGTGTGTTGGGGGTTTTTTTGTTGGTTTTTTGGGGTTTTGGTTTCGTTTTTTTTTAAAGGAACCAGTTTACATCCACTTGCACCAATTTGTTTTTCTCTCAATTAGCCAGGGCAAAGGAGATTGCCTTTCAGACCCTCTTCTGGTATGTTAGACGTAAGGGGACAGCATAATTAATAGATGTCAGGCACAGTCCCCCGTGATGCATTGATTTCTTGCTAGTTAGGAAACACTAGGGGAGAACATGATCACCCCTGGCTGTCAGGGGTCCTCATAAAATCCATAGGCCTGGATTTACAGAAACTGCTAATCATTTTGGATGCTGAGAAGGGGGAAGGTGGAGTCTGATTTTGTAAAGCAAAGGAAATCTCGCATTAACTGTAATGCCTTAGCATACTTCAAAGGGAGCTGACAGGAAAGCAGAGCTGGACAGCCAAGAGACTTCCAGAGCAACAGGCAACTAGGAAAAACCCTTTAGGTCCCAAGCTGCATCGAGGGAGATGCGAACACTCTCTATCAGCTCAGAACATCATCATCTCTGAGGCACCCTGACCAGGGATTGTTGCAGCTGGTCCCAGTTTGATCGCCAAGCACCCAAACTGCCACACTGTATCACAGTCACCACCTTCCCACTGCAGTAAATTTGGATTTCACCAAGCCATCTACATACAAAATTCAGCATCTAGGAAAAACATCTTATGACTATACGCCTTGGTTATTTCCTTTTAAGGTTTAATTTTTCCATCTCTTACCTAAAGTGCTCAAGATATTTGATTATTTTCATCATCCCCTAGTTCTGCCCAGGAGTGCACAGCTAACAAACCACGCAAGACCAATATTTGCACAAAGCTAGCTAAAATACCCTCATTCTGCAAATACTAAACCTCCCAACACACACCATACAAAAAAAAGCACAGAGAGAAAACAGCCCACAAGCACATCAGGCAATCTTATTGAATATTATGATTAGCATTGCACAAGTGATAAAGTATACTTCTCTGGGCACAAAAGCTCCAACCCAAAACTGGCTACCCAGAGCTTCTCACTCCTACTACCCCCCGCCCAAGGCATAGGAGACTGATCCTCGTTTTAAAGAGAAATCCCCTTTCTTTGATTTGCTGAGTGATACTGAATCTCTCTGGAAAGATAACAGCACTTCGGCCGGGCAGTGTGTTTTAATACAAGACGACAAAGGGAAGAAACGTTCTCCAAGAAAGATGTCAGCGCCATGCAGCCAGCACAGTGCAAACCTCATATTTCCAATATAAATGGCAAATTGTTACGTCTCATTCTTTATAAGTCAGAAAACACCCCTCGTCAGTGTTTACCTTAAAAATACTGCCCTATGTAGGCATCTGGACAATCCAGTGATGTGGTCTATGACAAAGAGGTGTACAGTGGGGAAGAGAAGGAAGTAAAGGCTGGTCTGAAACAATACCATATGCGCATGGTCCTGCACCAGGACCCACCAAAGTACACATCTTCTAGCAGCTCAACTTTTGCAGCCTACAACTGCTGAATGCCTTTTCCACTGGAAACCTTTCTGCAACGATAATCCACCACAGAAGGAAAAATCACTAGAGAAGAACACCCAATAGCTTCCAGCCAGAACACAACACGCCTTCAGCAAGACCTTTGATTTTCACAGGCGCACACTGAAGTTGTTCTTCACAACAAATAACAGCCCGTCTGTTGCATAACTAACCTTAGGCTGCGTTAGATAAGTCATGCCTTCTCACAGATCAACTGACCTTAAATAATGTCCCCAGTGTATTCAGAGCCAATAGGTTTCTCTTTTAGAGCTCAACTGACAGGTCTTCTCCTTCCAGCTATTTCTTCAGAAAGGCACATAAAAAAGGTTAAGAGAAATCTCATGCTTACTGTTCCAAAGGCAGCTTTCCAGGCCAAAAATGAAGCACAAGATCTCAGCTCCAGAGTTGCATCTCACTTTGAAGGCTTCTTCAGCACTTCACTGCAGCAGAGCAAGTGAAATCCTTTGCAGGACGGAATGGGGATTGAAGCGGATGGTAACTGGAAAACCTACTATACCTCATGAAAGTTTGCTGCAGTTCTGCCACTGAGTCAAGCCAGAAGGAAAACAGCCAGCCATGCCAATGAAGCACTGCTTTGTATTCTGGATAAGGCAAAACAAAGGTCTGGTGATGAGGGGCTCTTGCGTGTCATGCAAGGGTCAGCAGCAAAGGCAAATTCCACCATTGCACTTCCGTTCTGTCGCCCAACCATTACTAAGAGTGGATACAGCAGGATCTTTCACTGCTTATCCAAAAATGCCATTTAACATAGCTGTGCAGCATCACCCTGCTGCCATATACCGTTATCAGAGGTGGGATTTTAGTCCCCACACAGAGCTGAAGCTGCAGGTCACTGTGCAATGAGCAGACAAGCTCTTTTTAACCATTTCTCCAACCCCCATCCTGGCTATAAGATGATGCCAGCCTGAGGGGTGGAAACACTTGGGAAGAGATGCAGACAGTGTGAAAGTAAGGAAGTGTCCACACCGCTCCTGGCAGGTCATTTCATTGCCCATGCAGATGTTTGTGCATTTCCCACTGGTGGTAGCAATATTTTAGAAGTTAAATGCTCTGCAAAGCGGCACTACATCCCTTTGGAAATGCCAATACCAAAGCAACTGCCCAGTAAACCTGCAGCAGAGGCAGAAGCAGTAAAAGCTATTTTCTGACGCTGGCTGAGCTGTTGCACAGCCTCCACTTGAGCACCAACTTCCCTGCTTAAAAGTCAGGGCCAACAGGGGTTGCCTTTTTGCTATAGGCTGCTCCATTCATCCAACTGCTGCTTGATGAGAGTTTTGATACAAGGGCAGAATTTACACATACATCCAGCGACTCCCTGACCTTTTCCAATGGAGCACATTAGGGCAGGAGCCCTGCCTCACCTCTTACAATCAGCCAAACCAGACTTCATTGATAAGACTCTGCCCTACAGAACAGCCACGTTATTTTCTGTATAAGCCATTATTGCCTTCTGCTGTAACCACATGAACCAACCAGACTTGCGATGGTTGTTCATGCCAGAGGAGCTCCGCAGCCGCCGAGGAGCTTTCTAGTAAACTGAGTCCTGAACGCAAAGCAAAGGGCTTGTAGAGCCGAGTTACTGGAATCTATTCCTCCCACATTAGTCAGCATATATTAATACATCCTCTTGCCTCATTAAATTTTAATTGGAGTACATGTGAATAGGTTTTGCTAGTTACTTAATCAACGGGAGTCTGAGTACAAGGTGTGCACATGAAAAGCTAGAAAGCAACATCCTTTCTAGCTTTTCTTTTGGATTTTTTAAGCATCCATTGTCCATTTCTTCAGGTCAGTTGACATTTTGGGGCTGCTGCAAAGAACCATGAAAAGCAGCCACAAAGTGCAAATAAAGCACTTTGGAGGGAAACCGGACACAGATCATTAACTCTGCGCTCCTCGTTATTATCCAGACAAAAATTAAATGCAAAATCCCAGACCAGCTGTTGCATTAGCTGGCTGATTGGTATTGCTAAACACAATGATTGCTTTGCTGCTGTGTGTCATGCATGTTTGGGCTGGACTGTCTGAAGTTCCATTATTTTAAGTGTCCTTAGGTACTCTGAAACCACAGCAGGTTCGAACCTATAAAAAAAATCCTACTCATAAACTTTGAGATTTCCTCAGTAATTGCTTTTTCTTGTACTGCAACACAGATGCTTATTTGTTCACACACGTTTTCCTTGAACTAAGAGAAACTTTGCATGTACTTTTTTTGCCTGACTAGAACAGGACGACCATCTCCAGAACTCCTTCCTTACTAAAACCACGAGCTGTACGACCGGATTCTCAACTTCCATAAAATCCACATAGTTAGTACATGTTGAATTGACTTACAGCCATTTACACCACAGAAAATCTACCAGTAAAGCAACTCCAGTCTGCAAGAGGCACAGCGGTGGACAGGAGCTCAGTGCCTGACTGTGTGAGAAACAAAAAGCAGCTATGTTGTTCTGCATGGCAATGTTTGCTAAGTGAATCAAGAACCAAAAAAAAAAAAAATTGCAGCAATTTAAAACCACAACAAAGAACTTACTGGATTACTCCTGCACACTTGCTCAGCAGTGTATATATTCTGTACCGTGATAGATTCTGGCAGCCTGGGACTCTGACACACTTTCTATGGCAATGTCCTAATATTAGAAAAATTTGGTCATAAGCTAAAAATGTTACAGAAATAGCATAGGATCATGTTACCAGCTGAGTCAGAACTTGATCTGCTACTTGACTTTTATACTATTTTACTCTTTTTAAAAAAACTCAAGCACATCACACAGTGGGTTTTTTTAGAGTTTGCTTCTGCTATCACTTACGAAGAAAGAACCTTTGTAGGGGGGAAGGAAGTCAATCAAAATGGCAAAAATCGATCTGCAAGGAAGCGAAAGGACACAGATCCCCTCATCCACCACAGCCACATGTGTAGCAAGCCCTTCTCTACAAACACAGCCCCTCTGGGTGCAAGGTCTGGCAGGCAGGTGGCTGCCTCTTGCTCCTGCATGCATGAGGAGTCCTCCATCAGAAGCCCAGGGATGATGATGGTATTGTACCTGGTAGTACAGTGGCATAAATCCCAGGAATCTTGGGTGTGCAATACAGTCTTCAGCATAAAAGCATTTTATTTGCACTCTGTACTTGTAAATCCTTGGTAAATAATTAACAGACAGCATAAGCATGTAACAGAACTGAGTCGCAGGTGTTAGTGAAGGAAAACTGCTATAAATGGATGTGTAACAGTAATAAGCTGCCTGTTCACCTGTTGGGCACTGCAGAAGTTAATTAAACAATTTAGTTTTCATTAAATTAACCCCTGACACCTAGAACCTTACTAGAAAGCACAGGTGTATTCCTTCTCTCTTATTTATGACCATAACTCACTCTCCTTTCACAGCTTGGGAAGTCTTTAAAATGAAGAAGCCACGGACCACGCCAGGCTCCACTTGCTGGGAGGAGGCCCGGGGCCGCAGCCGGGCCCATCCATCCATCCAGTGGAGGGAAGGGGAGATGGGAGCGAGGAGGCTGCCCTGGCATCCCGCTGGGAGCTGCCAGACTTCCTGGCTGCAACAGCAGGAAAGGATTCACCAAGTACGTACACGTGAATGTGGCAGAGAAGGAGACCCCCTCATTCCACATCTCTTCAGTTTCTCCCTCCTTCCTGCTGCTCCTACAGGCTGTTTCTGCAAACACAGCCCAGGAGTTTTTTTTCCCCTGCATGTAGCAGGAAGGCAGAGGGGCAGAAATCCTCCTGCCAGGTGTTGGGCTGCAAAGGACCCAGGCCCTGCGATCAGAGCTCTCTGCACTCCTTAAAACACCAGAGATAGCCATCATCACAACATCTAAGCTGCAAACACGCAACTGCTTGAAGTTAAACAGGCAGAAGCCTGCCAAAATAACAAGGAAAGGGGAAAGGATGATCCCTCAGAGAAAAGCGGATGACTAAAAACTTATTCAATCTAAAGCAGTGCAACCGAGGAAAGTAAATTGTCAGTGTCTCACAATTGTTCACTGCCATGTCCCTCAGAAAACACACTGATCCCGGCTTGTCTGCCTGGAAACAAAACCCAAAAAAGCCATTTTCTGACAACAACTTCAAAATGTTTAAGCTCATTTCACCATGTTTGTTTTGGTTTTGAATACAGTAATATACAAGCAATGAATTTTTGACTTTTTTTCTCTCCCCTCCCCGCCCCCCCCAAAGTACAGCTCCCATAAGCTTAAAAGCAAATGGGAATGCTTTGCTTCCTGGGGTACGTAACTGGAACATTTTTCTAGCACCTAATAAAACATTGTTTGGTTGATATTAACCATTAAAATATGTGTTTCAAGTCATGTAATGTTCCCTGTGAAATTTGCTTTTTTGCTCCATGAAAAAAGGGCACTGAAAGGAATCCTGCAGCCATAAGGATCTCACTTATTTCATGGAAGTATCATTTTAAAAGCCTCACAACATGATCAAAGCACTGTCAAGAACAGATATTCCATGCTTTACAAATTCCAGCGTAAGTATTTTTATGGCATTTATCAGTACTAAATTCTTTCAGCCAACTTTCTTCCCCTGCAAGAAACATGGAGACACTTTCCTCCTCAAGGAAGACACGTTCACGCGTGGCCTTGGCTCCAGCCGCCAACTCTCTCCTCCCATCATCCCTCCCCGACCATCATGAACAAAAGACACATGGGTTCCCCAGTGGCTATGGCGGCAGCCTGCCTCAAGCAGCACTGGTCCTGCAGAGGCTTCACAAGGGAAGTTCGATACAGGACCTGTGCCACTGTAGTGCAGACTCTGGCTCTTAGCTCACTGTTCATACAGACCCTCTCCTAGAAACCTCATTGCTCCACTACCTTGACACCAGACTTCAGTCTCCAAAGCCCCCCCCAAAAGGTTTCCTCTTCTTGACCAAGGCGCACACTATCACCATCCCTCAAGATCACACCAGACTACCACTGCCATGACAAACCCTGAGCAACCTCATCCAACCTTGATGCTACCCCTGCTTCGAGCCAGGGGCTGCCCAAGAGACCTGCAAGGCCCTTCCTACCTAAGTTGCTGAAGAACTATAGATCTCACATAGATGCCACATGGGAAATGCCCTCAATTATGTCAATACCCCAAGAAAGCACCTTCTCTGGTCCCCCAGCTTCTCCTGTGGTTGTGGGAACCCTCTGCCTGTGCACGGCACCTAGGAGGCTGCTTCCCTGGCCACAGCAGAAGACACACACCACTCCTAGCTACAAGTCTAGATGCAAGCAGGAGATCTCAAGTAGCTGATGTGTTGGGCACTACTGAACCCAGATGAGCAGAGCCAGAAGAAGCAGTAGTAGGGACCTGCAGGACTGTGCAAGAACCTGCTGCTTCTTGGGAGAGCAGCAACAAGTCCCAAGTTCCTGGAGGTGACCATGGAGGCAGAAGAGCGGATATTTCAACTGCAATTCAAATCACAGCTAAACTTCCATGAGCGAAGGTCCCGGGAAATTTAGCTCTCCACAGACTGTTTCTGTGTATTGCTTCTTCCCAAGAACATCACCAAGCTCTCTAGTTGACAGAAAGTACAAACACCATGCGGTACTAGGCAGTTTCATGAGAGTGAGCTGTGTACCAACGCAATACTCATGGCTACCCAGGAATCAAACACACAGTTTATCTCTGGAGAATAACATGGGTTTTGCACCCCCCAAAAAAAAAAAAAAACACCAAAAAAAACCAACACAAAACAGGATCTGAAACAACCAGCTCCGTTCAAATTTCACATATTCAAAAAACAGGGTGTTTGTGAAGAGGACCCCACAAGTACATCACTTCTCTAATATGTGCCCAGTTTAGTTTCACCTGTTTCCATGTGCTCCCTTCCCAATTCTTACAACCTGCTTGCACATCCTGTTTCACTATGAACATGAGCTTCTGCCCTAGTACAGTGCTACCTTCACTTCTCCTCATGGGGTGAGTTTAGATAACAGTCAAACTGGGAGGAAAAAAAATCCAAATAAGTTTAGCCCTCTTGCTTGTCCAGGCTGCAAGCCCGATCAAGGCATTGTGAGGGCTGTGGCAGCTCTTCACCATGAGCGTTGAGCACCACCGAAATGGCAAAGAGGGACACGTCCACCATTAGCCATCCATCATGAAGATGGCAGAGTGACCTCTGAAAAAGCAGCACAAGGTAGAGGAGGTCACCCAGGACAAGGGAGGATGATGAAAACACAGGAGGAGACAGATCCCAAGGTTCAGTGACATGGAGGAGAACAGGGATGCTGGAACATGAACAGAGGTATGAAGAACAATAAGGACAGACAATGACGATCTGAAGAAGTCAAGCAGAAACTGAAGGGTGTGGAGGAGCCAACTCCACAGAGGAGTCTGAAAACACTCTCCACCCACAAAGGAATCATACACAAAAGGGGGCACATTTCACTCGATGAATATGACACATTGCATGTTCCTGTCAGCTATCGCCTCAGAGAACTGCAAAAGATTCAGGTCTGCATTTACCACTGAGCAATCACAGCAGTAGTCTTCCTCTTGCCAAATGCTTGTGTTTTTCTTGATGGACCTTCTTCTTTTGAGGACTTCTTGTGCTGTTTAAAACTCACTTCTTTATTTATGAGATCCAATTTCATATTTTAAGTGCACACAGAAAATTTGCCCCCAAAATGCCTTTTGCTGAAAATTAAAACACACACATGAAACTTTGCCATGCTGGCAACAGGGATTTTCTGTGTGTACATGCACACAAGCATGTATGTGCACAAGCAGGTGCATGTGCACAAACACATGCATATTCACACCTCCACTACAGATTTTCTGGAAAAGGACTGTTCCCCTATATGTCACCAAAGGGAGAACAGAAACAGGAGGAGCACGCAGTGCTGTCAAAGCCACACTCTACTCCTCCGCTCCAACCTCAAAAACAACCAGCACTGACAGCAAAGTCCCATCTTCCCACAGGTCCTGTCCAGTCTCTCCCCTTGTCTGCAGGCGCCACTGGGGTGCAAAGCTGGGCCACCCCTGTCCTTGCATTGCTCTGATGACAGTTCCATCAGTTACAGAGAGGGAGGATGGTGTCTTCAGAGCCTGGGACGTGGTGAGGGGATTTTAGAAGAGCACTTGAGATGGCATCAGGACTTACTGATATTGTTCTGCTGCGTTATTAGCATCACGACCCTGCTCCAGACCTGGGTTTGTTTCATTATCTCATCTTCCCACCCCAAGCAAATTTTCTGAGCACTTTTAAGAAACAGAGAAAAAGGCTGTGACCAATTTTCAAGCCTTCTGATTCAGCCATTAAAAAAAGAAAAAAATCCTACAATGTTTCCCTCTTGTTTTTCTAAATAAAAATAATGTATAGCCCTAACTTGATAATAAATATGCTCAAAAGCTGTCCTTAAGTAAAAGCTTTTGATAACAAATTGCCTGTGCTAACTGCTATTTTACTGTTGAATTTTTTTATTGTTGCTTAAGCACTGCAATTATGCTAATAAGCCTGAGACGATGGTACACTAAAGCATTGAATGTGACAGATATAATACTCAATAAAATGTTAATCTTACCTGAAAACTGGAATCAAACAGCCTTATTAGTATTTATGGATATGGCATCTCCAACATGTCTCTTAAGAGGAATATATAAATGCAATAGATATTTGCAAATATACACTGCTACTTCTCATGCCTCCATACAATTTAATTCAAGGTGGCTATTACCCCTGCTGCTAATTGCCTTTCGTTTTTGGAATAAGAAAAAAAGAGTGTCAGCATCTGGGCCACACAAAACTCTTGCATATTGCAGAGCTTTTCCCCTTGGCACCTCGAGAATGGCAGCTATCCATGGGAGCGGAGACATCTCTCCCCAACTCATGGCAGGGACCCTGGGATTGGAAGAGTGCAGCAGCACACAGCAAAAGTACTGCTCTGCCACACGTAGCCATCTATTTTTCCCAATATCTCTAGTTTTATGTGCAAGGCAGATAAATCCAGCAAAGGGTTAAGTTATTTACAGGAGCTGGAGAAACAGCTTTTGAATCTTAAGATGGGACTCAACACTAATTTATTTATTTTATTGTTAAACTTTTCAGCCAATGCTGACAAGGAACTAGAGCCATCTGTTTCACTGCGAGTTACAGCGTTGCCGTTGGACCCAGAGCCACCAGGCTGCTGCAGTGAATCTGTCACTGAGATGCCACACGACTGTCCACAAGTCGCATTGCATTTTGCACCATTATTTCACCACACATCCAAGTCTGGTTTCTCAGTTGACGGGAACAAAGGAACAAGCCGGTTTTCACCACATGTAGCGCTTTTTTTTTTGGCCAAACCTACAGGTATCAGACCTCAGGGCTCCAGTGCCATGCACTTTCCTGTGGGTAGGACAAGAGCTCTTCAACACCTTCACTTTCTCATCTATGAAAGGAGGAAAAAATAACCTCAGAAGAGCCACATGCTTCTGACAAACTATATTTACATCCATGACCAGGCTCTATAGAGAGACCATTTCTACACAACGGACTGGTGTGGTTTTCAGACACTGCACATTAATGCTTAAATAGCAGGTGCTGGCTGCCAGCTTACTCCTCATGCTGCTCTCACCCACAGAAGACAATTTTGCTGACAGGACCACAGAAACATCAATAATCACCAGCCTACTTTCTGACAGACAAGCAAGATTCTTGCTACTGGACACTGCAAGCCTCCTTGGTGGCAAATGTTAGGTGGGAGACATCTAGGATCTGTTTTGATGAATAGTCACAGCAGGGAAAACCCAACCGGCTGCCCACCAAAATCTGAGATTCCCAAAGCACTTCAAGATCACAATGAGCAACCCACAGGGTGCTACTCACAACGCACCAGGACACACTGGGACTTTCTTGAGCAACATTTGCAATGTACACCAGCTTGCACATGGAGGGCAAGGCCACGGAGCTTAGAGCAGCTCCACAAAACCTTGCTTGTAGGTGTAAGCGAGGAGTGCAGCATTAGGAAAAATGAATTTTCAGTTGCAAAAATCAAGACTACATAGTCAACTGAGCTTGCACCTCTGAGAGCTAGCTGGGAGACACACCTCGGCGTTCCTCTGCCCCAAGTTAGCCCCAGCACAACACGCTAGATGCCAAATTTCAGGCACAGCCAGCAAGTTAACCAGGCACATAGCTGCAATATGCTGTGGGACCAGAATGCAAGCACTCCCATAAAGGTGGCAGGACTCGTCTCTGCCATGTTAAGTGAGCCTTGTCATTATTTTCAACCCTGCAGGGGAATCTAAATTGAACTGTGGCATATTGTTTTCTTTTGCTAAGCAGCAATGCTTGAATGTTAACTCTGGTCCTGACAGGCATACTTACGGAGTATTCTCTGCAAATAATCTTACCCCGACCAGTCCGAAAGGTCAGAATCATAAAAAATAACAACAACAAAGCAGAAGGCTGGAAAACCATCACTTCCATTGGCTCAACCCCTCAACTTATTAACTGTCCTTGCAACAAGGTGAACTGCAAGGTCTTCAATTTATTTAATTGAGTGAGATCAAAAATTCGGGGGGCACACAGTAAATTTTATCTTTCTATGAATGCATTTTGCTTTCAAGATTTGAGCAGATAGATGCAGGAACTGAAAAGCTCAAGAGGGAAAAAAAAAAGAGAAAGAAATCATGCACAAAGGTGACTTCAGAAAGGCATGTCTTTATTTCTCTCTTGACATCATCTGCATTTCTTAGAGCTATTTGAAAGTTTCTTCCATGTTCCTATACCCCTGGGACACAACAGCTTATCTCTGCTAAGCAGAAGATGATAACAAACAATAAGACACTAGTATAACTCCAGGGGAGACACCGGTATTTGCTGACATTAAGGATGAAAGGTAAATATTAGAGAAACCAAACTAATCCCAAACAAACTCCAACAGAAGGTTGAAGAATTTCCCATTGAATTTCAGGAGTCCTAAGACACAGGACAGGCATCTCACTATCCTTAACTGGACCAAGGAAGATGAAGCACCTGAACTCGGCTCCTCTCACGATGGCTCAGAGATTGCCTGAGCCCAGGCTAGGGAAGGGAGATGCAAGGGAACTAAATAAGCCATCTACAGGACATAATTTCAAGACCCAGCTGGTGAGCTAGCATTTTTAAACACAGAAAAAGCCTACTGCGTTCGCTGTCAAGACAGGACAAAGAAACACAATGGCGAACAAGAACAGAAGAGCAAGAAAAGAAAAATTAAACTCTCCACCATCTCATCAGCCCCTGGAAACAAAAAAGAAAAGTAATAAATTGGTTTCTGTCAACATGTTCCACATGATATTCATGTATTCCCTCAGTACACCTGTATCTGTAGCATTGGGTTCTCATGTCACAATAAAACAGATCATATTACCTACCTGAGAGTAAGAGTAAAGCCCCTCCCTGGAAGACAGAAGAGATCCAAACTCCCAGGAACTTGCTACAAAGGAACCAGAATTGATATAACCTCCTGTTTTTATCACAAGTTTGCATTACATGCCAATGACTGAACTCCTTTTTCATGATCTTACGCTTCCCTCCGGAACACCACCACAATTCAGGTAACAAAGACACTGACCGGAGTTAATTGCTGTTGCATCAAAGCTCATCATCAGACCAGGCAGCAACTTCTGCACAGATACACTGAGCTTTGCCTTTTACCTTACCAGTTTTGATTAAGGTTGTTAAGATAAGAATTTCACATTCTCCAATTTCTAACCATTAACAGGTTGTCATCTATCCAGAAGGCATCTAGTCCGCTTTCCCACCACATGGAAGGATCAGTTCTCATAAAAGCATATCTGATGGAGCTTTGCTAACTTGCTCTTAAACTCGTCCAGTGACTGAAACTTCCTAAGATCCTCGGGCAATCCACTCCAGTGATCAGCTATTCTTAATGCAGGAGATAACTTACTAATGTCTCATCTAAACTTCTCTTGCTGCAACTTAAACTCATAATTTGTCTTATCTACAGTGGGCAGATTTATAGCTTATTCCCTCTCTCCACAACAGGTTCACTATTTCCAAAATATACAAGCCAAGGCACCAGTGTGGCTTGCCCTCTCTCTGTCATTCTGCTTCTGCTCAAAGCACGTTCTTAATCTTGTGTCTCTGCATGTGTATTTCTTTTCTTACCCCAAGAGAACAAGCAGCTAGGATATCACAAGGCTGTTTCAGGAGAAGACGCTCACATCCAAAGGCTGATGCATTCAGGCACACCCAGTTAAACAGTATTCTGAAACAAGAAAAAGAAAAGATTTGATGTCTTTAGGATAGTAGTCAGAGGGTCCGGTAGTAAGGAAAAACCAACAACTCTGAAGTGCAATTTCTTCCACCCCATTACTTAACATTCGAACAGGTCTTCAAAAGCAGTATCAACAACTGTAGATACATCACGCGCCACCACTCAGACTTGGACACATTTCCTCTGACAGCCACTGTAAGTGTTTGATAAATTTGTGTTCTAGGAAACAAAGTGCTCACTGACTTTGCAGAAAGTTCTGCCAAGCTATAAACAATACCCAGCACACATCAAAATCAGATAGCTCTGACTCCAAAGCTTAATTCACTGTGACAGAGGACAAATCGCTGTGTTGCCACCAGTGACTTTATTTACAGTGTCACTGAAACCAACAGAGGCAAGACTTCTAGTCTACTCCGAGATTTCAATGTGTGTAATTATGGGTTAGACCCAGAGGACAAAGGCCAGGTCTGATGAAAGATCAAGTAACTTCTATGTTCACAACAGTCCTTACCTCCCAAACTTCAGGATGTTCCATCTAACAAAAAGAAATTTTTCTTCTGAACCCAAGGGTTCGGTGACAATGAAGAAAGAATAAAGAAAGGATTTACATGAGCAGTGTTTGGAAACACAGGAGAGAGCTCTGATTAACAAAAACATCCAAAATTTCATGAAAGGGAACAAGCAACAAGGGCGACCAGCAGTAATACATTTGCCGTATTACTTTTGGAGGCCCTCAGAAAAACCGAGCTAGACAGTAACAGACAAGTTGCCACAACAGCATCTTTCACCAGTGGATCACCTTTTGCACCCCATTTCATTTAAATTCCTGTCTGCCCTTAACTGGGGCTGCTGCTATCCCCAAAGGATCAAGTGGCTTTGTAACAAATATGCCTTTTCCAAGGGCTGAAGCCAAGGAATACTGAATTTGCCATCTGCTGTGAAAACAAGATGCCTGTTGCACATATAAGGATGTGCCAATGCAACAACTCAGCGTCTTCTCTCTTGCATGCACCATCCATCTGACTATTCCTTTCCCTACTGCACTTTGTCCATCTCCAAGTTTCCACTTGGGATGTTTTTTTTCTTCCCTTTGCAATCCTTCTCAGCTGCCCTGGGCTTTTGCTTTCCTTAATCATTTCCACTCTTACCGATGCAAACACTTAAGCCAGCACAACTGCTGTCATCACAGGAAGGTGGCACGCTCCTATTTAGCACAGATTTGATAACAGAAGTGCTGTTTCCAAGGCTAAGGAGGAATACTTCCACCAATAATGTCCCTACAGCAGCATACAGTAGCTGAGGAGACAGAACAATAAACGCCTTTCACTGGAGATGAAGGTACTCAAAGTAATCTCAAAATGTATGACAGTCAACTAATAAAAGATCTTAAATACATGCCCATCTGTAAGGGTAAAAGTAGCTCCAGGACTTCAACAAGATCATCTGCAGCATCAGACACGTTACCTCCCAAAATACTAGTGAGATAAGAATTTTTAGCAATAGACGGAAGTACGAGGAGTGCTTCCACCAAGAAGATACACCCGTTTCTACAGCTGAATTACGAGAGCTGTTGAAATCCATGGAGTAGCATTGAATGGCAGCCCAGGACAGGGAGCCAAGACGACTACCACATGCAATTGAAACTGCCAAGGGATTAAGTTAGGTCAAATGTAATTACACGAACTGGAACTTGGCCAGGGTACTGGCTGGTTTAAGAAAATTAAAAGAGGTGTTCAAAAGTTTCAGAAATGGAGTCCTCCTCCTGTTAATTATTTGGTGAGTCAGTGACTGAAGCCTCAGTACTCTGGGAGGCTGTCTGAAAAAGGGGAAAAAATGAGGCATAAACTTGAAAGGCATTAGAAGCGATTAGCAAAAGCCTTTGTTCTCCATGGCAAACCTTGCTGCACTAAGTGCACAAAAGCCTTTCATGTTCATGCTGAAAAGTGGCCTTAGTTCCTTTGATACTTTTGGGAGCAAGCGTTTAAATTACAAATATCCCGCTGTCGGAAGTTACAGACAACAGTCAAGGACCTTCTGCATATCCCAGCCAGGTTGTACCTAGCTCTAAACCAAGCTCTCAGGCAGGCAGTGCTCCTGCTGAGGGAGGAATGCAAACAAGGACACATGGAAGCTCACTGAGACCTGGAGCAACATCTACTCTACTTGCTAGTGGAGTAAGAAAGCCTTTCATCTGGACAAGGATGTTGCAACCATGTGGGACAGTGGCGGCTTCACCTTCATTCAGGTTTCAGAAGATGGGGAGCATGGTAAGGAGACCAGAAAGGATGCTTTGTGGTCTGGCAGCTGAGCATCACTTTAAAAGATGAGACCCTGTTTATGCCTCTGCCATAAACCTCCTGAATGGTTAGAAGAATGTAAGGTATATCAATTTTTTCCCAGATACTTATTGCTGTGCCTTTTCTGGCTAATTAAAGGCACAGAAAGACCACACCCAGGCAAGACAAGAACTAGCAGTCATGGATTGAGATTCTCTGTCCAATCTCTAATTGAGACTGTACTATAACCACATACAGCACTACAGAACATGAAGTGTTCTGAAAAAACAGGCCTTGTAAGTCTCCGTTTTCGCACCTGAAAGTAGTAGATGCCTCCGCTACCTCTGCATCTGAAAATCATTAGAGATACACTCGTTACTGTCTTTGAAGCAGTTGGATGTGACAGTAAAAGCAGTATGGAATTGCAGATTAACCTTTTTGGGTAGCTTATTCAGTGAAATGTTCAGATGATGCACATTAAATAAAGCAACTTTTTGACTGATGTGAAAAAAACAGAAAGATTAAATAACTTCTCAACAAGTGCCATACACCGGGCATGTTGAGTGACATGGTTTCCTCTCAAAGCGACAGCAGGTGAACACGCAACTGAAGGCTCTGCCATATTGATTTCGTGCACTTTTTTTTTTTCCTTTTCAGAAAACAAGCCAGGACAAGGCAGACATTTCACAGCACAGATTGTTGTGATTTGTGCTAATGGCCTAAGCATAGATGCAAGCAGCAGCTCACTTTTCATGTGGAAGAGTCAACAGGGGCAAGTTCTGTTGGGAAAACTGCTAGCATGGAACACCTTGGCCTGGCCCAGCAACACCTCCTCCAACACACAGCTTTGTAACAAGCAGGGCAACATCTAAGCGCACAGGAGAAAGCCTGTGCTGTCTTCCAACAGCGTGCAAAAACCAGGGGCAAGCAACAGTGGGAAAAGGTAGCAGTCTCTGCTGACCACGTGCAAGCTGTTGCTCTTTCAAAACGTCGTCAAATGCTCTTCCAGATAGCAAAACCACAAATGCCCTAAATCCTTCATCCCTGGCACTCCTCTGACAAGGCAAGTCACTTCTTTGGAACCCTCAGGCACCACAGAGAGGGCAAAGACACAGATTTCTTTTATAAATAGGAGCAAAACAGTACTGCAGTTGTTCTCATTCTTCCCAAACGCCTTTCAACCAGCCTCCTCTGAATCAGCCCCACTGCTTTAGCTGGAAAGATCTGCAAAAAGAGGTTTTGACAAGCAGAGACCTAGCACGAGAAACCAGAGCCAAACTGGTACAAGTCAAAGAAGATTGTAAGCAGCAGTATTATAATGCTTTTTGAGTTTAAAATATTCACCAAGGTCAACACAGAGCATGTAGTTATCTCTGGGCCTGTATACACTCCAGGCTATATGCACTGACAGCACTATGCCAAAGGCGGCCACCTCTCTCGCACTGGGTCTCTGCAGCAGAGCCACCAGCAGCTCCGGGTCCTAAGCACCCTAATTAGCAAAAGGCGGACAGGACTCTTAACAACAATGTCATTGCCCTGAACAGTGGCATGCCTCGTCCCTTTGCCTCAGGTTGGGATGAAAAGCATCACCACTGCAAGGAGCACTTGTCCCACTCCTCGATGCACACCACTGCCAGAGCCATGCACCAGTACCACTGCTCGTAAGGGGAAAAAAGCACAGGACTGATGCTACACACATCACAAATATATTTTTTGGCATAACCACACACACCAGGCCAACCCACACAGCAGAGGCTGAGGAGAGCAGGGCAGCCTGAGGGGTTTCGTGCCAAAGAGGGACCTGCTGCCGCGAAGACAAAGCAGCCGAGGTGGCCAGAGCATGCAGGGGGAGGTCTCCGTGCAGCAGCAGTGGTGATTAACTGCCACTGGTAATAGCCTCTAGTGCCTGAAATGAAGCACAAAAATGGCATGGAAAGGACTAATGCCAAGTGGTAATAAAGACAGAGTCAGAGTTGTTGCTCAACTAAGACTTTTTTTTGCCTAGGTTAAAAAAATTAGTTTCTGCATGCAGGGACATCCTGTTCACTGTATTAAATTAACGGGATGATTCAAGAGGGAACAGCTTTTGGTAGGCATGGGGGGAAATCAATTTCAGGTTGCTACGGACAACTGGGCTGCCTCCTGTAAAACTAAATCGGATTCAGCTCTGTGAACAGGAACACTAAACATTCACTGAAATACAACACGTGCACACTCTCTAAATAAATAAATACCATAAAAGACAGTCTTGTGTCATCTCCTGGCTTATTTTGCTGAACTAAGGACATGCTCAAACCTGCTAATTACTGCAAAATACAGGACTGGAGTTCTAGCTCAGCAGTGGCTTTCTGACTGCCAGTTAGTTCAACACCAACTGCTGCCTTGCAGGGGAAATGATATTTAACAGCAGAGTGGCATTTACCAAAAATGAACCAGAGCAGCACCCAGATTCACCTCGCTCTGGGCCCTTTCATGTGCTCTGGGATTGCAGTCGGATCTAAAACAATGTTCTGCTGATGCAGGCTCCTGGAGAGCTCAGCTAGCAAGGGCCAGAGAAAGCCCAGCCTGGGGCTTTCAAGCATGTTCCTAGCTGATACTGGATGGAGGCAGTTTAACCTGCCTGTGGTCCTTGAATAGACTGAATAGAAACAACATCCTCCACCTGAGCAGCTGACCTGTGGTCACAGCAGCTGGGTAGGAACCTCACATGGAGGGACCACTGGGCACACCACATTGGCTGGGGTCCAACAGCCATCCTCTCCCCATACCCTGCGCTGGAATAATTTCAAACAGGTTTTAAGCACCATCTCCACTCCCTGCAGCAAGTAAAGATGCATGGGCACAGGGCTGCATCACCTCCACACCTATGGGATGTTCTCTTCCAGGCTACACTCAATCAGCAGCTGGAGCAATGCACTGAGACCCCCCCTGCAACCCACAGATCCCCCAGTCCTCACACCCCACTCAGCGAGGAGGGCATGGAGCAATGGCAGCCATGGGAGCCTCACCACCCCTCTGTGCCAGGCAAATTAATCCCTGCGGTCCTTGGGAGCCCAGAGGAACTGGGAGCTTGGGAGAGACATTTCAGAAAGCAGAGGGACAATTTGGCAAAGATCAGAGCCACCGGTCAAGAGCTGCATCAGGCTTCTCATGGGTTGGAAGGAACAAAATGAAATTCCCTTATTTCCCATGAAATAAGGGAATTGGGCAAGGGACAACTGTGCTCTGCATGTGCAAGCACTGGCTGTGGCACAGCCTCTGGCACAATGCCAGGCTGGAGCCGCATGGCTACGTATATTCCTATAGTCACACTGAACTCTGTACCAGCGGCTGGATCTCCTCATCTCCAGGAAGAGGCCAGATGCATGCAGGAGCCCAACTGTAAGTCCCAACTGTAAGCACCCCAAGCAATCACTACCCTCACCTCCCATGGGATGCTATGAGCATACCCAATCCTCCCAGCCTGCCAGTCTCCTCACTAGGTAGCTGTTATCCATTTCAGTATCATCATAAAGAGCTCAGACAGTCAAGAAATTCAGGCACTACCAAATCCAATGCTCACCAAGCCCACTGTCCAACTTGTCAGTGAGCTCTGGCTAACGTGCAAGGAGCATCATTAAGTCCCAGGTACTGCAAAGTGCTCAAGAATGTGCTTATGTGAAGTGGTACCAAAAAACAATACCTGCCAGTTCTACCCCAAATGTTTTGCCTTGCACCCATAGCTATCCATTTGCAAGAGCCTAAGGTCCACTCAGAGAAAAAAAATAAAGTCTCTTTACTCCACTTGGCTTTAAACAACCTCCGGATGTGTGTGGGGATGGATGAGTAAAGAGTAACAAGAATACTCAACAGATGTTTTCATTAGCATAAATTTGCCATTCATTCCTCTTTCTTCTACCATCAAAATCCTCTATTATCCTCACTGGATAATTTACAGAGCTTGTTGCAAAGTACGGTCTCTGAGAACAGAGACAGCATACACTTGATAATGCAGAAGTTCAAAGAGCTGAGCCATGCATGACCTGTAAGCAGATTGTTGCTATTTCCTTGCATGTATAAAAGGGCTTTGCCTTCATGCAATGCTGGAACTTGTCATCATGAAACACCCTCCTATTACAACATGGCCCAGAGGAGCTACTATTTTGGGTCCTAATAACGTGCTTGGTTTTACAGGAAAGCAAGAAGGCAAGTAACATCGAACAACCCAGCTGTCAAGTAGAGAAACAGATGGGATCCTCACAAAGCTACACAGATTGCCTTAGTCAAGTGCTGTCACAGCCCATCCTCGAGATGGGAAAGCACAGTGCAGGAGCTAGATGAAAGGAGCTTGTGAAATTAAGTAGCATCATCACCTCCACAAGGCCTGTGAAGAGACAATAGAGAATTGCTTTCCAGGCACTCTGATCCTAAGGCAATAAAACATGAGTCAAAGTTGTAAGGCTGTTTTTGCCCTGGTAGAAAAGCCTTTTGGCTGAGTAACAATTGCTCAATTCTCCCACCTGCTTGGCCCCCACGAAACACAGACAGAATCCACGGAAAGACACCCCAGGGAGCACAGGTCACATCCGTGCTCTTGGAACAGCCCTCCCTTCAGAAGTGAGCGCAAATAAGGCTGGCTGGAGGTGTCCCTGCTAGCGTGGCCCCAGGTGCTGGCAGGCAGGCCGGCCGCCCATGAGCAGGCAGTGCCGTGATTCACTCTACTGTGGCTTCCAGTCCACAATCTGGTTTCCAAACAACCTAGAAAACCACAACACCTGCCATGGCAGTTCAGCTCCCGTGTCACTGAAGGAGATGCCTTTGTACACCATGAGTCAGTAGCAAACCAGGAGAGGTGATGGACTGGCCTGACCTTCCTCATTCAAACTCTTGAGAAGATGCTAAACCCAAACTAATAAGCCAGTGCTTCAGAAACCCAGGCACACCTGGAGATGTTAGGGCCCATATCTAATAAATACAGGGCCTGTGCTTTGTACCTACAGTCCAAGCTTGGGTTAGAGCAGCCCTGAGCACAGCCAGCCATTCATGCCCACAGTTATTCAGGCAATGAAGGCTGCACGCAGAGGAAAGGCTGAAGCCAGATTATGAATGAAGCACCAGGATCGATTCCCTTATCTAGCCTCCGCCTCCCACTAACTGGAAGATGCTATTCAGGGAAAATATAATTTAAAGGCGGAGGCTAATGATGAATCAGATTGATTTTTAGGACAAGAAAATAGATTTAATTGCAGTCTACCGTCTTGCAGCTTGCCAAGTCATAGCAAGTTTCAGGACAACCTGGCCTCCTCTCCCCTTCCTCATCCCAGCCCCTTTCCCTCCTCTGTCCCCCATCAAAGAAAAAAACCCTCACAGAAAATAAATTCCTTTCTACGAAACAATTAAGTGTTGCCCAGAGCCAGTTCAATGCTGCCTTCCCTCTCCCTGCTACAACAGTACAGAGCCTGAACTAACGGATGTGCAGAAGGTCCAGTTTCTGGGGAAAAGCAAATTCTGAGCGTGCAGCTAGGAGGAATGCCTCGTATGTCTGGTATTCATGCCACGCCTTCTTTTCCTCTTCTTTTTTTTGGCCGTATAAGGAGCTGAGCACAGCAGGCTGGGCTGGGGAGAACAGCACTGCCTGCTCAGCGCCGTTAGACATCTGACTTTGTTTGTCTTTACTGGAAATCCAATCAATCCACCCAGGAAAAAGGTTAGTGCATACACTGCGGAGCACTGGACTCAGACATCCCGCTCATGAGATGCAGAGCAAAAAAGAGGAGCAAGCTGAACTCGACCAGTCAGCAAGGGCTCCTGCAGAGATGCATGTACATGTACCTATGCACAGGCAATAGGTTTTCTTCATTATCCTGGAGGGAAGGGGGTTGCTAAATTAAAAACTCAAGATTATTGCAGCTACAGTTCTAAAGAGTTGTTTCCCAGGTTAGCAGCACTCAAGTCATATCTGCACAGGAAATAAAAGGCAACCTGACCTTCACTGCATGCACCTGGGGCCAGGAGGATTATAT
Source organism: Phalacrocorax carbo (assembly GCF_963921805.1). Taxonomy (NCBI): domain Eukaryota; kingdom Metazoa; phylum Chordata; class Aves; order Suliformes; family Phalacrocoracidae; genus Phalacrocorax; species Phalacrocorax carbo. The sequence continues at coordinate 38,080,702 of NC_087519.1, read as the reverse complement.
GCCCTCAGCCACAGAGAAATACGTCCTCTCTCACACACACGGGTTATAAACAGGAGTATGGGACTACACTTTAGAGATGAAAATTGTTGGGAATTTTTCCTGAAGTTCTGACAATCTCTAAATTAAAGTCTATTGCAGCAATTTCGGTTAGCAGACTGGAATTTCCATATCCAGGATGTAATTGCAACATTACATTCTAAGAAGTAAAACCTTTTTGCCATTGCTGCTTCTACTGTAAACAACAGACTATTCCTGTGGGCACCCAGGACTTTGCAGGAGCAAAAAGGAGAAGAGAAAGACATGCTCCTCTGACAAAGGCAGAAAATCCTGGAACACAAATATGCAGAAAGAATCTGCATCGACTCCCTTTTGCTCAGCATTGGAGAGCAGCTCTCGTTTCATCCTGTAGAGGAAAGTGGTGACAACAACCACAAGGATGGAGAGACAAACATGGGATCGATCACCACTGGAGCACAGCAAACAGCACCAGGAAAGAAGGAAGCCCACAGACAGACTGCCAATGTCTGTATTGTCTCCAGTTCAGTCCCAGCTTTTCCTCACATACAGAAGACCTGAAAAGATCTGCACAACCATCTATGCTGTTCCTTACCCTCAGCTATGTCAGGGGATCATGCTTCTGTCTGCTTCCCTCAGCTAGGCACCAGGGTCCCAAGCAAGGCCACAACAGAGCTGGCCAGGAAGAAGATGGGGAACCATAACAAAATCAGCAACTAGGTCCACATCCCCAAGGGTGTTGCCTTTGACCCAGGCTGGTTCTTCATGCCTTGAAGGATGATACAAATCCTCCGTAACAGGCAGGTTTGCAGTCTTCTGCCCTGAATACCATCTTGTTCCAGTGTCCAAGATATAAAGATTGACTTGATCCTGAGGCAGGACGTTTAATCTTGTTCCCAAATTTATTTTGTTCTTTAGCCAATAGTCATTAGCACTGAAATAATTCTTCACATACACAGAAACATCCAGTCTGCCTTCAGATCTTAGGTCATTGGCCTCAAAAGCCTCCTCTAACAACGAGCCCCATGCTCCAAATTACAGGTTGGGCAACAGAGGTTTGGGGTTGTTGTTTTTTTTTTCTTTTCAACCAGCTTCAAGATTCTCATCTTTCAGCTTTGACTGACCATCATATGTATCTGCATACCAGGACACGAACAGACACACAAAAGCTGCCTCCACACTTACAGATCCTCTCTCTGTGCTTTGAAGAAGATGATCCCAATGCTTTTAGCCCCTCTACAAACACATTTAGAGGGCAGGATGCTGCCTGGCCAGAAGCAGGACGTTCCCCACCAGCACCATACTAACTTCCCTCTCCATGGAGGCTTATGGGTGCTGCCCCATTGACTGACAATACTGACCATCTGAGCCCATCATGCTTGGCCCCAGGACCATAGCAGCAGGCAGCAGCTCATGAACAACTCAAACCCACCCAACTTCCCTGTCCTGTCCTTCTGCCTCTGCCAAACATAATGAGTCCCATCCTCTCCTCAGCACCAGCACCTTTGGGCTGCGGTTCCCTATTGCCACCCTCTACTTGGACATCCAGTCCCACCTCCTGCAGCTGCCTGCTCCCAACCCTCCACCTGTGCAGAGTTGCCTGCACCAGGGAATGCGAAGGATAGTGGCCAGAAACCTCTTCGTGACATCCAAATAGTGTTTGAACTTCACCTGTTGTATTCAGATGGAGTCAGAGATGCTCTGAAGCACCCAGTTGAATGACTTGGATGAAGATACACAGCTGAAACTCCACTGGGGGAGGGTAAGATTTCTAGCCTCATTAATAACAGCCTGAAATTAAAAGCAGAGCTCGTAGTACAGCTGCGATTCCAGCTACCCCGCTGCTTGTGTTAACAGTGTGGCTTTATTATGGTCAGGGATTAAAAACAGCTCCAACAATTAAACGAGAAAAAAAAAAAACCCAAAACAAATGAATGAAAGAATCAACAACAACAAAAAAAAAATCAGTAAAATAAAAAAATTCCTGTGGGCTGGAATAATTAGGAAAAAAAACTTCTGTTCCATGAGGAACAAGAATGAATGCTTCTTTCCCTGCTGCCAACAGGTCCACACATGCCCCCCACCAAGTATATTTGTCCCTTACCCACAGGAAGCTACCCAGTGCCCTGTGGCTCCACACAGGCCACTGTTGGTCCCCCACAGGATGTCACCTCCTGCCCCAGAGTAGGTGCTCTGCAACTACCTTGCCCTGAGCAGACAGCTTGGAAACCTTCCTCGCCCCCCCGCCTAAATGCTATGGCATTACAGAAAAAAAGGAGAATAAAAAGTCTTGCATAAATGACTAATATGCTTGGAACTTTTCAGGAGGCACCAGTCCTCACCAAGCAGCCAGAAGAGGTGGAGGGGCAAGAGGTGGGGAGGATCAGTGGACCCACGCAGCTGCTCAGAAGAGCCAAGCAGAAGTGTGCCCACATTTCTTGGAGGTGAGCTGGTTGACCAATGGTTCCTGAAAAGGCAATCACCCTGCACGCCCCGACGCCTCCCCACTGCAGCCCTGCCACCAGCTGGGATGAGAACAGGATGAGGAGCCAGTGGGAGGCCTCAGCTTGTCGTGTCTCAATACAATAGCCATTGCCTTTGAGGGCTTGGTCAATAATGCTGAGCTTTGAGCCTACTTTCTCTTGTTCATAAGAATTAAAAGCAATAAATTCATGAGAAAGGAAAACGATCCCACTTCTCCTCTTTCCCCCCCCTTCCCGATATAGAACATGCCCCTCTTTCTCTTCAAGCACTGGAAGCTCACCGAGAGGGCCAAATCTCTGCAGCCAAATCACAGAATCATAAAATCATTAAGGTTGGAAAAGACCTCTAGGATCATCAAGTCCAACCATCAACCCAACACTACCATGTCTCCTAAACCATGCCCTGAAGTGCTGTGTCTACATCACCGACCAGGCATAGGTTTAAGAATCAGCTGGGCTGCAAGCCCAGCCCTTCCCAAGGACAGAGACCCCTGGACTTCCTCAAGAACAGCTATAGGGACCAGCGCCTACATGAGGGCCTCAAAAGCCCTGGGAAGCAGAAGGGAAAACTTAAAAAAAAAATAATAATTAAAAGTAAAGCATCACCTCCATGCATGCACATGAGCCAACAAAAAGAACAGGAGCAGGAAAAATAGACATTCAGAGCTGTTTCTCCCAGTCTCTGAGGATGAGTGATTCTTCACACCCCCAAAATTCTGAGCAGGGGTAGCCCCCAGCTCAGGGAGGGAGGCAGTGAGGAACAGCCCATCCTGATGCCTGTGCAGGACCTCCCACCATCTGAGCACAAACAGGGGGACCTGCTGCTCCCCTCTGGTTTTGGGGGGCACAGAGACAGGAGGCCCATATTCAGCAAGGAAGAGATAATCTTTCACTTTTTTTTTTTTTTTTTAACCATCACTACCATGAAAATTGCCACGGTTTTAAGCTTGGCACTTTTCATCTCCATCAATATGGGATAAAAACCAAAGGTGATGTTTCAAAGCTACTGAACACCATGAGTCCTTTACAGGCCAAAATTATCAAACACAAGGTTCACACTTGCATTTTCTCAACATTGTTTCTCTTCTCTGCCCTCACAGGTGTGTAGCCCAGTTTCCCAGATGCTTTGGAGTTTGGGATTTCCTTTACTTTTTTTATTTCACTGTTGCTTTTGCCTTTGAAAAACAAAAGAAAGTGAGCACAGCCACAGCACTGTGGGAAGGCAAAGATTTCCTCTCAGCCAACCACAGCCACACCTACAGCTCTTCCACCACTGCAGAAGGCTTGGCCTTCAAAATCAGCCCAAACCTGGCCCATCAACCAAAATCGCCTTCTTTGCACTATGTGGACATAAACCCAATGACCAGAGGATATGCATAGAGATATGTTCTAGGCAACAATTTACTGCAGCTATCACAGAGCTGTGATGCTCGAGATCCAACCTCTGACACAACAGTGGTCATCTGCACCCAAGTCAACAGGCCCAGATTACTCCAGTGTTTCCCATGGGGACACACAGGACAAATTTGGTCCTCATGGCTGCAGCACCCCAACAGTAAAAGCAATGCTGGAAGCTCCCAACAGATCTGAGCCCTGTTTGTCCTCTGGGATGGATGCAGAATTGTTTTCCACAGGGGATCAAGGCTCCCTTAATAGCTATATGACTATTAGTTGACAGAAAAAGTCTTCACCATTTTTGGAGACAGAACGGTGGATTCAGGTAAGTTCTTCCTGCTCTAATGAAGGATGATGATGCCCAACCCAAGCGAAGAATATCCATCGTTATATGACAATGCATGTGCCTAGACAGCTGCTCTCAAAAGACTGCAAAGAACATTTTACACTCTTCATTTTCATAAGCTCAGAAACTCCAAGCCTTGCTGTGCAAACCCTTTATAATTCCCTTCACTGCAGGGCTACAAAGGGCTTCAACAGAATTGTACTTGAAGCTGTGTCTGCAAAAAATAATCACAGCTAAGGTGGCAAGTCCCCAGCAACCACACAGCTATCTGCACCATGTCCAGGGCTGGTTTGATAGCGTAAGAAAACTAAAACCTCTTTATTTTTCCCACCAGAAGTCTCCACTATTTCAAAAAAATTTAATTAAAACTAATAAACCCCACAATACTCTTTCTTTCTCAGACACCAGAGCACTTCCTAAATACCAAGGTGCCTGCAACCAAGTCACCGCAGCTTAACAAATTTGGGTGAAGTGACTTCTCGGTGGTTTCAGCTGCAGGGCTTTGCCTCACATTTGCAGCAGCCAATGTTCAGCTGTGGTAACGCACCACCTCCCTGCAGCCTCACAGCCCCATGCGGGGAAGCATCGTCCCCACTCTGCAGGCAGGAGAAATGGAACCTCAAGAACAACAAGCCATAGAAAAAAAAAACCCACACCTCCCAAGAGGTGAAGTTCGGAGCTGCGCTGCCCCATAGCACTCAGTCCTGGATGGAAAAGAAGTGGATGCCTGAAGGATGTGGGATGATGGCTGCACTGGGTACAGCCTGGCAGGAGGCAAATGGGCTGGGGCATAGGGGAAGTGGATGGGACCAGGAAGAGCTGAGCAAGTGCCAACCAGCAAGGAAGATACTGTGGCCATAAGGCACGACGCAAAAAAAAGAGCTTTTCTGAAGGAAGAGAGCTCAGAGTGGAGCTAGAAAAGGGAGCAGGGATGTACAGAGCAGTACTAGCCCACATGCCCCTCAGCTAATCCCAGGAAAGTTTCAGCCCATTGCAATCAATCATGCTTTTAACCAGACTACTCATAACCTTTATCAGAGGCAGAAACAAATCTAATGTCACCCAGCTACCCATGAAGAGGAGGTGGAGCCCATGGTGTGTCTCTTCAAGGAACAGCCAAAATGCGCTGCATGGAAATTTGCACCTGGACAATTCAGATCCTGTCCTCACAAATAGACGTTACAGTTTTTAACCTACAGAGGACAACTGCATAGAGAGAGATTTCCCCTTTCACCCTAGAATTTGTAACCCTCTCTCTCACGGGTTTTTGGGTGCAAGTAATTTCCATCCCTGCACAATAGATGGGGATCAGCGCTACAGCTTGTGTCAAGCAGAGCTGCTCCTTCTCTTAAAAACTAGTGCTTCCAGCTCCAGTATAAGAATCCCCATCCACTCAGACACCCCAAATGGCCAAATTCAGGCAAGTGCTGAGCAGTGCCTTCCCTTAGAGACTTTACCAACAAACATCTGAGCAAAATAAGGATGGGCCACCTGCAAAAATTTATTCAGTTCAAACCCATTCCTCCCTCATCTCCTCTGACATATTTCTCTGTTAACAGCTGAGGTGCTCCTGACACCCTGAGGAAGAAGTTGAGCCCCTTTCAGAGCAGATCCCCTTCCAGAGCAGTGAAATAACCAACTGCAGCTCAGGGTGGAAACCAACACTGGGACCAGTAGCCCTCATGGACTAAAACAGCTTTAGAATTTACTTCTGAGCTCTGTTGGAATTTATCAGGTTAAACACGCTAATATATTGATCCCACCAGGGACTTAAAACTTCGTATCTATACGGTGCAAGAACATGTTCATTACAAATGTCATAACACACCTACAGTAAACTACTACTGCATTTCAAGAGAAGGAAATTTAGGCACCCTGAGCAGCAGTGGGTTCTCAGAGAGACAGTACTACAGCCAAGGAAAGCACTCAGGTTTGCTCCATTTTCCAGCCTATCACAGACACATTGTGAACACAAGAACCCAAGTCTTTCCTCATTAAATGAGGGGCCAACCACCCTTCTGGGGTGACACCTCAAGTTTTGGGTTTTGTCCCCACTTAGCAGCGTAAGCCACAAGGAGCTAAGGGGACCTGTGAGCTGCTGCTTCTCTGAGGGACCAGACACTCCTTGAACAGCACCTCTCTAGTTCAAAGATGGCACCTTCCAGTTTCTGCCAACTTCCTTGGTTCTGGAAAGACAGTCTATGGTCCTCCTTCTAGATTGACAAGTCCACCTTTGCACTAGTCCTCTGATAAAAACAAATGGACATATGATGCACAGAAACATTCATCAGTACAGCTAGGAGATGTCAGTATTGTGCAAACAAGCCTTCAGCACCACATCATATGTGGAGATGAAAGCCCCAAGATCATGTCCTGCTCTTGCTAAAGGACCATTTGCATTAGTGGGATTTAAAATGGATTTTAAATATTAGCTGAGGACTCTCCTTAGTGAAGGGAATCATTCAGGCACCTTCACAGGAGCAAACCCTCTCCTTCGAGCGACCTGAAGTTGCAAGGTTTTGTATGGGCCAACACTGGAGAGAGGATTCAATCAGAAAAGCATCCAACGTCACTGCTGGTCTTGGCAAGATTGAATTTACTGCAGTGAGGACTAGAAGGAGTACCTGCCTAGTCTGGAGGCTGGAGGTCCAAAAGGCAAGCCAAAAAGTAACTTGTTCCCTTTCCTAAAAAGCTGTGTTTTCAGCTGGAAGTCGCTTGGCAGCCTTCCTACCAGAGGAGGCGGCAGGTCAAGACAAGGGTTCATTCCCAGCCAGGTCGAGCGGGGACAAAGAACACAAGAACAGACAGCTATTTGCAAACATCGGCTGAAACACCAGGAGGACTGCATCTGCTGGGCTGTCCCCAGACAGCAAGGGACGCTGCTGGCCAGGGCTGCCAGGCTCCAGGAAGCACCGGCCTGCAGTCGAGCAAGGATGGGGTAAGTATGGAGGCACAAAATAAAACTAGCCAAGTAAAGTCTTCAGGCACTTAGCTGCACTACACCTGCCTCACGAACACCTCTGGCTTCTCTTTTCTGTGAAAAAAAATCAAACATGGTGGCACTTTATAAGAAAAATGCCACTTAAACTCCTTATTAAAGGTCATTTCCTCTCCCATCCCCTTTTTCATTAGCAACACTCAAGCATTCATCAAATGATCCTGTTACTTCCAGGCAAAATGTTATTCTTCTTACGAAGAACCTATATATTAGCACTGTCTATTATAAATGTAAGAAGTTCTACCAAAAAAAAAAAATATTCAATTCAGAAGCAAAGCATCCCATCCACTAAATAGGAATTTACTTAAATAAACCTCACACACAGGGAAACCAGTAAGTGCTTGGGGAACAATGCTCATATGGGGAAAGGATGCAGCAGTAGCCCCATTTCTTTTCCCTTCTAGGCAGTAGCTTTCCACTTAAATATTATACAGTGCACCTGCTTATTATTCTTATTACACAAGATCACATTCAAATCCATGCTGCAAGCATCCCACTCATCTCCAGAAGATTTCAGGAAGGGAAAAAAAAAGGCATTAAAGGAAAGTAATCTATAGTAGCACATTACACCACACTGATTTCAAGCAGGCTGTCATTCTGATCACACCAGACAGCATTTCAACTCCAACAGTATCCTTCAGTGAAACATCCTTGTTAGGGCATTACTCGTGCTACACGGAGCCCTTTTGAAATGAATGGTACGAATTCTCTTAGTCATTTCAAAAGGACTGTGTTGCTCAGAGCGCTTTAACTTTTCACATCATCCTTTCCAATAATTTGCAAAGCAGTAAGGCCAAAACAGGTCATCTTTAAGGAAAGGATTAAAAATAAACAAATCAGCACCTGCCTTGGGAAGGAACTACAGAACAGGGCTGTGAATCACAACTCAAGGGAGCCTTATGTGCCACTCCAGATCCAGGCCAACTCAGAAAATCACTTAAGTACATGATTAACTTTAATATGCGCTTAAGTTAATTTGCCTTCCATAGGACCTAAGCATATACTTACATGCTTTCCAGTACAGAAATACTCTCTTAAACCAGATCCTGTTTTGCAGGGATGCCACATAGATGCACATGCAGCTCATGCCCTCAGGAAAGCTCCGGCTCCTCAGTCTAGCTGCAAAGCAGACTACCTTAATTTTGTGCCCACCTAGAGACCAAAATGTTTTACCCAGAGCTTTAAATAACCACCCTGAGGTTTGGAAGTGATTTATCTCGGACAGGGACTTTATGAAGGGTTAGCTCTAGGTTTTAGACTTGGTAAGTGATGCAAAGGTTGATGAGAGACACTACAACATGCTGGAGTTGCAGATCTGCCCAAGAAGATATCTTCCTGTGTCCCATTGCATCTGCTCTGGACCACACTGTGGACCAGCCCCTAGCTGTGCACATACAGCAGGTACCAGGAGGACCTTTCACTGACCCTTCCAAGCCACCACTTTGCCTAGTGGGGTATGGGTTATGGATCAAAACTCCACAGGGTTTTGTCCACATGTACACACACCAAGATGCCTCTCAGCTTGCAATGGGACACCACGTTTCAACAGCTCTCCATGCTACCCATGAGGAAGACAGTGATTTCCTCCAAGTCTTCCACCACACTTCACTGGCCATCTGCGACTGCTAAACTTCCGTGTCATTTCTGGTCTCTCAGATACCTGGGGTCTTCTGTGGCCCAGGAGAGCCATATAAAGTAGACAACAGAAAAACAGGGGTATCAGGACTCCACTGGCATCCCTTTCCTCTCAGGATGCTCCATGCTAAACCCAGTGAGGTCTTGGATTCCAAGGCCAGATATTCCCGGTTCACTGTGCCACAGAGAAGGGTTATGGGGCAGTACTGCAGCCAACCACTCAAAAAGGACCACAGTTACCAGCCACCACCATGCAACCTAACATACCCCCCACTATGGCAGCTAGTGCAGTGTTGTCTCACATAGGCAACTGCAGAGCCAAGAGCAAGGAAAGATGCAAAAAGTGACATAAAGCAGTCTTCAGTCCTGCCCAGCAAGGTAGGCAGAAGGACTACAACACTGACCAAAAGGCATCTGAACCAGCCCTATCATCAAGGAGGTCTTGTGTTTCAAACTAGAACCTCAGCCGAAAAATTGTCCCTTTGCCCAAACCCTTCCTCAGCAGCTACTCTCTTCCTATTACAGTTAATTGCATGTACATCATTCCTACAGCTTGCCTGATAGAAAAGAACTCCTACCACATGGGGACTTGGTTTTGCCATTTCACCCATTCTCAAGGCAATGCAATAAATTATTATTACATATGTTGGTTTTGCAAACAACTAAAGCATCCATGCTGAGTGCCTGTGCAGGGGCATGCTGTTTCTCAGTGCGATCTGAAATAGCCAGGATATTAAAATCTCACAAAGAACTGAGCTTCTAATGGAAAAATTGATGGGCCAGATGTTGACAATGATTATTATTTTGCTAGCCCAGGGCAGAGCCCAAACCCCTCTAGGTTAGAGGGCCTCACCCTTCCCCTTTCCTCAGTGACCCAACATAACAGCCTAGCTGCTCCCACACCCACCCATCCATTGGGTTATCTGCCCAGAAGAGTGATGCACACTATCCTTTCCAAGCCCTGGCCCTTCCCCTGCATTAGTCATCACTCCCAAAGCACCTGGATAAGGGATCATCAGGCTCTTCAGTGCTGAAGTTGGCATGGAAGAAGAAACACTTTGCAGTAAGACATCAAATGCTGCATCCAGGTTTTGGATTCCACCAGCTCAATGGCTCCACACAGCCTTCCATTTGAGGAAGTCCCAACTGAAAAAAACTGAACTCCACTTCACCACTCTGTTCAACAGTGCAGGATGACTTTATGTTTATGTCTTGAAATCCCTCTTTTTCTTTTGGTTGCCACCTGGTGAAAATATTATGAGAAATCTGCAAATTCAAGATCTTAAGGTCTTAAGATCAGGACCTTTGCCGGGCAGCAGGAAAGGATCAGGACAGCAAACCACACATTCCCTGCACACCTACAACTTCTCTGTGCCTGGGATTGGTATCCAATTCAAACCCTCACTAGCCTTTTTGAACTACTTCTCCCCAACATGGTGAAACAGGCTCCAGGAGCAATGGAGCTGCCTGACCTGTCAGCTTTGTGTCCAAAGACAAAACCAAAGGTGCTGTTTCCAGGGCTGCTGCGCAGAAGGACACCAAGTGACACCATTCCCTGTTGCCAGACAACTTCAGGGCTTTTCCCCCCACTCTAGGACCTCCTGCATACTGTGCAATGGGATCCGACATCTCCAGCAGCACAGGGGCTCACAGAGCTGGGGAGAAGTCTCAACCCACACCCCCACACAGAGGGGTGAGGCGGTTTGAACTGGATGGTCTCTGGGCAAGTCTCGCACTGGATAAGAGATGAACAGTGATGCTGAGCCTTGCTCCAACTGAAGATTAAATGCCTGCCTTCCCCTCTCGAAACACACAGATGTCAAAATATCTGCTGACCAGACAAGCTACTGGAACAATTAGAGACCACACAGTGACTGCAGGAAGAAGGAGCGCCATTGCTGCAAGCCCACCCCAGTGAAGTACAGCATCCCAATGTGCCTTCCACAAGAATAAAATCAAGCACCATCCAAAAGTGAAAACAGAAACATTAACTTTGTCATTTAAATATGATTTTCAATTACAGAAACACCCAGGAGCCTGACTCCCTGCCTCAGCCCCTGCATGGAAACACATCATCTTCCTCCAAAGGTGACAGAGCAAGTAAGATCAGGAGTGACAAAGAGGCAGGAGGAGAAGAGTTGCAGGGTGCTGCAACTTCCTGTTTCAAAGTAACAAACTCTTTCTACCATCAAGTTAAATTGAGAATCAGTAAAGGGTAAGACTTGAGAAAAATACAGGTAGTTTCAGGACCTATGCTTGTGCCGAGTCCCTTGCCCGCCTTTTCAGTATGTTAAAAAAAAAAATTAAAAAAAATCAGTGGGTTTCGGTAGTTTCTTTCTCTCCTGGTTGCTGTGGGAAATTCTTGCACAAACCATGGTAGAAACTACTTTGAAGTACAAACATGATTGTACACATCTATTTAACATGAAGAAAAACTGAAAAACATGGTTTTCCCCAAATTATAGTGTGAAATTTCAATAGAAAGGAATGTATTTCCTTTGAAGCCAGCGCCATCCTTTCAAGCCGTGATTCAGGCAACTGAATCACATGCCCAAGACCACCAACATAATGCAATTTCCATCTCCAAAGCTTAGGTCTTGCAGGATTTACTCATTTAAGCTGTGAGAGAGGGAAACACATTACATACTGCTGACAGCGTCCATTTGCACGTGTGAACACAGATGAGGATGAGGTAAGATTAGGGTAAACTTGCAGGGAATTAGCCCAGTGGGTTATTTATTCCATGACAGCACAGATTAAACGGGCTGACTGTCCCTTTAGCCTTAGGAGCGCTCACGTGAGTTATCAAGCACGTTTCATATTGGAGGGAAGGGGAGGAGATGTTATCACCCAGGTAAATAGCTCAATAAACAAACGGTTGCATTCAAAGAACAGCACTTTGCATGCGATTAGCATGTCAACTCCCAGGATCCTAAAACACCTTACAAAAAAAAAAAAAATGCCGTTTGTAAGCCTCCCCGGGGTGGGCGGGCTGGATCAGTCCCAGCTGACAGGCAGGTATGTCAAGTCAGAGGGACCGACTCCCCAGCCCATGATCTCAGGGTGAACCTTGCCCTGTGTGCTCCACTTCAGCAGCATCACCCACAGTCAAGGCCTCCCAGTCCCACCCTGGCACAGACAAGTGCCCCGCTCGTGCCCTGACCTACTGGACCAGGCTTCACCGAGGCTCTCGAGGGATTCAGTAGTAGAAACCAGGCGGCCTCATTCCTACTGACCCATTCTCACTGTAACATAGTTCTCATTTCCAAGCAACTGGCTGTTCTCTCTTGGTTCTGGTTAATATTATTTGTGTTTTAATGCTTTCTAGGAACCATTCCAGCTTTACATCACAACAAATACCACTCAGCAGGGGAAACACTTAATCTGCCTAGCCATGCTTTGGGTACTTTGCTTTAGGAACTGGTCCAAGCAGTCACATAAACAGCAGTGCCTGCCCCATGGCCAGAGCTGTCCCCACACACACACACAGCCCCATGGGGGACACGGCCTGTAGGTCTGAAGGTGGCTTTCACCAAGGTTGAATTCTGGAGCTCCTCCAGAAATCCTCCAAGGAGCGTGAGCAAGCAAAATAAAAAGAAACCCACAAAAGCTTGAGATCAAAGGGCTCTTTGGGTTCCTTTTCTTTGCGGACACATTGGGTATTTCCCATTTTCTTCTTCTTGGTCTCACCAGCAGCAGGTCTTTCCACAGCCATCATTGCTGTGTCTGACTGAAGCTGAGCTAGTTTGTACAACACCCAGCAGGAGGCTTCCACAGCACCGCTTACCAGAAAGGAAAGCTGAGGCACAGAGAAGCATGAGAGGTGCTTTTCCAAACTTCATGAATCAATTCACTTGAGACTATTGATTCTGGTACTAACCTTGAGCCTGGCCTTTTTAATTTACTCATTTCCACATGAACCCCACCTAAACATAACAGTCACACTGGCCTTCTGGAAAGCACTGAAGGGGCCCAAAATTATGCAAGGAATCTGTGACAGAGCTAAAAACAATATTGGATTTTGTGGGTTCACAAATTAACTTACCCGACAAAATATTTCTCCATCGCTTTTACAGGATTCCTAGGATTTTAGGCATGAAGTGGCACCCAGGACAAACAAAACAAAACAAAGCCCTTGGCAGGAGCCAGGCAAACTCTTACAAGGACAGGTACCAATGGTTTGGTGCTCCAGAAGGGACAGCACAGGGCACAAGGTTTGGACCTATTAAAACATACGAATTGTCAGCTCTTCTCCTCTCCTTCCACCTGCCTTGAGAGGGCGGGGAAGATAGCAAGTAAGAGGCCCACCTTTGTAGGAAGACAGCAGGCCTCTCGGTAGGAGAGCTCCTGGGCAGGACGGATCAAGCCTGGCACAGACCATGCTCCGTGTCCAGCTCCCAGCCTAGGACCACATAGGATCCCAGCAATACTGCAACAGCACCACATCTCTTCATTTCCCCCGAGCCCCAAGCACACAGACTCTGTCCTGCGCACATCACTGCACAGCCTGACAGCATGCCTAAAATCAGAGCATCGGCAGAGCTGTTGCTCCAGCCCATAATACTTTCGGTTTTAAATCAGTCCAGAGCAGAGGCACTTTAGAGTGACATCCAAACCAGCTGGCAGCATCCCAGCTCCCTAGGGAGCAAGGGGGGCTGACACAGTTGCATATGCCAGGGGTTTGGTGCACAGATGAAATGTCCAAAGGAGCTAGAACTTCTTGCTGTTTCATGAAGGGCTTTGGGACAAACGGCAAAAAATGGGATAATCCTAAAGTTTCCAGGACAGCAAGCAACTATGTTCACAGTCTAATCCATACCTACTGCCCTGGGCGCTGGGGAGGCCACACAGCTTCTGACAGTCTCAACAAAGCAGCATCCAACAACCCACTTGCCCTGATTTTCTTCATTAACATAAGCATCACTTTTATTCATAGTGCAACTCGGGGCATCTTCCCCTTGAAGAATACAATACACAGACCGGTTGCATGTCACACTTTACTGCAGCTTTCAAGTGTGTGGTCTTTAATGAATGCAACCAGGACTGTTGCCTCCTGCCCTGATGCAGAGGCCTAGGGGAAAGAATTTCAGATATCACTGTGAGCCCGCCCACTCCCCCACCTCCTGGAGAGCTACCACCACTTGCCCTTTAGAGATGGTATCATAAGCAGGAAGGGATGGTCCAAACCAACTCTTCCACAGCCATCTCCTATGCCCTCCATAGCCACTGTACTGGAGCACCATACTGGAGGGTGGCAGGACAGCTCAGATCCCTTGCTTGTCATCCATGGAGTCACAAACCCATGAGGGTTTGCCCTGTTTGCCCTTCATATTGGGGCACACACAACCCAGGTCATCAGACACCACCTACCCAGATGCAGGCAAACAGGACATTATTTCACTCATTTTCATATAAGTATCATGCCAATATAATATCAAGAAAGTCAGTCCTTGGTATCTTCATCCACTACCCTGCTGCAGAGGCACTGATCACTCCAGACCCTTCTTGCCACCACATCAGGCTAGGAGCTTGCACTGAACTGCTCAATGACACATACCTCAACAATCCTTTCAGAGCCACTTCTTTACAGGCCATAACTCCCACCAAGGTTTTAACTCCCACTCATTGTCCCTTCCTTCCCATCCTCATGTCTAACTCATGAAATCCATGCTTTACAGCAGTCAGAATGACCTTCAGGTCTGCCTCCTGCCAGAGGAAGAACTGTTCACCCAGACTAACATTTTGCTCCAGCCCAGGTTGGTTATGGAAAGCTTTTTGGAGATGTTTCTCTTTGCAGCACACACCCTGCTCAGGTCAGGAGTTAGCAGCAGTAGAGGGGAGCATGTATCAGGCACATCCACCATGGAGGTCTGGGTGCTGCTGCTTGCTGGTGCAAATTCACTCTGGAAGCTCAAACCAGACCTCAACGAAATGCAGCTGTTTCCATAGAGCAGCTCCATCCTTGCACTAATTTGAGCTGAAAGAACTCACTTCACCTTCTTTCAAGTAAGAAGCTGTTTTCTCTGCTGAGCAGGGATGTAACCAGACTATCAAAGACTTACAGGCCAGCTTCTTGTCTGCAATTCCACCTCTTGTTTGCAGTTTGTGCATTATTTACTGTCACAAAGAGGAGGCAAAAGAAAGCAAAAAAGAGAGAATCCAATCAAGGAGGATCTGCTCTTTGGGACAGGCAGGACAAGCTCAAAAGGGAAATATTCACTGTCATCACTGAGCCCCAGGGAGGGGAGAGGAGTGGGGGAGCTCAGTGTTATGCCACGTTAATTATTTAACCACAGATTTTCTCAGGAACTTGTAACCCACACCCAGCATCTTGGGAGTACATCCACAGGGTGCAGGTAATGAGGAAATAGGGGAGGGAGAAGATGAGGAGATAATGCTTTCCTGTGGATTTAACCTAAGAGTCTGAGGCCAGGGATTATCAACCAGACAGAATTACCCAGTTATACAGCTGAGAGGAGGATAAAAACCCAAGGAAGGCAGAGCGCTGTTAGGTTCCCAAAATATAAAAAGTGCAGAGAATAGGCACAACTGACCAAGGGCATTACATTAAAATATTGGGCATTCCACAGCATCCACCAGCATTAGGGAAAAAAAAAAAAGGGTCCTCGGAAAACTTAATCTGCCTCTTCCCTGCAAACCCACACAGATTTATGTGGAGCAGCAGAGAGCATCTGAGCTATAGGCAGCACCTGGAGGTGTACCACCAGTTTATTCCCCAGGAAAACTCTGCTTATCTCCCACCACCAAGAACAACATTTGTGCATGATTTTTAGTCAATATTTTGGTGTTCTGGAGGGGAGGGAGCTTTGTGTTATACTGTTTTTCTTAAACCAAAGAGGAACTAGAAAGTTCAAATTCTGGAGAGGTCCGTGGGTTTTACTGGGGGCAGGGGGAGATGATGTTTAGGAGTTATTTTTTGTCAAAAACAGGACATGCTTTTTCCTGTTTCTTTCTACATTTTTTTCCCCCAATAGAAAATACTTCCCATTTTCCACCCAAGTGGTAGTTTTGAACCATGCACAACAGCAACCTCTGCTCCACAAGTGATGGTGGGGAGCACTTTGACAGGCTTGCACTACCCCAGCATTTACAATGCCCTCTTTCCAAACTCCAAATTAACCCCTTGCTAACATTAAAAATTAATTTTCTTCTCTTAAGTTAACCATTGCTCTTATGTATCCACTAACCAGTGGACCGAATCAACACGTCTGTTTTGGGAGGAGGAACTATTTACAATGCCTTGTTTTCACACCAGAACCACTGACCGTGCCACATCCAGCCCTAGTACATCACTCCTCTCTGCTCCTTCCTGGGCCAGTCCAGGTCCCCAGCATTGCTTTTGTGTAGGTCCTACAATCCCACCCACTACACAGTGTAGTAAATGCTTGCTTAGACTTTTTGGTTGGTTGTAGTTTTTTCTTTAACCAAGTGACATTTTTCAAACAAGATGACTTTTTCCACTGCAAATGTTAACGAGAGTGTAGGGGGGGAAACAGTGAGGAAACTAATCAGTTCATCTTTCTCCTCCAGTTTGATGCAACTCTGCCCTTACTCTCTTACGCACTAGCAGCAGTTTTCAAATATATTGCTTTCACCAAAATGTTTAAATACTGCAGAGGAATTATCTACCAAGATGCTTGGCCTCTACATGCTCTCTTTTCTACCACTTTTTAATTAGCATTGCTGAACGGATTAGAACTAGCCGTTTTCTTATGTCCTCTACCAAGTTTCTTCACATCATATACGACGTCCCTCCTGCTTTCAAATGCCACAAGGTGCAGAGCAGCTCACACCAGGGGAATCCTATAAAGCCCCTCCAGGCTAATACACAGGAATCAGGAGTGCAAGGTTTAGGACTAACGTTTTTAATTTATAAAGTCCCTTGTGCTGTCAACAAAAGTCAGCCACAAACCTAGCAAAGGCAGCAGCACTTGGAGACTACCATGGCACATCACCTCCTTAACCTACCGGAGCATCAGCAAATGTTTGACACAAGACAAAGGTAAGTTTTGTCCCCTCCCAGGCACGCTAACAACAATAGTTATTTTTAGCCCAGTTCATCTTCCTGCTTGAACAGGAACCATGCACTCGTTGGTCCTGTCAGATGGGAGTACCTCATGTTTGCCAAGGTGAGCAATGGGGAAGGAGAGCTTCTGTACATGATACAAAAGAGGGAAATGCACAATCCTTGACCCTGAAGCATGGAGCACAGAGCAGTTTTAACAGTGGAGACGACTTCAAGAGATAGCCAGGACAGCAAGCAACTGCAGGGACAACAGGGAGGGGGAACCACCTTATATCCAGAGTGGTTTATATTATATTCTAGCAGGCAGAAGTGAAGGCGTTGCTCTAACATCCATCTCTTATGCATGGATGCAATACTTTTTGTTTTCCTCCCTCTTCAGACACTCTCCTCCCAGACCCGGAAGTTTTTATGGAGACATTGCTTTCTGTCCTACAGCATACATCAATATTTTGAGTGCTCACCAGCAAGTCCAGTCTCTTCCTGATCCTGATAAACTGGACTGTAAACCTCCCCCTGATTATAAGCCCCCAGTGTGCTCCATACACCACTCCTAAATCAGCTGAGGTTATCAGAGCAACCTCAGGAAAACAAGGTAGGTCTTCCCACACCATCAGCCTGAAGGCTGTTCCTCATGATTACATTTAGCTCAAGTCTGTAAAATGCAAGACTTGTTTAGAATACTTGTTCAGAATAGGGAAAGAATAAGGCAGGGTTAGAGCACAGCAGTCATCAGTGTACTCCAGGAGCTTCACCAATTTCCACTCCAACTTTCTTTTCCTCTAAATCCTTCCTCAACACACTTTCCATTCCCCACCCCCCGCCCCCTTAAAAAAAATCAGGCTGGGACCCAGCCTATACATTCTCCCCATATAATCTGTCCAAAGTCTACAAACTACTGACTTGTGGTCACCAATTACATAAAGAGGACTCAAGCTCGCAGGTGAGAAGTAAAACCTCATCTGTTTTATATACCCTCGTGGCAATTTGCTCTCACCCACTGGCGTGTCTGTTTGTCCACTGGCTAACATGAGCATCCCAGCTCCTCAGCATAGCCCTCCGTCCAGCAGGAAGGTGTGGAGCAGGCACCACACATGATGCTCAATCTAAGTGGAAACCCAGCCTGCATGTTTCTGTTACTGTTTAACCAGTACCTTGCCTTCTAGACCAAGGTCTGGTACCGAAAAGCAAGGATTTGCTGTCGCTTCTGTTCCAGCAAATTCTTTTTGATAACAGAAAGGAACAAGGAGAGGATCCCCCATCACTAGTAAGGAAAGCCACTGGCTCTCCATCAGCACACCCTACTGTGGTCATTGGGCTTGCAGGCACAGGAGGTAGGGACAAGCAGTTTGATGTTTACACTGGGCACCATGGAAATTCACCTTTACCTTTCAGTCCTGCTCTGTCCTTTTCCAGAAGAGAAAGAAGAAAAAAAAAAAACAAAAAGGAAAAAGGGAAACGCATACTGGAGGTGCCACACTGCTTGTGTGAGCTGAACAAGCAGCCCTGCCCAGCGCCCAGGTGTGGCAGAGGGAAGAGGAAGCTTTTCCACTGATCCAACCGACCCCTCTGATCCAAATGCCAACACGTGAGTGGGCAACTAGCCCAGTTATGGATCTCGCACCATTCGGCTCCACTTTCTCCTGGGAAACGCAAGATGGGGGGATGCAAGTATGTTACCACAGAAGCAATGGCAGTTGGGTAACACCACAGCGAACGGGAAGCAGGAGGGGTTACACAGCACCGTGGGAAAGCAAAGCCCAATCTCAACATCCACCGCTGCCCTGGCAGTCTGTAAGGACAGGCCATTTCACAAGCCCAGGCAGAGCATCAACCACCCCTCCAGCACCGCCTGCTCTCCTGGCCACCAGCTCCACAAGGGTTCCTCACCAGCCAAGAGGCCCATGACCATTCAAAATGTCACACTGCCCACCCAGAAAGGCAACACTGAAATCTGCTCCTGTTTTCCATGAGCTAAACTAAACAGCTTAACTATTACCCAGCGCTGCCAGCCCTTGTGATGGGTAAATGCTTTCAGGATCAGGGGGACATCTTTATTTAAATGGCATCTGTACGGCAGGTGGAACATCAGCTTCATCCCAATTCATTCATGTCAACCCTTTATGCAACCGGGTGCAAGTCTGCCCCGTCACTCACCCAGCCTGGTCATACAAAAGGACGATGTGCCAAGCCAGGGCACAGAAGGCAAGCACGCTGACCCCTCTATTAAAATTGGCGTCATCCTGCTTTTTATAGAAAACAGCTGATCTCCTAAGGACTCCCTGTTACCATAAAATGAATTGCAAAAATTTCAGGGCCAGACGCATGGCTTGGGATCAGCCTGCCCAGGTAGATACCAACTTCAAAACACAAAAAGCTCACAGAAAAGATGCCCAATACAGATCACCTTATTTTGGGAAGAACAGAGCTTTTTTCCTCCGTGTTTTAGTTTACTCCACCTTCCAAAATAGCCTGAACCTAGTCAAAAAAGGCATGTTCAATTTGGAATGAAGCAGTACGCATATGAAGCGCTCGCAGAAGAACTGTGGCAGAACAACTTGTTCCTCAATAGCTATTCTGAACCACAGCTCAGTAACAGATCCAGAGTACATCTCCATAAACGAGGCGTTGTGTTGATCTGACAACCCAGTTAAAGTGGTGGGTAGAAGCTTTACAAAAGCATAAGCTTTCACCGACAATTCCCCTGAACTAAGGGCACAGCAACCCAGGAAAAAATCAGACATCATTTAAGGTTGGAAAGCAGGTCTCTAAAAAAGAAGCAAGTGTTCAAAAATCTTCAGTCCAGCCTCAAAGCTGGTAATACTGGCTTAAAAACTGACACAATAAAAATTAGTATGTTAAAGTTTTCCCCCTTTTGGCACTCTGTATAGACAGCCTTTTCCCAGAGCGTTCCTACACAACCATGAGGCCCAGAACCTTAAGTTTGTTTTACATTAAAGATTAGATATTATAGGAAATTACAGATTTAAGGGACCAGGGGCTATAAAAGACTTGATATAGGCCAGAGCTTACAAGATCACAATCAATAGAAATCACTAAACATTTTAAACATTAAAGCTAAGACATTGAACATCTCAAACTAAAATTCCATTTTGCTTGTTACTATTATTTGTGATTGCAAGGTCCCAGGTGAAAAAGTACTTCAGAAGAATGACCTTTATCCTCGCTGCTCTCACACAGGCTGAACACTGCCCTTCCGAAGGGAGACCGTTTCTTGAAATACAGTGTTAGTATTTTCATTTTCTGGTTTTTTTCTCCTTCAAAATTTTAATCAGCATTACAACCACTAGCTAATGCAATCCCTTTCCACATGCTCCATTTCACTGTCAGGCTCTCAGTATCCAGATCTCTGTCATAGTGGGAAAATCTTTAGGAAGCAACATTTAAACAAAATAAACTGCAGAATTTTTTCCCCCGAAAGGTTTCATAGGCTTAGGGTTTTATACAATAGCTTGTTTTCACAAAATGTAAATTCAGGATCCGTTTTAAATCTCTGCCGTGTTACAGCCACCCTGCCTGAAACATGTACTTACTTCCTTTGCAGCAACATGAATTTGCTCACCATGGCCAACTCATACCACATGCATATTAGATAAATATAAATATATATATATATCCACGTGCTGCCTCATCTGGAGCTAGCTATGACTGACACAAGGCTCATTCAGCTAGCAGGAGGGTTACTAAAGCGTTATCTGCACTCGAAGTGGTTTAGTGTTACTGGGCTGAAAGGAAATAGAGAGACATCCTGTTTATAGGCTGTAGAGCCCCAATGGATAAACAAGTGCACCTCAGTTAAAAGTGGGGGGAGGGGGGGGAGCAGCAGAAAGAGACAGTTAGCAGCTATCAGGATAATGAAAGACTAGCTAAGCTGCATGCCTGGCAGCACAACCCAAGGCTGCTGGGCGGCCCCACACGCTGCAGGGCTGCAGAATGTACAGAATGTGCTGCCACACCGGGCCCGCCGGCTCCTCCAACCCTGCCATGGCCCGACCCTGCTCATCTTTCACCCCAGTCCCGGGCCACTTCCTGGCACCCGGTGAGGCGACACCGGAGCTATTTTTCCACCCCCCTCCTCTCCGTTCTCCCAATGCACGCCCACGCTGCCGAAGCTTTCTATGTATTTTGTTTTTCATCCGCCGGCAGGACCGTGTCATAGATGCTTGGGGTTTTTGCAAGGTCAGAGCGGGAAGGGCGTTGTGCAAGGTCAGAGCTCACTGCAGCTGTGCCTCTCTGCCAGCAACACAGGGAAGCTGATGGCCTTCCCTTGGCATCCACTGTTGGCCACGGGCAGAGGTGGACCCTGGTCTCGATGGACGTGGTCTGAACCACGCCAGTGTTGATGCTGTAAACTCAATCCCCAGCTACAGCAGGAAGGAGACAGGCCCAAGACGTGTCCCTCCCACTCCTCTCCTGCCAGGAAAACACTGAAGGTCCATCTCCAGGTTAGAGGGAGGTACCAAGCTTAATATCATTTGAATTATCGCTTGTGTATTTTGGCCTGGCGTGATTGAGTGGGTCTGGGCCAGAATTGTGGGATGGATACAAGAAACAGGAGACCACAGAAAAAGCCTACAAACATCCCTCTACTCCTGACATTAGTGATGGACTGAGCAAAGTGATACAAAAAGTTGAGGTTCTGCCTTGGTCCAGATCCAACAGTCCCTTTGTAACTCCAGTGAGCATAAACCCACAATACTCTTCTGTTCTTGCGCTGCCCTTGAAAAGGACGTTGTCTGGCCATTCAACACCTCCCCAGGCACCAGTGTCATGTCAATGGCAATTCACCAAGCCCGTTCAATGGAGCTACAGGCCTCTACAGCAAACCTTCCTCCAATAACACCGCAATTCTGCAAAGAGCTGCCAAAGATGCTCGGTCAGTGTTGACAACACCCTACCAAGCCACAGGTAAACTGGGCAGGGCACATCGCACACCTGCTGGGCTCATACAAGTAACAAGCCCCACAGGGACTTTTCCTACTTGGTCAGTCTTCACAGGATGAGTTGACTGTTTCTAATGCCACTTTCCACACCTTCGCTGCTCCACGGATCATTTTTTCCCCTCATCAGTGAACGTGGGAGATGGACCCACATCCAAAGCCTCCATCCTCATCCACCAACACAGCATGGAAAGTTTTGGCTCCGCTGCTTTCAGTTACAGGACAAGCATCCCACCCCAGCATGCAGAGGAGGGTTTGAACAGAGCACCGATACCTTGCAGGGTAACCCAAAACAAGTGACCCAGGTCAAGGTTCAGGTGTGACTTCCCACCTCTCTACCTTTTTGTTTTTCACTGCCTTACTTTCTTTATTGCCCTGAGAACTCTCTACAACAGAGGTACAAACCCCAACACGTTCTCCAGCCTTTCCAGTCTGAAAGGCTCCACCCAAATGCAGTCCAAAGCCTGAACAACAGAGAATTATGCTGGCGTGTACAAGCAGAGCTTGCTGATGATGCTAGCGTTCACCCTCTGAGCACTTCCATCACAACATGGCTAGCACAGCCAATGCTTCACAATCACCACCCAAAACCCACAGCTCAACAAGGCCACACAAAAATGGGATTTGCCCACACTCTGACAGGTCCTGGGGATAAGACAACACTGCCAGGTCCTCAACTGATGAACTGAGGCCCAGAGAACCTCAGAGCTACTCCCAAAAGAAAAGTCCTGAGCAAGTCATTTCTCATTTGTTTCCTATCCCACTCTTTGTCTCGTGCAACTGAGACAGGTCTGACTCATACCAGGTTTCCGCAGGGCCTGACACAACAGGTCGACAGACCCGCCTTGAAATAAAACAACAGCAAGCATGAGGTGACTGCATCTTGGCCAAGAAGGACCCAAATTCAAGACAGCCCTCAGAGGCACAACTCCAAGGTAAATAGTTGCTAATGAACTCCTTGCTCATCAGCTCCGTGTGGTCCTGAAGCTTTTATTTTGCCTTCCTTCCAGCTGGAAAGAAAGTTCATTGAGAATGAAAGCTAGTGACTCGCAGGGAGGAGTGACAGATGCTGCCTGCCTGCATGTGTGAAAAACTCTGACAGGCAGAAATAACGCACCTCACATGTCTTATGGTGGCAGCGAAGCAATAAATAACCTAATAGAGTACTAAGGCTCATAGTAATAATGTTGTGCTGTCTTTTCAGAAGCCACTCCCCACAATGGATGACATCTGCCATGGTATAGATGCTCCTGGAACAGAGAGATATTTTTAAATCTCTGAATGTGGCACAAAACTGTGAGTGTATCAGCCAAAATACCAGCCACCATAGCATTATATATAGCATATATATATATATACACACACCATCTATAGATGGGAACACAGAAAGATACATGGTATCTAGCAGGATTACTAACAGACATTCTTCTGCTGGTCTTGAAGCACTTGAGAAGAAACTTCCCAGCCAGCAGCTCTACCCATGTCACCCTGCCCTGTGCACCTCTCCTGTTCCTCAAGTGTGTCAAGTACTGTGTCTCAGTTCTCAAGGATCCTCAAAAGCCTGTCCCTCCACCCCCCTGTATATCCCCTCTGCTACAGGGCACTGCAGTGCTGGTGATCGGCTTTCCCAACACCCCTGAGCACCCCTCTGTACACACACCATCCGAACAAGAACCCATGGGCCCCAAAACTTCCTCCCTCCTTGGTAAAATAGGTCCTGAGAAGAGGTGAGATCTTAAAGGCAGTCCAGTTCACCCAGGGACACCTCCATCTGACACGTGCAAACTCTAGGTACAGTTCCTATTACAGGCAGGAACAAAGAGCTCCGCATAAGAACAGAAAAGGATTTTAAAGCTCAAAACTAGCAATAGTTGCCCATGGAGCACATGTAATTGCTGCCCCGAACTCTACTGGCACCCAAGGTATTGCAGCGGGGCAGGGAAAAAAAAAAAGGTGTATTGAGATAGCGCAATACATTTTCTCATGAGCATCAAACATGCATCAGCATTTCAAACAGAGCGCCGCAGCCTTCAGAACCAGGTTGATGTTTAAGCTCTTGATAGAGTTATCTGCCTAATAATAACCCCAAAGAGCACTCCTTGCCTGGCTGCCTGCCAGACCACATGCAGCCTCTCTGCCCTTTTTTCTTTTTTTTTTTTTTTAAAAAAAAAAACTTTTTTAAACTTTGTCAGACATGGAAATGTTGACTCTAAGAAACTCAGCCTCTTCTGTGAAACAGATTAGCTGAGGTTTTTTTTGTTGTTGAGGAAATCATGATTTGGGGGCTGGGGAGGGGAGACAAAGGGGAAAACTCATGTATTTTGCTTTCACACGTGCTTTATTTTCTTGTCTGTCAGGAAACAGTGAGAAAGGATCTGACCCAGTTGCTGACAGCTGTGTTGGAATTGATTCTATCAGGTCCACCTGCTTAACACGGGTATTATTCAAGACTGCAAGGACAATGATTTGGAAACAAATCAGCAGTGACTGGTGTGTTCTCGAGGGACAAATGCAACACACTTGTGCATGACACAAGCAATCCACAATAGCGGGACAGTTTCAAGGTTGGGAAGAGGAAGGAAAGCGGGGGTTGGAGCTGAACATCTCAGTGTGTTTGTCTGGCGAAAAAAAAAAGATAATACAAAGAGACTGTTGCATGTTCAAACATTTCAGAGTTTGATCCACATTAATTCCAGCACTCTGGAGCAACAAAAGAACTGTGCTGAGGGATCCAGCAGCTACAGCTTGGGGAGGAACATCATGTCCATGTCAAGTTTTCAAAGCCTTATGAAACTGCGAGGAGTTCAACACAGTTTCTTTACATTCAGAGAAGAACAGCCTTGACAGATCAGGCTGTGCAGTACCATGCTTTGACATTTACACCTGCTACAGATCTGGCCCCATGCACTAGCAAGCTCAGGTACAGCGTAGCCCTACTGAAGCAGGTCCTGCAGGCTATTCCTTATAGCTGGTCTACTTGTGAAAGCGGTATCAGAACAACAAAGGAGCCTCCAACTAGTACATGGACAGCAGTACGGGGTTGAGCAACTGCTGCAGAAGCACTACAAAGGCACTTAAACAGTGTTTTTAAAAGGAAAAAGATAAAAGAAAAAGGTGAAAAGTGTACTTCTGCATGTTACAGCACAAGCAGAAAGCCCCAGGTCACCGCTGTACCTAACCAGGAGGGCAACAGCAGTGCTCACTGCACTCTTTTAAGCTCAGAGCAAGGCTGTTCTGAGAGGGTGCCCTGCTGGCATTTAAGCTCAGCGAAGCTGTTCTGAGCGGGTGCCCTGCTGGCATCGCTCAGCACACTGCTCTGAAACATCCTCACGCCATTTGTTGGGTTTGGTTTTTTTACATCAAATTAACTGTACACAAACAGCATCGTGCCCATAGCAGGCTGCGGGTATGACATCCATACCACCAGTAAGACCCTGTGAAGTTTTAATGGGCAGGTCATGCCCGCAAAGGTTTTGTCACCGCCTGTTCTGCCTCTATCATGTACCCTGTTCTCCAGTGGTTTTACTCCAACAGCTTCACAGGATTTCACCAGCAAAGCTGCTCAGAGACAGCAGCCTGCTAACAGACACAGCATGTACAGCTCAAATGGAAGAAAAGCCTTTTAGCCCAATCTGCACCTTATTCCTCCAGGATTAGAGTAAATAATAACGTCTTGACATCTCATCTAAAACCCTGAGAAATGCCAGTGTGCTATACCTGCCCCTTTCAACTGCTGTATATACTTAAACATATGTACCCATATACACAATGATGCCAAATCACACACAAAAAAAAAAAAAGGTCAGGCATTGGATCCTCATGACCCAAATGGGTGAGTTTTTGTATGAATTTACCACTTTTGCCGCTACACAATCAGAGAGGTGAGAGCAAGCCAGGAACGAAGGAAGGCACCATTCTCTGCGAACACCTAATGAGCCTAACTAAGCACAGCACCTTCGGAGTAATCCACACACACACCCCACCAGGGCCGGCGGTTAGAGATGAAAAAGACCTACCAGGAAAGCTCTTCCCTACGAGTTTATATTTCTGCTATTAAAGAAGTTTCTGTTTAAACAGATATTAATTGCATACACTCAGGAATTTCTTGGTTTTACCACTTTAAAAACACCCAAAGCCACTTTGAGGCTTTTCCTTTTTTCTCTCCCACCTTTATTTGCTCAGTAAACACATTTGTGTGTGCCCTGGATCCCATAACATTCAGCTTCTGTGACAGCAGCTTTGAAGCAGAGCAGCAGCTATCTAGACAGCTCACCAGGGACCGCCAAACATCCTGGATCCTGCCCCTGCCATCACAGCACACCACAATGCAGAACCCCACGTTGCCCGACTCCTCACAGGACCTTCTCCCAGTCCAGGATGAAGCAGAAGACGCCAGTGGTGCCACCTGCACCAACAGATAACATAATCAGGAGTGAGTGCAAATGAACTCAGCCACCTCCCTCACAGGTTGAATTTGTCCCAGTAAAACCCTCACCTGTTAGCAGTAGGGTTTGTTTATTAAAGCAGCGTTGCAAGTTTACCAGCAGATCAAGGCCATGCTCGTGGCAGGTGGAAGATGTGCTATAACCGCAAATACTTTGCAACCTTTTGAAGAGGCCATTGAAGTCAAGCCAGTGATGTTCCCCATCCCGTTTGCAAGCACGTGGTACTTGCCATGCCAGGCGAGAGTGGCAGATGGGTACCACCTGATAGAAAGAGCCCCAGCGGGGAGCACCCCTGTCCACACCAGCACAATTATGGCTAGCTGCTACAGTAGGGCTGCCCATAAAGGTGCCCCTGAAACTCCCAAGAAGGACAGGACAAAGGGAGTCAGGAAACTTCATCAAGGCCTTGCCATATATGAACATATACATGCATGCATCCAAATGCTTATATATATCTGTGCACATCCGTGTAGCTTCGGGCAAGTCCCTTAGTCTCCCACCCTTACTGGTCAGTAAATAGAGGGTAATATCACTGCCCTAAACATACTTTAAAAAACCCAGGGACTGCATAAACACCTGCAGGCAAGACAAAGCCCAGCATCTCCACCTCCACCTCATTGCTGCAAACAGCAAGAAACTCCAACAAGGATGCACCACTGAAACGTCTCGTCAGCCCAAGGGAGCAATCAGTGGCACCAGCCCAAAGAGGTTGCTGGCACATATCCCACACTACTTTCTATTATGTCCCTTTATATTGCCTTATGCCTTGAACATCCATTGGCCTCCCTCCCAAAGAGGAAAGCTGGGAGTGACTCCTCTTGACAAATAGGTCTGCTCCATGCCTCAAGCAATATGAAATCCCCTAAAAGCAGCCAGGAATCTCTTTCCCCTCCGAAAACAGGTCATCTTCACCATGCTCAATCTCAGCCCACCCAGTAAGAAACGTCTGAACCAAAACTCACTGGGCTGGCTATGCCACCAATGTATATGTGTCAAGAGACACTACCACGAGGTCTAGTATAGCAGCCTCTGCAGCATCTCACAGAAGGGGTGGGACAGGGGAGTAATTTTTGGCGATGAAAGTGTAATGGAACATTTTGTATTGATCTATTGTGGAATGAGTCATTTTTAGTGACTCGCCTCCTCTTCCCCTCGCTTCCCCACCCCCAAATTATGGACTGCAATAAATGAGCCAAGATAATGGGCAATTTCAGATGTTCTAAACTCAGGTTTTTCTCCTGCAGAAACAGCATGCCACGAAAGTAGATGGACTGAGCTCCAGAGGAGATGCCCTTCATGTTCCCACGCCTTTTACTAGCTACAAAGAAGTTGTGTCTAACTAATGCGTAATTAGGAAACGACTAGAAGAATGGGGGACTCTTTTGGAGAGGAAATGAGGAACCAGAAAGAAGATCTGGATAACATCAGCAGTGAAAGGAGACCCAAACAAACAGATGGGGATCAGACAAGAGCCCCAGAAAAAAGATAAGCAAGCTGGAGGGGGATCAAACTGGGGACGAAAAGGGTCTAAGTGAAGCTACTACAGGTGCCTCAGAACTCAGTGGACTTCCCAGTCTACAGACACTTGCCAGTGTATAAATGCCAAACATCAAGGATAACCA
Organism: Phalacrocorax carbo; assembly: GCF_963921805.1. NCBI lineage: Eukaryota > Metazoa > Chordata > Aves > Suliformes > Phalacrocoracidae > Phalacrocorax > Phalacrocorax carbo. The sequence continues at coordinate 38,052,758 of NC_087519.1, read as the reverse complement.
CTTCCAAAGAGAGAGGAAAACAAAAAAAAAAAATCAGAGAAACGGAAATAAGGCTGGTGACAGTAAATTCTTCCTCGACACCTTCAGTCTTTGGGGATGAAACAAAAGCCCTAATGAAGCTATGGAAGTCCCACGGTCTTTTTAGGGAACTGAAAGCTACATACATAGGAACCAGATGACCAGTGAGTTTTCCCACCTCCGTTCCATGGAAGTTAACGCACAAGGACAAAGATTATTGCTGTTTTACTGGGGAGTAGGTATGGTGCAACATAACCACTGATCCCACCCACAGTCTGCTGCACTCAAAAACCTACCCATACCATATACATTGGTATTAAATATATATATACACACACAAGCCAGTCTCTGATTTGCTGTCTAAGTCCCTTTAGAGGACTGACTTCGATGGCATCAAGCAGAAGGTACCAAGTTACTTATGCACCTGTCTATTGAGATTTGGCAATGGTGCACACTCAGGATTGCACAGCAAGTAACCACCCAGCACCCAACCAGATGCATGGGGCATTCGAGCCCAGCCAAGAGATCTTCCAGCACTGGGCTTCAGCCAGGACCAGTACTCTCCATTCAGAGAAGCAACTGGTAATTCATAAACCAGGAGATGACTAATCCCAGTAGCTCAGTTACAGCATACCTTTTAACACACAACGAAGAGACGTTAAGGTCATCTCAACTCTCATCTACAGCATCCCACAGTATCCCCTCCCACAGCTGACTCGTTGCTCTTTTTTTCCTCCTACTTCTTTTCTCGCTTTCTACCTTCCCCTTCAACCTTATTTCCTTTCAGGTCTTCTCACCACCTTCCATACCCATTTACCCTCCTCTGTCTATCCACCCCTCCAGCACCTTAAACACCCTTTCTCATCACCCACAACTCCCACCCCAGAACTCCTTTTCTTCTAGGAATCCACTTTATCTGGATTTCTATCTGTCTCCACCAATCACCCATACCCTCCCTTCCCTGGCCCCCAAGTGCATATTTGTCTGCCTGAGACTGCAGAGTCTTTAGGACAAGGACTGTCTTCTCCATTTGTAAAGCCCTGTACACGTTTTTGGGGCGGGTAAGCGATAAGCAAGCAGGCTCCGCATCTAAGGGTAGCTCAGTAGAGACTCCCTTCACTGAGCTCCCTTGGTGTTAGCCTTCCCTCCACTGCAAACTACCCATAAGACTTTTTCTACCTTATCTCTCAGTTACAAGGTTATCACTTAAATTTATCAGCACTCTTCAAAAAATAGTTGAGATGGAAAGGTAGGGCAACAAAGGGCCTTTTGAGTGCTGCTCACCCATAAGCTCAAGCCCCAAGATGTAGCGATGCTCGTGGGAGCACCGCGTGCACTAGAAAGGGGAGAACATGGCCAGAAATAACTCACTAGGATTATGTCACACTCCACATACTTCATTTCTATTCAGTTTTCAATGGGTTTCTGGATAAGCAGAAACACACAGCTGTTTGCTGGGGGAGCATCTATCAAATCTACATTGATTCCACCAACCAGTGTGTCTCTCCATTTGGAAGGTGGTTAGAAAAGAGGCAAGTGCGCCGTTGAAATGGAAAGCTGGGGTAAGGAAAAAAAGTTATGAAGAAAAGATCACCCAAAATAGGGCATCAAGAGGTGACTAAAAGGCAGCCCATGCTCCAAGGGGGGTAAAAAAAAAACCACCAAACAACAAAAACAAAAAAACCACCCACACCAAAAAAAACCCCACCTCAGTGAAAGCAAAAACCCCCATCCATGTCAGGGCTGAGCCAATGCATTGAAGCTGCTGGCTATTTGGCAACAATGCCCATGCATGATGGGGGATTTACATAGAAGGAGTAGCACTTCTCAGGAATCAATGTCATATAATGCTCATTCAACCAAAAAGAAATTTTAAAACAACGGTAAGAGTATTTGCTAGACAGTTCACAGAGTTGATGCTATCAGCTGTTCCTTATCTCATAAGAACCTGAGCTGTCTGAGGTTTCCTAATGCCCCAACTTGCTGCTCTCTGCCTCCCTGCACCCTCCACCATGTGGACTTCACCCCCTGCTTCCCCCTACACACCAGCCCCTCGCCCACATGAGGACATCGCCTCAGTCACTTTGAAACACCCACCTCCTGTGCCCCCCCAGCTTTGAGAAATTCTTCACTGGGAGCATGCTCAAAAGCCACGTCCTTCCCTGTCCCTACAGTCTTAAAAGCCTCTACGAGATTATCTGATGTAACTTTCCTACACTCATACATCTGGGTGGAGAATTAGCTGATAACTAACAAGGCACTGGGGGTAGTGCGTGCGTCAGGAAGCATGAGCAATAACACCATTATGCTATGAGAAACCCCATCCAGACCCTTAAGAAAAATTACAATTTTTGTTATTGGTTTCATCTGAACTCAATAGCTATCCTCAGAGTACACAGCAAACAGGAATGCCTTCAAGTAAATAATCAGGGCAGGGGGAGCATTCAAATCACCCTGTGATTAAAGGAGACGGTCACTGAGTGGGCAACAAGACAGACACAATAAAAATTAAGAACACAAGTCGAGGACAAAACAATCACCTAGAAAACAACAGGAGATCATGTAAGAACAAATCAAACCAACAAGCACCCCTTCCTTTGCACTGAATGCACTTTTCTGCATCGCAGCGCTTCACGAGACAGAGAGATTGAAGAGCTGGTGCTTAACACTGCCCCTGGAGACTTGCCCAGAAGTTTTTACATTGCTCAGCACCCTGTGCATAAAAGGACAGCAGCAGCGATGCTCCTGGTGAACTCCTGCTGGCCAAGCTGTCTGGCAGGTACAGCTAAAAAAAGCCATTTTTGGAAAATATTGCCTTTTTATAGGTTATCTCAGTGCAGACAGCTGCCACACGTCTCTAGAAATAGCAGGATTTAACAGCCACGTTTTGCAGGGACAGATTTTAAAGGTTCCATCTTCTAAGAAACAACCTACACATCCAGAAACAGGAGGCCAGATTTGTTTTGATACTGGAACCCCCTTCCATATGCTAAGCATGCCCACGGATTTGCAAAAACCCTGCTCTGAAAATGGGATGTTCATTCAGCAACAGGCAACAAGTAACTTGCATTTGCGTTCCTATAGTCTGTTCCCAGTGCTATCAGCAGCAAAATAGCACATGATTAGCTGATATTGCCTTTTGCTGAAAATCGCTGACATTTTATAAGTAAAACAGTGGTGAAGAACATTAAATACAGGAAAACAAGACTAATAAGTTAGGTAAAAATACCCTGCAGCTACAGCTGCTCAGCACCTCTCTGTTGTTGCTCTTCAGATGGAGCGAGCCAGGATCAGATCCCAAACATTGTTATAATTGATTCAAGGTGATAAAGAAGGAGCCATGGGCTGCGTTCCCAGGTCAGTCCCATGACTGCAAACCCCAACACCATGAGCCTGGAGGAGCCTCTTCAGCCACCCCACCTCCACTGTGTTTGTGAGTGCAACAGGGATAATGTCATATTCCTACCTTTTAGCAATAACAAGCTTTATCTAAAAAGCGCCAAACTCCCATGAATTTAACAGCGGAAAAGCTGATGCTAAGGATATAAATGTCTCTGAATGTTACAGGGCCTTGCAAAATTTCCATGGTACCACATTTTACTATCAACAGTTGAACCAGTTGTCTACAGCATCTTCCTTATTGTAAGATTTGTTTATTTATTTATTTTTGAACTGAATGAAGGGGTACTAAAGACAAGGACCTGCTGTGAAATGACCGAAATTCCCATGCAAACAACCCATTAGCAGTGTTTAAATGCAATTTAAATTACTAGTTGTTAAAGTGCTCCTCAATTTCATGGTAAGTTTCCAAAGAAAATTACATGCTATGTACTATTTAATTGATTGTTTTCTACTTCTTAACACCCATTTATTCCCTCCTCCTGTCTTTTCCTTAATTTCAAGGGATGATAATGACTTTTCAGGGAGGAAAGGGGAACAGCTAACAGAGTTGAAGAGGGATTTACCTGAATAACAAGGATGTAGCAGGGAAGCAGCTGCCAAAAATGGGCAACTCCACTGGAACTCGTCCCCATGATATTTTCACAGTTTGAGACAGCACAGCACAAGGACTTCTTTCCTCCCCACCACAGGCAGCTGGGCTTTCAAAAGCTGATGTTCCTTTAAAACGTAGTCACCCCCCCATGTCAAGCAATAAGCTCAGTTAACTGCTAGAAGACAGTGGTAAAGCAACAAAAGCAACTTGTTTCTTCTTCCTGGGCACACTAGTCCTTGAAACAACACGCTCACTGGAGGCAAACTAGTTTTTCTCCTTTGGGAGATCTCATCCCAAACACAAATACCTAGTTCACAGGAGGAAATTTCCCCCTCAAAGTTGACTGAAGAATTGGGCTGCGAGCAAGACCTCCTGCTGCTTGCAACGGCTGTTGCACAAGAACGTGTATTATAAAACTAACAGACATTTCTTTAAGGCCTGCACTCTGCTCAGATCTTAGGAAGGAGCAGTGCCACCATTAGGTAAGGTGCCACTTGGAAATTCCTGAAGTTACAACATGTGTTGGGATCATGTCACACACCAGCAACATATATCAACTTTATAAAATACTCAGTATAACTTGGTTTACCTTTAAGGAACCAATGCATAAATATTTAGTGCTCAGAAAAGTATAACGTCATTAGAGTAAGTGAGATGGTTTTACAGTACCACTTCGCACAAGGCTGCAAAGCACCCACCTGTCTGCAGGAGCCGAGTGTGAACCAGCATGCGGAATCCAGAGATTTGCACTTTTCCCAAATTTGGCACACGATGCCTCCATTTCTACACCTGCACACCAGGATAATACAGCTTTCCTCAGCCTGTGGGCACAATTTAGTCTTTAAGGGCTCTGAAACCTTTGCCTACAGAAACGCAAAGTATCAGATGTGTAGAGCCATCTAGGTTCATAATCTTGTCTCACCTTCATCCCTTCCATGCCCACGTGTGCTAGCCCCACGCTCTCCGGGGCAGCTTACCTGCTGCGGGGCGTGTACAACCAGTCCTTAGTGCATGCTAAATCCCCCTACAGCACTCAAGTCACACAGTGATGGTGTCACCATTTCTCCATGTCCTGTGCAGTGCCAGCCCTGGATCAATCAGTCAACAGCCAGGATGAAGGATGGGCTGCAAACCAATCCTCTGCATTTAATACATCATTAGAAGTGACTGAGAGAAGCTTAAGAGAGGCAGGCGTGGAGCTCTCTGGGCACGCTGGAGGTCCAGTGCCACGGAAGGCTTCTCAGAGTCAATTGTTTGCAAGGTGCCAGGCTGCAGGAAGAAATACATCTTTAGACAGATGTATTAATTTACAGGTCAGCCCTTAATGGCTCTGTTCCTGGAGCGGAAGAAAATCCACTGTGAATCGTGGTTAGCATCAGTGATCACTGAATCTGCCCAGGTCCTGAAGAAATACCAGACAGAGAGCCCTGGCAGCCTGTGGTCCCAGCCGTGGGCATCCTCCGTCCTCCAGAGCTCTTCCCGCCCTGCCCAGCACCCATCAGGGGAGGTACAGACAGCACTTGGCAAGCTTATCCTTCACAGTCCATCCAGCTCTCAAGTCACATCCTTGTGGCGATGAGTTGTTGCACAGAGAAGAGTCGGCACTTGAAGATTAACGGCCCCAACATGCTTCCCCCAGCATGCAAGGGTAGCACTGCCCTGAGCCTTGGGCTACAGTACCGAGGCACTGCTTGCCCTTGCCTTCCAACAAGCAGCCTGTCCTGGCAAGTGGGAAAGGGGGGAAACTGCAAGGGGAACAGAACATCATTATTTCCAGTCCTGCCATGCTGTTCCGAAAACACCAAGCTTGGCCACAAGCAGCTGGCAAAGCCTGGACGTGCCACATCCAAGTGCCACCAGAAGCAGGGGCTGATCCGGGGCATGACCAAGCCAGGGAAGTGCTGCACGAGGAGAAGGCATCACCTGTCACACAGGGCCATGCGTGCAAAGGCAAAGCACGATGCACGAGGAGCGACACTGACCACCTGCTTGCTGCCCGCCGCGGCTTTACACCACCATGCACGACAGAGGATGGGTAGCTCCTTAGAAAGTTGATGGGCTGAAACTCCACGTGCTGCAACAAGCTCCACATGCCTCCCTGGTGCCCTGTTTTCCAACCCATTGCCTACATTGTCCATTCAGGCTGCACGCCGTGTGGGACAGCCGTTCTGTTCTTTGCACCAGTACCACACCCGGCCCAGCGGGGCCCTGACCCCAAAAGCTGCAAGCACCCCAGGCACCTTCTTGCAACAACAAGGATTAAGATGCAGCTAAAGTCTGCAAGCTCCCAACACATCCCGTCTGGAGGAATACAGTCCAGCAGTCCTTCTGTCACCTTTTGTGGCTGAGTGCTTTTCAGCTCGCCTCTCATCCTCATGCAAACTAAGCCAAGTATCTTCCCCTGCCCAGAACAAATCGACCGAACTTCACACCTCAAGGACCTGCTGCAAATCCACATCTTAGGAAAACCAAACCTCGCACTAACCATTAATCCCTATTTAAAAGGGCAAAAGAAAACCAACAAGGGGTTTAACTTTCTGACAAAGGTCTTCAATTTAAAACAGGGAGCATATGATAACAACAGGTCTATATCAGCCTAAAAATACCAAGTTAGCCAAGAAGATACAGGTGTCACTAACCAGCAGCAGGAACTATGAACCATGTTTCACCAACACCCCTTCCCAAGTAAAAGGACAAAGTGCACTGCTTTCTGTCCAAGACACGGGACTGGCTGCTACGCAAGCCCCAGCACAGCATTAAAAGCCCTCTATATGCGTTACATGCTCCAAATGACAAGAGGAATGCGGGATGGTGCATCTCCGCTCCAGATTTCCCGGCACGGTTTTAGCTGCCATGAATAAAACAGGAAGCAGAGCATCTTCCAGGTTCCCCCCTTGCCCCTGACTGTCTGGATGAACTGCAGTTTCCTTTCAGGAAAGAGAAAGAAGGGGTGGGGGGGGGCAGGGAGAGAGAAGCAACCAGCTGCAATACCATACAGATTAAAAACTTCACACTAAGGAAAAATGAAGAATAACAGGAAAAAACAGACACTGAACCTTCATCCATTTACAGCAGCTAAACTTCTTCAGGTCCCTAACGAAACAGAGTTAAATATTAACATTTGAGAGAAATACATCCATACGTTATGCAGCCTTTTTAACACTGCTTAGGAGACAGAAATCATACTCAAGCTATATTTTACTTGCTGACCACATGCATATACACTCATTTAACTCTGCAGTGCTCTGCTGCCTTGCTGCGTTAACCAGTGAAACTAAAAGGAAGACCGTGACTGAATGGGAGCTGGCTTAAATTATCTTTATACCTAGGCCTGAAGAAACATTTTGCCTTTGAGACCAATCCACTAAGCCAACTTTCCCTGCTACAGAAGGTTTCATTGGGTCCCTTGCTGTTGACTGGCGATCCACATGCCTGCCTCCACCAGCAACACGCACGCTTCGATGCGATCCATCTGACTAAACAAAACAAAAAAAAAAAATCCCAAGTTGCTTGCTAAAGCAGCAATGATGCACTTACCGCCATCCAGGCAAGCTCCTTCGCTAACACACTTCCCTCTCGAGCAGATCAAATTTGGAACAAGGTCCAGGAGCAAGAGAGAACTGAAAACTGACCACAACAAGCTTCCAAAACAAGAAAGGGGGGGTGGGGGGGGAACCTTACTACAGGAATCCAAATCCTGCTTCCACCAGACCCTGAGTCACCTCCCCTCCCTTGCAATAGATCAGAGCAATGGGTAAACATTTCCAAATATGGAGATCAAAACTCCAAAGGATGTCAAAAAAAAAAAAATCACCCTTCTCTCCCTGGCTTTGGCACAGGGATGACTTGCTCCTCTGGAGCCTGAGCTGAACACATCTCTGTCACTGATCCACACAGCCAGGACACAGGGCCACGCGTCACCATCTCGACCTGCACTTTGGTGGCTCCTGGCTCAGACCCACCTGGCTTGGTAGGTGACACTGCACCTTTGTCCTCTCCAGGGGAGATGCAACACGAGCAGCTGCAAGAGCCATCGCCCCTCACCCCCTACAGCAAACCTCACCTCATCAGCAGAAAACCTCACAGGACTATGTTTTGGTGCACTCTGTGAAAGCAATAGGCAAATTCAGGCTGTGTTTATAGTGACACCAGCTCAGTGCCAGAAAAGGCAAGGCTTCACAGTCTGTCCCACTAGAGAGATTCTGCTGTTGGGTCCCGCGCTGGCTGCTCACCTGGGGCAGGGAAAGATTCCCCGGCAGGCTCATCTAGCTGGTGCTTAGCAAAAAGCATGTATTTGATTTTGCTTTACAAAAGGAAAAAACACAGTTCTGTGGAAAGGAACATGTTGCTTGGACAAGGCGAAATCCTCCTGCAGGGTCAAGGATGGCAGCACCCCTTGATTCCTGCTGGGACACCCAATGCAGCATCTCGTAGCAGGCGGGAAAAGGGGAAGACCCAGCCTCTCCACCCCCTTGGAGAGGGGCTTGAGGGTCAATGCTCAAGCTGATACAGCAAATTTAGGAGGAAGAACAGTTATGCTTAGCAGGCACAACTGTCCCTGCAGAGTCTGCCTGCACACAGGAGCAATATACCTATGCCACCATTCCCACAAGCATTGCTCCTCAGCTGCAACGGCCAACCTGCAGGCAGCAGGGAGGTGACTATGCCTGCCATCACTGGACGACAGCCTCCTAGTAGCTGCAGCCATCAGTTCCAGGAGCAGGCAGCCTCTCAGGAATGTGCAAATCAGGACATTTTCAAGGGGAGCAGGCCGCCAAGACTATCCAACCAGACCAGAGTGATTCCCCAGCACCACCCACAAGATGCTATTGAATTTATAGGGAAGGAATTCCAGAGCTGACTCTGCCCATGTATGGCCAAAACAAACTGTAAAAAAGCGACATTATAGTACATCTGGCTCTCACTGGTGCTGAAGCACAGGCTTCGGGAGGAGCCAAAATCCTGCAGTGACAGAGGCTGTACAATTACCTCCAGTAACGAGGTAGAGGTCAGGGGCCCGTGGCAGCACGAGTTTAGCTCCTGATATCAGAAGTGACATAAAACATGTAAACCTTCACTTTAGGTAAAAAAAAGCAAACCTTACTGTCTTTTTGAAAAAGAATCACATTTAACTTAGTGATCCATCACTACCACTGCAAAAAAATATAAACCTTGAAAGGCAGCACTAGCACATGTCCATTACACTGGTAGTTACAAACGCAGCTTTAAAGAGCCAACACTACAAGTGGCACTAAGTGGTACACGAGGGCAACGCTGATGCAATGTACGCTGGGACTAGCTCTCAGTGGGCAGCTGATCAATTATTTTCCTAAAAACCCACTAAAACCTCCCCCAGAGCCATGTGCCTCAGCCAGGTCACCAGGAACATTTTCCATCACCAGAAATGTAGCCACGGTGCTTGAAGATGCTCCAAAACCAGGCTAAGAAGGGTCAGGTAGGTGCAGGTTTTACAAACTCTGACTCAAGTTTTCCAGCTCCTTGCAGAAAACAATTCCCATGGCATTGCTTTTGCAAGGACAAACAGAGGGATCAAGTAGGGAATAATGTAAGTCAAGGAAGGGAACAAAAGTATGGAGGACAGCACCAGGAACAGCAGAAACCCACATCCCAGACGTGCACCAGCCATTACTGCTCTGGGCTCCCACAGCACAAACAGATCGAGGTTCTCCTTAACAGTTAAATGGCATCACCTCACCCGCCCTGCCAGCTGTGTCAGCTCGAGAGGCAAAGGGCTTACCGAACCAGAGAGGAATGCAGGCTGCAGTGGCACTCACGGTGGGGACAGGGAAATGAAACCCGTGGAACGCAGGCTGCTCACGCTGCCTCTGCCTTTACACAGGGGTCAGGCAGGGTACATTTGATGGCTCCCAGGGTTGAAAACTGGGACTAATGGCTTTGTGACCTTAGAGGGACTCCTGTGTCAGAAATTAATATAGCTGTTAGAGGGGCTGGGAGCTCAGGGGCCTGAGCGCACAACGACAAGCTGGTTCCTGGCTCCTGGCAGGCAGCCCAGCGATGCTTTTCAATAAGCACAAGTCGTACCCATTAGACCGGGAATGAGCACGCATCCCCTCTGAGCAGCATTTGCTGATTGGAGACCCACCACACGGCTATTCCCCAAGATTCACATTCCCCAGGATAGCATTAGGATGTCCCCTCTGTTACCCAGCTGAAATGGCATTATACTCTCCCCCCCTTGCTACAGTGCTCACTTTAAACAGTGGCACCTAAGCATCAGCTAGCATTCAGTGTCTCTGCTTTAGAGCACTTTCTAGTCCAAAGAGCACAGAGGAGGGAAACCAGAGGGATGGACACACTCGTGGTCCAACCACAGCCTAACCAGGAGCTCCCTGCTATATGGCACCATTAGTCCCTTTCCTTGCCACAGTCCTAACCCTGGAAAGTAAAAGCTTGGGAGTGGGGAATAAAATCTAACCCAAGCCTCCTGCGCAGCAATATAGGTTGTTATCAATCAGCCACCAGGTCAAGTGTGGCTAATTTCATCTAAATGACATTATATAAGCAGGACCACTGAGAGTATTTGATTCATAAAAGTGTCTTGAAGGGGCAGAGCACACAGCTTGCATGCCATAGAGAACACAGGGTCGGCTGCAGCATCACAGGAACACAAACCACGTAATACAAACAGCAAGGACCAGGGATGCTCATACGCACACATGCACAAGTACGCACACATACGCCTCCTCCCCAACATGCAGAAAAGCGGACTTGGGTCTTGCAAGCTGAAGTCCTGTGCAGCCAAAAGTTAGCACAAATGTTTGTGACAGTTCCACTTTGCAGGCAAAGGCAAAAACCGGGTGCAGAGGAATAAATATAGAAAGAAGTCAAGCAGGCAAAGCAGGTGCTGGCTTGTAAAACCTTGGCCAGAAAGGCTCCCCAGGAGGTTGAATCTGGTAGTTTTGCAACAGCTCCACAGAAAGACAGAAGAGACAGAAAAAGAAAAAAAGAGAACATGAATGCATATGCATTCTTTTATCGCCATATATAGTATATACAGACATTTGGTATATACACCCCCAAGCTCTCATATGCCACCATATAGTATATACCATATATGCATTGCGCATCTTTGTTTTCCTGTGCCTAGAGTTGTACAGCATGTGTGTATATATATGCATGTATGTGCGTTTCTCATGTGTGCATTTGTCATTACCCCCCACATCACCTAACTGCGCGTGCTGTCACACAACACACAGAGCGCATCTAAAGCCTCAGTGCCATGGTCCAGGATGACTTCTGAATACCTGCAGCTTCCCTCTGCTGCCAAGCCCTTCCCCACCAAAGCCCCTGGGTGCAAACACCACCAGGGAACCACCAGCTTGTCTTGTATTTTGCAGTGATTCCACCCTGCCTCCACACTCCATTAGGAGAGGACTTGGAGAGAGCCATGAACAAGGTGCTACTGTCAGAAAAGGCACAAATCCTTCTGAGAAGTTGTCCCTCACACCTGTGAAACGTGTTTACATACCGGTTCTCACACTGCACAGCCTTGCTGGTGGGCTGAACTCAGAGTGGGGCTTTTGAAGACACACAGAGCTCTGCCAGAGTCACGACTTTGGGTTTCTTTCCCAGCCCTGTGAAGAGAGAGAGATACCCATGTGATGCATGACGGATGGGCTTCCCAACGGCTCATCTCCAAAACTTGCAGTTTAACCCACACAACTTCTGGGAAATGTAGCATTTTTCTCCCCAAGATTCTTAGGCAGAAGCCTCCATACTCCTGGACTCCTTTTGGCACCCCTGAAAAGTAAGTGTCACTACCTCAAACCAGGCCAACGACCCGCACCAGCTGTCAGCTGCCACAGTTCGGTCAACTTGTACCTCCTCAAGCCACAGCTCCTTTACTGCTCTTAATGCCCCTGAGAAGGGCAAGGGGTAAAAGGAGACGTAAAATGAGGCATAAAAAATAAGAGAACAGAGTGAATTCATTGTTCAACTCTATGACCTTAGGCACACCAAGGGAGGTATCAATTAATTCATTTTGAAGTTCATGGGATTTACCAGTACTGCAAGCAGAGCTACAATGCCATCCAGTTCACACTGCCCTCCACCTCAGCACAGCCTCTTCTCTGAGGAGCTCTGCCCAATTCCCATCAGAGACTGCCTCGCTCTTTCCTGTAGCTGCAAAGCAGACATAACCCTTTCTTGAAGTGACCGACTTGGTGCCAGTGGGTCTTGTTTTCCCCTCTGCAGAAGATGAAAGTAGAGCAGAGGGGACAGCTAGGCCACGCAACCATCATCTTGCACATGGTATGGCCAGGACACACGGCGGGGTGCATCCCATGGAGATAGGCAGCATCTGAATCACACACTCCTTCCTGTCCTCGCCAGCCCATGGCCAGCATCCCGTCCCAGCCACATCCTGGTCGCCCTGATGGCCCTATCTCTGCTCATGACAAGCACAGGCTTGCCTTGTCATCACCGCTCAGCACAGAAGGTTACTGCTATTTGTTGTTGTAATGATGGAAATGCTCAGTTCAGGCTTGCGTCTGTCGTACATGTACTGCTCATGAGGGTGCATTTGAGCCCACAAGTCTACAACCAACATGCAGCAAAATGCAAAAGAGTGCTGGTGGCTCACAGTCCAGGACCCTATCACCCGGTGGGATGGCTTCCTGCCCCTGCCAGGACCCCTTGTCCCCCATACCATGCCTGAGGCTACAGCAGCCAGGAGAGAGACAGGGCTCTCGCCTCTCCCCAGCAGTGGTAGATCCCTACTGCACCAACACCACATGAGCATGATGAGGTCCACCCTGACGCTGGAGACACCTTCCCAACTCAGCCCCACAGTCCCTGCAGCACCACCTAGCCCTGGTTCCCCAGAGGTAGAGGCAGGTATAGAAGTCCCCCGGATCCTCAGTGCCCAGGTACGATAAGGACAAACTCAACCGAAGATTGCAATGGCCTCTCCCACTCACTGCAGGCTTGGGATGAAGATGAGTTAACTGTAGGGTTTTATTGCAGGTGAACTCAGCCAAAGAGCAATTTCTCTCCATCCATCAAGGAGGAGACAAGTACAAGCAAATATTATGGCTGTGCATGTTTACTTTTCATTTTAAAATGATGTAGAGTTATATACAATTTAGGTCCTGCCCACAGGCTCCTGGCAAAATGCCCTTCAGTCTTATCTGCAAAGGCAGAAGACAAAAACATTCCCTTATGGTTCCAACACCACTTCAGTTCAACCCACAACAGCACCTCCGGGAGCTGCAGGTAAGACAATATTTCTTGGGACCCAACCTATGTTTAAAAGATCTTGGCTCAGGCTTGTCTTTCACCAGGTTTAACTCAAGAAACATTTACAAGATCAGTTATAGGACTCAGCAGACTTGGCTTGATAAATTACATCTGCCTGGCTTTACTTTCCATGCCGGCTGTCCCCATCGCCTTGTGACTGAGGTTGCTGTAGCAAGGTGAGCATGACCCCACGTGCTCTGCCCAAGCCATCCCGCCAAAGCCTGCTGTGAAACCACCCTCCCCAGCAGCAAGCGGGGCCCAGCATGATCCCAGAGGGGCAGGAACCCACTGATGCCCAGGCATGCGCTCCCTCCTGGCCAGACATCCACAGGAACAGCCTGACTGGTCACACCAACGCCCACCTGAGCAGGTCTGTCAGACTACTCCATTTGTGACCCCATTTCATTAGCAGAAGGCTGCAAAAGTCCGTCTGGGTTTTGAGCACAAAAATTCCCAGAATACAGACAAAGAGTACAGACCCAAGGTGCCAGAAGAGCTGCACATCTGCTGCATCACAAGCCATCAAGCCATGATACCACCACCACACCACACATCTTCAAGACATGACCTCAACAAGCATTTCTCATAGGGGAGCATTTCTCAAGACTCAAGACCCCAAATCCCGAGATCAACAGAGCTCCTCTCCGCCAAGTCCCTCTTCTCAGTTGCCTGTACACATCCCTTAGCAAGCAGCACCCCGAAGAGAGGACTACACAGAGGCTTAGCAAAACAATACCTTAATCAGAGGCCAGCTCCACTGGGGAAGCAGGCAGGAGAAACAGATCTTGAAACAACAATAAGTCCCAAAAAAGGGTCTGCCCCTTGCAGTCACGCTCAGGTAGGGAAAGACAAAGAAGTGGACAATACAGACATACCCAAATTGCTGCCATCGATTCCAGCATGAGTCTTTTCCCCACTGAAATCCTTGGAGAAATACATGCAAAGACTGTCCCTAAGGAGCCACCTCTGGGTTTGATACACCCCCGAACAACCTTTACGGGGAATATTGAGGTGCTTTTACAACAGAAATAGTAACAACAGGCAGGCTTTTAGCTCTACAAAAGTGAGGTCCTCCTAGTTCAGAGCCACCGCAACAAATGCTCAGTGGCCTGTGCGCAGCTAATTCTGATTTTTATCTTACAACAAGAAATCGCAGCTTTCTATCACAGTCCTGCAAGAGATAACAGGAGGAAAGTCTCTTTGGTAACACAGCTTTACACTGTCAAGCTCCCATGTGGCATAGCTCAGTAAGATTCTTCTGTATCCAGATGACCGGCTACAGTGGCCAAGACTTCAGAGTCTGTATACACCTACACATAGACATCTGCATCTTCATTTTTATGCTTAGGGCAATACAGACCACTTATTTTAATGTACCGTTTCAATGGACAATTTATCATTTAAAAGTAATTTAAAGCCAATGCCCAAACAGCAGAAATTGGCTATGACAGCTAAAGCGCTGAGTCTCTGCACAAACTACTGGAACAGTAATTTACCAAATATTTTTACCACATCTTTTGCAAAAGATTGTTTTCTTCATTTGTTTCTTCCAACTAGTTAAATCTAAGGTACAGCTCATAAAAAGATGATAAAGTGATTAGAAGTTAAAAATGCAATCCCAAGCTGAAAGGAAGATAAGGTGAGAGGCCAAGATCAACGAACTCTGAAATCCTTAGACATGATGATCAGAAACAGTCCATTCACTCACTGTCTGATAATACTGATGCTGTACTATCAACAGCAAGAATCAACATTTCTCAAGAAAAAAAAGACATAAATTTAACACACAAGTAGAGCACAGAAAGCAAGGTTTCCTGTTGCAGATTTAAATCTAAAAGGAGGAGTTTACAATGCCTGAATTTAAATATCAATCCTCTGGTATGGTTTGAGTTTTCTTACATGGTTCAGATTTTTGAGAAATGGACAGTTTAAAACCTCTGCAAGACATCCAGGTTTCAGAGAAGTGCAGACAGCACTTTTAGTAAAACAGGCCTCCCTAGCATAACTTTACATTGGTCACTTAGAAACTGAAGTAACCAGATTCCCCAAGCCCTTTAAAAGAAAATCTCACCTGTGAAAATAATTTCAGCAAGTGCTAATTACACATCTCACATAACAACCTGGCTGAGTGGTGTCCGTTTTTCTGACTGCTTAAAAGTTGTACTCACTTGTAAATCTCCTTTACGCTCAAAAGCATTACCAATATCCAGAGCATAATTTGGGGTTTTTTGTTTTGTTTGTTTGGGGTTTTTCTTCTATTTTAGGGGGGTTTGGGGTTTTTTTGTGTTTTTGTTGGTTTTTGTTTTTTAAATCAGTATGGCTATACTTGCAGAAGCTGAAGCATGAACACCAGTTAAACTGGGATAAAGCTGCCTTGCACTGGGATCCTTTGTTCACATTGCTTCATGGAGCAGATGGCTCAGCCTGACCGCCACAAGGAAAATTGTCATTTTAACCGTTCCAGTCATCAATTTTTAAGCGCAGACAAGCTCACAGCAAGTCAGCCATCAGCACAAACTGACACAGGTCCCCCCCATATGATTGGCAGGTGCACATATGAGTCCCCAGACGACAATCCCATTCAATGTGACCTTTTCATTTTAAATGAAAAACACTTAAAAGCCTGCCCCGGTTCTGACATATGTATTTTTATGTCTTTCCCATGCTGTGCCAACATATTTGTTATTTGCTGGCTAAAGTCCCCAAACTCAGAAATCTCACATTATCTCTTCCACCGCAGGAGCCCTGATCCTCAGCCGTGCTGGCCACCACCAACGCTGAGAAGCCACCTCAGGTCTCCACATCCTCACATATCAGAAAAATCAGACCCCTTACACGCAAACCTCAATTTTGAGTCCAACCTCAGTTTTGACTCAGGATTCAACTTATATGCACGAGTAGCTTTACACTTGAACACAGCCACAGACTGATCTTGCTATCCCGGGACAGTGGTGTCTGCAGGATCTGGCCCTAACATCTTTCAGTGTTTGCTTCTGTGCTTCTTGGATTTCATTTAAAATTAAACTGCCCGATTCAAAAGTATGCTGATGAAGTTATCTAACAAAAAGATCACACAAGATAACGAAAGCTGGAGACCTGTTTCCTCCGCTCTGCTGCCAGCAGCAGCACCTGCTCAGAGAGTCATCAATATGAACAGCAACAGCTAATAGACCCGGCTGCTGCCTTTTGGGAGGCCAGATCCTGTGTTGGTGTAAAGCAGCAACTATGCGAATGGCAAGTTTCAATCGGCAAGGAAGCACACACCCCTCCTTTATCATACTCAGCACGGAGCTGCTTTTAAATCTGCCACAACCACCCCATGTGTCAAAATTGGCCATAATGGGACTTATCGCTTCCGAACTCCTGTCTGGCCATCGTGCTGGAGGAAGGCTGATGCTGGCTGCAGCACAGACCGCCAGCTCCGATGGGGAAAATTAGCTCCCATAAAGGAGCAAACTCATCGGCAAACCCCACGTGCTGCCGGGAGCAGAGCCTGGCGTTAAAGCACTGCTCCGTGGGAGCCCCAGGGTCCTGCAGCAGTGGCACACCTGGCTTCGGGGCCAGGGAACTCATTTTTACCTTTGCTGTCACACTTGATTTTCAGGTCTGTCCTGGGGTTCATAAAATGAGACTAAAACAAGCGGGTCAAAAAAAAGCAGGAGAGACTATTCCAGTGGCACAGCAGCACTGAAGGGATAAGACCCAGGTTGCACCAAAGGGATGGCATCCAGCTTTCCCAGATGGAGACTGCTGTATAACAAATGAAAAAGTTATTTGGGGCTGGACAGATTTAAGCAATGGCTGAGGAAGCTGCAAGACAGCCCTACCTACAGCACCCTGGCGCTGGGAGCCACCCCGCTGGCTCTCAGCCGGAGCCACTGGGCAACGGTTGGGGGCCAACCCAGCAGCACAACCAGCCATGACACACCCCTGTTATTTTAAACGCACGAGGACAGCTAGAAAAGAAGGGTGGCTAAGGAATGAGAGGAATCAGCATGTCTGTGCCAGAAAGCCTGCGGGTCCCTTGCTGGAGCAACCTTTCAGCAGCTCCCCATCACTGCCAGCAGCACTGCCTGTGATTTACACGTCTGTAATTGACACCAGGACTGGACCCTGTATTTTCAAGCACAGACTACCAGCCTCACGCTGTTCGCACACCCTCAGCCTACTGGAAGTGGAAGATTTTCACAATAGCCTCACTGATTTTTTTTTTCTCCCCCGCCCTCCCCCATTTGCTGTCTGCATTTCACTAAGCCTGGTCAGAGACCTTGAGCAAGAGGGGGACAGTTTCACTTTCTCACTCAAATGCACCCCAGCTTCTTGATCAAAGAAGGATAATTGATTTTGCTTTCAAGTTCTCATGCAGTATCAGAGCACACAGAGTTTGGGTTTCAAATAAAAGTTTTGCAGTCAAAACCAAAAAAATAACTTCCCCTCCAAGGAATAGCCATCCTCACCAGGCAGCACCAGCAGAACACCTCCCACGTCTTAAGAGATGCTTGGTCAAGAAAAACAGACCAACAGTGACCAAAAGCACAACGGAGCAGAGAAGTGCTTTGCCCCAAGGCACGGGGGTCAGGAAGGCACCCGGCTCTCCCCACTCCCAGACCAGGGTCTTCAGGAGCCCAACTTTAGGCTGAAGTCTCCTAGGACAGAGGTGGCAGCTTTTGTACATGTTTGCTCAAGTCTAAGGGTTTTATTATAAAATTTTATAATAAAGGACAATATTCCTTTAACCATTTTGGTTTTAAATGGCCAAAATTTGACAGCAATGGTCGCCTCCTCCCAGGCTCGCTCAGGTGCCACCACAACAAAACCCTTGGCACCATGATGGACTCTCTTCTTGCTCTTCTTAAAACCACTTGCAAATGAAACTTCTAAAACTTAAAGCCTATGTGACCACACAGCCTTTGTGTTCAAGGATTCTGTTTTATTCTTTTATCCAGTTTTGGCCAGATCATTTGAAAATAGCAACACATACCTGGCAGCCAATGGGAGTCACTCTCGTGCCCGCTTGGTCAGGCTCAGTATTTCTGAAAGCTTTATAATCCATCGTGATGTTTAAAGAAAAGCACAATCAGCCAGGACCAGTAAATCTCTCTGGTTTAGAAATATCTGGCCCCTCCTTCCCCCCATCTCCAAGGATGACTGAACATTAGCTATCTTCTTTCATTTTTATACCTTAATAGCAATTAGCACCCCAGTTTCAGCCTTGGAACAAAAAACTTCAGATGGTATAAGCAAAAAGGGAACTCAAACACCTGTATTAAAAAAAAGAAAAGAGTTTCTCAGTGCAGCTGCTCCTCTTTCCAAACAACTGGATCGAGAGGCCAAGGAAGCATACTCCTTCAAAACCAGATGAAGCCCTGATGGGGCAGAGGGGCCCAGGTTAACATGGAAGCGTGGCAATCAGCCAGCAGAGTGTGGAGTGGCCTCACCACCAACTGCTTTTCATGAAAACATTTTCGGTTTTAACTATTGTTACCATCAAAAATAGAATTAAAAAAAAACCCTAAACTTTTTTAGTTTACAAAACAAGAACTGAGCTGCAACCTGACACTTTCTGCAGAAAACTCCATTTTGAGAAAGCAGCTATTTATACCAAATAAAGATAAAGAATTCTGGAGTGATTCTGACATGTCCTAATAACTGCTCTTACTACATTTTAAAACTAGGACTACAGATGCCTGTGGATGTGTCTGCCTTCTGAACAAGAAAGTACCATTACTTCCATCATAGATGGAGACTGAGACATACAGAAAAGAAATTTAAAAGCTGTTTTAGTTCCTAAATTATCCCAACTTTAGCTGGAAGCCAGGCTCCTCATTGAATTTGGCCCTTATCACCAAAGGAAAAAAAAAAGCAGAGGCAGTATTTTAGGCCGTGCTTTACACTCTCTTCCCTGTGACAGGGAAATTGGCCTGCCACCGCAGACACCCCGCTCCCGGGCTGGGATAGGGAGGGACGATGGCAAGGGTGCTCTGTGCCGTCCATCCCTCCACTGAGCCACCAGACCTTCACCGCAGACAAAGCCACCGCCCATCTTCTCCCCCAGAGGACACCTGAACATCATCGCCACCACCCCTGGGGTATGCAAGCCTCAGCCCAGCACTAATACCTAAATTAAGGGGACAGAGGGGGTCTCCAGCAGAAACAGCAGGACAACAATGGGAAGGAAAGGTGATCCTAGTCTCCCAGGCTCAGCAGGACTGCACACATGCCATCCCGCACCATAGCTGTCAAATGCCCATCTATCTCAGCACAATGGCCTGGTAATCTACCTGTGGGACAACATGCAGCATTATCTGCTTCCCCTACAAGTCAGGGAGGGACTTTCTCCCCCACCGAGGCAACAGTGGTGGGGATAGGGGACACAAGCATGCACCCGTCATGCTGTTTGCCCAGCACCCAGCCCTATACACTCTTCCATCCTCCCAGATCAGGCTTGGCCTCAAGCAAAGGGAAGGTGGCAGAGCTTGGACATCCCTCCATTACCTTGTGCAGGAGAACCAGTCATGCAGACTTCCATGGGAATTCTGCAGATTATCCTCCCCCCAAAGGAGCTTAATGAATTGCCTGTAAAAGGGAATTGTGATTTACCACATAACTTCTTTCAGCAGAGTAAGTGCAAGTATTGTCACATTTTTCCTCTCCTTAAAAATTAAGGATAGCAAGTCTTTAGCCTCCGTGTGCCATTTTATCTTGACCCAGAGAAGTACATATGCTGGTCTTGCACTGCATTTCCTTTATATTTTTGCTTTTCACCAACAGCAACTATAAAACTGCACCCCTGAACCTGTATGATTTGGTTCACTTTGACTGCATTCCTGTTTCTTGGTGGAAAGAAATAGGCTTTTGGTTTGCAGAATGGCAAAGTTAACAAATAAACATCCTCAGCACCCTTACTAGACTTCATCAGTACTCACAGGGAGAGACCACGCTTCTTCCCATGTACCTGGTGGTTTCTCAGCACAAAGTTTTCTTGGCTACTAATCTTCTTTCCAATTCTACTAATGTCCTTTCCAAGAGTTTGTCACACGATATCCTCCAGCCTGCTGCACCCAAGCACTGTATTTTGGAAGAGTACATGACTATTTGTTTGAAACATTAGCTACACTGTGTGGGTGTAACATCACACCGAAGGTACGAAACACTCAAGACCAAGCAAGGTCTCTTCAACCTTCTTCCACGTCGCTGGTGTGATTCACAGGAGCATCTAACAGCATAACACCACCATCGTACCTGTCCTCACCTACTCCTACCCTACCATACTGAGCTTGTCAGCGGGAATTTTGTCACCAGCCCTGCAGCCAGCATTTATGTTATCAAGCCAAATGTTTTTATTTTTTCACTTGGTGATGGGGAAAAACAGAAAGGAACTGCAGGAGCTTTTGGAGACAAAGATCTCTCCAGGATGTGCCAGCTGATATTTTCAAAGACTGACTTGGCACAACATGCAAGCAAGCAAGACCAGCTGCATGCCAGCCATCAGCCAGGCTCAAGGAGTGTTAGTGACTGCAGTCAGGAAGAAGGAAGGAGAGGAGGAAAGTGAAAGACAGACTAATACTGCACCAGTCACAAGAGGTACAGCCACATGCCTGGTCATGACCCAAGAAGGAAACACAGAGAATATAATGAGGGGGGACCTCTGTGAGCAACCACGTTTCAGACAGCAGTGGCCATGCACAAGTCAGCACTCACCAAGACTGACCACACAGCAGTGCGTGAGATACCACACTTGGCCTTCAGCCTAGAAACAGGAGACACATGTGGGAGGCTGCGTAGGAAGAGCTGGCAAGTGAGACTGTGTCCTATCAAGCCTGCAAATCTGCACATTGCACAGAGGCTCACAGCAGCCTCACATAAGCCATTTGTAGCCACCATGTATCTAGTTACAACCCCAGAAACACAGCTGACTTGATCACCAGGCCTTTATCAGCATTCAGAGAGACCAGAGAAGGTCAAAAGAGCCATCATCCAGGAACAGAGGACAAGCACAGTAAGCTCACAGGGAACTTGACAGGCCAAGAATGACTGCAGTCACAGAGGACCGAGGAGAGCTCACTCACATCGCCCTCTTTTTCTGAGGCTCTCAAAGACGACAAAACCTCTGACCTTTGATTAAATCACACTACTCTCAGAAGAGGGGGCAGCTTAGGGGCTTGGGGACTCAATAAGAAACTATTTTTCTCAAGGTCATGGGTTTGTACCCTCTTCAAATTCTTTTTTCTTTGTCAATTAAAACAGGGGACTATCTGCATTAAAAAAAAAAAAAAACAACTAACAGCACAGCCAGATCCTGCCTCGTGAAACAGGCAGATTAAGAAAATGCAGCCCCTTCACTGTTCCTTGCAAGCCCCACAGCTGAGCACAGCAACTTTGGGAACGTTCTTTGTGCAAAGTGAACACGACCCACTGTTGCACCCAGGGTAGAAAAGCAAAGGAAGGGATTGCAGGTGAGCAGGTACAGCTGCCAACCTCCAACAGCAGGTTAGGCACAGCCCTGCAAGAAGCATTATGGATAGGGCTGATCCTGCCCTGGCCTTTGAACCTAGTCCTGGGAGACTTCTGCCCATTCCTGTACTGCTGCTTAGAGAGGAGGTACATTCAGTTGTCAACCACTGCCCAGGCAGCTATTCCTCCTCTACCAGCTGGTGCTCAGAGGCCAAAAACCCACCATGAGGTCATGGTGGGGATAAGTAGCAAGACTGGAGATGTGCTTCTGCCTTTGCACTCACAAAGCAAACAGCATCCACGGGGCTCCAGCCCTTGCTGCCAGGGAGCCTGACCACTTTGGACTGGACATCTTCCAGCCCTCAGCCCAGCAGTGACATCGGACAGCCCCTCCAGTTTGCACTGAAGGAGCACAAACATTTCCATGGACGCTTAGGACCAGCTGAAGGGAAGAGACCCTCTGTCCTCCTCCTGCTGCAGGCCCAGCCCCAATAGTGACAGAAATGTGACAAACACAGAGGTCGAGCAAACGGGGAAGAGAGAGGACACCTTCCACTACACATTACCAGGCCCAGAACAATGCATGAGCCAAAGTTAATGTGTATCTGAAACCAATTACTGATAGAAACCAAACTATCTAGGAACCCCAGCTGCTGCATTCAGGGTTCCTGGTAGTGAGCACAGACCCAGTCAAAACCATTTTTTGTTGTTTTTTAGCCCATAAAAAGTCAAGATAAAAACATGCTCCTGCACACAGGGTGCACAGACTTGCCTCTGTCACCTTTAGTGGCTTTCCACTGACAAAATACTTCCTCCCCCCTCAAATGCAACTATTAGGTTTCATAAAATTTTTCATAACTCCATTCTTTTCCTATATTTACCCTTTGGTCCAAAAATCAGAGAAAGGATTCAAGCACAAACTCCTGTGCACCAGGATGGAGCTGCTGGCCCTGCCGGGGCCCTCCCATGCATTATGGCCAGTGCAAATGTAACACCGCAAAATGGAGGGATTTGGAAGGAATCGGGAAGAAAGTAGAGTTTACTTCCATTCAAAGATGGTAATTATTTTGGAGAGGACTGTATATCCTTTTGGCTTTTAATTAGCGGCAAACCAAGCCAACCTCTGTTCATATGAGTGAGAAACTATTAGGGGCTACTGATCTGCAGCCAAGGAAAACAAATCTGTACCGGTCCCTCACCCCCAGAATAACTTCTGATTGTCAAGCACAGTTACCAGGGGAATGAATAGCTTCTCCTGCAAGCTCCTCACTCAATTAAACTAATGCAGACAAAAAAGCCAGGCAGCAGCAGCCAGCAGCACGGGGCGAGTCAGATGCACGCACTTGGCGCACGCAGAACAACCACAGCAGGTTCAGAGTGATGAGGGAGAAGAGGAGCAGTCCACAACCTCGGCATTGCAGAAGACACCAAGACTTCTCCTTGAGGTGCTGAATGGCAAAATCTGGTGGGGTCTGTGCCGTGAGGAGACCAGAAAGCTTTAAATGAGAAGATAGAAGCACATCCTGGTATCCTGAGCTGTCATCCTATTTAACAGAGACAAAGATCTGAGTGAGGAAACACCTGAGAAAAGTCCTTAATTTATTAGTAAACCAGAACTATCCCACCACTGCCTCCCTCTCCACTCAGCAGCCTTATAATTATAACTCTGCCTGGAAATCAGGACAGCCATCAAGCCAGACCATAAAATAGAGGCCAGGAGAAATGAGTACAATTCTTGGCCCTGCTTGAGCAGGAAAACCAAGCGTCTAAAGCATCCCAACCATCTTTCAAAGCACCCAGGAAAAAAGTTAGATGCAGCAGGAGCTAGCTTTTGTTCCCAGTTGCTCTTTGCAGACCAACTGTTGGGGCTCTAATGATCCATATGAAGAGGATCGATTCCTGGTTTTTCCCACTTGTGCAGCTTAATTTCATTAAAAGGATTAATACGGGCCTTGGAGGCTACAGTGAGATATAGAGGCCTTCCTTACTCTTCACTCCTCTGTGATGCGCCACAGCTTCGTTTTCTCTTTGGAAAGTTAGCCAAAGAGCCTTTTTTTAGGGGAAAGCATCATGAAGCTTCTGGCCCATATGACACTGAGCCAACTTCTGATGAAAAAGGCTGCAAGACATTCACTGTCCAAGATCTCTGAATACTCCATATATGTAAAGTTATTGCAGTGGAGTTCCCTGGTCCTCAGTGTGTTATCTCCAGCAGCTGGCTGGGACTGCACTTCATGGCAGGATGGAGCAGGAACAGCCAGGACATAAATCACAAACTGCAGAGTCCAGAGACAACTCTGCACATAACCTGCTTGACTTTAGAGGCATTGCAGAGCTTGCAACTAAGTATTCACAGCAGGGGAAAGAGAGGGAGGCAAGAAAAGGACTCAGGCCAGCCAGGAGCATGGTGCCTTCACACACCCCTGACAAGGAGGTGGGCACATCAGCATGTGGATGCCGGTACCAAGCAAAATCCACAACTCTCTCCTCTCAGTCAGATGAATTGTGAGTGTGCAAACATAGAGCTAAATCCCATTCCCCATCAAAAACTAAAGGAAGTTGTGTCTTTGATTTCAGTGGAAACACAGCTTGGCCCTCGCATAGCTGAAGGCTGGGAAAGCCACTGTGGTCAGGCCAGCCCAATGTAGCAGCGGCAGGTGCTCTGCAAAGCTGAACCCACACAGCCATGAACATGCCCCAGCTTAGATGGTCTCTTCCAGCAGGTGTTATCTGAATGCCAGGCATCTCTCTAGCAAAGTGCAATGATATTTAACTTCCTTGTGGGCTCAGAGGGCTGCCAAACATCTGTTGGGATTAGTTGGCTCATGTTTGTAAAGTGCACACAAATGCTATCGTAAGGAAGGGGCTGACCTATTTATGGATGTGAATGCTGGACGAAGACCCAAACCCACGTACTGTATTTGCACATATGGCTGTATCGCCCCTGCCAGATTTTACTGTGTGAAGCTACAATGGAGGCACGAGGTGAAACCTATAGCTTACAGCCCACTTCTGATCACTGCTAATTTCAGTGAGCCATACTGCTCCGCTCTTCCACTTTACCCCATCCAGTTGCACAACTGAATTTTGTTAACAAGCTGAGCTAGTGCAGCTTTACCAGGAGCCCTCAAATGCCACATGGGTTGCCCTCTGCAGGAGAAACCCACCTTGCCTTGAGCCTCCATCCCACTCCCTGGCGCCCCACCAGGGCTGCAGATCACAGGCTCTCAGCCCACAAATCTCCGGCAGGGACACAGAGGCCAAGCTGCAGCAGATCAGCCACCCAAATTCCTCATGGCAAGGAATTTTGCACCAAGCTCCACATTTCTCTTGGGTGTCCCTCCCTCCTACACAGGCCTCCTGTGAGTAAGGGCCAAGGAATGAGACAGCGAGCCTGCACAGCTCAGAAACCACAGTGATAAACAGCCATGAGGGAGACGAACTCCCCAAGAAGCACGGGGAAGAGCCCATGTAGGTTTCAGATGGAACCAAACATGTTTGTGAGAGGGATTATAGGTGGCAGTGGCTTGTGATGGCAGAGCCACAGGAACCATACGTTCCCATGACTCAGAATTGCGTTGCATCAAGTTGCAAGTCCTAGACATACAGCTTTGTTCTGCCAGAACCTACTGCTCCCCTTTCCTCCGCAGATACATTTCAATACATATCAGGTCTCCATCTTAGTCACACTCTGCTAACACACACTTTTTACATCCTTTTCATCTTCCCTCATAATCAGTCTCTATGTCCCCAAATCAATTGCTCTGCTCTTCTCTCGCCATTCTCCGCGTTACCATCATCTCCCAGGGCAGGAGCCCCTCGGACCCAGACACCACTCCATGGGTGCGGCCTGTGCTCTCTGCTCAGGTTCATAGGACTTCAACACACACAGTCTGGCAGACTCACTGCTCTCTCTCCTGAGTAGCGTAAGAAGTGGCAGGCTCAGCCCAAGATGCTACAGGTGAAATTTAGAGATATGGACAACACAAGAAAATGTTATCCATGGGATAATGGGAGCAAAAACAATGAGAAGGACAAGCAGGAGGCCAGGAGCATACCAATACCGTACCCATAATTATGTGTGTCTTTCATTAGATGGATGGGCCTTGTCTTGTTCTGGAGATCAAGAGCATCTGGAATCACTTCCATTACACATCAGGTAGAAAGTGCACAACTAAAACATGCAGAAAGTATTCCCACCCTAACACATGCATCTACCAAGACAGCTGGAACTACCCCAAATGATCCAGTGTGGGACTTTCTGATAATACACAGCTTCCTTTGTACATCCAGTTCCACCCATGAAATTTGGCACACCCTTAATCAGGTATGAATCAAATAATCTAAGACATGAGAAAATTATCAAAAGCTGTTGCAAAAACCCATAAGGTTGCTTGTGCCTCACTGCACTTCACCTTCAAGGGATGGGGAGCAGCCGATGCGGGCAGACAGCCACCCTGAACACCACAAAGATGGAGCAGATCACTCTCACTAGGGCTTCTTGCACACGATGGCATGACCCAAGACCTAAATCGTCACCTCAGGCATGCAAATACATTCAGACCAGAGGCTTGGGCTACGGCATCTAGGGAACCAATGCAGTGCAGGTATGGTTATGACACGCCGGTGAGTGGCCTGACCCCAGACAAGGTGGGGCACTACCAGCACAGATGACCATTCTAACACACCAGAGCATGAGACCTCTCTTTTTCACCCAAGGGTACATCACAGCAAGGCAATACACCATGCGGTGCAAAGGTGAGGTGATACCAACCGATCTGCCCTGCATCAGAGAGAGCTGACACCACCTGTAAAAACAGTGGCCACAAAACACTGCCCACAGGTTGTGTATGCAGTGAGGGGATGGGGGAGCTAACTTCATGCAGAATAACTTATAAATGAACCCACGGTACAGGGATCTTCGTGTGTAGTAAGGCAACGAGCTCTGCTCTTGTAGCTTCTTCTTCTCCCGCTCTATGATGCTCTATGAGTCCTTAAAAACTTCTCCACCAACTTCCCCAGCCTCTGCACAGCCCAAGTTCACAGCTTTCCCACGCAGCAGAACAAAGCACACCGTGCCAAGCCATGGAAGGAGGCACACAGGCACACCGTAAGCTGCCATCCTTTCACCCAGACATTTCAAGTACCTAGGTGGGCAGGGTGCCTTGGAAAGACATGCTCATTTATATTGTTTTAAGCTCACCTGGTGCTCTGGCCTCATTCCCAAATCTCTTATACCAAGGGAGACACTCAAAGAGGTGTTAGGTGCCAAGAATGCCACATTCATCTCCACAACAAAACAGAGGTCCAAGGCATTATTCCTGCCTTCCAAAATACACTTCTGTCCCAGAAGTTGTCACTTAATGCCACTGTTAGAGGCTCACAACTTGACTGCTTCACTCACAATACAACCTCCTGCGCTGTATGAGGCTGACTCTTCATTGCAGCGAGGCTACGGCTGTTCTGCATGCCACAGCACCATTTCAGAGGAAGCCAGACATCTCCGCAGATAACTTCTGCCCATCATTTCTTCCCCATCTGTCTGCCTTGGGACCAAATTAGGACTCAGGTACAGGACAGTGCTTAAACACTCACTTATCTTTAGGCACACAAGTAGCTGCAGACAGTTCAGCTGGATTACTCATACACTTGAATTTCAGACTTACTATGCGGAAGGTTCACCAAGCCCTCCTTAAATGGCAAAGATGCAATGCTGTGTTTTCCAGGCTCAACTCTGTGCATCCCAAGGAACCCAAGAAAGAAATGGATTCTCTAAAAAAATCACCGAAGCCAAACTGTGCTAGGGAAGACATTATTTCCATTCTCCCAAAAAATAGCCTGCGGGATCAGAAGTGATAAAGAACCACCACAGTTCTAAAGAAAGCTTTAACTACCCTAAAAGATGGCAGTCTTACTGTACACAGGAAAACAAGCCACTGAGTAAGTGTCCAGCTGATGATGTGAAGTCCCCCATTAAGCATATTCTACTCCTTGAAAAATGTTTTTTTACATAAATACCACCTGGACCTTAATCTTTTTTGTGGTTCATTTCCAGACCTCTCCACCATGACATTTCAGAATCAACAGCATTAAACTGCCCTGGTTTCTAAATGCCAGAGACAAAGACCAGCTTCCATACTAAGCTAAACATTTCAGTACCCACACAAGGTAAGTACAGGCCTTGCCCCCAAGTCAAGGATGATGATGATAATACATAAAAGGCAGGTAAAAGCAGAAAAGAGGATATGGACTGTAAAGATAGGCATAACTGCAATAAGCAGTTCAGAGTAATCTCCACAGTTAGGTGGAAAGGATGCTAACTTCAGTCTGTAATTACAAGCAATTCTTTTCAACTATTTCTCTGTTGGATTGTCAGTTATGACTGCAAACTACTGCAAACTAAAGACAACAACCCTGGTCTAACTGGCTTTTTTTTTTTCTTCTGGATTTCAGTGTCAGAGATGACATGAGGCTCCAAACCTCACTACTCTACAAGCCTCAGTGTCCCATTAGTAAATGGCGAGAATCATTTTCCTTCACCTCAGGAAGACACTGCAAAAATAGTCCCCCCCACCTTGCAAAGCACTCCAATGAAAGACCAAAGAGCACTCTAACGCAGCACAAAAGGAAATTAATAATTCTGCATTCAGTCCCAAGTTTGAATAGTACGTAGTAAATAAGGCTTGGGGCCACATGCTTTAGGACAAAAGAAAATTAATAGCTTCTCGTTAAGTATCACCCTCCACTCAGGACACAAAGAGTAGGCGCCCTAGAAATTAAGTGACTATATCATAACACCTGCTTGCAGGGGAGGCCAAATTAAGATTTCAACCACCCTGATTCTGGCATTTTGTACTTTTGGAGCACTTGGACTTTGCAACTTTAACACCATTCTTTTAACCAAGTGCATTGCTTGTAATTAACTACAGAACTGCCACATGGCTGCCACAAACACTGTTTGTTTCTTTTGGGAAATACAGATTAAAGGCTTGTCTTGGCCACAGTAATAGCTTGAGGTATCTCTCAAGATTTGCCCAAAACCATGAAAAGCAAATCACGTCTCTACCTCAAGTGATGAGGTGTGTTAAATTCAAGCCAGCTGATCTCCTCTGGGGCTGAGCTGAAGCAGGAACACTGCTGACACCCAGGCGACTGAGGCAGGGGAGATGCAGCAGCTGGAGTTACAACCGCTTATCAGCTGTTAATCCAATCACTCTCCCAACCCAGTTGCTTCATGCTGTGCACTGGCTGGGAGACTCCTCACTTTCATTCAAGCCTGCCTCATTAAGTGGAGTAATTCAAGTCTGTTAAGGTGAGGTAATAAACTGCTGAAACAGAGATAGCTCCTTAGGGTACGTGCATACAGCACATCAAAGATGCACATGCACGTTACTGAGATATAAACCACTGCAGTTGGGGTACAACTAACACAGCAACTGCAGCAGGACTGTCTGCAAGTCACCTGTGAAGCACACCAAGTTGCTCTTAAAAAAAGGAAAAAACCTCACCAACCTGATTTCATGCAGCCAGCTAGATTGCTGAAAAAGCCCTAGAGGAGATACTTTAAATTTGCTCTGTTATGCTTAACTAAGCCTTGGAGCTGGACTGCTTCTACCCTGTGCAGTGCACCCCTACCCACCCCACGGGGCTCCACAGCCCCTTCAAGCTCTGCGGCATGATCTGTCGGTCTCCTCCACCCTGCCTGCCTTTGCCCAGCTGGCCCCACAATAAAGCAGCTGGGTCCTGGTTCCTCAGCAGCATTAGGGCCCCCAGCTGTGCAGCCCTGGCAGAGGCTCTCCAGCTGGAGGAGAGATCAGGAACACCAGCAGAGGGAGAAGAGGAGATGACTGCAGCTCCCCACAATGAGATGCTCTGGCCTAAAAATTGGGGGGGGGGGAGGTTACAAATTGATGCATAAACAAGACCTGACTGTGTAATTCAGAGCTAACAGGGTAGTTTACTAAATGTTAATTAAATCCTCAGTGTCTGTTACCAACTGTGGAGATAAACTTATTTTTAAATTAAATAAGCAATAAATGCTTAGATGAACTTCTATTAAATTTCACCCAGTGAATGAAGTATGTGGGGCTTTTAATAGACATTAAACAGGATAGTTATGGCAAGTTAGTTGATATTTTATTACCTAAAGATAATGGCCATATTAAATCTCAACTAACTATTCCACTGGCGGCATAATCATCCAAGACTTGGCGGAAGTTTGCCTGCCTTGAAGCATCACTGGGCAGCAGTAGCAGGGGGAGGAAGGCAGCCAAGTGCTGAATGGCACCTACTTAGAGGATGCTCAAGTGCATAAGCCCACTTAGGCACAAAACGGGATCCTTCCCAGCCAGATCTGGAAACCCCAAAGAGGGCTGACAAGGGCTCTCACAGAGAAACAAAACTGGCATAAATCAGAGACCTCAGGCATCCCAGCCCCTCCTCAAACCAAACAAAGCAATTTATGGGGTTACCAAGCAATCACTATTACAAGGTTCCCTTATAGCATCAAGGGCAACAGAAAACATCCTCACTAACAGCCCACAACGCTCAAAGGCTTGCATCTTTTTCTAAGAAAAGGTTACCAGCAGCCCACAACTCCATCGATGTTTGTTTTCCTTTCCTGAGCATATTGCAATAGTTTGGGAGCGCTTCTGAGTGACTCACATGTGTGTCACTGTCACCCACAGATCCCAACAACAGATACTGACAGTCTAAAATGACAGAGACTTGCTGACAGCGACTTAAAAATTATCATTTTCATGCCAGCTCTTGCGCTTGCTCAGAACGTGATTGAAACCAGCTCTTTGAGATGAAAGCATCGTCTCCACTGAGGTGTCTCTACCAGTAACCTTAATCACAACGATTAAGTGTGGGTAGCGGGTTTATTTTTCAGGTCTGGATTGGAAACATTGTGAGCCCTACCTGCCCTGCCGTGCCCAGAAGCAGGAGAAACGGAAAGAGCTGAGCCCAGCACCCCACTAACCCCTGCTTCTTGAGCAGGCACAAGCTCTCAAAAACCTTTTAAACTTTGTGGGGTTTTTCTGGTCTGTGGTTTTCGGTTTGATTTGTTGCTTTCTTTCCTCTGTTTGTTTCTATTTTACAAAACAAAAAGCTCCCTAAATTAAAAAGAGGAAAACACGGAGCTCTTCAGACTTTATCAATGCTCTCCCCTCCAGCACCCCAATGCACACGTGAAAGCCAATCGCAACACCTACCCTCCAATCCCTCCTCTGTTGTTCATAAAGTTATTTCAAGCCCTGTATTTTCCGACATAACCCACACTCTTTAAAGGTATTGTTCTTTGCAGATCCATCCCTCACATAACACATCCTTAGATAACCTATGGTTTCCATCTCCTCCACTCCTGCCTGCTTTTGAAGCATGGCTGCAGCTCCAGTAAGCTCTCTAGCTTTTAGCAGAATTACCCTGCTACAAGAGCGAGAGCAAAGGGAGATGATGAAGCTACAGGGGTAAGAAAGTGAGCTGCAGAGAACCAAAGGTAGGCAAGAGCATTGCTGCCTCGCTCATGCATGCACATAGCAAACAGATGCTGAACTCCAGAATTCTGGCAGGTCACATTGACTTGGTATTCATCTTGCTTCCCTGAAGGCTTCTCTCCATCAAAAAAAACACAATATATATACCTAAAAAGCACAGATGCACCTAAAGGAAATGCATATTTCTTTGTCACCCTAATGCCATTTTTAAAACCTCTCCAAGCATCCACAGGGACTTCCCTCCACCTGAAGGGATTACCAGCGCTGCCACAGACTGCCCTGGGAAGAGCATGGATGACCAGCCAGAAGTGAAAGCCAGCATGGTCCAGGGCTAGCTGGAGCAGCGGGTGTGGGTACTGCCCAGAGCCATTTTAGGGCCGGAAAGGTTTATTAGGAGAAAGGCACAGCTGTGTGGGTCAGGCTTTCAGACACTTGACGAGGAACGAAATGCCACTAAGGCTGCATTGTTCGCACAACCACGATAGGCAAAGGAATAGAGAAACCACTGTGGCACCCTGAGGGTTTATGTTTCCACAGACGCACGGAAACTGTCTTCTTACAAATAATTTGTCATCCACCCAAGCTACTGCTTTTCTCCAGCTACAGTCAGCAAAAGATGTTTCAGAGAAACCTGCATGAAACAGTCTCTTTCCAATTACATCTTTATGGTATAAGTGGCACCACCATTAGCTGGTATAACTCTGGATGTGTCTGACATTCATACAACCATCCCATCTCCCTTCCAGACTTGGCTAAATTCTTGTCCTCAGCAGCATTCTGCATGATAAATGCCACCATTTAGTTACATGGAAAAACACTTAATTTTGTTCATTTTGAATCAGGCACTTTCACCTTGGTTTGTGCTGGTACAAAGCAACACAGACCCCTTTTCCACAGCACTCACTGTTTCTGTGACACCTAACACATGTCCTTTATATAGGAGCAATCCCAAACTCCCTTTGGTTTTCCAGCTCCCCACCATTTTTCCTATCCCTCTCTAAAACTGCATACACCAGGCTTCACTCATCGTAACAGAGTCACTTAAGCTTTATAGTCAGGCATTATACAGACAAACACAAGCAGCAATTTTAACAAACGAGGCAACAGTCGCGCTTCAAAATTGAGTGGTGTCTCCACTCTGACCATGAACCCCCACACCATAATTCATACTATGAGTAATAATTAAAGATACATACTGATGATTTTATTATATACTTAAAAGCACTCCAGCTCTACCGAGACTGTAGCTGACACTGTTAGGTGCCTTGCAAAACTTACTAGTCCAGCTCTGGAACTTCACCCCTGAACATCCTTGAGAAACAAGTGCTTTGGCAAGGGATACACATCTGAATCTGCACTTTTATTATTTGAAGCTTGAATTACACTGCACCGGTTCCTAATTCTGATAAGACAGAGCCCATTGCCTCTCACTAACACAGGACAGCTGAAGACAATATTAAGAGCAATGCAACCTTGAGACCCAGTGTGCTCTGCAAGTTTCCACAAAACAAGGCAGCTAAACTGAACAGGAACCTGGGATTTTCTGTTCCCTAACTGTAACTGCTGGGATATGGGATCTGAAATTCAACCCTGGCCCACCAGTCTAGAGGCACGTTTTTGCCAGTTTACCTTGATTTCACTAGAGCATATCACAGACAATATCATTCAACACTTCTACCTCCTCAAGCTGTGTGACTGCTTGTCCAAATGGCAAGTAACAGAAGACATGACCCACATTGCTGGAGCCTGAGCCAAGATGGGCATGCTCACCAGTATCCAGGCCCAACACCCAGGCTGATCTCCAAGCATGCTCTTAAGGTAAAAACCTCATCTCAGTGAAATGGGAATTGAAGCTTCTCTGCCCAGCCAGCTTATGGGGTGCCAGCTGATACCAACCACTGAGAGCTTGGGACTTGCATGACCCAGAGACAACTGCACAATAACAAAAGCCGTACTCCTCACTGAGCCAGGCACCATGCACTGTGGAGACCGCACAACAGCGATGCAGTTTGGGGCTGTACCTACAGAAGCTTCAATTAGACAGTTTTAGCTTCATTTTCTTGGGTGCATCTTGTTCCCCCCCCAGGATTTTACCCAGGCAGCGTACAAGGGCCACATATCCCTGACTGGAACTTCTGGGTGGCAGGACCGCTGGCAACACAGTACACATCCACAGCCAACATGCCCACAGCCTCCACACAATGCATACGCTCTGGGACTGACTTTTGGGAAGAAGGAGTTAAAAGTCACTCAAGTGCCCTCTCTGGGCACAAGAAACGCATCTTCACAGTCCAACAGATTCATCACATACCAGCTACCCACTACCAGACACCTCTCTCCAGCCAAAAGACCCCAAAAAAGCCTATGATGACCTTCAGCAACCCACGTGCTCCAAAAAGGCCTTCCAGCCACAGGGCTGGGAGAAGAGCCTACAAGGACCAGAAGGCATTGGATGTCAGGAGAGACCCCAGCACTATAACTGATGAGTACTCCACAGTGCCACCATCCTGGACCAGGCTCCCCCAGCTTGGTAGTTTTTCCCAACAACAGCCAACACAAGATGACTCGGGTGGGGGGGGAAAACCTGAAGAAAACAATGAAAGGAAAACTATATATTAAACTCAACAATTCGAGGGTGGCAGGGCTGAAGCGAAGGCCTCATCAACAGCACCAGCATCTCACTGGAGCTGCAGGCAGGATTAAACACCGAGGGTAGGAGCTGGCTGCCAGGTGGCCCTATGGCCACCACCCACACCATCACCAGCTGATGGCCCATCCCACAGGGAAAAAACCCTCAAACAAAAGCTAAACAGCTGCAATAGGGAAATAAGAGCTAACAAATTTAGGAGTGATAGGATGAAAGGTCATGGGGTGGGCAAAGGGAGACAGAGTAGGCCAGCAAGCAGAGAGTTTTCAACAGTACCTCTTTATCCTCAGATAGAAGTATTTCCTGAGGGAAACCCCACAATCCAGAGTATTACTGAGCCTTTCCTGGGCCAATCCTGCTGCAGCAAGGGTGGAGATAACCAGAAAGTCCCTCAGATCCCCAAACCGCGCCACTGCGCAGCAAGGTGGGCTACGCACAGGACAGCAACCCAAGCTTTCCCGGTGTGAACACGGTTGGTAATGTGCAGATGAAATGTTGTTCCCATATTCTGGCTCCAAGCATTCCCCTGCCTTCCTAATATCCCCTATCTGTAATTACTTGGTGAGACAGCACCTGCTGTAACTCCCAGCTCCCAGACATCCAGGGACTTCCTGCTCTCTCTTTCTCTCCTCTGATTTTGCCCCAAAAATCATTCCTGGAAGGTATAAGCACAAACTCTACAAGTCCAAGGAAGTAAAGAAATTCTCAAATCTAGAGTGTTTCTGAAAACTTAAAGAGCTCCATGCAAGACCTTGCATTTCACATGGGTCACGACCACTTTTTGCACAGGGGCCAAGGTGTTGCGGATGTGTAGGAAGACATATCAGCAAGCTTGATGGTTCTCTTAAAACTTTGTGTATCAATTGCCTAGCAAGAAAGATACCAAACAGAAACCCAACCCAAAAACCAAACAACTGGACCAAAAAGCCAACTCATACAGGCATTAAAACAAAACAAAAAAATAATAATCAAAAGAAAGCAGGAGAATCCAATGCTCGTTTGTTTCACCAACGGGGCCAAACTGCACCTCGAAGTACAGTACCCAGAGCAATTATGGCATGAGTTTCCCCATCAACACCTCCTACTCCAGAGCACTGCCGTCTCCCCGGCACAGCCCCAGGGCGTGGAGAGTGTTCCTGAACAATGGCAGGAGTAAGACTTGCCCGTTCGAAAGGGGAAGGCAAGAGAAGGGGGAAGGGAAAAAAAAATATTACAAAAAAAGTTCACGGTGATGTAAGGGTGTGGGAAACTTTTATATCGTTACCTGCTGGGGAAGGGTGGGCCTCCCCTAGCGTATAAAAAGCTACCAGAGCTTTACTCAACTTGGTATTTACTATCGAGCCCGGACCCAGGGCCGGCCGGTGCAGGGGGCGGCGGGGCAGGGGCGGCCCCCGCCCGGGCCAAGTGCACCTGCGGCCGGCAGCACCGCGCCGCCGAGCCCCGGCCGCCCCGGGGGACCCCGGCCCGCGGGCAGCCCCCGGCCGGCGCGGGGCGGGGGGACACGGGACGTGCAGCGGAGCCGCTGAAGTACCGGGAAAGTTCCCGCCACCCCCGCCCCGCGCCCGGGAGCTGCCCCCGCCCCGCGGCCGAGCTCGCGCCGCACCGGGCCGTGTCCCGTCCCGTCCCCCCCCCCTCGGCGGCCTCGGCTCCCCGGGCGGAGGGAGGAGCCAGGCACGGCCCCCCCCCCCTCCGGGCGGCCGGCAGTGCTCCCCGCCCCGGCCGGGGGCTCCAGCTGTTGCACAGCTGCCTCGGCGGGCGGAGGGGGGGGAGAGAGGAAAGGGGCAAGTTATTATCTGCAACAATACCTCGGGGGGAGGAGGCAGCGGAGGCGAGCGCGGCGGCGGCGGCGGCGGCGGGAGGAGGCGGCGGGGGGAGGTGGGACCGGGGGCGGGGAGGAGGCCGCGGCCGGGACCGGGACCGCCCCGCCGCGCCCGCCCCTCGGCCCCGCCGCCGGCCCCTTCCGCCCGCCGGCCCCTTCCGCGCTCCGCGCCGCTGCCCCGCCGCGTCCCCCGGGCGGCCCCTCCCGCGCTCCCCGCTGCTGCGCCCCCGCATCCCCCCGGCATCCCCCGGCCAGCCCCTCCCGTGCTCCGCTCCTCCGCATCCCTCCTTCGGCTCCCTGCGCGCCGCTCCGCGTCCCCCCGCCCGCGGCGCTCCCGCCTCCTGCATCCCTCCCTCCGCGCCCCCCCGGCCCTTACCTCCCCTCGGGCGGAGGAAGGGGGGTCCGGCAGCCCCAGGCTCGGCGGGACGCCCCCGAAACAAAAAGCGAAAGCGGCGGCCGCTGCCTCCCTCCGCGCCGGGCTGCTGCGCTCTGCCCGGGGCTGACGTCAAGGGCCCAAATTCCTGCCTTTCCCTGCAGGCAGATTTGTCCATGTAAGGGCTGGGGCCGGGGCCGGGGCCGGGGCGGCCGCACGGCGGGGGGCGGCAGCTACCGGTATCTCGGGGTGGCGGGCGGCAGCCCCGGCCCGGCCAGCGTCACGGTCCTGCCCTGTTACCCGGGGCGTTAGGCCCAGAAACACGCACCGTGGCTTGCAGTATTCAACTTTTCACAGAGAAGTTTTGTCCAGGGCTCCCTATGGGTTTGGGGTTTGTTTTTTTTTTTTGGTGCTTTTCCAACGAACTTTTTCTCTGTTCTTCCCCAAACGGGGCACATAAAAAGGTGGGGGATGTAAAAGATGCTCGGAGCTATAAAGGAGCTGCTTGCTCAGAGATTCAAAACAAAACCTGTCGAGCATACTAAGGAGAGGGGGAAGGGAAACTGATCCCTGGTCGCTTTCTGTTTGTTTTGTGGCTATTTATAAGGACTTCAATTAAAATAATTCGGATTTTGAGTGTGATTATTTTTATAATGGAATGTTACCCTTTAAGTAGCTGTTGGGTGTCTGCATTTGCCCTGAAGAGAAGGGGAAGACAGAAGGGTTACATTGCATTCAGGCTGTAGAGGGGAGAGTTGCCAAGCCTTACTCATTTGGAAAGAGATTTTTAAGCGCTTTAAATGTATTTCATTTTGACAATAAAGGGCTCTGCCGTGCGCTTTCAGAAGACATTTACAATCTTATCCCATTACCAGCTTTGATGTCCACAGTCACCATTTGTTAGCTCAGGAGGGAAAGCTTGAACGTAAGGACCCTAAAAAGGACATCAAGCACCTAAAAGACCGAAGAGGCTGGAGCACAAGAGTTGTGATCCAGCCTCTCTCTCCCTTCTCTGGCCGCCTGTGTGTCTAAGACAAGCAAGCATGCTCCCAGAGCACTCCAGCAGATCAGAGACCCCAGAAGGTACCACCCCAACCGGACAGGCTCCCCTTCCTCAGCAAGCACTGCAGCAGGGGAAGCACGATGTATCCCAGAATCAGTCCTCGGTGTAAATCCCCCATCTGTGGTTGATTTGGTGTCCTGCACTGGTCCCCTATACCACGGGTGCTGAATTCCTCCTGGGGGACGGAGAGGGCTGCCAGACCCAGATGCCATCTTAAAAGGACTCCAGCTAAATCTGCATGAGCGTGTCAGTCACAGCCACAGCCTTTTTCTAAGCATTATGACTATGACTAGAAATACCCAGGCCTTGTCCTAGCCGCCTACCCTGTGTTTAAACCCTGCTGAGATCCAAAACCAAAGCAGAATAGTGCATGAGTCACCAGGGCCCCATGCCATAGGTATACCTGGAGTGCCAATAGAGCTCTGCGAACATGGCCTGTTGTGAAAGACATGGGCATGGCTGCTTTCTAAAGTGCCGGTGGATGAGACTGTAGCACCAGCACAAGCTGAGCAAAGCCAAAGCCTTTGCCCAAGGCCCTGTAAACCTGAGTTCAGTTCACTCCCTGGAGAACCTACGGTTCAAGTGTCTCCTTCCAGCTGAACACTTTGACCACCAGGCTGCAAGGTTGTGCTCCTTCTTCATCGCGCTCCAGAGAAAAATCATGATGGTCTTTTCTGCCGCAGGGGTCAGGCAGTCATCACGAGGGACTTCCTGGCACTGATGTCTGTCAAGCTCAGCGTGATGGGGCTCTCAATGGAGTCCTGATTTGTAATGCTCCAGAGGAGCAGTTTTACAGGGGGATCACTGTCTGGATTTTTTTCTTCTCTGTTCAATCTTTCTTGCAAATCTGCAAGAACCCTTGTGTTGTGTCAACTGGTATCTAGGCGAAGCATCTGAAAACTAGAAGGAACTGTTGGCCCAAGATGAGAGACAAGTGTTCTCCATTTAGTATTTCAGAGAAAACCAGTGGTCAAATATTTTCCTTGTCCTGTATCCAACAATTATTGCTTCTTTATCCATCAAGCTTATGCAATTTTCCAGTCCTGTTAACAGAAGAGACAATACTTTGCACATCCATAGTAGCCTCCTTTGAATGATCCCAAAAGTTTTAAGCTCTGAGCCTCCAGAATGTGAGATAGTAACTACTACTACCTCCATTTTGCAGGTAGATGAACTGTGACTAATCCTCTGCAGCACAGCAGCAGAAGTTTGATTCACAGCCCATTACCCTTGTAATGCGCTGCCCAGAATGGTCACCGCCTTGTCAAGCACAACATGAATTTTCTATTTTTTTCAGTTTCCTATCATGACCGATATCATACACTTTGGAAATGAAAGCAGAAAATTCAAGGTGTTGAGCCTGGCGTGGAAATCTGCTCTTTGCCTGGAAAGAATCAAAAATACTGGCAACGTGCAGTCATTCCTTTGGTAATATCTACCGCACCCTGCACCATAGCAGCGAAATGAATTAAACAGCAAAAGACTGAAATGCCTGACATCGCATAGGCCACTGAGGAGCCAGTAATACAAGAGTCAGACTGGGCCAATATTAATTCAAGGAAATGAAGGTTTTTAGTGGCTAAGGTGCATGACTAGAAGCCTGGAAACCTGGCCTCTGTTCCTACTTTTCCTGTGTTGTACGACTTCAGACCAGTCAGTTCACCTCCCCGTGTCTGCTTTTCAAAGTTCGGGTCTCTGCTTTTTGGTGAAATATCAGATGTAAAAATCACAAAAAATAAAAAGGAAGGGAAGAGTCCTTGGAAGGCCACAGGAATTCATCCCTCAGGCCATAAAGCCAGAGCAGTATTGCCTAAGCCGTACCTGACGGAGGTTCACCTACCCTGCTCGTAAGGATATATAGAAGATCCATTCCAGAGCTTCACAGTTAGAAAAACTTTCCTTATCTCTAACCCAAGGTCATTTTTGCTCTAATCAGATGAAGTTGTGGAGATCTGACTTATTCCCTCGCTAGCAACAGTTCCAGAACAACAGGAGAGTCGCCCACCTGGTGAACTAATCCTTCCATGGGTAAAAGCCAGAGAGGCCGGAAAACAAACTAAACACATGTTCTTGGGAGGGTTGCCACCTAATCTTCAAAGATCAGATACAATTAGCCTTAGATCAACTGGAGACTCCTCTGCCCCAAACCACAGCACTTTTCACCCACCACTCCATAAGGATTCCCATTTCCATCAAGACACACACTGCATCAGCACACTTGACCCTTTGGTCTCCAAAGGGTATTCTTGGAAGCACATGCAAAATCTGATCTCGCAGCAATAGCATTCCTGTGGCACTTGGGAAGGAATGAGGAAACACCAGCATGGATACTAGGCAGACAGGAGAGAAAACACTCAACCTGCAAGCCTGAATTAATTTCCAAACAGGGTGCATGTTTAGAGATACACACATGCTTGCTGCATGATGGAAGGAGTCTAGGAACAGCAGTGGGCCAAGCTTTGTCTTTCCCCATTTTGCAGGTATGTTTGCATCCAGACAGAAATGCAAGGCACGTACTGGGCAGGCATTAGTAAATCACAGATCACTGACAGTGATCAAGTCTGGGCCAGAACCCCAAGGGAATCTTCACTCATGAGAAATACAATTTCTAACAGCCTCCCCACCTTCCCATAAGTATACCAGACATAGTGACCGTCATCAAACCCCTCTGCATCTCTGTATGCATCTTTGAGTTGTTCATGGTTCACCAGACACTCCATTTTACCTGGCAATTATTTCTATCTAATTCCATATCATTTTGCTGTTGGCCACGGTGAGTTTTGGGTAGCTCAGGAAAGTATAAACCTCCCTGCACCCATTTCAGGCTCTGCTGGCTGCTCTGTTCCATCCACCGTCCGGCCATAGCTGCCTCTGCCACACTTGAAAGGAATGGTAAAGCTTCACAAAACTGCTAAATCCCAAGGCTGAAAAGTACAGTTGAGCAACGTGCCAGTGTAGCATACTTAATTTTAAGGACATACTTAAATCCAATTTGAGCCCAGAGAGATTTTAGCTTAGGTTTAAGCATTCTGTTGAATAGGGTTGGATTTAAGGATTGAAGTGTTTTGCTTTACGGGATCTTTGCTTAATGAGGAAGGAGGGTTGCTAGTGCCTAGAAGAAAGAACTGCCTGGAGCTCTGTGGCCACAGGCAAGCCATAACCAGCACTACTCCATTTTTCTAATCAAATGTGATGAAATTAGCAAATAGAATTTGTAAAGAAGTTGATAATTTCATTAAGAATCCTCACTCTCTAGGTCTCAGCTTAGTGGGGAAAGAAACAGGTTCATAGCATCTCATCAGAATGATGTGATATAATTAAAGCAGAAGTCACTAGACTTTGTATTTTACACCATCTGGTATCTTGCACGATATCTTGCTAATGGTGAATGTCTCATGTCCAGATTTTAGCACTGAAATCACAAGTGCTTTGTTTTACAGGGAGGGAATTGGTCAAATTTTTTAAGGACTCCACACTGAATAAACAAAGGAGTACCCCACACTTAACAGTAATGTTTGTGGTAACAGATATTTTGGGGGGCATTTTCGTATAGGCTCTGACCTCCCTGTTGAGAATCAAAGCAAAAATATTGAATGTACTAAGCAGATGTCTTCTCCTAGTGACAGCAAGATGAGCAGAGACAGCTGGTTAGAAAAACAACAACAAAAACACATCATCATTCCTGCTTTGGCTCCAAAAAATCTTGGACTTGTTGTCAAGGAAGAAAGCTATGTATGTAAGAAGCCAAGAAAGAGACAAATATTATTGAATCTGGTAGCATTTTAGTGAATGTGCTGGAAATAACTTAAGTAGGAAGAAAAACTGGATGCGCTCCATTGTTTATTAAAAGAATGCCTCTTCTTATTTCCACAGGGACCTATAGCCTATATAGTCATTAACACATTTACAAGATGTATATTTTAAATGTTGCCTCACTCATCAATCTTGTGGGCTCTTCTTCTAAAGTAAATAGAGCTACAGCACGTAAAAATGTGTACAGCCACATAAATATAATCTCTGCATGCTAGAAGCGCCAACTGTGAATTTCAGATATAACTTCTTCCATCAGGGAAGATGGGTGTAGTACAGAGACAGCTAAAGAGATCCAAAATATTAGGAAGGGAGGATAAAAGAAAATTAGATTCCCCCTGGTTAAATATAAGAGAAATAGCTCACAAAAAAACCAACAACAAAAAAAAAAAAAAAAAAAAAACAACCCTAAAATTAAAATCTGAAGAGCTGCTCTGAATGAAAACCAGTCTGAGCTGTGGCGAACAACAGATCAGATAGGAGTTGTTTGACAAGACGGCAGAATAAGCCAGTGACCTTCTAGCCTCCCTGCTCGGAGGTAGTACACTCTTTTGCTTGATAGTTTTCATCTGAACAAAACTTGACTCTCTGCTTGGCTCCTGGACATTTCCATTTACCTGAGCCTTGGGCAGACTTGAGGGAAAAACTACAGGATTGATGGGAAGAGTTTAAGAAATCAAAAGTTGTGCAGTTTAGCTAATACCAAAGATGAGTAACTTGAGGTGGACATTCCAGGAGGACTAGGCAGGCCCAAATCCTGTGCCATAAATACTGCCTTGTACAATAACAAAAGTCTGGATTTTTTGGCTCAGGAGGTGTCTTCCATGGAGTGCTTCAAAATCCTTAGTCGTCTCCTACAGAGGTCCTAAATAGTTTAAAGCCTCAAAGAAGCAAGAGTTTAAGATGGTATAAGGGACGAGAATTGAGGGGTGTGACCAATTTGACAGACCAGCCTGTAAACAGAGGTCAATGAAGTCAAAAGGAAAGGACATGGCTGCTGAGTCTTCAGTTCTTTGCTTCCAGTTTTGCCCATTCTCAGCTATGTGATTAGGCAGTCTGGGTACCATCATTTTCTTTGTAGGAAACCGGGGTTAAGTCTCCTGCTCTGCAACAGAGCAGATGTGGGACCTTGGGAAAGTTGCAGATTGAGCTAAGCTGGAAACAGCTTCCACCATTTGCCAATATCTGGAAGAGTCTGGAAGCGTTCCCATCTCTACTGTGACAAAAACAGGACTTCTCAACATTTTTGGAGGACTTCTTTCCCTTGTAATAAAGGACAAAAAACATGCAATATAAAACAAATCACAGT
Organism: Phalacrocorax carbo; assembly: GCF_963921805.1. Lineage (NCBI taxonomy): Eukaryota > Metazoa > Chordata > Aves > Suliformes > Phalacrocoracidae > Phalacrocorax > Phalacrocorax carbo. The sequence goes on along the minus strand of NC_087519.1, from coordinate 38,010,495 downwards.
GCCAGAACTGACTGAGGATCAGGGCACTGCTCTGCCTGCTTTAATTCCCCATCTTGTCAGCCCCAGCTCCAAAACCTGACCTGCAGTCTCCCAGCCACCCCAGGAATGACCATGCCATGATGGAGGACCATTTTGGCCAGAAATTCTGTGCTCATTCCAAGAAAACATTTCCTAGAGTGTCTTGCTGAAATGGATACGCTCACACACACGCAACATGAAAGGAATCATGTCTGACAAATAAACATTTTCTAATGAGAAACATTTCTCCAACATGTTCCTCCCCAGTGGCTCTGGAGCTTTGTGCCTCAGTACACCATCTATAAAAAGAGACAACGGCCCTTCCCAGCCTCTGGGAGAATACATTCCAATAATAAAGTGATGGACTTGCTACCTCCATTAGTTACCCTAAGAGCTCTGTATATCTTAGAGCACTTAGGTATAGATAGAATCAAGATTTTTATAGGCCTGTTATAACCCATGTGTTTGTCCTTGACCATCAGCATCTCTGCCCATGGGCCGCTCCATCTGCTCCTGTGGGACCCTGAGCTCAGCCATCCCCACATGCACATTCCCTCACACCATCGGGAATTTGGATCGCCAAGGAGCCAGCTCAGCCCTGCTGCCAGTGAGGTGACAGATCCCTGGCACTGGAGATGGGCTCGAGCTGCTTATGAGCTGCTTGTGGCTGGAGCAGAATGTCTGCAGAGAGCTAAACCAGATTGCTCGTAGATCTCTTCAGAATTGCTCGCCTCTAATCTAGCAGACAATTTGAGAGTAAATGTGCACGGGAATCACCGCCTTCCCCCTCCACCTTCTGCATAATAACTTGAGAACATTGAGTTTGTGCACAGATATTACGAGATGACTGCACTGGAGAAACCTTAGGATTTCACTGGTGCCTTGGCAAGTGCATAAGATGCCAGAGCCACCTATGGGTATCCTTTCCCCTCTTGCAGGACATGTCTTCTTCAATTACTTATTTGATGCTATAGACCCACCACAGCCACCACAGCTGCAGGAGTGCAGTAATGGTCCAAGCAAGGGTTGGCACTCTGGACTGAGCTTGTGAATATGAAGTGATAACACTTAAAAATACCTGTTCTGCACAGAGCTTTTAGAAAGGGTCAGATGGCTTCAAAACTTCAGGAAAGCTGACAATTTGTCATCAGCTGTATTTTTCAGGCCCACACCTACCACAGGGGGGAAAAAAGTTTTCAGTTGGTATTTGCATTATCCTGTCTACATTTCAACCACATGGCTCCAGCATTTGCACAAGTTCTGCACACCCATCTCACGCGTTCAGCACCTTGCCCCTCACAAGTGCAGGCTGAAAAATGCCACTTGTCTCTACTAGTAAATGAAAAGCTGTCTACTGCCCTGTGTCAGCTGGTGGGTGTCAGGATGACGGGACTAGGCTCTTTTCAATAATGCCCAGTGACAGGACAAGGGGCAATGGGCACAAGTTGGAACACAGGAAGTTCCACCTCAATATGAGAAAAGCTGTCTACAGCCATGTGTCAGCTGTTTACCACCCTCCATTCCCTCCCTTTAGGCAGCTGATCAGGGATAATGACCTATATCCTTGAAGTATTTGTTTTATTTAGCATTACAGAGGAGGAGGGTTTAAGGCAACAAGTAATCTAAGAATACAACCATTCCCACCCTATCTTATTACAATCAGAGAGATCAGCTTGCGTTTTCACTTGTGGCAACACAGCAGAACCAGCCAGCTTAACTCTTTGAATGTCCAAGACTTCATCTGGGCTCTCTCCTTACCTGCCTTTGACCTAAATAGTCTGGTTCCAGCATGTTCTGATTAAGACCTTTCATTCATTCTTTACCTTCAGGTGGGAACAACAAGCTATTCAGCCTTGCTTTAGCCACATCGGCGCTGCTCCAGAGATGCCTAGATGAGGTAGCCACTCTGCACACATGGTAGCAAGGCACTGATGGAGATGCTGAATGTTGCAAGGAAGCATTTGAAAGCACCAGGACTCTGTTGCAGCCACCCAGAGCATTGCACTGTTGATGCTGTTGGTGTTGAACACCAGCTGCAAGCTCTGCACAAGGATCTGGGACTGGTACACGCCTTGCATCAAGCCTCACCCCATGATGAGACAGGCAGGCAAAGGAGAAAAATAGGGCCCTGGCCCCTTCCTGTGATTAGATCATTATAATAGGTAAATATTTTCCTAGATAGAGAGCCAAGATAAAGGACTCCTGATGTCTGAAATGGAGTTTGAACAAGACTCAGAGGACAATCGCTAACTCATAGTCCTTTGTATTGTGCTTTTACAAAATTAACGACTTTTCCCCAAAATACCTAGGAAATTAAAGACGAAGATGCAGATCTCACAGAATAAATTTGTCATTGAATAGCAAGAACAACATGAGAACTGCAGCTTGGTTTTTGTCTACTGTCAAATTGTTTACCAGTAAATATACAGAATGGATTTAGCAACAGGTACCAAGGGTTAATTCCCAGAGGACATTACAGGTCTCCACCACTCAGTCTAAATATTTACTGAGGAGTAGAGAAAAGTGTCTGAGGGGTAGAGGCAGAGTCCCAGAGATTGGCTTAGTGAAGTGTCTTTAATGAGAGCCTGTTGCTGCACAGAAAAATGATTGTGGTTTTTTTTTTTAAAATGAAAATCAGTGTTCTCGTGCTATGGCAAACAGTGATTAATCATTCCCTATTCCTTTTCTCTGCATTATTCATGATTTTCCGACCTCTGCTCTATCCTCTCCCTTGGTGTTCTAATCTCACCCTGAGCTTTCTCAGAGTCTGGGGGCTTTTGTATCAGAGAAGCTGGTTTATAAGCCTCTTTAGTGGAAGGTTGTCTTTGAGGAACAAGTCTGACTTAAATCTCACTTAATATCCAAGAATGTTCCCCAGTATTTGACCTCTTTATGGCTGAAACAATATTCTTCAGACACAATAACCTTGGTGTTTCTAAGATGTAACCAGCACCTGTGGAGTTTTCAAATAAATAGATGCAGGGTTCCTTGATGCGCTCTTCATTACTGCTCCCGCATTTGATTGTTTTGTAATTATACTTGTAAAATGTGCAATGAGGTTACACATGGGGGGGGGGGGGGGGGATTTTTTTAAAAAAACACGTTTCAGAATGGGAGGGGATTTATGGGAGCTGTAAGACAAAGCAAACCCCACCTTTCTTTCTTTCTTCATTGTTTTCTTTGGAAGGCAGCCACCAAAGTTTCCTTGTCAGTAATACAGGGATTTGTAAATAGAACAAAGAGCTTCCTCGCATCGAGGCTCATTATGTAAGCCCAGCACAGTCACGGTGTGTCTTCACAAGCAGTTCCCTTGAACTTTGCATCTCGCTCCTCCTGAGAACAGTCCTGCATGCCAGCTCGAACAGATGTGGTTTCCTTTAGGAAAGGTTTTCTGTTAGGGTCATTCTCACTTCCCTTTCAGAGCTTTCCAGCCTCGTGTGCTCTTTGCTCAAGGGATTACTGCGGTGGCCACTAACTCCGTGTGCTGCTGTTAAGCTTCTCCTCACCTGCTGGCTGAGCTGAATGAATGCCGAAATCTCTGTTCCACAGAAAAGCCTGACATTTCATGTTTTCCTGAATCAAACCGGAAAGTTGCAATTTCCTTTGAACCCAAATTCTGAGAAACGTCATTTCAGAAAGCGTAAAATGGCCTCACTGCAGCCTTTTGTTTGGGTGTTACCTACAGGTTTTTATGTGAGACTTAAGCTAGCTTAAAATGCATCCCATTCCAAGTGATCCCAAAAGCATGCAGTTAGCACCCACTGTTCCCGATGACACCCAGGGAGGCACGGAGTCTGTTGAGGGTACTCTGCCAGAGAGGCGGCACGAGGAAACACCTCTGGAGATGTGACACTGAGCTAGATGTGGTTTCGTCTCACCCTGTACACTTACTCTAGTATTGTCGCTGCTTCGATTCTACCGGGTGGTTATATACTTTGAACTTAAAAGCATTTAAATTCTTATTTTCCAGCCTCACTGAAAACAAAGGCTTTTACTACATCTCACTGAGGATATAACTCAAAGACAATAGGTTGTACAAGCCCAGCATGACATTTCCAACATATTAAGTGCATATCAAATGACACTAATTTAAAAGAGTGCATCTTCAAGAAGTTTTAACTAAATCAGGGCACAAGGCTGTGCAGACCCTCTTATTTAAGTATCAATAAAGCTGCTTTTTCAGCTCTGGTTGGTTAGAAACATTTTATAAATGAACAAGAATAAGACATTCTACAGCTGATAAAGAGCATCAGTGCAAAAGTTCACACTGGTTGAACTAAGCTGAGCTAAGCTTGTGTGTAGGCAGCTCTGAAGCAGCAACAATATAGCAGAAAAACCAGCCCTACTGTGTGAACAAATGAGAAAAACAAAACAAAGAAAACAATGGAAGAAAAGCTGCTGCTTTTTGTGGCCTTTGTGGAAAAAAAGAGGAAGGGGGGGGAAAAGCAAAAAATAAGAGGGAGGGGGGAAGAAAGAGATACAAACTTCAAGACTGAAATCTCATCCGACTCAAAATCAGTGTAACAACTCCCACATTGCAACAGTTTGCAGGTCTAATAGGCACAAAGCTGTTCCTTCACCCCAAAACCAAACACAAAAGTCACGGAAACCCATCATGCCAATTCTATGGCTACTTTCCGGAGCAGAATCCCTTTAAATGTCAATGTTCCCTTTGTTCTGTGCACCCTTTATAATGAGTCTATCATCTGTTTGGTAAAAGATCCAATGAAATATGTAATAAGGTTATCTCACCATCTCTCTCTATTGTAAAGCCGTATCTCCTCTTCCACTCATTAATTATTGTCTTCCATTTCCTGTGTCAGGTCTAAATTAGAAAATAGGGACTCAAGAATTACAAGCTTAGCAACTTACCATATATCAGCTGAGCTGTGGTAACTCTCCATGTCCTCCCTCTTAGCCTGTAATAAACAAAACCAGTATGACTTTGCAGTGCATAGGTTTGCAGTCTATGCAATTTAGCTTAACCTCCTTTTATTGTCAGCTAAGCTGACAGTGATAATTACCATGGCTCAGCTGATGTTTAGTCCTCATATTGCAAGACTTTGCCTTAAAATCTTAGGAGCAGGTGTCTACCATTACAACTATCTGGAAAGCTATGATGATTTACATACTGTAAAAATACGGGGGGGGGGGGGGGAGAAAAAAAGCAGCATAACTACATGATTATCAGCCAATGCCCCTTGGTTTGCAGTTTTTCAAGCATGAACTGCTCAAACTTTGGATCAAGAAGTGAAGTAATCGGTTTCTGAAGTGCAAACAGGGAAAAGTTAGATGAGTCTTCTACCAATTTCAGGCAAATATATCACAGAAGCAGCATGCTTAGCCTTTTTACTGTGCATCTGTCTGAGCTTTCCAGTAAGATTTCCCTGATATATAGTAAGAGTCAAAACTCTAATCTGTTTTAACTCTTTTTTATTGTCTCTGCAGCACTAACTTTGAAAAATGGCCTTGTCCCCAAAGAACTGCACACAGTCCATGTAGGGAAGCTGTTAAAATAAATGCATTACATGAAAATATTGCGGAGGAACTCAGCCCTGGGGGGTTGGGAGCTACAACATATAGATATAAAACAGAACAGCTGAAGTATGAGTGGAGGTCATACTCCAGGAGAGAAGGGAACTCCCCTGTCTGGCAGTTGTTGCACATGATCTCTGGAATCAACAATTCCTACTTTTCTTTCTCAGGGCTGCAGTGTTCTAGCAAATGACTCTTCTCATGTTAACGTCCTTCTGCCTTCCTCCTTGCTGACCTCAGTACGCACCGAGCTGATTCATAAAGTTTCTTCTTTTGCTGTATTTGAGTGCTTTCTGGAGACCTTATTTGTGCTGTTCTGCCTGCGAGACATCTGGCTGATTTACAGAGACTAAGACATAGTCGAGCACTGCGTTGGCTGCCCTACCTGAATATTATATTTCCTACACACTGTGTTCCTACCTCTGCACATGCTGTGGTCTGATGTTAGATAGTCTGTATGTTGTCGAAAGATGAGAGTGTACTTTCTGCCGCTCAGAAAAGCTTCTGAGATCCTCAGGAGTAAAAATGTGCTTTTCCACCTCTCTTGCTTGCAGAACAGCAATATCTGTCTAGACACTGATTGTGGAAATTCAGGCAAGGAATAATGTGCAAATGAGAACATGATTCAGTAGTGGGGAAAAACAGACAAATACCAGGTGTCTCAAAAGGTTGAATCACAAACAAGATGGCGAAAAGATCCAAGAATGCAGTAGATGATGGAGGAGCTCAGCTTGGTGTTGGTCTATTTATTCCAGCAGGATATGCAGATTCCACCCTCATGACATCACTGCATCATCTCACCTCATCAGTGCCTCATGACACAACCCCTCTCTGTAGCGCTGAGTCAGCATCATTGTGCGATCCCCTCTTGGCTGTGATGGGGAGAAAGTCTATCCATGATGGTAGAAAGCTGTGACCAGCCTCTCAAGAGGTCCCCAAAGGGATTAAAAACTCATCAGCATCTCATGAACACTGCTCCCAGGAAATAACATGGGCTCAGAATTTTTTTCTGTGAAGTGACACAGCACTGTGTGATGGAGGAGCTTCCACAGCAGATGGAAGAGTCAGTAATATTATGGGTTGAAATGAAGGACCAAGCAACACCTGTACTTAGCTCCTGGAGCTCCAAAGTAAGTTGCAAAGTACATTTTCCTTGTAACCAACAGGCACTGCTGATTCTGCCTGCTGTGCTCTTCTTAGAGGCCTGGAGCTGAGAAAAGACTTCTTAAAGCATCACACTCAGCGTGGAGTACTAACCCTCTGCGCCCCCAGGCAAACAAAAGCTGTATTCCTATTTTGGCAAAAAACAAATGGGAAGAACTGAAAATATTCATACAAGGGTCAATTTACAAGAGGCAATGTAAAGAGCAGCTTTATGTTAGAAGGAACCCAGCCACACAAAGGTTAAAATACTGGGCCACTGCCCCTGAGTTGGGTCTTAGACAATTTGTGAGGCTTGAAACACAACCCTAAAAATGTACCATGTTGCACCTAAGCATGCAATTCTCTACAACAGGGCCAGGAGGAAGAGCTCTTCCAGGAAACACCATGTCCAGAGGCCAGGAGGCTCTTGCCATATTTGCATGTACTAGTCCCCTTTGTTGGAGGATTTAGGTCACAAGAGCACAGGAAAGGCAGCTCTGAATCACCTGGCTCTTGCACGTGTTGCCTACACATTGTGCAAAGGTTTCTGAACTCAGCCTCCTTTCGAGACACACCCTTTGTTTGTTACTTTCTCTTAGGGCTTTTTCGCAACCCCATCCATTGCCAACATAAACAAGGTTGCACCATCTTCCTCCAATCTGTCTTGCTCTGCTGTGCTCTAAATGTCAACCAGCAACATAGCGCTGTTCACTTGCTTAATTGGGCGAAATACCTGCCATTGCAACCCTGTGTCTTAACTGCCTTTGGGAGAAAGTTTCTTCGGAATGGTGACAGAACCTGCAAGTTAGACTTAGTGACATTGATATCAGATACCAAGACTCTTGTGCAGGTAGGACATGCAGTTGGCTTTGCTGAGCAGCCATCAAGCATCTGTAAGGCACCGGGAAATGTTAGGAAGAGTAGTTATCAGGGATCACAATGTTTAGTAGAAGTTCTTTCTGCAGCTGCAGTGCTTTCTACTTCTATGTGCACCCTCTGTGGCACGTACCCTATGCACTGAGTGCAATGGAGAGAAGATTTGGATGGCTTTTATCAGCTAATGTGAAACAAACTGTGGGACCTGGTTCCATTGCTAATAATTAGGATACCTAGAGTAGATCCCTTCTCACCAAAGGCACACCACAATAAACACCCTGAGCACTGTCTGTAAGCACGCAGGAGACACAGTCACCCTGGAGACCCAGAACTCCCAAATCTTGTCCACACTAGAAAGTAGATGTATAATGAATGCACTGAACAGAGGATATCTAGCAAGCCCAGGGAAATGGAGCATTGCATGGTGCCTACACTCAGCCGCTCCACACAGCCGTTACAGCTGAGAGGTTAGTACGGCTGTCCCAGGACTCCCTGCGTATGGTGTGTAATAGATGTTTGCATCTGTCCATGTTTTTGGCATGGCCTCCTGCTTGCTCAGATGGAGCTGTTCTGTGTGTGGGATGGGACAACATCCTGTTGTGCTCTTACCTGATGGGTGCACTCACTGTGCTGGACTGTCATTAGCCACCTGAGCTTCTGCCCAGCCTGGCGTGCCAGAAGCCAGGCTGTGGACGGTGCTACTCACCAGCTGGAGGCAGTTGCTTTTATTAGCATCCTTGATCATGGGGATTTTATCTTATTTCATTCTGTAGCTTCCTTCAGCCTTGGATTTGCATAAGATCCTGGGTTAGGACTAATCTGATCTCAGGGTGAGAACATTGCATGAGGCCAAGTGAATCCTCCATCCCAAACTGCCTCTTGACCAGATGTGTTGGCACTGGAAACAGAACCATGCAGGGACAAATGGTGGCTTGAGTTTTCCTTAGTAATAGGAGGCACCTTGCTTTGTATCTCATTTAAAATCATGCTATGCGCAGGATTGTAGCGTCAACTCCCAGTCAAGTCTCTATTTGTTTACAGCCCCTGTTGCCACAGTAGCCAGGTGCTGAAATGAGAAACATGTCCGGCCTCCAGGGCTTACTAACAGCTATTGACTAATAAAAGCACATTGTAGAAGGTAGCATCTTGCTTTATCTATGCATTCCCTGACAGGTGGCAGCAGTGGAGAAACAGAGATGTCTCACTGCATAGGTAAGAGTATGAATTCAAGTCTCTCTGTGGTCATGTTGATGGATGCCCTTGGTTGTAAATAAGCATGTGGTCATTCAATTTGAGTAGTTAAAGATAACAGTCTGCAATGGTAGCCACGACACCTTCTGAGGGGTTGTTCACTATGGACATGTGTCTGATTGGCTTTTTACATCCCACTGGATTAAATCCATGTATGTGCTTAGGTAAGCGGAGGTGATCATCCAGGCAGGGTTCAGAACTACTCCTAAGGTTTCTAGGTAAAATGACAGGACAGAGTCAAGGCTAAGCCGTGCCAGGTATCTGATATAGCAACCACTGTCTATATTGTTCAGCTTTCCATCACCACTGTGTGGCCAAGAAGATAGCCCTAACTCTTTCCTTGCATCTTTCCGCTAAGTGCCAGTTTCACTTACTTCAAGTAAGTGACATGGAGATGTTTATAAAAACAGGCATGTGCTATTGAAGGACGTAATATGAACATGAGGTTGTGAATGACACTGGGGTACAGCCTGCCCCATGACCCCAAATCCCTCAAGGCAGTGCTGAACTACTGTAATACATCAATTATTTTGCTGCAATATAAAAATATATATTTCCTGCTAAAAATGGCATGCCCCACTTGCCAGCTAGATATGATCTAGATCTGTCTCTGTCATTGCAGTATCCGATACCTGGCAAGCCAAATACTAACAAACTTTGAAACTGAAGACAGAAAAATGACCAGTAGAATAGTGCTGGTTGGGTCAGAGGTGCTTGTACATGCAAGGAAATCACCTCCCATGAACTGTCCTCCAGCTCACAGCTGGTCCAAATGGGTACGTCCTGGGAAGTTCAATCATTGCTAAATATCATTATTTCAGATATTATAGTATACACAGGCTCAGCCAAGATGTCACATCATGAAACTAAGTGCGCAATTGCAGTGATGGGTGAAAACTCCAGTGCTTTGTTTTGTATCAGCAATGCTCAAAAGCCAAGAGTTCCTGCTTAGAGCATCCAAGAAGTGAAATACCCTGTGCTTTGCTCAGATACAAGCAACAGAGTGGCTCTGCCTCACACCATATTTACTGGAATGATAGGAAAAGAGAAAAAAATCTGCAGATTATTTTTCTAAACTTTATCTTTTACTCTTAAGACAAGAAATCTTGAGATTGTGGTAGGAGCTTTCCTGGCTTTCCTTGCTACTGACAGTAGCTTTCTGTAAATGATTTCGGTAGGGATTTTACTCCATCGAGAAGTTTTCTGTTTTGTTTGGGGAAGTTTTTGTCCTGATAACAATTTTGAGTCATGCCAAACCTCCACGTGAACACCTCAGTTATACAGCTGCAGCCCCACCTTTCTCCAAAGAAACACCGAGAGCATTCCTCCCCCTCACAGACAAAGAGAGTGAGCTCTTTGCCCAGAACAACAGAGGAGTCTGGCTTTCCTGGTAGCAAATATCTATTCATATAATCACCCAAAGGAGAAGACATGTCAGTGACAAGTATTTTCCTTTTTTTGATCTTTCCATGGGGGAGGGCATTGTTTCCTACCCAAATTCTGATTCCCTACCAATCAGGGTGGGTTTTTTTTCTTTTTTTTTTTTGTTCTTTTCTGGAAAAGGCATCGCCATGTAAAGGATGTTAAGTTGCTGTTGAACCCAGATGATGGTGGGAGGACGGCATTTTGCTCTTCCTTCTTCTGCAAAGCTAGTTCATGGAGTTGTGTCCCAAGTTGTTGGCAGTACATTGCATTACGGCTTTGTGGAGTTGTGTACGCTGAGTTGGCTCAGCATAGCGAGCCTGCCCCACAGCACACAGCCTTGTACCACTGAGCAAATGAAGTAAATTAAGGAAATAGTTTGACAGTTAGTTTGATAGCTGCAGTAAAATGACTGTATATGATGATAAATAAATAAAGTTAAATAATATTTATCAGTGCCTTCCCTCTGAGAATCAGACTAACATTCTAAACCCCATTCATAAAGTCATTTACATTTAGGTAAACTGAATCGTAATGATTTGGGGGGGGGGGGGGGGAGGGGGCACACAAATATAAGACAAAGCCAAGAGTCCCAGCTCTTATTCCTTACTTCAGACTCCTAGATGCCAACCTTCCTTCTCTATGAGGACAAAAAGAGAAGTTGGTTCTAGAAAATATAGTTGGTGTTTAGATTTTATTGAACCACTAGACATTGCTTTTGACCACAACATGACAACAGTGCAGCAAAGAGAGCCTTTCATTTGCCTGTGCTTGGCAGAAAGTGTTGTTCTTTGGTTACTCAGCTGAAGTTGACAAGTTGCCCAGTATTTTTATTATCAGGTTGTCAGCTCAATCTCACTACTGCCCTCTTAATTTATTATTTTGCATTTCAAAATCACAGGTGTGACTCATTGCACAGCCAGAGGTTATAATGAAGTATCCCACTCATCTTTTAGCTCACCCTTTGTTCAAGACTGCAGATTGCAGAAGGTTTCTGAGGAGGTAAGAGGATTGCAAAAGAGTTGAAGACACCTCTTTTATCTAACCAATGTGTGGGCAGTGAAACTACCTGATATGAAACCAGTTGGGTGCAAAGGTGGGCATGGAGGTTCATTTGTCATTATGGTGAGGGTTGAAACTCAGAAGATAGAGCAGCTGTAATTGAAGATAGGCACCCAAACTTAAATCACCTCACCCTGAGGATGAGGCCAAAGAGGGAATCTTAGGATAACACGCTTCTCTCAAGATTTCCTCTATACTTTAGTTTCCAACAGAACAGAAGATGAAAACCAAGCAGCCAGTTCCTTTTCAATTAAAAAGTCTTATTGTTTGCATCTTATGATTTAAATTGGAAAGTTACTCTAAGTGCAAGATTTTGAGGTATTTGTTCTGCCACCATTGTGCAAATAAGAATCTTGTTGCATTGGAGTTTTTGAGATACAAAAATATGTTTCTTAGCATAGAATGATGCATCATCTCTGTGTTTCCTAGGAGCATCTGAGACAGGGTGCTGGGGAAAAGGAAGATGGAGCATAGTTCTATTGGAGTGTCTTGCTGCTGTCTATGAAAATGATGTGGAAATCATAGGATGAATTAAGGCTTTGTCTATATGGGAAATTGATGGGAATGCTTCCTGTTATCAACAGCTCATGCTAAGTAGAGGAAGAAACACTTTTATCCCAGAAGAAGAGTGTCCAAATTCAGAGCTATTTGGAATCAGTTGGCTCTTTTAATTGGTTCCTACATGCAGCTGGCCCCACAACAGAGGTGCTGGGTTCGTGCTACAAGAAAGCAAACTACATAAACTTGAGAAGATAGAAACCCAATTTGTTCCTAACAGGAGGAGCTCCCAAAGTCACCCTTCACAGTGTCCTGGCAAGCCTTATCTCCCTTCCCAAGGGGAAAGATGCATGTCCTATTGCCAGTCAGAGTGCCCTGGAGCAGTGACAGGCAGGGGTAGAGCTATTGGGACACTTGGGTGTTTTAAAGCTGCAACATGGACCTATGGCTATGCTAAAAGTGCACCTAGACCAGTCTATCTCACTGCAGGTGGATGGGGAATTGTGATTGAAAGGCTGTCCTGTGGAAACAGAGAAAACTACACCAAGAGCACTTGTTCAGCTCTGCCATATCCAATTTCTGTCAAGTGTAGAATAATAGCTATCTAGCGAGCTGGGACATGCTTTACCAGCATCAATAGACTTGTGTTTCAGAGCATCCCTCGAGGTAGCAGAGAATTATCCCCATTTTATAAATGAGGTAACTCAGGCACAGGAATTAAAGCCAAAATGTTCCAACTTGGCTGCCTACTGCTAGGTACCTACACCCATATTTACGCAACTCATGGCCTGATTTTCAGAAGGGCAGGGCAATGAAAATTTTGGCCTGAGGGATTTGTTCACACACAGTTTACTGGTAACAACGCCCAGGATGGAAACCTGGTCTCTGCTACCTGTCTTATGCCTTAACCACTAAAAACATCCTTTCTGCCACTACCCAACAGTTGGCAAAGGTTCCTGCTGTCCCCATTCACCAGGCAGGAGCACAGAATGAGCAATGCAGACTGGCTGCCTACATGCTCACAGCTAGAAACTTTTAAAAAGCAGCAGGAGGAGTAAAACTGGTGCAGTTTCTTTGCTTCCCTCAAAGCTCTTCCAATCCCAGGCAGCTTTGCTTGACTTGCAGTGCTTTGCTAAGCCAGCAAGTCTGGTGTGCAAACCTTTATTCTGCCTCATGAGTGGCATCCTCCTCCCTTACTCTCCCCATACCACGTCCTGCTCAGGGCACCTCGACTGGCAGAGCACAGGTCCAGTGCAGAACCAGTAACAGACCAGTAGGAGAAGGGGGAAAACCAGCCACGTGGATATCCAAACTGCTCAAAACCACAAGCACCAACAGGAGTGAGTTACTATTATAGAATCATAGAATTGTTTGGGTTAGAAGGGACCTTTAAAGCTCATCTAGTCCAACCCCACCTTGCAATGAGCAGGGACATCTTCAACTAGATCAGGTTGCTCAAAGCCCCGTCCAACCTGAGCTTGAATGTTTCCAGGGATGGGGCATCTACCACCAATCTGGGCAACCCATTCCAGCGTTTCACCACCCTCATTTCATTTCCAAATTCACAGAAAATAAATTTCTTCCTTACATCTGGTCTAAATCTCCCCTCTTTTAGTTCAAAACCATTCCCCCCTTGTCCTATTGCAACAGGTCCTGCAAATAGTTTGTCCCCATCTTTCTTACAAGCCCCTTTTAAGTATTGACAGGCTGCACAACAAGGTCTCCCTGCAGCCTTCTCTTCTCCAAGCTGAACAACCCCAACTCTCTCAGCCTTTCTTCATAGAAGAGGTGCTCCAGCCGTTGGAGCATTTTTGTGGCCTCTTCTGGGCCCGCTCCAACAGATCTGTGTCCTTCCTGTGCTGAGGGCTCCAGAGCTGGACATAGCACTGCAGGTGGGGTCTCACCAGAGTAGAGTAGAGGGGCAGAATCACCTCCCTTGACCAGCGTGCTGGCCGTGCTTCTTTAGATGCAGCCCAGTATACGGTTGGCCTTCTGGGCTACAAGCACATGTTGCTGGATCATGTCCAGCTTTTCATCCACCAGTACCCCCAAGTCCTTCTTTGCAGGGCTGCTCTCAATCATTTCATTGCCCAGCCTGTATGGATATGGGGATTGCCCTGCCTTAGGTGCAGGACCTTGTACTTGGCCTCATTGAACCTCATGAGGTTCACATAGGCTCACTTCTCAAGCTTGTCCAGGTCCCTCTGGTTGGCATCCCATCCACCAGGCATGTCAAAATCCCAGTGCCCCTTCACTTCTCTGCTGCACTCTCTTTCTGACCTTCAAAATCTGCCCTGGTTTATGGGAAACTCTTGAGAAGCAAGAAAATCTAGAAAAAAAAACCTCCTCCCATACCAATAACTTGCAAAACCCAGGAGGCAGAGCACTTGCTGGCTGGCTATAATAGAGCTTTGCATGTGTCCCTGCTAAAATCATCCCTGCTAGGGGCTAATGTGATGCTTGTCTTAGCTTGTTAGAAAGCTTTGCTGTCTTGAGACATGCACTTGAAAAATAAGTAGTGGTTGGTTGCTACCTCAGGGAAGGAGGACAAAGAATCTCGACTGTCACTGGTCAGGTCAACTCAAGCCTGACCTGCAATACTAAATGCATGCTGCATATCCACTGCTGTCAGCCCCTGTGCCTTGTCTCATCTGCCATGGAGTCCCAGCCACCTCTGACCTCTTTTTTCCTTCCCTGAGACTGTGCCCTGTGCATGGGGCTCCCACTCAGCTGCTCTGTAGCATCCCCCCACCCAGAGGAAGGATGGGAGAGAGGAGGTGACAACCTTCAGCAAAGGTTAAGACTGGAAAAGAAGGAAGCATCATCTCAGTCAGGTCAGCTCTGTCAGCCAACTGCTCTTGTAATCCCTCTGCCCCAGGTCCCTGCCCCATTCTGACTGTGCACCGGATGCTACTGTACAAGCAGCACCCCTTCACCCTGTCCCCATTGTACTGCCAGCCTGCGGCATCCAGGGAGGGAGATGGGGAAGAGGGGCAAGGAGGAAGCAGTTGATCATAAGAACCTCCCAGAACTGCTTCCAGCCCTCCCATTTTCAGTGCTTTTTGGGAATATGGACTTTGAGATAGACTTTACTCATACTGAAGTTAGAGGCCCAGACTTGGCACCTATTGATTTCTTCAGAAGAAGTCTGAAAGCCAGATCTGAACCAGTTCTTGTACTCCAGCTCCATATTCCCAGCAAATCCAGAAGTTTTGAGAAGTGGGTCGTGAACTAGCTCCAGTTCCTTCTGCCCAGGTCTGAGGTGCCTGTTCTGGGATGAAAGCAACTGGGTCTCACCAATCTGTCAGCAACCAGGAGGAAGCCAGGGAACACATGCCTCCTATTCGATAAAAGTTGGTGCTGCAGTTTATACAGCAGCCAGTGCATTATTCCACAGTGAAAACAAACCCTATTCTTCTCTGCCAGATAAACACACTTGATCCTATAAAGAGCAGCATTTCTGACTGTTCAGCAGCAGCCAAACTCACGATGGGAAAAATAACAGGTGTTTGTCAGGCACTCCTTGTTTATTCACAGTGCTTAAAATAATTGCTTAAAAAAATCCAACAGAGATTTAATTTTCTATGCTCCCACATTTAAAAAACAAAAACAAACCCTAAGCTTGGCTCATGGTAGTTGAAGGCAATTCATTATGAAAGAGGTGTTCTTTCTGTTGTGGTAGCAAAGAAACCTGCTTATGAAAGCTCCAGAGGAGCAGAATAGTAGAGCAAATTCCTGCCTAGAATCAACACCTCCCCGTGCTTTTCATTAAGCTCTCCAGGTGGAAGCTTTCGTTATCAAAACGTGTAATTTTATTGTCAAGATGGGATGAGCAGGGATTAAGCTTCTCCAGTCGGTGCCCGTCATTGGCCATCTCTGTCACACTGCCTTTTAGAAAGGAATGATAGCCTTGGGCTGGCTTATGCCCTTCCCTCTTGTTCTGATGGTGGAGCAGGAGGTAAGTGCACTGCCCCAGGGATGAAAGTATGTATCAGAGACACAAACCTTGCTTCAATCACTGCTTACTTCTCTGGGAAATAACTGGCAATGGATCTTGATCAATAGACTGCTTTCCAGTGAGGCAGGCTGACACAGGGTGCTGGGGGAAGAGGAGAGAGACTCCATGTGTCCATACCCTCTCCCCATGCTCTGCTTACAGCACAGATGGGGGACATCCCTGAGCCCCTCAGGGGTGTGAGGGGACACTCAACGCCTAACAAAGCTGCGTGACATCCCAGCACATGGCTGGAGCAGTGGTTTGGTCCTAGGACACCTCATGGTGGTGAATAGCCTTCATGAGACAACTATTGTGGTGGTCCTCTATCATCAGGGCTTTCCCCTCCTATGGGGTATGCCTCTCCTTTAGGCTGACAAAGCTGCAAGCTGTTGGGACGTCACAGATGCTTGGTAGTTCCCCAGGAACCTGGAGGGAGCTTGGAGCAACAGGAGCCCACCCAGGAGCATCCCAATGCAGTTCCAACCCACAGCTGCTGCTCTTGGTGGCTCCCGGGCTGCTGGCAGGGGCATGGGTGGATGTAGCCATAGCTTACCCCCTTGTCTCCAACATGGGGCGAACCCCCAGTGCAGTCAGCCCAATGCTGGAATAAACACAGCTGCGTTTTAGTCTTTACTGTTCCTGCAAAGGTGCAGGAGAGGACACACAAAGCAAACATTCCCCCTGCGAGGGCTCATTTCTCTCCAAACAGTGGACATGAGAGACAGACTGGACTGTGGTTTGTGCGGATGAGGGGCAGAGCAGGGACATGGCTTACAGCAGGGATATGGATTATAGCAGGGACACGGCTTACAGTGCTGCGGTTATTATCTGCATTACGGCAGTGTTCCCAGCTGAGACCAAGCTGTCACAGTACCATCAGGCTTGTCACACACAGCAGCCTCCGGCCTGAGCAAAAAAAAAGACAGATGAAAGCCAGAAAGAGAAACAGAGGCACAGGAGAGAGCAGTAATTTCTCAGAGGTCAGGCAGCAGAGCAGTGGTCGCTGCTGGCACAGCATGGGTCAGCACAGGGCAAGGCGAGGTGCCCGCTGCCACACAAGATGCAGCAGCGACATGCCCTGCTGCAAAGGAGCTCCTCAAAGAGTGATTTGGATGAGGCCGACCCCAGGTTTTGAAAGGGCATTTCCACAGGTGGAGAGGAGAAAATGAAAGAAGGCTGGCTGCGGCATGTGGCAGGGCGGGATGAAAGGGATTTGGAGGCCAGAGGAGCAGAGAGAAGTGACTGACTGAAAGCAAAGCCAGTGTGCGAGAGGCAGCAGCAGCCACCATGCACAGAGCGGCTCTGGCATTAGACAAAACCGAGCACCACAGCAGAGGCATGGGTCTGAGAGGGCAGCCAGCACCATCAAACTGATCCTGAGCCCAGCTAGACTGAAGATGTCTGAACAATAAAAGACTTCGCACTTCTCATGTGCCAGCTGTCAGAGGCCTGCAAGGCAAGGCAAGGCTTTATGTGCGCACAAATGAAGTACAACCAAGTCCTGCGTAGCTGGTGCATTGACCTGAGCAAAAAGCAGGGAGGTGAGAAGAAAGGGCAGGGTCTTAGAGGAAAAATCAAAAGGCAAAGCCTGTCCCTTGCTTTGGTGAGGGTCAGGCACCAAAATCCATGAAACATTATCCAAGATGGCAAAAAACACAGAAAGAAGTGGCATTTCCAAGGCACCCAGTGCCTTTCAGCATCCACCCATGAGCTATTTGCCAGCATGCCCCTGAAGCAGATGGACACGTATGAATCTCCTTTGCAATGCAGGCAGTCACCAGCCCTGTGCAGCATTTCATCTCCACTGGAGCGATACTGGTGACTCAGCGCTTTCCCTGCAAGGCACTGTGAAGCCTTGCTCCAGCAATGAGGATTATAAGCAGCAACCCGAGTATAATAACGGTGCAGCTCAGCAGCTGGGATTTATGAGTGGGCAAAAAAAATGAGAGTTATAGGTGTCCAGTCCCTATGACAGAACTACCATATATTTCCTCTAACAAAGCGTGTGACAACAGCTCCATAAATTCACATAGTAACAGAAGCGAGCGCCAGCTCGTCATCGCAGCTATTTAAGGAGCCAAGTAGCACTCTGTCCTTACTGCAGAAGTTCACAGTTAGTTAAAAATAAGCATTAAAAATAGTCACTTTTGGACCCTGGCTGAATAAGGCTTTTTACTCAAGATGCCCAGCATTGCATCTCATCTCTTTTCCTTTTATGCCCAGACAAGCTCTCCTTTGCGGCATTTGGTGTTAGGCACTGCCAGCTTCCTACTGAAATAGCTTAACTTGGGATGTGCCATAATCAACTGTAAAACTTAGAAGTGAGTATGAAATACTTGATCCTTTTCAATTACCAGTAACTCTGAAATGTGCTTTAAAAATTCTTTAGCTGCAACCTGTTAAATATCTAAGGAGAGCTTTCCTGAGATGTAATTGTGGAAGAAAATAACCCCAACATCCACAACATGCTGAATTGGTTTTTTTAATGCTGTCTCATGATTAGATTATTTGCAGTACCTGTCAGCTAATGTGCTGTTTTCATTGCTAATTTAACACTTCTTCCTAAAGGGAGAAGAGGGAGAGAGTGAAAACAACTCTTCACAGTGAACTGCAAATCAAAAAATAGCTGCATGTTTTGTTGTCACTTCTGCTACTCTCCTTTCTGACGTATAAAGAGAAGCTCACTTTATAAAGACAAATTCACCTTTTAAGCATGAGAAATATCAAGTTTCTCTGAATCCTGTGGCTTTTTTCTTCCTTCTTGAAGCTCTGAGCAAACTTTATAAGAGACATCTCAGCTAGAAAGAAAAGTTGGAACTTTCTCAGGATAAGGCTTAACTTCAGCAGTGATTGGAATGTAATTTTCCTATAAGAAAAAATTGGCATCTCAGTGAAAAACTGAAAGACAGAAAATGGAAATTAAGGCTTGCTGTCTGCACAGCTGGAGCACCAGGGAGCTTGGCCCCATTCTGCCCCAGAGCCCTGCTCAGACTTGGTTTCCCATGCAGCACTGGCATTCCTGCCCATTATTCCCCCTTTTTTAGAAGCACTTCCTGGGGTCAGGACAGCGAGTGGGAAACCTGCTCCGTGGAGGCTGATGAGGACTTGAGGTCTTTGAACTAAAATTTTGCTGAGACATATCCTGTCACATTTTCCCAGGGTCAAAATTATTCAGATTAGCAAAGAGAGAGGAGATTCTTGTTTGGTTGGTGTAGTAAGAAGTTGACGTTTTGTACAGAAATGACGTAACTTTGGAGGAAAAAAAATAGGGTTACTCAAGAGACAGGTTAAAAGACAAGTGCTTCATGGAAAATTTTCAGCCAACTCCACTAAGATCCCTTCTTTAACTCCAGGTTTAGAAGAGCTGCCGCTCTGCTTTCTGCAGTGGCTGGTGTCGCATTGCACGGCTCCTCCAAAGGCAGCGGATTGCTTATGCATTAGTTCTTTTGCATAATACCAGCAGCTATAGTGGGCTTGCGCTGGTTGGTGGTTTTGGTTTTTTGTTGTTTTTTTTTTACACATATTGTTCATTGCTAACAAACTCAGGAAGGAAATTTACAATCCTGAATGGTGAGTGAGGTCTGCAAGGCGTCCCCAACAGGACTGCGCCGCTGAACTTTGCCGTGACTCGGACGTCACAGGAAACGTTTGTTCTGAGCAGCCCCATCTCCTGCCTGTCCCCCTCTGCTTCAAGCGCAGGATTTAAAAATAGATCGTGGGAGTTTCTTTTAATTTTGCTTTTCAGGTCATTTTTATTCTTTCTCCTGGAGTGTTTAATTGCTCTCTGCATGCAAGGTTATTTACCAGCAATAAATGACATTAAATGGACAATATGCTTGAGTGGAGTCTTGGGAAGGGGATCTTCTTCTTTTGTAGCAGAGAATCTACTATTCTTGGTTGGATGCTGCTGTACTGGTTATGCTAAATTAAATACCCTTGTTCTCTACCTCCCTTCCCACCTGGGAGGCAAAATATTGCATGCACAATTGGAGGGCTGCATATGAGGGGGCAGGGCTCAAACAAGAGAGGAGGACAGAGAGGAAAACAGAAATAAACAATCAGCACCAGGATGTGGGGCTTCATCCAGAGAGCTCCAGCTACATTATTATATTTCTATCTACCAGCAGTTCTTCATGCTTGGCAAATTCACCCCACTTGACCATTCCCACAGCTGACATATAATGAAACCAATTAAAATACTTGTTAAAGTAAATAAATAAGTAAAGGCACTGTAGAAGATGTGACTGTTCAAAGCCTAGTAGCTTGTACTTGTGCATTTTTTGTCCTCATTAATCTGTTTATGAAAGGGTTTTGATTAGTTCCATATATTCAGCTTCTAAAGTTAATACCTTAGCGGTCTAAGGTGTTTATACCAAAGCTAACACTGAATTCTCTCTCAGCTGCAATAAACATGTAAATCTGAACTGATTCATGCATGCAAAGCAAGTTCTAAAATTGAGTTTAAAAACGTTTTTCAAATAATGTTTAAAATGCTATGCTAAGAAATGGCACAGGACACCTGTTAGTTTATTCTGGCCAGGAACACTTATGTATGTTTGCGTCTGGTACAGTGACTCGCATCTTTTTAATTATTATTCTATAAGATAATAAAAACATAGAGCAGCTCCAAAGTTCTCTTCAGCTCTTAACTCAAACCCATCACCCAGCCCCTATCTGATTTGATCCTCATCTGCACATACACAATCCCAATCTGATTACCACTACGTGCTCCTCTCTACTTGTTGCAGCAAAGCTAAACTTTGTCTTAAATGAGACTCACACCCCTATCAACACTTAAGCATGTGCAACTTCATTCCCATGGCTGGGGTGGGTTGGTTTGCATGCAGACGGTTAAGTGCATGTATAAATATTTACAGAGTTTGAGACACGGTCTGCCTAATTAGGTTTCCATAGCAATTAGCCCAATATCTTGATTAAGACCTGAGGCTGCTTCTATTATAATAAAAAAATAATATAAACCTCATTATATTGAGATGATGAAACCAGAGCACTCTTATAAGAAGAAAGTAAATGTTGGCTTAGTGGCAGGCAACGGACTTAGCAAGAACACTATAATAAAACAAATGAAAGCAACATTCTGCAGCATGTGGAAATACTCTGTATCCAAAGACATAGATTGAAGAGTTATGGAGGAATTAGGCATCTTTGCTAAGGGCAACCATAGTCCTGCTTTTCCTGGGTTTCAAGCCCAGTTTTTGTTATTGTTTTTACCTGGCATTCTTAGAAAAATGGGGTTTGCTCACATGATAGAGAAGTGCCTACAGCTTTACATTTATCTCAGACATTGTTTGTGTGGTTTTACCAAAGGTTGAATTCAATAGTATTAGAGAACTTTCACTGAAAATGCAAAATACAGGGTCAGCGGAGCAATAACTTCTTTGCTGAGAGAGTATTTCATGTTTCAACAGTTACTAATGTTGTACATATTCATTACCATGAGCAACAATCCATGAAGAAATTATATCCACATATCAGTTGTGCTTGTGCTGTAGGTCTGCTGCAGCCATTACCTGAGAGGTCAGTGCTCCTGGCTGGTCAGGACCAACAGACCATGTGTGTACCAGACAGATAGATGCATAGTATACTGTGAAACTGCCCAGCCTTGTCTCTCCATCCCACATCTGCACCAGAGTCAATAGAAGGGGCTGGCACTAACCCTACAAAGCTTCAGTGATTAATTCCTGTTTTACAAACACTGATGCTGCTTCCCACTGAAACCAGCCTTAATCCAGCGTCACACCAATCCTGAATATGCTTTGCCTTGTTTAGTAGTTTTGACATCATTATTTTTCTTTCTGCATCATGAGTTTTCCTTTTTTTCGCATACAAAGTTTCAATACAAATTAAAACACAGCTATATCATTGGATTCTGGATTTCTTAAAAGGAAGATGCTGCAGAGTATCATTAGATCCATGGCAAATCTAGATTAACCAAAATGGCAGCTCATTAGCCTTCATGAACAGGCATTTAAAGTACTTAAGAGGGGACATAGAGCACTGCCCTTTACATTTACTTTGGCACTAATATCAGATTAAAAAGGGAAAGGTTATTAAGTAAAGGTAATTGTCTGTTTTGTAGAGGGAATCTTTCTGAGGCACAGCCTGAGGCACTTAACTTTAAGAAGGTTAATTGTCTCATGGTGGAAGTCAAGCTATTACTGTTATTATGGACAGTTAGGAAAAATTCAGCCTGACATCCCAAGTCTAATAACGAGCCTCAAAAATGGACCCGATTGGCTGATAGCCACAGGTCTATAATTAGAAAAACTGGCATTAGGAAAATAAAGACAAGCCAGCAATGAGCCCTATCTGTCCAGATGTGGTACAGGAGCTGCAGCTGAAGAGCAGCGCGGTGCTGCTCTGACAGCCGGCCAGGAGTTGAGTTTAGGAAAAGCCCTTGAGCTGGATGAGTGGAGGGTGGCCACAAGAGGCTTGGGGGGGGGGATATGACCCTGTCCCCAAGCAAGGCCAGGGCTGTTAGGACTCATTTTCTCATGCAGCGAAAACAGCCATTGGCCCTAAGAGCTTTAGAGGTTTAACAGGGACTTTGCAGTTGCAGATGGTTGGGGGAAAAACTCTGACTCTCATTTCCACTCTATCAAAGAAGTTGTGTTTTTGTCCAAAATGCCCAGAAAAAGGCTACGGGTTTTAATCCTCCTTGCTCCAGTCACACCTGTTCTTCACCCCGTGTTCAGCTCCCCACCCCCACGAGTGCCTCTATATTCATCATAGAATCACAGAATAGTTTGGGTTAGAAGGGGCCTTTAAAGCTCATCTAGTCCAACCCCCCTGCAATGAGCAGGGACATCTTCAACTAGATCAGGCTGCTCAAAGCCCCGTCCAACCTGACCTTGAATGTTCCCCCTTCCCAATTGGTTTAAGAAAAACAGCAGGAGCAAGCAGCTCAACCAAGCCTGGATTTAACTCTGGAAACCAGCTGAGAGGCAAGTCAAGGCTTCTTCTGCACCCCTTTTGGACACAGGTGGGGACAACTGAATATTTAGCTGTACAAAAATACCATAACATTCATATATGTAATTCTGGCTCAGACTCACAAGCTGCTGGCAGAAAGCTCAGCAGGAAGCCCACTGCAAACAACCCCAGGAACAGTTTCCCTCCATTTGCAAATATTTGATTTTGTTTGAGAGGCTTGAGTAACAAAACTCCACCCCCCAGACAGCAAAGTGCTAGCTCAGCAGCTTTCTGTTCCCTTTCCCTAGAGAGCCCCAAAAAAGAGGTTCAATTTGCAGCTCTTAGCATTTCCATCTGATTTTTACCCCTAGGCTGAGGATTCCTCCTCAGGCACAGGAAACCTTTTCCTCTGTGATTCCATCTCTCCTTCCTAGGTTTTCAGCTTTCTGGGCTTAGGCGTGCAAAAGATGAGGGTTTTTCACCATCACAGTTACCATGTGCTGGTACCATGGAGGAACAGCTGCGACCTACGCATACTGGCAAAGAGCTTTGGGGTGTTTTACACCGAAAATCCCTTGCCTGTTCCAGAAGGCGGCAACTATTTCTATGGTGTTAGCATCAATATTTAAACACCTCAGCACATCCTGCTGACAGCTTAATGGTAAAAGTCAGCTTGGACAATTTCCTACCCCAAGCCAATTTTCATCTTCCAAAGCCCGCAGCAAACAATGCCTTTGCTGATGCTGCTGGGAGAAGGAGCTATCACCAACCACACTGCACAAGTAGGAGCAACAGAGGGACACAGACGCAAAGGGCTTGCCCTCAAAATCTGTAGCACAGCCCAGAAATAGGATGTAGAACTACACTGCAACTTGATGGTCCCAGGGCAACCTTTCCTGTTGAAGGGGGCTGCAGCCCTGAAACCAGGGCATGTGGGCTCAGAAGCAGCCCTGGAGCTTTTCACAGCAACCACATGGAAAAGAGCAGAGAGACAGGCTAAAGGGAAAAATAAATCAGAGTCACACAGGTTAGTCAGGACAAGTGGCAACTCAGGGACTGATTTAGGAGCAAGCCTCCTGTAGCTCACTCAAACAGTGCAGTGTGCTGCCAGGAGTCTGCCCCCCAAAACCCTGGCTTTTGAGCTATCTGCAGAAGACTGGCTAAGGACAAGGGGAAGGTGGATGAATGTGCTTCACAGACATGGCTTGATTCATGAAGACAGCCATGTTTCAAGTAACCTCCCTAGACAGGGCAGGCCAGGTCAGCAGGATGGCTGTGCTTGTGAACAAAGTCCTGGAGTCCAGACTGCAAAAAGTGTCTGAGACGTGAAACCATGCATTTCCTAGGAAAGCATTGCAGGTAGAAATCAAAAAGAGAGGGAGAAGAGGCCAATATGGGCTTATAGCCTAAGCAAGTTTTGTGGGGAAAGGGCTGTCCTTTTGTCCTGTGCTCCTCCAAAGCCTAACGTGAAGTTGGCCCCTGAGCTATGCACTTCAGCTGTGAGATGACTGACCGCAGCAAGGAGGGGTGCTGCACCTGCCAGGGCCGGCGGCAGGGCACTTGCAAAGGCACAACTTGGCAATAGTAACAGGAAAAAAAAAACTGGAGGGGACCTTGGGAAAGGCTCTCTTCTGGAGCAGAATGAATTCTTTGGGGGCCATTCCTGGTTTACTTGTTCTTTACTTAAGACTTTTGTTTGTTGAGTTTGGCTCTGTGCTATTGAGAAATCTCTCACACCGTCTTCATTGTAGTGCCGCTGAGAAGAATATCAGAATTAACCACTGCAATTATACATTCTTGTTTTGCAGCTGCTAAGACATGAGTAAATCAGAAAAGCTTCAGGATACCTACTGATTACAGCATTTATTGAGTAGAAAAGCACAAGCCTCGCACATATTAGACAGCTTATGAGTTGAATCGGAGCCTTATTATACCTTTGGACTTAGTGCCTGTACTACAGCAGGGTCCCTGGTGGTGGACAAGGCCAGGAGAGTACGTGATGATCTGCAGTGTTAGCTCAGCTCAAGCGTGAGAAGATGCCTAGTAATGAATGGAGCTGAGTCTTCTCTCACATATTTTCCTTTGTATTTTTTGTAAGGACAATTAAGCCACCTGAAAAGAAGAGCATAAGGCCTAGACAAGATCCTCCTGCACATGGGCTCCAATAGTAAATATTTCACACTGTACAGACTGTGCTGATTCATAGCAGTGGAGGGTCTGCCTCAGAAATTCTACCTGGAAAATTCAGCAGAATTAATCCTTCCCACTTCAGCCCCTGAAAAGTGCCTTTCATTTATAGGACACCAACATAGCAGAGTATTATTTTACTGCTTGAGAAACCAAGGCATGAGCTGATGTAGTGATTTGCCTGGGGCCCCATAGCTATCTCATGGTGCTACCAAGGAACGAGGGCCAGTGCATGGGGCGCGGTGATCACTGCAGTCTCTTTTGCCCATGTAATCTAGGATGATGAAAGCCCAGGTCTCCAGACTTCCAGTCTAATGCCATATCCCATAGACCATGCTACCCTTCCTATTGCTCCTTCTCAGCTTACCAATCCTCCCCCTGTCCCTGCAACTGCTCTTCCAAGTCTGCTTCCCCTAGTGCCTACAGCTGCACAGCCAGGACCCTCCATCTCAGCTCAGGAGAATAACGGCAGCATGAAGTCACAAGTGGTAGGTAGCTGTTTCCTTGCAGCATATTTCTGCTGCCAATGAGAGAGAAAAGATGGGCCCACAAGCCATGGAAGTTGGCAGAGTCCCCGTGAGGCCATTCTCTGCTGGCCAGCCTTGACTATAGAACAAGAACTGGCCGGGACCCACAAGGCAAACCTGCTGCTGATTGCGGGAGAGCTTCAGAAAGGTTAAAACACTCTCCCCATTTCACTTTGACATCCCCGCAGCCCCTTCCTCCAGCCAGAGCTCCACTTAATAATTAATTGGAGAAGTATCCCCCTTACCAAATAGCAACCAGAACATTTAGATCCTCCTGAGAAAAGCTACGTCTGTATTTCTATCATGACTGGCAGCAGGAGATATGAGGCATTTACACAGGAGGGTGGAGTGCTGTCGCCGCTGAATCAGACTGTCGACCTATTCTTGCCAACCACTTCAGGGCTCGGTGCAGGGAATTTTTTTATCCTGTCAGCATCCGCTCACCGCTGAGCTGTGCTAGTTACAAGGTGCAGGTTATACAGTGGTTGTATGGAGGGATCAGGAAGCAGTGCCTCCCTGGAGAGCCAGGACAGAGAAAGACCAAGGGAGGACACAGGAGGTCTGAGCAGAAGGGGATCCCAGGTCATAGCTCCACTGCTCTATCATGCTGCTGTCTTTTGTCCCAGCAGAGAGGATAGGATCAGAACACCAAAGTTCATGAGATTTTAGCTCAGAGATAATCAACAAATTTACCTGACAAATCATTCCCTTCCCAGGAAAGCCATCCAAAGGGGCCCCTCTCCTCTCCCTTAGTCCTTTCACACGCCATACAGCTAGGCAGTTCTGGCACTGGTTGTGGTGCCTGATCTGTTTCTGTGCTGCTTTGAAGCTGTATGTGCTTACAGATGTGTGTATAATCACATCCAGCCACATACATGAGGAGGCAACATGGTTCAGTGCGTAGGACATCACACTGGATATATAAGGAAATGAGTTTTGTACTCCTTCATGTCATATATAATGCTTTGTTCAAGTCTCAGTCTCAGATGTTCACTATATCTCCCAGATGTTAATTTTCACTGCCAGCGTAATGTGAACAAGAATTCCTTACAGAATGATCTGAGATCCTCTGATCAAGAGCATTAAGTGTTATTGTCATATAGTCAACTGAAGTAGAAGTAATAGCTGTATGATTAGTTATATTTATGGCACAGTCCTTATCATCACTCATTTCACGTGTGCTCTTCTCACCAATCCATATTTACTGCTTGGAACATTTTAGGCCCTTTTACAGCCTCATAAATCCTACCCAATTTTCATACAAGATGGGCAACATTATGTCCTAAACTAGTAGCTAAGCTAAGATCTAGCAAAGCTGCATCAGATGCAAGAACTTGCATCTGATGGAGAGCATATAATTCACATGCTACTGAATATCTGTGTGCTGTGAAGAGGTGTGATATTTCGTAAACAATGTAAAAAGTTGGAACTAAATCTCTGTGGAAGTTTGTATGCATGGTCTATTGCTTTTTAATTGACTACCTCATCAGTAAGTTAGAATAATTCAAAATATCCCAGTCCAGGTGCTAGGATTTGCCTTTCACAATTTGTATCAGACTTTGTACTCAACCAGGGCAGATAACAATGACTTTCAGTGTTATTTTAAAACTATTGTGGATATATATTCCTAACCTCCTTTTTCCTTTTGCAGGTGTTGGGCTCAGGGTAACTAAGGATCCTCAATTCACAGACAATAGGATAAATGTATAACTAAAAGTTGCAGCGAAAGCTTCCAGAAACAATATTATTTTCTGGCAGTTACATGGTATTAAAAATACATTAAGGCATAGGGGAAGAGGCTATTGATACTTGCTGGAGGTGATCTCATGGGTATAATGGAGGTCACGCCAAGTCATGACAAGAAATTGCACAACAATATCCAGTCTAATTTCCTCTGGTACAGACTGTGCTGAACTCTCACTGTTCCCCACCTGTCCTCCAGAAATGTCTTGTTTTGCCATGTCACTTGCCACCAAGTAGCCCCGAGATCTTATAACAGAGAGACTTTCTCTACCCAAAAGCTCGGTGGCTTTCACAGCTCTTTGGTGGGAGGTGGTAAGAGAACAGATCAGTAGGAAAACAGATGAGCTCTGAGGTCTTATTTTCCTCCAACCCTTCCAGAGGGTTGGACACACTGCCCAGAAGTCCCTTCACATTGCTCTCCAGCAGTGCCTCTCTGTTTACTCTGGAATGACATTAGACTCTTAAAAAGATCCATAATCCCTCTTTCAGGCAGCTCAGTTCTCCCTGCCTACATGTGTGGCATATTCACGAGCCAAAGAAACCAAGCACAGGGTAGATCCCAGCCTTATGAATGTGGATGCAGGCACTCTGGCCCTGCAGTCTGAGCCTTCTGCTGGAGTGAGAAAGCCTTGGCTGCCCCCCGGTTATCACACAATGAAAAGGTACTTTCCCCCAAGATTGGCCAAACGACTCTCTTGTTGTAGCAAAGAAAGGATCAGCTGATCCTTTCAGACAACCCTCTCATAGATGATCCAGCTTTTCTCCATGGCTACTCAGCTCATCCAAGCAGCCTCTCCCTATACCTATGTACAATGCCTGCCCATTTTTTCTCCATGACCCAAGCCCTGTCTGCTACACTTACCACACCCTACAATCCCACCGTTCTCCTAAACCCTACCCATTTTACTGATCTTGTTCTGAGCTCCTGAGCAGAAACTGCCACCTATGCCCAGCTATAATGTAATTTTGCAATGCAGAGGGACCCAGGGACTGGCCAGTGTTGCTGAAAGACATTTTTATTCAGGTCAGGCCAACTTTGTGAGTGTGTTTAGGATAAATGGCTCACAAGACAACTTAGACTTGCAGACTGTATTTTGAAAACCATCATGAGGTCTTTTTCAAAGCAGAGTGAGAAGGGATAGTATTTTTCATTAAAAAACCAAAAACTTTGCATTGGCTGCTCTCTTGTTAAGGGATTTAAGATGATTTTGTGGCTCTGAGGCTCTGACTTCTGACAAGTAGTAACTGGGATGTTCTTGAATACATTTCAGCGCTGGATACTTTTGGTTCCTTCCTTTCTTGGATGCCTTTGCTTCTTCCCTGATAACAAAAGCTTTCCATCTGGGGCATTTTATCCAATTAATCCTTTTGTCTCTTCCACCAACAAAAAGGACAAAAAAAAGATGACTAAGAGAACATCATAACTGGGCTGGTGTCCCAGGCTGGCAGTGCCTAGCTCTGATGTTTCAGGCAACAAGGAGATTTTCAGGAAGTCATTTCTAGGGGAGATCCTCAAATCTGTAGTCCTCACCACATATATGTTTCCTCCAGTGCTTTACAGGTGCCACTAGTGCCTTCCTAAAAGTAGTAAGATTTGGGATCAGGGGCCCTAGTTCTACAAGCTATACCAATGCACGGCTCCATGTCCTTGTACCACATCACATCCAAGGGGATTTAGTTATGTGAGTTTACTGGTGGTGCAGATGGAGGAGTGACAGCAGCTCTGGTAGGCCCCTACAAGCTACCTTTAGGACTAACAACATTGCAAAAGCAAAGACCTTGGTGCAGGTGGAAAACCTGCCCAGGAGTTTAAGCAAGTGTTAGGGTAGCTGGAAATTAGTCCTGTTGCCAGAACTACACTGATATTGGTACCCATCCCAGCCAGTCTGGCACCAAGCATTTTGTTGCCAAAAGCTCTGGTTATGCCACGCTGCAGAAACAGCCACTCAGCACAGATTCCTGGCCAAGGTCTGTATGACATGGACTGGATCGCAGTGTACCTGTGCATCAGCTGAAGTCAGGTCACAGCGTGCAGACAACAAGGCAGAGCAGAAGAAAAGAAATGCCCTTGTTTTACAAGGGAACCGAGACACGGGGAATATAGGCGATTAGTGTACAATCCAGCGGGAATGATGATACAGAACTGGGAATCAAGCAAGTTCTCCAGAGTCCAAAGCCAAGGCCCCAGTTGTGGTGTCAGCCCTACACACATGCACACACACAAACACACACAGCATCTCTGGCATATGCCCTGTGGGAAGCAAGGAATTTAATATTTATCTCTTAAAGACTCTTTCTTGGCAAATAAAATCATGAATATCTGTACAGCACTTTAAGAGTCTTGAACAGAAGGCTCCATCAAAGCACTGTATTAATAGTTTGTTTGTTTTTGAAACAGGGAACAGATGGACAAAATCCTGGAAAAAGAAAGAGAGAAACAAGATGTGATTCTGTGTTGTAAAATTCCTTTCCCTCTTCCAGAAGTGACTAACACTCTCCACTTGGTGCTATTGTACAACAAAGACAAAAGGTAATGTGTTTGCTAATTTGTTTGGGGGTTTTTTTTGTTATATGTGTAGAAATCTCTTTATCAAGCAAAGATACAGTCTGCCAGCCCCACTTTCCACTGTTTTAATGAAAATCTGATATAGAGTTGCCAACTGATAAAGCAGTTTCTGGCATTCTTTTAGTCCCTTATTTCCCTTGTTCTTGGGAAGTGATGAGGCATTGTCAGGCACAGGGTGCCTGGATGTAAGATTGCAGGGCGCACCTCACAGCAGCTCTCAACAGAAAGCTCTAAAACGACATGTTTCCACTGACAGATGATTCTGCACCACTCAAGATAGGTTCAAGCCGACACACCTTTTCCTATGCTTCCCAAGGCCTTACTTATTTCAGAGTGGCTTCATTGTACCCCTCCCTGTGGATGTTCCCAGAAAGCAAAGCCAGTATGTCATGGGTTCATCACTGATTTGCTTTTAGAACTGCAGAGAACCTGTAGCACCAAACTCAGGACATGCCATCACCTGCAAATTATCTTATGGAACAACAGGGCGAGCAATGGTCACTTGAAAGCACACAACAAGAACAGGAACAGAGTCAAGCTTTCCTGCTTCCATGTGCCTGTGCTTACAGTGAGACAGTCTCCACTTTGTGTTTGCATCAGGTATTCTCCTTAAGAAATAGGTAAACACTTTCAGTTCAACAGAATATAGTAGGGTCCAAGAGCAAGCAAACGTCTTCACAGCTATTGAGGTAGCTTCCATTAATACCCACATAGCTCCCAGCAGTTTCCAAAGTAATTCTTAAAGTCAGATACCTGCTTCAGTCCCATCCAGCCCTTTAAACAGGCAGGTGAACTGCATGCTAGGTACAAGAGGATCATTCAGTTCCACAGGAGATTTTGAAATGTTACAGCATGGCATGGTTTCCGATAAAAAAGGAATCACATTGAGATATCCTCCAAAAACAAAAATTCCAGCCAGCTGTATTTTTAATTACCAAACATAACTCACAGATGTATATATATAGTGTGTATTTACACATATATGTTTATAGGTAAGGCCATTGCAATCACAGTTGAAAAGTTTCATTAAAAATTATAGCTCTGTGTTGTCAGAACCTTTTTTTGTACAATAGCAAAAATGAGATCTCAATAACAAAATTACTTTATAGCTTTTCAGTTCTTTCCAACAAAAGGCCCAGCTAGAAGTGCAAAAACCCAGCATAACTCCCCAAAATGGAAGGTAGCAGTAGACAGATAAAAATGCCCCTTCTCTAGAAAAGAGTGGCACAGGGATCCTGATGGCCATGAATATCTGAAGTTCCCCTTAGGCCACCAGTTTGGCACCCTTATGTCCTGCCAGGGGCTGGAGCAGAGCAGTGACTGGCTGACAGACAACCATCACTCCCATCTTTCTACAAGAGATGAGATTTCTAGGAATCAGCATGTTCTTACTGCTGACCTGAGAAATTTGATCAGATGTGCCTTGAGATGGTGCAGCTGGGTCGGAATGTCTTTGCTATTAAATGGATTAGCTGGAGCACAGAACTAGGTTTCCAGCTGGTATAAGTCACCTGCCTTCACTGAAGCACGCTAATTGCCTTTGCACAAAGTTTAAGCACTGCTTCATCATGGGCAAAACTTGCCTGGCAGTGCCCAGCTACTGGAGGAGAGATTCAGGCATTATTCAGGAAAGCCAGAATCACAGAGGTGCTGGAATTGGTGACAACTGGAATATTTTCGTGTGTCTCAACATGATGATTGCTGGCACTGTGAAAAGGTGCACTTTATTATGCGTCCCATCCCTTCCAACCCTTCCTGCCATCCCCACAGTAGCACACTGGCAAACAGCAGGTGTAAGGAGCATCCCTAAACTCTGCAGACTCCTGCCGGCATGCTATGAAGAGCTTGGCACTGCCATCGTGAATCCTTTGGGAGAGGCAACAGCAAGAGCATACCACCACTGCTGGGTTCTTGGGAGAAACTCAATGATTCAAACAGAGGAACACTGAAAATACTCACAGCAGCATGCCTCTACTCTTTGAGACCTTAGTTTGCTTACAGGTAGGTACAAGGAGATGAACCAGAGTCACTGGCTTCTTCCTGTCCATCTGCAGTGAAAGGCATCACAGTCAGGGATAGAACTCTTTTTTAACACAACGGGTGATTCCCTCTGATCTGGCCAAGTAGCTATCCTGGGAAAACAGAGGCAAGCAGTGCTGAGGGCCAGGTATTCAGCACTAGCGGGAAGGGGAGAGCACTGCCTGGAAGCAGCCACAGGGAAGCTGAGTTTTGACCAGGCATGTCTGCGGGCAGACACCCAGTCATCATCCCTCAGGAGTACAAAGAGGACAGAAGTGAAACTCACGCTGCTGAGTCCAGTCTCTTGCTGCTGGAAGCAAACACATCCTAGGAGTTTATCTGATACATCTTAAGACTACTTCAGGTTGTCGGGATTTGGTTTGACTTTGTAGTCCCAGTAGTTCTGCTGGGAACTGCTCTCCAGCCTTTTTTCTGGAGCAGGGCTGCTGAGGTCAGGACACGGCAGGAATGCTGCCTTTACTCCACACTGTGTTTTAACAGACAGAAACAGTATTTATACAGAATACAGATCAAGCTGCATGTGTGAAGGGAGGCAAGGTGCAAGTCAACAGCAGATCTTCTGCCAAGGCAATGGAGCAAGAAAACACCTGAGCGGGTTGCATGCGTGGTAAGGATGGGATGAGTGTTTCATGTACAACTAGTTACAGATGCACTTCTGTCCATGCTGGGATCAAAGACTTATCACAACAAAGAGCTCTGTAAAACACAGAGATGTGATGCCTGCTCCAGAGTGCTTGTGCTCTACGTACAGCTGCGAGGCCAATTTTGCTGTGCAGGCTGGAGTAAGTCACCCATCATCTGTGTCAGCAAAGTGGGGATTGCTGTACTCTGAGATCCTTGGATGAAGATCATCACTCAATACCAAATTCTTTGCAGTCCCATTTCACCATCTGATTTCTACAGCAGCCAGTGCTCTATATAGAAATGTCATTCGCTTCATCTCACAAATCCACTGATGAGCTGTTACAGGCCCAGATGTCAAGCTTTACAGCAAGAAAAAAAGAATTAAGGTATTCGTAGCAGCTTTGTATTTTGTTTAATATAAAAGTAAAATATGCGTTTCTCTGTGTTAGAAATACAAAGAGAACAGGGGGCTAGTGGATGTGTCTTCTCTAAAAAGATTAAAAGCACTATCCATACCAGCAGAAATGTTTTTTGTTCCTCTCATCAGCAGAGGGATGGGGACAGCTCAGGTGCTGGCATGCCTGGAGGAAAGGATGGACACAGCCACTGTAGTGTCAGAGATACAGCACTGTCAGCCCTAGCGTCACAAAAGTCATGGGTTAAGGCACTAAAAGAATTTGAAATAAAGGAAAACACACATACTTTGCCCTGGCAAGTGTTGTAACCTTACCTGTGTGCTTTCCCTCAGCCACCATAAGCATTAGAGAAGAAACCTTAATAAAGATAATTACCCTCTGTATTCTGGGGGCAAAGTCCCTACAGGAGACATAGAAGAGGGATGATAAAATGGCAGGAGCTGTGCACGCTGGGAGATGATCTTACTTCACTTGTTCTAGCAACTGCCAAGGGACAAGAAAAGCAGCAATTAATTATGATCATATATTTCGAAAACTTCTTTTTGCTTTGAGAGTTCACTGCTAGTAAAGGAGCCAAGGTTTTTATTTTTAGAGTATGGCTTTTGTTTTGATGTTGCCTAGTCCTGAACACATGAAATCACCTCTATAATGGGGGATGTACCAGGGTGTGTGCAGGGGGTCTCTGGAATAGGTCCAGCCCATCCTCCCCAGGTGTCATGCCAAATCTCTGAGCAGACATTCATTTTAGTTTTCCCTGCAGAGTCCAAGCATATGCAAAGGGGTGGGAAACAACCTCCTGCTTCTTCTACAGTTGGGCCCAGCAATATAAAAACCTTATTCTCTCTCCTTTTATGTTGCCCATAAAGCTCCAAATGTTGCTTTTAAATGGAGTCCCCCTCATGCATATAATTGAGTGATTTCTCAGCCACCTGCATTATGATATTACTGGGCCAAATGTTGCCCATTTCCTATGTTAAAGCACTTTTACGTGAGTTTTCAGCTGCTGCTATGCATGAATTTTGCAGAGCCAGAGCAAGCATAGACAGCAAGGAGCGTAGGACAATTAATATTTCCAATTAACCTCATTAACTTCCATTGTGCATCAAGCAGACAACACTGCAAGATTCAGATTGACATCACTTGCGGCTTTCTTAACAACCCTGAAAATCCTGTGCACTCTCCTTTTCTGAGAGCCTACATACAGAAATAAAAACCCAACAGATCCAGAGTTAATTCATTAACACCATGCTTGAGTGAATTCAATAGCTCCCGACAGCGATGCGTAGAAAGGCTGGCTTTCTCTTGCTCCTGCCAGGCTGGATTTGCTGACGTCTAATAATGCAGCTGAGCTCATTTTGCAACCTTAGCTGTAGCAGGATTTCCCCTTCCTTCAGAAGACAAGTTGCAAAAACAGGTAGAAAGTAAGTGTCCTTTACTTCATTTTTACATTCTTTTACTTCATTATACATATTTTCATTGCTTGCTTATTAAAACATCATATGGGCATCACTGTCTGGCTTTCAAAGAGGTTTGGAAGACATCAGAAAGCCATAATGTTTTCTGTTCTACAAATGGGAAAACTCAGGCACCAAATGGTCATGAGACACCCCATCACCCACACAGCTCACCAGGGTCAACTTAAGTCTTTCTCAGCTTGGTGCTCTAATGTACCAATAGCTGCATTGTCAAATACTTGGGAAAAAAAATGGGATAAAATTATGACAGTCTCAGATCTGTGGTGAGACTACCTTTTTTTGTTGTTGTTGTTGAATATAGTGCTTTGAAAAACATTAAAACAAAAAATTGTATAAAAGTGCTTTTTGCAGCATTTCTCAATGGCTTGGATTAAACTTCAAAGTATGCTCTTAGTTACTAAATCATTTCTAGGGGCAAAAGAATGGAACATAAGGAACAATTTAAGCGAAGAAGATTCTCTTCTTTCATACATGGCTGTGCTACCTCCAAGACAGACGAACTGCACCCACAAAAACAAACAAACAAAACAAGCAAAAAAACCAACCCACCACCAAACTTGAAGCCTCAATGCAACAGCTCATGCATCACTGCCATCCCATGCTGACCACTCACTCCTCCTCTGTCCCTGAAAAGACTTTGCCTTGCATGGATGTTGAAGGATGGGGATCTCTCTTCACTTCTTCCCAAGACACCAAACCTGTCAGCCAACACCACAAATAACCCTCAGAGTCAGGGGAGGTCTTCAGCCAGTCACCTCCCAGGGCCCACGTGGTATTCAAGCCATTATTGTGGATGACGCTGGTCAGGGGATAGATTATTTCTATCCTGGAGCTGTGGTTTTATCCTGTCCAGTGTAACTAAGGAAAATCACTGGGTGAAGACTTTATATCATGATAGCTTTTGGACAGAAACATGTTTCTGAGCAAGCGTTGTTCTTCCCCATAGAGTGTTTTTTACCTCTAAATTTTGAGCCCTTTTCTTTTGCAAACAAAGCTACAGTGCCCCATGGGAACTGTAGTTTCAGATTCTCTGTTCTCCTGCACTCCAGCTGAACTGTATTTTCCACCATACAGTGCAGTCAGCCCAGGGCTGTGTTTCAGCACCCTTCCTTTCCTGCGAGAGAGGCCATAGGATCTCAGGAAAGACTAGGATTCACCCAGAAGCCTGCCCCAAAGGAGACTGCAACACCCAACTTTGGATCCCCCACGAGCCTCTGCTTCTTTTCCACAGGGAAAGTATTTTTAATCTGAAATGTTCCAGTTTAATTTCTACCAGCAATCAACTTTTGGAGCAGATAAAAATTTTCTTTTGGTTGTTTTTTTTTTTTGTGTGTGTGTTTTGTTTCTTTTATTCTGTTGGGTTTTTTTTTTTAATCTGCTTTATCTAGCTGCATTTTTATACTTCATCACACTTAGCAAAGCCACCCTCAGTACATCATAACTATGCATTAGATAATGATCTAGCTGTACTCATATTTTGATGTCTTCCTGGCTAGTTTAAATGGATGTTTTGATTCCTGGCAAATTCACAAATTAGGTGGCAAGGGGTAAATATGCAGTACTTAACATGCAAAGTGAAATCAAGGACATGTTGATCTTGGTTTGGCTTTGCATTGTTCAGTGTAAATAAAGTCCTGTGACTTCCATAAAGGAAAGCTAAAAATGAAATAATATGACCTTTTTTTTGACCAGATTTTGTGCCTCCCTGTGCTAGGGTTTAACCCATTCCTGCTGTTGTGTAGGCAATTTCTTCCAAGTTCAGTGAGGTTTATGAAAAGAGCTATTACCCCATCCAAACTGACCTACTCACCTTCTTTCTGGAGAAATACTGCTTAGGTTATAAGAAGTGAAAAAGATCTGGTAGGCCTTAGAAAAGGCCTTATCCTCTGCCTGGTGATGGTGAATTACATCCTATAATCTGTTTTCCAGGGCAGAGCCTATTATTTGAAGACACAGGACACTGACCAGATGCTACAAGTTTTTGTGACCCAGCCTGTGCACTGCCCTGTCATTAATTCATTAGCTGCTACAGATAGTTTATTCCATCCTTTCCTGAAAATTGCTACCCAAGTCCTGCATGGTCAGTAGCTGCTGCTTCTTAAGATGGTTCAAACTGTCTGTGAAAGGGTGATTAAACACTCAAATGCACACAGCACCCATAGCTGACACTGGTCAGGGGGTAGATGATTTCTATCCTGGAGCACCCATTCTCTGAGTTCTTATCCTGTCCAACGTAACTAAGAAAACTCACTGAAACCTTTAACGGCTTTTGACCTGAACTTGGGATAGTGACTTCTGCAGCCTAATATACACCCCTCCACTAAACACTGAATCTTTGCATTGATTTTAGATAGAAATACGATAGAGAAATGGCCTTTTGACAAATAAAAACAACTTGCTCCCACTTCATTTTCAAGAGCTAACAAAGCACATCAGAATCTTTCTGCCATAACTCTGGCTAGAGCTCTAATCTCCCATTTGGGAAGCAGAGTGGCATCAGTCCCAGCTTTGGCAGAGGATGCCAAGAAAGGCAGCTACCAGTTCAACCTCAGGAGAGCTGTATCAGGAAGGGGCAGTAAGGACCCTGTGTTTGGCAAGGGTAGGGAGTAGGAGAGACAGGTAGTAAAATCCTTGAGGGCCGGAATGTTATTTGGAGACAAAATCCTGTTAGGTGACTAACAGAAAACAGGTTAAAAACTATGTATTTTTTGTTCTGTGATGACCTGGTGAGCAGGAAACCAGAAATGATTCCTTCTACCAGAAAATACAGCAGGGACAAGGGACAACCAGTCTCTCTTGGAATGAGTAGAGGGCTGGGGAACTACCGTGCATGGCATAGCACCCATGATGCGAATACCAAGCACATCTGAAGAGCTAACTCTTGCTGTCCTTTCTCCCCGCAGTGAGGGTCAAGACTGAGAAGAAACACATGACATGGGGGTTACGTTCATGGCAGAGGTTGCTGAGGATGGTAGAAGAGCAGAAAGCTACAAGAGTGTACAAAGGCAGCCAGGACTTGGCACCAGGAGCCATCACCTGATAAGGAAATAGTGCCTGCAACCAGCAAATGAAGGCAGGAGCTGGCAGCCGGTGCTGCCTGTTGAATCTAGCTCCTCACCCATCATATGTGGTTTGCAGAAAGCAGGAATGCTCGTGCAGCCTTCATGCCACTTTCCTTGGAACAACGTATGGGGCACATAGCAGGGTGAACAGGGAGAACAGCCATTTACTGGTAGTGTTTTTTGCACAGTGGTTTTGTACCTAGCTGGTCTGGGCAAACAGGCCCCAGGGCAGTTGCTGCCCAGAAATTTTTCATTAGGGTAATAAAAAAAATTATTAAAAAAACCACCCAGAAAAGGCTGATGTGTGCAAACACAGCTTCTGAGCAAAGGAATCACAAGCACTTGCTCCAGCCCTGCCCTCCCTTCTCCTACCACACTAGCCATAACTGTGCCTCTGCACAGTCACCTGATGGACCCTGGCACCTCATATATATAGGTCTAAAGGTAGGAAAAGGAAGGAAAATGAAAGATTTTTTTTTTCAAGTGGGGAATAGAGACATAGCACCACATGTTACTCTACTGTGGTGTGCAGCAGCCTGTTCAGCTTTGAGTGATGCTTACTTGTACCATGGCCTGATGTTTCCTGAGAAATAAGCCTTGTTTAGGTGAGACTTCCAGCTCCCTGTGGAGGGGTGTATGTGGTTAACTGAGTTTTGCTCTTCATCCACACAATGTGCCAGATATCACAGCAAGCTGGAGGTAGAGCCAGACCTGGCCCCTGTTCATGTCACGCTCAGTAGATCAATTCTCTTTTCTTAGGATAGCAAACCTACATGGTCTAGCAGAACTAAAACACTGAATCACTAGACATAACCCAAACCCTAAAGCATTTATAACCAATATGGGGGTTACTTTTATACTTTAGTACTAAAACAGTTTAGTCCCACTGCTCCCAGTTCCCATCCCATAGGTATCAGGGTCAGGCTCACTCCCACAGTGTGGGCAAGGCTGCCAAGAGCCTTGCTGGCAGCCAGTCCTTGATTTGCACTGGGCAGGCTCCTGCTGAGCTGCCTCACCTTCTGCATGTAGGGCCAGAAATCTCCTCAGGATCGAGACAGAGGGCAAGAGGAGCAACATGAAGGTGAGAGATCTAGCCCACACTAGTGGTTTATTCCACCCCTCACCCCATACTGATTTGGTTTAACTACCAGATTTCTGTCTTAACCATCTCAGAAACCCAGGCCCTCATACAGTTTCCCAGCAGAACTTCCTTCTAGCTCAGATACTGCCTCGCTCAGCAAGTCCCTGGTCATCTGATAGAGGTACCATGAAATTACAGTTCTTATTATTCCATTGTTATTTCCTGGCCATCCAGTCTGGGCTGCTGCAAGTTTAATAGCCTCAATGAATCCTCATGCTGTGCCCTTTCCCACCAGCAACTTATGGCTGTATGCCTTCCTTATGCAGTAAGGAGACTTCAATCCTGCTCAGCAAATTCCCATCAGTGCACCTGCCAGCAGTGACTGTGCCCCATTGCTCCCTCCACCCTGCCCACAAGCCATCAGCCCCTTCCCTCTCAGCCTACAGTGCTCTTACAAGCTCAGGACAACTCATTCGGCCACAAGGGATTTGGGGAAGTCTTCTGCACCAACAGCCCAAGTCACAGGACTTTATTCTCTAGCAGCCCCTTACCAGTCTCAGCCCATCTCTCAGTGAACAGCAGTCTCCACCTGCTACACAGCCTAATTTGCCCTCCATTTTGGCAGTGTTATCAGAAAAACAATCAAGGCTAAATAAGTACAAATGTCAAGATACATGGGGTCCACAATATAACCTTTGTGGGAGAATCTAGCTTGCTTCCCAAACACGCATCTTCCAGTAGGAGGATGAGCTGGGAGACACACAGGTTTCATTCTTTTCCTGCCTCATTTTTCTTTATGCTAGTGAAGGGCCCAGCTGATTTCTGTCATTTGCCCTTGTTTGTGGTCAGTAACACCAACGCTCAGTGGAAGGTGAGGAAAGCACAGTTACTACCTTCCCCCTTGCATCTTATCCTCCACCTTCCCCACTGGGACACACTGTGGTATTGTGTCCTCCCCTAGCATGGGCAGCTGTCTGCAGATGCCACTGCCATCCAGATAATCAGTGATTATTGTGATGGCAACCTCTGAACATCACTACCCAAAGGAAAATTTGGGCTATTTATTAGGCCATGGCAGTTTCTGAGAGCACAAACTGGATCGGGGTCCCTCATGCCCATGGTCCAGACAGAAGGAGAAAATCGGTCCCTTGCACCTGTCAGCAAGCCTTATTGCCAGCAGAGAAGAGCTGCATTTGATTATTTTTTTTTAACAGCTCAGTAGATCATGTCAGCAGACAACAATGTGCTCACTCCACAAGACACAGAATTTGACAGGCAAAACAACCTGCCAGTTACTTATCATTAGTGCAAATGACTGATTTTTTGGTTCACCGGCAGTTCAGAATAATCTGAAGGTTTTATTTTGAGTCAAGCCGAAGACTATTTTTTTTCAGAACTTTCAGCTCAACTTGATATTTCACATTTCTACTCCAATCTCTTAAAAAAAAAACCACCCTTTTTATTCTCCTTAAAAAACTGCAAAAAAGGGGAATGCTTCATTTGATCCAAAACTATTTCTATTAGTTTAACCTTCAGTGAAAAAAAATGGGGGATTCAATAGTAGCTATTTCTCCCAGTAAAGAAGGAAATTCTGGTCAGTTGAAACCCCAGATTTTCCTTGGACAAAGCCCTTTTATGAAAGTTTTGGAACAGCCTTAGACAGTTTCTTCCCCCCGCCCCCTGCCTCCTGTAATGCTGCAAAGGCTATCACCCATATCTATTTTTTATTGTCTCGGCAGAGGGAAGTCACAAGGGAAAGGGCTACTCATTTCCCATCACTCTTCTCCCCCACTCCCAACAGTGTCCCCAAGACCTTTTGTACATCAGCAGAATCCCCTTCTTCCTCATCCCTGTTTCAGCCATCCAGAGCCAGCCTTATGCCATCCACTGGCTTGGAAGTAAACACACTGAAGAGTCAACCAAGGGGGGAAAAAAAAAATAAATGCAATAGGTGTGCAGGCCAACCCTGCAGGTGCTTCTGCAATTGAGTCTTGGCTCAGGGCAGTAAGCGTTAGTGACTTTTAATTTCCTCTGTCCCCAGGCATCCTGGATAATATCACTCAGATAGCATTGATTCAACTCCTGACCTGGCAGACAGTGTTGGGTGTCCCACCACGCTCCATTGGGTACAGTAAGCTTCACATAAGCCTGCTAAGCCACTAGGCTAGTTTGGTGAGTCATTTAATAACACTAAACGTGCTTTTCCCTACAACTTTGCAAGGAGGGGAGGAATCTACTTCCAGGGGATTAAAGACCCCCAAACAAATCTTAAACACAAATTGAAATTTTTAATTGGACTGGAGAGCTGAAGCATATTCAGATCTTGACCTCAAATCAGATCAGAAAGGAGAAGTAGGAAGTCAGTTGGCTCTGGAGGTTTGTGGGGGGTCACAGGTGCCTTGAATAACTGATTCTGCAAGTTAATAGCTTGGTTAGGGATGGGAATACACTAAAGATGACTCCAAGGAGTTGATGCTTTAGCTCTTGTTATAAAGCAAGCTGGACTAATATCACAAGATGATAACTGGAACAGGAGATTGGAAAGACTCCTGGATCAGTACATTTAACCTCTTGTGATTGCAAACCTTCTTTTCTTGTAATTGTGACAAATTTTGAAGTTTGTCAAGCCACATGCTTAGGCAGGACTTTCTTGCATTCATTGCTCTTACTGGGAAGCAATTTCAAAATCTGAGGAGAAAGTTTCTAACACTAATTAGCAGCCCAAGACTCTGTGGTTAGCAAATAACATGCTCTTGTAGCAGCAATTCTCATCTCTTTAGGAGCAACCCACCAAAAGAGTCCAAACCTGAACAGCACCAAGGAGCAAATTTTATTGGTCCCAGCCTTGAAAGGACAGCTGTCAACCAACTGCTGGATCATGACCATACTCTTTTAGTTGACGCCTAACAATCAACTGTTGGTTACCCTGAAAAAAATGCTGAACCATTACTCGATGTCCAGCTGCCCAGAGGAGCACTTTCTGCTGTAGTTTGCCCTAATGGTCTGGAAAACCTACATATAGTAGATTGTAGGGTGGGTACCAGTTATTACAGGAGTCCCACTGCTGTTCAGAGCAAGGACAGGGTTTAGTACCAAGGCAGAGTGAGCTTCACAGGTCTTGTGGTCTAACTGCCTAAGCAGCCACAAGCTGACTTGGCCCAGCCTGGCAGCTGTGCTGCTACCCTGCACTGCTTCCCACCTCATCCTCTACCTCAGCTGTACACAGGTGTATATTTCCAAGGGTGTCAAATGGAGCTGATCCTAGTCAAGAGTTTGCATGTAGCTTCCTGGAGCTGCTTTGAGAATTGCAGACTCCCAGCAGAATTTAAGATCTGCATCTCAGGCTCAACACTTCACTGAAGGATCAACAAGATCATCTTTGTGAATGTCTGAAAGCTGCTGTGTTGCAAAGTGCTTAAACTTTTGACTGCTACTGAGAATCTCACCATGATGTTTATTCAAGTCATGACCTGAGCACCCACAGCTCCAATTTGCAGGTACCAGGAACCAGGAGCAGTCGGCATTTTTGAGCATCTTCGATCTGTTAACTGACATTTTCTGAAGATGAAAAGCTTTCAGGTTGACTGCCCAGGAGAGAAAGCCCCCTGCCCCCCAGCCAGCTCCTGCATGGGTCTTGGCAGTAGGCCCAGACAACGTCAACAACTTCGAGCCTGACTTACAGCACTACCTGAGACAGTGAAGAAAGCGGAAACTCCCATGACAGCATTCACATTCGGGTCGTGTTGATGAAACTACTCGTCATTAATGCCAAAAAGAGCAGAGATTTTTTTACCATGTGGGCTTCCAAATTCACATCAACAGGCAGAGTAGCATCTTTCACATAGCTCCTTAAAACACCTCTGTGGCACAAGCCTACCCCCCACACCCATCTGGCACCAGGCTGGCCCGTGGCAAAGCATGGCTTCCTCCTCATTTCATCCTTCTCCAACACTCCCATTTGCGTTTTGTCCACTTGTTGCATCCTGTCTAATTCCTGTTCAGGCGTTTGTCAGGGAGGGGAAGGTTGTTTTTGCTACTTGCCTGTGCTGCACCCAAAGTAATGAGCCCAGAACCCTTATGTGATCTCCTACCTGATACTCATGATTTAAGCTGAGACTACAAAGATTTTCCTTTTTTCCCCTCCTTGACAGTCAAGTGGAAAACACACCATTTTAGTAAAACAACGGTAACCTGGAAATGTACTTCAGGGTCTGTCCAAAACATTTGATTTGACAAGCAGAATTCTGGGGTTGGAGTTATTTAACTTTGCCCTCACCCTTTCCACACTTTCAAAAGTCTTATGCATAGAAAATATCCTTTTGAAACAGAAGTCAAAATGCTGTCTGCAAGCTATTGGAAAGTGTTTGATATCAGCATCCCTATCTTTCCCTTGACCAAAACTTAAGCCATATTTACACTAAGGAACAAATATACTAGGCCTTACAGAAGAAGTTTTGGGGCAAATTTACTGCTCATTCACAAACTCTAACCAGTTCTTCATGCAAAGCAACACAACCATGACTTCAGGTCACTTGTGACCTTGGCCTTATTTGAAGCAAATGAGAGCCTAATGTTTACAGATTCCAAGTCCTAATCCCCAAACATCCAAAGCCCCACTTTGTTTGCTCAGTATTAAAAAAAAAACAAAAACAAAAGAGGGTTTTTCCCCCCCCCTTTTCAAACAAATCCTTCCTGCCTTTGGACAAGCTGACATTGTGCACGTCCTTGAGTATGTTCAAAAGCAAGGCAGATTGTTCCTTTCTCATTACATGGATTGGTTTATCAGCCCAGCAAAGGTTTGGGTTTCAGGTGTGGCTCCATGCCAGGTGCGACAGCCCACTCACCATTCTCACAGCACAGGGTCAGGGGTAAAAAGCACATATAGTCTTACAGACAAGCACCAGGAAACAATGCTCTCACCTACTGGTCCTCACAGACAAGCAAACAGCCTCTAGCCCCAGAAGATGGATCAGGAGGAATTAAATTATATTTGACTGGTTTATTGAAAGATATTATGTGATTTGACCACTGGAAGCAGGAATAGATTCTTAGCTGTATTTTGATTTCACTATTCTATGGCCAAAATCCATAGAGAAGAGGGGC
This sequence comes from Phalacrocorax carbo, assembly GCF_963921805.1. Classification (NCBI taxonomy): domain Eukaryota; kingdom Metazoa; phylum Chordata; class Aves; order Suliformes; family Phalacrocoracidae; genus Phalacrocorax; species Phalacrocorax carbo. Next base: position 37,966,936 of record NC_087519.1, on the reverse strand, counting down.
AGATAAAACAGTGGCAAGATATTTGCTTCTTCTAATGTATTATCAAGATTATTAATGCAGAGATTTTATGCCCTAAAGTGGACTGGAAATTATTTACCAGTGAAGTACCACAAGGAAATAGTTCCTAGACAGAGTGATGAGCTGGTATGCTAGATAATGCCCAGACAGGCTGCATCCTAGGTTACCCATAAAAATATGGCCACCTTGAATCCATCAGGGTGTCCTGTTACTGCACACTAGTAACAACACAAAATAACTCAGCCTCCACCTATTAATTTGGAAACTGCATACTGTATTTACATATAAATGTAAAATACTCTACATGTGAACTGTTTTCATTTGTGTCTCATAGTGAAAATGGACTCCATATGCTGTCTGGATGTTCTTCAACAAACCCCCCAAGATCTTCTACCATTCTTTCTTGTACCACTTTTCATTCACCTCATTAGGTTCCTCAGAGATTACTGCTAGGATCATTCAGAACACACATTTCCAGCAGGATTTGTAATGAACAGTCCACATCTCTCTTCCACCAGTGAATTATTAGAAACCATGCCCTAGTGTTCTTCAAATGCCCAAATGTGTGTCCCTTTGACTGACTAAAGCAGCCAAACCAGCCTTTGTCTGCAGTGGATAGAAAAGTGGTGCCATTCACCAAGGGACCATCTCTTTCTCCTAGTAGACCAGCTCTTGCACAAATGAGGGAGCAGTGGATATGGTAGGAAGAAGGGGAAGTTCCTCCAGAGATGTGGTGCATGTAACGAGATTACAAGCTTTGAGAGGGTATTGCAACCAGTGGTATCTTATCCAAGTTCCTAGTAACCCACACACTCATTTGAGTTAGGTGTCTCTGTACTCTGGAGAAGTTGCAAACATTTGCAGGCTCTAGGTAATCTCCAAGTAGGTACTTTTGGCTGGTTAATTATGCCCTGCAGCTCTCCTTCACTCACAGCCTGAATTCATAGTCCTGAATTCACAGACTGAATTAATTCCCCTGATTCGTAGCCTGGACAGAGCTCTTACAACAGGGGAACCTCAGGCACCTGGTGCTTCTAGTGCAAGTTCTCAGGAGACATGCCAGTTCAGCAAGACCTTCAGGTTTTGCCCGTGTTTTCACAGGAAGAGGTCCTGAGCCCTGAGATGGTTAGCTAGTCCCTGTCCCTTCCCACAGGTAGATTCAGCACTCCTGAAACCTTCTCTCAAGCCAAACGATTCCCTTAAGCATTCAGCAGATACAAGAGCTCAAGTCACTTTTTATATGGTAGGTGTTGATGTGGCTATCCTGATCATAAGAGCACAGTATCTTGCAGCCTTAGAGGTGTTTACCATCACAATAATCCCGCAAGTTAGGGCAGCCTTGCTATTTCCATTGTACTACTAGGGAACTGAGTCACAGCACTGATGTAACTTGCCTGAGGCAAAAGATTAAGTCTGGGGCAAAACAGGGAACCAAACACAAGTCCCTCAAATTCCTGGCAGGCGCTCCAAGCCCAGGCCATCCCCATGGCCAGTCACATTTGTGAAAACATCTGGCAGGGCTTTAGGTGGAGCATCTAAGATTTTTACTTGCTTGAACATGCATGGAAGTACCAGCCATACATATTTGGGTGAATCTGCTGCAGCAGGTTGGGATGTCATTGCATCACAGCCCAATAACATTCTGCAAAACCCTCAGGAAGAGAACTGAGTGCCAGGCACGGGATCACCAGGTGAACTGCAAGCAGCCAAGGAACCTCAAGCACAAGCAGCATCATGCAGCACCTGATCCAAAGCCCAACAGCAGCCATTGTCTCCAGCACGCTTTGAACACGCTTGTTCAAGTGATCACTCAACACCAGAGATATTTGCAAGGGATCTGCTTTTGCATGTGATGAAGCCAATCAAAGCTATTGAGCACACTCAGGCTCAGCTCTTCAGCAGCAGGGCACTAGGCGCCAGGGTGGGCTATGATAGCTTTTACTTTTTATTTTACAAAGATAAAAACCCTGCCTGGAGTTTGTACAGCTGGAAGATGAATAGAGTCACTGCACAAAAACCACCCACCACTGGTAGCAGCAGATAGATAAAAGTTGCTAGAATTTGATTGCACCCATTATTAAAACTTATCTTTAAACATCTCTGTGTATTGATTTCTAGCCAACTATTAACTAGAAATGACCTTAGTGACTTGAAAATAACTGGGGAAGTCAAGTAAACAAAGGGGAACCCACCTGCATACAAAGAACCAAGATATTTACAGAGACCCTCTTTGCTTCTCCTCACTGCAATAAACTTGTGCTGAGTATTTTTCCATTGAAACATCTGAGTCAATGATCCAAGAAGCTGAGGGTGTGGACAAGCAACTAAGTATACAGCAAAGCAGAAGGAATAGAAGCTAATTGTAATTGTGTCTAGAGCCTTGAATTAATCTCAGGCAAAGTCAGAAGACAAAGGTTCGGGTTTTAGAGCTTAGCTCTGCTGGCTGTAAACCTTCATGTATATTAAGCAGAAGCATTAATTATACACAGGTCAATTAGACTTTCAGGACATACCATTATATTGTACCTAGTGCCAAAGAAAGCCACTTTGTGTTTAAAAACCTGATGAAAATGAGCAACAAGAGTCCATTTAGAGTGAGGAGCCAAGTATTTAATCATACACCTGTATTTTATCATCCAAGCTGTTCCAGGCCTCATCATTCCTCTTTTCATGATCTAAGAATTTGCACCCTATGTCCTTTCACTCCAACAGCACATCTAACCCTAGTGTCCCCCACATTTACCTTCATACAGGGCTCTGAGATCCCCCCTACAGTCACTACGGGCTACACCTTTTCCAGCCCAGAACCAATAGCACCCTCAAAACTCTCCCCCTTCCCAATACACTCAGCTCCTCCCCACATCCTCTAACTATCAACTGGGAAAAAAGCAACATTTGCTGTGGCTTGTTTCAAGCTATGTATGGCTGTCCAGGTGGAGCACACAGCTGGCCAAACAGTACCTATAACTTTTGAATATTCCCAGAGTCTTGTATACAAGGCACACTATTGCCTGATCATTAGTCAATGATTCAAGAAGCTTTTAGTAACAAGATTATTTGGGTTTCCGCTTCCCTGTTTAGACTGGCTGAAGATGATCAACAGGTTCTAAAATTTCTGAAGGAATACAATAAAGATACCAGTATTATACTATTTTGACAATAACATTCTTACATGTCATCATATGCACTACCTCATTTTTGGCCTTGCTTAGAATTATGGTCAGAGCAGTAGTTCCCTACAAAGCCTCTCAAAATCTTGGAAAAATATGGCCAACATGTAAGCCTGTTGATTTAAATCCCATCCTGGATCCAGTAGCCAATCTGTGTGTGAGAAGAAAGTTAAACTTGTCCAAAATAGGGCCAATCATGGTGACTGTACAGATCAAAGTGGGAAATTCCAGAGAGAAATGTGGGATCCATTGGGTTGCGAAAGTCAAACTTTGGTCTGTTTCTCCTTCAAAAAGGAGAGAGGTGGGGGCATTCGCATATCCAAGTTCACACAGGACATAGTCAGCCATAGTGGAGCAAGAAAGCCAATGTCTCTTTAGTCATAGTCCCACACTACAAAAGAAGCTCTTGCAAAATTCCGGTGCTTCCAGTTTGTGGGGAAATCCTTCAGAAAAGCTTTGTGTGCTTTCTCATCCTCACCATAGGCAATCCAGGACTGCAGGGACAGCATGAATAAAAGTCATTTGAGGCCAGAAGAGGAAGCTATCTGAATTCTTTTGAATTTGAAATCCAAGCAGAACTCTAAATATGTTGGCGATTCAGCCATCCGCACAAATGATTATTTTTGGACTAACACTCAGTGATCCTCCAGCCACCCAACCTCCTCAAAGAACTTTTGAACCTTTTGACTCAATTTGGTCACATTTGAAAGAGCAGTAGAAATTTCAGCAACAAGCAGTGCCCACAGGGTTTCCAAGAAGCCAAGGAGGAGTGGAGAGACCCAGATGAGTTCCCCACTGTGGAAAGGCAAGTGGTGCACAACCCTTTGGAAATGTCTGCCTGGCCAAACAGCACGTGCGTCCTGGCTGGCCAGCTAGCACTTGCACAGCTCTGTCCCAGCTACAGCATTATGTTATCTTCTCTGTCATAGAGTCACAGGAAGAGCAGTGTGAAAAGAGCTGGGGTTATTATGGTAGAAACAGAAGTAGGATGAAAAGGCCAAAGGACAAAAACCCACAGGAGACTTCAGTAACTCTGGTGTTCAGGAAACAACAAGGCTCTTTCCCATCCCTTCATCTTCTTCCTGTGAAGGGTGAGATTACCCACCCTAAAGGCAGGAAAGCACATATACCTCCCTCACCATAAGAGGCATGGTGTTATAATAGCAGGGCTATTTTTTTCCCCAGGAAAAGGGATGAAATCAGCTATTTACACTGGACAAATTACAAGCTCTGGAAAGCATACGAGGCACACAAAGAGAGCAGTTGTATCACAGATAAATATATGGTGGGGGGAACTTATTGATTAGCTTTGTAAATGCAGTTGCCAAATCAATAGCAATTTCTGAAAATGTCTGGTACTTATTTGGTGCAGCTTGTACAATGAGGATAAATAATAAGAGTACTTAAGGAGCACGTCTCTTGACACCATTGCCGAGACCCTTACAACACAAAAACAGAACGTGGTACAACAATTGCACAAGCCAGGACTAATCCACTATACATCTAAAAAAAGAAAACACACAACAAGCATAAATCCAAACACAGCCACACCATCAAAATAAGCACCTGGATCCCAAAGGTATGTGCACAAGTTCCAGCTACTCTTGCTGTAGATGACTGGCCATGGACCCAGGACGGCATGAAACTCACCCGTTTGTTACATCCAGCTGGGTGAGCTGTTGGTCCTCCTAGGATCCCTACTGTGCGGAAGTACACAAGGCCCTCCCCTCCTCCCTGACTGACCAGACCACTGTAGGTGTCCCCCAAGCACAATAAAAGCCCTAAATCTTGGGAGGGGGGGGAATGGGGCAAAGCAGCTTGCTGGAACAGTTTGCCTACCTCGACCCCTTCATGCCAGCACCAGCCCCCTACTGTTCATAGTCCCCTACCTCTTGAAGCCTGGGTTTGAACACACTGCCTTTTCCCCACACCTTGCTCTCCAAGGGGACCCAGCCATGCTGGGGCAGGGCAGGGTCCCAAAGGGAGTAGCAGGACCCCAGACAGACCACAGCACATGCTGCTGGAACAATGGCAATGCAGCAAGAGGCATGGAGAGCAAGCATCTCACCAGTGGGGCTGCAGGGAGACGCTGGTTAACCTGACCTAGGCTCCTGGATATACCACAGCCCTGCACTAAAAGTAGCACCTGATGGGAAGGAGGGAAAAATCTACCTCAGCTCCCCAGGGCCTTCTCTGCTTCCCTTCTTCACAGATAGGAAGTTTGCTCACGTTGTAACATGAGATCATAGCACAGGAAAGACTGAGGAACCAGACGCTCATTTAGGCTGCAGATTTTTACTGCAGCTGCCAAGGATAATGATGTTTGCATGAAATGTGTTTACAGATATCACTCAGAACCCTCCAATGAGGTGGCCTGTGCAAGAGCCACTGGCCAGCTCATCATAACAAAGACTTTCACCCACCCCACTTCAACCAGCTGCATCACTCCAAACAAGATGGGGCAGGTAGCTTTCCCATCTACCCCACAGCACCCAACACTGCCCATACAACTAATAGCTGGAGGAAAAGGAAAGGGAAGGGTGCTTGAAGCCTAATCCCTCATTTAGTTTTTAGCTGCTAGTGTTTTTGCATGCAGATTGCTGCCAACTGGGTGTTGATAGGAAAGGATCGCCACTCTTCTCACTTGGCATAACCTACAGGTGTTTCACATTCTCCTTTAGGGCCCTAATGAGTTTTCCCTTCAGCATAACCTTCTTCTGGAGGTTTCATGACACAGGTGTCTGGGGTAAATGCTGAAACCTTGTCTTCCCTACAGGAGAAGTGTCATTTACCCCATTGCTCAGTGAGGGACTCTATGGAGCTATGCTGGTTTGTAAATCACGGCAGGATGAGAGGAGTTTATGTGGAGTATGACTCATTTTTCTGCTCCTAAAATGTTGGTATTAGTCACCAGAAAACTCCCCACATATTCTGAGGGATTTCAGTGCTTTTTGTCTTTCATTAACAGCTCATCTTGTTTGCTTCCTCATCTCTGCATCCTCTTCATAAGAACTTCCTGCATCCTTTGTCACTAGCTCACAACATCATCACGGCGGCCAAACAGTCCATGGAGGCTGGAAAAGACATTAAGCAGTTAGTGATCACTTTGCCACTTAAAGAAGGCCACGTTAGCCTCTATGACTTCAGCCAGTGTTCGTTAGCACTGTTAGACACTGAGGTTGTAGGTTGCATGGATTTTCCTTGTGACTCAAAGCAATTTTCATTTACAGTCTAGAGCTGAGCATGCATTACCAGAGGGTGTGTAAATGAAAGCCTTCAGGCTTATTGCACAAATGGGATTTGTACCCTTACTTGAATTCCCGCATCTTCTAGGAGGGGGTGAACACATACTGCTTTTGGGTAGCATCGTGGTATAACTGGTATGGGGAATTAAAGACATAGCCAAGTTATTTCAGCTATCTGTGCCTAGTTTCGCTAGCTGTAAAACATGTTTCCTTTGCATTGACCTTGAGGCTAAACATAAATTTCTAGGCCTGGAGTTGCTACACACAACAGACTGTACCAAAATAAAGAAAATTTCTTGTGGGCCTGGAAAGCAGAGAAATGGAATATATTTGACTTAGAATTGGTGTAGGCAATGTCTCCCCTTTACTTTCTCTCCATCCTACAAAATCTTAAAATCGCTCTTCTTGCTTTTTGTTGTAAATAATTCACGTGTGAAGTGCTGACTCATAAGTCTGGGGTTACAGGAAAGGAAACTTTGTTTCTTGGTTAAAAAATTAATTTCACAGCATAGACAGCTTCCTCCAGGGCTGGCTGGTGAGTCCTTGGCCACATAGCGCGCCCTGCAGACACTGAGAACCCGCCGGTGGTAGGATTTCCCAGATGGTGTGGTTCTGCCTGTCATTCTGCAACAGGGGAACCCACACACTGCCCCACCAAGGGTTTGACAATCCCATTTGAATGAACTGGAGCATAGCAGTGCTCCCTTCCCTCAGTGCTAATGAGTGTGCCAGGTCGTGCTCCGCTGTGCATCATCCAGACCCACATGGGCTTTTACCTGCTGCTCTGCTTGAGCAAGAGGAGTTTGTGCTGGGCTGCAATGTCCACAAGCTGTCCCCTGTCTATAAACAGCAGACAAAATTTTGGCCTTCCCCAATTATTGCTGTGCCAAAATAACAGTGAAGAGTATCCCCAGAGTTCAGGGCTTAAGGCTGTAGCCTTGAGCGCAAACCACTTAATTCCTCAAAGACCTTACCATATAAAGCAAGAGAGGAAATATTTTCTGTATATCACAGGAGAGAAGATGCTCAGATCCTTAAATTTTTTCAGCACCTGACCTGCACTGATTTCCACAGCAGTCAGGCACTCCTGCAACGAGCCACACATCAGTGACTCACCCAGCGTCAGACAGAAAGTCTGCAGCGTGGCGGTGAAGACAACTTCGCTCTTCTGGTGCTCACAGAGGCACTTTTAGTACCCAGGGCACAGTGACACTTCCCCTCACTCCCTTCAAGCAGCATTATTTCGTGTCTGCCAGGCACAATTTGCTGCTGGAATTTGGTACTTTTATCTCTACTCTTTGATGGACACCCCTGTGGCACATTTGACTCATCTGCTTTCTAATATTGTCGTGATAGGATTCAACACCCCCTCCATTCTCCTCAGACTTTGCAGAAAAGGTGAATTTGGGAACTTCTTTCTCGGAGCAACTGATGATAGCAGCTTCATTGTGCCTGGGAAAATCAGTTATAGTCTGCGCCTTCAAAAAATGTAGGAATTTTGTTGCTATAGCTCTGCATTGTGTTGACTATGGCTGTGCAAGGTGCTCAATAGGGAACCAGCCTCTGTCCCACTGAGCTTGCAGTCTTAACAACAATCCATACAATGAATGTTTACTATATAAATAGTTAACTAAACAAAGCATCCAAGTCATATGAAAGCTCAATGGATCAGAAAGGTCAATGGAGAAACAAGTTTTCCAGGAGACTCTGTTTATCTATACTATGGCAATTTACAGAGCTTCCTAGTCATATTTAGAAAGAACTGAAAGGTCATATGGACAGAAAAATCCTTGATATGCAAACACTTCCCATGAAAACCCTCCCTGGGCAAACCCTTCCTAAGTAAAGTCTCCTCCACTTGAAAAAGCAAAGGAGCAGAAGAGCTCCAGCAGTTAAGCAGCGTCTGCCAGTGCAGGGCTGACAGACCTGGGAAGTGCTCAGTTCCTGTGGTATGGACAGATATCTGAGAGGTAGGGTAGAAAAAGAGTTATGCTGGCTTCAATCTCATATATCAGGACAGATTAGTTAGCTGAGGATACAACAGGTGCAGATGCTGCTGTGTATGTGTATATGTGAGAGAAAAAGAGATGGCACGTCACAGGCAGCATTAGGAGGAAAATACAAGTCTTAATCTTTTATTGGGAGAAAGATTTCCTTGAGCTCTTGATGCTAATGGGGGTGAGGAAAAAGTGTTTCTCTCTACTCTTGAGGATTGCTTTCCTATTTAAATAACCAACTCTAGAGTGAAGTGGGATGCTCCTATGCAGAGCCTACACAATAGAAAGCTGCATTTTTTTTTTGCAAGCAAAGTTCAAATCACTAAAATGTGTTTATGGTGCTTCCCTTTAGCACTCATGCTACACGCTGCAAACCACTGAATGAAAGATGAACAAGGACTCTTACAAACATGGAAACAAGGCAGGTTCACAAACCTACACCTATTTTAGGGGCTCTTAAGGACCACTGAGGAACAAGCGTCTGAAGCCTGTGAGATCACACTGTGGCTGGGCCTGAATTCCTGCTCTTCCTCCATGCCATCTAAGCACTGTCCTCTACATTTGCTTCAGAGGGTGGTGGGAGGCAACCACAAGATCCAGCAACCACATCTTCTCTGTGGTGGCAGCACAAGAAAGACAGATGCATGATTGCATAAAAGAGAAAAAAAAAAAAAGAGCGAGCTTCATTTCCTCTTGGTCAGGCCAGCTTTGTTAACCAAAATGCTTGGAGAAGCTGTGGGTACAAGCTGTGGGCTTGGCAGTGGTGTGGGGGACTGTCTGAGGCAGGGTACAAGTCTCTGGGGAACAGCCAAAACCACGAACATTTTTTGTGCTTTTCAGCTATACCAAGGACGGCCCATGTCTCTGCCCTTCAGCCTCTGAGGATCAGGGGTATTGGGGCATAAGAGCCAGCCAGAACGCTCTGGGGAGACATTCTTCATGCAGGTGATAGCTGGGTCCTGTTTGGAGACCTCTGCTCCCTGAGCCAAGGTATGAGGACTAGCCTCTCCAAAACATGCACAAGTATCTCTGCATGTATGTATAAACATATACATATGCAGACATACATATATGTGTGTGTATATATGTATGCACTTTATTTTTCAGTCACCTAGAGCACATAAGCTTAGACTTTCTGAAAGGCGTGGCCTACATGGAGGAATGAGTCCAAGAACAAGCGAATTCAGAGAGATCTAACTCCTGTTAGCTTTACAGCCAGAGAGAACACTTCATATGGTTGAGCACCCCGTGTATCTTTACTTAAATATACGTTTTGGAAACACAGTGGTGAACCAACACCACTGTGACAAGTGTATTTCAGTAAAGCTCAGGTTATTTTTCCCTTTTCCAGTTGCGGCAAGGCCAGGCAGGGCTGTGTATTATGTAAGATGGGAATCAGATGACTGATACAACTCTTGCTTCAACAGAGGAGACCTACTGCCAGCCAGGCATGTGAGCAGCCCTGCCTCTCAAGTTTGAAATGAGAGTATTTCAAAAGAGAACATGTATTAAATATTTGGGGGTTTGATACTGTTAGAGGTTTTTAAATTTATTTACTTTTGCTAGGAAAAGCTTGTGGTTAGTGGGCTTTTACTCTGCATTTCCTGTCTCATGATCTGCGTTGTTTCTACTGTAAAATACTGAATGTGAGATACTTAAAAACAAATTGGTTATTGCCATATTCTCAATGGCTGTTATGACATCACAGCCTCCTTTTCTAATCGTCGCTCCCCTCCTGTGAAGCCTGAGCACATGAAACTTGTCTTAGGGAGACCCCAATCTTTCAGTTCTTCATTGCACTTGGGATTACCTTGGTTTGTAACACACTGTAATTTCGTTTTCATCTGTATTATGCAAGATTTTTTGAATAGACTCTTCTGGTCAGCATCAGACACAATGACTCTTGGTAGGCTATAAATTGTTCTGTACAATGAAGAAGAAAAACGGATGGTTTAAAAAAGGCAAAGGCCAGGATCCAGAATCCTTGGCATCTGTTCCCAGACTGAGCAAGTTACTCTCTGTGTTGGTGCCTTGCACAGAACACTTACACAAAGGTCAGGCACCCTCCAGCAGCCCCTTGTCCTGTGGTAACCGAAAGGCATGGACATTATGTTACAAAGTTTACCCAATAGCACTTCCAATACATCACATCAGCAAAACCCTTGAGACTGCTAAAGCTACATACGCTTCACTGGCTGAAACTCAAAAGCAGCCACGACCTATGAGGTTGATCCTCATAATTCCCCTTTGCTGCTCTGTAATTAACGCTGCTGCTCCCCACTCCAACAGCTCCTGAAAGTGCACAGCACGTCCAGGGACCGCACGGTGCCATGCTGCTGGGCACCTTAGCAGTGCGCAGGGACCTCACGTGTTCTGCTGCAGGGTGGCCTGGCTATGGCAGCCGGACACCCTGTTTAACACACAACCTGTTCAATCATGCAGGCTTCGTGCAGGCAGCAGGGGCTTCCCAGGGCTGCTGAATGCTGTAGATACGCCCACTTCACAAGACACCAGTCAGTATTTCAGATGTTTCATCCTAGGCAGAACTCACTGTGTTCGAGGTATTTTCAGAGAAATATCTTGCTGAAGTGTTTATATTACTACAGCACTGAGGATGCCACATCTGGGCCAGGACCTTTATTATGTGAGATGCTGTAACAGAGGACAGAAAGATTGCATGCCCCCAGAGCTTACTGTAAGTATAGTCCAAAGGCCAAGGGGTGCAGATGGAGGGGCTAGTCCAAGGAAATGCAGAGGTGACACTGGTCAGTCGGATAACCAGTTGTCTGAGCGCTCCTTGGCCCTGATTTTTTCCAAAGAGAGGGCTTGATGGAGATCAGCAAGGCACCATGCAGGAAGTTTTGGGGTGCTCCCCCCAAGCATGTGTGGCTGCATTCCTAGCACCCCATGGGATAGGTCCCCTGTCTCAGGGAGCACCCTGGCCATCAGTGCCTACGCTTTGTGCAAACATTCCACCTATGGGAAACATACTGAACATGTCTCCAGTTATTATAATGGAATTATAATGATGGGTAGTACACTGGTTAAAAGCCTCAAATTAATGCTGGAAATCTCTCTTGGAGTCTGCAAAACAGGCAAAGGTGTCCCTTTGCCAAGTCAATACCATCTGAGCCCCACTGAGACCCTATCCAACTCTGGCAAATGAAACTGCATCCATTTCTTCCATCTCAGCAGAGCTGCCCAGTCTAGCAAGTGCTCCAAAACATCTGGTGAGGATTTGCAGCTTGTAAATATGTGCATAGCCAGGTATCTCTTGTAAGGAAAGAAATAATCCTCTTGAAGATGTCAAGAAGACAAGACTGCAGATCACAATTATGTAACAAGAGGGTGGTAAAATTGTTGTTGCATTAGAGCCGAGTAACTTGTGATGGTTCTGTCCTGCAAATGTTTTCCACGTTTAAACATCTTTCCTTAAATGCAAATGTAGGTGTCGATGAGCATTTTTACAAACGAAGTGTGAGGAAAAGCTGAACAAGGGCAATCAGCACTGCCTCATTTTGATAACTTTGAAGTGTTTTGTGTTCAGCCACGTAAAAAAAAAAAACAAAAACAAAAAACAAAAAGACCCACAACTCATTAGCTTAAATTGTGAAATCAAAAGTCATTTTGAATGAAATTAATTTTTCATTTTGGAAGTGATAAAGGGGCAATTTCCAACCTTTAAAATACAATTCAAATTGAAAAAAAATTGCCAAGTACAGACCCTTTCAGGGAAAATGCTTCATTTCTCATATATTAGCGTTTTGGGGTGACAATATGGTTCATCAAAAACCTCTGTGCCTCAATAATCTGCATCTAGGCTTCCCCTGATTGCATGGTGACGGTGCGTTGCCTAATTGTGTGTGACTAATACAATTTCATGTGCATTTCCGTGCACTGGGGATTCATTGTTGCCACATACTACCATTGGGAAATCGCTAAGCCTGTGTCTATGAAACAATGACAAGGAGACAAGAGTACCTCCTCCAGAGAAAAGACCTAGGGGGAGGTGGATGACTGGGAGCAACAAATTAGCAAGGCAGAGCAGACATAAAACAGAGCAGCTGTGCCTTCTCCCTGGTTTGTGGAGCACTGAACCTCCTCTATTGAGCAGGACTTACCGGGACAGTATTTAAGAGGTCCTTCTTTGATGATGAGAGCAGTGAAACCTAAGCAATGCTTGAGAAAGGGGGGAGTGGAAGAGAAATCACTTTCTCAGGGAGAAATATCCTGGATCCAAAGACCCAAGTGGACCACAAGTCCTCAGCAGCATGAGGAAGGCGGCTTAAAAGGGACCCCATTCCCCAGGGATAGAAAGACTGGAAGGGTACAAGCAAGCTACTGTCCTCAGCAAGAGCTTGCAGCAAATGGTTACAGTAACTCTTCATTCAAAGCTCACTTTGAATGGCTGGTATAGTGGTTATAGAGGGTATAGAGCCCTCCTACCTGTGACCAGCACTCAGACTTCCAAGCTGGGGGACTTTCTGACCCCTCAGGATGCAGGAGCACCCAGTCTGCTGGAGAGGAGGCTGGTTAGTGAACAGGTACTTGTGATACAGGGCTGCTGGTCCCACATCTCCATCCTCTGCTATAAACCCCCCTGTGTTGGTGGATGGTTTCTGGGGAACAGGTGTAGAAAGGGGAGGAAGTACCTAAATCAGAGTGGGCCCTGGAGCTCAGGGATGGGGCTCGGGCTCTCTAGGAAACATGTGGAAGCTTCAGCAGTGGGATCCAAACAGAGGGTGTCCTGAGTCAAGGGTGGTTGAATCAGAAGGAAAAAGGAGGAGTGACCACAGTTTTCCATCACTGAGCTGAAATACTTCTCCATCCTTGTATATGCATAGAAGAAATACGCCACATTTGATACTGGAAGGTGATGCACATGAGTTCCTTAACCAGGAGATTGAAGTGAGTCACTATTTCACTAGGAAAGCCAGAGAGTCAAGCCCAGACAACCTATAGCTTGGCAGTGGGGATGTGTTCCCGCGTGATGGCACATCCTATAAGCGGGTTGGGTGAGTGAGAGGGAACATGCAAATCTTTTGCCTAAAAGTGGAGCAGCTTGTTTGGTGTAAGTCTTACATGTGCTCAGAAAACATCTTCTAGAAAGTGTCCCACTGAGAATTAAGGCATTTCTCCACCTAGTTTCTGGATGTTGGAGGTATAGTCTGTGCTGTTCAGCACTAGCAAGAGCGAGCTGCTGTGTTTGATGCAAGGGCAGAAGCAGAAATGTGGGTGCCTCAAGAACTGGAAGTTGCCAAAAAACTTTGGGTTGAGGCATGGTTAAGGTTAAATGGCACCTGAGCAGGCTGCCTCTAGATTTAAGTTTCAGACTTGGTTGCCTTATTTTCAGCCCTGTGTGCCTGCACATAACTCCCTGCATGGGAGAGGTAAATATAAGGATAAATCCAGTTAAAAACACAAGGCATTCAGATGCTGCAGAGAGGGGAGCCCTATAAATATCTGTGAGCAAGGGGATGCAAACAGCAGTCTCCCAGGGGAAGTATCTGCTTTTTGCAATGTTTATAAAAATAAAAATAAATGAAACCAGCAAAAGTCCTGAAGAGTCCACCACACAAAACTGCTGGTGGGAGGGGCAGGAAAGCCCTTTGATGAAAACTTTTGTGAGAGCGACAGGCTTTCCCTGCCTGGCTGCAGTCCCAGCCAAGTTGGCTGCTTGCAGAGGGGGTCACGGGATGCTGGCCTGCCCTGCTGGTCCCCTCTGCAAGGCACAGACCCCAGGGAAGGGCCTTCTCCCTGGCCCCTGCCTACAGCAAATGCAAATAATGCATATTGCAATAGAGATGCCATTATTGTTATAATTACTGCTAATGCCGCCTGAATAAAAAAAAATGAGATAAATAATAAAACCTGTTCTGCAGGCAAGATGACAGGAAAAGGCCTTTTTAATCACACAGGAGGGACCCATCCCTTTTCCTCTTCTAGTAGCCTCTGCTTTGCTGCCTACAAAATTTTCAGTCTCATTCAGTGTTTCTTCTTCTTTCTTCTCTTTCCCCATAGGCTTGGTGTATTTACTCCCACCTCTCTACTCATCCTAAGCCCCCCCAGTGACACCAATTGCTTATCATCCTCTTGATCCCTAAAGCTTTTTGCTAACTGCTTAGCCAGCTTCTTGCTTTTTAAATGGCAGAGTTCTCCAAGCCAAGGTCTTCCCTTTCTGAAGTGTCTACACCGCTCCCAGCACAAAACACCTCTAATCCTAACACCAGTCTTATTGTCTCCAGCATCACACAAAGGGGTTTTAGTATCCGCCACAATGGGCTGGCTAATGAACTTGTTGCTACAGCTGGGCTGGTCTCCTGAGATGTCTGCATGTGGAGGGAGTTCTCTTCAAGGGAGAGAGGATACACAATTTTGGATTGAATACAGTGCTCCAAAAAGGAAGGTGACTCATTGAGCCTAATCATTAGGGTGTGTGATGATATTATCTAATGAGGAAATGCTTGATGATGCTTTTAGAGACTGCAGAGAGCAGCGAACTGGCTGTAGAGGAAATCAGAATGTGAGCGCTTTCGACATAAACAGTGTTCAAGAAATGGGATCTGAAATGTCTTTGGGGAGAAGAGCAAAGCAATTTCAACACCCTCATGCTTGCATCAGGGTGTGTTGCTGCTTCTGTTTAATCTTACTTGTTCACATAAATCTCTCCTTAAATAACCAGCTCTCTAGAATTCAGGACAAAGGAGCCTTGCCTCAAGAACAAATGTCATCTCATTTGTTTTCTGAAGTTTGGTTCTGATGTTGTTGTGTTTTTTGGTAAGTCGAACTGCAGATGAGGTTTTAATTAAAGGAAAGTGTCAGGTTGGTGTAGGTCCTAAATCTACCTTTAGTCAAGTAAGGGGTTTTTACAGAATCTCTAAGATAGAGAGAAACATTTCAGCTGTTGCTGTTTTGTTTTGCTGTGGGGTTTTTTCTTTGTTTGTTTTTTAAGAAATCTGCTTGAAATTGTTTGCTTGGCTTCCTCTAAAGAATCTTCAGCTTTTTGCTACCTCATGAGAATCAGAGAGTGAAACTGTTTAGAAATACCAAGTGGTAGTCCCCTTTCTCTTTTTTCGAAGTTGAGAAAGATGAATGAGCTAGCTGCCTGACTTGCGTTTCTCACTCCTGGCACTACTTATCTAAGGCATCTGTGATATAGCTGGGCAATTTTCAGTAAGGGACCACAGTAGTGAGTAACAGCATGTCCCAGGAAAGTCAGTTAGAAGGTGAAAACTCGGAACACCTCAGGAATACCCACCAAAGAAAAGCCTGTTTTGTTGTTTTCATCAGATGGGAATTTGGCTCTCGTTATCTTATTCAAGTCCCCAGCATCTGATAAACTAATGTACTCATCAAGAAAGAAATATTGCAGAGGGAACAAAAACTATCATGAATTAAAACTTGTTTCATCCCTTAAAATAGCAAGAAAGGTCTGCCCTTCCAAAACTACAGCATCATCAAATTAGGCTTTCTTTGCACACAAATTTTCAGTCTTATTTAAAATCCATTACAGCTAGAGTGGTTTAAGCCTGTTCTTCATGTATTCAAATTAAACTAAACTGACACCGCACATACAGCTGTTTGAAGCCCTTTGACTAAATGATGTTAAACTGGTGTAAGTAGTTTTGGATACTTTTCACAAGCATGGACTTCAACCATTGCAGCGCTGGGTTACACATGAGACTTCAGCTCTGTATTAAGTAAAAGAAAATGAAATGAGAATAGAATCACAATAAAATGAAGCCTAAGGTCTTGTGTGAGCACTGTGGCAGCTGTATCTCTGATGCAAATATTTGTAGAAATATCAGGAAACCCTGGTGCAGGTGTTTGGGAACCCAGACGTAGTTACAGCAACAATTTTTTTAAATTATTTTTTTCTCCTTTCTCCTGCTCTAACTAAATCCATCCCTGGGCTTGAAAGCACTGTGTGGGCTAAGGCCAGGCTGGTCTTTCGGCTGCAGCTGTGTGTATGTGCGTGTATGTGTGTGCATTCCTTCTCACTCTCGTAAATGTGCGGCAAAAGTGTGAAAAAGAGCAGCTGGCACATCTGAGAAAGAAAATAGCAGTGGAAACATGGCATATTTTTTAGAGCTTGGTTACTGTGACATAAATCATGAGAGCTCCCATCTTCCTAGGAAAGACTTGAAGGTCAAATAAAACAGAATCTGGCCTTCCAGTCCCTTGTGACTCCAAGGCTATTGACATGGGCTGGGGTGTTTCTCTTCTAATTGATTTATTCTGTCTATTCCTCAGACATGTTTTATTGTTAATAATCATGACAAAACAGAGGAAATGATGAGGACAGCATTTCTGAAGAAGAGGTGGCTGTGAAACAGCGGGTGTCTGGGCCACCTTTCCACAGTGCCTTTACAAAGACGTTGCAAAGGTCTTTGCAAAACCATTTGATATGACCATCAGGAAGGAAGTATGTGCTCTGGAGATGGTAGCTGAAAACTTAACACAACAGAAGATCCAGTTTGAACTCTCTTTATAAAATGTTCTTCTCTTGAGTGCAGCTGCGCTTCTAACATGGATTGGCTGAGTCAGGAGAGCACATAAAGAAAAGCAGGAGCTCAGCTCTTCAGCTGCTAACACAACCACATCCCACACAGAAGTGGACTAGCTCCATGCAGGTGCTGCACAATCTTCCAGTGCCTTCCTGAAGTGCACCCTTGTATGCAGGAAGGAGAGACAAAGTTTTGTAACACTCACCAGGGAAAATTCACCAAGCAGGTCAGCTTAGAGCAGTGTTAGAAACCCATGGGGCGCTCGCTCCATCAGTGAGACTATAGACCCAAAAGTTTCACCTTGCTTTATAACATGATAAAGCTGGGCTGAATCAAGGGACTTGAGCATAGCCATTCTCAGGCAGTTCTGCAGGAGAGACAGCATCCAACAGCTGAGAACATGCCTTCTTTGTTTCTCCTGACCTTTATAACAATAGAGTCAGTTACTGACAGGTTAGAGGAGGGTGGAAGGAGCAGAGAGGGACAGAGCCCTTTCCCACTCCTCTGTCCTGGAGCTGGTGTTTCAGGCAAGCATGGTTTGGTGATACATGCTCAAGCCCAGGACATGGCCTGCAGGGACTCCTGCAACAGCACCCACGGTCCAGCCCATACTACATAACAACCAGTTGTTTTGGACTGCGCTTTCCAATGCATACCCAACTGCTGTGCACAGCATTCACCAAACCATTGCCAACCCCTGCGTTTCAGGTAAGCTAGGGGACTTTGTGATCTTTCGCTGGGCCATCTTGTCCAGACCGTGCTCTTCCTAGAACGGTTGAACTAGATGATCCCCGAGGTCCCTTCCAACCTGGGATTCTGTGATTCTGTGAGTCTAGGTTGCTCTACTGGAAGATGCTGCATCTAAGAGACCAACAATATAGGATCAGTCTTCCCAATTAGGTGACGACAGCACTTGACTGTATGTAAAATAATAACAATAACAATAATAATAATATATTGAATAGCCACTTAGCATTCTCCTCTTCTGAGAGTGTGAGTCAATGTTGTTGTAGAGAAAATCGCACAATAACAAACACGATTTAGTTCTTTGAGGAGATTACAAAGTTGCCTGATAAAGGTAACTATGCAGATATGCTATACTTAGATTTTTTACAAGGGGATTGAGCTAAAACCATGACATCCTGCTTACAAAATAGCACAGAATAGTATGAACCAGAGGATACATGAGACAGATTGAGAGCTGGATAACTGGCAGATCTCAAAATGTTGCGGTCAGTGAGGACTTATCACCGAACAACAAATTCCAAGCAGGTTTGGGACTCAGCCCTGCTTTATCCTATGCTTTCTATCAGTGATCTGGAAGATAATGGAAAATGGTCACTAATAAAGGGCATGGATAACCCAGCTTTGGTGGCAGGGTGGTTGATGAGGCAGCGCTCTGGGGATGCCATCTGGGGATGGGGACCGCTGGGTAAGCAGGGCTCCCCTGAGACGCGTACCTGCAACCCATGCTCCAAGGTACCTGGAGGGAGGAGGAGTGCAGGTCATCCCTCATGAGCAGGACTGGCCTTGCATAGCAGATGCCCTGAACAAGGGCTGGAGGTCATCATGGGCAAGTGATTCAGTGTGAACACCTTCCTGGCATGCTGACAAATGGGGGCAAGGGCTGCCTGGGAATGAGCACTCAAGAAAGGTAGTAAGTAGGATCAAGGAGGTTAATTTGCCTCCGTATAAAGCACTGAGACTAAAGTGGATAAGATAACACATCCAGGCCTGGGGCTCACATTTTAATATTCAAAAGGTGGTTAAAGTGAGGGCAGAAAAGAGCCACAGAAATGAATTAAGGAGTAGAGAAAATGCCTTAGAGCAAGATATTGAAATTGTTCGATCTGTTTCATGCACCCAAAGGGGGAAGGAGGGGAAAATTGAAGGGTGAGTTAAGTTCATCATATAAGTAATTTAATCTGAGGAAAATAGTGAGTGGGATAGGGCTTTTTAATGTAGTAGAGAATAGCATAAACACAAACCGCCACTGGCTAGAAGCTGAAACCAGACAAATTCAAATTAGCTGCAAGGCACACGTGTTTAACAAAAAGGTGATTAACCACCGGAACAAACGACCAAAGGGAGGGGCAGCTTCTCCTTCTCTTGATATCTTCGGATCGTGACTAGACACCTTTCTGGAAGAGATGCTTTAGGCGAGCGCAAGTCACTGAGCACTGGTAAGGTGTAACGAGGTAAAAGCAATTGGTCTGTACTCTATGGGTCAGATTACACAGTCTAATGATTGCCCCTCACCTAAATCCTCTGTCTCTGGTACCAATTCACCCTGCACTGAGAAATGCCTTGTTCATCTGCACAGCACACTGTGTCACCCTTGTTAGCACCCCTCTTGTTTAGTGAACTTATATAGGAAGTTCATGCCAGAGTTTGGTGGAGAATAAATCCTGATTCCCACCTGAACGTCTTGACTTCAGACAATATCTTCCCTGCAAGAACCGCAAGATTGTATCTAGGTCATGCAAACTTTCCCCCAGAAACAGCCTCTGGGTATAACAGCAGTGTGGCAGATACAGTATCAGATCATGCATTAGTATATGTGCTTGTAAAGGTTATGCCTCTGAGGCATCGGCTTGGGCTGGGAAAGGAAGGCTCGCTCCTCTCCCAACATGGACAGCAGTAGATTGATAGGCTGACCCTAAGGTTTGTGATTTGTCGCTCATCCTGCGTCATTTAGGTAGTTCATCCAATACAGCATTATCCAAGGTGGTCAAGAACAACAAGGGAAGAAAACACGCTGTATTTTCATGCCCATAGCAGGGCTAGGGGTGCAACTGGGGAGAAGGGGCTTTACGTGAAAGTTCCCCTTGAGTTACTCACACGTGCATGCAGTCTGCATTACTGCTGAATCACTTTTTTTAAAAAAAAAAACAAGCACATTATACAAATGAAAATATAGCGCTGCCATGGTCTATAACGGGTCAAGGCCTCACCAACACATGCAAAGAAGGGGGAAGTTGTTCATGTAGCCATGAAGAATGTTTTACCTCCTGTATCCTGTTCAGTTAAATGGAACCCAGAGTTGGTACCAAAGTTAAAAATATCTATATGGCTTATATAACAATATGTGTATATTTTTATCTATAAATTCAACCTATCTCTTCCCTTCAAATAACTTGGGCTGATGCCCCTCAGCAAGCAACCCAAGCTCTGACAGTCTCGGCTCTCCATCTCTGCTAATCCAAAGAGAAAACCCTCCAAGCCCCATGGGCAGGGGTCCTCCAATTTTGGGTCCTGTCCCCCCAGGTCAGATGTGTTGGTTGGGCCAATGACCATAAGGCTTTCTTGAACCCTTCCCTGGCTTGTGAGTGGTGCGTGGGCCAGCACGTGCTCACATCTGTGCATTGGCTCTGTCCCTGAGGAGCCTTTGGTTTAGGGCTCGGGTGCTGCTGTCTGCATTCATGATGAGTAAGCTGTAAGTCCCCAGCCAGCTCTGCAGGGTCCATAGGCACTGTGCTAGTCATGGGACCCACTTCAGGAGAGAGCATGGGATATTCAAACACCTCTGTATCGTAAAAGAGAGGTATTCTGGTGCATGACACCCAAGAAACCCAAAATGCATATGGGATGCCTGCTACAGTTACAGCCTACTTGGTTTAGGGCACCCGGCTCTAGCTGGAAATCAATAAGTCCAATGTTTCCCACACACTCAGGCTCTTCCAAAGATCCCAACTGACATGTCTGCACCACACAAGCTTTATGTGTGAACCATATTTCCTTCCTAGCGACTTTGCTGAAGGGTCATCAACCTTGTGCGTATGGAGCATATTGCCATTGGATCGATCACGTTCAGTGGGGTTAGTGTGGAGCCATTTCAGGTCTGACACAAATCAGAAGCCTCCGAGTTCTGCCTGGTGGTGGGTGGGGAAGACATCAAAAGGATGACCTGGGATGGAGATGGAGAAACAGAATTGCTGCTGGTGCATAGCAGGGTCCAGTTTTCCACAGGACCTTATGCCTGTTGTCCAGACACCCCATGCCTGGGACCAGGGCACCCGGAGAGGCAGGATAATCTGCTCCACAAGGGAATTTTTCTCCGATGCGGTCAGGCAGGATCTGGGCCCTTCGTCCCACCTGTGCTTGTGCCAAGGGCCAGAGCACAGCACAGCGCTAATCCAAGGGTGGTTTCTGGGACAGATTGTTCAGCCAGCCCCTAGCGCTTAATGCATGATCTCACCCAATGGCCTAGTTTTTCCAGTGATAGTGCTTTTCAAGAGCTTTGCAAAGCCTTTCATTGCATCTAAGGAGTATCAAGATGTGAATCCATCCCCCAGTGGCAAACCCAAAGGCCACAAAAACATTTTAGGCATGAATAAGTGGCAGTAGCTAATCTGACCTGCCTGGCAGCTCTGACAGAATAACACCAACAGTTCAGCACTTGAGCTCATTAGTCAAAATCTGACTCGCTCAGGCTGGGCAAACATCATCCTCATTCGACACAACCACTGTTGTGGGGAAGCACACAGCAAAAGAGCCACGGGCCCGCGGGCTGGGGTTGGGAGGGGAGAGGCAAGCTGAGGACCATGCCTGGAATCTGGCACGCTGCTGCCCCAGTGGAGGGAGGAGGAGGATGGGCATGTGGCATTTTCCACTGGCATGCAAACAGCTGAGCCTATCTGATATCTGGCACACAAGTGTTTGGCCTGCTATTTACCAGCTCACAAACAGATAAAGATGCAGAGGGGGTTGCTCACACTTTCCCACAAAAGGGAAGAGGGAGAAGGAGAGAGACAAAAAAAAACCCAAACCAAAAACCAACCCAAAAAAAGAGAACAGGAGCAGGAGTGAGAGTTGTCAGTGCCCGCAAGCACTCACTGAAATAATAGCAATAATCACTGTCATCCATAAGAGGCTCTTGCGCCAGGTTCTGCCTCTCCCCCTCCCTCTCTCCCTTCGCCTTGCTGTCTGAGTCACTGGATCTGAGTCACACTCCTGTTCTATTCCTGTACCCTTCCCTTCAGCTGGGGATGTAGATTTGTTTTGGCTGGAACGATCTGGGCACAGGAGGGACCATCTGCTGCTAGTTCTTGCTTGCTTTGCTCTTGTTTCTTTCCCAGAGATGGGAAGTGAGTGCTGCCATTGCAATAATTCACAGAGAGCATGCTGGGAACATACACCCCTTACTGTACAGCCAAGGACTGCCATTTGTCATCTGAAAGCTCATTATCTGTGGCTGACCCTGAGCAGTTGTCTCCATGTGCTTAAGCAAGCAACTCTGACAAAATCACTTCCCTGCATATCAGCTCTTCCCAAGGAGGGTGTTTTTCCTTTGGTCAAGCCCCAAACAGTTTTTATGGGCAGCAGCAGTGCAGTGGTGGGATTCAGGGTGCCTCCACATCGCTGTGATGAAGGAGAAGCACACAAAACAACCTGACAGCATGCAGAGACTTGCTGTTACTATGAGTGGTGAATTTAATGACAGAAGGATTGCTCCCTTCTGGTTTTCCCGACAGTACCAGCAGCCACAGTTGGTGTGTGTGCCCTGTCTTTTGCTGTAACACTAGTAATTGGCAGTGGTGAGGAAATGCAAATTATTTAATGTCTAATCCACCACAACCAGTGTCTTGGCTGATTCCTGCATCCACATCTTGAATAGGAAAGACAGCAGAGCGAAGGTGCATGAGAAAAGAATCCACCAAAGAGCTGAACAAATGACACACTGCAGGATGGGGCTGAATGAGCAAGAACGATGGTCTGGAAGAGAGTAAAGTCACACTACAGGCATGCCAGGGTTCTCAGGAGTGACCAGACTTTTTAGAGGCTTTGTGTCAGGGGCATCTCTCTGGAGGGATCTTTGAAGGGTGTAGCAGTTGGAGACCTGGTGCTTGGCACTTTCCAATGGATAGGCTGCCCCTGCGAGCTCTGCCCAGGCATCCCAGAAATGGAGGCTACACAATGAAGAGTTGCCTTTGGAAAGCTTAACTCCAAGGCTGTGCAGCTCAACCAAATATTTGCCAGACCTATTTATGGGAGAGAGAACAGAAGGGGTTGCTTCATGCCTGAAAGAGAACATAGCTGTCCATACAACAAGAAAGCCTGAATCCTGGCCCCTCTGGAAAATTAAACCAACCAAATCAACCTTGTGTTTTTCATTTACAGCCCATGAAGGTCTGCAAACTTAACCTAAGCTCATGAAGCCCTGGAGCACTCTGTAGGTGAGTGGTTCTGCAAGTCCCGAAGACACATCCATCTCCAGGGATGCCTTTCTCAGTCTTATTCCTCAGTGTCCCTCCTGAACAATTTACACTGTGTTTCCCAGAATCCCAGAGTTTTAAAACGCATTAAGTGGTCCATCTGAGGGTGGAGAGTACACAAACGCCTGCAGATCAGGGAGCCCTCAGCAGCAGACTGACTGATGATAGCTACTACACTAATGTCATCCCCCCTGAGGATCAGGGTTGTCAGGCAAATTGATTCTCTGAAGAGTGATCATAGCACTAATTTCAGCACAGTGGCAGCTCTTTTTGAGGTAAGGATGCTCAGAGGGCCTGGATGTCAGCACATGCAAAACCATCACCTCCACTGGTACATGGGTCACATTGGCATCTAAGGCACTTGTAACATTAATGTCTTTAATGCAGAGGGAAGTCAAATTACCAAAAGGAGCTGACTAAAAAAGGTCTGGGCCAAATTCTTTGCGGGTGGAGGATGGCCGCGTCATTCTTAATGGAGCTACAACAATATGATTTACCCTCCCCACAAGTGATGGCTAGACACTCACATCACACTTCCACCCAAGCTAACTCTAATTTGCTCTGGGTCTGAGTCATCTGCCCAGCCAGAGACAAGATGCTTCATCTCAGAGTGGCTGAGACGGGCACTCATTTGTTAAGGTTTGCCTTGCAGGTGTGCCCCAGCCAGGACCCCTGGCTCTGAAAGCTGCCGGCACAAGCCACCAAAGGGTGGTCCCTGCCTCAAAAACCTTGCAGTGCATGCCGATGCCACCACAGGTGCTTTCTGACTTCTCTAGGGGCTGGATACAAGTTACAGCAAAGAGGGCTGCAGCCTGGCAAGAGAAGTTCATAGTAGAGACAGGTTAATCACCCAGCCCTTTCTGGGATACTGGTTTATTATTTTCAGTGCTCTTACTCAATCCCATAGTATGCAAAATCATCCGGTCTCCAAAGAGGCTCCTGTCCCACTTCACCACTGCCTGCTTCTCCCATCCCTGCTTCCAGCATGCCCCTGTCCCAGCAGAGAAACCTTGACCCCATGGGGCCTCTGAGACTGGCTGTGCCAAGTTGCCCCTCAAGCTCAGCTGGTCTCTCCTAGCTGGGATTTAACCCAGATAAATTTTCTGTTTTCCATAGTGTTTTCTGAGGGAATTCTCAGAAAGGGATGATGTGGTCACAGCTCCCTACCCCTTGCTTTGGCCACGTCCATTTGGGATGGCTGCCCATTGCATCTGTGCTCACTCCAAGAGATATGGAGAGGGAGTTTTGACCTATGCCAACTAAAAAGCACGTTAATTGCTGTTCTGGTTGTGTACCTCCTCTTTGTGCAGATGTTTCCCATGTGCTCTGCACTATGCATTGTTTAACACCAAGGACACCAAATTCCTCCCAAAGATACAAGAGAAACCAAAGACCAGCCTGGGATCTTTGGCGACATTGTTTTTCCCTTAATGTTCCTTTCTTCCTTTTTGCATCCCCTCTCCTCTGTCCACCAGATTTTACCCTCTCCACACCTCTGAAACATGAGGCTGATCGCAATCAGCCCAAGGCAAAGCATGAGCAGAGACAGCTGATCTTTGCCAGTCTGCACTTCTGATCCAAGCACTCTAAGGATGACGTCCTCTGCATTTCTCCTTTTCCAGCCACACTTTGGGACACCCTGGAATTGCAGTACATGCCGGTCACTGAGATTTACAGCTCAGCAAGTTTAACCTTAGATTCTTTGAATAACGTGCACACATCTTGCTAAAACTGGTGCATTCAGTGAAGGCTTGACATACTATCTTATGCAGCTGTATTAAAAAAACCCATGCTACTTCAACCATACATTATAACTCTAACCACATGTCATAGCCCAGTGCTGTCCCTTAACTGTAAACCCTCCCATCTGCAGATCTGCTGCATCTTCAGAGTTTGGTTTGTTTCTGACTGAGATTGCTCCAACAGCAAATGTAAGATAGGAGGCTAACACATGGATTGCAGACCCAGAGAGGTGCAGGCACTTAGCAACAGCCAGTCCGCCGTGCATTTGCTTCAGAATTTGCCAGATAAGACACATGTGTTGACCAGAAAATTATTATTGTTACTGCTGGCCCTAACTGATCAAGTGTAAAGTACACAGCCTGCTTTCCCCTTCGCTGAGCTCTGAAAACCTCACTGGAGAGGGCTCATCCTGGCAAAGGGCAGTGCATTGCACCAGGCCTTTGTCTGCCTATAGACAGTCCTGACATTTTTGTCCCCAACTCATGGGAGTAAAGGGACCCTATGAGAAAATGTCATGTTTGCTGCTGATGTACCTCCTAAAACTCAGCCCTGCCTCAGCAAGGCTGGACTTACCAGAGAGTCCAGAGTCACTCATGAGACCTTTGCAAAATGTATGTGAATAATCCAGTTTACACAAGTATTTGTCGCATCCAGAGTGATAATGTGCAGGATCAGCCTGATCCCTAAGAACAAACATGGAGATCTATGCCCCATGGAAATCTTTTACGATCAGGGCTAAGATTTTTGCCCCAGAATGGCACACCATACTGCTCCTGGACACATGTATGCATGTATCCTGTGAACCTTGCCAAAACCTGATGAGCAAAATGAATTTAAGTCTCTGTGAAGCCCAGAGAGAGGGTCAGACCTGGGAACATGGGAGGCAGCCCAAAGGCAGCTCTGGCTTCTGCCATGCCCAAACTCCTCGTCCAAAGCAAAGAAGCATTTTTCTTGATGCTTTGCCATCTGATGCACATTAAAAGGAGAAAATCAATAGCAGTGTTCTCCCGGACTTGCACAGGATGCTCAGGATTTCATGCTGCAGCACTTGTAATTTCACCCATCCAAAGAACAGCCCACAAACTGACTGAAATTTATTAAAACAAGATTAAACAATAATAAGTTTTTAGAACAGCCTGGATGAAGATGAACACACTTTGAAATCTCGGACAGCGTGAGTTGTATCTGTAGCCCTGAAAGAGCAGGAATCAGGAACTCCTCCAACGAGACACAGTGATAAAAACCTGATGCAATTTGCCTCTAAGGCAGGACTGAAGCTTGGGGATCGGTGAAATCAGACTCTTTGTTTCTGAGCGATGACAGCTCGGAAGTTTTAATGTTCGTAGAGAGATGTTTTCACCAAATATGATACACGGTGATTAAAATAATGAGCTGGAACAAGCCGAAGTTATAATTGCTCCTTTTCCTCCCCTCTCCCGAGTCGTCCTGAGTGCTTCATTAACTACCTTGATGAACCAATCAAGAGCTGGCTAAATCAGGGAAGGAGCAAACAAACCCTGGGAGACATCCCTACAAGAAAAGGCATAATCTGGACACTGAGCTTTGAAGGCAAGCTATATAATGAGAGCTGACTATATCTCAAAATCCATGTTAGCTTGAATGAACTTATGTAATAAACATTTATCACAGAACATATGTCATGAGCACCTGCCAGACTTCAGGAGTGGAGCCAACGCAGCTTGAATCGTATATGTATTAAAAAAAAAACCCCACACCAAAACTTGGCAGCAGGAGGCTGGCAGACGCTTTTACTAGAA
This sequence comes from Phalacrocorax carbo, assembly GCF_963921805.1. Lineage (NCBI taxonomy): Eukaryota > Metazoa > Chordata > Aves > Suliformes > Phalacrocoracidae > Phalacrocorax > Phalacrocorax carbo. The sequence continues at coordinate 37,940,263 of NC_087519.1, read as the reverse complement.
AAATTAGAAGTGATTTTGAGAGGAGCAGAAATTTCCTGAAACCTTTCTCACTCCATGTGGGAATATCGCACTTGGAAAAAGCGAGAGGCTGATTAGCCTGAGTGGGGTGGAGGGAGCGGGACTGCTCCCCTGCTCAGCCCCTCCAGAGCATGTCCCCACATCCCAACCACCGCTGGGCTCCCCACATGTGCCACTGCCTGTGGTTGGGATGTGCTATGGGGAGCCACGCCATGTCCAGCGTGGTTCAGGGGGCTTGTGCCTGGCTCCGCCCAAGCAAGAGGCAGCACTGGGCGGTGCAGGGCAGCTGCTGGAAAAATAGTAAGCATAGAGTTAAGCAGGGCTGGAAGGTGAATGTCTGGTTCTGCAGAGGGCACTGGTAGGATAGGAGTAAAGCTACTGAAATCAGAGGTGGTGGTAGCACCAAAATCAAGCAGAATAGTCAGGTGGTAAGTCCCCCATCACTTCAGTTAGGGTCAGCAGTCCAACAGGTCAACAGGGGATCAGCTGTTTATCTTTCCCAAGGCTTAGTTTCTCATTTATAGCTGCAGGGAAAAGCAAGGACACCTGCAGCAGGGAAAAGCAATGATAAAAGCATGGAAGCATCCCATGGTGCTCAGGAGCAATGATAAGGGCAGTCATATAAGTGCTGAAGTTAGATAGCAGGAGGGAAGGGGGGTTTGGATTTACTCAGCTGTGTAGTTCGGACAGGCTGACCAGCAAACCTCTCTTCCCTCCTCTCCAACCCTAGATTGGACTTTTAGAAAGAGTATCAGCTTTCTGGGGGCCTCTCTTCTCACCATCTCCTGGGGCAGCCTTTTCCCCTACTATCCAAGCTAATTACCCCTGCTCCCCTTCCTCAACCTGTGGTAGCTCTGCCGAGTTCAATAGGCTTGAAGCCATATGCCAGAAAGACCCATAAGAAGTAGAAAAAAAAAAATTAAAATATCTGCTGCAAAGGCAAATTTTGCTGTTTTCCAGAGACCCCTCTCCCCAGGGCTGGGTTTGGCCATCAGTTTGCAAGTGTGATAAGACAGGAAATTCAGGGTCTGGCTTCAGTGCACAGGCGCTGCCCTTCAGAGATACCCAAGCTTGCTCCAGCGCTGCTGACACACAGCCTGGGAGCAGGACAGACCCACTCATCTCCTGCATGGCCTGAGTTAATAGTGCTGTGGGGAAGCAAGGTCAGTCACCTTCAGTAGGGACTGTGCTGTCATGAATACCCCGCTGTGGGTACCTGAGGGCATGCACAGGGTAGCTCTGGACAAAGCACCGTGTGGTAAAGATGTGCCCATCGGTGGCAAAGCAAGTCAGTCCCCTTCCTGTCCTTTCACCTGCCTCTGTCACCTTTGTTTTGCAGCGCTCTCTAGCTTCTCACACCTAGCCTATGTCTGAAGGTTAGTGATTCACACCTGGCATATCCTTTCCCTGCTTGCCCTGGTCCTCATTGTCATAACAGATAGAAACATTTCCTGTCCCAAGCCCCTTGCTGCTTTGCCTCCACTTCCCTGGGAGAACTGGCCCAGGAAAAAAGTCCCAGGCCAGGTTCATGCTGCCCTTCCCAAGCCTAGGTACCACCCTGCCCTGCCTTTCTGGTGCCAGGATTTCCATTGAACACCACTGCTCTGAACCTCCTTCCCACTCGCAGCCTCCATTTCCCCCTCAACCACTTCATTCTGCCAAGGGCTGGCAGCCAGAAGAGCACGTGCCCCAGGAGATTTTGCCCAACCCGATTCATTTCCATGGTCCTACACTGACTTAGATCCAGCTGGGGAACAGGCCCACCAAGTGCAAATGGGAAGACTGGAAGGAAGCAAGAACAAGGAGAGAGAAGAAAGGTGGGGCACTGAGCTAGCAAGAGTGTGAGGAAGAGCATGCAAGGGCGGCCTTAATGCTGTCCTGCGGGGGGCTGCTGGCTATTCAGAGGAGCCTACGGCTGAACAGGCTGACTCAGATACTCAAGGCATGCATGCTGCTTATTTGTCTCCCCAAACGGCTGATCCCAGCTGCTCCATGTGAAGTCAAGAGCCTATCTGGAGAGAAAACCCTCACTAACCACCTGATAGTACAATATTAATGATAAATGATTCATTGTTATTGCAACTGTCTCTGTTGCACTGAATCCATGGGCTTTCATTAATATGCATCCAAGCTGGCTCTGCCACAGGTGTGCAGTATTCACCTGGGTCACAGCTTGTTTGCTTGACCTTCAGCTGACCATGGGTTTGTGCCCTGAAGTAACACCACTTGAGTTTTTTCACTTGGTTTTTTGCCCCATCTCTGTGGAAATACAAATGCCGATCCTGCCTGTGTGTCAGATTCTCTCCTGTATCTCACTGCAGGAATTGCTTCAATAAAACCCTGCTAAAGCAGAGCTCCACCCTCTGTGATGGTTCACAGTTGTGCATTTTTTCAGTAAGTGTTGAATGTAGGCTAAGATTACAACAGATCTGGCATCAGTACCTGCTTAGATTCAGGCTCTTCTGTATTAAAAAAATAGTTAAAAAAAAAAGTCTTGTTGGAGATTTATGGAGGGAAATTATACTTTGAACAAAATAAGAATGATGGTGCAGAGAGGAAGGTTTTTCTGAAAAAAATTCAAGAGATCCTTTTCTTTCTCCTTCTCAACTGCTAATCACCATTGTTTGCCCCAGTTCCCCCCCCCCATTTTAGGATGAAGAATGTCTGTTTTGAGTAGACAAAACTAAACAGAAGTTAAGATTCCCAGGTGGGAGCTGGGTTTCTTCAGCGGGGAGCTGATGTTGCCACTGAACGGCCCCTTCCTGCAACACCCAGCTTGTTTTACCATTTCTGGAATTGGGTGATTAAAGGGCAAACCCTTCCTTTCCGCGGTGCCACACCATTTGGAAGATGTTTTACTCATCTGCCTAACCATAACCTACATTGTGATAATTAATGAGTCAACACTTCTTTCTCCACAAGACAGCGACTGGCTGGAGGTGGCTGGAAACAGGTAAGGCACCCAGCTAGGCAGGAGGGTTACGGCACCCACACAGACACCCTTGGTTCCCAGGGCTGACTCTGCACTCCCACTGCCCCGAGGAGTCTCCGCTGGGGGCGGCCAGATCTTGCAGCGTGGGGGGATCACAGCTTATCCACTGGCTGTGACAAAAACACCCGACCCATCAGCCCAGCAGAGAAAGAAAGAGGCATGAAAGTGAGAGGAAGTGGAAAAGATCAAGGCGAGAACACAAGGCGACAAGCTCACCACCGGAAAACAATAAAAATAAATACACTCAGAAATAGTATAACTGACATGCAAAGGAGATCAAAACAGGCCCTCAAAATAACTCTTGGGAGGGGGGGCGGGGGGGGGGGAAGGACGGGATGTCTATGGTGGACACCAAAGTACAGCCAGGGGACACGCTGTGGGTGGTGGTGGCAGGCGAGCATTGGCCATCCCCTGGCTGCCTCTGCATGCTGCCTGGCTCCCCCGCTTCTGACCTACAGGTCTCTGGAGGCTTTGGTCTCTTGGGAGATGAGGAGTGCTTCGTGTCTTCCCACGGTGTCAGAGCATAGAGGACACTGCCAGGATCTCCTGCCTAAGGATGGTGTAGGGGTTCTGCTGGAGGTGCAGGTGCTATTCCAGTTTTGCCCAGCCCCATTTGCTCAACCTTTCCTCTGGTGTGAAGAAACGCACTTGGATCCTGTTCCACTTGCCCCAGCATAAATTCAGATTATGTCCAGTTTAAATTAGCAAAGGGATGGGGCAGAAAGAAAAGGAGAATCTAGTTCTCCAGGGTTTGCTTTGCTGGAAAGGACAACTGCTCTCAGTTTGCCTTCATGAAAGTGTTAAGGTCTTAAGCTACTGAGGCATTTAAGCATACTCTGACCTTTAAGTAAAGATAAGGCTCCTGAAGTCAGCATTGTGTTGCAGTAGGTTGCTCCTGTGCTTAGAGCTGAGCACACACTTAAAGACTTACTTGTGCTATGTTCTAGGCATGTGTTTGAGACTGCTGTGAACATGGCACCAGGGAGCAGGACTAGGTCCTACAGGTCCATACAGCTCTGCTTCTGCCCAGCAGTGTGACTGATAGCATGCAACCATCTCTGCTGCCTATCTCTGAGGAGGTTTGGTCTCCTGAAGTGCCAAGCATAGCTTAGACATCAGAGCTGGGGCACCGTTCCACCACAAGTCCAGAATAATATGTCTTTCACTCCTGGCATGGTAAAAAAAAAAACAACCCAGAGGAATCACACCAAGTGTGGTCAGATCTCCAGAGGAGTCCTTTGGGCTAATCTGCCCAAACTTGCAAGGCCTGGTTGCAGGCTTGCTGCTATTCTGGCGGCTTTCCAGCACTCGGTGAGTCAGGGAGTGCTGTGACTGCCACTCAAGGACAGCAAACTGTTTAAAACATAATACCATATTCCCATCTGGTGCACTGAAATGCATGGATGCCCATGGATGTCTTATCCTTCATTCTCTCTATAACAGAGCATATGATATAGAGTTTTCTCCAAGGAGAAGCAGGGTGAGTGAACATAGTCAGGGAATGTCATTGTGTATCTTGAAAGTGTAAAAGGAAGGGCTAAGTACTAAGGATTCATTATTGTAGCTACTTAATGATGCTAGGGATTTTTAATATTTTTATTTCTGTGTGTTATCTGATCCAGGCGCGTGGCAACAGGAAGACAAGAGGACCACCTGCCTGGGCCATGCCAAATGAAGGTTTATATATTGATTAGAAAAGTCAAAGGGACAAAATTCTGGGGAACATGGGGCCTGGCTGGGCTGGGCTCCAACTTGGCTGGCAGAAGGGACCTCCATCCTTGGGGTCCAGACATTCTTGGTCAGAGCTGGAGGTCCTTCTAATCCTAATTCAAACCAGGCTGGTCTCCTTGAAACAACTAGCCAAAAATGGCCAGTCTAAAGCCCTGTTCCTGCAAAGACACTGATTGCATCAGGACTTTGATACACCAAAACACCACCGTTTGTATGCTTAAATTTTGCTGCCCTGGGCAATGAAATGAGGCCAGAGGGAGCTGGACACTGCCTAGTCTTGCTCCTTGAATACCAACTAATGCTGAAGTAAAGTAGGAGTAAGATGCTCCCAGGTGTGAAAGGACAACATTTCTTTGTGTTCATGGCGTCACAAAGCAAGGTAGAATTTTGCCCATGTGTTGAAGGAAGTTTAATAAAGGTTTAATTAAGTGCCTCAATCTAGATTTAGATGTTCTCACTTCTGGTGTTGGAGCTTGAAGCTGTTAGTCATTAATACTCATCTCAGGTAACCTCCACCACCCTCAGCCCCTCACCTGACGCATGCACACACTTGAGAAAGATTGCTGATATCCTCTCTGAAAACTAATGAAATCACAGTGTGATATTTTGATTTCAAGGGCATCAAAGTAATGCAAAATAATGATGGGAACAGAAGGCTGTGATACCACTGCCACAATGCAGCTCTTGTCTCTAGATCTGAAAACACCTTGTGAAGGAGATACGAATCATTCCTCCTCTCTTCAAGTCAGAGAAACTGAGGCACAGAAGAGATGCGACCCACAGGTCTGGGATAGAGTCCAGGCTCGAAGCCAGCTGTCCCAGCCCCAGGCTAATGTAATAGTCATTGACCACACTTCTCCGTAAAAGAGAAAGATGGGATCTGCCACGGACAGGAGATCTCTATGTATGTATGTGTTTGTGTGTTTGTCTATGGATACACAGGTTTTACAGAGAGAAGGATACTAGACACAACAACAAACAAAGAGGAAATCAATTCCATGGTCAGCTGGGAAAGCAGGTCCTGCTTTAGCTAGTTGGAGTTTAAAGGGCAGTAGTGGACACAGGAAAATGCTTTGTAAGGGCTGGAACCATAACCAGATTTTTTTCCTGAGATTATTTCACAATATTTGTAGTTCTTGTTTGCTGCGCAGGAGATTAGGTAGAAAGGCCTGATCCCCTCTTTGTCCTTTTTTAGCAGAGGAGAGTGCTCCAGACCTGCATATGGGGAGAGCCCACAGTTAGGGCTGCTGCAGTAATTCACAAATAACTGGTCTTCAGCAGAAGAGAAAAGGGAATAGAAATGCTTCTGTATATTTTAAAAGGGTCTTGAGGATTAGCAAATCTTCTCCATGTGGGGCTGGCTGTTTACTGCTAAAGAACAGAAGGCACAGGCCTCTTAAGGTTATTAATAAAAGCAGCAAACATTTCCTCTGCTTACTAGTCTGAGTATGTCCAATTTTTGTTATGGGAAGAATGCCATGCTTTGATGAGGGTTATTACAGGGATCACCGAAATACACAGAGATTCCACTGCATCTGGGAAAGGTTTGCCTGCTCCCCAGAGATGCTCTGGGTTTCTGGAAACCTGAAGCTCAACTAATCAAAAATCTCTTTTTCCCTTTTCCCCTTTCCCTTCAAGGCTGGCTATGCAGAGCTGCTGGAGGTATGCCCAGCACTCCTGGGACCCCATCCCAAAGACAATTGCTCCAGCCAGTGCTGGGGGTTCAGATGCACCGCACACCTCGGGAAGAAGCAGAGCTCGAGGGAGATGCACGGCATGAAGTGCTATGCTGCGGTCGCAGTTGCTGGGTGTCCGTGGGCTAGAAGCCTCTCTGGGTATCGCAACAACTTTCTCAAGATGACTGTGCTGGTAAGAAGTGTGATATCAAGAGGTGTGAGGCTTTGCCCCTGGAAAGTTGTGGGCATTAAGGCTCCAGGTCTGCTTCGGAGAGCTCCTCTCCTCCTCCCTCAGGAGCACTATGACTGAATCAGTGTGAACAGATTCAGCCTCTCGGCTAGTTTGCGGACAGGGAAACTGAGGCACAAAGAAAGGTGACTCACTCCATAAATATCTACCAGTCAGAAACCGGTCTAAGGGACAGAAGCCAGGAGAAAAGTCCTTGCAAGAAAACAGAGCTTTCCCTAAGCAAGGTAAGGAGTTTTCTTCAGGCATCCAAGCCAGCGGCAAACCCAGTAGCTATCAAAAGTCCTCCCAAGCCCACAACCCCACCCCAAGCCTCTCCCAGACAGTGCAGCTCTGTAATCACCCTGCATAAGGAAAGAGGAGGGTGGAATGGTCTGTAGACTGCTCGCAGCCCACAGAGCAGGGGAAGGCATGCGCATCCGTGTCTGGCCTTGGGCACCCAGGGCTTTGCTTGCTCTCTGCAGTGCTGCCACAAGCAAACAAGCGGTGACTTCACAGAAACAGCCCCACAGCGGAGCAGGGACCTGCCTTCCTCATGTCCCCATGGTCCTTGCACCTTGCCTCAGGTTTCAAAGTCACTTGACATCCACCACTGAGGCTAGAGGTGTTTTGGTGTCCTGGGTCTTATGCGCAAGGCTTTATGTCTTCTTGGTTTTAGTGCCAGCCCAAATTTCCACTGCTGCCAAAACTGACACCAGCACAAATCCTCCACTGCTGCTGATTGCCTGGGGAGCCCAGGCCTGGGGCCTTTCCCCTATCAGTTCTGCTATTAGATCAATATCTGTGCTTGAACAAGAGCAGGGCACTCAGAGATACATCCAAATGCAAAAGTAACCCTTGCCACTAATGGAGAATCCATCACAGCCCACCAAGGCTGTGCCAGTGGTTAATTAAGCCTCCTGATAGAAATACACCTTATGCCTAATCTGCATTTTTCTGGCTTCAGATTGCAGGTACTGGATCTTGGTTTACCTCCCATAGATGGGCAGGACTAGTGTTATTCAACTCCCATACCACATCACCTCCCAGAAGGACTTCCTTGGACCTGGGTTACCCTGGACATCTCTTTTCCCTGCCCAGAAATGTTGCCTGGGTGGAAGGTGAGGGCTTCAGGTTTTCATCTGACATTTCAGATACCAGACAGCCCATTCAGAGCTGTGTGAGCATGGGTAATGGAGCTTGTTTTTCTCTCTTTCTCTCCTCTGCACCCCCCTGAACCATCATCTCTTTGAGGGATGAGAAGTGGTACCCATCCCGGCACCTGCTGGCTGTCACCACCTGGCAGAGGGATCGCAGCTGCTTGGCTCACCCTCACTTCCAGGTCCAGCTCCTGCTCTCCTCTGTCCCCCTCCTAACACCCTGCTCCTCCCGCAGCAGCTCTCCTGTTCTCCTCTGTCTCCCTGCCTCTGCCTGGCTTCTCCCCTTGAAACTCAGCCCTTTGCCTTCCCGGAGAGCCTGTGTCCCCGGGGGATGCTGGCTACTTGGCAGCGCGCATGCCTGATAGATTGATTCAGTTTGACTTCCTCCCGTGTATTTATTCAAGTTTCCTAGAAAGCCTTTTTCACTGGAGGTTTCCTGAACAAAGCAGGTGGTGTGTACATACATGTGTATGTGTGGTCTGTGGGATGGGGGGGAGCTGAATAGCCAGCCCCTGCCGTTACCCTCAGCACTGCGATGTACTATGCCAGCTCTGTGCATCCATGCATTGAGGGCTGGAGGGATCTCGGCATTTGTGGAATGAGCATCTGGGAATGTGCATCTGATCCTCAGACCACGTGAACAGGGTGCTAAAAATAATAACCAACTGCTGCTCCATTCCTCGGCAGCATCTGGGGAGTTTGTGTAGGGAGGAGCAGCCATCAACCTCTAACACCACCCAGCAGAATCCCTCTGCTTCACAGCTTGGGTTTGTGCATATAAAAGGGGTCAAAGGCTGCAAGCTAATTTTTTTTAAAAGGGTTTCTCTCAGGGAGGGCTATGTTGTGAATTTTCTCCTACTTTACCATCTGCTGCTGACATGGCCTATTAAAAGATGCCCTGGTTTTGCACTTGAAACCTCATTTGCCCTTTGCAGAGGAGCTGATACAGGTGGAGATCACATTTTGAGAGCTTTCCCCTGCTGCAGATCTGAGCAGAGTCTGGCTGTAGCAGATCTGCAAGATTGCTGATGGGAATAGTCACTACCTTGCCAATGCATTTTTGCACTTCTTTCAATCATTGGCTTTAGCTGTGCCACTCTCTCTGCAGTGGCACTGACCAACTGTGGGTAACAAAGTCAAAGAAGAGTCACCTGTGGTGACGCTTTGTTTAAACTTGCTTGTTCTGTAGGGTTTCTTTTCCTTTCTCCTAATCCAAAGATAGCTTTACCCAGAGAGATTTATTTCAGCAAGTAAATACCATTTCCAACGAAGGAACAGCAGCAGCATATGGATCAGGTGCTGCACATCTAGGGGAGAAAAGCTCAGCAGAGTCTAACCCAGCTCACACCTGGATTCACTTTGGTCTTCTGTAGGGGCTGGGCAGCTCTGGAAAAGAGTATGGTTCAACTTCCCCGCATCTGGTTTTTTCCTCTGTAAAATCAAGTCTGAGTCACTCCTGCACTTCTTGGTGGAAGGTGGGGGAATCCTGCTACAGGACTGCAGACAGCAGAACAGCCTGGCTGTGGTCCTTAATGGATGCTGGCTCAGCCCCACACAGGGATTTCATCCTCCCTTTTTTCATCCCTTAACTGGCTCTGCTGCCGCACAGGACACTGGAATGACCAAGGACTGAGTGGTGACCTGTTTCTCTGATGACCTACAGATCAGAGAAATGGGCAAGTCATAGGGGCTGCTGAACAAGGGGAGAAAGGTTCCCGCCAGCACCAGAAGGAACAGGAGCAGGGAAGGCATCGGGGAGTACAGCATTCCTGCAACAGCTTTCTTGCAGGTCCTCTGGCTCCCCAAATCTAGTGCTGTAGTATTTCTGGCTTGCTGATGGGGTAACACCTCCAAGGCTGGGAAACTGGCAGCTTGTGGGCTGCCTGTGTTTCACAGGCTGTTTAAATCTGGTTCTTGTGCCAGCCAAGCAGCCGTGGCTGGCAGGTGGGCTGCTGTGTAACCCATGCTCCTGGCTGGGAGGTGAAGGGGGTGAACTCACCAAAAACAATTTTTCTGGGTCACGCAGCCACTGAACACCTGTCCCTCCTGCTCCAATGGGGAGCCAGAGGAGCCCTGGGAGCACTAACTTCTTCCAGCATCATAGACGTGGTTTGGCATCTTTGGGATGACACCATTGCCATGCAAATGAGTGTGAAGGTGCCTCGGCTGTGGCCTGGTTTCTACCAGGAGCAAGGTCAAAGCAAGACTTGCTCTGCAGAGCAGAGGTGTGCATGGTGGTGGGAGAAGTGTAGCGCATTGCAAAAGGGAGATGGGAACACCAGGCTGCCATGTTTAGCTTTCTCAGTGGTAGAGAAAAGCCTGGCTGGACTGAAGCTGCAACCACCACCAGGATGTGCCAAGACCATCCCCAAATCCTTCTGTGAAATTGGGTCTCCTGGGAAACCACCTCAGAACCCGGGGTTTATAATGTCCTGTCTGCCTGGCAGTGCTGGCAGGTAATGAGCAGCTTGAGTCATACGTGGGCAAGGTATCCCCAGGCTGCAATAGATTTCCAACTTGGGTGGGTCAAGGTGCAATTGCCAGGTTTTGTGCCCCAAATGTTGAGGCAGGCCTGGATGCATCACTGGCAGAAGGCCGTGTGGGGCAGGAGATGACAGCTAGCAGCCTGCTGGAGGAGACACAGCTTGGCAAGGAGATCAAGGCCCTGGGAGTGGGAAGGAAAAGGAGAGGAACTGGGAATGAGAATTGGGCTGGGGTGGGGTGTGGGAAACAGAGCTGAAAAGAAATGTCTGAGAGCCTCTCTATGGAAGGATGAGAACTGGATTCCCCTGGAGCTAGCAGACCCATTGAGCCCTGATCCAGATGCATCTCCGCAGGCCATGGAGGCTCTGCAGCATCCCTAACCCTAAGCCTAGCTCTCAGCAGTACCCAGAAGAGCTGAGGAATGACAGCAACAGCTCTGCAAGCTTTGAGACCTCCCAGCTGCTCCTCCTGTGGAGGAGAAGACCAATCTCCGTTACCATTTACCATGTACAACACAAGATCCAGTTCCTTGATGGTGACCCCTTCCTTTGCACGGTGCACCAGGGGAGGGGACAGCCTGGACAAGCACAGGGAGTACCTGGGGCAGTATGGGTGCACCAGGGATAGGAGCGTGAGGGCTGTTTAGCATTGCTCTGAGAAGTGTGGTAGATCCTGACATGCTTAGTTGCCTCACCTGGCTTGGAGGTAAGAGAGGTGAGCTCAGGATGTGCAGGTGACCCTTGCCTTTGTGCTGTGTGTGGTCAGAAAGTGGTATATTCCTTGTTTCTCCACCACTCTCCTCCTTATCCTTCCAGCCACTGAAAATATTCCCTTTTTATTTGTAAACGTAAATCTCTCTGAGTTGGGAAATATGCTGCCGACTCTCAGGTTGGAAGTCCTACGCCCTTTCGTGCTTCCCAGAAGGCGGGTTCCCCACGCATGGTATCTTCTCTCTGATCAGCTGTGAATCATGGACCATGGATGGCAGCACACACAGAGGGAGAGCAAGACGTAATTACAATCCCCAGGGAGTGCTGCAGCCATATCTCTGTGCTAAGCCTTTTGAGGTTTTCGGTTGTTCATTTAAAAATTCTTAATTTCTTACTGAAGAAACAGGAGGAAAATTTCTGACTATGCAGTTCCCAAACTGTAGCCAAGCCACAGAAGATTTGCTCTTGCTTCCTGGCCCCAAACTCAAGAACCTGTCTAGCTGAGCCTCACAGCTCGGCTCTGGATTAGCCACTCACAGCTGAGCCTCTGGAGGTTCTTCATGAGGCTAGCCCAAAATGTGGCCCGCACCAGCATCACCACGCTGCTGCATGCTCCTGAATGCAGTTCATCCAGACCCTCCCACCATGCACACCAGGAACAGCCCCGCAGAAGTGAATGGAGTTACACCCCTGCACAACATGAATCATGTCCAGCGAGTCTTGAGCTGACACTTGCAAGATGCTCCTGAGGCGCTGCATGAAAATTATTTATGGGTGGTTTTTATTGCTTGTAAGAGGATGTAGAAATCGGACAGCACCCTTGTGGTTTTCTTCTGTCAAATTATGATCAAGGTTGCTTTTTTGCTGCTCAAATATTTAAGCATGAGGCAGAAATCTTTACAAGGGCTACCACATTCCTTAGGTTATCTATATTGCTCCTGCCTGGGCCTATAAATTCTAGAGGGACTACCAAAGTAAATAATACATTTGCCTGCACATATGTTGCTCCAGGGGAACTCCTATTTCCTGTAGCACAAAGGTCAGTAGGTCAGGGACCTACTTGCAAATCAATAGAAAATTGCCTTTCAAGTGACACCTGCATTAACCTTTGACTCTTGTTGGTCTGGATGAGGTTAAGGCCATCAGCCCCTATAGGGAGAGTCCTCCATTGTACCTATGATTTATTTGCATTATCTCTTTTCCCTGCTTGATCTTTGGAATTGCTGGCACAGTTCCCACATGGCGTGCAGTGCCATTTCCCTGCGCATTGGTCAAGGGTGGCAGAAGGTACACAGGGCTGTGCTTTTTGCTGACAGGTGTAAGAAAAGATAAGGAAAATGTATATGTTTGGAAGGGATCAAAAAAAGGAAAAACAAAACAAACAACAGGAAGCAATTACGAAGACCCCCTGTAAACATAAAGCTTTTCTGTCTGAAAGATGTGTCCTTAGCTCAATCTTTAATGACACCCATAGGACATTAAAAGTGAATGAGTTATGAAAATCAAACTTGCTTGCCATTGGAGCTGAGCTGGAAAGAAAATTGCCTCCAGACTGATGTGAATCACTCCTTATTTTCATCATCACACTTCGGATTTCTTCCAGCTTGCATGAGGAAATCAGACTGGTCATTTCACTCTGCCTGTTTCTTTCGTTCTCCATCCCTTGCATTGCTGCAAGCCAGTGCTGATCCACCAGGAGCAAAGAGTTTAGCAGAGCACCCTCTGCTCACCCCATCTCTTATTCTTCTGCTGCAGTGCACACACTGCCAGCTCAATGTCACAACTCACCTCCAATTCCCTAGCCAGGACTTCACTTAGAAAAGGGGTCTGGACCTGCCCAGGACCTGACAAAGGTGTCCTTGGACCCTATGCTGGATGATTTCCCCACAAGCCAATTAATGTGGCAACTGGGCTGTGACCCCTTTCCCTCTCCCGTTCCATAAAGGCTCTGAAATATCTCTTTTCTGGGTATTATTGAGCTTGAATTGTCATGCGGAGACTCATGAACACAGATCTCTGTCCATCACTTCAGATGCTGTTCCTTAGTGTCTTTTGTTTATTTCTGATTCCTCCTTTGCACCCCAAAGAAATGCCTCTTGGTTGCTTTGCTGCTGGTGAAATTCTTCCTGCAAAGCACCGCTCTCTGAAGCAGGTAAGGGATGGGGTGATCATCAGAAAATAGCTGATGTATCTCAAAGAGCTCCTGTAAGGACTGAATTCCCAGTAAGCCCAAGCAATTCTACCAGAGTGTGCGAAATGTCCAGTGGGCTTTGGATAACACTGAGCAACACTCAACTGGCAAGAGGGCACTATGTCCTCAAGTCCACCATGCTGGCTTGACAAAAGTCCACTGGCACAGGCCACCACCCTGCCCCGCCACCCTTCTTTAGTCCATGGGGACACCCTGGGTGCAAGTGGGGCACGCAACTCTCTGAAGCTGGGCTTCCTGTTGCTCTGGGCATGTGTGTTTTTGGCCACTGGCTTCTGATTGTCACTTGGGACCTGTGGATGCTTCTGGAAAGCAATTAACAGCCAGAATTAAAACGGGCAGACCATAGGACTTGGCACATTGCAGTTGGCAAATGCTCCCTACCCCTCTGGCTTACTTCAAGCCCTAAACCTAGCTGAATGTATCCTGTTAACAGGCTTTAGTTCTGGATGCCGTTGAGAGCCTGCCAAGCACAATCTGTAGGATGTTTTAATTGGAGTAGAGAACAGTAATAAAAAGACCTTTGACCAAGCCCTGCAGATCAGGCTAATGGGAGGAAGGACTGCACTGCTGTTTGGTCATTTCCCTTGAGTTGTCCTTGTTAGAGGGAATGGACCCAAGGTCCTAATCTGTTTGCCAGCTGTCCCTTCTGCCTAGCCACTTTGTACACAGTAGAAATGTACTCTGACCACCCAAAACCACCCAGGCACAGTAGTATTGAACAATTTGCTGAGGCTTCCCTGAAACTAATGTGGCAGTGGCATCCCTCACAGTCTCACCTGGGAGGCTGGGGACATCTGTCTGAGGGTCCAGCACAAGGATGGGAGGTGAAGACATTCCCTTCCTCCAACTGCCGTAGGAACAGGTATCAAGAAACATCTGGGGAAGAGCTTGCAAGGTAACATCCTCCTCACCCCAGCCACATTCAAGTGATTTCACTTTTCAAGGGACTTCCTGGGAATCTGAGGTCACGATCTGTCCTGTAGCCTTCATTCACAGCTACTCAAAGCAGCATCTTCACATCTTTCTATTTGGCTCATCTGGGTCCTGGAAGCTGGGCTTTGCCACAATGAGTTGTCACTACTCGTAGGTTTCTTGCAGGAACCTCCCAGCCAGAGCATCCAAGGTGACCAAGCCTTCCACTTTTGGTGCAGCCAGCCTCAGCACCTGCAAGCTGAATCACAGAACAGGGCTGGACAAAGCCTGTGCTCTGCCCCAGTGGGCAGGAGGATGGTTGTTTCCTGAGAAGATTGCTGATCTGCAGTTCTACTGGTAGAAGCTCAAGCACTGGAACTGCTCTGCCACCTGGGAGCCTCAGCAGGGAGCAAATCTTTCCTGTTTTCTACCCTCCTTTCAGTCTCTGCTCTGAGCTGTTTGGTGTCCTTGCTGAACAACATCACACAGCACCTGTACTCTGCTTCAGAAAGAGCTGAATTCACACAGGGCTCCGACAAAGCCCATGTATTCTGCCTGACACATGCTATTCAGCCAGTAGGGTAACATCAAAGGAGGGACAGACTTCACTATGGCAGTAATAAAACCAGTGCTGCCACAGATTCCCAAGGAGCTGCAATTGCCAGGGACCAGCTTGGCCACACAGTCCTTTGAGGATTGGGGTATTACACTGGGGGGGTTCACCAGGCCCTGCAGGTCCCATTTGGGCTGGAAAGAGATCAGGGCCAGGAAGAGATCATCTTAGATTATATGATGGCAGGTCAAAAATCTAGTTTTTGTCCTCCTCCCATAACTCAGCCCTGCTCAGGCATCCCCATTGTGGGCAGCATGGGTGGCATGAGGGTGGATGGGGCCATGTGGGGCCAGGGAGGATAGTGGGTGCCAGTGTGGGAGCCCAGCTCACAGCATCCCAGCCATGCTGACTGAAAGCACGACGTCTCACCCACTGCTGCGCACCGGCACGGTGGGACCACGCGGGCGGGCTTGCTGCCTTGGGGGCTGCTGAGGGGGAGTGCAAGGGGGGGGGCTCGACTAGGACCTCAGTTTCACTTCCTGCCCTGTGTGGGGAGAGATCATTAAAAATATCTGACTAAGGCAGACTTCTTTGTTCTCGGTATTACTAAGCTCTCCCCGCTCCCCAGCCCCACTGCGACGACAGCGGTGTGGGCAGAGCTATTTCACTTTCCCCTGGTTTGCAGACTCACAGCTGGGCAGGCAGGTGTACGGCGCTGCTGGACTGCACACCTCCCGGCCTCTCCCAGCTTTGCTGGCACATGATTCTTTCTCCAACAGACCTGGGTGCTTTTCCCCAGCATCTCAGTGGGCCACAGCATCTTAATTCTCAAAGAGCTCTGGGGACATGAAGCCAAGGTATTGTGGATGATGCTGAGGGACATCAGGTAGAGATCAGGTCCCAGGGATGCTCAGAGCAAGGGAGGATTTGGGACCCTGCTTGCCAGGCACAGCACAGCTGGGCTGCACAACTGTTTCCTATGTGGTGTCACAGAGAGGGAGAGCTTGACAATCTCAGTCTTGGCCGCCATCAAGTTCATTATAAATTGATTTCCTCTTGGATTATTATTGCTACCATAAAAGATATGAGCATTTTAATATCTGCCTCCACAACTGCAATATTGGTTTTAATGGCCATGTTGACTAATGTGCACAGTACTTTACAAATGTGTAACATGCCTTTTCTTGCCAGAGTAACTTGCAGCCTAGTGCACATACAGACATTGCCACTTAGAGGAACAGTGGTTTGTAATTTAATGTATCCCCTTTCACATGCATCAAGCCCTGTGGTGCAATTAGATGCTTTCGTTTGCAAAGGTGGTAATTAATACTTCTGCAGTAGTCCGGGAGTTGGGAGTGGGACAGGGCATGTGAGGTGAGCTAAAGCCAGGTTGCTTTGGGTTGAATGGGTATCAGAAGCACATCTCTGAAACAACAACAGTCAAGAAAGTGGCGTAGCAGGTCAGCTGGAAAGACTGTTTCTTCTTGTTTTTCCACTCTTGCCTTACTAAACCTTTTTATTGATTTCACTGAAGATAAAGAAATAAACACTACACCTACATGGTCTGTCATGGAGGCCTATGTTTCATTCCATGTTTCCAAATTCCAGACTCACTTTGATTCTTGGACTAGATCAACTTTCTGCCCATCTCCATATTCTGCCCATCTCCAGTGCCATTCCTCCACCTGTACTGATGATTGCTACAGGATCCAATCAGATGTTGGATCAGATTTCAAAATGGATGAGGTTAACCTGGAGCAAATATCCACACACCACCTAAACTCCAAATCCTGTGAGTTTTGTTGCTACAGAATAATTGTGTTTTCACCCTGTTTGTGCAAGCAGGTGGCAAACTGGCAGGTGATAATCTGCTGATATTAATACTGTGCTGCAGGTAAATGGAGGCTGTCATATCTCTCCATCAAGAACTTGACTGACATTGGGTAAGGCTGTCAGGTTCTGCTTCTGAAAGCTTAGGTGAGATGGCATTCGGCCAGGAGGCTTGCTTAGCTCTGCTTGCATATAGCAATGAGGGCTTTGCTGCACTTGGGATGGGAACCCTGGAGCCCAGCTCTGCTGTGGACCGTTCCCCCCACAAAGGTATTTGGGATGAGCACATGGGGACCATCTAAACCTTGCATGTGGAAGCATTTGCGGAGACGGATCCAGGAGCAGCTGTGAATGGTGGATGGAGCTGCCCACCCTTGTGACCATCCCCAGGGAGGTCAGTGGTTCTGACCAGGGGTAAAGAGATTTCTTGCCTGCCTGGAGCAGGCTGTGCCTGTCAGGGAGGTCCTGGCCATCCTGCCACTGCTGTCACTTCACATGCAGCTAGTGAGACCAGGAGCAGGGCTGGCACCCCATGGGAGACCACTGTGGAGGAGGCACACAGAGCACTACTTCATGGTAGCAGAAGCAGCTGATGAATAAGCCCAAAGGTGCTGGGCCAAGCCCAGTGTGGGGAAGAGAAGGCTTTCAGTGGATCCATCCTCCTTTTCCTCACAGGAATGACATGACAGATAGCTAATAGGATAAATTATTTCCTGCACAGGTGGACCCCTGAATTTAAAACCCTGGTGACAACTTGTTTGGGGTTGCTGCTGAGCAGGAGCTGGTGCGGACAAAGCCCTTCAGCATGAACATGCAGCAATGCTCCCCTGGAAATTAAACTCTGAGAGGGATATGCCCTTGGAGGCTGGAGCAGGACTTTATGCATTGAGCAGCGACCCCACTCCCTCCTGCTCAGGCTGCTCTTTCAAAGCAGAGAAGACTGGTCAGAGCATGGGGGCCATTTTTTGTATAAAGTAGCCAGGAATTAGAGATAAGTGGCTATTTTCAAAGTTTAATATAAAGAATTGGTGGTTTTGCATATGATTTCTTAAAACATGGGAGAGGCCTTCCTTAATAACACAGTTCTTTAGGAAATGTGAGGCTACATGCACTGTTTCCAGCACTCCAGGGTGCTGCAGGTGTGGGGAGTGCTTAGGATGCTTCAGAGAGGAAGAAGGAGGGAGAGAAAAGCTTTTGGGATGAAGTGGTTTTCATTGAGCTAATCAAAGCTCCTTGCTCAAGGCTAGAACAAAGCAGTTAAGATCTCTCCCTTTTACTCTCGTCAGATGAGAGAGGTCTCTGCTGGTTGTTGGTCATGCAGAAGGTTCTGTTATCCTGTTGTCAAGGTCTGAAACCCTGGGTGATCCCATCCTCCAGAGCAACACCCTGTGCTGGGTAGTGCAGCTCCTCTGGGTGAAGGACACCGGTCAGTCAACACCCTCCTCTTCCCAGGTCACCCTGAGCAGGAACTGCCTCAGCCAGGTGGGGTCCTGGCCTGCAGGCCCCAGGTCCAGGTCCAGGACCCACAGGCCAGGCTACCCCACATCTCCAGTGCTGACCAAGGGCACTCACAATCTGCTTTGGACAGGAGAAGCTGAGTGTGGCTAACGCAGGGTGAGCCCTGGGTAGCAGGTCAGAGGTGGCTGGTCTGTGCAGGAGATGCTGAAATGGTGCACCATTACCTCCTCCAGCCTTTCCAGGGCAGCAGGGGTGGGAAAAATGGGGCAACTGAGCATGAGTGTGTGTGTACGGTGTGTACGGTAGTGCATATGTGAGTGTGTGTGTCTGTGTGGGTGTAGGACAAAGCATGTAAATAGAGCTAAAGAACGTGCCGTGTATGTGAGGATGGAGGCTGGGAAAGGAAAAATTACTTAGCCGCAAAACAGAACTCCCTTACCTGTTTTTCTCATAAAGCAGCATGAGGATGTTTCTGCTAAAGCAGCCTCCTTTCACAGCAGCTGCATTATGAAATGACTTCTTTTTAACAAATCCATCTGCCTGCTTTTTAATAAGCAGGGCTTTCCACCATTGTATATGTGCGAGGTCTGACCTTTTCATAGGAAAAAACATTCATAACCAAAAACTATAAATAGAAACCTTCAGACTGGAGCAGATAAAGATGTAGGTTATGTGACTTTAAAAAAAAAAAAAAAAACATAATGTGGGAGGAAAAGGAGCAAGCTCTTTTAAAAAGTCATAAACTTCTGTTATAGCCTTAAGCTTTCTTAATATTTACTGAAACATTTGATGAAAGGCTTAAAACAGTAGGGCTTACAAGACATCTGTATCTAAGAAGGTATTTTTACAAAGGAAAGGAAAAAAGGTTAGAAATAGATTTAGTTTAGGAAAAAGGGTATTTCCCCCAACTAAGAAACAAAAGGTTTATACAAGGTGTGTATTTCTAGGGTAAGGTAAGTTTTATATTTTGTTCATGTTCTGGTTCTGCAAGCTCTCACATATACACGTAACTTTGCTTGTGATTATAGACAGCCTTCAAAGGGACTACTCATGTGAGAAAAGCTGATCATTCATTGTTTCCACTTCAAACCATATTTGGTCCTGTATTTTAAGCCCCAGCTGCTGGAGGCAGGTGATTACATGAGAATCTCAGCTTTCTTTAAAAAAAAAAAAAATAGTAGAAAAGTAAGTTTCTAAAACTTGTGGTTGAAGAGAAAGATTGAAAACATGTCCTCCACAGAGCTTCAGAACCAGAAGGCAAATAATATGAAACCGATCTTCCGTCTAAATCCGCTAATCACACACATTTCTTGATTGGGAGCAATATTTGTTGAGTTCAAGAAAGGGGGGTAGGAAATGATCAGTGCAATTGTGGCTTATCTGAGCTACGTCACCAAATCACTGTTGCCAAATGCAAAGACCCTTGGTGAATGCCGGCTCACAAATGCTCTGAAGAGCTTCACTTAGCAAACACTCAGGTAAGTCAAAGTGAATCAAGAGAAGACTTTCGTTAAGCATGCATTTAACTCCTCTGCTGTATTCCATGCCTCAGATTCTAGGATATGCATGCCTTCTCTGATATTTAAGACTGCACAGAAAATAAATCAGCTTCCTTGCTGCTGTCAACATGGAAATGAAGATAAGCTGTTAGCTGTAGCCACTGAAGTGCAGTGGTAATACAATACTTGGAGTCTTCATGTTGCTTTTTGATATATTTCAGCAGCATAAGAACCAATCACACTGATCCATATTTCATCAAGTATTGCAGGCTGAGCATCTTTTATGACTATTGTGTAGCTTCTTAGGTGTTGGCTTCAGCTTCCTCAGAGAAGTATCTTTTTGCTGTGACTGCTCAGTACCAGGCTTCTTTCTCCTAAGATGCAATATCTCACCATCACTGCTCCACAGCGTAGCACAGTGACAGCCTCCCCTTGAATCGAGCGCCTCCAGTACCATGACACCACTCACGTGAGGAACAGAGCCAGACCAAATCATGGGGTTTGTCCATCAGCCGCAACAAGGACCTTTGTCTCTTTTCTGCTGCAAGGCATTTTAGATGGAGTTCATGTCACCACTTCCCTGATACCTATAAATATTTTTTTCATATATAGAAAATGGGAAGCTACTTAGAGATCGTAGAAATGAGAGTGGGACGGTGATTTCTGCAGAGATGTCTGCTTGTGCCACTGCAGCTCTGTAGGCACAAGCATGTGTGCACTCTTGCTGCACGTAGTGTTTGCCTCATAGCTTCATTTCTCCCCAATGATGATGTCCTGTTAACCAAAAGCCTCCCAGGCAGGAATGTTTGAAATGTTTTTCAGAAGCTGCAATTGCTGCAGAGATATCAAGACCCAAAAGTCACGCAAGTGAAACACAAACCCTTGGGGTAGCCAGGAAAGATGTCATAAACTCTGTGTGGGTGGTGTGAAGAGAGGGGAAGCCCACCATCCACGTGCAGAGAAGTGGGTCATGGATTTTGCCCAGCACCTGGTGCGTGGCTGCTCTCTATCACTTGGGGTGGATGCAAAGAGGAAAAAGGGGCTGCCATTGGGAGAACTTGAACTCTGCAACAGATGCCTATTTTAAGAACAAAAACATATTCCTTTCTGCAGGGCTGCACTTGAAGTGGTCATTAAGGTGAAATCTGGCCCTGCAGAAGCTGATGGCAAAGTCCCCATGGACTTTGGTCTGGTCCAGATTTCACCCCTTCGGTTTGACTGTGGTCCAGCAGCTGCCTAAGCCTGAGGCTGGCCTTCTGCCCTCCACTGAGTTTCCTTCTATAGCAGTGGAACGGGGCCCAAGTTGTATCTCACCAATAAAACAGATAGAATTAAATGATGCAAGGGTGTTTGAGTCGTGATTTTCATCAGCGTTTCCTTTTCACTGAACTCAAAGTCTAGTTTGAATGCAGCCTACTATTTCAGTCTGCAAGAAAAGGCCACATAGAAAATAGGTTTTGAATCAGATGCTTTACATAAACCATGGGTTTTACTAAAAACTGATCCATTCTTCTCTTTTTCACTCCTACAATAGCAACTCTGCAGGGAGGCATTAGAAGTTTTAGTACTTTCATCTTGTCTCAGAACATTTAAGGTGGCCAAAGCAGGTAATAGTAATAATAATAATAATAATAATAATAATAATAATAATAATAATAATAGCTACATTGAAATCACTCATCACAACTGATTTATTGGAGGAATTTTGCCACATGTGGGAGTGATAAGTCATCCAGAAATAGGTCATGATTTTCTGAAACGTATCTGAGGTGCAGGATTATTTGCCAAGTAATTTATACCAAACAAATCCCTCTCACTGTTAATAGACGGAACTTTTATTTTGAGTTGTTTTGACTGAGTAGAACCATGGTTCATATGGTGAATACCTGTTTCTTGATTGGGAACTGGAGCTGGCACCTAAATTTAACCATGTGCTGGATATCTCTTGGCTGAAGCCAGCCATAAATGCATGTTCAGGCTAAGGGAACATAGGGTGGTTGCTTCTGGTGACCAGTCCATGTGCTAGTAATGCAGAGGCCTTCCCGCAGCAACAGGCTCCGCGCTGTCCTAAGCCTGGAGATGCTGCAGTGGGGAACAAGAGCATAATTTTAACTGCCCTTCCTGAGATTCAGACGGGTTGGAGAAGCTGTCCTGAAACAGCCACGTAGGCGGTGAAACTGTGAGGGCTGTGGGAAGACGAAATGGAGCCCTCCTTCTGTTAGGAGAAATCAAACTGTGGTCTCCCTTTGCTTTGCACCCAGCCTTGCTGGGACCTAGCTGATGCACATAACTTTTTACAACCCGCTTCTGAACACAGTGCCTTGGGGTACCCCCGCAAAGCCAGGCAAAGAGGAGGCTGGAGCCCATGGTACCTCCCATGCCATTGGCTTTCTATCCACATCACCAGGGGTTAGATGTGGTTGAAAGCACCTGGAAAAGCTCCTTGACTGCCTGGTAAACTGGGCTGCGAAGGGGTCAGCCCTCACCCCACACTGCCCCATCTTGGCATCAGAAGGGAGAGTTTGGACTCCTCTCCTTGTGAAAGGCGCTGGAAGTTGCCTGAGCTCAGTGCCAAGCATGCAGCTGTTCACAGACAATGTGGAGAACTTGGGATGGACTTTGAACTGTACTCCTGCACAGACAGACTGACACCCTGGCTTTTTATTCAAACCTAGGGGATCTCCAGCATGGAGTAGCCAAAACCAACCTTAACAGCTACACTTCATCCCTCCCCTGCAACGACAAGAGAAACAAATTTTTGGCTATCTCTGATACTGTGCTTTATACAAAGCCCAGCTGGGTTTAGGGCTTTTAGAGAAAAGAGTCAAGATTCCTTATCCCAAGGGGGAGAAAAAATTCAGCCCAAAACTGAAATAAATATCAGAGGGGACATCCTTGTGAATAGAAAAGGAAGACCCTTCAGAACGGCTCTTTTTAAGAGTTTTGCAGGTGTGTGAGCAAGTAAGCTTTTAGAGTGGCTGAGATCATTCTACATGCAACAACTCATTTTTGTCTAAGGAATTGCTTGGAACTTCCAGGGCTTGAGTTGGTGGTGGGGATGAGAAGACTCTTTGTAAGATGGCCCCCTGAGGCATTTGAAGAAGACTCAAGCCCACTGTCAGTTGAAAACCTTTCAAGGTGTGTGGCAAATAACATGAAATTGCAGCAAACAGAAGGTAAAATAAGTCTGTCAAGGCCATTGCAAATGAGATCTTTGTCAAAGTTGAATCATCTGTCCCACTACTTTCTTTTTAACTCATCCCACAGTATGGAGCAAGGAGATGCTTGTGATTTGGGCCTCAACATTTATTGTAAGCCTGTGTCTGTGTGTGGGAAAGCGGGAAACCTTCCTGCTGTGATTGGGATTGTAATGCTATAGAGGTGTTTATATGTGTGGGGCTTATTCCTTTATGAGAAGGGGGATAAATTATACTTGAATAAAGCCATTGCTACATCTGCCCTAGGGAATCACTCTGCCTGCCTATCATTCTAATGCTCACTCTATCACCCTAACTGCAGTAGTTAAAGCAAAACACATTCTTGACCAAAACACAGTGCGAAAAACAGTGTAGACCCAGGCTTTTCAGCTTTCTATGGTTCTGGCAGAACAAAGGTGAATTAAATTGGTTGTAAATTAATTTCTGTGTGTATTAGCACACTTTGCAGAGCCTGGACAGTATAAAAGAACTTTGGGTTTGCTCAGAATTAGCCTGAATTAATTCAGAAGGCCATATTTCTTTACACAGCACATAATCATTTCCAAAGCATCTGCCATAAAAAGGGGTGACTGAAACAGATTTCCTAGTGGATAATTTTCTGCCTGTTCCTAACACTTCCATCTCAGGAAACTGAATCCAAAACTCATGGTCACCAGTGTGACAACTCTATTGATCTCAGTGGAGTTCAGCTCCAGAAGATATGAGAACAAATACTGAGAATTTGTGTTTCTGGAGCTTGGGGCAGCACTGTCCCTATTTGTCACACCACAGCAAGACCAACACATGGCAGAGCTCCTTTCTACAACCATCATCCTGTGGTCCCCATCCTTTTCTGATGCTTTCAACTCAGCCAATGTGACATGGGGTTATGGAAATGGATAGTAACATGGGCCCATGATCTGGGAACCAGATCTCAGATTGACATGGTTGGAGACTATGGATGATATTCACTGATCAGATGGTGTGGCTCAGGATGGGAAATCTCATGTTCAGGTGGACCTTCCCCAAGTTTCCACCTGTGAGGCCTATGCCTGTTCCACCTCAGCACATGACTGTGGGGTTAATGTGTCTCCAAGAAGGGACATAAAGATGTGTAGTGAGTGTCTAGGGAAGCTTCCCACCTTGTTTTCTGAATAATAAAAACCTCTCACATTGCAAAAGAGGTACCTTCATTCCCATAGGAGCCAGGACAGCTGATTCAGTGGGTAGAAACCTGGTGCTAGCTGAGGTAGCTATTGCTGATTTGAGTTAAGAATGACATCTTCAGTGAAATGAATTGATGGTTTCAGTTCCGGATCTGGTGGGCAAATTAAAAAAAAAAAAAAAAAAAGCAAAATCGGGCTGTGTAATTCAATGCTTGCTTTCAGGAAGCCACACAGAACAGAAGCCGAGCATGGAGACTGACTCATCTCTCGCCCTTCAGTACGAGCTTGTGCCCCCCAACCACAGGAGGCAGGAGAGGTAGGCAGGGATCCTGCCTGGAGAGCTGGCAGCACCCAGGCCTCAGAGGAGTTTATTCCTGCATGTCCCTTTCTCGAAAAAAGAGCAGCACCAGGGAAAAATAGTGAAGTGGAAAGCAAACCTCCACCTCTTTGAGATCCCATTCATCCCCAGACTGTTCAAAATGTTTCAGATATAAATATTATCATACCAGGGCTTGTTGGCATTTTCATTCAAGTTCAGCATACAAGGGAATTTCGGTTAACCCTCCAGTGGCCAGAAGATGTAGGGTGGTGTAATTTATTGCACATCTTAGGAAAGCCAGATTGGTGAGATCTGTCAAGTCAGCATCCCTGTATCTCCTGCCAGTTATACCAGTGTGCATTTCTCTGTTGCCAAGTGAGGAACTGTAAGCAGCTTTCAAAGGTTGTAAAAGTCCCCACCACATCCCTGCAAGACAAGTAAAATCCACCTCTTTTGACAAAAAGGGAAAGGGGGGCACTGTAGATAAAAAGTGTGAATTTAGGAACCTGGTGGTAGAGCAGTGGGGAGCAGGCAGGAGCTCCTGGCTGCCAGGAACATGGCCTTCCTGAGCAGGCAGTCAACAGGACAAGTAGCAGGAACAATGAGCTAAGTGCTGTAATGGAAACAAACACCTTTTTTTAGGCACTCTGCACTAAGCTGCTGCTGCTACTTTTGTCACACCATTCATTTGGGAAGAAAGCAGCACAGCAAAACAAGGTGCAGGCACAAATCCGCACGCCGTGTCTGAGGTCACAAAAGTTACCAGCCTGAAAAGTTAGTTTTTAAACTATTTCATTTAACGCTTTGGAATGGCAGTGTTCTTGTATGATGCTAAGTCTTTGTAACTGGATACAGCCGGGTGGATCCTTAGGGCAGGACCTGGATGATCCATAAGGGGACTAAGGACCACAAATGGATGTTAACTTCTTCTGGGCAGCCAAAGCCAATGTTTCCACTGCACAAGTCTTCCATGAGGGCTCTTGAGCTGTTTTACAGATAAACACATACACACGTGCACGTGAAACCCCCTGGCAAAAACAATGGTTGTTTTGCATGCCAAATGTGTCAGTTGCATTTCTTTTTACGACTGAATTCATTCTCAAGTCATGAATAAAAAAAAAAAAAAAAAAGCCTAGCGAGTGTTTAAATTTAGGGCACTAATTTTGCATTCCAGTGTAGAGGGAACCCAACAGTCTCAAACCTCAGAAAAAGCCACCACACCTCTGCGTTACGGGCAATTTCATTCTGCTTGTGTTTCCAGAACCTACTTCAAAGTGCAGATGCCTTTCAGGTAAATAATGACAGCTTCAGAACAAGTTTTCCTTGTAACACAAATCATCTCACTAATGAAATCAGGGGAAAAATTCAGAACAACTTGATATCCATCTGCCTGAAATCAAATCCTTCTATTTATATAGTATAACTAGGGGCCTGATTCCTCCCCCGATCAAATCAGGGGTGAAACTCCCACAGACTCAACGGGGAATAGGGCCAGCCCTTGACTCTCACTTGGTGACCATTGCCCGACCCTGGGTGAGGATGCCCTGGTCCTTCTAGTGCGCAGCAGAGAACGTGCCTGTAGGCGCAGCAGCAAACAATGGGGTCAGGTTCAGAAGAATACGAGGCACCTTCCCTCAGCATGGAGAATAGTTTCTATAGTTTCCACATTTCCTTCCTGCTCATGTCGATCATGCACAGGAGAAAACAATGAAGAAACACCAACCTCACGTAGAATAAAGTAATGGGAACCCAAGAATGAGCCACATGCTAAAAAGAAGAGTCGCCACATCCAAGGTTGAAAATATCAACTGGCTGGACTGCCAAATAAATCAGACTAGCCCTGGGGACTTGGATGTATACCTGTACTTACCTCTTCACCTCAGACCTCAAGAACAAGCTTCCCTTTTGCTTTGGAAGCCTGGAGGTGGGCAGATGGTGCAGCTTTTGGTCTCCTTCATCTGCATCACTGAACCTCTTACCTCGCTGCAGCCCTGTGCCTGCCTCTGGAGACACTGCTCCTCTCAGGTCCCATCAGCCTTCCCAAGGGCTTAACAGTGGGATGCAGGGGGGAAGGGATGTCCATTTGGCTTGGCAACAAAGAAAAGCAAACTGCACTTGAACCTGGAAATTTACAGGAATGCAGAGCAGCCCTGTTGCTAAGCCAGCTGCAAACCTGCTTTGCTCCAGGCTCTTCCCTTTGTAGGGTTGAAGGAATGAGGTACATGTTGCCAAGTAGGACATCAGTACTACAAACAAATGGAAAGCCCTTATCCCACCAGCAATCTCGACCTGGTAACGGGCAGGCAGCTAGAGTAACAAGAAAGCTCGTCTCCTTCCTACTCACAGAAAGGGGAGGTGGTAGGACACAGGTTATAATTAGAGCCACCCACAGCAATTTTGGGGAAGCTTCAGCACATGGATCAGGATCCTATTGTACGTGCTGCCAACTCACCATCTGCTTAGACTGGGCCAGTCCAGAAACCCAGTGGCGAGCACCCACAGACACATCTCCTGCTTTCCTGGAGTTTAGTGGTGCTTTAAGCCACCTTGGTGCCTGCAGGGGATAGCACACAGCAACAGGAATGTCTGTATAAGCCCTTAGCCTGAGTGTCCTTCTAATTTAAAGGATTTGCTTCAGCTTTGGAGACAAGCTTATACTGGAGCCCCCACACCTTTCTTTTCACTGGATTATAAAATGTCAGAGGTTGATCCAAACTGGATCTCCCCAGTAGAGCTCCCTGCAGCTGGAAAAACACCATTTCTGCCAAGCGCTGTGTGCTGGGGGTGCAGCACATTTCATGGTGCGGTCACCCCTTCCCCATGTAAAGCTACACAACTGTCCCTTTGCAAAAGCCGCCCCATGGAGCACAGTGTGAGGCATGCGATGTGCCCATGCCTGGACTGAGGCACCTCAGAGCCACTCCCAGCTCTCCATCCAGCTGCCGTGGAGGCTGAAAGCAAGCCCTGACCCATGCCGTGCTTGCCTCGGACAGTTTGGCTCACATCCTCAGAGCTCAGCTCCAGCAGGATGAGGGCTGGCATAGAGGACTAAGGAGCTGATGTGGTCTTTACACTAGTGGCACATGAGTCTTGCACCATCCTGGGTTTAGACATGGGCACCTCTGATTTCGTCCTAAGTCTTGTGGTGCTAATTCACAGAACAAATTTGATACCCTACGTATGAGCCTTCAGGCAGCATTGCTGGCCCAGTGCATCTGCATCAGCATCAGCATCCGTATCTCTATTGCTATCGCTATCCCTATCCCTATCCCTGTCCCCAGGCAGGAGGTACCCTCTCTCAGACATCATTTCTGGACCCCTCAAAAGCAGTGCAGGCCTCCGTGGTGCAGCATAAACCCCAACAACATGACGATCGAAAACACCTTTTTGGGAAAGCTAAGCCACATCAAGCCATTGTGAGAAACAGGTCCTGCCTAGAAGTGGGTCCTCAGCAGAGGCAATTCTGTTTAAATTGTTACATTTACTACTGCACTTCTCATAAACACCCTGATCTTTGGTGCTTTCCCCCAAATCCCCGCTGTGGCACTCTGGGCACAGCTGTAAGAACCTCAGCTTCTGCTGTCTTGCTTTAAACCCCTGTGATTTCTGAGCTTCCCTGCTTGCAGAAATAGGCTTCAAAACATGAGCCCAGCACTCTCAAAGAAAACAATTTCAATTTTTTTATTTTTGGGTTTGTTTTTTTTCCCCCTACGATTGTGATTTATTTAAGGAGGGACTTGGGGTGAGGCCTTACTCAGGAATTTCGAGTACTGCTCCATCTAGGGAGACTAGTCACAAAGCCATTGTAGCAACACAGCCACCACGGGAAGCCCTGTGATAACTGCTCTGCACTGGTGCCCGTGCTTCGCATGGTGCGGAGGGTGTACCTTTCCACCTGAAGGCACAGCAAGAACTTTCTTCCAGGTAGATGGAATATAATTATGCAGGCTGTGAATGGTGATGTGTCTGCTGGGGGGTGGAGACGGGCAAAGGGGGCATCAGCCTGTTTTGTAAATGCTTTGAAATGTACTTGTGTGTTTCTTAGATGAACCTTAAAGAAAATACCTGAAAACTGGTTTTGCTTTTCCTAAAGCATTGGCTCTTTCAGTCAGCAGCTTTGCCAACAGTCATTAATCACATCTTTATTAACAAGGGCGGGGGAACAGTGACCTCAAACAACCGAGGAAAACAACTAAAACTGCATTCATTTGAAGGACTGCTTCTTAAAATCTCTTCTGGCCAGCACATGCTACTGTTGACGTATATTTAAAGTGCACTGAGTCTTTGGGATATATTGGGACTTCTGTACAGAACCAGGGCAGGACTTGACCCAAGGGTGTTTGACTTAACTGTATGTCTTCCAGAGTAAAAGGGGAGAAAGAAACATTTTTAAAAGGTCTTCATAATTTTCCACTACATCAAAGTGTCTCATGTGATTGGGACAGGCTAAACGCACTGGCTCTTCACTTCTGAAGCCTCAAGAAACACAGATTCATGGATCTCATGATTGTGCATGGTTTAAATCCAGAGGCAACCTCATGATCACTCAATTCCTTCTAGCCCTGCCAGCTCTAAACTATCCAGCTCTGCTGTTAAAGCCATGGCACAGGGTCCACCACATTTCTCAGTAACATGCTAATTTTCCCAGTTAAAAATGAGGAGTCAGCTGAATGAGAAGCCACATTAGGTGGGGGACATAACCTACACCACAGGGACAGCTGCTCTTGGGGTGGGCACAGCAGGGGATACTGCCCCCTCCCCTGCTCTGTCCCACTGAAACTCCACGTTTGCTCCTTGTTCCCAACTCTGAGCTGGTTCGTCACTGGGATACAGGGATCAGTGAGAGAGCAGGGACTTTTGAGGGGATTCCTGGAGCCTGCCTCAAAATGTATTTACTGTGGGGCGGGCTCTCAGCAGCAGCGTGGGGAAAGGGCATGTCCCCACCTTGGGCAGGATGCTAATTTGTGCATCGCAGTAGGCAGACTGTGAGCCCAAACCCTGGAAGGCTGTTGCCAGTGATAACACCCATCTGCTGTGGCATCATGTCCATTGACAAAACCTTAATTAATGATATTACAGAGCTAATGAGGCCATAAACCACAATCCCAACTCCTGTTAAGAAATTGTCTTAAATACCAGTCACTAATGACTATGGAGAAACAGATAGTGGGCCAAAATGCACACCTGGAGTAAAGAGGTGTGGCTACCATGTTTTCTGGTGAAGTTGCATTTGTTTACTCCAGGACTAACTATGAACCATTCTGATTAACACATGGCAGGTGTGCACTGGGCGGGAAGTTGTAAACAGCTCCAGTCTTATGTAATGGCATGGGTCTTGTGCAAGAACTGTCATCCAGATGGCAGCAGGATTGATGGCTGCGGAGATCAACACAGTTGCCAGCCTGGGGTGCAGATGCGTGTGGGAGTGCACCAACCCCAGGCTTGCTCTTCTTAGACCCTGAGCTGGCACGGAGGATCTCCCCAGCCACCTCTGAGCCCCAGGATGCTTCACAGGGATGGTCTGGTCCACATGGCTTTGGAAGTAGTGGACATCACCAGGCACTTCTAGGTAGCTAAGAGCTTTTGGGGCTGCTTAATTGGAAAAGATTTGCCAGTTGTGACTAGAAGACTTCCCGCTACCATTGGGGTGGTGTGGATGTAACTTGTAAAACAGGGAAGGGACCTGTTTCACTGTGCTGACTTGATTCTTTGGCTGTTACTTTATTTCCTTGCTGATGTTATTCTGATCCAGTGAAATTAAAAAGGCATGAGTAGCCTATTTGGATCTGAATGTGTGAGTTCCTGCCCTGCAGAGCTTTCAGTAGAGATTAGATTTTACATGCCATTGTGTGGGGGAGATGTGCCATCAGGCAAAGGAGGAACAAATGCAGGCGGGGCGAGACCAGAGAGACAGAAGCCGGTATGCTTGCATGAAGCTGCCTGCTGCTCATCGGGGTGGTATCTCCATCTCACTGATGTTTGGACAGGTATCTCAGAAAACATTAGCTGTCTTTGGTTTCTGCAGAATGTTTAGCTCCTGGAACGTATGAGACAAGGCAGCCACTTCTTCCTCATGTTAGCCTTTTAACCCTTGTCCTAAGAGGGCCTAAAACAAAACCTATCCTATAAAAACCTATCCCAAGCCTCATGTTCCTGACCATGCAAGCAGACTAGCTAGGGGACCATGGCCCTTAAGAATAATCCTCCAAGTCTTTGGCAAGATAGATATACACAAGTCTGCTGGTATCCGAATAAATGTTGAAGGATTCCAAGGATTTACGTGCTCACGTGACACACCACACAAACATCAGGAGCAGACAAGCCTGGCACATTGCTCGTGCTACCAACCTTTCACCTCTTTCAACCACTTCACTCTAGCACTCTGACTGTGTTTCTATTCAGTCAGGCTGTTTCCTGCTAGACAAAAAAGGTGTTTGTTTTTTAAATGATCACAAGGCATGCATATATCAGAAAAAAAGAAAGGATCTATCTTCTTCTTACATCTCTATTATTTCTATTGTTCAGGTATGCCTCAGGTACTTTCCCAGACATGTTGTCTTCTGTTTTTAACATTGCCATCTGGGAATCAGATACTGTACATCTTTTGTGGTGCTGCTCAGCGGGGAGGGAATTTGTTATTACTCCTCATGGATAGTTCCAGCTCAATGCACACAGATATCTCAGAGAAGAGAGATGCCATTGACTTAGCAGCTGCTGTCCTCCAACTGGGGGACAAGCTAAGGCTGTGCATGTGCAGCACGTCTCAGGAGACAAGCTAGAGAAAGTTCTCATGACGCCTGCAAGCTGGGTGATGTCCATGGGGTCCAAACTCCTTCACTGTTGGGAAACTACTCAGTTAATTTTGCGCTGAACCCTCTTTGCAATCTGGCAATTGTTTTGCCTTTAATAAGCACTTGCTTTGTGGAAGTCCAAGGAAAGAAGAGGTGATCTCCATGCAGCAGCCACAGACTAAATCATCCTAAACTTCAGGGCAGTTGGAGCTTGGTGCAGGAGCAGATGCAGAACTGAGCATTGTGGGTTGGACCCATCTCTCAAAGTTGATTCTGAACATTTCCTGATTCAGAGCCTTGTGCTTTGACCACAAACCCACCAGATCCTACCCTCTTTGGTATACGTCTCTGTCTGGTCCCTGAACTAAACACTGCTCAGTAAATTCTTACAAATTCAAGAAGAGAGACTGCTAGTTGAAAGTCTCACATCATCAGGGCAGCTGGAAAGGAAAATTAACAGCAACACGAACCAAATCAAAGCCAGGAGGAAATCCTGGGTATTTTAACATTGGCAGATAGCTGCTTTAGAAACATTTCTGCAGCATTCTTCTCACCCATTCCTGAACACGAAAACTAGCTGACTAAATGGTGCAACAAGTTGTAGGTTTGGGTGGGTTACTCCGAAGCGGGCTGTTGCTGACCCAGGTAATTTTGTAACTTTATTGCTCTTCATGCTCCAGCCTAGAAAGCAAAAGAGCTGCCACCCCAATGCAGTTATATAACTGTAGGCAAGAGGAGTGGAGCGATATGCTGGTATCGTGGCGGGGAGGATCTTGTGGGATACCGAGAAGTGAACAAACTGTGGCAGAGTATGCATGTGCGTGGTTTCTTCTTTAAAAGTAAGCTCGGCAGACTTTTTTTCTTTCTTTAAGACACAGTGGCTAAAAATGTCCTTTCAAAAATAAATCAAGCCTGGGGCTGGGTCTGAAAGAACTTAATGAGGGGTAAAAGTGGTTAAAAAAAGGAAAAAGAAAAATTCCCATGCTATTCCTAGCACAGACTCCCCCACCTCTGCATGTAAACAGTAGCTGCATCATGCTAGAACATTTCTACCAGTTTCAGACCAATACCTGGCCCACTTAGGATGGATGATGGGAGAGCAGACACTCTGTCCTGAGACCTTGCCAAGAAGCTTTTATCTCCTGAAGGCACTGGGCACCCCATCCTAGACGTCTCCCAGCATGCCATAGCATCTTCAAAATCATAAGGGCGTGACAAGGTTTTAAAGCAAAACTGCACTACACAATAGAATGAGACCACTTGTTGGCATGATGGAAAAGCTGCTGGGGAATTGAACAGTGTGGAGTTAAAAGCTGTGACTATTATTTGCGGCAGTTGGTTCAGCCTTTTTAGATGAAACCCAGGAATTTCAGACAAATCTAATCATGCTCTTTGCAGAGGTTAAAAGTTTGGTTGGGAAAAGTGATTTTGTGGACGGGATAGATTTTTGGCAAGGTGGTTGACTTAGCACATTCTCTTAGCAAATAAGAATATATGATATCAACAGCGTGCACTGTACGTAGCTTAGGGAGCAGTGAGATCAAAGCTCTTCTGAACGAGCAGTCCCTAGGGAGTCACTCAGGGCACATCTCCAGGGGAGAACCTCAGGGACTGACAGGACATCTAATAATTTTCAATGTTTTTATCAACCGTGTGGAAGGTGATGCACAACAACTGCTGCTAAAACCTGGAGATGACAGGCAGAGCAGTGGCTGATGAAGAGGTGGAGGCAGCGGTGTGGAGAGATCTGGGTCATTGGACTCATGTGGACAGAGTGTGTGTGCTCAGGCAGCCAGAGCCCTGTGCCAAGGAGCCAGTGATGAAGCTGACCAGTGCGGAAGGAGAACCCCTTGTCCTAGAAAGTAGAACAGGAGTTGGAAGAGGATGCTGAGGTCAGACCAGACAAGCAGCCCAACCTGAGTTTCCAGTGTGATATTGCAGCTAAAGGGTCTCATAGGAGGTCTGGATGAATGAAGAGAAGAGCTGCAGACTGAAGTATGGACCAGTTCTCATTCCACAGATAGTCTTAACCAGCCAAATATTTTCCCCTTTGTTGGTTTCTGCATTTTAAGAAAAAGTTGAGAGACTGGAAGAATTTAACCTGCTAAATTCATCCAGGAATTAAATGAGAGATGATGTCATTATAATGTGTAAGCACCTTTAGGAAGAAATGGTGGTAAGAAAAAGTTTTTAACCCCAGGAAAGGCCCATTACAAGCACACTACGGCCCAGAAATTTCAAGTAAGAAAGTAGCATGCATTTTATTAGTGATGATTCTTAGTCTTTGGGATGAATTCCAGGGGCAGGATTGGTTCCACATTTCCTGATGCTGTCAGATCCAACCTGGCTACCCTCCTAGGAGTCCTGATTGAGATCAAGTTGTGCTTTGCCAAACACGAGTTAGACACAGAGGTGGGGGAGTGATAGTCAAGGATCCCTGAAGTGCTGGGGTTCAGGAGGGAGTCTCCAGCTCTCCATTACATCCATGAATTCTTGGACTGACAACTACAAAGCTGAGGAAGAAAAATAGAATTTAAAAGGCCTGTTGCCTTTTGGAAGGTATGAGAGGGTGAGAAAGCAAATGAAAAACCCCAGGAGTTCTTGGTAACTGCTCCCAAATGGATAAACATAAAAAAAAAAAGTGCCTCTATTCGTTCTCTTTTCTGCCTTTTCAGTACTCTAAGTGAAATAAATTTATTATTTTACAAAGGTTTGTTGGTAGTGATCTTTGTACACTGGCAAGTTGCTCCTATTTTGGTTTTGTTTGTTTTTTTGTGAACAACTACAGTTGGGTTTTCCACTCTTTGTTTCTGAGTGTGTGTTTAGGACTTGCTGAGAACAAGTTAAACACAACAAATGAGTTTTGACCAGAGCTTTGAAAGAGATTAATTCTGTAGTCATTCATTCCCCTCTCTCGGGAAACAAGCCCTGTATGCAGGCACCACTTCTGAGAAAGTTTTGTCTTCATGCTAACTGGCATCCTTGCTTGGTAATGCTTGCAAGGCATTAAGATGAAGACAAAGGGCCCAGTCAAGGAAGATAACAACAGATATTTTACCCTTAACATTGCCCAGGGATCAGTTCACATATTGATGTACCACTAGAGATAGAGTTGGGGGATACTGGGGAAAAAAACCCTCACCAAAATCTCACAGGAACTCAGTGGCAAACCTGGGATTAGCACCTAAAACACACAGTCTGTGGCTCTAGCAAGCCAAGAATGAATAGGGCAGGTAGCAAACCTAGAAGAGCCCGTAGGAAGATTACAAGCTTTGGAATTAAAGAACAGCTAAACAATGAACCAGAAATATAGCTGCTAAAGGAAATAATTCATACAATGTTGATCACCTCATCCCCATATGCTTGGAATAATTTTGACAAGCATTTCATTTAATGTATTATTATTAAGAAAATTATTCCTTTAAGGGCAAAACCTAACTACATTTTTCAGGTCAGCTTGATTCTGGGAATCATTCTCACTTGCCTGTGGTTTTCGCTATCAGGCCAAACTTAATCCCTGGTGTATTCCTCTTGACTCAGTGGAGTTACGCTGAAGATCAGCTTGGCCTTAGGGCTTTTAGTTATACTGCCAATGGGTTTCTTTAAAGGGATATTTCCCTACTTTGAATGCAGTGATTCCGGGCAGTGATTTCCATTTTGCAATCTGGAAGCGCTCCTGCATATCTTAAGGAAGTTTTAGTTATTCTGGTACTGAAGAAACCTTCTTTGGCAATAGGTGACATGTCTAATATTCATCCAGCTGAAGGCAGGTGTGTGCATGTGCTTTAGCTGGTCTGTGGATGGCAGTCTAGAGAGCCATCCACCAGATGCCTTCCATCCACTGAAAGGTGTGAGGAAGACTCACAGGAAGGGACATGAAACACATAACAGCTGCACAAAGGCAGAGCGAATGCTATTCACAGTGTTTCTGATTGACAGAGCAGCATCTTATCTTCCCCCGAAACCTCTGCACCCAACCCTCCAGGTGTGTGTGTCTGTGTTGGGAGGGAAGCCAGTAGCCTGATTTTGTCAGAAAGCTAATTAGAGGGATTATTTAGATTCCATTACCATGGGGAGCAGCTCCTCGTAAAAGCCCTTTGCTTGGAGAAGGACAAAGGGAAGACCCAAAACATGGAGGATGGGTCTTTCTGCATCCCCCACCCTGGACCGCAGCGGCTGCAGGATGCCACTCACTGAAGGCAAGTGAGTGCACATCCAATGCCCCCGCACAGGCTGCTGCTCCCATAGGGCCACTAAACCCTGCAGGAGAAGTCAGCACGAGGGAGGTGTCACCACAGAGCTTTCTCTGCACTGGTGCCTTTCAACTCATGAGGTCCTGGGCAAAAGAAATGGCTACAAATTGATGGGCATGGGATGACGTCAGAACAGTATCATACCTGCTGAGGTGTTTTAGCAGCACTCCCCCCTGCCCTGAGCGTCCCAGGTGTTACCTGTTTCAGCTTGCTTTGGCAGCCAGGTTACTCCCTGAGTGTTCCAAATCACAGCAAAGAAAGAAATCATGAAATCAAATGCAAACCTCTTGGTCTTGCTTCATGCAAGATGGGAAACCTACTAATGAACCTAGCTGTAACCATCCTCCAATTTCTTGCTTATAACTGAGCAACACATGAGGTTGATACTGCAGTTCTCAAAAGAGATTTGTTCCCAGGACAAAAGAGACCTAAGGGAGCCCAGAGCTACATTCAAACAGGCTGGGAAGTGTTATGCAAAAAAGCAGCATGGAGTGTAAGGTATGTGACATACTTGTGAGCTTCTAAACTGAATAATCTTCCTGTAGTGATTGATGATGGGCATGTCACTGAAAAGCTCTGTCTGCCTTGCTTTGGTGAGGACCTGTGCTCTTACTGTGACCACGTCTGGTCAGAAGAGAGAGAAGACCTGCAAACCTTGATGACTTGAAACAATCAGACAAGCCAGAATCTGAGCTCTAGGATTGCTGTAGGTGTTCCAGCATGCAAATATGCATTAGAGGAGAGCATGATTTCAGGGAGCAGGGGTCAGGAGTGAGCTGCTTCTGTCCTTCTGCAGCCACTGTCAGCTTTGCACAACTATTGCAGTGATCCAGCAGCCTGTGAAGCATAAAACTACTTGAATGCAGTTTATACCCATGCAGCATCACATAACTGATTTCATTACCATGAGAGAAGAGGGCTGGTGTCATTTCTATATAATACAGCCGATATGCAGACCTAGTTGCTGATCCAATCATCAGCTCTGGACATCTCAGCTCTCCCCCACCCTGCCATCTCCATGTGCCTTCCTTGAAGACCAGCTGCCCAAAACCTTGGCATTAGCAACCTAGAGACAAGTGTCATAGTTGCCAGCCTCCACTCATTTCTCCATCTTTAGGAGACCAACTCTGAAGGTGGTTCCAGTAAGGAACGTTGGGGAAACCTTAAAGGGTTGGGGTCTGCGTCATCTAAAGCAGCAACTGGCTGACTCAGAGAGCAGAAGCCATTTGCTGTGGTGTCTGGAGACCTCTGAACAGCTGCAAAATCCCAGTACTGAGATCTTGGTAAGGTCACACTTGCAATGGTCTGGGCACACTGCCAGGGTAGAAGATTCCAGGATCTGCAGCCTCCTGGGAACACCTAGCAGCCAACACAAGCTTTGTAAAGACACCTGAAAATCCTTGCTTAAAGCTTGTCAGCTTAACATTAATAGCTGGGAGGGAAAGGGTTTGGAGCCACTGCGGTACAGCCTGCGAGGTGAAGCACAAAGCCAAAATGGAGGAGAGAAGCAAGTGAACTCAGCCATGCCATTTAAAAATAATGACTAGAAATGAGCTCTCTCCCCACAGACTGGCCTGTTTTTACAGGACCGTACACACACACAGAGCAGAAGTAAAAATAGCTAAGGGGACAGTCATTGCAAATTCCAACAAATAACAATTCCATAATATGATTTTAATGAAGAAATCCAAGGCACCCAATAAATTCAAGATTTGGCATAACAGCAGTGTCCAGTAGCCATAAATAAAGCAATTTGCTAATGGCTGCACATTCCATCTCATTTTCCTTGATGTTTCCCGTGGCGTCATTCCTCTGAATCACAGCTTTTCTTTTTATCTCATCTTAATCTACACCACCATTAGGTGCCCTGTTTCTTCCTTGACAGCACCATATTTGAATGGCCGCTAAATAGGGCCTGCTCCAAAGCCAGTGAAGGTGAGGCTGTAACACATGCTTGTCTCCTGCAAGCTGAGCCTGGAGAAGGCTGCAGGGCACGCCTTGACTGCACACAGTCACTCACACATAATCATCCATGGGTAATTCAGAGCCAGAACCACCCCCGTGGCCCCTAACAGATTCGGCACTTGGGATTCAGTTGGCTCCATAGGTCTGACATGTCGTAACAGAGACATTTCTTCTTCATGCAGCTCATTTTGACCTGAGCTAATGAGAGATTAACCAACCAACAGCAGCAAATCGGCTGCTGCTGGTCTAGGGAGCGCATCTCGGGTTCTCTATTTAATGTGCTTCACATTTGGCTTTTCTTAACTGAAGGAGAGTTTGGCATCACAAACATCTTGCCAGTGATATGTTCCTCATCTGACAGATGGAGCACAAGGAGAACTGTTTGCAATGACCTAATGTTGTTTGCTGCTTACCTGGCAAAACACCAGTGATTTGCACTAAGAAATCACTAAGCAGATGCTCATGTCTCCCAAATAAAAAAAATTTCACTCTTTTAAAATAAAGTCAGGGTTTCCAACAGATCAAAAGCACTTTGGAGCCACTTTGTCTCTTCCGCTGCATGCTGGGTTTCTGTGGGGACCCTGTTTCTGCAGAGGTTGCCCCCACTGTGCTGCTCCTGCAGCCTAGGAGAAGGCTGGGACTCACATGGCTTTTAGTGTGGCCCTGTCAGGAACCCTGGGAGATGATTAACCCTTTTGTCACCACTAAACCACAACGGGAACATCTTCCTCTTTTTCTCAGTCGCTAAGTTTTTGCATACTGAAATTATATGCATTAAACAAGGAAGTTTTCCAGTGGGGTACAGATCCTTGAATCTTTCAGTAGAATGAGCTTTTTGAGTGTCCATAATCATGGAGTACATGACAAACCACAAAAGAAGCCTCCTTAATTTTAACTTCTTTTGGCCTAAGTTGAGTAGGACCTGAAGTCAAGGTTTGAGACAAGCTCAGAACTACTTCGCCATTACCATAAAATCCCATTCTGGGGGAGCTTTGCCATTCAGTGTTGTTACATCTGCTTCATTTCTCTTCAGGTTTCCACCTCAGACTTCTTCCTATTCAGTCCTGTTTTCTTATGCAACTTTATAGGCTGTGGTAGGTGGAGATAAGGAGGCCAAGTCCTGAAATGATCTGTCTGCTTTTGTTTTGCAACCTCAGTGACAGCAAATATTAATGTGCATTCATTCGCTGCCCAACTTGTCTGACCACTCTGCATGGCCATTTTGGCGACAAGCAAAAACCTTCAACACACTGACTGATTCCCCAAACACTGCAGAAATATGGTTAATGCTGTTGTGAGCCCCCAGAGAAGCTTTCATTTTTGTACCCCTCGTGCTTTTTGCACATTGAGGATGTTCCTGGTCCAGCATTTCTCTTGTGCCAGGCCCTTCCTGGACTGTGGCTGTGTTACACAACTGTGCCCTGCAGATTGAGGCAAGGATTAAAGGTGTCCAAATTGTTAGGAAATCAGAGCAGTGAAAGGTCAGGGTTCTTTTTATTTTCTCTTGGCTTCGGTAGGTGGTTGCTGAAAAATCACAAATGCACTTTGAAAACAAGGGGTAGCGAGGTGCAGCTTTCCAGAGCACTTGTTGGCATTCACGTCTGCGTGTGAATTATTTACAGGTATAGCAAAGCATTACTAATCTCTAAGCTATTCAGAAAGGAAGTACCTCTAGGATCTCCTCATTTGTCTCCCCTGTTTCTTAAACACCACTGAGTCATGCGGAATCTCCTCCCCTCCTGAAAAATTGCTTTGCAGGGCTCCCTGAAGAAAGGAAAATGTCCCTGGACAGTGAAACAAACAGTCCCAAAGAGGGTTGGTCTCCTCCTGCAAGCTCATGACTTAATAACTGGGTAAAAAATTCTTGGCGACCCTGGAAAGGAGAGGTCAGTCTAGAGGCTGCCCAAGGTTTCAGATGCTCTCGAGGCCCAGGGCAGGAACTGTCTTATCAGGATCTGGAGTCCAGCTGGAACCAATCTGGACTTGACCCTTCTCAAAGTTCATGTGTGTTTGGAGGGAAGTTTCTGATTCAGACAAATGTCTGCTTTCAGAGAGCCCCCTGGAAGATGGGGCTGCCAGTTGGCTTTGCAAGGCCTTGCTGGATGTCCAGTTTTGTCTGATCTCTCCCTGTTTCCTTCCCCTCCACTCCAGTATGCCTGTCTGCATCTGGCTTCCTGTTCAAACTTAGCCCCAGATGTATTATGTTGTAGCTCGGTTCCTGGGATGCTGTTGCAAATGGGAAGAAAATATGAACAGGATTCCCAAAGGAAGCCACTCTGAAGAAAGAGCTGAGAGAGAGGGAAACCTCACCATTGCTATTTAATTTTTTCTGAGCTCATACTTCTTGTGTTGCTAGAGTTTCAGAGAAAAAGGAAGTGTGTACAAAGGCTGCCTTGAACAACAGGAGGATGCTGGCTCAGGCAGTGAAGGGTGAAAAGAAGAAGTAGGCACTGTGGAAGAACTGGTAAAGATCAGGTGGGTGAAGGAGGTGCTCCAGCGCCTAGTTTATGTGTACCAAGAGCAGCAAGGACTAGACAGCCATCAAAACAGATGGGTTAGACAGTGCTTGAAGAACAGACGCAAAATGGAAGATGACATTTGTGAAGAAAAGAAAAAAAGAATTTTCTCACAGTAGGATAATTCTGAAGTGTAAACGCTAAGGGTTGGTGTCCCTGCTTCCAAACATAACGTAACAAGCTGCAAAGCAGCTAGAAAGGCAGAGCTCCTGAACTCCGATCCTAGTGTGGCACTAACTCCTTGACCAGAGCGCCTACTAACTGTATGTGCCGCAGGCAGCTTTTAAAAGGTAATACAAAAACATGGAGCAGGGTCCTCAGAACCATGGAGAAGCAAGTCAGGCTTGACTCAAGGGGACCTGAGAGCATTCAGTGCTTAATATCTCTGGCCAGCTTTTGACCATCTAAGAAATGGAGCATGTCTCATCTGCCACAGACTATGCTGGGAGGTTAATAATGGTATTTCATGTCTGAGGTCCTCTGACAGAAAGCCGCCACGTAACACAATGCATTATTCTACCCTAAAGCCTAAGTCTCCTCCACCCAAATAAATATGTATTTGCGTTGCCTGCCTCCCATTTTTAATCTTCCAGCAATTCCTACCAGAAAAATAACAATAAATAAAAATCTCTGACCATAGAAGTGTGCCAAGAGCTTGGCTAATCAGCAGGATTCTAGTATGTAGCTACAGATTTTGGCAGCCTTGTGTCAAGAAAATGATGCAACCCCATTCCTGGGAACCAGTGTGATGGAAAGCGCTTCCAGCTGATTGGGATTGTTTATTCTAGGTGAAAGTTTGCAATGTTTCCATTTGGTTTCACCACTGTGAGCTTTGCCAGGCCTTTTTCCCAGGCAATGAATGTTTTCTCATTTCTCTGCTTGATCTCCTATTCACAGGCTTAGTTGCTACATTGCTTTTATTACTCTGGAAGGCATATACTTGGTCAAGAATGGGTGGATTTCATCTTGAGAGGGGTGCAACACTCTTATCTCCTGCTGACTTCAGTTAGACTGCAGGACCAAACACCCATCGGCATGAGCAAAGGGTCTGTATTCTTGAAGAAGGGTAGATTATGTCAGAACAATGGCCAGAGCCTGGGCAGGAATGCATTAATCATTATTACATTTCTATGCAAGCATTTAATCTGTTAGTGCTTTCACGGAACAAGGAAACACACATAAAATGCTCCCTGCATGGCTCTAGAGTGCAGAGCAGCCTGGTATATGGTGCTAGGCAGTACCTGCAGCCTTGCAGAGCTTTGGCCTGAAGAATGAGGCCAGATCAACCTTGTTAAGAAAAGATGAGCCAGCTGTATACAGGGTCTCCTCCCTCAGCTTGAGCCAGTCCTGTGTAGGGGCTGAAAGTGTACTTCCAGGAACATACTGCTCTGTTTTCAGCCTAAACCAACTATTTCCTCATTCTTTTTGTTCCTCTCTGTCATTTCTTCTTTCTGCAGCAGTATAACAAAGTTCCACTTTGAAATGAATCACTGTTCTAATGCTCATTAAATTAAGGAACTGACCATTCTGGTAAGAGTCATGCTGACTAATTGCAGGTGCTGGTTAAATTTCCCCAATAAAACTTCTACAAAATCAAACCATTCCTAGTTGCCTTTCGAATTCTGGGTATCTGAAGAGCTTAGAAGATTCAGTCAGGGTGGCTTTCTAGAGGGAAATATCTCACAAAAATATCCTAGTCCATTGCAGCCTGGCTGAGATTTTGACCTTTTATTTCCAAACACAGTAGGGTCATTGGCTGGCCAGGCCAGCTAATACCAGATCTTCTGACCAGTTTGCAGGCTGCGCCTTTGCTTAAAATACCAGTGTCTCTCAGAAGGAAACATCTCTAGCATTGCAGTGGGCAGTATATTCACATGGTCAAGCCAAGATACCCCTGCTCTGTTAAAGAATCATGGTTAGGGTGTAAATGCTGAAGTTGGGCCACTTCAGTAAGCCAACACGTAATCTCTAATAATCCAGGTGTCA
This sequence comes from Phalacrocorax carbo, assembly GCF_963921805.1. NCBI lineage: Eukaryota > Metazoa > Chordata > Aves > Suliformes > Phalacrocoracidae > Phalacrocorax > Phalacrocorax carbo. Next base: position 37,898,609 of record NC_087519.1, on the reverse strand, counting down.
CTGAAAACTCAGAAATCATCTGATCCCTTTTACATTAATTATGACCCAGAAAGTTTTCCGCTTTGCTTTTCCCTGTTGTGCTCATAGGGGAACTTACGGACCCAGAAATAACCCTTTTCCAGGACTACGCTTAGGTGGTTTGGGACATTTTTTGATGAAAGATGGTATTGGTATAAAGTACAAATGTGAGCCTCCAGAAAGCATACGTGAAACCCTAATTCAGTGCCACATTTCCTGGGTAAGTTGCACAGCAGTGTGACAGTTGTGTTCCCCACCTGTGCAATGGGAGCAGCAACTTCTTCGTATGATGCTATTGCTTGCCCCGCTTTGGAGAAAGGACTTTGGAGGAAACTCTGCCACTTACCAAAACTTTTCACAAAGTGTGTCACAGGGAGGCTTCAGTCTCTGGATTCTGCCATTTAATAATAACCCTGCTGTTTATTTTGTGGAGCTCGTTTCCTAGACAGAGGTGACCAAGGAGGTGTCATGAATACCTGTGTATTATACTCACCTTTCCCATGGTACCCTGTGTCCCAGGCACCTGGTGAAGGTAGCCCAGCGCCGTCAGCTCCACTGAGGCTGGGGAAACTGCAGTGCTGCTCATGCTGCAATGAGGCGGAGGCAGATCCAGGCACTCCTGGCTTTCTAGCACCTGTGCCTTAACCACAAGGCCAAATTAGTACTGAACGGACCTGTATTTTACTGCCCCCTTCTTCTGTATTAATTAAAACACATCACTGCACACTTAAGCAATTTAAATGTTTTGGAACGAGTCTCAGGACGGCCAAGGGCGTTCAAAGTGAAGGGAAGGCTGGCAGCTTGCCTTTGGCTCCCTGGCTTGCCTGTCTATCACCAGCACGCATCATGTATTACAAAACTGTGAGATCTCTGCAGACCCAGCGACAATGCTACAATTTAAGGGAAGAGCGCAAGGCTGAAGTCAGAAGTCTCTGGTCTTCCTGAGGCTCTGTCACACAGACTGGATGCCCACATCTCTGCTGATCTTTTTTCAGTTTTCACTTCTTTGTTTTTTAACACCTCTCATCTATGAAAAGCTGGTGGGAACTGCTGCTGTAAGTCCAGCACCCCAGCGTCTGATGGAAAGCCCTGCTAGACCTGGGTATTGGGGTAAATGCCTTCATCTTGGGGATTTTTTTTTTGAGCTGTCCAGGGCAAGAAAGACAGAATTAACAGGACCTCAAATAAAAGTCAGGACTTGCAAAGATTGTGTTTTACCCTCGAGGTCATACTGAAGTTCAGGGTATAAGTGAACCTTCCCCCAAAGGTCTGTTTGCCTTTCTGTCACCTATTGGTCAGCTGCAGGAGGCTGCAGGAGAAGGGACCTCAAGTGACCTCCAGAGTGACTTGTGCACTGTGGACTCCAGGCAGCAGACAGCTGACTACAGTCTAGAATGGAAATGAAGGACTAATTTGCCCAGGGACATTCCCTTTTGTATTTTAAAGTAATGCAAAGTGTCTTTTCACTTTCAGCTCTGGATATGAGGCCTAAGATGAAGAGTCACTGCCATTAGATCCACACCATCACAATTGTAACATCAAAACAAGTGCTGTATTAAAAATAAACACAGCAGGCATTCACTAACATGATTAAAATGTATACATATGGGTGAGGTCATTTTAATAAAGGCCTTCTTCTCAGACATATGCATTTCTTACCATGGCCCTAGGCTCAAAGCAGGAACACTATGCATCCACAACTACCTGCTCTTGTGCAGTTGCATCAGCCGAGGCTTTCTGGCTCTTTAGAAATCTACCACAAGTGTCCTTATCACATCCACATACATTGACCTCCCCTTAACCCTCACAAAGACTAGAAAAATCGCAGCCATGGCTTACCACATTAGCAGGCCATCTCTGATCTTGATCAGGCCATCATGTCAAAGTCTTCCATCTCCTCTATCAATCTTCTGAAGGCATGTTCTGATGCTATTTGGAAATAACTCAGTGAAATTCTGAGTGTCCTTTGTCCTATCTGTGTGCCTGGAAAAGGCTCCACCAGTTAAGGGAAAGAAAACTGGTCTTTCCAGAATGACACAAAAAACTGCAAAGCCATTAACGTCCATCTACACACTAATGAAAATCTTCTCTATGTCACTGGAAAAAAAAAATCCAGGACTTCTTGAATGTTCTGACCTTATGTGCCTTCCCAGGTCACTCAGCACAAAAGCTTTAGCACCTCCCACTATGATCTGCCAAGCCTATACAACATAGGGGAAACACCACCTTCTCCAGCTAAGCCCTTATTGCAGGCAGCAAAGCTGGCACATAAGTCCCACCAAAGGCTTTTCTACATTTTGACTACCTCTCCATGAATTCTGCCACAGCCAGTTACACCAGGCCGCAGCTCCCTGTGCTACTGGTAAGGCATCCAGATGGTGCTCCAGAGATAAACCTTCTCTGCGAAAGGATGTAGGAGGGATGTCCGCAACTGGCTTTGGTCTCTTTGTCATAGGCCTGTAGCCATCCTGCCTGCAGAGTCCCTGCCTGACTCTGGAGTAGCCCTGAGCAGACATATGTGTCACTATGAGGATCCCAGTGCTCCCCAGTACTGCAGCGAGGGATGCAACTGGGGTGTTTGTTTTCATACTGAGGTGCTTGCTGCAACCTCAACAAATTATTTTTGTACTATTCATCTTATTGATGGCTGTTCTGGTGATGTCCAGAAGAAGTTTCAGCCTGCTCCCTCCTACCAACAGGCAGAAACAACCAGTAGCTGGCTCCAAAGAAAATCTTAACTTCCTGGAGAGGAAAGAGGGAGGGTTGCATTAAATAGCATTCAGAGTGCAGTGGAGCTGTTTGCTGACTTCATTTTCTTCCTGATACCTGAGAGCTATTTGGAAATCTCTCTGCTTGTGGGACTTCTGGAAAGGTGTCCAGCGACATGCAGGAAAATGAATCTGCCAATAGCTTTTGCAAAGTCCTGAACCACAGGAGCAAGGAGGACAGTGAGGGGATAAGGGGACCTGTGTGTCATCTCCTTGCAGAAGGTGTCACAGAAGACAGAAGTCCCAAAAGATGCTACAGAAGACATACGTCTGCCCCAAATACTAGGCAAACATTTCCAAACACGATACATGTTGTAATGAGGGTGACGCTCTGGAGCAAGAGGAGCACAGCAGAGGAACCAGGGCAGCCTGCACCAGTGGCACGCAACATGAGGACACAAAACCTACATACAGGCAGAAAGCACAGAGGCACTCACCACACATGGAGAGGCTGTGTAACAAAACTAGGGGTGCAACATGGGTGCCTAGAAGTGGGGCACACCACCTCCAGCTCTGCTAGCAGCATTGCTCTTCCCCCTCCTGGCCATGGGAGATGGGTGACAACAAAAGGTTTGGGCCAGGTCGTGACCCACTCCCACGGTGCTTGCACCAATCGATCTTGGCCTAAAAAGTTCATCCAAACCCTATCTGTAGTCTTTGATCTTCCAGATTCAGGCTCACCTTCTCTGCAGGATGCACCTTCCTAGAGGATTTTCACTGGTCTCTGCGATGGGATGAGCCATAAATTACCCTGGGAACAGCCTGCTTTGCTGATGTATATTTTCAACCTGAGTTCCATTTTAATATATGATAATATAGACGGCACTGTCCCCAGCCAGTATCCAGAAGGAGTGAGATGATTAAAAATAATTCATCTTACACTGAATTAAACAACCAAGAGCCTCAGGAATGGTCCCATTTGAGTTCAGTACAAATCATGGGTGACAATCTGGGTCAGTTTTTATTGGGCATGCACCTTTTTGCCAGCCCTAAATCTGCCAGCCCTCAGATAGGTTTAATAAGAAGGGACAACAAGGAGACAAAAAAGGTCAGTCTCTACTCAAGAAGGTAGTGGAAGGAAAAGGAGAGACGGGGCAGGGGAAGGTGACATGTGCCAGCAAACATACAGGAGGTGATGTTTCCCCAGGAGAGGGACAGACAGCAATGCACCAGGTTCTTCGGAAAGCAAACAGGCTGCACCTGGAGCCCATTCTGCTGTTTGCTGAGACTCGGCAGCCCGGACCACTTGTGGTTTCCTCTCTGAGTCTTGCCTCTGCCCACAGTGACATACAGAAAGTGAGGGAACAGAGATGAGACATGCCTGATGCTTTCCGACCAGCTGAGGCACCAGGAGCACAGGGCCACTTTGCCTACCCTTCCACTAGGAAAGCAGCAGCAGATTCCCCTTTCAGCCGCCTCAGCTAAGCCAGAATACCCTCTATGCATGCCATCCCCCCATGCCAGGAGGTCTATGTGTTGCATTCCCCTACCTTGGATTAAACCACCTCACTTCCTCCTCCCGGAAATAACACAAGCAAGAGTAAGAATGACTCATCTGTGCGTATGAAGACACGCATATTCACACACAGGAATACATCTTAAATGTTGAGAGCCTGGGGCAAAAATTTCACCCAGCTTTTGAGCTCCCTGGTTCACATGATTCTATGAGGTTCAGTGAAAAGAAAAAAAAAAAAAAAAAAAAAATCAGAATGGTGCCAGAATAGTAAAGAATTAGCAAAAGTAGGAATCAAATCCTGTTACCATGTCTCTAGCTTGAAAGGAAACCTTCCTTCTCATGTCTGCTCTTGCATTCATGTCCCACATAGTCTCAAACCAGCGTGACTCTGTTTGGTGAGCAGGGACCTGGCTTGCTCAAGGACTGGCCTACAGTTGACTGCTTTAAATCCAGCTGTGCCATGTAAATCCCAACCACTGTTATTAGCCTGGGAAATGGGTACATGATTTCTTTCCCTGTCTTCCTAAACAGCTCCTTTGGCATGGTTCCTGGACAGTAATGCTGGTAATGGACACTGTATGCATGCCTGTGCCATCGGTTTGAGGCTAAGTGCAGGCAATCAGGTGACATTTTTCTAGACCATTCCTGAAGCTTGATAAACTCATCCTCTCCCATAACAGTATCTGGAAGAGTGCAACATCTCAACAAAAGGAGCCTCAAGGCCTTGTGAAGCTTTGTGGTTGTGTCTGGTGTTTCCTTGTCACATTCTCCACTGCTTTGCATGAAATCCAGTGTTGAATGACTGCACTAGGGACATGGAGGCATGACCTGTACCACCCATGGCTAAGCACATCTGAAATTATAGATCCCCAATTCCTATCACAGCTCAGGCCATGTGCAGTTCTCAGCTGCAAGCAGTGGAAGGCAACAGAACTGGACCCTTGGCCACCAAAATGCACCAGCCAACACCACCATTCTGCAGTGGGAAGCTCAGCCCTGCTGTCACCTCTGCACTCTGCCTTGGCATGTGGGATTGTATCACTCCAGGCCTCCCTCAGCCAGCAGAGTCTAACATGATAATATGGTGGGTCTTGAAAAAAAGGAAACCAGCAGAGCTGAGATGGTAGATGGGTCTTGCTGCCCAGGGTTTTTGCAGCAGGGAAGGGAAATCAGCTATTCACCACAGCATTGTTGTGACTGGCCATGACAAAAATCCTGAGGTGGCTGTGTCTGGTGCAAGAGTCATCAGATGGCATAGCCTAGTAAGAACAGCTGTTCCCTTTTGCTTGGGTCAAAGTCCCTTTCTCTACAGCAGCCCCCACAGCCACCGTTCGTGCCCTGGCAGTGTGACATGATGCATTTCATCAGCTATTGGGAGGATGCTAAGCTCAGTGACGCCCATTCCAGCCAAGCTACATTGCTTAATAAAGAGCACGGTCATCACAGATATCAGCTGCAGAGGATTAAGGTTGTCTTCTCCCTCCAGTGTATTTTACCCTATATTTCTTTTGCTACATTTTCTTTGCACCTCCAGCCTTTCTTCCTCAGGGCTACTCTTGCTGATTCTCACAAGAAGAGCAGGGTAAGTGTGTGAATGGTAGAACTGCAAAGGAAGGAAGTGGTGTTGCTGATTCAATAGAGTGTGTTTTTCCTTCTGAGTCAGTACAGAAGAACTGTCTCACTGGGCTCAGAAGGTATTAGAACAAGAAGCCTACCCCGGTTGTGTGTGGGCTTATGTTTTAATGTCTCTGACCCAGAACATGGAAAGGTTGAACAGAAGAGATTTTCATTATCTTGAAAGTTACTAAAGTCCAATTAAAACTGTAGAGTCAGCACAGCAGGTCACCTATCCACTGCATCACTCTGTGGGCCCATTGTTGTGATGTAGGGACATACGTAACAACCACAGGGCATGAACCTGCTTCTAGAAAGCAGAATGTGTCAAGAAGCAGTATTGCTAAAGGCCAAGTACAGGACATTTTTGGATCACAAGAGTTCCAGCCTGGAACTCCAGCCCGGCCTCCATGAAGAAGCATACAGTACATAGGAGGTCAGAGGCATCTGGGAGGCTGGGGAGAAAATGTGAAGGGCAAGGATAGAAAGTTATCAAGCTAAATTTCCAAAATTTTCTGCAGCAGATCAGAAGTACAAAGCCTGCAAGAAAATCTGAGGTTTACTGGCCCACTCAAGACAAATACTGAAGAAAAGGAAATCACACAGCAGCTAAATTATTACTTCAATTCAGACCTCACTCCTCAGGCTATCTGGGTGATATCTGGTTCAATCAGGAAGAGATGATTTGCGGGTACACTGAAAACTAAAAGAAGAAATGTTGGAAACAACTCCAACTCAGGAGGAAAAGTCACAGCAGTCATACTGCCCATGCAGAAGATTCAGTGGGAGCTTTAGAGTGAAGGAGCCAAGATGCTTTAAAGATTTGCAGGGATACATTCAAATCAATTTCAATTGATTCAACCCATCAATATCATGGTTGTTAGGTAGCAAATGCTTTGATTCATATTTTTGTTTACAATATTATTAAAAACATGAACCAGCCTCCAATTTCAAAGTTTCATGTGCATTTCTAGAGAACACAGGCCCAGGCTGGAGGAAATCCGGGTAGTGTCCTCTTTCATGCTACTTTCTATTGAGTTCATGTCACCTCAAAGATTTGGGTGAGCCTGAACCCTAAATTGAAAGCAAAACTCAAGCAGGCATAAAGGTAAGGCAATGGAAAGTGATTGCCCAAGCCACTGTGAACTGAAACTGCCATGTTTTGCACAGTGCAGGTGTCAGAAACCCATTGAGTTTACATTGCAGCATCCTGAAGCAGCACAGGACTCCGGCTTCCAGCTCTGAAGTTCTCATGAGCAGAACAGGCTTCTCCATAAGCTGCTGAAAGCTGGCCATGCACCACAAATGATGATCAGGAAACCTGGATCCCAGCTGCTGGATAACCACCAAGGATGTCAGTGGCCCATACGTGCAACTGTGTGGGGTGTCTAATTCCCTTCTGGGCTCTCACACCAGCCTGCTCATCATGTTATTTCTGTGCTTTTCACTTGGGCAACAAATACGTGTCACATATGGCCTTGCCTTCACTACTCTTAGGCTGTGGGTGAGAAAAAAACAGGCATTTGCTTGGGACGGTCTTAGGGTCAGTGTCCAGTTTTTGATTTCAAGGTAAGGATGGTGGGCTGAGGATCGGCTGCCTGGCAGAGCTCTGTCTCTCTCAGGTACAGCTTGAACTTTTATTATAGAGAGCTCTTTTGTGCTAGGGAAGAGAAATTACCAATCCGAGTTTCATGCTGCTTTAAAATTGTCTAGGCCAAGGTTGTTTCAAAAAAAGTGTCTCAAGGATACAGCTTCAGACTTCAAACCTGATTCAATAGCTTGCTGTCTTTCCATAAAGTGCTTTTGGTGCTCTGCTGGAACAATGTGGTGTTTGAAATTAAGTATAACTCTTTGGCAAATATATATTAAGCTGCAGATGAAATACACTGTTCCCAAGGCTTTCTTAAAATGAAGTAAGGTGGTCCTAGATTTGAAACTCATTATATTTATACCATTACCTTCCCATTCTTTATTCCCCACCAAACTCTTCTCACTCGTTCTGCTCTTAAATCACATTTTGAAACACTGGCATATGTATATGCACAGACACACACACAGAGCCCTCAGGAAGGCTGTTATATTGCAGCACTCCGTATGGTTTCATGATATGAATGTGTTGTTCTATGTGCCGCTGCCCACAGGCTGCTGCAGGAGCCTTGCAGGTCTGGGATGCAGCCTGGCCAAGTAGTCATAACGAAAAAGGGAAATCACAAAAAGAGAAAGCTGACCACAGCTGCTCCTCCATGCTTCTGACAGCCATCGGCTGGGCAGGTCTCCTCACCCCAGCCCACAACATTGCAGCTGCAGCTGACCAAAACCTTGCCTTTACAGGGAGGCCAGTGGTCCCCCAAGTGAGGTGTATTTCAGCTCAAAATCTGATGGCAATCCTTTCACTAGTTAAAAAACCCAATGCAATGAAACCAGGCCCTTCCCCACCATACATTTGCCCTGCTGCAAACCCAGACAGCCAGATCTGCTCTCCTTTGTGAGAGCTGGAAAGTGCCTTTTGAAAAGTGAAACCCACTAGGCCAAGTGCCTTGACCAGGCTGAGCAAAAGCAAAATGAATCCTTTCATCTGCACTCATATTCTGAGTCCACGGAAAGGCACCTGTAGTGTATGTCTGTTTTCTTCCCCATGGCTTAACTTTATCTTTCCAAAATGCTTAAATAAAAGCTCCTTCGCTCTGGAAGGGATGGCACAGAGACAACCTTAGGCACAGCTCACATCTGCAGGACATGGGGTATCTAGACAGAAGCTTATTCGGTTATGCCCTTATCAAATATGAGAGCAGCACAAACATCCCCCAGACAACCAGCATTTGCTGGGTGCTGGCTGAATAAATTCATATGTGCAAGGGAATGACCAGCCCACTGATGACAGAGCTCTTTTCCTTTGGAGAGCAGAAAGGACGAAATGAAGGGTCTGCGTAAGGTTTTACGGTGGCCTCAGCAACTGGAAGGAGGGAAGAGGAAGGAAGGAACAAAGGAGAGGCGGCTCTGCAGCCTGCCCACTCATACAGTACCAAACCGGACGGCAAATATGGCTTTTACCCGCACAAACAGCTTTGCCATCCGAAAGTCCGGTGCAGGAGGTTAGGCAGACAGGCAAATGAAGCACTTCACAGCGGGTGGAGGTCTGATGGTGAGGCCTGGGGCTGGAAGAGGACAAGTGTGGCGGTGAGCGGGGGAACTGTCCAGCAGGAGACAGCAGAGAAATTGTCCGATGATGGGGATGGAGGAAGATAAACTGTTCTGGCAGTCAGAGAGACACCCTGCTTCCAGCAACTTAAAGTAAAAGCATTGCAGGGCCTCAAAAGGCCCCTCCAGCAGCCATTCCCGTCGGTGTCCCAAGTTTGGCAGGTCTCTGGAATGTGTTTCTCACCCACATTCAAGAGAGTTTAGCTTGTTTAGTCTAGCAAAACTAAGGAGGAGAAGGCATAGTTTTGTTGTCTGTAAATACACCACAGGCATTAATGCTGGGGTGGGAGAAGAGCTATCCAAGTGAAAAGATCCTGTTGGCATGAGAACAAATGGGGGATCAGTTGCTGTATGAAAACATTTGGGATAAAAATTAGGAATCTTCTAACCAGCATAGGGTTTGGCAACAGCTGCCTGTAAGGAACAGGCTCTCCAAGGGATGGCACTAGTTTGAGGATTAAGCTTGAGTCATTTTTGGAGTGGACTATAAAATCTTGGATGAGCAGGGGACTGGGAAGTCCCTTATAGCTGGAATAGCAACAGAGGAAATGGCAGGGAAAATAGAAAAGCAAGAACTGGAACTGAGCTCTGTGGAGGAGGCTCACAGAGAGCAGAAGAGAAAGCATTTCCAGACGGGGAATGGATAGGCCTCACTGGAGAGGGAAAAATGGGAAAGCTTTTGGAAGCATAAGTGAAGCATCTCTCACCTTGCCAACAGTCCCTGGGAAATTTCTGTCTGGTGAGGTGTCCTACCTTTATCCACGTATCGCCTGCCTGGAAGGTAGTGCTGGCTTGTAGGCAGAAAAAAAAAATAAAAATCACAACATCCAAAGCGTTTATGTCTTCTCATTACTGCTGTTTGAAAGATCTAAGAGATGTTCCAAGAGATGTTCCTCCTAGAAAAGTCCAGAGGATTTCCATCACCTCTGAGACACATCAGGAATATTAGGGAAAATCTCAGTCTGCAAAATAATTTCTGATGACTTTCAAATGGGACTTCCCTCTCTGTGCCCATTTAGTTCAAGCATAAAGAGCTCTGCAAAGAAGAAACCCATGGGTCAGGAGATTCCTGTGCATGTGGAAACAGGGAGCCTTTCCAGCAGGATGACAGACAGATGTGGGCATGCACCCCTCCATACCGAACATTATCACTGCATCTGAGATGCAGCTTGAAATAGGAAATCAAAACTTCCACATCAGGAAACATATCTTGACCAGGAGAGGGGTCCCAGAGGGCAACATCTCTCCTTTAGCCCAATGGCACCATCTCCTCTAAGTCTAAGAGAAACTCCTCTGGTGGAGAGACTTTTGCGGGGAAACCACAACATTTTGGAAATCGCATCCTGCCTAGGAAGAAAAACAGTTCCCACGTACTATCCCAGACCAAGTCCCCCACCTGGTAGGTATAAGACACATTGATGTATTTTTCCATGCTTGCATTCTTTAAAACACAGATCCAGGGCCAGGATACACTGAGGACAGGAGACTGTGCAGCCAAACAACCTCACTCTTGTTTCTGGGGAGAGAGCAGAGTGCTCAGAGGTATTAATCTGTGAGTGGGAGGGAAGGCGAGAGCTGGGAAATCCATGCCTGTATCTGTATATGTGTTTCCGCATATGCATATATAAAAATATGTGTACACACACACACAGAAAACAACAAAACAGAACAGTCCATTGCAAGCAGTCCTCCCCCGGGAAGAGGGCAAGAGAACAAACAAGCAGCAGGTGTGAACCACGTCACCACTCCTAATACTGGAGGAAGATCAGACCCCATGGTGACAAGGTGGTGTGAGAAACCCACCAGAGCAGGAGGCAACAGGAGGACCCCAAGGCAGAAGATGACCACTGAGACTACGAGGTCTCCAAGGCAGGCAGGTCCCTGAGGTGCAGGCACACCAACCATTCTCACTTCTCCCTTGATATCACACAAGGTGGGGAAGTGCCTGTGGATGTCCTGGAACCGAGGTGGACTCTAAAGGATGGCCCTGAGCTCCCACGGAAGAAGGGATGTGCCAGGCTGCAGGGTAGCTTTTTCACAAAGAGCTGCAGGAAAGCCCAGAGCTGACCCACAGCTGTGCAGCCTTGAGCACCATGCGCACCCCAATGCCAGGAGGTGTGAGCTTCTGTGCCACCTGCAAAGAGCAGAAATGAGAGAAGGACAGACATTTTCTAGCCAGATTAAGCAAAGATAATCAATACACCTGTTTCTCAGAAATTTTTTTCTATCTTCTAGAAGAACATGAGGGCCTTGGAGTGAACAAGAACACGGGCCCTCTCTCCCCTGCTTACCCTTTAGTGGTGTTTTGTGTTTCCTTGTCCATCCAGGGACAGTGGTGCTGAATGCTGATAAGGCCAAACTTGGACGAGCCTCAGTCAGGCAGTTGCTGCAATTTTACTTTAAATGATACTTAATGATTTGTTTTGAGTATTGGGTTGGGGTGAGTTGGGGTATTTGTTGTTGTTGTTGTTGCTTTTGTTGTTGTTGCTTCTCCTCCTCCTCCTTTTCCAACCAGTTAGGTTCAATTTATTTTGGCAGAGTACATGATTATTGGGGCTGAGCTCCAGATGGTTGGGCGCTCAGCCGCTCACCATAAATAACACTGGATGAGCACTGCTCCTGCATGCAAAGCTGGGCAGCGAGATGCCCAGGTCACCAAATCAGAGCATCCCGTAGCTGGCTTGGAAGGGTCTGCGGGGACTATACCTGAGCCGTTTGGAGAAGGCACTGACTGATCTTTCTTTGGAAGTTTCCTGACACAGATTTTTTACTGCTCCCAGGCAATCACTTGCAGAGCACCTCTCACTTGGCTGCTCCCGTGGTGTCTGAATTAGCTCCCCCTTTGCTATAGCGTAAGCCCATAGCTTGCAGCTGAGCCTTAGCAAATGTGGAGAACAAGGCTCCCCCCTTTCCCCTTGCAGCATCCTTCTGACCATCTGAAGACCTTCTGCTCTTGCTTCTGGTATGGACCCCAATGCTAAGCTCAAACAAAGAAGGGCATTCTGAAAGGTTGATGAGCCCAGCCAAACTCCAGCATGGACTGGGACAGAGCTGCTCTGCGTCCCACAGGAACAGTCACAACCAGGCCTGCTGTGTCAGCACTGTGGCAGCTGCGCCCCTGGACACCCCTGAGAATCATAATGGGGCTCTGTGGGAAGGAGACAGTAGTTTTTTAGAAGAGAGAACCTCTGTAAGGAAGGTTCCTGCAGATCCAGCAAAGAAATCTGGGGAAGTTTCCAAAGCTTTTCCAAATCTGAGACTTTTCCGTGTTTTTCTAACAAATAATGCTTTTACCAAAGCAATGCCTAAATCCCTCTTGTTGTCAAACCTTATTGATTACCTTCTGTAACACACTTCAATCTCTTCATTAAGAGAAGCAATGAAAGCACAAAGTTTATTAATGTTGTTGTTGCAGTATTTAAGAAATACTTAGTAAATTGTAAACTGAATAATTATTCAACATTTTATATTAGCTTAGGCAGGCAACTATTTGCTGGGAATGTCTTCTGCTTTAGGACAAAGCTAATTATTGATACATTTAGTAACAAATAGAAAGCTATATTCTACACAATAGGTTTACTATGGATGTAAAGTGACAATTGTATTAAAGCTAATGGACAGACAGTACAGCATGGAAAAAACAACTATGAAGTGTTAAAATGTCTTTGAACTGAGCATTTCAAGCCTTTGAACTGAGCTCTTTCCTCTCACCTCCCAGTGCCAAGAGCTGTCCCCTTCTCCTCTGGTGCATGGAGGGGATGCGTGCACGTGGGGTTGCCCAGGCAGTCTCAGCCACTTGCAGGAGCACACAACAGCAGACACACCCGAAAGTGGCATCTGCCTGTAGGGAAATAAAACCCATTTCTGTCCATGGCCATAGTACAACTCTGCAAGCTCACCTCTGTGTCAGAGGGTTTGCAAGTGCAATCGCAGGTGCAAACCCCAGATCCCTGTCCTTTTCTGAGCACTGCCCCAGAAGGCCTACTGAGATGTGCATGCCTTGTCCATTGAGCAATCTCAGACTCTGCTCCCTGGACCATTCGCATTGTAAATCTTCACACCCAAGCAGGGTGCTGGCTCCACTTACTCTGGAAGTTCTCTGCAGTTGGTTCAGATCTTTAACCTGTTTGGGGCTATAATATTAGCCAAGCTCTTATCACGGAGGGACAGGCACACCGGAGCATGTTACAATTCCGTCCACAGGTGGACATCCCACAGCCAGCCGATCCTAAGCAGAGGATGCCTTGCACGTGGCTCAGCTGCAGTTTTGGGCTGCAGCTAAGCTCATATCAGCCACAAAAAGCGGAAGCCTGGTGCACAGACAGCTGTTCCCAGGCACATCTTTTCTCATAACGAGGATACATCCCCCATGGGTCTCTCTATTCAACCTCCAAGCTGCCTGGATAACTTTTGGGTTTTGACCGGTATCAGGGGGAGCAATGTCAGAAGAGATCCATCGCAAGGAACATTGGCAAGGCTGCTTCGCACTGTAACCCATGTCACACTTTTGCCATGCGCAAGGCAGCTGTTTAGTAATGTTGCACAGGTGTGGTGTGTTTATTCAAGTGAATTGAGCTGGTCTCATCACCACATGCATGTGGCTGGAGCCCAAGCAAAGCACTGGTGCAAGTGCTGCAAATGCCAATACAACCAGTAGAATATAGCCAATCTTGCCGGAGCCCCAGATGTAGCTGTGCCACTCCATTGTTGTCTCACAGTGCACAAAGACAAGGTTGTCTTCCAGTCACTGCATTGTCTCCAGGTGGAGGTTTTCTGGAGGGATGCTGTAGAAACAAACTTTAGGTCAAACACAAGCTCTGAGAAAATTAACACTTTTCCAGAGCAGACCCAGACCCCACACCATTGGGAAAAATCTATAAATCCCATGGCCACAGTGGGTATCACATGCAAAGAGATGGAGAAACATTCATAACTAACAAGACTTGTTCTGGTCTAGCTTAAAGACATCTAAATTAGAGATGTAGCAAGCCCTCCCCGTATAACACTGGCCAGAACCCACAGCTCACACAACCATTCTCAAACAGATTTAAATACAGCACAGTTCATCTCAGGACCCATTGCAAATCCATGTGTACAGCCACACATATTTTGCAAAATGCCTGAGACAATCGTGACAGAATCTAAAGAACTTAGAGGTGGAAGTGATCTATTAGGTCCATTTGCAATCTCTCATGAGCCGGGCAGAATTTTTCCCTGGGCTATATTCATTGCTCTGCCTGGTCTTGTTTTTAATCACTCAAGCAAAGGGACTAGAAGAGCCAGGCAAAGTTATGTCATACTGCTGCAGAAGCGGCACTGGGGAATCTTGTATCTCTGATCAGAACTGAGCCCCACAGTTGTACTTAGGCATTTTTGATGTGGTTAAACAAATCCAATACAGAAATGCATTTAATTTCTGTAAGTACTCGTCTTCTAAGAATTTTTAAGACCTTGCAATAAACATAGCCAAAACCATCATTCAACAAATTGAAATCACACTTGTATTAATGGGGTTGCTACATTCAGGTTAAATTTAACCCTTGTGACTTTATCTTGTAATGCAGCAAAATGAGCCGGTCAACACAAGTTATGATCAGAGAGCTGAGTGAGCATTTCTTCTCTGACATCTCCTCCACCACTTCCTTGATTTAAGGCACGTCATCCATCGACCCCTCACCTAGGTGGAGGGCACTTGCTAACATATCCCTGTGGATGCTTTGCCTCTACTGACAGTCTCTGCTGGATTTCTTATGTTCAGCTAGTTCAGTGTTGTTTTCAAAGGTCTACTTATGGGTTTGCCCCTTTGTGGCAACAACTGCTTTCAGGAGGGTGATGTTCCACCTCATGCAAAGAGCAGTCAATGACTCAGAAAAAATGTGGTTGTAGAAGTCATTTTTTTACCATCCAGGGTCCTGGTTTTCTTCCCTTGAAAGCATAACACAAGAAGGTCCCCTCCCAGCAGCCCAAAGAGATTGCAGCACAGATAAGCTGCAATGTGCATGCCATGCTCTAGTAGCTGGGCCCACACAGGTATAAAGAGTAAGTTCTTACTGCCGGAGACATGGGGATCTGAGAATAAATACCCAGTGTATTTCCTAGCTCAGTTGCATCTTGCCAACAGACATGTTTTGTTTCCTTAAAGTAACCCTGGAGGTTTCTGGGGTCAATAGAGCTAAATAAAACAACCAGCAAAAACGCTGTGGTCTAGGTCTAGATTTTTCAAAGGCTCAGCTCCCCTTGACGGTATGGCTCCTGTACAGAGTGATAAAAGTGTTGCAGTCATCAGAAAAAGCACGCAGTGACCTGCAGTAAAATACACAGCCTGGTAAGATATGCAGCATTTTGCTGATGTCCTCCAGAGCTGGGTCAGCAGATGCCACCACAGGGGGACACCATCATCTGCCAGGCAGCAGGCAGAGCTCCGCTGTCTTGGCATGCCTCCATCCTCACTGCAACCCTGGGCATACTGGCTCCATGGAGGCCCAGCGAGGGCAATTTAAATTTTTTTAAATAATACCCAGGACTGAGGATTCTTCAGAAACTTTTCAAGAGAACAGACTCACGAGAAATTCGGTCTTTCCTGTGAGCTGCAGATCCTGAAGCTAAAAGCCCCTCTGACTACAGTTGCTTACCGTGTTGTTACCAGAATTAAAAAAAAAAGACATCAATGAAAACAGGGTGAAATTATACAGGCTTCTCAAGCTTGCAAAAAAGTTTGGGATTTTGCTTGGTCAAATATTTGAGCTAGGAATTTGGAGACAGTTGTAAATTTTACACCTACAAGCTCATCCTTTGATTCAGGCAAAGCTGGCAGTTTTCTTCCCTTAGCACATGGTGCTGCCTAATGAGGATACAGATCAAGCCAGCCCAGAACCAGTCTTATCCCTTGTCCAGGAACCATCTTCTGGCATGGAGAAAAATGGCTGAGGATTGATGGGTTGAGAGTGTGGTGCCAGAAGCATCCTGCTGCTCCAGCTCCTCTTGGATTTATTTGGATCCCCTTCCTCCCTGCCCAGCTGGCAGACTGTGCAGACTGCAACAAAGTAAGCTAGGGCACAGGGCAGAGATCACACCTTCATGCAATACAGGAGCTAATCTCATTGCTGCAGAGTGAAATTTGGTTCCCAGCAGGCTTTTGGGTTTAAACCCATGTGTCTCTCACATAAGAAGATAGTTTCCAAGTGGTCCAGAGCCTTGGACAGGTCTTGTAACACTGGAGAGTTGGAGGTTTGAGAGCCACCCTGTAGCCAGGTCCATGGTCCTCAGGTCCTCCAAGGTTTGAGGCCAGGCTGGAACATGGCATTGCTGCCATGTATAGAGAAGCACTGTAGGCATTTCTCCCCCATTAGCATATCCCTGCAGCACAAATCTCAGTTTGGCACAGTACGTATTACTAAATCTACATGCCTTGTAATCCTCACCTCCTCTGGAGAGAGAGAAAACACGATGCATGGCAGAGATATGCCATGCACGGTCTTCCCCACCAACAGTGGTTGTCTCGGCTGGGGTGCATTTCAGCACCTGAAAGCACCCCCTCCAATAAAAAGTAATGAACTTCTAAACTTTGTGCTTTGGATGAGGGGATGGGGGAGGGTTGGAAATGGCCCCGTTGCTTCACGCTGCACATTAGCAGCCGAGTTCACTTCACAAACACAAGGTGCGCTGTCAGAATAGCCTGGGGCAAAGTTTGTACTTTGCTTGAATTCTAACTTTTGTTTACCAAGGTAATAAACCGGTCTTCTCTTCCAGGTGTAAATGCTATTATGAAAAGGCATATTTGTGTTTCATCTCACCTCAGATGTACAGTATGTGCTCACATCCTACACGGTGTGTACAGCCCACGTTGCTCCTGAGCCAGAAGAAAGGAAAAGGGGTAAAAATAAATATCCCCACTCAGTCCTCAAAAATACAGCATTCTGGAGGATCTAGGAGGTTAATTGGATCTCTTTCCCTTCAAACCCTGTGTGCAGCCCTTGCTTTACCCTGTGAAGACCAGTTCAGAGCTTTCCCGCGTCCCCGTGGTCTTCCCTGTTAGCACAGCTGGGCAGACCCCTTGTGGGGACATGGTGGAGTTGACCCATTTGCTCTGTGCAGGCATGTTGATCTCCAAACAGTGGAGTTTAGTTTCCACCAAACTAGTTGGGTCGCCAGTTTGGCTCCCTTCCCCTAAAACCGCCTGCATCTCCATCATGCCATGTGCATTCAGATGTGTTGCGTTTGGTGTAATCTCACTGAAACTGACAGGAGAGAAGAAGGATGTGGAAAAAAAAAAAAAAAGAAGAAAGAAAAAAAGCCCGGCATTGTTTTTTCTTGCATTTCACCTCCTGTTCCTGGTGTCGTGCCCACTTGGCAAGATTTAGAGATAGCAGACGCGCTCTGGATAAAAATGACCTAAATGTTTCCTCATCCCTTCAAACCTGTTCGATGGCCTTCTGTCTCCAACCCACTAGTAATTTGGCCTGTCCGCTGGGGCTGCCACCTGAGCTCTCCTGAAAACCAATGCCATGAGATCTGCAGTGACTGAAGTGGTCAGGGCCCCTGGGCCCCTCTCCAGAGTGTGGCCCACGTGGCATGGCACATCGGGCACGGGCAAGAGCATTGCCTGCTGAACCAGCGCGCCCGCTCCCAGCATCACTTTGCTGTCTCCCATTAAGGCACTGACCTCACCTGCTCCCACTAAGCTTGTAAAATTTCATGAGATGGCATCTTGAAAAGCTAAGTGTGGCACACCGAGCTTGGATGGAGCCCTCACAGAAGCTGACCAGTTGCAGGTTGGCAGTAATTTCCTCCCTTGCCCCTTGAAGCCCTTTATAAGCAGATTTAAGAGGGCAATAACCACACAATAATTTTTTTTTATACAAACTATTTATGCTATTAAAAGCCCGTGCCCATAATTTCATCTGTACAACAGAAGAGGCAAGGAGAGGGGCTGAAGAAGACTATAGTCTAAGTAGTGTCTGGTGATGGCTTGGCACACCCAGCACGGGCACTTTCTTGGAACGCCTTTGCTTCTGAAATCAGAAACCCCCATAGAGAGCCAGGCTGCCAGCACTGCACAGGTCTGAGCCTGCCCTGGCCCAGACGCCTTCCCCACCCCAGTGTTTATGCCGAAGCGCTTGCTCCAGCTCAGGCTGAATCTGTGCCCCTGGCTCCTGCACCCAGTGAGTCCCTGGCACACTCTGCTTCCTGGTGACATGGGTGCATCCTGGTGCCAGGTGCTGCCTACCTATCCATGGACCTTGCACGGCCTGTCCTGCACCAGCGCTGGACAAAAGCAACTATGAGACAATGAGCCACAGTACATTTAGAGAGGATGGAGATACCTGGCTGCGCGCGTTCACGCCTCTTCTTCACTTCTGGAGCCCACAGAAGCTGTTTTAGGGTTGTTTTTTTTTAATGTCCACAAAATTCATTGAAGGTTCTTAGCAGCTTTTGCACCTTCTCATTTATTTATCAGCTTCCACTGTTCCTCTACACTTCTACAGCAGGGCTAGAAGGAACATTACCCACAGGAAAGCAATTGCCCTCACCCATCAAACTCAGGCATTCCCAGCAGCTCTGCTATGCCTTCCCACCACATTTCCACTCAACCACATAACCTGAATGAGAATATCCTCAGCAGCAGTGACTTTGAGCAGAGTCCTTACAGCAGTGGGATGAAAAGCCCAGATCTGGTCCATAATTAACCATGAGTGAGAAGCTCCTATCTACCAATGAGGGGAAACTGGCACTTCCCAGGGAACTGTCCTGTGCCCATCTCCTCATCAGGGATGGATTGCAAACAAACTACTGGCGAGGGTGGTGAAGGATGGCAATAGTGTGCTTTTACCCATGTGGTTAATTCCTGCCATGGTGCCTTCTTGGATTCACCCACCCCCTTGAGGTGGGTGGGGCAGAGGAGACCACATCTGGGTCCACCCATGCACTCCCAAAGAAGGAGCGACATGTCACCCCAATTTGGAAACAGGTGTGTTCAGTGGCCAGATCAAGGCATGTTAGGAGACCTAGAACTTGTTTGACATGGGCTATTATTTCACGGCATCTTGAGCATATTCCACACATCCTTTAAGTGCTCCAGCAAACTAATGGCCCAGGCCAGCCTTTCCAATCATGTTCTTCTAACACGTCAATTTGGTTCTTCCAGAACAAGGAGGGGGTGGCATTTTGCCAGCGTTATGCAAGAAGCAGAGTGATTGCATAAGTTCAGTTGGTCACAAAGGTATAAAATAGGCTTTATTGGTAGTTACTACAGCTGCAAATTTTTCCAGAGGCATCTATGCATATTTTACAAGGAACTTGCCCTTTTCTAGATCTAGGGTCTTCTGGGATCCTCTTTCTTCTGGATAGTTTTGCTGTCAGAAACCCTTGTGCAAAGAGGGATATTTGCTTTTGTGTCGGAAACAGTAGGAGGTTGTGTGTCACTTCATTGGAGCTGCCTAAAGTGCCTGAGTTGCTCTACTGACCTGCAATCTCTGCACAGTCAGAGGCAGGTACTTCTTTTAAATCAGTCCCCAGATGCAAACCTGGGACACTTGGTGGACTCACCCAGTCCTCCTGAGAGTGACAACAAGACCATATGACGGCAACTAAAGCAGAATTGCTCTACTTGAGATCTTTCTAGATAATCTAATAGCAAATAACATCTGCTGAAAACACTAGTTACTTGACATAATTTCACAAGTAGGAAAAGATCATTGCATTCCATGTGTCCGGGTCTTTCAGGGAAGGAGAAAAATGATACAGCATCTAAAAGTGGGCAGAATGTGACTCACTGTAGCTCCAGAAACACAAAGAGAAATGGCAAACTTAGCTTTTTCCTCTGAATATCTCCTATATGTATAGCATTTAGCATATGGAAAAGACTTTGCAAGACCAAGGCCTGATCAGTAGCTAATGCATTCCCAGGTTCAAAACAAGTACACTTTGTACATCAGAGGAATGGCAGACTGCCCAGTGCTTTGGGCAGATGCTGTTTCTAAAGAAATTAAATGCGTGAATAGATAATAACCAAAGAAATCCCTGTTGGAATAAAGAATGGACAAGCTCCTCCTGATAAAATCAAGTTCTTGCTCAATCATTACCCACTTGAACACAAAGACCAAATTGAGTCAGTCCTGAAGGTCCTGGAGTCTTCAAACAAGCGGTTGGGTTTCTTTCCTCTTCGTCACACTGCACATTATCCTAGGAACTGGCAAAACGTAGCAAGGATGACTCCTCTGTCCCTTCCTAAAAGAGAGGCATTGCAGAAGGTCTGCTGGCTGTACTAGGCTGAAGAAGTAATCACCTAGTTCCTTCTCAACTGACTCCTTCCCACCTGCCCTTGGCAGGTGGGAAGGAGAAGAGGAAAGTGTGTCTAGCCCATGTCCTTGCCATGCAAAGCAGGAGGAATCAAGCAGTGACCCAGCAAGGAAGACTTGCATAACAGCAAGCAGGAGCAGGAGCCCAGTGGTTAAAAGATGAACATGAGATTGATGAGGATCGGCTGAGCTCTGACGTGGGAAGTAATGAGGTGAGGGTCAGGGTCAGAGGGATGAAGAGAGGTAACCTCAAACCACCTGGGTATTTCAAGCAGCTTCCAGTCATGATGCAAGGTGAATTCCTCAGCTGGCCTTCCCCACTGCTGAATCTTCTCCTTGTGCTGCTGCCAGACACTATCATCACTGCGTGCCCACCACTGGCTGAAATTGCTTTTGCTGGTCTCGCCGGGAGCCCTGTGGGAGCCCAGCAAATACTTGGCCATGCTGAATAGGCTTCCTGGCAGGGGGAGTTTATACCTACAGCAAGGCTCAGAGAATAGGTAGGTAAAGTGCACATGGTGGAACAAAAAACAGCACCTGAGTGGTGGGATGCTGCTGTTGATGTTGGTGTGGCCACTGTCAGCTACTGACACAGGGACGTGATCACAGGCAACTGCGTTCTGCCCTGGGAACAAAGCTGCTGGCACCACACAAAGGCTCTGGGATATGCAGAGACGTTTGATCAAACCTTTTACAAAGGACAGAGTCCAAGACTTGTTTCTCTTTTCCCTGTTGTTCTCCATGGCCCATGGAGATGGTACAGCCTCACAGAATCTCTTCCAAGGCCATGGGCCCTGGACGCAAAGGACGATAACTGTTCTGCCCAAGGCCCGGCTCTGGAAAGAAAGGGAGATAGGGATCAGAAGTGCATGGGTATAGCTGAGAGATAGGTAGAGATGCCCTGAGCAACCAGTGGGACACTTTTGGATGTCAGACAAGTGATACAGTTTCCCCACAAAGCCCACAGGCTCATCTTTTGCCTCCTGGTAAGGATGACCAGGGGTCTAGCTGTAGCGTGACTGTCAAGGCAAACCCCTGGTGTAGGTGCCAGCACAAGGCCAAGAACATTTTGCATGCAGGCTTCATGCCCAATCCTGGGCTGTGCAGTGCACATGACTGGGATGTGGTTCTTGACCATTGGGAGCAGTGGGACCACCAGGACCACCAGAATGCTTCTGAAATGGCTCACGGTGAGTGGGAATTTCAGTGTAACTAGTCATCCAGGATAGTTGCAATATCTGATGTTCCTGGATCTCACTCAGCCTCTGAAATACATTTATGGTCTATGTGACAAGTGATTTATTTTCAATACCAAGAGCATAGAAGGCAAGTGAGATGATGGGCTGTCACCTAGGGCACTTTATACTTGTTTAGTGCCAACTATGTTACAATATCATTTTGATGTCACCATTTCCTCCTGCTGAAATAAAAAAAAAATCCATTGCTAGACAACATTTCTCAGCAGGGAGATTTCTGGGTTTCTTTTCCATTACACCTGCTTTTTATGACTTCATTGGCTTGTTCAGAAGAGGAGGAGACAGAAACTAGAGGGAGAAAAATTAATACATTTCTATATTTTAAAATCCTTTTAATTATAAAAGACCTGAACAATCCCTTAAAAAATACCTGACTTCAGAGTGTCAACACATAGTTGATGTCATAAAGTATTCATGGGGGCTAGGATTAAAGCTGACTTTTTTTTAGAATTATTACATTTGAGAACCTGATGACTAAAGCTGGGTTTTCGTTATTCCCCTGACATGAGGAGAAAGTTTCTAAGTATCCAGCACATCTCTGTGGACAAATGGCCTGGGGAAAGCAATAACAGGTAGCACCCAACAGTGGGTACACAGTTTCTTTAGCTGCATCTCTAAAACGCAGATACTCATATGCAGCATTTTCATCCTGATTAGTTCCACAAATCTGCTAAGCCAGCCTTTGCAAGTGGGCAACAGCTTCTCTGTTCCCAGAGGTCTCTTGGGGAGCAGCTGCAGGTGCCAAAGCATTTGCCAGCTGTGGAGGGAGCAAGCAGTGCCTGGCAGGGCTAGAAATCGCCAGGTGCCTGCTCTGCTGCTATAAGAGAGACAGACACATTTCCAAACACCCTCTCTAGCTATTTGTGCTGGTTTTTCTATGGTGCTGCACATGGGAGTGGATGGAGGCTCCTACCCTAGAACCATCTGACAGGAGATGTGGTAGACCAGAGCCTGCATGCCTTTGGGAGATGCTGACAGGCACAGAGAAAATCTCAGTCCTCTTAGAGGAAGTTTTTCCATACAGAATATTTTCCCTGCTTGAGTATGACAATCCGGTACCAGCTCAAGGTCCCTCTCAGGAGACCTGTCCTCAGGAAGAGTTTTGTTCCCAGAAGAAAAAGCTCTGCAGAGGATTTCTCTGCAAAGTAACCTGTCATGAGGGTTTGTAAATGAGCTCTGCAAGGACCAAGCTCTCCTGGGCAACACTTCAGAGTGCAGAGGCTGAAAAAGGCCCAAACTCCCTGCAGGAAAGCTGGGGGAGACAGGTCAGAGGTTAAACATTGACCTGCTAAACAGCTCTAGCCCCAAATTCACATTCAAGAGGAAGGGATGGAGCAGGGGAGGATGCCCAGGCTGAGCTGTCTTGCCCAGGACCTTCTCACCGAGTCAAGTTGCTCCAGCACAACCTGTCAAGAGAAGACTCAAACTTCCTAGGGCAAGAGGAGTTGAGCTGCACTGCCAGGACCCCATGACATTGACGTGAAAGAAACTCCCCAAACTTCCCTCTTCCTACTCCTCCTCCTCTCCAGCTCTGGTAGCACCTTTCTGCAATGACCACATAACAGCACCCTGGCATTTGCCTAGCAGGGCTCCTACTACTGACATTTCTGGTCATGGGCCTCCTGAGTACACCCGTCTTAACTGACCCACATCTTTCCACAGGTTGTTTCTGGGACAGAGGCAGCATGTTTTGCTAGTGTTGTTCTCATGGTCCCTGCCCTGCTAGGGCAGTTTTCCAGGCAGGGCAAACATTTCATTATCATCTCCTTCATGTTTCTTTTTCTTTCTCATTTCCCTTTTTCCACTCCCATCTCTTTTCCTTAAACATTGCCTCACTTCCACACAGGTGTAGGCGGCGGGGTGAGCTCGCTGTGCTGAGTGCTGTGTGCCAGCCCAGGGGCTATGCAGAGCCAGCCTCCTCCATCCCACTGGAGGCACAGGGACTGCAGAGTCCACACCAAGCCCCTCCACCCATGGACATAATTCTCAGCTGCTGGCCCTGCTGCACATCCCATCACAACATTGGGTTGAGGGAGCTGGGCTACTTCCATCAGCATCCCTGATGAGAAGACACGGCTCACCAGAGAGTGAAGGAGAGGGTCAACCCCACCAGAGTCCTCATCTTCACTCAACTGCAAAACTAACTCCTCCTAAAAAGGCTCATCTTCTTGTGTTCCCCACTGTGTGAAAAGCAAAATCTTGCTTTTCTATGGGGCTGGTCATCTGTGGGTGGGTGAAGCAGAAAGTGGACAGGAACTGCATGCAGCTACTGGGGCAAGCTGCTGCCTTCCTGCACCTTCTCAGCTCACGCCTCCCAAGAGACAGAGCAGGAGCGCACTTGTGACAGAGCTCACCAGGAAACGGTGCTTTCTGCAGGAAAAGCATGTTTTGGTTTCATTATTTTCTCTTTCTGAGTTTCTTATTTTTGGGGAGAGGGAGGGGAATTGAGCCGTGCTATTTCACTAGAAGTATATATTACAGAGGGAAAAATATTAATTTTCTGTCTAATCAGGAGAATTTTCTTGATGCAGACAAATATCACTGCCCAGAGGGTTGAATTGCTTCTGTGTCCAGTTGCTGAGAACTACACTTGGTTAGATGGGAGTTTGATGAAAACCTTAAGTGGTGTCAAAAATGGAAATTTTGCAGAGGTAGCTGCTGGAACCCTCAGAATGGTCATGCTTTGTCACTGAAAAGGCATTTTAAATCTTTCTTCGGGCCAGACCTTTCAGGAAGATGGCTTTGCTAGAGAAGAAAGAAATGGTTTAAGAAAAATGGGATCAGGGCAATTTCTAGGGGACAGATGTAGTGAGGAGAGACGGGGTAAGGAATGAAGGTCACCTGGTGCTAGCTCACAGGTAGGAGGAGCAACCTGGGCCTGGTGTATGAGAGCATGGCTGAGGTTTTTCCTGGGGACTTTTAGTCTCCTAATTCTAGATCTGGTACCAGTAACTTGCATTTTCCCCAGAAAAAATATTGGTAGAGTAATTCAGAGTGCTACATAAGTGCTGCTATGCAAATTTCTGGTGGGAAATACAGCTGTCTCAAAACATTGATAGCCTGTGGTTTCATTTATGTGGTAGATGTTAATGCGCCTAATCGTTCTGAGGAGAGCTGTCTGAAAAAATGAATTTGGAGTTGTTTTGTTTCATGAATAGTTCTGAAAAGTCAGGAAGGAGGGAATTAGTTCAGATTGCAACTAGGGCTATTTATTTAAATAACAGCAAACGTGAAAGGTGAGGAGAAAATGCTGCACTTTGATTTGGAGCAATTTACAAGTAAAATGGAGGGGAATTTAAAACCAAAATAAACATTGCAAATGTACTTTCTTGGAATTTTTTTCTCAGGACAAAAAATTTGGTACAACCAGCACTAATACTCAAAACTATTTGTCACCAGATTTGCATTTTTCACACAAGGGAAGTTTCAGGTGAAAGGATTTCACCCAACCCTAGCTCAGAGCCTGGGAATTGAGGATATCTCCCAGCCCTCTGCCATTGTGTGAATTAACTCAGCCGGGTGTTTGCACCTGACATCTCACTGTTGAGGATACATCTCCAAACCAGGCTTTGCATATTGCATATGGGCAGCTATGCCTATTTTAACATTTTGGCAAGGTTTCCTCACAACGTGGTGTCACACAGAGAGCTCTAAAGTGGCACATGGAGGTCCCCCAGCTCCTGGCTGAGTTTGTGTGGGTCACCCTCCTTCCCATGATGGCGGAGGACATGAGGCCAGGGAACTCACCCCAGGTCCTGGTCCCATGCTGAGACAACCTCTGTCCTGACACTTTAGCAACCAGGTCATGGATCCAGAGGCAAAAATACTCATCCCCAAGCACCCAGCATGAGGTCCCTGCCTCAGCTGCATGGCTGCAGAAAAAGTGACCCTTCAGGGCTTTGCTCCCCGATGAAATTTGTCTCCCTGCACCAGCACCCAGGGCTGGAGGGGACGAGCACCCTCCCAGGGCACGAGGGCAGGTGGTCACACAGCCCAGCCTGGGCTGATCTCAGCCAGCCCTGCCTTTCTAAGGTCCCAGTGAAAATGACAGTGGTTAATAAAATCAGGCAGCCGAGATTAGGAGTAACATTTTTTTAGAGGTAGGTTAAGTGGGAGGAAATAGTTTTTCATCCAAAATTACCTGAAAGTCCATTTTATAGCCATGTACATTAACTTTTTAGTGGCAGCAAAGTTTGGAGACACCCCTCATGGCTTTCATGAGTCTCTCAGAGTGGGATGAAACAGAACAATTTTGGAAATGTTTCATATTTTCTGAAATGGTTCAAAAAGGCACCATTAGGGTAGCCTGAATTTCCTATGCTCCAGAATATAGGTGAAGCTTAGTTAAGGCAAAGTTAATAAAATCAGACATTTTTTAATCCAACCCCCTTTTTTTCCCATTGCTTTAATCATTCCCTGTGACCTGAAACCCAAACAACAAAGCAGTGTGCTGGGACCTGAGAACCATTCATTAATGTTTATGAGACACTGAGATAATAGGGGAAGAGAGCCATAGAAATAGTGTGTACAAATAAATGATAGAAATAATATGTTCAGTCTCTGCAATTACTCATGCTCTCAGAGCTGAGCAGGTGCACAAGTTTTTACAGGTTTGGGCCTTGGTTTGATCCAAAGATACCTTCAGCTCAAGCTGTTTGCTCTGTGAGTGGAGCACTCCCCAGATCTACTTGGCTGCTCTGGGTTGGAAGAAGGAAGTCATCAGATACCAGGAATTTGGCACCATCACTGCCTCACTTCAGCCATGCTAGTGATCCAGAGGAAGCTCACTCACCAAAACACTGTGTTGATAAATGCCACAGAAGTGTGGAGCTGGGGAGGTCCAGAAGGACAAACACTGTTAGGTTTTACAGTGTAAATTGCACTAGGAACAGAAAAATGTCTTTCCATTTTCCTGATCCCAGATATTCCTGGGAGCATAGGCCATGGCTGATTTATTTTTAAAATCAACAAGATCTTCTGGAAAAAAAAAAAAGCATTTCTTGATCTTGTGACTGCCACAGTAGAAAGATCTGTCCCCTTGCAGCCAGGTGATGTGATTCCTGCCAGCTGGACTTGCTTACCGCCTAAGCCCTGTCCCAGCAATGCACAAGCTGTCTCTTATCTGGCAGGTCAGGACGGAGCAATGGGATTGAGACATTTCAAGATATCATTTGGGAGAGCAAGATAAATCAAGGTGAGTTGATTTGTCAGTCTCTGCCGCACGCGGTAAAGTGCACAGCTGGTGCATTGCCACCGCAGCTCCATCTGTACCATGTGCTAACAGCAGCTTCGCAGCACACTGGTGCACACCTGGACACCTGGACCTGGGCATGCCACTATCCAGGAACAGGGGGGCTGCTATGCAAGGTCAGGGGGATTCCACAGCCTCATCTAGATCTCATCATGTACACACACCATCCTTCCTAACTGCTTTGCCTTTGCATTCCCTGAGCAATCCCAAAGGTCTTGTACCAACTGGAGTAGCCGTATCAAAGCTGGATTGTGGAAGAAAAGCAACTTCTTTGCCCTTACTGTGAAGGTGGATACAGTGCGATGGAAATGCCTGAGCAATATGTTTTACATTGAAAAGGGTTTTGCTCCAGGAAAATGCAGAACTGATCCTGCTCCCATTTTCTGGCCGCGTGCTTGTTCTCCCTTATCTCTGCATTACATCACGGTGCACTGTGCCTGAAGGCTGCCACCCCATCACCAGGCTGCACTGCCTCATAGATGCTATCTTCTCTTGTTTTCAGTCCAGTTTTGTACTGGCTACTTTGTACCAGTTGAAACATCTTATCTCCTTTGCTGGATCAAGGTCTCCCCTCTCTGTGCTGCAGTTTAGCAGTCTGGCACATTGACATTGCAGTTTCAGCTATCACCAGCTGTTCTGGGTCTCTTTGCAAGGCACTGTGTCTCTCTGACCTGACCGCTTTACAGACTGGCTTAAACCTCACCTACCTGAAGTACAGTATAAGCCCTTGCTTCCTGCTAAAGGTGCGTTCAAGCTCTCTGACGGATAAGGATGGAGTTAAGCCTGTTTCCCTGAATAAGCACCCAACTGGCGAAATTTAGCTTGACGCATGGGGCTGGCAGAAGTGATGCTTTGAAAGCCCAAGGAGGCAGGAATAGCCTGGGGTCCTCATGCTACCTTCAGGATGGAGGTTTTTTCCGCTTGTTGAGGCAGAAATCCCCTTGATCTGGAACCGGAGGGGCACACAGGTGAGATTGGGTCCCCAGCCTGAAGAGCACAGAGGTGCCTGAGAGGTGAAGGCAGAACAAGATGGACAGCAAGCCCTGACACACCACTCCAGGTGTGCAGGATGTGCTGCAATCACCAGCAAATTGCAAATCAGGTCTGGCAGAGAGAGCCCAGTGAAGCGCATCTGTGCCTGAGTGCAACTCCAGGGAAAGCTGATCTGGGGAGGTGGGATCAAAGGGGCCTTCCCCTCTGCTGCTAGATGGTACAGTGCAGGCACTGATCCCCACAGCAACATTTCTAACAGAGTAATGACATTGTGTAAGGATATTAAAGGATATTAAAGCAACATTCACTATAATAACACCATGCACTTGTAGCAGTCTCCATCTTTTTGACATTTGGCTTTTTGACATTAATTAACCTATCCATCCTCCCTAGACAGTTTTTCACCTTCTGCGGTAGAGTCAGCAAAGAGAAGAGATGGAGACCCATAGTTCCCAAAGCCTCCCCTGACTTTCCATCCTCTGTTTTAACCCTGGCCATACAGAAGCAATGCGGGCACAGCCTGGCTCTGAGCCAGGGTGCAGCCAGTGCTCTGACCTGCTCAGCACTAGCCCAGCAGGACCAGCCACTGGGAACGAGCAGGGAACATCAAACAGGGGTTGTGTCTGAACATATGCAAGGCTGGTGCTCGCATCTGAGGTAGACATCTGGATGGTCCATAAAGGTACCTATAGGGCACAACCAGCTTACCATGGAGTGCTCCATCAGGATGAGATGAAGGGCCTCTTTGGTTTTCTGCACCTGTTATAAGAGCAGTGCAGCTAGCCAGCCTCAGTGAAGATGCTCACGCTGGGGTATCTGCTCAGGGTCACATTGCAGCCCAGCAGCAGGTCTAGAGGAGGACCAAACTATACCATCTGCCTGCTCCCCTCTTCACAGCCACTCATCTTCCACCAGCTCTCAGACAGCAAAAGTTGTTCAAGTCTCTAGCCTGAAATTCTGTGTTATCATTACTGTCATAGCATCTAGAGGGACCCAACCAAGACCAAGGGACTTGTTTTGCTGGATTCTACACATCACATGCTTGAAGGGTGTTTCTCTTCCTACGAACATACTCACAAAGTTCCTGGTCTCACAAATTCTTACAGGCATTACCATAAAACCTCTGAGAAATTACATGGAAAAGAAGAAGACCAGGCCCTACAGAAGCTGTCTGTTCCTGTCCCTGAATTTAAGTAATCTGTCCATGGGCTTAAGCTGTCCTGAAACACTTTGTGGAAGACAAAGGGAGGGCAGCAAGAGACCGGGAGGACTTGATGACCCACAGAGAGCACTACTGAGCCATCACAGGGGCTCTGCTTGTCATGGTCCTGGGTGCATGTGCTGTTCTGGGGGGCTGCCCTCGTCTGTGGCTGCTGTCTCCCATCTGTTTGACTGTTTGCAGTCAATGAATGAGGTTGAATGTCTCTTCTGAGACACTCTGCCATCGAGGCAGCAGTTTCCTTGTTTTGCATTTCTGCTCATTGCACAAACATATTTACTATTCCTGAGAGCTGTGTTTCATAGACCCCCATGCCTGCATGTGGTGGCTGCAGTGTTGACCTCTCCAAAGCAGGATCTGCAGAGAGAATTGAACGTCTGTGCAGTGCCTGCCCCAAATGCAGAGCTGAGCTCCCTAGTGACCCACTGTGAGCCATCACATCAGTGTTGCCTGGCCAGCGTATACATGCTAGGGGCTTTCTCTAGCCAGTTCTCTCAATGACAGAGATAGACTTGATCTGTATAACAGACCTGCTCCCTCCCGAGGTAAAGCTCTGCACCATCGCCTTTTTGTCTCACCCAGACAGACAGACCAATGAACCCTTGAGATACTGGGAATGCCAGCTACTGACAAGGTTCACCAATGCCTGGGATGTCTGGGGGCTGCAGGCATCTTAGCTGACCTCTTCCTGCTCAAGAGAAGGATAATTAATCAGCTCTGCTATTCTGGCATCACCCAAAAGTGAAAATACTTTCTGGCAGAGCAGCAGGCACAAAATTAGCTGCTGCATTAAACTGCCAAATCTCCTTTACTCCTTTTAGTTGCATTTGGTGATGATGAGGAGCGAGGCATTAACCGGTCCCTGATGGATAAAAAAACTATTACTCTGCTTTCTCTTTGCAGCAGGGAGGAGGAAATAGGTTTTATTACTGAGATTTCCTTGAAGACATTCACTTGACTTTGTGGCATCAGAGACGGAAGAGAAATGAAGAACACAGAAATCTTGGCACAGCAGGACAGATTGCGGATGGATAATAAAAGAGAGAAGTACCGGGTCAATTGGGATCTGAAATATACTTAGGTGATTGAATCCTTGTGTCGAGTCAAAGCTCTGATGATCTGCTGGGCTCAACTAATTTCAGCGTTACAGCCAGGATGTCTGTGCTGGGACTTCTGGCCTAAACCGGGAAACTTGCTGGGAACACACATTTGTGATGCACCAGAATGGAATGGAATAGAATAGAATAGAAATAATAGATTATTACATCCTTTTTTTTTTTCTTTTCAGAATTAGGTCTAGAGCTTACTTACCCATCTTAGTTTTAGGCACAGATCCTGGCTAGCATGGCATGACCCTACTAAAGGAAGGTGCAGACTGGAAGAGCCCATGCAAATCACCTTATCCATGTTCTGAAATCTCAGAGGGTTCACTCCTGAGAGATCTGTGTCCTCCACATACATCTACATACATCCATGAGTCACAGCGTGGAATTGCAACTTCTTCAACTGCTACAGCTGTATCCAACAAGGGTCATGAACCAAAGCCCCACTTACTAACTGCAGAAGGAGGCGGCAATAAGGGCATGGGGCAGGCTGCCAGGTTGGTGGCCAGTTGTAGGACACATGGTGCATTCAGTTACCTTTGCTCCAGGGCCAAAAAGAGGGGCAGGGATCAGACAGTCAGAAATGTTCACAGATCTATTATAGAATCAGAATCATAGAGATTGGAAAAGACATGAGAATCTGAATTTCCTAAGGCATAATCCCAAATTCTTGAGTTTTCAACCCATTTCGAAGCAAGACAAAGGCAGCCTGGACACAGATGTCCAAGAGACCTAGAGCATACAGGAGCAGGAGAGCAAAGCTGGTACAGAGTTGGCCTAAGCATGGTGGGGCACCAACGGCCTGTGAACAAAGATAGGGTGGAAATTGGAGGAAGCAGCTTACCCACGTGGGGAAAGAGGTCCTGCAACAGGCAGCCAGAGGCAAAAAGCCAACCTGGTGAGTTTGTAGCTGCCAAAGAGGAAGTGGTGGCCCAGAGCTGCAGGGATGGGGCTCCAAAGCCTACCAGGTCCCTCCTGTTCTTGGTCACTGAGAAACCAACCTCATCTTGTGGGATTCTGGCCTGTGGAGCCCAGGCACCAGGAGGGCTGGGAAGGGGAACCACATGAAACCGTCTTGTCCCATCACTTCTGACACCGAGGGGAGATGACATGGGCTGGTGGCCAAGGGTTACCCTCCTGGCCAGAGTGCATTTTAACCTCCCAGGAGGTAAAGTTCAGGCTCCTGGCTCAGTAGCTGGCTTGAATACCATGTGAGATGAACTTGCCTCGCAGAACAGGTCCACAAAGAGCCTGGCAGTGGCCAGAGCTTTGCTTCAGGCAGGCCTTGCTGGCTGCTGCTTGGGGCACTGCTCCTCGGCTCTGCTGCGCCTCCGATCCTCCTGCCTCCCTCCACCTCACTTTCCACATCTACAACATGGAGCTAAAGCTAATTACAGCCCCTAGAGCGGAGCTGCGTGGCTTGGCTTTGCTCGTGTTTCGAAAACGCTTGGAGATGAAAGGTGCTTGAGAGAGCAGAGTATTGTTATTACTAATAATTACAAAAATTAACCAAATATTTGTCTAACAGCATCCATCCCTGCTGCTGTTTCTTACGTAAAATACACACATACTCTGACTGCCAAACCAAAGCCCCAGAATCACTACATCAACCCTACAGTATCGAGAAGGGGGGCAAAAAGTGCCTTGGGTCTAAAAAGGGTTGTCTGTTCCAGCAATTAATTTAATTAGCCTAAATATAACCCAAGTATACTGCAGATCCAAATTGCTTGCTGACAACAAACCCAAACAGGGCCCACAGGCTGCAAGGCGGCAGGTTAAATGCTGCCTCTGAAGCTGCTGGGCGGATCCTGGCACCCAAATATTTTTTCTCCTGGTATTCACCACCGCTTGCTGCAGTGGAGTCGGGTTCTTGTAAAATGTTTATCAATGCCTGGGCATCTTCCAAACCGAGAAAGGGTGCATGCAGAGAGAAGTGTCCCATTGCAGTCAGCAGGGACTGGATTTCTTCACTTGCTTTCATTCACGTCTTTATAATTTTATTGGTTTTTTTCCCCGTTTTCTAATAAGCTCTTCTAACACCTAATAAAATCAGTCCTTTTCCTTTCTACTTACCTCCCCCTGCTGCCATTGCGATTACCTAGACAAGAAAAATACAGAGCACGGGGTCCTGCAGGCTGAGGTTTTAGTGACTGATTGCAACCAACGTGAGCAGAATCGGCAATAAACTTCAATGTCATGGTATCTTGATTTGTCTTTCTTCCCTACTGCATGAAATATCTGAAGGGGACAAACGCCAAGGAGTGAGAAGAATTCTTTTGGGTCGTATAGCCAAAAATGAAACTAAGAAAGGAGCCATTTCCAGAGAGGGAGATGCAGTCAGCTGTGCAGTAGTTATCTGTAATAGATGGCAACTCTCACTGACGTGATCTCTATTATCCTCCTATCTCAGCATCTCACAGTCTTTAATGGATTCTTCCCTACAGCATCTTTGCAAGACCGTGATGTTTTCCGATACGCATTTCACCAACTGGAACCAGAAACACCAACAGGCCAAGACCCAGCTCCCCTAACCTATGTTGGCATCCAGTTCCCACTGGTCACAGTCTAAAAATCCATGTGTAATCTGGGCACTGCGCTACTGAACCATGAATTTATTTGCAAAGGTAGATAAAATGCTCTGTGACCACAGAGAGGCAAACAAATCTCATAAAACCCAAGTTTGCTATTTCCTGCTCTGCTTTCAAAACAAAACACAATAATTTTAGCAGACAATTAAACTCCCTGATTTCCAAGGGAGGCAGGCACACAAATACTTTTGAGGATCTGAGCCCACATGATTATGTAAGGAATTAGCAGGAGGGAATTAACCCAATCGCTGGACCATCCTTGTGGAGAGGATCTCATCCATGCTTGGGGCTGCCGTAGGGGAACATGCCGGAGTGAAATATAAAACCCAGAAATACTTAATATTTAAATCGGGGGAGTGCCAGAAAATGTCCCAACATTGCTCCAGGTCTGGGGGTCCTCTCTGACCCCTCTCTGTCTCCTGCCTCACCACCATGCTGCCTGTACTCCCCAAAGCCAGGAAAAACAAGCCCAAGTTTGCACGTACCCTTGCCAAGCATGCAGGACCTCCATGCAGGGCAGACGGAGCAGCAGCAGCAGCTGTCTGTGGGCTACTCATCCATGCGTTGCCCTCTGTGCATAGACATAGGCTCTGCATCAGGGCAGGCGGTTCCTGGGCACTCACAGGAAATTTGGCAAGGGGGCCAGAAGCACCAACGTGCTGGCCCCACTCCGAGCAGCCGAGGGGACGCGGGGATGAGGCAGCACGAGTGCAGGATTTCCACGACTCGGCAAGGATTTTGCATTCTTCCTTCCACCCTGGGGCTGCTTATTAAATATGCTGTCATATTATAAAACTAAACTATTTACAAAAATAATAGTAAGTAGAAGCAAGCAGGATTCAGGGAAGTAATGGGGAAGGTTGTGGGCCTGATCCTGCTCTCCCACAGACCGGGGTAATGAGGAGCATTGGGTGAAGCCTCTGGGAAGGCAGGTCTGAGGCAGGCTTCTTCATTCCAGCCTGGGTGGGACAGAAAGGAGATCTGGCCCCATTCCCATATTTAATGCTGTCACAGCCTAATTTATCACGCTGAAACCGGTGGAGCTGTTTGCAGGAGCAAGGATGGCAGCAGCAGCAGCAGCAGCCCTGGCAATGCAGAGCACGGCCGGGGGAACCAACCCTCCCTGCCCGGGATGGATGCAGCTCCCAATGCGGTGCTGACAATAAAAGCATACCTTTCCCGGGCAGGCAAAGGCTGCCTGAACTGTCACTTTAATTGAAACCTTCTGCAGTCGTATACTTCACCTTATGTTTAATGATTCACCTCTTAAGCAGCCCACTTGTACCTTTGTAATCTTTCTGAAGGTTAACTTGTTGATCCTAGAAACTAGTCTGGAGAGAGCGAGGCAATTTGCAGGGAGGCTCGGAAGGAAAAAAGTATCATGTTTTCTGATGAAAAGCGTTTTTCTTGAGGGAGAAGGAAGGAGAAATAAATTGCAAAATTCAGAAGAGCTGGTGAGACTTTGGAAAGAAAAACGAAAAGAAAAAAAAAAAAGAAAAGAAATAAATGTCCTTACAAAAAGGAGTTGGGGGGAGTAGTTGGGTTTACTTTTCAGCTCCTGGGAGACATTTTATTTCTGCTTTATAGGAATTAAAAACATATTTGTCATTTAGCAGATTAAATAAAAATAGTCCTAGAGTTAAATTATTTTTAGGACTTTAAGAGTTATGTTGTTATGGGCAATAACCTATTTGTAACACTGTGATGGAGTAACTGGCCATTTCATACAGCTTCGAGATCAATCCTGCCCTATTTGCCATGTACCTATGCAAATAAATATCCCATTCGATTCATGTCCATATCGTAGAATCTGCCTGCTTCTTTCTTACTCCTTTAATATTTAATTATTTTAAACAAGGAGAAATCCCATGGGGAATTTTTGTCTCAAAAAATAGCTGACTTATTCTTATCATTTGAGAGTAACAGAAAAAGATGAGAAAATAATATTCTTTTTAAGTCCTAAAACTGAAACTCAAATAAGAAGGGCGATGAGAAAAAAAATCTTAAAACACAGAAACCAAACTTCCCCCCCGCTTTTACATGAATATTCTGGTTTTTTACTGTAGCTATTCATAGTTGTACCTAAATGTAGCCTATAAATCTACTAATATATTATTTAACACTCTAACTACTGGTATAAAAAATTATAAAATATTCTTTTGGCAATACATTTAATTGAAATCTTTTCAGAGACAGCTTGTTATTGCCAAACATGCTTTTAGAGATAGTACAGAGAAATATAAGAATATCAAGAGCCGGTAAAACAAGTAATTACCATTTTCACCATTACTTCCAGATACCCTCCCATCTAGTCACGAGATCCTTTAAGTCTAAATCAATGGGTTTCAGTGAACAAAATTGTACAGATCATTTCAAAGAATGTAAAAATTATGTTGATGTTTTATTTGTAGCACTCTGCTGGCTGAGACATCCGAAGAGTTATTTAAAAACAAACAAACAAAAAAAACCACCAGGCTGGTTTAGCCTCAACTTTAGAGGCCTGTTTCAAAATGATCAGGATAGATGCAAATCCCTCCTTTAATTTCAGTGTGCTTGTGCCCATAAAACTTTGGGGCATCATCCTTCTTCTTAGGGTCTCTTCTGCTTTTTTATATCAGGGATCTGCAAGATTCTCCGAGGCATGAGTATAAGAGTAATAAATAATACTATTAACCATCCAAAGCAAGCACTGCCTTTTTTTTTTTTTTTTTTCCCAACAAAGGAACCACTTTTGATTTAAGGTTGAACTACCTCAGCATAACTCCTTATCAGGAAAGTATCTGTGGGGGTTAGTGAGGTTTTTTTAATCTTGACAGCTGAAAGTTGACAGATCTGCTGAAAAGGAAAGAGGTCAGTGGTGCTGCTCAGCCACGGGCCAGGGATTTTCAGCTTCCAGGCGTCACATGCTTCATATTTTCATGGGTGCCAGGACGACAAGATTTGGGGACAAGCAAGGGAGTGGGCTGGAGATGCTGGCTGGGCAAAGGCTCCCCCACCACATGCCGTGCCAGGAGGCTCCTTGCCCAGCACAGCCCCAGCAAGGCACTGCCAGGCTTTGGTCCATAATCGGTTAAAAATTGATTGGGAATGGAGAGGGGTGGGACGTAATTGGCTGTGGCTGGAAAACCTCTGGATGAAGTCTCCCTTTTAAATCAAAGATGAGGCAGAGATGGCACAGGGCTGTTGGTGCTCAGTGGGACAGGGACAATCCTTATGCACCTCCTAGTAACTGATGTTTACTCATAGTCAGTGTTTGGGAGATTCGGCAGGCAGGCAGGCAGATATCTCGCTCCTTTGCCTATGTGGGAGGAAAGTAATTTTTGACAGGCAGGTCTGCACTGTCTCCTGGCAGCAAGAGCCAAGCAGATATGCCAGTTATTTGGGCAATTTTGCAGGAATATTATCCTGGGGTTTTATCTGAGCGTGGCATGAATGCATAGCCGTCTGTCATGGGAGCGGTTCTTGTCACGGGGTATTGGTCTGAGTGTGATTTGTTACCCCAAATGGGGTGTCTGCACATGGCACAGAGGTGGCAACATGCTCTCAAGCGGTCCAGGGAGTCACATCGTTCCACAGAGGCACTGCGGGCCAGCCAGCCAGCCACACAGACCTCTGCAGCCTTTGGCTGTCCCTCCCTCCCTCCATCTGTCTCTCCATCCTCTGGTCCTGTCCTCCGGGGCACTTTGTGCCCACCCCACCATACCAGTCCAGCTCCAGGTGCCACCAGATGCCGAGTGGTACCTAC
This sequence comes from Phalacrocorax carbo, assembly GCF_963921805.1. Classification (NCBI taxonomy): domain Eukaryota; kingdom Metazoa; phylum Chordata; class Aves; order Suliformes; family Phalacrocoracidae; genus Phalacrocorax; species Phalacrocorax carbo. The sequence goes on along the minus strand of NC_087519.1, from coordinate 37,862,103 downwards.
AGCCGTGTAAAGCCTCTGCATGAGGCATGATGGGAGCAACACAAATTGGGCCAGGGTCTTGTAAAAGGGCAAGCAGTCAGTGGGCTGACTCGGAGCTGGGCTGGGCAGGGGCAAGGTATGGTCAGGTAGGCCCAGGGCGTGCTGGAACAGCAAGGCTTTACCACGATATTCAAGTTTTTCCACTTCCAGTCCTTTCCCTTGCAGTAAGGACCGAGCCAGATCACAAACACTCCAATTAAAATTTAAAAAAAAAATGGAAAAGAAAGAAAGAAAAAGGAGCCCCGATGAGCATCAGAGTACTTTACTCCCTGCCATTTCCATACGCCCGGCTGCTGCTCCCTCTTCTCCTCCCAGCCAGAGGCCATGCCTCTTCCAATACCCAGGAAAACATTTTGTTCTGCGTTAAAGGCTAAACCTAACACATGACCAGTGAGAGGCAGCAGTTTGTTTGGCTCTTGGAGTTTATTTTAATTGCGGCCTTGTTTTGTAATGAGGACAGCCGCGGCAGGGGGAGCCTTCTGGGATCCGGGGGGCTGTTCCGGGGGAGTTTCCTTATCAATAAAAAGAAGTCTCATTTATTTAAATTAACAAGAACTGGATGGGATACATGCTCAGCTGCTTTGTTTTCTTGGAAGTTAAACCATTCACATTTGCTTATTAAGGATTTCAGCAGCTGTCTGGGATCACAGGTCCCCTCCAAGTGCTACCTTTAACATCCCCAACCTCCATCGAGGAGGAAGGAGGGGGAGAGATGTTCCTGGTGTTCATGCTGACAGGCAGAAAACAGCCTGGTAAACCTGAGTAGTTTGTTATGATGATGCATGAAAAAAAGGAGGAAAAAAGAAAAATCATGTGATTTTTATGCAAATCAGGTGAATCGGACGGTTAAAAAACCCCTAAATGTCAGGTAGATAAGATCACATACACCTAGAGCAGTGTCATGATATTCTTTGCACGTTACATTCATACTGGAAACCAAAACGTGTTACAGAAATCAGACACCCACAAAAAGCTCTGAGATTGCACTGAGAACAGGTTCCTGCAAAGCACCAACCTCTGACAAAAAAAAAGAAAAAAAAAGAAAAAAAAAAAAGAAAAAAAGTAGGTTAGATTAGAAAACAAGATAGTTCAATTGAGCCAGGGAATAGGCTGTCCCCGTGCAGTGTGCAGCCTGGCCTCGGTGCACACACATTAGTTCGTGCGGCGGCATCCAGCTCTGAAACAGGCAGGCGGCTCCTGCAACCCATCCTTGACTGCCACGGGGAAGGGGAGAGATTTACGGGCTCTCTTCCGTCAGGCTAAACTTTTCTCTCCCAGACACAATTTTTTTTCTTTAAAAGTCCTGGCAGCTATTTTGCGTGGGGATGGGTAAGCTTCATGGCCTGAAGGAGTTAATTTCAAAAGAAAAAATTATAGTAGGGCACTGTTTTTTTAAACAGTATTTTGTAGAACATGAGTCGCTTCTTTCCAGAGCTGCAGTTCACCTGGGAAAAATACTCACTAGCCTCGACATTGCTTAAAAACCCGCTCCATGTCCCTGGGTGAGACGACCCAAACCCCGGGGCTCCCATTGCTGCCGAGCAGCACCTCCAGCTCCGAGGGCCTTCAATATCAAACTGCAGGTCTCAGGGAGGGCCAAATAATTTCATACCGTTTTGTGCCCCGCACGCCAACACACAGGCAGAGGGGTTGCTTTTCATCTGAGGAGCTTTGCTGGGGGGGAGGGGGGAAACAGAGAGGCTGGATGGGGACACCCCGTGGGCCTGTGTGAGGCACCTGTAGCAATGCCCAGCGCTGCTCCTGCCTCCGCTCCCGCTCCTCAGAGCTGTGCCAGTGTGCCCAGAAATACACCTGCGGACTGTTTTCCACCAGCATTGCCCCCATCCCGGCATTGCCACTTCTTTGCCAGGCAGCGCATCAGGGTTCATACCCCTGCCTGGGTGGGGGGCTCTCTGCAGTGTGAAAGGGATGTATTTGAGGGGGGTGTTTGGGGCTGGCCCCCGCAGTGGGGTTACGGCAGTCCCCCACTGGTGGGCTGAGCTGCTGCCCCTCCACGTGCCACACAGGCACCTCATGGGTGCGCGTGAGCCACCCTGAGGCTGAGGCCGGTGGGAAGTGTCCCACAGCCAACTTGGGGGCTGCTGGTGGCTTCCTGGCAACCCTGCCCACCATGGGGCCACTTCCCCCCCAAAGCGAAGGCGCTTGCTGTCAGCTGGTGGAGGTGAGAGAGGCCGCCCTGCCGGGGCATCATCTCCTGCCCGCCTGGCAGCCACCACCACCGGCTGCCAAGCTGGTCTCCAGATGTGGGACACAGCTGGGACAGGCAAGGCAAGAGGGTGGCAAGGCCTCGTTTGGCACTAACCTCTCTGGACAGTGGGGGAGAGGGGTCCTAAGAAAATTATCCCATTCCCAGCACCCTGAAGTCCCCAGCGAGGCACCGTGAGGACCGCTGCTGCTTTTGGGGGGCAGAAGGAAGCAGTGGGAGGTGGGGGTGGGTGGCAGAAGCCCCTGGGGAACAGTGGCCGGGCCCTGTGTGACAGAGAGTGGGGGAGAGAAGGTACAAAACCAGAGGAGAAAGGCCAAAAGTCCCGCAAAGGCACCCAGGCTGCCCAGTTCCCAGCTCAAATGGGATGTTGGTGGCTGCTCTCTATGTCCCTGTAACGAGGGGGGTTAGAATGGAAACTGTGATGCAAGCCCAGCTTGGCAGTGGCCAGGCAGAGCGAGAAATTTCCCCGGTAAAAGAGCTACTTGAACAGAAGCTGTGCTCGACCTCGGGTCTCCACCAAAAAGACAAAAAATAACCACCCAAGCAGCAGCCCTCTCGCTGCTCCCGAACATCCCGCAGGCGCTGGGCTGCACCGGGCTTACGCTCCAGCTAAAGCGAAAGCATCACACACTGCAGAGAAATGACAAACAGAAAAGGTCTGCCCCCCCCCCCCCAACCCTCTTCCTTTTAATTTCATTGCTGTAAAGAAAATAATATATCAAAATCCCAGAGCAGGGTTTATATTATTGGGTCCGTTCTTACTTTGGCCGCTTGCAGGAACCCAGGGAGCCCCCTCCCTGCCCGGGGCTGGGATCGGAGTCGCACAGCTCGAGCTGCACACACTCCCTGGGAATTACATATTGCTTTTTAACTACAGGAAAGCCGTCTCTCCAGCATATCTATACCGTCTCAAGCGTCTCTGGAGTGCCATCCCTGTCTTGCCACCGGGCTGTTTTTAATGATGAGTCGGGTTAGCAGAAGGGCTTTCTTCCTAATTTTTTTTTTTCCCTTCTTTGCGTTTCAGTTCAAGAGCTCAGCTGAGAAATCAAAATAAAAACGGCACCTGGGGACTTTGCGTGCGAGGTGGCCGCTCCGTGGGGCTCGGCAGTGCCTGAATCAGTAGCTCGGAGCAATTGCATTAGTGGACAGAGGGCACGGTGACCTGCAGTGGTTATTCTCATAAACAAATTTCTATTAATTGTGACAGCCCGGGAATGCCATCGCAGCCCAGAGCACGCCCTCCCCCTGCTCCCCGCCACATCGAGCAGCCACCGCGCCTCGCAGCCCAAAAAACTGACGGGAAAAGAAAAATGAGACTTGCGATCTGCTGATCCACCCCCACCCCACGAAAAACCCTCGCAGTAGGCCCACTTGAAATAAACACGCGAGGCTGGGGGGTAAGAGGCAGAAATCTCAGCGGATTTACATACAGGACGATACATTTCCATACAGCACGGGGGAAGGCTGGGTGACAGGCCCCCTCCCTCTGCACCCCTTTGCAAAACTCACCCCAGATCTGGATTGCAAAGGCTTTGCATTATTTCCCCCCACCCCACGCCTCCCAGCAAAGGCCTTTGCCCAGCAACAGGCGAAAAGTGCCGAAATAAAATCCCTTTCAGAAAAGCCAACGCGGTTTTGCATCCCCAGCACAGTCCGACATTTACATACAAGCAGAGTATTTACAGACTTACAGGTTATTTTGCAACAATAACAACAACAGCTACAAAGAATTAACCCACCACTCCAGAGTCCTGGAAAGGAAAAGAGAAAATGGATCGGAAAAAAAAAAAAGAAAAAAAATTATTATTTTTTTTTTTTAGGTCTGGAGAATCCCAGCAAAGAAATAAAAAGAAAAGTAAAATTAAAACCAAAAAGGAACAAGGGAAAAGGAGCGCATGAGAGGGGTGTCTTTAAGGAAAAAGCTTCTTTCCCCAAGTGTAAATCCCGTCGGAGGCTGTGAGCCGACTGTGGCTGCTTGCAAAAATTATTAAGAAAAAAAAAAAAGCTGATTGAGGGAAAAATAATTTTAAAAATGTAAAAATCCAGTGCAATGCAGCAGGTTCCTGGCTTTGCTCGCTGGACTGTGGTTTGTTTTTTTTTAATAGGGGGGAGGGTTGCTTTTTAAACGCGAATGTGACCCCCCCCAATGAAATATAAAAATAAATAATTTTTTAAAAAATTAAAAAGCGGATTTTTTTTTTTGTTCAGATCTCTTCCTTTTCTCTCTCTCTTTCGGAGAGGGACGGGGGGTGGAGGGGTGGGATGTGTGTTTGCACCGCCCGGCGTTGCAACCCGGGACCCCCCGTTCGTCGTCGCCGCCGCCGCCGCCGCCGCCGCCGCCGCCGCCGCCGCCGCCGCCGCTGCTGCTGCTCCGCGGCCGCGCGCCACCACCCCGCCGCGCCCCCACGTCACACACAGCACCCGCCGCCACGTGACCCGCCGCCCGGGCGCGACCACTGGGAACGGGGAGGGGGGGGGGATGAAAAAGGGAGGGCGACTCGATGGGACCCCCGCCGCCGCCGTCGCCCTCCCGGGCAACGCGGACCCCCCCGCGACGCCCCCCGAGAGGGCGTCGCGGGGGGGTCCGCGTTGCCCGAGAGGGCGACGGCGGCGGTGACGGAGCGGCGGGGGGAGGTCCGCGGCCCTCCCCATGCTCAGCGCAATGGTAGAGTCTGCAGCTCAAATTCCGAGAATTGGGCTCTGTTGATTCTTAGAACTGGGGTTCTTAGAAGTGGTGATGCAAGGAGTTTCTAGGAAAGCCCGGAGACCAGGTGATTGCTGCTTCTATTGCCGCGGCCGATTTTACCCTTTAATTCTCTCGCTCGCTCTCTTTTTTTTTTTTTTTTCTCTCCATTTTTTTCCCTCCTCTTTCCCTCCCTGCCCCGCTCCGACGCCTGGCGCGGAGCCGCCTCTATATATTTCTACCCATTTTTTTTTTTTTTTTCCCTTTCCCCCCTCTCTCTTTCCCCCCCTTTCCCGCGGCAGGTGCCCCGACAACCCTTTAATTTTATTTTTTGTTATTATCTCCTAAATTTAAAATTATTTTTTCTGCTTCATTTATTTATTTAATACCCCCAGGCACACACCTCCCCCCCTCTTCCCGCTGTCAGGCGAGAAAAATATAGGGGTGCCTGCATGCCTTAACGCTGGGAGCGCGTATGAGGGGCCGGGGTGGTGGTAGGGGGGTGTCTCCCCTCGCCGTCCTCTCCCGGGGATTATCGGTTATGTGGGATTATTGGCTTTCCCGCACGCGTGACGGCCGGGTGGGCACGGGGAGGACGGCGGCGGCTCCTCTCTGCACCTGCAGCCGCCCCGCGGGCGCAGGACGGCGGCGAGCGCGGCCGCCGAGCTTGTGGCGTTTTGCGTGACTCGGGGTCGGCTCCCAATGGCTGGAGCCTTCGGTCGGGGTGTGTTATTTTTCTTTTCCCCTTTCTTTTTTTTTTTCCTCTTTTTATTTTCTCCTTTTTTTTTTTTTTTTTTTTTGTGTGTGTGTGCGTGTGTGCGTGTTGTGTCGCTGTTGTCGTTTCGCCGCCGCACGAAGCCGCCGCGGAGCGGGGCTGGCGGCAGCGCGGGTGCTCGGCGGCACCGGGCACCGCCGCTCCGGCCTCTCCGCATCACTTCCCCCCCCCCACACACCTCCCCCCCCATTTTTATTATCACATTAATATATCATTAGTATTGTTATTCCGTCCCCGATGCAACTGCGAAACGGCTGGTGCGTTTTGCAACCTGTGGCGGGGCTGCGCCGTGATCTGTCAAGCCCCGGGCTAAGCGCGGGCGATGATGGAGAAGACTTGCGGCATTTCTCGGCCCGGGGAAGGGGGGAGCCCGCGGGGAGGCTCGGCCCTCGCCGGCCCCGGAGCACCGGGGGCGGCGGGGCGGGGGGACCGGGCTCGCCTCGACGGCGTGTGCCGGGGCGGCCGCGACGGGCTGGAAAATAAAATGCGATGCAAAGCTCGGGAAGGGGGCGGGGGGGAAAAAGTGTATGGAGCGACTCTGAATATCACGCGCAAGGCTTAAAATAATAATAATAACAACCCCCGCAGGGAGGAGAGGGGTTCCTCCGCCGGATGGAGGGCGGCCGGCGGGGGAAGGGGGGCGCAGCCGTGCGGGGGACGGGGTCCCGGGTGCGGCGCGGTGCGGTGCGGGGGTCTCCCCCGGTGCCCCCACCGCAGCCCTTTCCCTCTGTTTACTACCGCGGCGGATTTGGCGCGGCGACAGGCGCTCGTAAATCTGCCGCCGGCAGCCCCGGGGCTGGCCCCCGGCCACACGCTATTCCTGGAGTGAGCGGCGCGGAGAGGCGCGGAGAGCCGCGCAACCCCCGCGCCCCGCGCCGCTGCGCCCCCCCGCCGCCCTCCGGCGCCCCAGAAACGCCAAAACTCAACGGGGCAGGGGGCAAGGCTTTTTTTTTTTTCCTTTGTTAGGTGTGTGGTTTTGTCTGTGTATAATATTTTTTTTTTAAACACACACACCCCCTTAACAAAAAAAAAAAGGCAAAACAAAACCGAAAAAGCCCAACTTTGTTATGAAAACTTTCGTGGTCGGGCGGCAGCGACCTCTCCCGGCCGCCCCCCGCCCCCCCGGCCCTCTGCCTCGCCATTCTGCCCCCCCCCGCCCCCCTCCGCCTTTAGTTTGCAAAGTCACAGTATGAAATGTTATGAAATCGCCTCTTGGGAAGGAGGGAAACAGAAAGCAAGGCGTTTGTTTAGAAAAATCTGCAGCGGCCTCTCAGATGTGCCTAAAAAGCTGCCTTTGACCCCCCTGTTGCATTTCCAGGGAAGAGGCAAATCTGGGCTTTAAATCATGAGTCAAAACCAACAAAAACAGACCCGGCCTGGGTTAGTTTTTTCCACTGACTTCAGTAGGCGCAGGATCGGTGCAAAGGGAGGCTGGGGCCTGACGGATGAGGCTCAGCAAGAAGCGCTGCGTTGGTCCGACAGCTCTGTCTGGGGCCAAATTCATACCTGTGCCAGTAGAAGTGTCAGCAGGGCCGGGTGTGGGATCAGGCCCTCGTTCGATCTGGGGATGCTTATTGATTCCTCTCCTGAGGTTTTTAAATGCTTTAAAAATTATTATTTGCTGTACTGTTTCAAAGGTTTAGAGGATAAGTGCTTTAAGAGCAAATACAGGCTTGTTCATGCAGTCCTTGGCGGGTTATGGTTCAAAAATTGCTTTAAAAATATTTTAGGGAAAGCCTCTCTTTATATAGACATGGAGAGGCAGAACCTGAGATTCTGTTATTTTCTCCTAATGATAGGATCACAGGTTTAAAAACTTACATTCTAGACAGCAATTTTCACCCCATGAAATAAATCATCAAGCCATTAAAATATTCTAAGGGTGTCTAGCAATTTTCCAGAAGAATGGATTATTACATTGTTCCAGTAAGAAAATACTTCATCTCTGAGCATTCAATTTTGACTGGCAAAACAGATCAAAGATCTCTTGGGATGCATTTCAATTCCAATTTCCAATCCCTCTCAGTTCTGACTGTCTGAGTCAATATTGGGAGAGGAAGTGGAGGTTAACTGGTTAGTTATTATTGCAAAGGAAGAAGTCGGAATGAGAAGTGATTCTTACAAATCCTACCCCAAAAAAAAAGAAAAAAAAAATCAGTCAAAAGTCTTTATGATACTTTTTAGACATCTCTGTTTGCAGGCTGGGAGGACTTCAGCCTGCTGTCTGATGAGACAAAAATAAACCTAGCAGAAACATTAAGTTTTTCAAAACAAGGCTGGAAAAGCTCATAAAAATAATGTTGCTCAGACGCGTTTTAAGAGAAACAGAATTACATCGACAAAATTATATGTTTTCCAGGTTTGGTTGGGGTGTTTTATTTTCCAAGGGGAAAAAATACTCCTGCAGCAAAGCTAACTGGTGCCATCTAGTGTCCTGTCTTCTCCCTCCTCCCCGGCCAGGGCAGGGGCTGGCAGAGCCGGCAGCCTCGAGAGAGTGGGAACATGTTTATTAACTGCTTGTTAAAAAAAGAAAAAAAAAAATGCTTGCCAGCTAGGAGGAAGGTGGCAGAGGAAACTCTGGATGCCACTAAACTTACTTAAGGATCCTAATTGGAAACAACCGAGTGCTTATTAAAGTCAGTGACATTTCCATACGGAGTTCTCTCCAGCTCTGGTCATGAAATCACATGTGAAAATCTTTCCAAGTTGTGGTGTTAATCTACCCTTGAATTTCTGCCTAATTTAGGATGAATTGTAAAGCTTGCTTTTTTACTTTTTTTTTTCCCCCTTTTTTCGGGGGGTGTTGTGGTTTAACCCCAGCCGGCAACTAAGCCCCACGCAGCCACTTGCTCGCTCCCCCCCAGTGCGATGGGGGAGAGTAAAAGTGAGAAAACTCATGGGCTGAGATAAAGACAGTTTTTAATAGGTAAAGCAAAAGCTGTGTGCACAAGCAAAGCAAAACAAGGAATTCATTCACTCCTTCCCATCGGCAGGCAGGTGTTCAGCCGTCTCCAGGAAAGCAGGGCTCCATCATGTGCAGTGGTTACTTGGGAAGACAAATGCCACCACTCTGAAAGTCCCCCCTTCCTTCTTCTTCCTCCAGCTCTATATGCTGAGCATGATGTCATATGGTATGGAATAACCCTTTGGTCAGTTGGGGTCAGCTGTCCTGGCCATGTCCCCTCCCACCTCCTTGTGCACCCCTAGCCCACTCGCTGGTGGGGTGCGGAAGAGGTCTTGACTCTGTGTCAGCGCTGCTCAGCAGGAACTAAACCATCCTTGAGTTATCAACACTGTTTAGAGCACAAATCTAGAACATAGCCCCATACTAGCTACTATGAAGAAACTTTACTCTGGCCAAAACTAGCACTGGGGGGGGAGCTTTCAGCCCTCAGTGGCAGCAGCCTAATATTAATTTGTAGGAATGGTGTGTGTTGTTTTGTGGTTTGGCTTTTTTTTTTTGTTTGATTTTTTTCAGTAAATAGTAACATTTTCCTCAAAAACTTGTTACAAATACGAGTGGTAAAGCTTCTTGAGGTAGTCCTGTGTTGTAGGAGCAGGGGTGAGTGTGCTTTGTTACAAAGTCTATAGGTAAGTAAAATGAAGCTCTAACCAGTAGGTGCATTTCTCAGTGTGCAGCTTATGTACCTTCAAGTATTTATGGCACTGAGGTTGAAGAACCATTTCATGCCTCTTTTAATCCATGTGCTGTAATATTTGGGCTGTGAACTCCACACGAAAAGCTTTTACTGGTTGAGTTGGAGCCTGAAATGTTTTTAGGTTTCTGAGAAGTTTGTAAAAACTAAATTTGGTGAAGTTGCCTGTATGCTCATAACTTCTTGCTCCATTTTATAGTAGCATAGGAGTCTATAAACAGGAGTGCTGTATGCCGAGTGCCTGTATTCTTTTCTAGGTCTATTTTTAAACCATTCTTCTGTTTGGCAAAAAGTGACACTTGGTTTCCATGTTTACAGCAGGCATTGGCAAACCTCAGGAGTTCACAGTTTGCAGTTTGGTTAGATGAGTATCCAAAAGTCAGCATCTGACCAGTAAACTACTTCAGACTGCAAATTTAGACTGCAAATGTAGTCCTCCCTGCTTTTTTTTTTTTTTTTTTTAAATCCACACTAGATTTTGTGTGTTCCTATTGCTGCAGGATGCTGGCAGCCAAAAAGACACACACCCCTAAATCAGAGCAAGCATGTAGTCTTCAAGACTGCTTTAAAACCCCAGCAATCTCAGCAGAGCTTCACATCTAGAACACGGGAAGAACTAAGGGCGTAGGGAGAGGGGAGAAATATTTGAACTATATTGTGTTTTCCTCCCCCTCTTTCTTCTGGTCAGTGTGCTGCCTTTGAGCTGTAGGCTAGGTACCTGTGAGGAACGTGGGATCCCTGCTTACAGAGGGGAGAGCTTGGGACAAGCACACTGCAGGACAGTGCGTCCTGAAGAACGTGTCCTGAAGAAAATGTCCTGTAGGACTGGGTGCCCTCTGAAAGGGTCTCCTTAAATCTGTTTGGTTAATTAAACATAGTGCTGTGGGGCTGCCTCTCCCCTGACCACGGGACCCCAAGCTGCATACGTGTCTTGTCCCATCCAGGCAGGGTGCCAGAGGAGTTCCTTGCTGCCAAGATGAGCTGTGCCACTCTCAGCCCCAGGAAGACAGAGACAGGGAGGGTCGGATCAGTGCTGGCTGGTGATTTACTGCCCTGGAGCAGGGTGGGGATGATGGGACACCTCCCGTGAGCCCAGCTGGGCCAGGGACCTGCCTCAGCTGCTGGGGATACCCAGGTCTGGCTGCACCCTGCTGTCGGGTTGGCATCTCAGTGCAGGGCTCTGTGTTGGCAGGGCATGGCATCCATTCCTTGTTCTCTGGAGTAGCTCCCTCGACTTCAGCCAGGATGAAGTTCCTGCCTTCCCTTGAAAAATTAATGTGCCAAATTGCTTGGGGTCGTTTGAAACACCGAAGAAGGCTTGACTCCTCACTTCCCAAGGGCACGCGCTGCCTCTGCCTGACAGTCTGTAGAGGGCAGGGGAGTCCTCCTTACTGAAAAACATTGGAAGCAGTTTTAGTGTGCTTCCCGCCCCCCCCCCCCCCCCCCCCCCCCCGCCGCGTTTTCTTCTGCAAAGACCAAAACAATGTGGAGACTTGAGCCGGGCCAGCTTTCAAGGGCAATCCTTTTAAACCCTCTTTTGAAGTACAAACTATAAAGTTCCCTGCAGCGCTCGAGAAAATATGCAGTTTTCCTGGTTCCAAATGCTGATAATAAACCCGTCCAGATAATGTATTGCATTTCCTAGAAACATTTGTTTGCTGGCAGGAAATTGGATCAGATTGAAAGTTAGCAGAGACCGCTCGATAGAGTGAGTGCAATCTGCTCACAGAAGGGTACGATGGAAAAAACGACAGGGCTTGCACTAGTGATGTTGCTTTTGATCTGTGCTGACACTGTGCGCTAGGACTTCTCTCGCTCTCTTTGTGGGTTATTATTAATCCAGCCACGTTTTGGCGTAGACGCCAACCAGAAGCTACTAAATTAATAAAACTCTGCTGTGACAGCTAAAGGACGCTTAGTGCCCCCTGATTGCATGACACCAGGAAAGCAGAACTGGGCGCTTGCATACCCCTAGACAAGAGCATTGTCTTCACTGTGGCTTGCAGTGCCCGTGACTGTGCCCGGGGGTGTCCCCCACACCACTGCATTTTCTTGGTTGTTCCTCTGGTCCCTGTTCAGGAGAAACCAGGCATCCCATGGCTGGGGGGTGGGGTGCAGCTGGCAGCATGCCCTGGCATGCGGGAGGGATGTTCCCATGGGGCTGGGACCCTGCAGGGTGCTGGGACTGGGGAGGAAGGGGGGGCAGGATGGAGCTTCCCCTGGGCGGGCAGTTTCAGAGCACTGTGTGGGATGAGGCTCTGGGGAAGAGAGTCACCCAGCCACCCCTCCAGGGCGATGTGAGGGAGTCGGCACTGCGGGCTCTGTAGGGGTAAGGAGACCGGGGCCCAGGGAGGGGGAGTTGATTGGTGACCTCCCCCAGGCTATGCATTTGAAGATGGGAGAGGGGCAAAGACCACGGAGTATCCCCTATGCAAAGAGGGGTAGGGGAGCAAGGAGTCCCTCCTGTGCACAGTGTGGGAGGAGGATGGGTGAAAAGGAATTACCTATAAATGGGAGAGCAGATGGATGGAGGGGTTTCCCTGTGCATGGCAGAAAGATGGATGGGAGGGCAGGGGGGAAGAGGAGGTCCTTGGTTCTCTCCTCTGTCCTGGGGTGGGGGACCTGTAAGGGTCTCCCCTTTGCATGGGGTGGAGCTGAGATGGGTTCCCCCACATGCAGGTGTACCCTTCCCATGCTCACCGAGTCTGTCACAGGGAGGGCAGAGCCAGCCCTGGGCTCCCTTCCAGGAATGGGTTTTCTCGGGGAGGCGCCGGCAGGGAAGGGCTGTTCCCTGAACTGCTGGGGCAGACCCATTGCCTTCCTGGAAGGCAGCAGCAGTGGCAGTCCCATGTGGCCACCCCCGAAATGGGCCCCGTGCCTGGCCCAGACCTTCCTCTCCCAGCACAGTGAGGCCCGGCGTGCAGCCCTGAGCACTGCCAGAGAGCCCACACCTGCAAGGTACTGGGCAGGAAAACTGGAGTGGGGGGGCTTGGGGTGATGTTCTGGCCCCAGATGAGCCTGGGGGAGCCTCATGGGCTTTGAGGGGGGAATGGAGAAGGCCATGCTTGGCTGCAGCGGTCTTCTCTGCTCCCCATCACTGGTCTCTGGTCCTGTCCCCTTCTCTGTTGGTCTCTGGTCAGAGCATCCTCCCACACTGGGGTGCCGAGCTGGTGCTGTGCAGAGGCTGGGAGGGGCAGGGTTAACCCGGCTCAGCTTAGCGAGGGGAAGGAAGGTCTCTTTCCCTTTTGCATGCCCACATCCTGCAGCAGGGAGCCGCTTGGGATGCACCTGCCCGACTTCCAGGGCTGTGGGCGTTGCAACAGCACTGTGCTGGGGGGGCATAATTTGGGAGGGTGGGGAGGGGGTTGTGCTGGGGTCCAGCTCTGGGAGAGGAGCTGGGTGTCTCCCTGGCCAGGCAGTGCTGCAGCCTCGCTCTGGGTAAGAGAATTTGGCGACAGCAGCAGCAGCTTCTCACGTGATGCTCACGGGCGCAGAGTTCATCTCGCAGTTTGTAACTTTGTTGGTTTATCGATGGGTCACCTCCCTGTGTCTGTACCACAGTGAGTCCCCAGGAGCCTGGCAGAGGGTGTCTGGTGGCACGGCCGAGGTCAGGATGCCAACTGGCTGCCCCAAATGCATACATCTGCTCATATGGGTGCACAGATGTGCTTCTTGCAGACTGCCATGAGTCCCTTGGCTTGCGATTGACGGTAGCGAGCGGCTGGCAGTGAGCGTATACAGAAAGGTCAGAGTCTGCAGAGTTTGGGAAATGAGTCACTTTTTGCATGTGCATAAAGTTTTAAGCTAGCCAGGCTCAGAGCGGCTTTGAAGATTAGCATCTGATGGCTGGAACAGGGCTGTAAGACACCCTTTTGGGTTTTATGTGTCATACCTTGCCTTAAATCTCACCTCTTCATCCCACCTCGGTGTCTCTGGGGACATGAGGGGAGCCTGGGCTCCAGATCTGCGCATCTACCACAAGGGAGAGGGAAAGGGACACTTGTCCTCGCAGGGCTGGATGGACTCTCTGCAAGTGCTGGCAGTCTTACTGTCTTTGTCCAGTTTTGGGGGGTCGGTCCTCAAAATAGTGTGATGAAGGTCTTGGGGTTTGTTTCTTCACTTATTTATTGTGCTTCTGGGGTGGCTGCCTGAGGACCTTCTTCCTGTGTTGGTGCAAGGTCAGTTGTCTTCGTTGGTTTTCAGTAAATCTGGGAGTAGTAATGTGAGTTCTGGAAGGCAGTTAACTCCTGGGTTTCCTTGCCCTGCTGCCTCAGCCGTGTTGCCCATGAAGCCAGTGGCTGGAGACAAAGCTTGCAGTTTAGGGGAAGGCTTTTCCAGCAGCCAGAGGAAGGCATTTGTTCTGGGTCCTCATCCGTCTCCACCACTGGCTTCCTCTGTGATCGTGGCCAAGTCACTTCGGTACTTGACGCCCATATCCTCCCAAGTCTGTCCGGCAGTCCCAGGGCGTTTTCACTGGTGGCTGGAGCATGTGGGTATTCTGAGAAGGGAATAGCTGTTTTGGAGGACTGGATTCAGGCTCTTTCCAGCCTCCTGAGCAGAGTGACAGCTGATGTTTTTGTGTAAGTCATACCTGTTAACAAGGTGCTGGGAATATGGCATTGGTCTTGGATGCGGCCCTGGCCGGGAATTCAGTCTTGGCAGGGGAAGAGTTATCTCCGAAAGAAGTGGTGAGAAAATTCTCACTTGACTTCCCTTCCCCACCTGCCTTTAAGTTCCTGAGTCATGGAAATGAAAATCTCCTTGGCACACGCCCATGGTTTGGGCTAGAGGGTGTGGAAGAAGCTATGATTGGATTCTCAAAGCCTGTGGTTGTGATAAGAACGTACTGTACCGGAAGAAACAAATGTTAACCTTACTGGAGAGTAGAAGGTTTGTTATCTCTAGCTTTTATCCAAGTGATACTCGAGCGAAACAGCAGGCTTGTGTCCTGCCACAGCCAATTCATAATTACCAGCTAATGTGGCGTTTGTTTTCTTGTGCTTTATTTGTAGGTTTGAAAGAAACTTTTGGACTGTGAATTGAGGCATTGGGTATGTAAATTTAAATTTTGTGCTTCCCCTCCTAAACCTCCCCCTCCCTTCCCTTTACCACGTTGAATGAAATGTTTCATTAGACCCAGCTGGAATTTGCTTTCAGGAAAGCAGCTGCTCTGTAGAAAATACTGTACGTTCATATGCCGCTGGGGAAGGAGGAGGAGTCAGGGCTATGGGAGGGGGTTGACTGTGGAGGAATTTAATGCTGAAGATGCACATTCCAGCCCAAACTTCAGGCATAGGACAATGTGGGCTCTCCTGGCTGCTGGCTGGGAGGATGCCTCTGAGATGGGTCAACAGGTGTTGGGGGAAGGCTTCATATTCCTCGACTAACCCAGGCCTTGCTCACTGGGAGAGACTGGGCTGCGGTGTGGGTAGCAGCCCAGCAGGTTAGATGAGTTCTGCTCCTTACTGCCACCACCGATTCATTGGGAAACTGTGGACAGCTCTTCTCCAGAGTGGCCACCACTTGGGAGCAGGGAATTAGTTTGCTGGTGGGTAAGGGTTGGTGCTCCACTGTGGGCTGGATTTTCCAGATGTTGAAATCCTTCAGCTTCATTTGGGACCTTCAAGGTTTGTGTTGACTCCCATGACTGGATTTGCAGCCAGCCAGCAGATGGATGAGGGGGATGGCTCCTGTGGAAGATCTGAAGCTGGGAAGCTGTGCTGGGAGCTTCATGGAGATGAACCCGAGTGGTGGTGGGAGGAGTGGGCTGGGGTGGAGCTGCCATGGGCAAGGAAAGGAAAGGAGGAAGAAGAGTCTGTTAGCTAATCCTCAGGAGGGTCTGGTTGCCTTTGCCTGCCAGTTTGGTGGGTGGGACTGAGACGTGCCAGGTCTCGCTGCTGGCCAAGAGACTTCACCAGGCAGCCTGGAAGGCACCTGGCATGGTTCAGAGCTATTTGTCTTGGGAGCAAGGAGCTGGTGCTGTCACCAGAAGCAGTTGGTTATCTGAGCACATCCCAGAGCAGCAGCTGTCTCTTAGCTGGGTTTAGGGTACTTGCCTGGGCACTTCTCCATTCCCATCCTCTTCCTGCTTCTGTTTCAAGCAGACTCAAGATGGCCTCGCCGGCAGACAGCTGCATCCAGTTCACCCGCCACGCGAGCGATGTCCTCCTCAATCTCAACCGCCTTAGAAGCCGGGATATCCTGACCGATGTTGTCATCATTGTGAACCGGGAGCAGTTCAGAGCCCACAAAACAGTCCTGATGGCCTGCAGGTGAGAGCAGGGTTCCCTACCTGCCTTCTTTCCCTGCTCCTTCTGCCTTTGGCCACCAGCAGCATTGCTGCAGCCCCAGGGAGGTTTGTGGGCTTTACAGATAGGGAAACAGAGGCGGAAAAGCAAAATTGAAAGGGGCTGCCAAGAAATTTGTATCTGCAATGGGATTACAGCTGAGACCTTTTGCCTCTAGTGCAGTGCCCACATCTGTCTCCTTGAATGCCCACACCTCTGTCCTCCTTGCATGCTCACCTCTGCCCACACACAGCCCATGGAGACAAACAGGAGCACAGGAGATATGAGGCACATCCCTGAAGGCAAAGCACAAATGCTGTTCAGGGACAGGAGAGGGGAGGGAGGGCTGGATGCTTGCTGGGGTGAGGGAGTCCTCTGTGACCGCAGTGTCCCCTGTCACTGCTATTTTTAGAGCTATTCCTCCCCAACTCCCAGGCTGCTGGCTGCACCCACCCTTTTGGTTTTTGTTTTTTTCCAAGCCTGGTGGGGTCTGAAATACCTTTGCAGCTCCTAGGATTGCTGGAATTGCTTCCTAGTGAACACTAATTAACATCCCACCATTGCCCAGCCCAGCTGAATTATGGCAGATGCCTTCCAGAGTCTCCTGCTGACAAAGTATAAAGATTTTAAAAAGGCAAGGTTTGACTATAAAGACATGAAAAATGTATTGCCAGCATTTCTTTTTATTTTTATTTTTCTCTCTCTCTGGTTAAAGAGTGAGCATGGTTGCCCCAAGAGGCTTCTGAAAGAATTGAGTCACAGTGGGAAGGGGGGTGTGTGGTAAGAACAACATCAACAAAAAGAAGGGAATTTCTAAATGGAGGCAGTGGGGAGTTGTTGACCAGGTGAGATCTAAAAGCAGGCTGTTCCAGTTGGGAAAAGTGCAGTGCAGAAGACGCTTACTAAGCTGAGAAACCAAGCTTGATAATAAGGGGGAAGCTCAGGGAATTCTGTAATTGCCTCCTCCTCCCTTCCCATTTATGAACCCCTCTGTGCTAAGGGATTTCAGACAAATTCTCCTTTCTTCCTTTGAATTGTCATAGCACTCATCATCTCTCTTGTCTCCTCTCTGCAGTGGCCTCTTCTACAGCATCTTCACTGACCAGCTCAAGTGCAACTTGAATGTCATCAATCTGGACCCTGAAATTAACCCTGAGGGGTTTTGCATCCTCTTGGACTTCATGTATACATCCCGCCTGAACTTGAGGGAGAACAATATCATGGCTGTGATGGCCACAGCACTGTACCTGCAGATGGAGCATGTGGTTGATACCTGCCGAAGGTTTGTCAAGTCTAGGTGAGCGCTGTGAGTGAACTTTGCAGAGCCTGGGATGGTGTGTTTGGGTGGGAGGGGGGAGAGCTGACACAGTATCTGCAAGCTTATCCTTACGGGCTGAAAATGACTGTGTCTCCCTCCTTTTTGCCTGGTTCCAGTGAAGCAGAGATGGTGTCTGCTGTGAAGACCCCAAGGGAAGAGTTTTTGGCTGGACGGTTGCTAAGCCACCCAGAGGTGATGGCTTATCGAAGCAGAGATGTCTCAGAGAACGGCATGCCTATTCAAAATGGGTCCCTCTGCAATGGGAGGGCCTTTGCACCTGGCTTGATCAATAGTTTGTCTGGATCTCCTATTTCCTACCATGGATACAGCCCTCTCCCTCTAAACAGCTTCCTTGTGGACGATGAGTTGCGGGAGATGAGGATGCCTCTCTCTGAACTGTCAAGGGCAGGTGCCTTCCCCAAGGAGAGGATCCTGCCATGCGACAGCTCCAGGACAATCCCCACCGAGTACATGAGAACCGTTACCGACATCTCGGCCAACATGTGCCATGCTACCATCTATGGTCCGAAAGAAGGTGCTGCTGAAGAAGCCAGGAGTGACATGCACTACAGCGTACCCTCTGGCCCCAAACCTGTTGTCCCTTCTATCCGGAACAATCCCTATTTCTCTTGCAACAAAGTGGCCAAAGAGGAGGAGCGGACCTCTTCAGAGGATGAGATCAGCCAGCACTTTGAGCCCACCAACACACCCCTGGACCGCAAGGGACTCATCAGCCCCCAGAGCCCCCAGAAGTCAGACTGTCAGCCCAACTCGCCAACTGAGTCCAGCAGCAGCAAGAACGCCCGTATTAGTCAAAGCTCTGGCTCCCTCTTCACCAAGAGCCCCACAGACCCCAAAGCCTGTAACTGGAAGAAGTACAAGTTCATTGTGCTCAACTCTCTCAATCAGAGCACGAAGCAAGACAGTGCTGACCAGAACGAGATTGGAACCCTCTCTCCTCGCACCTACATGCCCATGTCCACTTGCCAGCAGTCCATGGAGCCGGAGCATCTCAATGTGCAATCCCCCACCAAGATGAGTGTGAATGGAGAAGACTCTACCATCCCACAAGCGAGCAGACTCAACAATATTGTTAACAGGTGAGAAGACTTTTCCCTCGCCACGGGAGACAGAACTCCCTGCGTTGTGTGGTGAGGGTTTGGAATGTGTGAAATAGCTGTAGCGTTGGGCTGGGGAGTCCAGCCGTGAGCAGGTGGAGGCCTCTACATTTGTTGGAGCACTGCCAGTGGCATCGGCTTGGTGCCAGCCGTCCCTACCTTAGTGGTGCTATCCTGGCCTGGCGATGGAATTGAGAACATTGGGTCAGGAATCCCTGGCTCACTTCAGCAGTCTGGATGGTCTCTGGAGCCTGGATTTGCCCAACCTGGTTTTCACCAGACTCCCTGTGCCTTGAGCTTTTGGTTGGCTGTAAGTGTTGGAAAGGCAAAGCTACCAGGGAGCAGTATGCTACCTTCTGGACTTGGATGTTCCTAGACAGCTTTGAGGTCATTTGGTGATGGGCACCTGAAGGATTGAGGCTCAGGGACCTGTTGTTGATCAGGGCTATGCTGTGCATCTCACCACAAAAGTGTCCCCATAAAATATGGCTGTCCCTTGTGTCTGGAAGGGTGCAAACAAGGGCCCAGTAGCTCAAGCACAGCAAGAGCCTTCTCACGGCTGTGTGCATTGCTGTCCTTCCACAGGTCCCGGGATGGGTCCCCTCGGAGCAGCGAAGGGCAGTCTCCACTGTACATGCATTCGTCGAAGTGCAGCTCCTGTGGCTGCCAGTCCCCACAACATGCTGAGATGTGCCTTCATACCCCTGCCTCAAACTTTGGAGAGGAGATGGGGGAAACCCAGTCTGAATACTCTGACTCCAGCTGTGGTGAGTCTTGCATCCCTCCTTGCCTTTTTCAACTGCAGGCAAGGGGGCTGTGCAGCCTGGGGACCCGTCCAACCAGTGCCCTGTGTTGAAACGAGCAGTCAGACCTGTCCCTGATGCTGGTGGATCCCAAGGTGCTTTACAGTCCCCTCTTAACTGGCTGACCAGCTGTGTGCATGCATGTGAGGGACACACACATGGGAATTGCTTCCTTCCTCCCCTTCCCCAGCACCATCCAGACACCTTGTGCAGGGAGTTAGTCACCTGCTGCAAACTTGGCAGCGAAGGACAGGAAACAAAGTGCACCCCACCCCACCCGAACAACAGAACAAGCTTGGCAGATGTAATGACCCTAATAGGGATTGGGCAAGATGGTGTGTCTCATGCATCCGTCATATCTTCATTATCAGGGAGCCCAATGCGCACATCTGGAGAAATGCAGATAATGAGGCTTGCAATCCTGTTGCAAAACCCCACAAGCCCCGTGACAAGTATCTGTGCACCCATCTGCCTGTAGCTCAGGGAGGGGGAATGCAGGATTGTCACCTGTGGTGTGGACAGATCTCCACAGAGGGAACCCCACTGTGGTGATGCTCAAAGCTACACACAGCATTTAAGAGTTAGGCACCCTCCTACTGGTGGGAAATGCCTTGCACTTCAGATGATGATGGTCTTCCCATGCTCAAGGAAGATATCTGTACATGTAAATGTTTAAGACCTCTAAAGGTGCTGGGTTGCTCCAGAGCTGAACACCCCCATCCTTTGGAGGATGCCTGATAACTTGGGTGCCTTTGTGGACCTCTCTGAAAGATGTCTAGGTGAGATGGTGGCTTCTTGGAAGCAGCTTGTGTTGCACTGAAGGGGAGATGGCTTGTGATGACTTTGGTCTCTCAAACCATGCATGTTGTTGCTGTGTGCACAAGGAGGTCAGGAGTTAATGGCATGGTGCAAGCACCACTGACCGTGAATGTCTGCACTCTACTTCTTGTTCCAACACTTGCTCTGGCTGCCCCCCTCCACCATCCCAAACCCACCCCATGGCCCATTAAGTAGCTGGCCCATGCATTGCCCATCTCATTGTTCTCTGCTGTGTCCTCTCAGAGAACGGAGCCTTCTTCTGCAATGAGTGCGACTGCCGGTTCTCCGAGGAGGCCTCTCTCAAGAGACACTCTTTACAAGTCCACAGTGACAAGCCCTACAAGTGTGACCGCTGCCAGGCCTCCTTCCGCTACAAGGGGAACCTTGCCAGCCACAAAACCGTGCACACAGGTAGAGTGTTGGCCATGGGGACAGCTTACTGAGGAGGCTGTGCGTTGCTGGGCACGTGGGCATTTATGGCGGGGTTTGTCTCAGGTGCAACGTTGCCTGCTCTGTGTCATAAGTTGTCCCCGATGGGAAGAGCTAGGTGCTTTTCTTGGTGCGGCCAGAGAGCTCTTGGGCAGAGCACCAAACCTGGGAATGGGGGAGATGCTGCCTGGCCTCACAGCAAGGACTGCAGCTCAAGCTCCTTTGCTGTAAAGCACTAGGCACCACCGTTTTTAAAGGCATCTTGCCAGATGCGTGGCTGGGAGCAGATGCGTGACCTCCAGTTTACTTTGAGGTTGACTTTAAAAAAAAAAAAAAACAAAAAAAACCCCAAAGAACACTTAGAGAAAAGTTTGGGATTTTTTTTTTTCCCTACATCCTAGAAATCCAGATCATATCTAGCCTGGCAGAAACTCTGCTGATGGGAAAATCTGTGAATGGATGGACTCTGAATTAGCACAATGAAAGCTGAGAAAGGAAGGGGTTATTAAGGGTTTAGTCATTTGCTGACAAACCTAGAGATTTTTTTTTTCATGCTTTTATTAATGCTTAACATGACAACAGCCAGTTCACTAGCTGTGGAAGGGAAGTCTGTGCTGATGACTCAGTGCTGCTGCGCTGAATTAAACATAAATTCCCGTGGTCTCAGCTGAGCTCCAGGAGGGCTGTGCAGGTGAATGAGATAGCACAAGTGCCAGGGCAGGGTTCAAGGGCACATGGGGTCAAAGCCTGGAAACAAAAGAAAAAGGCAGAAAGTTATAGACGATGGCTGCTTCCCACTCCCCATTGAAGCCATCTTCAAACATCCTAAAGAAACTAGTTAAAACCTTTTGGCAGCTGCCCCCACATCGCGGGGGGCCAGCAGCGGTGATCGTAACCAAATAATGACTTGGGGGCTGGGTTGCTGGGCATGCCTTGGCTTTCTGCTCTATCAGCTCTTTTTGCTCCTCTAAAGAGGTGAAAAACAGCTGAGGCAGGATGTGCTGGGGACCATGAGGAGCCCAAAGGGAGCCAGGTAGCCCTGTGTAGCTTACTGACAGCTGTAGGGAGATGCAGGTGCCAGCCACTGTTGCAAGGCCAGGAGGAGCGATGCTCTTAATCCTCACTGGCAGAGCTGCCTGGCTTTCTGTCTTGCCCTGAAGGCTGCAGCTCCCAACCCAAAAAACAAAAGGTACCTGTGGTGCCCTGGTACCTCCTGAGCTCACCCTGCTCTGGGGACACGCTGAGCTGTCCTGACTGATGCTACTTGTCCAAAGTAATCTCCAAAGGAACAGGAGTCAGGGCTAGTGCTTTCATGCCATGGAGTCTGGCACCTGAAGGGACTTAGCTTTGGGGAGCACCATGGATCATGGGGGCTGAGCATGCCTGTACTTAATCCCTTATCCTTTCTTTTGGGCTCTGCAGGAGAAAAGCCGTATCGCTGCAACATCTGTGGGGCACAATTCAACCGGCCAGCCAACCTGAAAACCCACACGCGCATCCACTCTGGAGAGAAACCCTACAAGTGCGAGACCTGCGGGGCCAGATTTGTCCAGGTGCCTGTGGCCTCTGGGACCTGCAGTGCCTGGGGAGGTGGGACATGGCCGGACCTCCTGCCTGAGACCGGTGATGCCTCCTGGCAGGGAGGAGGCTAACGGGCCATACTCACTGCCTTATGCAGCTCTTCCCGTGGTGTTCTGGGATAAATGGGGGCCTTAAGGTCCATGTGGGCCAGTTTGGCTTAGTAGGAAGCCCAGCTGTTGTCTTATAGCTCCTCTCCTCCATTTGTTGTTAAGGATTGGAGGTATCAGACCTCAGACACGTGTGGCACTGACTCCCAGCTAGAACCCAGTAGACAAAAAAGGTGGCTGGCAGAGTCCCACTCATGGTGCAATGCCTTTGCTCCCGGTGGGATGCACTCTTCCCTGGGGCAGTCCTCACACAGAGCTGCTCTCTTTAGGTGGCCCACCTCCGTGCTCATGTGCTCATTCACACTGGGGAGAAGCCATACCCCTGTGAGATCTGCGGCACACGCTTCCGGCACCTGCAGACCCTCAAAAGCCACCTTCGAATCCACACAGGAGAGAAACCGTATCATGTGAGTGACTACTTTTTTTTGGGGGGGGGGGGGGGGGGCTCTCAGGCAGGTTAGAGGGAGGATGCTGCCAAACCTGGGGGCCTGGGAATGCACCAGAGCATTTTTATGGGCTGGTTGCAGCACCCCAGTGCCCTTTGCCAGCCTCGTGAGGCCCCATGCCAGGGTCACATCCCTGCTCCTCAAGCCCGGTTCCCCTGTCATGCATTAGCCAATGCCAATATGGTATTTTGTTGTGAGCGGCTGCATTGGAAACGCTGATGTGCAGCCCAGGCTGGGTACATCTTAGCTGCTCTTATTTTCTTCCACCCCATCTGGAAGAAGGTCACACTTCTCCAAATAGCTGTGGCTTAAATTACAGTGGCTCGCTGTGTGCAGGGATGGGGAAAAGGAGCAGACAGGCTGGCCTGGGGTCCCCTGTGCCGGTGGCACCCATGTCAAGCAAGCAGACTGCCCTGCCTTGCTTGCAGTCCTGGGGGCTCCCAGCTCTTTGCTGAGGCTTTTCTGGCTTTCCCCATCAGCTAGAGAGGGAATTGGAGCAGGGGTTGTTGTCCAAACATATCTCTGAAGCCATCCAGCTTTGCAGGGGTCAAAAGCAGCTCCTGAAATAGCCCTGTAACTGGTTTGAGCAACTAGTTAAGGAGCTTGGTGCTATGTCCATCAGAGCCAGGGTCCTCTCTTAAGGGACCTCAGCCTTTATGCATCCCTTAAACCAAAATACGCTCCTGAAAGCCTGGTATGGGATGCCCCCAGGTGCTGCTTCTCCCACCATGTTCCCACTTTTTCCTCGTCCACTGGTATAATGGGTACAGCATCCTGGGGTAGCTGGCAGAGGACAGGCATTGGCTGTGGGACCCCCACCCTGAAGCGAAGGACATGTCCCCCTACCATCAAGTTTCACACCCTCTGCCTTTGCCTCTCACCCTGCAGTGTGAGAAATGCAACCTGCATTTTCGCCACAAAAGCCAGCTGCGGCTTCATCTCCGGCAGAAGCACGGGGCCATCACCAACACCAAGGTGCAGTACCGCATCTCAGCGAGTGAGGTGCCTCCGGAGCTCCCCAAGGCCTGCTGAAGGCAGAGGATTTCCCAGGAGGAGATCATCTTGGGCAGGGGGAGAAGCTGTCCAAAGGATACTTGCAACACTTTAAAAGAAAAAGGAGGAAAAAAAATTCGTCACATGATGGAGTGCCTCTAAATCCATAGTGCAGATAGGTGGAAAAACATTAGAAATTAAAAAAAAAAATTACAAATACACGGGTTTTATTTTTCCCAGTTATGTGAAACAAAAAGAAAAATAAAATTATTCAGATCTTATTGTATATAAACATAAAAATTAAAAATAGTCATTTTAAATGTCTGTGCAGTGGAGTGTTGATAAACTCTGGAGTCTAACCTTCACAGCCTTTGCCGTTTGAAGATGAGGAATGTAATGTTGATTTATGGGAACAGATTTTTTTCTTTTGTATGCAAAATGTGTGTTCTTTTAAAGAGAAAGTATGCTATTAAAGAGAGGGCTTTAACTTTTTTAACCAAAGGTGAAGGAATCTATGGCAGAGTTGTAAATATATATAGATATAAATATATAAATATATATATATAAAATAAATATATATAGACCTTTAAAAAAAAGCTATATTAAAAAATATATAAAATGCATTAAAGGCTCAGTTGGACTCTGCAGGCAGAAGCCACTCTGAGAATCTTTATTATGATAGAGCACTTAACGAGATATTTTAAAGTATTGCATCTGTACAAGTAAGAAAATATTTTGTCTAAATGCATCAGTGTATTTGTATTTTTTTGCAAGTGAAGGTTTACAATTTACAAAAAAGTGTGTATTAAACCAACAAAGCTGCAGAAGGAATTTAAAATAATAATAAAGTGTAATTTTTTTTTGTTCTAGTTCTCAGTCTGTATATATGTAAAATGTGGTTTCGCACGGTGCCTTTCTTTTCAATGGAAGTTTTCGGTGTATGGACTATATTGAGCTCAGTTTCTTCAAGGTACAGCCTGATGTTGCAAAGAGTTTTGGTGGAACTCTCTATCGGGGAATGTTTTATTTTTTTGGTTTTGGTTTTTTTGGTCTTATTTTACATGCTTGTGTTATAAACAATCTCGGGAGACAGGGTTTGGGCTGTGTCTAAACTGCATTAATGCGTTCTGTAAAATATAGCTGTACAAATAAAAGAATAAAATGAAGAAAAGTGAAGTATGATGGAGTGAGGGGTCTGTTCTTGTCTGTCCTTCTCCTTAAGCACCTTGAAGGCCAGTCAGTGCCCTTGGAAGGGGCTGAGCATCCCAAGGCCCAGCATGAGCTCTTGGCTTGGTGCAGCTCGGGCCCTGCACTGAAGGCAGGGCTGGGTTGAGTAAAGATGATATCTGGCATGAGGTCAGAGGAAGACTCAAGCTCGCTGCTCTGCATCCTGGTGGGGACTGTCCCGTTGTGCCACCTCCTTGGTGTTTTCTGCATTTGTACCAAGTGGCTGGCAGAAATAGGGCAGAGCCTGGGAGAGACCTTTTGCTGACCAGCCCAGGGCTGGTTCCAGATGGCTGAGTAGTTATTTATGTTTCCTGGAAACCGATGCAATTGCCAGAATTGCTCAGGGAAGAAATCTGCTTGCTGCTCCTCTTGCCTTCCAGTTCCTGGCGTGGTGGGGGGCTGCTGGTTTGGCTGCCTTGTACAATGGTTCAGTGGACCAGGGTCTGTAACCCCATACAGGAGCTTGCTGGCAGATACCATCTCTGGACTTCAGCCATTGCGTGCTGGCTGTGGGCCCGAACTGAAAAGGCCCAGCTTGAGGGAGTCCCCCTGCTCTCCCCCGGTAGAGAGAGAGGAGACACTTTGGTCCATTTGGGTGTCTGTGCAGACATGGTGGGGTGAAGCCATGGCGTAACCAGGCCCTTGGGAAGTGGGGATGCCCAAGCTGCACCCAAGTGCCTTGTTCTGTGTGCAAGCAAACCAGCAGCTCTTTGTTAGTGGGGGCACAATAGTTGCAGAAAACCAAAGAGCCTCGTACAAAAAGTTCTCTGAATTACACAGGCAGGACCAGCTGCAGCCAGCATTAGTGTGGCGCAGGGCCACTGCTCAGCATGGTCTGGGGTGGGGTCTGAGCTGCACAAGGCTTGTTTCATTTTCAGTTTAATTAATGGATAATTTTGGTGCAGAGCTTGGCGGGGGGGGGTGTGGGGTGTGATTCACAGTGGGGAACTTGGAAACACCAGCTGAAAGGGGAGGGCCTGGCTGTTTGTAGGGTCAGGAGGGGCTGCAGTAAGGAGCTGGAGGTGAAGGGGAGGTTGGGCTTTTCAACACACTGCGGAGCAGTGGTAGACATGAGACAACCAGAGCAGCCCTGCATAGGAGGGAAAAGCCAAGAAGTGGAGACCCAATTTGCAGCGCTGCTTTGCAGGAGCCCTAGCTCCTCTGGCTTGTTTCCCATCAGACCAGATCTGCTGGCATGTGAAGAAGCCCCCAAAATGCAAGGGCTGGGCACTGGCTGGAGCCAACGTCTCCCTCCTCCTACTGTTTGATTTGGCTGGGCAGGACAGCTGCCTGGCAGCCTGCAGCAAGGGCCCGCCTGCTGCAAGGCAGCCTTTACACGGGGTGAAGTCCTCTCAGCCACAAAAGCTCTCTTCATGTGCATCCTCCTGGGGCAAGAGCTTATTCCTCACCCCACAGGCTGGGTGTACCCCACTGACTGCTCAGCAGGGCTAAGCCCAGCACGAGCCCTCACCAGCTTACTTGTGTTAGGTGCAGGGAGGGTGAAAAATGACAACAAATGGGACAGTGCATGAGCATTGGGAACAGCAAAAACCTGCTTTCCCACCTTGCTCCCTCGCTTGCTTCCTCTTTCCACCTCTCCCTGGTAGGTTTTTAATGTTCAGTAAAGCTGGTTGTCCTCATGATAAGTTTTGACACACATACTGTCCTCATTTGACACATATACTTAGGTTTCTCCCCTCTCTGTTGGGAGCTGCCCGTCTTTGAGCTTGCTAACTCTCTGATTACCACAGTTGTCACTTCTGGAAGTGGCTGGGCTGGGCTGACAGCCCCATTTACCCCAGACAAGCAGGCTGCGTAGCCATGACCTCTATTTCCCATTGACTTGCTCAGCTGCGTTTGCAAAATAAACACTGTATTTTCCTGGATCATGGCTGTGTTTCTGCCTTCTGACTGTTTTTTTTTTTTTTTTAATGATGTCATGGCTTTTCCAGGCAGTTCAGCTGAAGCGATAGCAATCGCTCCCTTACTGTCTGCAGGGCAGAGGTCTGCAGGCATCTGGCACAGCCAGCCCACGCTGGCAAGCTTTGCTCAGCACGCACAGTGTTTGCAGAGGCGCGGGAACAATCACACACGACTGCATTATGCATGTTTTATGGCTGTGGAGCCCACAAACACTGAACTGGTCAGGCCTACCCAGGTCAGTACCATTAGGTTATTTGCCCTTTGAAAACCCAGCTCCAAATACAGGTTCTGACTCTTGCCAAGCCTCAGAAGAAAGACTAACACCAAACCGATAAACTGGCTGGTTTCCAGGAAGCTTCCCAGAACGTGTTTGAGCAGCTCCTTTGGTACCCATGCCCCCTCTTCCCACATAAAGACCTGCCCAATAGAGGGGGATGTGGTGGAGTTTTCCTTTTCTTCAGTCTTCTTCTGGGAAAAAAAAAAAAAAAAAGAACCCTTGCCACACTGCCAGCTCCTTCCCTGTTTTGCTTCTCAGCACAGGCTTCAGGAAGGCCCAGCAGCTAAATGGGGACTCACATTTCCTGGGCCAAAGCAGGGCTCAAGGTGTGCCCACAGCAATGCTGTGAACCGCTGTGCTGAGCTTGCTGCACTCACCAATTTATCCCCTAGTCCTTGGGCCTAGCTTTGGTGCTGAAAAACCTGTGCTGAGTTAAAATGACTCTAAAATGTGGAAAGCTTAAATGCAGGCACCAAGGCTGTTACTTTCCAAAATATGGATGTTTGATCGGCGTAGAGCTGGGCTCAACGACACGGCCGGTGCGCGCCCTCCCTCGGCAGCTGTGCGGGCCGGCTCGCCCCGCCGTGCGCATCCCGCGGCAGCCGCCGCCCCGCATCAGCCCCGGCCCCCGGTTCCCCACGGCGGGGCCGGGCGCTCCGCTGTATTCTACCGGCTTTCCACGAGAGGGCAGGCGAAGACGGAGTTTAAGCAAGGAGTTGCTGGTAAAAAGACATTGGTTAAAAAAAAAAAAAAAATTGCATCCCGACCTGGGATATTTGCTGTTGCCGGAGAAAATCTTACAACCCAGGGGCAAGGTTTGCAGGCGGAGGGCAGGTGCTTGCCTGCCGCTTGTCCCCAGGGCCAGCCTGTCCCCCCTGGTGTGGAGCTGCTGTGGGGAATGACCAGCTGCAGCCCGAGGTGGCCGGGAGCAGCCTAAGAGCCGTTGGGGTCCCATGGTCAGGGTGCACTGGGGTTGGACCCAGGTGCCCATGGCCATCTGGAGCCTCCTGGGCTGGCATCTCTGAAAGGGAGTCAGTGTCTCCTGGTGCCTCTTGGGGAGGCCCAAGCTTTTGTTGTGGAGCTGGTGTTTCTAGAGCAGAGTTAAAGAAAAAGCAGTGCCCTGTATTATCTCATGAGTTCCAGCACTCACCCATCTGTACCCATCGTTTCTTGCCTTATGCTGGTAACTCCTTACAGCACAGGCCAGCATGTCTTTGTGCAGTCCCTAACACACCCCCATCCATGGCTCCCAGTAGTCACCACAGTAGTACAGGTAAATACCCTGGTACCACTTATAGCTCATCCTGGTCACCTTTGGTTCTGCACATGTTCGTGCTGATCTTTCCCTTGTCTGACTTCAAGGGGGCTGCTTTCAACACTACAAATACCATCCTAGGAGGCTGAGACTGGGAACGAATCTCAGGGAGCAGCAACAGAAATCCTAAACACAGCTTGGGCTCTTAGACAGAGGCATCAGAAAAATTAGGTAGCAGGATCCCTCCTCTGTGAACCTCCACAGCCTTGTTCCCCTTCCACTTTGCTACCTGGAACAGAAATGCCAGAGGACTGTAATTAACAGGGAGGCCAATCTTTTTGGATTTATGCCCAAGTTTTACTATAGAAACAGCATTTCACCCAGAAACCACTCAGGGCTATTGCATGTCCACGAAAGATCCCAACACCACCGCCCTCCACATGGCCCTTCCCAGGGACACATGGCACCAGTCCATGGGAGTTTCTTTCCCTTGGTGCTCTTGTTTCTCTTTATTGTTCAGTTACAACTGACTGCTCTTCCTCTGCTTATCTGTATCTCCAGGGGTGGCATCAGCCCTCCACAAGGAAGCTGTTCCATTAGGTTTTCAGCAAGCTGCAAGATCTGTGGGGCTGTGGCAGCTTCCTCATAGCCCTGCAGCATGGGATGCATCTCCAGGGCCAGCATGAGGAATTTCACAGCCCTGGCTCCTAGGTCATAGCTCAGACCTACCAGGTTGAGTGTTAGAATATAAGAAAATGAGAAAGACAGTGATACATGGCAAAACTGTCCTGCTCATGAAAGCAGAGCTGAGAGAGTCTGGAGAGCATTTTGTAGGTGATAGCCAGGGAGGCAAGGTGCGATGAGAGCCGTTCTGGAGGCTGCAGTGACAGCAGAGGGCACGCTTTGCCAGCAAGGAGCCGAGCATGCAGCCTTGTGCGCATAGTCCTGGGCACTGCTGGATGGCTTTGGATCTGTGGAGCAAGCTGGAAACGTGGGGGTAAGGAAGCAGTCACAGGAATTCAATGCAATTCAATCGTCTGCAAAGCTACATGCCCCGCAGCACTGCGGCTGAAAGAAAGGAACAGAATCGCCTTCGCCGCAGCCAAGCGGATGATGGATTTATCTGGCTGGGGAATGAGTGCAAAAAAATTCAGAGCACAGTGATCCCATAGAAGAGCTGTGGGAGGGGGAACTGGTAAATCAATCTGCAACCTGATTCACCCCTTCTTGCCTGCACCAGAGTCATAGGGACATCTGGAGGTCTGCCCTTACCTAGAAGACGGTCCAAAGATATATGGAGCAGATGGGGTCCCTTTCTCCACTCCCTCATTGCTGGTTCCTTCAGGTCAGCACAAGACTGTTTTCTGAATCAAAGTGAAAATTTTCACCTTAATTTAAATTGAATTTTTCCTTTAGATTTTCTTTGAAATGAAGTATCAAAACTTTTCAGCTGGAGATCAGAGTGATTGTCCTAAATTCTCCCTGAGGGCACAAAGAATTTTGGTCCATTCAACGTTTTATCTATCAACAAGGCTAGTGGGAGCTCCGTTTCTGTCCTTTAGCCAGGCTGATGTCTCTAGGGGAACTTTCCCACCAAAGCCCTGGCTCTGGTCCTGCCTCCACCAGCCTCACAAACTCAGCAGAATCCCAGGAAGAGGCAACCAGCCAAGGTGGGTCAGAGCCTTCCTGAGGCTGCTCTGGCTCAGAAGCCAAGTCATCCCCTGATGGGGCACAGGCCTAGAGAGCAAAGAGCAAGCACACCGTTGTTTTCCTCAGGTAAGCATCTGAAATTCAGTGGGACAAATCTAAGACATTTCCCTGCAGTAATATTTTTGCTATTGCTAGAGGACGTTCCCCAGGCAGTGAGGTGGCAGGGGCACAGCTGCTCAGCTCCAGTGCTGCACAGAGAGGTGGAGTCAGAGCCAACCTGTTCTTCCAAACCTTGTCCCCGTGTGGCTGGAAGACCCACAGTAGTCAGAGTGACCATCAAACCAGAGATCTGCAATGTAACTGAGGGTCTGTTCTTGCCTGGGAGTACTCTGTAGGGAGTACATCTCTCCAACTGCAGCGACATTGCTCCTAGCCCGAAGCCCTGTTGGGCATTATTGCTCTGAAACGGGATGCCCTGCACTGCCAGATGGCCAGGGCGGGTTTGCAGGGCATAGTTGGGGTGGACACATGCTAAAATGAAAAACAAAGGGTGGGTGAGGACAGATGTCAGCAAGGAACAACCCTGGGCTGAAAGTCTTTTGTAGGGCCGGACTCATGCACATAGAGGTGCTGCAGGTAGCTGGAGAATAATGGGGTGCTGAGCAGTCTGGATTTGGGCAGGACATCAAGAATGGCATCTCAAAACCCCTTAAGGTCTCAAGTCTCATATCTTCCCCCATTTTACAACAGCACGACCATACCAGCTTCCTAAAAACAGCCCCGCTGGTCTGCCCAGAGCCCACCCATCTCAGACTGATCTCTGCACCTCTGCAAAATCCCATTAAATGTGTCTTAAGTCCTGCTGGCTCTGCACAAAGCTGTCAGGAAACAAGAAAGATGGGGAACTCATCAAGGAGGTTGTTCCTGCACTGTGACAACCCCTACAGCTCCCAGCTCCATGCTGGTTTACAGATGGGTCCTAACGGTGCCAAAATGTAGCACAGCTTTCCACCCCATGCAGCAGCCCAAGTCTGTGCTCTAGCCCTTTGCTATACCCTGAGAAATCAGACACTGAACTGCTCCCTGCAGCATATCAGTGCAGATCCATAGCTGTGGCAGCTTAAGGAGCTGGTAGCCATTTCCCCCCATTCAGGGGTGATGAGGGCTCACAGTGTCACCTTCCCTTTGGGGTGACAAGCTGAATGGCAAAAAGATGCCAGGCTGGACAGTCACCTGTGAAGTGGCAGGGGACTTTAGGTTACAGCTTCCAGCAGCCACAGGGGAGTCTGAAATAAGGCAGTGCTTCTCCCCATTTCCTTCCATGTTCCTTCCTGACGCAGCACTCAAGCAGGCTGCTCTGACATGGGCTGTCAGAGATGGGATGAGCTGCTGGGGAACTGGAGCCCTTTGCAAAGATGACCTAGGCTGGCACTGCAGCACAGCACAGCTGGGTTGTGCTGTGCCAAGGATGAGAACCTGGGGGCTACAAAAGCAGCCTATTGCCAGTGCATGTAAACTGGACTACTGGCACAGCTGGGAGGAGTGGGAGAATCACTACTGCTGCAGGGAACCATCCCTAGGAAATCTCTCTTGAAGGCAGGCAGGAGGGCCAGGATAGATTTGATGCCCTGGCATCTGCTGCCTTGGCCATTTGCCATGGTCAGGACTGGCTCTGCTTCTTTGGTTACAGGAGAGAGATGCTGGTCCAGCTGCTAGCACAGGGACACAGTGGAGAGAGAAGCTCCAGCAGTCATGGCCCTTGGACCCATATCACTCCTGTTGGCCTTGGAAGGAGGCTGTGTCCTATACCCAAAACAAGGAAATGTGTCTGAACCCACAGCAGAGACTGACTCCTCTCTACCAGCTCTCCCAGAGCAATACCAGTGCTAGAAGACAGGCAGGGTCCCAGGAGAACAGGGCTTGGCCTCTTTCAAGTCAGGCAGCTGGGGAAAAAGTGGCTGTCAAAGTCAACCTTCCCCACAGGACCTCCCGGGTTACAGATGAAGGCTTTGTCTCTCATGGGTGTCATTTGTTTGCACCATGATTTGGGGAAGATGAAAGGGTGAAGCATTCTCTGTATGTGTGGCTGCAGATGCCCGCACAGATGAAGGAAAGCACCATCCAGGGAGGGCAATCTCTGTTCAGCCCAGAGGCTGAACCAGTGACCAGCACCAATTCCTCTTGCTGGACTGTAAAGCAGAGCAGGAACACCTTGGTTCATGCTCCATGCGCCTAGGCCAGCCTCAGCAAACCCAGCCAGAAGCACCAGGGTTGAAGGGGGGCACACTAATTCAACATAAACCAAAATGTCCTTTTGGAGATTTCTGGAGACCTTTGTGCAGTGCTTGGGTCCTTGTCCCCACAGGCCTTTGGCTTTCCCCAGCTGGAGACTGTGTGGGGACAGAGCTCCTGATATCCCTTTTCTGAGAGGGAGCTAAGCCCCTTCCTTGCACATCCCCCTCTGCCAGCTGGGAGACCGCATCCCCTGGGGTGACAGGGGCTTGCAGCATCTTTGCTTGGTATAAGCATCAGCCATCTCAGGGGGACAGGCTGGAAGAGTGGAGGACACTGACAATCCCAGGGGACAGGCACATCCCCCATGGGGCCAGCAGGTCCAATGACCCCGGGACGGGCTCAGCCAGGGACCAGCACGCCCCGACTGAGGCACCGGTTTGTCACTGCTTCCCCGAGCCGCAGAGCTGTCGCGGAGCCGGGGCGCTCTCTCGGCAGGCTGCTGGTTGCCAGCGGAGCTGCCCCGACGGCCGGTGGAGCTGGCCAGGATTGGAGGGAGGATCTTAGCAAGGACCGGTGCCAGAGAGTCCCACAGGGGCCATGGAAAGCAGAAAGAGCCCCCGAAGGCAGCTCAGCATCCCACACTCCTTGCTGGAGCCGGGGCAAAATCCGCCCTTAGGGGAACCACCTTCCCAAATTCTGCAGCCATTTCTTAACTGATGGGGCGGAAAGGTGCTCTAGGGCGAGGGGTTGTGGCACCGGGACTTCTGGGGGGCTTAGCCCTTCGGCGTGGGTGTCAGACCAGCGGGGTGGGCGGTGCACAGCCGGGACCCCCCACCGCCGCTCCGGAGGGCTTGTGGCTGGAGAGGAGGGAGCGCACAAGGAGGGTCGGGGGCTCCGGAGGGGCAGTGATTTGGGCAGAAAACGCGCTGGGGGGCCGAGGGGTGGCCGCGGGGGCGTAGTCGGGGGGCACCGTCGGCGCCTGGCCAGCCCCGGGCAGAGAGCATCCCTGGCCCTGGCGCCCCCCGCCCACCCCCCCACCCCGCCCCGGTCCTGGGCAGGGACCCACCCCCGGCGGCGTGGGGCGAGGGGGGCGCCCCCGCCTTGACGTCAGAAGAAGGGTTTATAAAGGCAGCGGCCGGCGAGGAGATCCCCAACGCCGGAGCCGAGCCGCAGCGGAGCCGCCGCCGCCTCCCCGCCGCCGCCTCTCCGCGCCCGACCCGCCGGCGAGATGCTGTCGTGCCGCCTCCAGTGCGCCCTGGCCCTGCTCTCCATCGCCCTGGCCCTCGGCACCGTCTCGGCCGCCCCCTCGGACCCGCGGCTCCGGCAGTTCCTGCAGAAGTCCCTGGCTGCCGCCGCAGGGAAGCAGGTGAGAGCCCCGCGACGGGGCGGGCACCCCTCGGGCACCCTGCTGGGCACCCCGGCGTCCTGGCTTTACACCCCCGCTTCTCCACTGCAGAACCCTGCTTCTCCTCCAGAGACACCCCCAGTTTCCCACTGCAGACCCTCCGTTTCCCCACCAGAGTCCTTGGCACCCCCGCTGCAGACCCCCAGCTTCGCTGCTGCAGACCCCTCCAGTTCCCCACTGGACACCCCAGTGCCCTCAGTGCAGACCTCCAGTTCCTCACCGGACCTTCTCAATGACCCTGTTTCAGAACCCCCATGTCTTGCTGCAGGTGCCGGGTCCCCAGGAGATCCCCTGGTTCCCTGCCAGGGCTGAGCCAGTGACAGGCTGGGCAGCTGGAGGAGGGAAGGGGAGACCCCCCCAGCCCAGCCGTGTGCTGGTGGATGATGAGGAGCAGCCACTGCTGGGGCAAAGGGCAGAGCCGCTGGTGAAGCTCTCCAGGGCTTTAAGCCAAGGCAGCTGCCTCAGCACAGCAAGAGGATATCTTTAGTCATGCAAGGGGACACCCAGGGCTTGGAGGGGCAAGAGGAAAAATAACCCCCAGTTAGAAGGTTCCCCAACTCAGCTTCCCCTGAAAGTTCCCCAAAGACCTTTCCTGTGTCATTTTAGCAGCATCCTCGCTGAGTCCAGCATAGCGTGCTGGGCCGGTGGGAAGGAAAGGTGGGGTGGTGCTCGGATGAGCTCGTTCCCTGCCACAGCTGGGATGGCAGTCTCCTTCCCGCACCAGGTAGATGTCAGAGCTCTTCTCCGCTTTATTTCACAGGCACAGCTGCTGCGTAGCAGCTGTCACGCTGGGCTTGTTGGAAAGCCAGGGCTCCCCTTCTCCACCATTGTTGAGCATGTCTCTAACCTGGGCACAAAGGTATCTTAGAGGGACTGAGTGGTGAGCCCCCAAAAGCCAAAGAGTAATTGTGGTCTCTCTCTCTTTCCCTCTCTTCTCCCCAAGGAACTGGCCAAGTACTTTTTGGCAGAACTGCTTTCAGAGCCAAGCCAGACAGAAAATGAAGCCCTGGAGTCTGAGGACTTGTCCCGAGGGGCTGAGCAGGATGAAGTGAGACTGGAGCTGGAGCGCTCAGCTAACTCAAACCCCGCGCTGGCACCCCGGGAACGCAAAGCTGGCTGCAAGAACTTCTTCTGGAAAACTTTCACATCCTGTTAGCTTTTGAAACCCACCTCTCCTCCCCATCCATCCCTGCCTTCTTCCTAGCCCCCCACCCTGAGCAGAACCTTCACCACAAGAGGCGAAGACTGTAAATACACAATCCACGGTTATGGTGAAATTAAACAAACAAGGAAAATTTGAGTTTGATTTCCAGTTGGTTTAATAAAACTTTCTGTTCCAATTGTACACGATTTGCTTGAGTTGTGATTTCTGACTAGTTCTTTAATGACATGCACTCTGCAACTCTTTCAGATGTACTATTTTTAATTCTTTGTTGCAATAAAGTTTATGTTTCAAACAGTGATGCTGAGACTTGTTGGTTAATGAGAAAACATGTCTCCTCTCTTAGACTGCTTGTCTTAGAAATGCTGCCCATCTCAGCACAGCAAACAGCATCCACATGCACACGTATGCACACAGTACCTCTTAAAGTGAATTCTTTGTTGTGGTCTTTCTAAGGGACCTAGAGACACAGTGGTATTTTAGCTATCAAATCCCTGTAATTGTGGCTGAGTCAAATCCACAGCACGGGCACTTCAGTCAGTCTAGAGGATTTACACCCATCACCAGAGGCATCACTATAAATCACAGCTGTGTATTCCAAGTGATGAGGGTCATGAAAGTGGTTCACCATACAAGTCTACCCCACGCACCCCTCATTCCCTCCTCAGCCACAAACACTAAAAGGTTTCCTTACCTGCCATATTTTACTCCTTGCAACATCACCTCCAAGAACACTGCTTCTGGGATTCCTTTAGAATGTTTTCCTTTGTTATGCTGCACAGAGGGAGGTTTTGCATCCCTGTAAAGCTGAGATGTCAACCCCATGCCATCATCCCCTCTCTATCTAATAAACTGGTTACAGCAGTTTTTCTCTCACTAAAGGCAATATTAAAAGGTTTGGTAGTGTAGGAGGTAGCATCAGGAGAAAGATGTTTCTCTCAATGGAAGAGAGATTCTTCACGCTTTTGCAGAGCCTCTTCCCTTTCTGGCTGTGCTGGTTTGTGACATGCAATCGTGGGTGAGTTGGAGCCATAGAGCATGCCTCCTGCGTAGGGGACAGGCGTCGCTTTGATGAGAAATTCATCATTCAGGACTAAAGGTAAGAAATATTTTGTATCTATCATATGTGAAAGAAAGGTGAAAAATGGGGGATCTTAAAGAAATGTTCATGGGTGGAGGGCTGAGCATGACGCCGGTGGAGGTGGATTCCCCAGCTGAGGGCATGTTAAGTCGCCTCTGGTCTGTGCTGAGCATAGCTCTGTGGGGCATCGTTCTTGATGGCTCCTGGGCCATTGCCTTTTTT
Organism: Phalacrocorax carbo; assembly: GCF_963921805.1. Lineage (NCBI taxonomy): Eukaryota > Metazoa > Chordata > Aves > Suliformes > Phalacrocoracidae > Phalacrocorax > Phalacrocorax carbo. Next base: position 37,826,385 of record NC_087519.1, on the reverse strand, counting down.
CTTGTCTGCACCTCCTTTCCCTGTGGGCAGGGGTTTGTTATATTCGAGTCGGGAACAGGTGAATCCCTTGTTATTGGTAACTACAGCAGTGCCAATGTGAAATCCCAGCCCTGCCATGCTCACTCACCGCAAGGCTCAGCTGGGCTGCTCCACAGCTGACTGGCAACAGGCAAGGGTAGTGGGGGATGTGCATGGGGAGGGGAGCTGCTGGCATCAGCCCCTCCGAGCCCAGAGGCTGGACTGGATGCTGCCCTCCCTCCCTGGGGAAGGGCACCCATGGCTGCTGCCCATGCTGCAGGACACCCTTTTTCACCAACTGGATTTCTGCGGAGGGTGCAGGATTAACTCACCCTTGGAAGAGGGGCAGGGCTGGCACTGTTGGCAAGGAAGCCTCCAAAAAGACGTTTGAGAAACACAGGTAATGTAAATTGTTTCTCAGCCCTAAAAACAGACAAGGTGAAAATAAGACCCTGTTTGAAAGTGTGGAGACATTCTCTCTGAGGAGAGAGCAATGGTCCCAGTTAGCATCTGATTCCTTTGCTGCTGTGCATTGTCAAGGGAGAAGATTTTCAGGGATTCAGTAAAGCAGAGACCTCCCCACCCCTGGCTGCTTGCTCCTATCTTGACTGAGGTTCCACTTAGCTTTCAAAATGCAGCTAATTCTTCCGTGCTGAGACAGCCTCGAGACATCAGCTACAGGAACAGAAAGGGGGTGGAGGTGCCAGGGGCTTGAATATTTTTATGCACCAAGTCCATCTTTCATGGGTTATAAATAGACCACTACTTGCCTGAGGTTTTTCCTCTTGGTCACTATGCTCAGCCAGTGCTTCTGGAAGGAGTTTAATCCTGCCAATTGCTGCAATGAAACCCATCACAAATGGGGATGTGGATGATCCTCAAGCACAAGCAGGGATTAAAGACAGAGTGATTCACACACTACACCAGCCTGTTTCAGCAAAACAGCTGGCGTCACGTCATGGCAGCCTCTCCGAAGCTCAATGAAGATATACTGGTGGAGGCACGTGTGAATGGGCTAAAGAGATTAAGTGGGTATATTTAATCCCTAGTCACACAGGCATGGAACAGTGTCCCAGGCTGGGAAGACTCTTGCTGGGCAGCACTGAATCTGGGATAAGCACACAGGTATGGTTAGCTCCCATGGGCCAGAACTGCTGAATGAGGGAGCAGTTTTTGAGAGAGGTTTTGAAGAGATGCTCTCTGCAACTCAGAGTCAAGGCTCCATGGAGGAACAGCCTCAGCATGATCCTGAGGGAGGTTAGGGGCTGTGATGATCCACACATGGCTGATTCACCTCCCCTTTTGCACTCGGTGTCACAGGCAGACCCAGAGCAATCCCCATTCCAGCAGGTACCTTCAACCCGGTGATTCATCTGAGCCAGTGCAGGGAAATGTCTGTGAGGAACAACATAAAAGGGCTTGAAACCGCTGTCTGAAGAGTTGCTTTTAATGAAAAACAGAAAAGTTTGTATAAGGCTTGAGAACACACATTCCCCTAATGGAAAGTCTGTGATGAGCTTCTCAGCCATCCCCGGCAGCAAACTGTACAACTAACAGTGCCAGGGAGGGTCATTCACTCTAGCAAGCAGGCCAGGGTTTTTTTTCTGTGCAGCCCAAATCGGTGAAAAAGGCAAGTCTTCCTTGGCCCATAAGGCTTGTTGATGACAGGTAGCTTGAAGGGATCCTAGCTGTGGTACAGAGGAAATACTTGTGGGATCCAGACTTCATAGCCTGGGTCCACTCTGGCACCAGCTAACTCCTTTTGGCTCCGCAGAAAAGACCAAGAGCCTGGACCCATGGGCATAACTACCCTTCACACCAGAACAGCCTGTAAGATGCTCTGTGCTGCCTTCTTATTTATTCTGCCTCTGCGGCTCCTAGCAATCATTACACCACCACTTTGATCTGCAGCCACCAGGAGCATCTTGGATTCCCAGGTCTCTTCTCTCACCACAGGAATCTTCTTCCCTTTCATCCTGCCCAACTCCCAGCACCTCCTGGGAGCACCAGAGCAAACCCCAGCCATCATATGGGTCACTGCCAGGCATTTGGAAAGAAGCACTCACTGCTGCAACTCAGTCCTAATTCTCTGAAAGCAAAGCAGCGGGATGTTTATTGGCCAGGGTGAGAAAAGCTATACCTAGGCAATAAAAGTTATTATGATAAAGGAACAGACTGTACTCTCTGCTCTCTGAACACCTTCTGACTCTCTGACAGCTTCTCACCAGAATAATGCAACAAAGGTCACTTAAACTGAGCATTTTCTTCTCCTTTGTCTTAGTTTTATTATGGAATTATTTGTTACTTTTTGTCAACGCCTAGTTGCACTTCCAGGAATAGCTGTTTGGCCAGATGCTGAGCACCTCAGAGACTTTTTGGATCCTGGTTTTTGGAGACTTACCCCATAAACAACTTGTAGAACACAAAAAAAAATTAACAAGGTCACCAAAAAATCATCAAGTTCAGTTTCTTTCATAGGTATAGTACAAAAGCCAGTTTGTGCCATGAACTAATATCTCCAACAGCATCTGACAAAGAAACCTACCTGGTCATTCAATTAACAAAATGAATTTAATGAAGGTCCCCGGTGTTTCCTGCAAAGAGATTCCCTAAGAAAGCATAAAATGATGTACTGAAATTCACACTTTGCTCATCACCTGGGTTGGCTGCTGGACCAGAGAGAGAGGGACTTGGTCCCGCACACAATGCCAGAGCATCCCTCCTGATGCTTTCAGCTGCCTGCCTCCCCCTCCATGCAGCTGGTTCTCACTGCCAGCATCCTGCCGTGCTCCACAGTGCAGAGGGAGGAAGTGCTCCTTGCCTCCAGCCCTGGCAAACCGTTCCCAGGAGGTGAGCCAAGAGATGCTCCTGGGCCCTCTCTTGCTCATCCCTCAATCCTTGTTAGGAGATTCCCCCAGGCACAGAGCAGAAGTTGGTGAATCCCTCCTGGCCCAGCAATAAGCCCAGTGCTGCTGTGCCCCGAGGTAGAGCATTTGCTCCCTTACACAGCCCTGTTGTTCTGCCTCCAAGGAAAATCTCTCCTTTTGCTCAGGACTGAGGTTTCAGGAAGAAAAAGGATTCCCCTGGAAATTGGCTGGCACAATTGCAAGGCTCTTTTGTAAAACTTCACTGCCACTTCTTTTCTTCCATATTTTACTTCTTGTGCTTGTCAGGGTTTGTGATTCTTCCCAGAAGCTCAAATACAACATTTCTTTCCCTGCATTTCTGCTACCCATGCTAGCCTGTTCCCCAAAGGGTGCAATGTGGGGGGACATTGCTGAGCACAAGCCCAGGAATGGGGTGCACTGCAGCCAGCAGAGAGAGCCAAAGAGCACAAATTGTCCTATTTATGGTATGTATCTGTAAGAGAAGATGCTTAGGATGGGTGTCCTCTGTGCCAGGGCTGTCAGAGCTCTGGCTATGAGCTCACCACAGGGAGATGGGCTAAAGACAGGGGTCCTGCAAAGATGGGCTTTCCATAAAGCAGCACTTTTGGGGGCCAGAGCCATGTGAGGATGCAGACAGTGCTGCTGCACTGACAAAGATTTTTCCTCCACACTAAGTGCCTGCTTTTCCTTTCTAAGTGGCATTTCTCAAGTCAGAATTCTCATTTTTTAACAGGTTAGAAAAAGATTAACTACATGAAACTAAGTGAACTGTTCTACCTAGGGTTAAATGCAGTGGGTTTTGTTCTAATGTAAACCTGTAAGAAATTGCTTCCATGCGTCTTCTTCCCCAGCACTTTTTTGTTGTTCAGCATCCAAAACAACTCATTCACTCAGCTCTTCTGAAACTTCACAGTCTAAGCAGCAATGACAGGGGCAGAGGGAGGAAGGGCTATGTCCAGTTAAAGGCTCAGGGGACCAGATGGCCCATGCTGGTGGCACTTTCGTACACTGCGAGCAGTTACTGCTTCCCAGACGTGAGAGCTTCAGGCTGCAGGAGACTGCACCTTCCATGGCTTGAATAAAGAGCCCTTGGAGGCAGAGGGACTGGAGTTGATGTTACCTGTGCTGGTGTTTTCTCCTCCCAGCTGCAAGAAGTGGTCCTGGACCTTGAGGTCTCAGCCCCCACTGTGGGAAGAGTGGTAGATGCTTGTGGCAAAGGGATACCACCACACCAGTGTAACTCCCCAGCATAGCCAGGGTCACACCAACCTCACAATGGCCAGTGCTTCCTGGGGATATTCCTTGGGCTCCGTGTACCCTGCCAGAAGGGACCTGAAGCTGCTGCTCTAATATCTCTATCCTCTCGGCATGGCCTAGTGGCAGGGACACACAGAAATACTCTCTTGCTCCTGGTTTAGGGTCCTTGGAAGGCAACCCCACCACCCCTGGAAGGACAGAAGCCAACAGCAAACAGGAGAATTGGGCTTGAGCAACATGTTTGAACCAGAGCTTTCAGCAGTAGAGCATGGGGAAAAGGCAGCAGCTGTTGTCCCTGAAACCTGCATACAGCATTAGGAAAGTAACAATTGGAAAGAGAGGATTTCCAGCATGGATAGCTTTCAGAGAATGTTGGGGAGATGAAGAAAAGTGTGATACCATGCCAAGCCCTGGTGAGACTGCTGTCACAAGGATGCAGGAAACAAAGCTCCAGGTGATGCAGAAGAAACTTCACACCATCACCTTGCTAGCCCAGAAAGGGATCTCCCCTTAGGTCAACAGGGATCACAGGAGAGACCATACAGGGGAAGGAGGTGGTGCCACCCTGCCACCTCAAAACCCTGCCATTCATCTGCAACAGCAACACAGCCTTGAGAGCAAGACAGCCCACAAAAGGCTCCCTGCCAGTCAGCTGCCCTTGAAGGATGACAATGTCATGCTTCTCCCTCCTTTCCAGGGCTGCACAACAGTGATGCCCCTGGGGACACAAAGAACCACCAGTAGAAATAGCACTGGGAGCTCAGAACTAGCCAGCCCTTCTCCACACACACATCAATGGCAGATGGTGTGAACCACAAACCAATAGAATAAAAACTCCTGAATAAATACCAGGCGAGTTATCCATGTGCTGGCACCCCGGGACTGCACCCCCCAGGAGCCGGTCCCAGTTTCTGGTTGATATCTCTGGTGCTGTGGCTCATAAGAGCAAAGAGTGGGGCTGGTAGTGCTGGGGCACAGGTATGCAGGTAGAGAGCATTAAAAGCATGCATGTACTTAGGGAGGTGTCACTCCAGCTCAGGCTGGGCTCCTTGGGTGAGTATGCAGAGGCTGATCCCTTCCCCAAGGGGTGCAGGTAAATAGAAAGAAGAGCGAATTGCTGCCCGTCCAAAGCCAAAGAGGAGACAAGTCTTAAGACCAGGAGGTGTGCAACCCAGGCAAAGGGAAGAGGGTCTCCCAGGTTCCCTGTGTACTGCAGGGAACAGCTATAGGGTTTGCTTGTTTCCAGAGCTCAAAGTCTTAATGCTTCCATGTCACAGTACAACTTTTTAGCCTTTAAAAAAAATAAGGTGGGTGAGACTGATGCCTTGAGGCAAAACTGAACCCAGAGCACACAAATCTGGCCAGGGCACAGGACAGAGAACCAGTTGGGTTGCTAACCCTGCCTGGACAAACTCCACAGGGGTCTTTCTGACATGGGATTTTCTAGTAGTCAAAACGTTCATGGTTAGTAAAGTAGCAGACTAACAGTACCCTGGTTCCCAGCTGGGAGCTGCCTTAAAAGATTGGGCTTTCAAGCAGTATCTCTGCCTTTCTGTACAACTACCACCAGCTGCACAATGAGACTACCAAACGCAAAAGTTGCAAGAGGAAATTCATTTGAGAACATGATATGTACAAGTTTCTGTTTTCTCTTAAGTAAAATCCATAAGACATAGACTTTCAAATCCACTTCCACTTGTTAAACTGGAAGAGTTCAATAGAGCAGAGTTGCTACGGACAACTGCAGAGTGCCAATGCCTCATCCCAGCCCATTCCACTTCTCCCAAGGAGCACACTGGTATTCTCATGTAAAACCAACTTGATTTGTCTTTAACTCCCCTCTTGTCTGTAAGTTCCTGAAGGTAGGAGTCCTCAGCTTTGTGTCAGGTATAATAGTAAGCACTTCAAAGATGCTCACTATATTACAAAGCTTATTTACTAATAGACAATTCCACCAATTACAAAATGCTATTAAGCATTTGTACTCAGGCAGAACAAGCTAGCTGCCTAGTGAATATGGCAAACCAGTATTGTTAATTAAAATAAGAAAAAAGGAATACACTGTCTGATTACTGGCCAACAAGAAAAATACATGCCAGAGATCGCAAAGTGTAATTATCCTTTCTGAATGGCCAAAATTACTTGTTTGCTGCAGATTATAATTCTCTCTAATGCTACAAAGTCGTGGCCACTCTCTCACCTACCCCATCCACCCACTGCTGTCCTGCCCAGGTTCTGCTCCACTACCCATGAAATCAGGCTCTGGCATGTCTATGTCTCTATGTCTAGCTTGTGCCTTATTTTCTGGCTGGGTACCTGGAGGATTCCCAATGAGATCATGGCTAAAGCCTCTACAGTTTCTGTTCTTTGATTCCTTCCTGCTCTGTCCTTGGGATGCCCTCCCTTTTTGTCCTAAAGGATACAAGCTTTGAGGCCGGAGTGGAGCTATGTAGCTTACATGCAACACAACTGGGTGCTCTTTATGTGGCCTTCCAAAAGTAAATTCATGTCCATGTTGAGCTGTGAGGTCAGGTGACTGGACATGCGGCTCCAGGAAGTTTCCTTCAATGCTGTGCTCCCTTTTTGCTGGTAGCCAGTAGCCAGTGCTCCATGAGCAGCTGCTTTTATGGCTTCCTCTTCTCCAAGTGCTGGAAATACTCTATACAGATGCACCAATATAATTCCAGCACAGTTGCCTGGGAGGGCCATCCATCTACTGCTCTGTCACTCGGTCCACACTGAAACTAGCCCAGTAATAGTGTTCCTATTGCAAAACCCTCCCTGGCAATGTGCTATCACCAGGCTGTCCTCCTGACGCATGCTGCAGCTACAGTGCTGCATCTGGCACGCTGCTAGAGGAAGAGACAGCAGACAGCACTGATATGCTGAGGCTGCACACTGTGTTGTGTGCCAGAGGACACAGGCAGACTCCTCTTTTATAACCCTGAAGGCCTGATCCATTCCATAAGGGTTCCAGAGACTGTAGAAAATAGGGGAAAGTCAAGCATTTGGAAGCCTTGCAGTATTTGCCAGGCAGGCAGGTTATTCATCATGATGCATCATGTTACCAGAGTGCCTCAGGGCCCTTGCCAGCAACCAGAAACCTCCTGTAGTGGGTACAGCACAAACTAAGAGCAAGTGACAGTCCCTGTCCTGCAGGTAATACATGTGATAGGAGATAAGTGCACCAGCAGAAATTCCCTGGAGTCCTACTGGACCAAATGGCCTCTAGAATATTCTCAGCTCGGTCCCATGCATCCCCTAAGCACAGCCCCCACGCAGCAAGCAAGAGTGCCCTGATCATCAAGATGATGGTCTACAAGTTATTCCTGCTTGCACCTCCTCGCCCCTGGCGATGAACAGAATGCAATGGGGTATGATGGTCTAACATGGTTCTAGGTGCTTATTCTGGATTTTACCCAACAGTCACATTTGGGTGGTGTTAAGAAAGAGAGCAAGGCTTAGAAATATGCTTTGCACTCAGATCCGGACAGTGGAGGCCTGTGCCCTGGCAGAGCTATTTCCAGCACATGTAACCCAGCCTTCCAGGAAATCATGCCTTCTGCCAGGGAAATTGTACATTTTTAGAGAATCTTCCAGAGACAGAGGAGCAGGTTCTTGACTGTGAAGCAATAGTTAAGGAATGGGTCTTAACACACAGGATGAAACCTGAGGATCCTGGGATGCTCCTGCCAGCACCATATCCTGAGGTTTGCTGGGTGGCAATTAAATTTTTCCCCATCCTGCCTCCCGGACAGACAGTCCTCCAGTGTGTTCATCCTCCCCCACAGCCCTGGGGAAAAGCAAAGAGCAAAAGAGCACCTGGGTCAGGAGGCGAAGAAGGAGAGCTGTAAAGAGCTCATAAGGGAGAGTTGACCTGGTACCTTTTGCTCTTTCCTGGTTCAGTCCTCTTCCATTTGCTAGAATCATGACCAAACTGCGTGCTCAAGAGATAGCAGGGTCAGGGAGAGCAGTGAATTATAAATAAATACAGTATAAACAAATCAATCAGAGGGATAAAAACATTCGACACAGCCATACTAATTAAAAATATAATAATCCAGCTAGCAGACATTTATTTAAAATGGTGCAATTACAGCTTTTAATCATCCAGGTTTAAATTAACAGTAGCAGCAAAGAGGCTCTGCAAACCTGTTCTCTATAATGAACTGATATTAGAAAGCCAGCTTGGTGATCTCTCCCGCTCTCAGGCTAATGCTCCCTCCTCTCGTTGTAAAATAACCTTTGGTGTCGTTTTCTTGTAGAGTCTTGAAGATGAAGACACAATATTGGAGCTAAATTAAATCCTCTTCACATATTTCTCTTCTTTCAAGCTGTAAAAATTGCTGGTATCAGTCATTCCGTCTCTAGTGCTGACGCAACCACACTTGAGGAGAACATCTGGGGGCCCCAAGAGTCATTATAGGGAAAATAAAATCCTATATTACAATCAGTCAGCAATTAAAAGGCAGGATGCAGGAGGGCCAATCCTGCAAGATGCTGAGCAGGCTTGGTGGGGAAATCAAATGGTAGACTTGTGATGCTCTGGGGCTCTTCTTCACTGGGTCAACTGAGAGGAGTCTAGAAAATTTCTAAATCCAGTCGGCCCCAGCACAAAAGGTCTTGGAAGTAGCTCGTGTTAATTCAGGTAAGTGCTGATCCAGAGGTCACAAGTTTAGTACCTACTCACTGCCAGCTAGTCCAGTCTGCAGAACTGTGGGCCAGTCTTGCCTCGGCTTGGCAGGTCATGAAAGCTCTCTGCACCTGGCATGGTTCCGACTTAGCGAAGTGATGGGTCTTATCTGCCCTGGGCAACTGTCACGATCTTTCTCCCACATATGGCTCTACACCTGCCCTGTAAAAACATCTTTCCTACAGAAGAGCGCCGTGTCTATCAGCCAAGACGCTGACAAGTGCTCAGTGCAGTGATGGAAGTGAGCAGATTTACAGACACATGGGAAGTAAAACTGTTGAAGGCAAAGCCTTCCAGACACAGCTGTCCTGAGGTGGGTTTGAACCAGCAGCCCAGGAGAGGCAATTCTCCACTGGCTGCAAAGGCTCTCCTGGTCTGCAGCCTCTCCTCCCTGCCAGCCAGCACGCTCGACTTTGCTCTGGCCCTGCCTTTGCTCTGTCTCCTTGTCAGGATCTGCACAGGAAGAGTCACATCAGGACAGAAACAGACCCAAAAGTTCCTGACCTCAAGACTCAGCTTCAGCAACGCCCCTGACACATCAGTCCCACAGCTCATGCTGGTCACAGTGTGGTGCTGGTCCTGCTCACAGTGTTAGGATGTTCCACGTCTCACTGGATTTGCTTAAAGGCTGCAAGAAAAGGGACAAGGAGAAAAAAACATGGGGAAAAGAATAATTTTGGAAGTGAAGAAAGATTTCTGTGTGGGAAATGAACACCACACAGGGAGAATGTATGTGTGACTCTGTGTGTGTGTGCATGCATGTGCATGCCTACACGTATACTTCTGTGTGCGTAACTCATGGCTCCTTCCGGAGCTGCTCACCCACTTCTGATTTTTAGCCATTGTCTCCAAACACAATTACTTACCTTCATCTATAGTCCTGAGCACACAATTAAAACCAGGAGCCCTTTGACAAAAGAATTTCATCTCTATAATTAACACCAAACCCTACTCTCTTTCCTGTTTACCTGAAGGGTGTGCAAACATACAGCAAGAGAGCAAGTGAGAGTCACAAAGTCCTCACTGCTGCAATGGGCAATGTAATTACCTGGCCTGCACATTAAGATTAATAAATATTAACTTTACTTGTGTTTTTACTGTCCACCTAAGATGGAAACAATGAGCTTTACTACTTAATCAAATTAGAGTTATAAAATGATTTCCCTTTTAGAAGGTTCATTTCTGTTTTGCTGGCAATTAATGTTGATGATTTGAGTTCCATCTTTAAAACATTTTGAAATACGGAAAATGGCAGAAGTGCCACAGTGCATTAACAGAGCCATAATATACATCAGGTAATAAAGCATGAAGAGCCTGTTTACTTTGAGTACTCTAATTATTTGAGAGCTTTTTTTAAAAAAAAAACACAAATCCAACATGTGAAAACTTTCATTTCATTTGGATTAATTTTTAAAAACAAACAGGAAAAAAACCCCAAAACCAAAAACCCCTTTTGAAATGTTGCTTCGAAATTTCCTGCAGCCAGGCCAGGTCCCAAGCAGACACTAAGAAGCAAATTTTCCCTTTTTTTTCCTCTTGCTTTTCTTTCTTCAGGGTTTGCAGGGTGGGGGAGTGGGGGTGGGGGGTGGGAGGCGCACTCATAAGCTTGATGTTCACGCAGCTTCTCCTGCATCATCTCTGAAAACATCTCAAGGAATCAATGCACCATCTTATAGGAGGCTCCCACCCCTTGTTGAGCTGCAGGGGACAGAGTCTCCGTCATTGCCTTGTCTAAGAGAGCCAAACCCCACTTCAAACCTTTAGCACCACCAAGAAAGTATTCAGCAGCTGTACCTTACTCTGAGACACAACTCTCCAGTGAGGCAGACTGCAGCTCCTGTAGCTTCCCTGCCTCTGAAGAACTAGCAAGGTTTAATTCCTCTTCTTTACAAATCAGCACCAAAGAAGTAGTGTAACTGAGGCAGGGTGGGATCTCTGGAGGTCTCTGGTCCTACCCCCTGCACAAAGGGGCCAACTTCAAAGTTAGGACGTGCTGCTCTGGGCCTTGTCCTGCTGAGTTTTTAATATCTCCAAAGCCAGAGATTCCCCGACCACTACCCTGTCCAGGGGCCTCAACACTCATTATGAAGGTATTTTTTCACTAAACCTTGTTGGCATTGCCCCCGCTGTAGCCTGTGCCAGTGGCCTCCTGTCCTGCTGCAGTGCACCTCTGAGGGCAGCCCGGCCCCAGCCTCTCCATTCCCTTGGTGGTAGCTGAAGCCAGTGGAGAGATCCTCCTTGTCCCTCTCGTCTTCAGGCTCAAACAAATCCCACCCCTCCACCCTCCCTCATACATCTGCCTCCACCACCTCAGTGGCTTCTGTCTGGCTTTCTCCACCTCACTGTGCTTCAATCCAGATGGTCCAGGCAGTCCTTTCCATACCCGCTGGTCCTTCCATCCCAATTCTACCCCTACCATTCAGATATGGCCACAGAAAAGACAAAGTTACATGGAAGAGACCAAATGGCCGATACCAGCGAGAGGATGCATGGCCAAATCCTTGCAGTCTCCCTTGACATGACTCAGTAATGTCAAAGGGTTGGCTAGGGCCAGCCTCTCCCATACAGTACTTATGCTGCTGGTATATCCAAGCACACTGTTTCCCTGACCAGTTGTTTGCAGCTTAGTGAGTTCTCCTCCACAGCCTGGGAGATCTTAGCCTGCCCCAGCCCAGATAACACACGTTAGCTTGCACTCTCTGACCCTTGTCTGATCAGGTAGCACCATACAGACAGTTGGCATGGGATTAGCTCAAAGCCTTTGCAACTGCACGAAGAACAAGGCGGTGCAGAATCTGACCCCAGATTTGATGGCCTGGTTTTTCTGAGGCATGGCTGTTCTCCCTGTTGCAGTGCATGGATTGCTTCACCAGTCAAGTGTATTTGCAAGGCTATACAAGCCAAGATTAATTTGCCCCCAAAGTAATAACTTTTCAATTACCTTCATTATTCCTTGCTCAACACAAGAACAGCACAGCACCTCTTGAGGGAGCAGCTGAGTATTTCTCTCCAGGGTGCACATTTATTATTTTAAGAATCATTTAATTTTCTGTCTGAACAAAAGGGGCGAATGTAGGTCCTGAATGACTCCAGGGCCCTGTTCAATACCTTGCCGCGTTATCCATCACAGCAATTACACATGGTAATTCATCTCTGAGAAACTTCAATACACAGATTGGAGAGCATTTGAGGTACCTGGCATGGCTCACAACTCTGGGAGCCCATGGAAAGAAGGCATCATGCCTGGGAAGCATGCCATTATGCCCAAGAAGCTCAGGCTAAGTCTTTAGTAATGGGACTTCTGGCATACCAGCAACTTGCAGTCTGGCTTTCCAGTGCTTCTCCCAGAATCTGCCCTCCCACAGCACACACCCATACCTGCAAGTCCTATTGCTGGTGCCCATGTGTTTTACAGTATTTATGCAGTGATGCTTTTCACAGCAGATTCCCCATCGGGTCAGGCTGAAGGTGCTGCCAGTGTGAGAAATGTGACTAAATACCATCATAGCAACTAGACCAGTAGAGAAACCATTTACTCTCTGGGGTCTGCTGCAGCACTGTCTCTTCATCAAAGTGACCTGCAGGGCTTGAACCAAAACCCACTAAGGGATGAGGAGAAAAGTTTAACTACAATTTCCAGACCTAAAGGAAATACCAAGACTGTTCTGATCTTTTAACTGAGGTCCTTCCCTGCCCCCAACTGCTCTCTGCTACCCTTATTGGCCTTCCAGTATCCATTTAGAAAAGGCTGCCTGGACTAGAGATGCTACCATGTGCTGTGAGTTCATCTTTGGCACAGATCTAGCCAGGATGAGGTCGCCAAGATATTCTCCAGACCCTCCTTACATGGCTGCTTATTGGCGGTGTGCATACTGTCCAGGTCTGTAAAGCAATTCAGGGATCAAGCTGGGCTCTGCAGGAGCACACATAGCTACAGGGTGCTTATTCAGGAGCTCTCCTTACTGACTGGGAGTGGGTGGACTCCTGTCAGCTACTCAGAAGCACAAGAAATAGCCTCAGATGAAGCAACAGTGCTGTCGCCAGGCTCAGAAAATAATGAAAACCTTAGCTTGCTTCAAAGTGATGCAGTAACAGGTACTTGTCTCATGCTGAGAGGCCACTTTGCATATTGCATCCTTGCCCACGCACAAGTGCTGGTGCCCAAGGACAGGCACCCCTGACAGATTCCCCACTGTGTTGCTAACACAAGTGTCCGCGCTCAGCAGAGATGAAAGCAGACTGTACCCTGGGTACACAAATGACGTCCTGACTATGCTCACACCTCTAAGGAATATCCCCCCTCCAGCCCGCTGAGCCCATCACAAAGGCAGACTGGCTGTGGGTCACCTGCCACCAGAAACAAGAGATGGCTGTTGCACTGGAAAGTTAAAGAACGAGCAGAACAGAGCAGTGCTTTTATTGGGTGACACTTGCCTCCTTATGGTTATTTCTTACTCTGTCCCCAGCACACTCCTCTGCCCAGGCAGGTCACTGGAGTAAGCATCCTTGCAAGGATGGAATGGCTTGAGTCCCTACAAAAGAAAACGGTGAAAGTGAGTCCCCGGGATTTTATTTCTCTGTGTCTCAGGAAGATTAAAGGCAAAAGTCTGGTTGCATGTTGGTCTTTGGTTAGGGGAAGCCAAGCAACAGAGAAGCAGGGGATTTTAGTAAATTCTTAAGACTAGAAATACTAATCTGACCATTTCTTTTGTCCTTCTGGACTACACAATTCAGAAGACTCTGTAATGTGAATGTTTGCGTCCTAAGATGAGGTCTTACATCCTCTGAAAGAGCCAAGTGCCAAGTAACTGATGACCACTGAGTCTATTCTATGTCCGGTTTCTCCCAATTTTGAAGGTTTAGTTCTGTGCACTAAAACATTTGGCTGGGGTGTTTTAGGCCAACATCTTGTTGTCCAACACAAACCAGGATGCCATATTCAGATGAACATTTCCCACACTCTAATGAGGTTTGCAAGAGGACTTACATTCTCCTCTAACCATCTCAGTGCACTTCTGCTGCACAAACTATATAAAGGGCTCAGAGAGGCGATGTCAGGACCCATGTCCCTTTGCCAGCAAGGTCATTTAGAGTGGCCAGAAGAGCCTGTTTGCTGCTTTGCTTAAACCTTTGCAAGAGGCTAAATCAGCATGTGTGCAAATACAAAATATGTGGCACATGTAGCTCTTTCATTTCTGCCTCCAGCTCCCTCTTGAAAAACAAAGCACTTAACTCTAATTGTGTAGACTGACTGTCAGCTAAGGATATGACAGCAATGTGAGTTGCAGAGGAAGGAGCTTAGCAGATTTTTCAAGCAGTGTGGGGTGGGCTTTTTCCAGGAAGACCAGAGCGTATCAGCACTGCCAGGCAGTAAAACAAGGAGAACTGCTGTGTTTTGGTAGCACCAGCAGACCAAGGAGCTGTGTAGAGATGCTGATCTCACTGGGTCTTGCACAGATGAAGACATGGTATAATGAATTTTCTTCCAGCATAGTGTTTAGAAGATGCCCTTTGTTTCCTTTTGCTGGTGATCGGAGAATTGCTGCTATCAAAAATCTGACACTATGCAGGGGACCCAGAAATAAAAAGAAAATAACATGGCTAATTAGTCTTATGGATTATTTTAACTAGGTCCCTCTAGAATACCCTCATTGAACAGGGTTAGATTTCTTCCCTTATCCCCATAACCGATCCTCACATTTAATTACACTGGAAACCTGGCTGTGCCCAGCTCGGATGGAGTGTTTTACTGCTTATATGGTTTCTGCAGGTAAGAGACACTGCTGCTATTGCACAAGTGGAGAAGCGGCTTTGAGGAGTTTTATATTTCCTTTGGGAGGCTGCAGCACCAGCCACCTTGAGCAGTAAGACCAAGGCAGAGGCAGAAATCTATGAGTGGAAGCAGTAATTCCCACACCTTGTACAGAAGAAACAGCACTGTCATTGTCTTGATCCTTTCACCTATTTGGAGAGGCTAAAAATGATAAATTGTCAGGTGAATGGTCCATGTGGGAGAGAGAAAATAGGATTGGTTCCAGCAGAGGCCAGGCTGATCTCACAAGCATAGTGAGTTTCCTGAGTAGCTTACTCAAAGGATGATGTCAGGCAGTGTTTGGAGAAAATAAGATGGTCATCCTTTCCAGACAAGGGTATTCAAGGCAATTAAATTGATACTGTCAACAGCCAAGGTGAAACTGCAATATACAAAATCTTTCATCCCATGAGTTGGTCAAGACATTTTCAAAGAACACAAAACAGGGTCGCTCCAGAGAGGGATTGATCATCCCATGGATAAGAGAAGCTACTGGACCGGAAACTAAGCATTTAATTCAGAAATTATAGAGATTAAAGCCACAGAAGAGATCTTTAAAATGGAAACAACATTATGCT
The DNA here is from genome assembly GCF_963921805.1 of Phalacrocorax carbo. Lineage (NCBI taxonomy): Eukaryota > Metazoa > Chordata > Aves > Suliformes > Phalacrocoracidae > Phalacrocorax > Phalacrocorax carbo. Next base: position 37,811,139 of record NC_087519.1, on the reverse strand, counting down.
TCTTTCCCCAAAACACTGCGTCTATTTAGATTATTTAAATTCTTTAATATCAAGGCCTTGACATCATCTTTTCTCTGTGCTGTCACCTTTTGTCACCCCACTGGTTAATACACTGTGTCCACCCACAGCCAGGAGCTGTGGCTGCCCTGAGACAAGCCTAGCAGAGGGCTCAGCGGGGTCCTAGAGCTCTTTATTATACAGTCGGACTTCGTTTCCATGTTAGACTAGAAAGAATAATGTTTGAGTCACATAATTGTACAAAACTGTCATCTTCTCAAAATTCATTTTCTTCTGACAGGTTGAATCCCTCCCCTGCATCTCTTCTTACACTAATATGGAGCTTTTCAGACAAAGATTTCAAACTAATTGTGCACAGCGGCAGGTTAATATGATCAAAGGAGCTAATAGGCTTTCATATGTATTTACATGATATAAGGCTCCTAAATTCAAAGACTGGATCAAGAGATTTGCAACAAATTGTGTGAGGATTATTTGTCTGCCTGTTGTGCAGCAGAGAACTTGCCTCTGCTCTGTTGCAAAAGTCAACAGACTATTTGCCTGGGCTGGGAAATTGAAGATTTATCAATAACACCATACAGCTTTCACCACCTTCTATAAGCACAGGAAAACCTCAGTAGCTGGCATTAAGCTAACCAAGATCCTCACACAAGAGAGAAGAGTGCAGATCTCCCCGGTTCTAAGCCAGGCTTTGCAATGTTGGGAAGATGCTCATGGGCGGAGACTTTCTGCTGAGCAAGGAGCTCCAAGGCAGACACAACAGGAGGAATGAGCAGAGGCTGGGAAGGAAACTACCTATCAAGGAATGTTTTGGGCTTTGTTTTTTTTTTTGGGGGGGAGATTGAGCAAACTTCACCTAACAAAAGCAATGCCATCTTCATCATTGGCTGTTTAAAATGAGTCAGGCCAAGGCAGAGGAAAACATACTGATGGAGGGATGCTGCTCTAAGCAGGGTCCAGGCAAAACCTAACAAATCTATTCTATTTACCTTGTGGAAAAGTGGAACAATTTGAGCAGGGGCAAATGAGAGAAGTCTATGACAGATAAGTAAGGCACTTTTTTGTAGAAGAGGCACGTCCAAGTATCCAGTCCAAATCAAGCAGGTGAGGGATGTGAACCCAGGTTTGCTGTGTTCCTTATGTCAGCCCATCAGTAGAAGAGCAGGGTGGAAACCCCATGGTTTTTTCATTAAAATTCCACAAATCCTTCTCTTCTTCTTTCCAGTTCTGAAGTAGAAAACACAAAAGTTTTAAACTCTTCCAATGTTATTAACTTGTAAAAACTGTTTTAATTGAGATGTTTAGTTTTAGTGAATTCAAGCTTCGTTTTGCTTTGAACTTTAAAGCTATATTATATATATATCTCCTATAAACTGTGGGTTTGGTTTTGAATCAAAAGAGATGAAAAATGGAAATCATCCAATGCCAGCTATGAATTCAGGATAATTTGAGCCTTTTTTTCCTAGAGAATATTGTGCTGAAATTGATATGTTTTGAAAAAGATTTTCATTTAAATGAAAATAGCCTTTTTTCATCCAAAACTCTAATGCATTTCTGGCCATCTCTATTAGGGGTACAGCTGATTATCATCTCCTTTCTCCTTGTATGACTCTCTTGAATACAGTGGAGCCCACGTCTGCAGCTGGGATGTGACAGGCTGAGACACGGAGCTCTGCCATGCAGCAATACTGGTGCAGCAAAGGGGGATGGTGGGGTTGAGGAGCGGGGAGAGTGTTGTGGTGCTGGCAGTGTGGCTTTGTAATCTCCCTTCATGTCCCCTCAGTCTCAGTTTTTGACCTGTTACTATGGGGGAGAAGACAAAAGAGGACACAGAGAGAACAATATGTTGAGTGTTGCTTTTGTGACCTTCTAGATCTGCAAAGCTTTGCAAAGCTCTGCAAGATCTCCCCAGGAAAGATGCTGTTTAACAAAGCACTTTGCATGTCCTTTTTATTTCACTAGCAGATTTGTGGTTTGGCTCCAGAATAATACTGTCTCAAAAGAAAAAAAATGGTCTGAAAGTTGTTATCTGCTTAGAAAACACAGAGGAAGAAAAGTAAGAAGTGGGACAGGATCTGCCTTTCTGATACCCACTCTGCATGGACCAAAGTGCGCCACAGTTCAATACCAAGACTTCCCAACAACCTACATGGGCAGATGGTTTTAGGCAATGAACTCCTCTCCTTCCAACATAATTATCATTTCCGCATAGAAACATACAACCTTTGGACATGAAAGCCCATTTCCTGGAAACTGGGAGCACATCAAACATGCTGATCCTTTTTGGGGAAAGCGAGAAAAGGGACAGGTCCTGGGAGGTAGAGAAGAGACCAAAGCTAGTGGGATGGGAGCCTTGGTGTCAAGCAGTGTTTAAAATATCCTCTTTGCATCATACTGGCTCTTAATTGTCACCAACCACTGAGGAACTGATTGAGCCCAGCAAGGGTCCGGCAAAATAGATAATTTCTCACAGGCATCTAAAATTCATGAACGCGGCAGTGGTCCCGTCACATCATTGCTATGTTGTTCCATGGCCCAGAGTCTCCCTTGAAGGGCAAAAATATCAGGGGTATTTTTTTTTTTCCTGAAAGCAGAATACATTTGAGTTGTTAACACGTGGCTTGCACTTCAGGCGGATCCTTACCGAAGGGCCGAGAGCTCATCTCAAACCGCGTGTTGTAAATTAACTCTTAATGTGATGAATGCATTAAAGGGCTGTTAGGCCTGAAGGATGTGCTCGGAAACCCGAAGTTCTGATTAAGGGCTTGATTCATAAAAGCTTTACGCACCATTTACGCAGGTTTCTTTATTGGAAATGTTACTTGGAAAGAGCTCTTGAGTGGTTTCTTCCCAGAGAAATGGGGTTAGGAATCTGGACACGTAGGCTCACGCATGTGCTTGCAAGTATATGTACTCACAGAGGCCAGCAAATGGGGTGGGCCCATGCAGAGGCTGACGCCCATTCATCACACGCTGCTGTCACGCATATCTGGTGTGCACTGAGCCCTGCAGAGGAGGCAGTGGTCCTCATCCAGACTCAAATCCACGCATTGGTCAGCCTGTAAACCTTGGTCCTGCTCAGGGGTTTTTCCATGCAGAGCTACTGCAGCCTGCACATGGGCCAGGGACTCCCCAGCCATAGGGCTGCCTTCTCTGCTGGGACTTCGGGGCACAGCAGCCCCCCTGATGCTCAGGGGCTGGGGCAACGTGTCCAGCTTAGAGAGGGAAACCTGAGTAAGACCAGCCAGGTGGTGCTGAGACCGGGTGAGGGGTGAAGGAAAAAGCCCAGAGAAATGATGGAAAACGCTTCCATGAGGAAAAACTCTGGGAAATGAACCATGCTAGCTGGGGCAGGTAGAAGTGGATGGGATGAGCAAATGAATCCCTTTTCTTATGTCTCATCTGTACAGTTTTGGGGGCTTCATCTTTACAAAAAGGTTCAGGGATCTCTTGATGCAGGAACTGGAATGGAGCATCCCAGGCTGGCTTTCTTCTCAGAGAAAAAGAGGCAAAAGCCAGCTGCACTGAATGGGAGGGTGCTACCTGGGCTGCTGGACTCGCACAGCATGTGTCCCCAAGGGGTTTTGACCAAGGCTGCATCCCTTCAGCCAGATGTGATAGAGCAGCTTGCCAGCTCTGCTACCTGGGCTTCTGCTCAGGGGAAAAAAGGTCCCTTGAGGAAGCAAGTTGTCTAATTTCCACATTGGCAGCGTGAAAGGAGATATATGCCATTTTCTATATCTTGCAGATCTACAGAGAGAAGCAGTCAGAAAATTGCTGGAGGATAAAAAATAATTCATAATAAATATGTCATTCCAGGGGGATCCAGATGAATCAGGTTTTAAGTGACACCCCACGCTGATCATGACAAACATCCCACTTGCAAAGCAGCCCCAGGAATTTTACAGCCTTTACTTGAATAGCTTATACTGAGAAACAAGGAGGGTTTGCCAAGCACTGAGCAGTGGGGTAGTGCTGTGCTCCGTGCTGTTTCTGCCCCATGCCCTAAGTTGAAGGATGGGCACAATAACACCGGCTCTTGCATTAACAGCCACACTGACCCTGCTGACACTGTCAGCCTCCACAATCTCCAGGCAGAGTGTTTTGGAAATGTTCTACCTCTGTGCAAATACCTGCCACCTTGTATCTGGTTTAAATTGTTATCCTGATAGTTTCAGTGTGCTATGGGATGTGGTGAACAAATCTGCAGTCACCTTACCTGAAACCTTCACGATTTCATCCCTTTCAAGCCTTCTCCCCTCTCTGCTAAGAGTCACAGCTTTTTTATTCTCTCCTCATAAGGCAGCTCTCCCATCCCCTGCATCTTCCCTATAGCCCCTCTAGCCCCCTTCATCCTACATCAGTGCAGAGACCAGGGCTGCCCACAGTGCTCAGGTGCATCCCAAACCCACAGCAGGGCTTGTGCACAGCAGGACTGAGGGTCCTACCACCCACCTCCCGTGCCAGCTCCTTTAAACCCAGGGCATGGCAGGCATTATCACCAGTTCAGGCAATAGCAATAGATCTGGTCTACTCCTTCAAGTCTCTGGAATTACCTTATATTTTATATCCCCAATTTCCCCAATGCAGCACAACTACAATCTGCTCCCATGTGCTGAAACAGAGGATGCTGCAGAAGCTGTCCTCTGCCTTTCACCCGACATGCCTGGATGTGCACAAAACCAGAAGCTCTTCTCATTGAAGTTTAGTGATGACATTTATCCTGGTTGTAATTACAACGTGCTTCTGTGAGTCTGTTATTAGCAGGATAGAATAATGGCCCGTTCAATCCAAGCAGTCTGCCTGATCCCAGGGATGTTTAATCAGGCATCAGCAAATGTACCTGAAATCATCACATTAGCTATATGGCAACATCCCTCCTCTCATGATGCTGCAATAATGAGCCTCTGTTCAACAGGAGTGGGTTTTATTTGAAGGGCAAAAGAAAAATGAGTGATTCTCTGGGTTTAATCTCAGCATTTATTGTTATCAGCATCTGCTTCGACCTTGCTGCCAGTGCATGCTCCAGACCCCCGGCAAAGGGATGGTGCAGTTGTAGGTGGCTCCTGTGGCGCATCCATTGCAGTCATGTTTGGTCCTCTAAGTGAAAATGGAAAAAAAAGAGGAGAAAAAAATCAGAGGAGAGCAAATCAGACAAAAAATGGGATTGCTCATTTATGGCATGCACGCGTGTCTCATTTCCAAATGTTCTTGCAGAAGAGTTGCTCAGCAGGCAAATTCAGGGAAGCAACGTGCTAAGAGTGGAGCATTGGCTGCATTCAGGCAGTAACTCCGTGTGTCAGGAACAATACCGCATGCCCCTGCATCCTATGAGGTACTTCTAAGGCAGTTCCCGTTTGGGATCCAGAGTCTGAGCAACCAAGAGGGCAGGAATGAGCCAGCAGAGAGCTTTGCCTGAATAATGAGTGACCCCCATGTCTTTGCCCTGTGCAGCCAGGGTTCCAGGAACCCTGTCTCTGCTCTCCTCTGCGAGTGCAGCTCATGGTCAAGCTGGAAGAATAAGAATCTGAACAGTGGCAAAATCAAAATGACAATTGAGTTTCCACTCTGTTTGAAATTAAAAAAAACAAACCACTTCAGTCTGGCTATTTTTAAGTGAACCTCAGAATTTGGAAGAAGGAGGCTGGTGTTTCCTTTTTGAATGCACAAGGTGAGCAGGGCAAGCTGGAGGGCTTCTCCTGAGAGTTTGTTTACAAAGCTACTTTTTTTCCTTCAGTGGTTTTTTTTTTTTCTGGCAGCATAAAGCTTCAGTTTAATCACTGTTTGCTGAGGAACAGCCACAGGAAGCTCTGCTCCCAAGAGCAACAACCAGAGACATTCAATTTTGAAGCTGCCAGTCAACAAAAGGACATGAAGTTATTAGCTCTGAAGACTCCATTACCTGCCAGTTTGGACCCCAGATACCATCTTTCATAGATTTTTCTGGGGTTTCCCATTTTGAGTAGAGTCAGAGGTCAGATTACTGCCAGGTGGTTTCCAAAACATCTCCAGAGGTACAGTGCACACAACGTCCAGATTTAGTGTATTTTGTTGAAAAACAGCACATTAATAAAATAACTATGCCCAAGGATGTTTCCATTCAGATATGCAAGTGCTTTTAATGCAAGTAGATGAAAAGCAAAATGATGCAAAATTTCTTGGACAGATGAGGCCATTTTACTTCCCCTGTGGTCCCCAGCAATCCCCCAGGGTATCTCCCCACTCAGCCGGGGGATTCTCTCTCAATTCCCAGGGCAGGTCAGTGCCAGAAGTGCCCCTGTGCAGAGCATGAGCCTGGAGGGGCAGGACAGGCAATGCCTCGTAGGAATGACAGGAACAGTGTTTTGAGCACCAAGAAGAAAATAAATAAGAGTTTGCTGCTTAATCCCTGCTCCAGCCAGGACTATTTTGGATTTGGCAGTTTAAGCTGCCGGAGGATTTATCTATCAAAGAACAACTTTGAACACCTTAAAGAAATGCAGGCAGAGGCCACTAAATGATAGTGTCAGGCAGAGGGAAGTCAGCAGATATCACGGTGCGGAGTGAGAGAGGGATCAGTCCCTGTCTATCTGTCTGTCTGCCTACAAAAGTAAGTGGATTAAATGAGGAAAGTGAGTAAAATCCCCTGGAGTGACAAATAAGGTTTAAACTGAGTAGCTTCAGTACACACCCCAATCTTGGTGGTTAATAGACTGGGGAGCCTTTTCAGTACATTCCTCTTGGAGTATTTCCCATCATTTTTATCTTGAGTAATCAGAGGCTCCCTGGTCCCCAACCCTCCCCTTCACAGCACAGCGTTAATAGGAGTTTCTGAGCTGCAGCGGCTGCTCAAAGCACAGCCTCCCAACCGAAGTACTGGGCTATAATTTTACAATTTGCCTGTGGGTAATGGAGTAAATAGAATGGAGTTCATATAGTCAGGATTTAAAAGGAAAAAAAATTTGTATTTATGAGCAGAAAGGAACGTGCTCACAGATATCCTCCACTGTGAAGCTCTTCGTATCGAAGCAGGATGATGCTAAGCAGCTGGATGCAAAGATGCAAAATCAGCTGTATTTAACAAGCGGTGGTGGCATCTGGACAAGATCAGAGAGGAGGGTAAGGATCACAGGGAATTGTAGAAGCGCCAAGGCGGGGTCGTCCACACTGCAGGGCTCACTGCCTCTCAGGACTTCAAACAGAATAAATTCACAGGGGTTCCTCCCTCATCTTTGCATGCAGCTGGGGAGGAGGAACGACATCTCTAGGGAGCAAGTTGGAGATGGCACCAAGTCTGAAGTCTTCCTTGTGCTTTGGCAGACCTCTTTTCTCTTTCCAGTGCCCACGGAGAAGGTTGGGGTCCAGGCAACCATCACAGCTGGACAAGGACAGAGCAGCACCTGCATGCAAAACAGTCTCAAACCACCACCATGAAGTTCAGCACAGGGAATTGCCTACTCCCCTCTGGTGCCCATGCTCTGGGCAAAGACCCACAAAAGCCTCTGTCAGGACCTGGGAGAAACCTCTGACAGCATTACCAAGCATTACATAGCATCAGAGAGCCATAACCTAGCCTTTCTGACACATTAGGCCAAGTTGCTACCCAATTTGTCTCTACTAATCCGTTCTGTTAAGATAGAAATCTCCAAAATGAAGAGAGAACTGGCAGAAAGCTTTTGAATTGACAGTGGGTTGCTCAGCTGTTTTAGCACGCTATCATCCTAAATTGTCTGCTGCTCAGCGCTTGCGCCAACTGCCCTAATGGCACTTCTGTACCACGCAGAACCGGAGGCGGCATCTTCCTGCATTTGTGAGAAACTAGGACATTATGTGAATGGGGAATAAAACACCTCCGAGATCAGTTGTTAGCACCAGGGATGTTTTACTGGCTGGTCCACGGGAGAAAGTTTGGAATAGCAGCAGGGATGCCCCAGCAGGCTGAGCAGCCATCACTGAAGGCCAAGATTAAGCCCTTGATCATGAATTCACTGACCAGATGAAACATCGCCAGCAGCAGAAGGAGGCTCAGTTAATGGGTTTTGGCCGTAGTTTGGAAGGACCTGTCACAGCACAGCTTTTAACTGCCATTCAGGGCTGAGTTTTGAGGATAATCTGCTTTTATGTTTTCCAGTGCGGGGAAGCAGACATTCCCCACCCCTGCACGGGGTCTGTCCAATATCCCTGTGAATGGTCACAGCTCCCTAACACCAACACAAGCACTGCCTTTAGCAGAGAGCAACTGAACATTGATGAGACCTGAAGATGTAGTATCCTTCAGGAACCTCCTCTAAACCAGTCTTTTTTGAGACATTATTAGGAGACAAGTTGGAGCCCAGCTTCTGAAAGACTGTTTGCAGCCAGCGATATAAACAGAGCAATGAGTCAGAGAATTGCTGCCTTGGGGAAGGGGTTTTCTCTGTAACTGATAGAAATAAACTGGGAAAACTCTTGTTTTGAAACACATCGCTGCTGAAGGAGGCTGTGAGGAAGGGAAAACCACCCAGGCCATTCACACACTGTGTTATGGAGCAACAGGGCTTCATTCAGGCTGGAGAGAGGGAGTGTGGGCCTGCTTGGAGCACAGTCAGAGTGATTTGCACTCTTCTGCAGAGGACCAGCCTTGCACTCTTCCATACCTGTCTGTCCTAAACAGTCCCAGGCAGTTTAAGGGAAAACAAGCAATTTCCAGCATATTCCTTCTGCAGTATCCACATAGCAACACAGAGGTTGCAAGGGAGCTGCCAGACACTGCACACATTGGAGACAAACCTCCACAGAGACCAAACGAAGGGAGGAAACCACCCTGGACCCAAGATGCTCAGTGGACAGCTCAAGACAGGTGTCCTCTGAAAGCAAATCACTGTGGCAGGATAAGCATCTTTTGCTCTGCAGACATGCCTCTTCCAGGGTCTCATTCAGTCTGCATGGTTGTGACCCACCTCCCTGCAGAGCTTGGCTGGACCATGCAGAAGGTTAAAACTGGGGCTCTGGGTGGCAGATTGGTACTCCCATCTTGCTGCACAAAAGGTATCATGACACAGCTGCAGGAGGGAAGGAGTGATTTTCCAAGTCAGCATGATTTGGAAGACAACAGCTCAAGTCTTGGTCTGTATTGCAACCTGTTGTCTGTTCTGCTAGGCTACAAAGGCATCCCACGTCCTGGTTGTGGACTGCCAACTGTTTGTGTTTCCTACAGCCTTCCTCGAATTATCATCTTAGCTGAGCCAGAGTTATTTTACCATGAAAGCATATGGGAAGGCTGCAGTAGATACAAAGAGTGAGCTAATGCCTTCATATATCTCCTGCAAGATCAATCCTTGTGTTTGAGGAAACAACCTTGTTCACAGCTCCCTTACATACCCAGATCAATAATTCTCAAGCCTCTTGTGCCTTGCTGACACACAGGGCCTGGAGACAGCAGCAGAGACAACTCCAACTCGCAAAATGTTTCATTAAACCAATATCACAGAAGGATCATGTCTCATGCTGCCAGAATCCCTCGGCATCCGCTCATGGGAGCCACACAACACCCGGCCCTGTGTGCAGCTGCACAGAACTGATACATTATGTTATTTCAGAGGTTGTTGTAGTGAAGAGGAAACAAGAGTGTCACATTAGCAGCAAAGGCGGGTCAGCAGTGTAATAATTGAGTACAAGATCTATCCAGTGGGGGGGTAATAGAATAACAAGCAATCAACTGCAATACAGGAACAATAAATTAAGCGGCGTGTGTCTGCTTTCATCCAAGAACAATTAATGTCATTAGTTCTGAGAGATGATCTGGCTTCCTGGGGATAACTCTCGAGGCAGGTAACTCTGCCTGCACCCCAAAAACAGCTCCAGCCCCCACCCAGCCACCAGCATTTGCAGTGTGCTGCACAGGCATTGCTGCATCCCCCTGGGACAGGCAACACAGCTGCATCTTCCCTCTGAAAATCTCCCCTGCCTGACCAGAACAATCCGGCAGAGTTTTGGTTGAGTTGTTCATTGCAGCAGCTCTTGAGGGGTGTTATGTGACCTTCAGGCCATGCATAGCTGTGAACGGCCATCAGCTGGTAAAAGGCCATCATCGAGACCAGCAAAGCTACAGCCAAAGAGCTCTGGGTCTGATACCAAAACTCAAGGTATCCAGAGCTCTGATTTTTACCCCCAACTTGAAAGCAAATATATTGTTCACATGGTGAAACAACCTGTTTACAGTCTCTTCGCTCTCAGCCAAACAGTCGAATTGCCTCTTGCCTGCAAGTGATATTTGTCACCTTATAAATTAATCACTTTCAGGCTGTTCCTCAGCTAAAGCTGTTAAGATCCAGAGAGTCTGGGACAGTTTAATCTAGAGTAAACAACTCTGCAGGAGCTCTTCTTATTTTTGCCTTGGTTTTCTTTTTCTTCTATCACAAAAATAAAAAAGGTTGTATTAATACTTTCCTGATGTTTCGTCTCAGGAGCAAAACTTCAAAGTGATTTCACGGTCTAGCTCACTCCTGAAAAGAAATAAATCATGAAGTCAAAGAGGCTGGTGGCAGAGCCGTGGCAGGGTTTGTTAAAAAAGCTGTTTTCAGCCTTTTCTATTTTCCAGGGAGCTCTCCCAAAGACTGCCCAAGGGAGTTATTTATTCTGTGTTACTTCAGGGAAGACACAGCCGAATAGCCCAGGCTTGTTCCTACCTCACTGATTAATGCAACAAAGAGGGAAAAAAGGCTGCAACGCAGTGCACACAGCACAGGGGACCTCATGGGCACAAGAAAGAGAGAGGCTGGGACATTGGTGACCATTGATGACAGTGGAGCTTGTGATAGAGACACAAACATCCTAGCATCATCCCTCCACCCCCAAAATTATAGAAAGGGCATCTGACTTTTTAAATTACTTCTCTCACAAAGGGAGATGCCCTGAGCAGGGTGGCTGAATAAATTTTTGCACCATGCAACTTGGAAAAAGGAGGCTGGCTCCATCAGGCTGCAGTTTGGAAAGTGGGGTGTAGGAAGCAGCTGGTGGATGTGGAAGCAGTTGGGGCTCCCCAGCCTCACATTGGTCACAGGCGATCTCATCAGTAGGATGCCTAGGAGAAGACCAAAGATTGCTTCTCGGTGTGAGCCAGAACCACCTAAGGGGTGAGCTAAGGGAAAGCTTTATGATAACAGCTCAGCTAATGCGTGAGCAATAGCAGGGCTGAGGCAGAAGCCGTACTGATTAGTGTATTGTCAGTGCTGAGGCCTCCCACACAGACAGCTCTGTCTGCCTTCCCTTCCTTCACATACTCAAGGATGCTACATTCATTAGTGTGTTTGTGTGCTTGGTGCCCTCCATTCCTCACCCAGTGTCCTCTGCCTGTTTATTCAAGCTTAATGCCAAGGCAAATAATCCACCTACGAGGCACTTTTTCACACTCCCAGCAAGAAGCTCTGTGCTCCGGGTTAAAAGCAGCAGCCCCCATCACTGCTTCATCCTCAGGAGAGCAGGGAATGGCAGAGTCAGAGCTGGCTGCCACGCGTGTCCTGCCCCCAGACCTGGGTGACTTCAAATGCTTCAAAGAACCATCACCACCACCTCCAGGCAATGCTGGACACATGCAGGAAAACTTTCCTCCCATCCTTTAGCTTACTGGCTTTTAAAAGTGTGAGTCTGGGCCTCTGTCCTGCTAGACTTTGGACTAAACAAGGAGTTTGAGTTGAAAGCAGGCAGTTTTGGCCCATTGCTGAATGAAAAAATGCTAATGCCTTTAAAGGAGTCATGCAACAGACTTTCCCTCTCTGCCTTGCATGGCCTGGGGAGTCTTACATGCTGCATAAATGCAGTGGTGGCTGTTCAGAAGACATCCTGTCCCAGCAGACAGGGAGGAAAGGGACACGTCCACCTGGCCATGGGGTCCAGAGAAACCTGGGGTGGAAGTGGCAGGGAGGTCCCTGTACTCCTCACCCTGGGATATACCCAAGGAGTACCCAAGAGAAAGAGGATGTCCTCCCATCCATGTTACCCTCCTAAGTAACTGAGGAAGAGCAAGTCCCAGAGCCTCTAAGGCCATTTCTCTCTAAATTGGTGGCAGTTTATCATTCCCTGAGCCATGGTGTCTTTCCTCAGGTTCCACAGAAAGCCCAAGGGCAGGAGAGCACCAAAGCCCAACCCTGGACATTGTCAGGACCACCTGCTGCTCCAGAGTGCAGGTGTGCAAGCCAGTGTGCAGTGACATCCCATGGCTCTGCCCTGTCCCAGGCTGTCACTGCCATCCCCTGCGCCTTCAGTTTGTGTCTCCTCCAGGGTGTTAGTGCACAGGAGGCAGAGCGTCTTCTCTTGAAACCCACTGCTTGGGATGTGCAGCAGCATATGTTTGCACCTATCCTGCTGGAGGGTGGTGATTTGCAGAAAGCCAGGGCTGGGAAAGCTTTCCAGTGCAAACGTACATTGTGATGGGGAGTGGTTGCTGCTTCCCAAGCCAAACTCCTCCAAAAGAGCTTTTCTAAGGGTTGTCACTGCAGACAGGGACAGGCTGGTGGTATGTCAGCTAATGGAGATACTGCTATCACAGACCAGCCTGTCTTGCCCCAGGAAAGGGAGGCACAGGACAGAAGCGGTTTCTGAAGAGAGGCAGAGCTGCAAAGCTCCCTGTCCTCCAAAACCTCCATTTATTCACCTCCACCCTCCTTTTACTCAAGGACAATCCAGAAAATGCAAAATTATCTGTCTCCCTGCAGTCACTGTCCCCTGCAGCTATCTCCTACTTGGGACCAGTGGGAATGTGGCTGCTGACATGTCATTTCATGGAAAATCCTGAAAAACAACCACCCCTGGAGTTCTGACATGGACTGTGGTCAGTTCCGGGGAGTGTCAGAGTCCCCTGCACTAGTTCTTATTAGCAGAGGCTCCACCAAGCCCCAGCACAGTGGCAGGCTCCAGGGTGAGAGCTGTGGTGAGCCAAGCAGGGGCAGCTGCCTCCCCTGAGCAAACCCAAGGGTTTTGGTACAGGAGGGGCAGCATTATGAAGTGAAAGTGGTGTGAGATCTTTGGGGCAACAGCAAAGGAGAGGGGCAAAGGAGAGAGGCTGAGCAGAGAGAGTAAATATGCTTGGGGCCGCTCCAGCCAAGCTCCTGGAGGGAGGCACAAGGAGCCATGGCACGGTAGATTCAGGAAGCAACACACTCAGAGGATGCCCCAGCCTTGTTTCAGTACCCCAGGCTCCTAAAGAAGAGCTGTTATAGCATCCCAACAGTTAAACAGCAGCCAGGCTCATTTCCTTGCTCTGATGTATCTTTACGTAAGGGAGCTGGGGATGCACAGCATGTGCTGGGGATCTGGAGGTGGGAGCCCCTTGGAAATGAACCATGCTCTCTTCTGATTGCCACCTTCAGCAAGAAAATTGTCCTTTCAGTTCCAATTAAATAAAAAAAAAAGAAAAAGAAGGGAAAGATCCATATGCGTATGTGCATAGATATAGAAAGCAATTGCAGCCCCCACAGAGTGAAAGGAATAAATAAAGGAGTGGGAGAATGATTCAGTAGCAAAGGCTGGTTATGTGCGTGCCCATTAGCAAAACTTAGAGAGGAACGGGACTAATGACATTGGAATAATAAAGTCATTAGAGTGAACAGCCAGAGCTGGTGCTTATACCTGTAAGTGCTGTTGAGTCTTTGAGTAGATTAAATTCATCTTAGTGACCACGGCTGCCTCTTCTAAAGTAATTATTGACAGATCCGTGAGCTGTTTGCTTTGCATTTAGTGATCAATTAGAATGCAAACACTCTCACCTTCCTAGCCAGGCCTGTGGGATATTTCTGTAGTTAATTATTTAAATGCTTAGGTGACAGCATAACAGATTTCAGGAATTTTGTTGTATTTAAAGCCTGGGTGTGCCCTGTGATGTGGAAACAATCTGACTCTCATTTTAAAATTTCCATCCCAGCAAGAATTTTCTCAGTTAGAGAGGGGAAGTATCTGCAGATGCATCATTAAGAGTATGCAATAAAACGGAGCATTAATGTAGTGCTCTGAGTTGGGAATGAGTTGGATGGGGAGTGCTAACAAACTCTGCAACCCTCATCCTCCTCCTCTGTGCAGAGGGGAGCACCTGCTAGCAGGGCACTGCCATGACCTAACCCTGAGCACCCTTGCAAATGCCCACACCCGGAGAGTGCTGTGGCTGGCAGGAGTTCCTGTGTGCCAAATGAAGTGGTGGCATGAGCCCACTTTGGCCTGTGGGCCACCAACCCTGTGTCACTTTGGACTAATTCTAGTGCCTCCACCCCTCTGAGTTGCAGGTCAGCCAGCTCCTGCTGCAAGCCACACTGTGCCCATCACCCAGATGAAGGGACCTGGCAGTGGAAGGACCTGCTCTGACCCACATCCATGCCAGAGAAAGATGGGGCCATCCAGCCCCACACCACAGCCCTCATTAGCCACGTCCCTGCATGAGACTCCCAAGCAGCCACAAAGCTCCTCTCCCCCGCAGTCAGGATGGATTAACATGGCAAACCACATCCAAGCAAAAACCTCTGTATCCCATTATCCATCTCCTAAACCATCCTGTCCTCCAGTACAGCATTCTTTGCAGAGCAAAACACCATTGATTTCAGTGCCAGTTTTCCAGTCCTGCTATTTATTTAGCATGAAAAGGCTAGTTTGCACGCTGCTTCCCTCTCTGCTTATCAGTCAAGGGATGTTTACACTGTGAAAGGCATCTGTTAAGACAACAGCATCTTTCTCCATAGTAATTTATTGTCGTCAAAAAAAGAGTGGGGCAGTTTAATATCTTGTTAACGAGTCTGACAAACAGACTGTGATGGCTGGGGAAAAATACAAAATAAAAAAATGGAGCTGATATCGAAATCAATGGGAATTTAACTACTTCATAAAATGGCATTTTTTCCCATTGGGTGTCGATTAAGCTGTCAGACTTAATAGGCCTGTCCCAGAAAAAAAACCCCACATCTTCAGTAAATAAATGGCCTAGAAAAATACATTAATAACTGGTATGTACTGAAGGCTCCTCTGCTGATATTTAGTATCTTTTTTTTCTCCTCTCTCAAGTTTACATAACTGTCTGAGAGCTAAAAAGCATTTAATTCTCTCCTAGCATATGGCTATTAAGTAGGATTTACTGTAGAAAGTGCTTTCTGACATGTGGCTAATAAAGTCTGTGTATGTCTCGGCTCTTTAATAAGCTCTTGAACTGCAGCCACATTTCCATGCTGCTGAGGACTCAGCAACACAGTCTGCTCTCTCCTGCCCCCACTATCTACCACGCCACACTAATTCGGCAAATTTGAGGAGCTCCTGATTACTTTTTCCTCCCCAGTCACAACTCCCTATCCCTGTCTTCGGAGGGGACGTGCAACCAGCATTTCCAGTCCAGTGAGGACCTTGTGCTGGCTGCCAGGAGGAGTCTCATGAAGCATCTTGGGCATCTTTGGCACCTCCTGCATCCAGGCAGCACTTACCAGATTTTGCAACTGTGCTTTTTTGTTAACACTACATCTCTGCCCATGCTCCAAACTCCCACAGTCATAGTAAGGCCAGGATCTAGGGAAGAAGAAAGTCATCAGAATGCTTAAAATAAATGGTTCAAAGGTTGTAGCCTGATTTTTTTATCCCATGATTTGGCTGTCTCTCATTTACCTGCCCAAAATCTCGATGGGAAGGGGATCTCCAGGCAGAGAGGTGTAACACCAAACCGAGGGCTTCACCTGCTCTGGGTTTATGCAGTGAAAGAAATGACCAAAATGTCTGAAAAACACTTTAGGGAGATAAGCAAGGGTGAGCCCTGAGCCCTGCTGGCTCTGTGTCCATGCCAGCACATAGCTGCTGATGCATCAGTCTCAGGGCACAGCCTGCTTACCTTTTGGGGTTCTTCGAGTCTGTGCCTCCCCACTTTGGGTGTCTGGGACAGGACTGCCCCCCAAGCATGTGGACCTGTGACACTCACTACCAAGAGGTCCTCCCAGGAAGATTGTCCAGCTGCTGTGTAATACAAACAAGCCACTAACTAAGCCATTGCTTGGTTGAGTTACATGCTGCTAAAAACATTGTATCTGCTAAGCCCTCTTTCCCAGAATCCCAGACTTTTGGGCAAGGATCTGCACAGACCCTTCCTACGAAAGGCAGGTAGCATCATGGGCTGCTCTTTGGTCCTCTTGCAGCAGTTTTCTCAGCAAACAACCTTTTTCCCTTATGGATGAAGTTAATGTCTTTGTTAACTCTCCCGTCCAAGTCACACGCAAGATCCTGCTGAGGCCCATCAGCTGCGTCTGGGGTGACAAGGCTGTCTGGGGCTCATGCATCGTGCTGTCAGGCACAGCGAGCCAAGACATCCCATCCGGGGATGCTCATTAACACCCAGCCATTCCCATTAAAGCAGCAATGACTGTAAGTCACGGCAAAAATAGGAACTCCCATGGAGCAGGGAGCATCTTTCTGTGGCAGTGCTGATTAGTTCCCTGGGATTAATGGCTTGCTGTGGGGCATATGGGGGTCCCATGTCACATGGCTCCGAAAGGTGGCAGCCCTTCCACTGGGACTGAGCTGAGTTGATACAACTAAGTAGAATTAAATATTCACAGTCTCCTTCCTGCATGGTATTTATTATGAATTTACATTTCCACAAACACTTTGATTTCACCACATCTCCTTTCATTCCTCCCCCAGGGAAGGGCCACCAAGGGAGGTTTCACCTCCTTTGCTTTCCAGCAAAGCTTTAAGCGCTCCTGTTTCAATTTGGAGTGTTGCCTTTTCCCTTTCCTCTCTCTACTTTCCTTCAAACAGAGAAAGCAAAGAGATAAGAGAGGGGAGATGGAGAGTCTGTAAAAATATTAAAGGCCTTCTCCACCTCCAAAAATGCCACATAAAAGCTCTCTGGCGTTCCCAAACATTCCAGGCTGATGAAAGGGCAGATCTCTGCAGAACTTCCAGAGCTAAATCCATCACTTGAAAACACTCACAATAACCCTTTCCTATTTTATGCCCAGCTTTGCCCAACACCCAGCATGGCTGCTCTCCTCCAAATGGGTTGCTCCCTTCCCTGTGCTGTCTCTAGTCTCCCACCTTTGCTGGCAGGCAGCTGAGCTTCTGCGTGCCACCAGGCTTACTGGTCCCACGTGCTCACTGCTGAGCCAGCTGGCCACGGCATGAGTAAGCTTGTGCTGCTTGGGCAGCTGCTGGTTTTTTGGCTACCAACCTGGCCAGACAGCAGGAGCTGCCTCTCCACGGCTGGCAGCCCTGGTTCTGCAGGCAGCCTGTCAGCCAGATGCTGCATAGATCTGCACTACAGTAATAACCATAATTAATAACAATAACATGCCTGCAAACCATGATGACAGCAGGCACTAATCTTTCGTAATACTTTTAAGACAGGAAGAGGAGAATCCTGCCATGCAAGTCCTGCTCTGTATCAGTTTGGAGCTAAAGAGCAGAAGACCTCTTAAATGCCATGCAAATTTGTTTTTCATTGAGACAAGTTCTATCAAAACCTTCTGTCCTTACACTGTCACTGAATTTACTATGTTCCAGGCTGCGTCTATAGTATTAGGCAGCAGACCTGGTCCTTCCAGGCAGAAAAAATGCAGTAAAAAGGTAATTCTGGATGGTTACAGCTGTTCCACCAAGGTGGAAACCAGGGAGGACTTACTGCCGCACTGAGCACACAGCCTTTTTGGGCTGCTGCTTCTCCTTAAGTAAGGTATTCAGTCTGGAAATTAGCTGGGAGGGAGCTGGCAATGGTGCTACCTGCATCTGTGTTGGTGAAGCAGCATACAGAACACCAGTACCCCGGAGCACAGCATCTCTCTGGAAATTGGGGCTCAGGTTCCCCAGCACTACTGTGTGTCAGGGCAGAGGGCAGGACCCAGCACAACTGTCCCCTCCTCACTTCACAGCATTGGTCTCACAGCTCCCCATGCTGCTGTCTCATTTATTTCAGGCTCATATGCAAAGTGCCATTCAGGATAACATCTATGTTCAGTGTGTTTAATTCCCTGCCCACAAGAGGGACGGTAGGGCACAGGCTGCTTTGCTGAACTCCCACCGCATCCCCTGACATCCCCAGCTTTTCCCACCAGTGTCAGCCCCATTTAAACCAGTTTTACCCCCAATGTAAGCAAAAACCTTCTTGCCCCACATGATGGTTGATGGAACAGACAGTTCTGTACAAGGTGGCATGGCTGTAGCCAGCTGTATCCAGACTGTCCCAGGAGGTAAGGACACGTTAGAAAACCCAGACCTTGAAAATGCTACTCCCTGCCTCCGGCTCTCTGGAAACAGCTCTGGAGGGACTTTTGTTTGAGGGAAGACTCCTCACATCTGCTTTTGCTAACCCCTCACCCCTCTGGGGGCAAAAAGGACACCACACTAATTCACAGCCCTCTGCCTTCGTTTCCCCATCTGTGACATGGGAGTTGGATAATTACCTGCTGGTCCCTGAGGATAAATTGGGAGGTTTTCAAAGCTGTAGACAACCCGTGGGTACCTAGACACTGTAGCAAGCATTTGTGAAGCAAGTGGAGCTCCAGGGGCAGAGGTGTTTCTGCACAGGCACTGCAGAAACAACAGATGCTATTAAAAAAGCGCTGTTGCATTCTGTGCTGAACCCTGCAAAGAGGGATTACAGAAGGCCCTCATGAGTTGTCAGACCTGATGGGGCCCCTTCACCCTTCCATGTCTCAAGTTACAGGACTCTCTCCCACAACAGTCACAGTAGTTCAGTGGCTGGATGGGCTTTGCCACAGTGGAAACATCTCCCAATTATACTAATGAAGTGTGCAAGTTCCCCAGAGGGGTCTGGAGATGAGATGCATCACTTGAAAGGATTTTAATTGGCCTGGGAGACTAAGGGCTACCAGAGGTGCACACTAGCCAGTGAAGGCTCTCTAGGGTCCTGCTCCCGTGTTGGTACTAAGGACAGGCAGGAGGCTTTGCACATTGACCACTGTCATGGCTGGGATGGACATCAGCTGGCCTTGATGAGGACATGGAGCATCTTGCAGCCAGCATGTCCAGGCACACCACCAGGGCTCTCAGACGGGCCTGGCTGTGAGATGGCCTCTCCGTTGCCCTGAGGACCGGGGCTCTCCATTCTCCCATGTGGCAAAGCACCAGAGCCAAGAACCCATGCAAAATGGAAGCTTGCTTTTCAGAGGGTCCTCTCAGCATGCTTGCTCCCACGGAAGCAGCCAGGAGAGCCTGGGCAGCTTGAGCTACTGCCACTTATAGAAGGGAAAATCCAGCGATTTATCTCTCAGAGCCCTCCCAGCTTCTGTCACTGGTGAGAGCTGCCTGTTGCTGCGTATTAGGGGACTGAGGGCCGAGATGCAGATGATGGGACCAAGTCTTGATCATGCAAAGTTGGTGTTGCCCTGGGAGCTCTCTAAGCCCTTGAAAAAGAGAAAGGGGGGCTTTGCAAGGGTGATACTATGGTAGTGGCACAGAGGAGAGGTCCCTCTCACAGGCAACTACAAAAGCCTCCCTGGCACTTTCTGCAGGGGACTGATGCTTACTCAGCACCTTTCATCCTAGGCTTGTGCCTCTGAATGGATGCAGACTCCCATCCCTCCTCCTCGGCTGTAATCCATGAATCAGCTCTCCCATCATCTTTCTCCTCTTTCGCATGCTGTCTCCTTCCCACATTTGCTGCCTCCCAGCCTACTTCTTCCTCCCACACAAAAGCCAGTCGGAATGGGGACAGCATCATCTGCCATCCTGGTAGGGAGTAGCAAGGTGCCTGATGGCATCTCGCCAAGCTGGCCTGGGAGACGGGAGGAATGGTGAGATGAGGTGGGAGCAGGGCATGCAAGACGTGCAAAGGTAGAGGATAAATGCAGGGCAAAAACTCCTGGCTCTGCCATGCCCCATCTGCCTGCTGCACCCACGTTCCCAAATGCTCTGCCGGAGGCTGCCTTGATGTGAAAATCGCAGGGCGCTTCTTTCATTCACAGTGTGATAGCTCATGCCATGCTGGGACGTGATAGCCTGCTCAGAAGCCGTTAGATATAATCCAAGGTAACCCTTTTGTGTTTGCTTTATCAGAAAGTTGACCTTGGGAGATGCAGTGAAAAATTTGCTGAAGAAAATATGTTTTTTCCTGACAAGTACCATGAGGTCCCCCTCTGAGAGCTCCCGCTGCATTACCAACCCCAGCACACCTACGCTCTGGGTTTTGGAGCCCGAGTGACTCTCATTCCTCTGCAACGACAGCACAGGCATGATGCAGAGTCCCCGGAGGGGCCATGTCTGTATGTCACCACAGGGTTGGACAAGCCCAGCCTCCTGTCCAGGTTGTCTTAGAAAGGACCTTGTCGAAGTACCAAGCCCTACACACATTTTCTTGGGTCCCTTTGGCAGCCACTGCGACTGAGTTGCAGAGACTGAAGTACTGCGAGGAGAAGCAATAACAAAAATGAGGGAAAAAATAGACTTTAAAAGGCTTCTGATTAACGTGCTTTTAATGAGAGCTTCATTGCAGTCTGAGCTGTGTACCAGCTCAGGGGGAACAGCACAAATATCTACTGCCTGGGCCAAAGAGCCAGCTCCAATCACTGCACAGCAGTCGTTCACTCTGCACCTGATGAAATGATTCAGGCCTAGGATGGGACAAAGATGTGCTTTTTTTTGTAGGGGTTACGGTACTGGACATGCCTGAGTGCTGGTGCTTACGTACACCAAAACCCACCCAATGCAGCCTCGGACAGGTGGAGCTGAATATGAGGGTGGATGGGTGGGTTGGTGTGTTTGTGCAGTGTTTGTACATCAGTGCATATATAACTGTGAGCTTCAGTGTGGATGGATGATTGCATTCAGTAAACTGCAAAATAAGACGAATACTCAGAAACAAGATATTTGAAAACTCTTGGTAATATCTGCTCTGAACGTACTGTGACTGCCTGCTTTGTCGGTCTCAGACTCAGGGAAATGGGAAAAGCTGTTACAAATCTCCTTCATTGTGCCAGAGGTAAACAAATGGGATCGCCTGCTCCTCTAACTTGGAGTGAACTTGTCCATGGGGTGATTGGAAATCTGAAAGCAATGGGAGCTTCAGAAAGGAATGCCATTAGCTATCAATCAGCTTTGAATTTGTGTTCTGTGTTAATCCTTTTTGTTTCAACTCAGAGAAAAGCAGTCCTTCATTTTGGGGGATTTTTGGATTTTTGATGTGTGACTGATATTTTATAACACTGCAGAAAGTGACATATCTGGAGGGGAGGATGAATATTATTCTTCCTGCTGGCAAAATTATTAATAGAGCTGGGGGAATTGTTCTCCTTATCTTGATTTCAGGTGCAGAACTACTGCATCATGCACCAAGCTTAGTGATGTAATCCCCTTCCACATCTGCAAGATTAACACAAGCTTTCTCCAAAAGGGCTGTAGGCAAGATCAGGAAAGCTTAACTATGTGTGTATATATATAGACCTATATATATATACACACACACACATAAAAATGTGTGATTGTATAAAATTGTCCATACTTTAAGTTTAGGTAGAATTTACCCATTCCCTCCAAGCACTGAAAGAAACACAGAGCGTGACAAACTCATCATCATAATTAAATTTTTCTACAACAGTTTAAAGGAAATAAATTCAGTTTGGTTTCTTTGGAGTTTTGTTCTTACTTTCAAAAGTATCTACTTGCTGTCTTTAGAAAAGCCTACAGATGAGGCAGAGACAGAAACTGCTTATTCAGAATGTTCCTTATTATGGAAATGTTTGACTGCCCTTTTGGGATTATTTCAGAGGAATTAGGCACACAAGACTGGAAGGGAAGAAAAGGGTCTTCAAGCCACGTCTCTGACAATCACAGCCCCAGGGCAGCCATGTGATGCAGAAGAGTCGCCAGAGCACCTCATCCACACCCCATGCATACGACACCCCAACATCCTCTGGGATGTTGGAGCTGTGTCAGAAAACAAAACCACAACTATCAGATGGCACAGGGAGGGGGGAGAAGAGGTAGCAAATGTGTCACTAAATGTCTGAAATCGCAGTGGGTTTGCTTGGGGGGGAAATTCAGAGATGACTGGCTCAGGAGCAGGGACACGGGAGCTCTGTACCCCCAGGTATCACAGCCCATAGGATTTCACTCAGCTGCTCTGTGCTGAGCCCACTTACATTTGACAGAGCTTGTGCTGTAGCAAGACCTGCAGCCTGGGTCAGAAAGTGCTGGGAGATGGAGAAGGCACCACGCTCCTTGGCTGTCTGTTCCAGGGAGAAGCCACTTTGATAAAAATATATGACTCATCGAATGATCTGCCTTCAGCCCCCAGCTGCTTGATCCTCAGTCACTTTTCTCTGCCTGGCCACAAAGCCTTCCAGCACTTAGTGCTTCTCCCCTTTGCCCTGGCATCAGCTTCCCCCCTAGGCTGCCAGGCAACGAGATGTGCAGAGGTCTTGCTGAAATATGGCTTTTGCCATCTGTGTCATCCACGCAACAGATGGACACACTAAATAGAGGTCCTGGGCAAAGGCCCATTTGAGCCCTGGATTTTGATGATCTGTCTATCAAACCCATTAGTAGGGCCAGCTCTGTGCAGAAGCAAATTAAGTCATTGCCAAGCCAATACACTGATGTGAATGGCCAAAGAGCTGTGCATCCACTGCTTCCTTCAGCAAGAGCAACACTTTGGAGAGTCAGACTGACTGCAGCTGCTGCCAGGAGATGGGTCAGAGTACAGCCCATAGCGGGTCCATCCATAGGGAAGAAGTGGCTTCACTCAGCAGCTGCAGGAAGAAAAAAACACGGTCTCCTGGTTCTCTCTCCTAGCTCTTTTCTTCGTATGTCCCTTCATACTCCCATAGTGAGAGAAGCCCAACTCCAGTTTCTCACCAGGAGCAATGATTTGGTCTTAGCCTACAAAAGCAGGGTCTGAAAGTTCAGAAGGAACTCAACTAGCAGAGACCACAGCTTCAATGATGAAGGTCCATGGCATCAATGGCAAGGATTGCTTGAAAGTAAATCCATTCAAGTACAGACTCAGCTCTGGGACTGTGTCACAGACCTATAAATATGACTGTGTGACCCAAACTCCTGACTGCAGGAAGAGTCAGCAAAGGCTGCAGGAGCCTGCTGTAAAACCCTCAGCCCACAGAGCAGGGAGCCTTCAAGCAAGGGGACATGGCCCTTCCACTCACCCTTTGTGCAAGGAGACTGACTCATGAGTGATTTCATCCATCATGCCTTTCATCAACCTCAACTCATCCACTGTTCATGCAGCCTGGAACATCCCTCTTGCATTGTTCCCCCTACTGAGTCCTCTGCATTTCTCACCTGCAGTCAAGCCCCAGCTGGAAATATACGTTTTTCTACTCTTGACTCAACAGAGCCAGTAGCAGGGCGGAGGGGCAAATGAGTTTCCGTTCTGCCTTGTACATTAGCAACAAAACATGACTGACTGCGTCCTGATTGCAAACACTTTATTCTTGGTGACAGCATGGTAGAGGCACAAAGGATACAGCTGGATTTGCAGAGCCCAAGATGAGCTCTGCAGAACTGTTAATTAGAAGAAATCATCTTTTTGACTTGTGAGCTGAGCACGTTTGAACTGAGATCAGTGAGGGGGAATAGATATGAAAACCAATTATGTCATTTGAACCAAGTCACTTCCCCGATTATAATCACCTCCCCGTATGGGCATAAAAAAGGTGAAAAAATGCCCATGTCAAATTATTAAGCGAATTAGGGTGACCAGACTGCACTTAATGACTCTGTCGCTAGTAGAATTTAAGTGAAGTTGTCTGACAGGCTTCTTAAGTCAGACATGCACCGAGAGGGATAATTGGAGGATCAAGGTGAGGATTTATGGTACTGTTGCATTAGAGGACTCAGCGTAGGTTGTACAGCACTGCACCGGTACTGCAGGAAATCTTACTGCTGGCAGGGGGTGGAGTAACAGCAGAGAAGCCTCAGTACGTTCTGCAGGGCAGCGTCCTGCCAGAAGGTTTTGCTATGGTGACATCCAGAGTTATGCAGCCTGATGGTCCAGCACCACTCATGACATTCCAGCAATGACTCCTTGATTGCAGCAAATGGAAGAAGTGAGGACTTCACTCAGAAAGACAGTGAGAAGTTAGGTAAACTCTGGAAGAAACAAGCAGTTGCATTCTTCTCGTGAATGTGGCTGAGATCCAGCAGGGTCGAAGACCCACAGACTCAATCTCTAAAAGCAGAGATGATCCCAAAGCATGCATCCCAAATCCACTTATCACTAATCTAAGGCTGGATCTGCTAGATGCTGAGCATCCACAAAAAGGTACCCAGTTTTCTCCCTAGAAACACACTCAGATTTCTTCTCTGTCCAGTCTAAATTCACCAAGTCAATAATATGCCTACACTGTCACTGTGCTCCAGGCAAAGGGCAAACCCTGCCAGCAGCCTGCAGTCCTTGCACCAAGCTCGAGCACCTATTTAATCATCATAACCCTCTGGAAAGCCTTGAGATGAGACAAAAAGCTTACGAGCTGTTTGCTGGCTTTGCTGTGCATGCATGAACCAAGCTTGTGCTTAGGAGCTTGCTGAGCAGTGTTTACATGCTTACATCCACTAAGCTTCAGCAGCTTTGCTACCTCTCAGTGGAGATGTTTTAAAAAATATGGTTTTGATCCATTGTTAGCTATCCACTGGAGATGTCATGGAATCTAAATTAAATACCATTAGGAGACCTTTAATCTGCAGTATTTCCAGTAAAACCAGATGGTATCTCTTGAGCACACAGGCTTATTCACTGAAGACTATCCCAGCACACTTATCCTCGACACTGGAGATCAGAAAGCGAGCCAGGCACTCAGCAGGCTTGGATTGGCTGGGTTCCCCCGACGTCAGAGGGGAAAAGCCAGTTTATGCCAGCCAAGGGTCTGAACCAGGATGGAAATCAAGGAATTTGGATGGCTCTTCTTAGCAGCGTGCCAGGAGCGTCTAAGAACCTACACTGCTGTCCTCTGCCCACAAACCAATTCAGGAAGGCACAAATACTTATGTCCATCAAACTGTTTAATCTCCCTAGCTTAAGCTGCCTGTCCAAATTTGAAGCCTAACTAGATTTTCCCCAGACTGCTTGTAATTTTGTCTTATCCTTTTATTAAGATGAGGAGGATTATTTGAAGCTTTTGTTCTTTACAAATCCCCTCATGCAAAGGCAAGGTGGCACTTTAGATGAAATCTTCATCCTGGGCTTCTCAGATGAGACATACAGTCCTTTCTCACAAAGGATTTAATGACATTGGATGTTGAACACTGGTACCAGATTGTTTGGGGGATCTATGGTGTTCTAGTCCCCATGATTTCTGCTTTTCTTCTTTGAGCCTAATAAGCTGTGGCCCTTTAGCCCTGCAGAAGGAGGCAGAAATCCTAATTTTTTATGTTAGAAGCATAAAAACATGCAAACTTTCACTTGAAATGGAGGACAAAGAGTCCCCTCTAACTGGTTACAAACCTTGGGTCCTCTGAAAGCCTTTGTTTAGCTACATCATTTGCCCTTATTTTAACTTGCTTTAATGATAGGCAATCAGCAGCACTTAGCTAAAACATGTATAAATCTTAGTGTTGAATCCCTGCAAACTAAAGGCCCCTGGGGAAAGCATGACCAGGTGTCTGCTAAGATGAACATCTGAGGGGGTTCTAAAGGATATTTGCTAGCTGGTGCACAGATGTACAAGCCTGCTGAAAATGGGCAGCTGGACAATTTTACCCTCAGCGAGGTGGGGAGTCCCTCCCAGACCAAGGGCTTTATAAAGCACCTGGCTCTGCTCATGTGCTCTGTCCAAGGAACAGGGCACAGGGATGATACACATCCACCCTTCATGCATCCTCGAATCCTGTAAGACCCAGGGACTGAGTGTTCTCTATGAAGAGAGAGTTAAGGATTTGTACCTGCAAAAATGTCAACTACCAGCAATTGCAGGTGTGGTTTAGGGGAGCAGGACATCTCCAGAGAACACTCAGGCCCAGGAGCAAGACACAAAGCCCTGTTCCCACAGAGCGGGCACTGTGGTGAGTCACTTCCTTGCTCAGTTTTTCCCAAACATTACTCAGAAGAGGAAAAAATGTCCTTTTGTTGATGGGGTACCCGACTGGGAGCTGTGCCAGTGTTGCTGTGGCCTTGGGGGAATTCCTTAGCATTGGTGAGTGCCTGAGGTATTTAAATACCTTTCTGAAGTTGTATCTTCATTTCTCTGGGTTTCCAACCTCTGTCTTTTGTATAGTCTTTTCAGACTGCAAATGTTTTAGGACAAGAAGTCTCTTTTATTATGTACAGCACCTAGCACCACAGAGTCCACTTGATAATGTTATTAAAAGCCCTGCTACATACCACCAAGGGCAAAGGTAGATGCTGAATCAAAGGAGTTCTCATTAGCAAGCCAGACAGGAGGAACTGCCACACTTCATGACATGCCACATATGCACCCAAGGAGTCATGAGCTCCTTTCAAAGCTGCCTCACGCTCCCCTGTGATCTCCTTGCAGGACGCTAACAGGGTTGGCAGGAAAGTGATGTCTGACAGGCACCGCCTTTGATTGCTATTGTAACGTAGAGAATATTAGCAGAATTGGGCACTGGATCCATTCCTCAGTGCCTGTCTGTGCCTGTATTACTCAGTATTTTCATGTTGCGGTAGCAGAGCCTCCTCTCCTAGGTAATCTTATTGGCAAGTTGGGGTGACTTTGGCTTAGTCTTTGGGAAGTTGTTCTGGGGAGTGGAAAGTGGAATATCCCGTAAGCAATTAGCAGGAAGAACACGTGCATTGCAGATGGTTAATCTGCCTGCTTTCATGTGAACAAAAGAGAAGTCCCTTGAATGAAAGGAAACGGGTAACTTTAATGCAAGCTACGGTAAATGCAAATTAACTCCACAAATAAAGAAGCTGTTCTTCTTGGAGCCAAGAAAACATTTCTCAAAGTCTGTATTTTAGATATACAATAATCTCTTTTACACCTCAGAAAGCCATCCCTGCCGTGAGCAGTCATATCTTCCTTGCAGATTGTAATCAGTCCATCACCAGCACTCAAGGATGAATATTAATGTTTGATTGTTCCCTTTGTATTCTGGCATGTCCAGTTGTGGGGCTGGAATCAGACTGACTTCCCCTGCAACCTGCCCAGCCTCAGGTTTAGGCTGAAGTTGAAGAACGTGCCTCACATGGAGCACGGGGGCATCCAAAGATCTCCGTATGGACCTACTTCCCTCAGCACTAGGGTGTACTGGATTTTTAATCCACTGATCCATGATGCTGTAAGGACGCTGTATCAATTCAGCTTGCCCCAGGGAGCTCACCCTTTGCTAGGGATGTTAGAGCTGAACAGGGCTGTGCATCCCTTTGAGGACACCCATCCTACCCCAGCTCCTCCAGGTCAGCCCAAGGGCCAGGCAGAGGCAACAGCTTTGATCTGATGCAGGGGTAGAGCTGAGACAAACAGAAAGTTTGGGGCACTTCTTCAGGCAAGGGAGTCCATTCTAGTCAGGCAAACCACTGCTGCCTTCTCCCATCACAGCAGCGTCAAGGCAGAAAGATGCCTCATTTGAACACTCTTGGGATGAGATCAGATTTTCATGAGCAGGGCAAAAGGTGAGGGGGACAGCAGCCCACAGTTATTAGGTGAGACAAGTCTGTGCTTATGGGGCAGCTGGAGTCAATGCTAATGGCCTGGCTACTGCAGATGCAGGGGAAGAGAGTGGAGCCAGATGGAGATGACAGGCTGGGCCAGGTGGCCAAAGAGTTTGGGGAAGCATTGCCTGAAGATAAATATGACTAAGCATCTGGGGCGATGCCCAACCTCAAAACTACCCAGCAAAAACTCCCAAAGGAGTAACCCCACCCTCCCTTGGCACCCATCAGGGCAGGTCTCACCAGCAACTCCAGCCTCAGCAGTGCTGGTCCCACCTCCAGCCCAGTGCAAAACGGACAACCACCACTTCGGACAACGCAGGGGAGGATACGCAACACCAGTCTCCAGCAAAGGCTTAGATAGTCCCAGTGCTGGCTCTTTCCACCCGAAGTTCATGAAAGGGACGTGAAATCCATAGCAGTGGCAGGCTTCTCAGCCCATTCCAGCATGACAGATTTGTAAGCCAGTGAAGCTGATGGCATTTGGGAGGATTTTGTTGCAGATGGATCAAAGAAAATCCATCCCAGGAGAGAGTGTTTGCAATGAGAAGCAGAGTCTGTGTGTGAGACAGGGAGGAGGGAGCACAGTAGGGGTGGAGGAAAGGACACAAAGCAGAAGATGATTTTAATTTCCTTCTCCTTCAGGCTGTTTATTAACACCCTGCCAGATCCCTCTCCCTGGCTGTTGCAGCAGTGTTAGGGGCCAGGCTAAATGTGATGGCAGGTGGGTGCAAATCAGGGGCAAGGGAGACTAGGACATCTACACATCCCACATCTCTCACGGCAGCCCTGAAAGCGGAGCAGGGCTCGAGGGGATGTGCCAGGGATGGGGAGGGAATAAAGGATCAGTGACAGCTCCTGCTTCTTGTGACTGATCCAGGTGACCTGCTGCAAACACAACCCTGAGAGGTGCTAATAGGAGAAGCTGCAATACCCTGGTCAATCCACGCCTGCTTGGGTCTCTACATCACCTACTGCCAACACATTTGTGCCAATCAAGCAGTTGCTTGCCTTCAAGGCTTGCCTGCAAGGTGGCACTCGTGGCCTGATCCTCAGTGGGACACACAGGCAGGAAGGGAGGGGAAAGCCTACGACAGCTGTGGCTGGTACTGGGGTTTAAGTCCATCCTGGGCTGGAGAAAAGGGGATCTCATGGTAAGGAAGAGAGCTACCAGTTTCAGTCCTCAGGTGTGGAGCTACTGCCACGATTCTGCTAGAGCTGCTGCTTCTCCCTTGGCTTCCTAAAGAGGTGAGGCATGTACAGACCTGCTGTAATCAGTCCATCACAAGCACTCAAGGTTATCTTGTTCAAAAAATGTGTAGACATGGCACTTCAGGGCATGGATTAGGAGGCGTGGTAGTATTGGATTGACAGTTGGACTTGATGACCTAGAGGTCTCTTGCAACCTTAATGATTCTATGTTTCTATGATTCTATGAATGTGGAAGTACCACTCTATCCAAAAGATTGCCACCCCCCACCCTTGAAGATTTTAACCCTTCAGGCAATTTCCAGCCCATGATTTTCAGAGGGACAGAGATCCTAGGGAGATGAAGTCCCCACAAATATTGTGAGCTGGATGATTAGACAGAGGAGGATGACCTTGTTATTTTCTCCACAGAGGAGAAGCAGCTGGAGCTCAACCCCTTGGTAGACAACAGAGGATACACACATACACATACACAGATATGTGCACACAGACACAGAGCCAAGCTGGGATGCGCTTTGAGCAGATTTCACACCTTTCTGGATGCCAGAGAGTGCAATTGTGAGAGACGGAGGCACAGTAAAGATGGTTCTGTGGCTTGCTACGGGCTCAAAGACAGCTCTAAGTCATTTCCAAAATAAGGACACACATAACCAAGTAAAATAAAGTCAGGACTGAGGGAGACAATAAGGAGCAGGGCAATTCCTGACTCTCCTCGAGATGTCTCGGCGGGTGGGCGACTGAGCAAACGCCTGGAAGCCTCTGCTCCGTCAGGGGCACGGGAAGTTACAGCAACACCAGTGAGACAGGCCCTGGAGTATTAGCACTAATAGCCATCTCAACCAAATTAATTCAAATTGCGTTCAGTCAACCATTAAAGCGTTGTTGGTGGCAGAGCTTCCCCATCCGCTCACATTTTCGTGAAGTAATTAAAGCCATTAGAATGTAAACCAGCTTTTTTGGCTTGGGAAGGAAAGAAAGCAGGAAGGAAAAAGGGAAGATGAATAACAGTTTAGCTAATTCAACTAATAATCCCATTATTTCCATATATACTAATTAGTTGCCTTCTCCAGCCATATCTGTACCGATGCATAGGCTTGGATCCTCTGCAGAGGTGCCTATACCTTCGTGCAGCGGCACCCCCTGCCCCCAGCTCAGCATCCATCTCATGGAGGATGCAGACAGCTTTTCATCCCACCAACCCTCACCGTTCAGGGGTTCACATCCCTGGATGTAAGTCTGTTCTCTCCCCCATCATGAACATGTGGGAGGAGGGGAAAGAGCATGAAGGTATTGTGCTTGAAGGAAAGAAACTCCCCCCATGAACCCCTAAACAAATGGAGATAAGCAGGAGACTCAAGGTGGCCACGCTGTTCCGGGAAGTCATTTCATGACTGAGAACCCCCGCCGTGACATTCAGCTGCAAGGTGAGTCCCCTCAAGTGATGGAGCCACTGGTGCAGGGTCTTTATTTATTGAGCACCCAAAGGGAAACAGCATTGCTGATGGCAGATGGCCAAAGCCAGTACCTGGGGCTTAATTCTCCACCTGGTGCTGACCTGCGTGCTAGAGGGCAGGCACGGCTCGGGGCCAGCAGGACCTCTGGTGAGGATGACTGTGTGACAAATCCAGTGGTTAGAGAGAAATGGGCTGGAAAGTGGAGAGGTGAGAGAAAGAGATGCCCAGCAAGGTGCTGGGGGTTGCTGGGGGGAGATAAAAATGGCTTGACAATGCCAGGGAGGAAGAAATCCTACTGGACCCCAAGGCCAGACAACAGCTGTGTCTAAGCCAGTCTCCACTGGTGCCACTGTGGCCGGGCCAGCACCAGGGACCCTCCAATCCTCCCAGGGCAGCAGCTGGGAACTGCTGCCCACATGTGCATCCAAGGCAGATGCTGCCTGTGGAGCTGGATCTGCCTAGGGATTGGTTAGACAGGGATGGAAAAGCTATCCCAGCTGGTTGCAGCAGCAACTGGCCTGCTGTTCACACAGCTTCTTCCACTCTTCCCATCCACCTCATCCTCACTGTCCCTGATGAACCACCCCTGTGGGAAGGCAGGTTTCTCAGGTCACACAGAAGTCTTGGGCAGCACAAGCTGTATTTCTGCCCACACCAAGCCTTCACAATGCAGTGAAGCCTGCAGAGAAGAGCTAGCCTCATGTGCACTTTGTGCAGGCTTGAGCCATGCAGAAAGTGCTGTGATGGATGAAGAGGCCATGGTAAAGCCATCCAAATCATGGGGAGAAGC
This sequence comes from Phalacrocorax carbo, assembly GCF_963921805.1. Lineage (NCBI taxonomy): Eukaryota > Metazoa > Chordata > Aves > Suliformes > Phalacrocoracidae > Phalacrocorax > Phalacrocorax carbo. The sequence goes on along the minus strand of NC_087519.1, from coordinate 37,780,115 downwards.
AGGAATCCATTGTGGAGGTGGTCTCCCCATCTCTGGCTCTCTGCAGTCTGTCCCTCTTAAGCCCACCTCTGCTCTGTGTAGGCAATGTGGGGGTGTGGGTTATCTGACATTTATTTTCAAGGCAAGGCACAGCAGAAGAGTTCAAGGGCATCTGAGGTGCATGTTGTGTCTGTGAGTAACAGCAACAAGCCCCGTCCCTGCAAGGACCTTGAAGGAGACCAAAGGGCAAGTAATTCTGGACATAGCAGCTATCTGGGGGCTCTCCTGAGCTCAGCCCATGTTTTATCAGGCCACCTCTCACCTTGGCTGACTTATCTCAACACTTCATACCTAAAAGCCTGGAAGCATCATGCAGCCTAGATGACCCAAAAAGGCATAACCACTTGGGTTTGTGATCTCTCACATCAGCAGTTTGGAGTATCAGGCTGAGAGCTCAACTTTCCTAAGGGGTCAGTCCATCTGAAGGATGATGTGCCCTCAGCCAAGCTGGGCTAGGGGACTTGTGAGCACTCCTGGCTTAAGCTTAGCCAGCTGCCTTTGCACAAGAGTGGCCTAGGAGCACTCACATGGACCATCCCATGTGCCCAGCACTGAGTCACGGCAATGAGTAGCTGTGGACAGCTACTGGGACTGATTGCATGCTGGCTGGTGACAGAATATGGACTAAAAAATTGTACCCTTTTTCCAGAGGGCTTTTAGCTTCATCCAGATAATTTCCTGGGCTGGTTTAGTAGAAATGCCCCTAAACACCTGTATCAGTATGATGGGGGGCAGCAACAGCAGGCAGGAGATGCCAAGTACCCCTGGAGTGGGTTTGCAGCCAGATGCATGACAAGGTAGAACAGCACCCTGTACCACTGCTTTCACAGCTTTCACAGCAAGGTCCAGCCCAGGCCCTAAGGAAGACAGGATGGATGCCAAGTCTAGAGCATCATTTACACAGCCCTAGGATGCCATTTTATCAGCACACTTGGACAGCAAAGAAAAAATTCGTTCAGGAAGCTAAAGAGCACATTTACCTCTAGGGTTACTGCTCCCTGGTGTAAATCAGAGGGGTTTCCCCAAGAAGTACATTGCTATTGATTCCAGGGGGAGCAAGTGGTAACCATAGGACCCTCTTCAAACTGGGGTCCCCACCAGCAGCTACTCTTGCACACACGATGCAGAGGTCTTGGAGTAAGAAGTAACAACATGAAAAGGAAGGAGCTGCATTTAACTGGCAGATCTTCATAGCAGAGCTCCACTCAGGGCTGCCCAAACCCCCCAGCACAATCTCACTGCTGCTCTCAAAAGTGCTCCTCTGAGAGCGAGGAGGACGACACAAAGCATCAATCACCCCGGGCATTCATCCCACCTGGGCCTCTCAGCGCAATGTGGGGAGCAGAGCTTTCAATCAGACATTAAAAATAAGAGAGATTCACTTTTTTATTGGCATCAGCTAAAAAGGAAGAAGAAGATGACACCAATTGAGCCTAAGGGGCTAAATAGCGTCTTTCACTGGGTTTTCTATGGGCTCCCAAACGATGGGAGAAAATTGAAATCTGTCTCTTTCTGTCTCCTTTTCTTTCTTTTTTTTTTTTTTTTTTTAATAATTCCTGGTATGCAAGGCCTTGTGCCGGGGCTGGTATTGTGGGTGATGAATCCTGAGTCAGGCAGTGGGGAGGTTTGTGTCCTATCAGCATGTGCTTGCCGTGGTTTAGGATAATGTGCCTGCCGGCTTGTCAGGTGCTGATGGGGAGCAGGAGGGGTGGGGGGCTGAATGCATTTTTGATTGCTATAATTGCCACAGATTGGATGCTTGAGAGGAGCTAATTAACAAGGAGGCTATGGGCGGATTATACTTGCAGAACAGAATCCCATGCAGATCCTTTCCCTTTGTGCCACATGTATGAGATCATTGGTAGGTGATTATGGCTGTGAATACGGTGCTAATTTACTTTGCACGTCTGACGAAAATCCTGTACATAATAAACAGCAGAGGCAACTCCAAATTGGCCCAGTTCAGAGGGGAAGGACAGTCTTGCTGCTAAAGCATTGAACCCGGAGCTAAGCTCCTGAGGCCTCCTACTTTTCCTGAGTAACCGTGACTAAGTGACATCTCTTCCCCCTGCCTCAGTTTCCCTCCCTACCAAAGGGAGAAGGCAAGCTCATAGCTCTGGCTGTTTGGAAGGCACTGTGCACCCTTCCAGGGAAGATGCTGTTAAACAAAGAACAGGAATATCATCATGCCATGGGAGCAGATCAGACAGCACAGCAAAAATAGCAGCCGGAAAGATGTGCACGTGGAAAAAATACACGCCTGTGTGAACACTCTTGCTCTCAGAAGGAGTGTAAGCAGCAGCCCCAGCTGTTCCTGCAGCCTCAGGATTAGGGAGAACTGGCAGGCAGGATTAGCTCTGCCATCCCAGTCCTGCTGCTCTGATGTTGTCACACCGACGTATCTCCTACATTCTCCCAGGCTTACCTCTGGTCCCTGGGGCTTGAGCAGGAAAGGAGCAAAGGTTTCTCCTTAAATGTAGCCTTATCCTGCTGGAGATGCTTGGGCTGGCATTTAACCCAGGCTCTGATTTCAGGGCAAGGCTACACTTGTTTTTCTTTCTGGTTGCTAGGCATTCCTGGTGACTGAAAATGAGGACCTGCCCTATAGATGTTGTGCCAACATAGAGCTGGAACATCACCAGCCAGGCAAAAGGTAAAAGACTTACTGGTCACAAAGACTTAGCATCCATCCATCCATCCATCCATCCATCCATCCATCCATCCATCCATCCATCCATCCACCCATCCCTCCATTCCTGGGGTTTTTAGGAATAGTTTAGACTATGCAATACCCCTGTCATGATTTGGACAGCTGGAAAAGAGTTTGCCCAGGGCCCTTTCACTGATGTCTGTGCTGGCGGGAGTTAGGCTGGGCAAGCCTGGAGGGCTTTGGCTTTTCGAAGCATGGCAGAAGTTTCCCAAGCAGGAATGCTTTGCTGGGTGTCAGGCAGCTTGATTAAGTACTGGTAGACTCTTTTAGAAACTTGCAGTGTTCCTCACAAATAAATCACACCTTTCCATTCAAAAATGGAAGTGTCATTTGCAGGTTTGGTCAGACCTTTTATAGTATTGGGTAATTTTCACTCTATATGTTTTCTGCACTTTTCAATGGGATTTTTCGGGGGCGGGGGGGGAATCAATAAAGTCAGCATTTTCAGAGGAAAAGAAACAAAACCATTTCCCAAGGTTTTTTTCTTTAACTGAAGTCAGCATTTTGGACTCTAAGTTATATACAGGGAGTTGATCTTTGGAAGTAAATGTCTATTTTACCACAGTCAATTTTTGATTAAGGTTACTGTCTCAATAATAATGGCTCCCCATTGATACCAAAATGAAAATATCACTGGAGGATCTCCTAATAAGAATACACTGTTTCATAATATATCCTCAGTTTTATTTCATTTTGTGCTGATATATTATGCTCTGTATAATGGTTCCTATAAAAGAAAACTCCACAGCCAGCCTTGTCCTGCAATCAAGAACTACTCATCTAAACTTTAAGTTTAAATTAATCAAGCCCAAAGAGAGAAAGAGATCTGTATGCAGGTTTAAAAATAGGACTCATTTCAACAACAGGAAAGGGTTTTCTTCTAGAAAAAGCAAGGGGTGTAAAAATGGATTTCCACTTCTGTCACGACCAAGTTTAAGGAGAACAATCCATGAATGAGAAAAGATTGTTCTGCTGAGGGAAGAGGTTGCTGCCAATTAGCAGTCTGCACTGCTGGAGTCCAGGGAGATAAACTGGAGAGGAAATATTTCATTTATTGAGAGGCAGGATTGACTGCCTGCGAATGCTTTTAGGCAAGATAACGATTGAACCTGGCCTCTGTGCAACTCTCCTCTCTTCCTACAGGGACAAGAGCAGAGCATGCACAGACTGACTTTCACTGCAGAAAGGAAGAGTAGACTAAGAAATGTAATAATACAGAGAAAGGAAAAGATGTGGCTGACAGTCAGGCTAAAACCCTGTTCTTGGAAAGAACCAGGGCTTTGAATAAAACCCACACAATTGATGGGGCCAAGGCTTGCTGTGCTGTGGGGGAACAGACCTGCTGATCACTGGGCACCTGGATCCTTCATGAAGGGAGGATGACTGTACCCAGCGCCCTGCTCCCAACCAAACCAGGCTCATTGCCACAGAAACCATTCATGACATGTTGGTCCAGGTCCCAGTTTTGATGCTGGCCATTTTCTGACAACGTCCCGACCCCAGGTTTTGCTTTGGACTGTTTTAAACAAAGTCCCTATCATGCTGAAATTTCTCTTTTTGAACAAACCCTCCATTCTTTTTTTTTTCCTCTTCTTAGCAAAATGTTTTCCATCCCTCTAGGTCAAACTCTGGAAATTTCTCTTTGGAAAGGTGGAGAGTGGACAGGATGGAAGGCAAGGATCAAACCTGAAAATGTGGAGTCACGTCCCAAGACAATGTGATGGTAAGCTCAGCGGACAGGGGTGGTGGGAAGAGAGAAAGAGAACACATAAGGGGGCTGGCCTTTTTTAATCATTCACATTGAAACATTGGCATGATTTGCCCTAATTTCTAAGCAAAATATGTATCTTTGGTGCTGCGGAGAGACAGGTTGTCACAGATGTGGAACAAGCCGGGTAGAGATATTGGCAGTGCACATTGCTAAAGGAGCTACATTAGCATATCGGCATTTGGGCTGGCACCTTATCTCAGGCTGACTTCTGAATTAAAAGTAATTCCAGGTACTTTCCTTCTTCTGCAGATTGTTACTTTATTATTAGGATTGATTTTTGTCCTGTTGAGCCCTGCCTTCCCCCACCAAACAGCCAGAGAGACCAAGTCCTGCCCTGGGGAGAAGGGGACAGCCTTGTCTCCTGAAAGCACCCGCGGGGAAGGAGTTGCAGGGCTAGCTGATAAGGGACGGGAAGGGAACAGAAGAAAGGCCCAATGACAAACCTGGCCCAGACAATGAAGCACTATCCGGGCATGCAGGCTGGCAGCCATTGGAGTGCAAAGCCCAGATAACAAAGCACCAAGCGTGTGCACAGCCTGCAACCACCTCCCATGCAACATCAGGATGCTGCTGGTCCCTTCATTGCTTCCCAGCATCTCCATTCCCAGCCATGGCTTCTGGGGGATGCCAAAATGCCACTCCAGCCCTGGGTTCCTCTCTCCAGCCCCCCTGTAATGTGCAGACAGCCCTCACCATGCCACCTCTGGGATCCTGCTTTTACAAAGGGCTCTCAAACCTCTCATCTTTAAAAATAGAAGAGCCCTATTAAATACTATAAAGCATTTATTGGCCAATGGGTAAAATGAACAGGTTCCTTTATGATCATTAATGAAACTTTAGGGTCCCTGTTGGGAGCATGGAGCAGAATAAATGACCTCTTGCTAGTCATTGTCTCCCTGGTTTCTAGGACTCTGCACCAGAAATGATCCAACTTCATTTAAGGAAAATCAGATTAAAAACAGATTAAAGTGAAAGCACCTCATGCCCCTGTTCTGATTTAACTGTGATGAAAAACAGACCGTGAAGCAACTTTATAATGGGAGGAAGCTCATTTAAATATTCCCCTCCCAACAGAAAGAGATTTAAGAATTAAATGAATGAGGAGATTTTCCTTTTAATGAGATTAGCCGTTTATAATTGCTCATTATGGACCACACAAGAGATTTGGAAGAAAAAAAGTTATACAACATACCTGGAAAACACTGCATTACAAACCAGCAAACCCTGCCCCTCCACCACCGGTTTGAAAAAGTGCAATTTAAACTAGTTTCTACTTAGAAATCACTCATGTAAAGTGGCTGCAACTCCTCCAGATCCTCTCTGCAATTAGATGGCTTTGTAAAGAAAGAGAAACAGAGGCTTGAGATTTGAAAACCTTAATATATTTGCTAAAAATTCTCCCTTTTCCCCATGGAAACACAGATTTTATTTTTGAGAGTCAGCTGTCTGGCAAGGCCATGTGATTTCATCTTTCCAAATTTCAGTCCTACCACAAAAAAAGACTGGACAGAGCTGTCCTTTCTGGGTTTGAAATGCCAGCTCAATTCAAAAGCATTATGGTCAGGTTAGACTAGAAGTTTCACATCTGAACTTGAAGCATTTGGATCCAAAGCTCCAGCTTTAGGATGTATAATAACACTACAGTAAGGACACATACACACATTGAGTATGTCTCATTGTGATTTATATTTAGTGTCAGGTTCTTTTGTATGAGCTGAAACTAATACTCAGAGCAGGATTTTCTTACAAAGTGGGATTGAGCCGTTGCTTTCCCCATTCCAGCTGATGGAAGCAGGCAGTAAATGAGATCAATAGCACTCTTTGTTAGCAGGCGTTTCTCCGTGTGCTGTGTATTCGCAACGATCGTCTCACTCCTTTTCTTTATGTTTTCACCTGCAGTGGTTGCTATGATCCAGAATTTGGCAGCTGGCAGTACACAAGCATCTCTCAGCCCTGTGCTGCAGGATGGATCTTGCACGTTTCACACTGGGATCCCTAGATCCCATTCCCAGCCACTCTCTTGGAATATGCAAAAGCTACTAAATGCAGACTCCAGTCCCTAAAATTTGACTGCCTCGGAACTGAGGATGTCATCTGTCAGCTGTCCTGTCCTCCTTGCAGTAAGAGGGGAAAGAAGCTTTTCCAGAGGATGCTCTGCTCCACTCCAGGAAGGGGTTTTAAGGCAGCTGGGACAATGAACATACCAGGAAGCGACTTTCTCCCATCATTGCCTGCAGGACCAGCTCAGATCAAACTGCTCACTGCCAGGGCTGAAGTCAAAAGAGCTGGATCTTGACCAGGATCCACTGGGTTCTGATAAGGCAAGCCCAGTGCAACCATGCTGAATACTGGGAAACCCCACTGGCTGTGACACCGGGGGCAGGGTGGGGACTCAGGCTGCATGACCACAGCCATGCCCCCAGGCAGCTGGTGCCCATGAGGAATGGCCAAAGCAGCTCACCGGGGCCATTGGCTGTTCGGTCAGCATGCCAGCAGCTGCTCACACAGCTGCTAGAGCTGCTCAGCCCGCTTCTGTCAAACCATTTGGCTTTGAAGAGATATTTTTCTTCTAGTTTCATTTTGTTATCAGAAGTTGAGTCCATTTCTACAGCTGTTAGGATTGGTCTACTTTGATTTATACTTCCTTTGCATGTTTGCAAAGGCAAACAAACAGACACAATTTTGCAAGCACCTCTGCTACCCGCTGACTGAATTCCCTTGTAAATCTGTGCTAGTAGCAGAACCAGGGTGGAAAGTGAAAAGTGTCATTAATGAATCAAAAATTTCATCCCTATCCACCCACCATCTGATGCCGTGTGCTACCCCCTGAGCTCACCAGCACTTGGGACATGTTCTTAATCGTGCATCAGATAAGAGGAACTCAGCTTAACCATTCTTGGCCTTGAATGCATATAAATAGGCTTTATGTTAATATTTGCAAATGGCTTCTCGAAGGAGAAAGATATTTCCCAAGCTTCTCAACTTCTGGGGTTCTCCAGGCGATGGAGGGGGACAGATGCAGCCGTCAGCAGTTAGCACAGCCCAGGGATGGGGGCAGAGGCAGAATCACAAATATTCGGCTTAATTCACCCAGCTGATGGGGAAGCCAGCATCCCTGTGATGTGCTGGCACCCTGGAGTACCCAGAGAGCACCCTGTGGGCGGTCTCCTGAGTGGAGCTGGGCAACATTTTTTCAGTGAATTGAGAAGGGCGTTTTTGCAGAAAACCAGACTTTCAGGACGGCTGGAGCTATTTGAGAATTCAGGTCAAATGCAGCAAGGAGTCTTGGTGGAGACAAAAGGAGGGCGTTTTGAGAGAGAATGTCAAAACATTTTTTCTCTTTCTTTTCTTCCCCCAGTTACAAAGTAATTTTTTTCTTCTTCAAAAATTGCCCTAATTTTCTGGAGACACTTAAACAAAACACAGACAAACAAACCTATCTGCACAGGATTGAGTGGAAGATGGAGGCTGACCGGAAACCACTTTTTCCTATCTTTGCTTTCACCTGGGGAGCACAGGGGACTCAGGGAGAGGGGGCTGCTGTTATAAAGAGGAAAAACCCCTCCTTTTTAGCTCACCCAAATCATCCTCCACAGGCAGACACTGACCTTACCACTCTGTTAGTGAGCCAGCTCCTCTCCTGAAGTAGCTGGGACAATGTCTTATCAAAGATCCCCATTGCTAGGACTCCAGGGTCTCTGTACAAGCAAAGTTTGGAGGCTCTGGTTCATCGTTTTTTTTTCAGAAAAAAAAGGAGGAATTGCCACATTTGTTGCTGGTGTGGCAGTGCCCTACTCCCCGCCATCCCTGCTGGGCTGGCTCCCTGGGGAGCGATGCCTCCGCTGTCCCTGTCCCCATGGCATGGCAAGGGAGAGGCTTTCATTCCTCCCTTGCTGTCACCTCGGCACCATCTACTCCTGCTAGGGACTTGGAAATTAAAATAATAAACAAAGTAAGCAACACTGCGCGCGGAGGCTAATGTACCATAATGCTCTGAAACACATGCAGCCACTGCCTCATGCTGAGCAGAGAAAACGTGTCTGAAAAATGTATCTTCCTCTGACAGCAGTTATTTCAACATTATCTTTCTTTTTTTACTTCAAATAAGGCATTTACTTTCCCCCAGCTCATAATCTCCTTATGGAGAAGAGCAGAGGGCGGTGGAGGAAGGCAGAGTCAAGGTTGGTGGGATTTAAATCATGGGAAAACAAACAGAATTTAACTGCCTGGCTGAAGTCACATTCATGTTGTGGGTATTTATGGCAATCATCACTAACAACAGGAGGAGATTAGAAGTTGCTGAGAGCCTGAATGCCAGCTGGGGAGCAGGGGCTGACTCTGCCCATGTGATCTTTAAAGCAAGGATCGGGGGTGTGCATGTGCACACGCATCCCTGCATGTGCCCAGGTGTGTGTGGTTGCTCTTGGTCCATGTATTTGGTGGCTATCTCAGAAAGACCTTTACTGGGCTGCCAGCAAGCTCTCCCTTTAGCAACCGCCCCGTGAGTCAGGTGAGCACATCCCTTGGCATGTCTCTGCCTGCATGCTCAGTCTGGCATGGGTCAAGACCCAGCCTACCTTTTCCCTGCAATGTAAATTTGCTAACACACACTTAAGTGAACCTGTTTCCAGAAGGAGGCAGCCTAGACTCCTTTCCATGTGGTTTGGTTGGCATGGGCATGGCTGTGACCAGGGACATAGCAGCCTCTAAATACCAGCTGCTGGTATTTCACTTCCCTGAGTATCTCCCCTCAGCCAGCTGAGCAGAGTCCTAATGTGTCAGTTCCCCAGCAAAACCATCTCATCTCCACTCCGGGAAAATAAACCCCATACAGCCAGAACCATTGAATTGTTTCAAAGGATAAAACCCACTTAGAAATCCCCCTTTTCCAATTCCCAAACAAACATGCCCATGTTAATAAAGCGAAGTGCTTTCACCCAGAACAGCTCTGGCAGGGGGGAGGGTTTTAATGCACTGAGCAGGAGAGAAAATCGACTTGCAAGAACAGGAGCTCTGGCTGGGTCCCCTGGGCTTGGGCAGGGGCACGGTTTAGAGACCTGTTTTAATCAAATTGCTCTTAAAAAGGAGAAAGGGAAAAGCTCTCTGAGAAGTCTGACCCTTGGGTACCTCAAAGAAGAGGGCACAAACTGTATGATACACTGACTCAGAGGAAAGAAATGGGGGTGGAAAAAGACTGAGGCTTATTTCAGAGGTGGAAAGCAAAGGAGGGAAGAGGACAGACAGATCATCTGCTGGCTGGTGGAGTTGAATTCAAGCCCATCTGAAGGCACGATGGCTCCAAATGGGACCTGTAAGTCATCCCCAGTGGGAGGAGCTTTCAGCTGGACCTCAGCATCCCCTTAGCCAGCTCCCTGCTGTGATCATACTCTGTGCTTGGGTTTATTTGTGTTGGAGGCTGTGCAAGGAAGGATAAACATGAGAACTCACTGCACCTGAGGAACCAGGCAAAATAATTAGCAACATCAGTGAAAATAAATTAACCATGCACCAAAAGAATGGGAAATCTCCATTCCCCACCTCTGCCATCTGGACAACACTCTGCAATGGAGATGCTGGAGACAGAGGCTGATGTAAAACTCTGTCACAATGCAAAAGTTGAAATTCCAGAGGCACCAAGCACATCTGCACAGATGAGAAAATTATAGTTACTGTGCTTGGGTGGTATGACAAGTAATTTTTTGCACCCCAAAAAACAACTCAATTGTGGGAGGAATGTGTCAGTTGCAGTTTTGTAACTTAATGAAATAAATCAACAAGATGGAAAGAAGCGATGAAGATGAGCCCACACAGTCTTGTGGGAACAAAAAGGCCACGTGAAGCCAGCTGTTGGGAAGCTGAGATCTTCTCTGGAAGACCGGAGACACCCTTGGGGTGATGACAACAGATTCCCCAAGTGACGAAGCATCTTTGAACTTTCACCAACCTCTAGGGCTGAGGTTTCAGGAATGCATGTCCACCGAGCTACAAAAAGACGACTTCTTGCTCAGCTCAGCAGTGATCTCAGGGGACTCTGGATGGAGTTCTGCCCCTCCTGATCTGCTGGGATGTTGCTGTGTCTCTTAAGGGGACATGACAAAGCAGAATCTGAAAACCTAGGAGGTTGACATCTGCAGGCTAAGCAGAGGGTGACAGAGGGAGGAGTCAGAGCCATGCAGAAAGGGAGAAACGGCATGGCTTAACTCTGCAAAGATGACAAAACATCCTGGCGCTCATCTAAGTCCAAGCAGACTGAGTAAACTTAGAGCAGAAGAGTTGGAGCAAGGCTTGGCAAACCCTGTGCTGCTCCCTTGTCACATAAAGGAGGCAAAAAATGTACAGCAGGTAAACAAGAAGCATCTTTCCACAGCAGAAGCCCAAGCTAGCACATCCTTTGGCCAAGGATACGTAACACTGCCTGCCTAAAATAACCCCCAAAGGCCCACAGCACCCAGCTCTCCAGAGAGGAGATTTTACAGCAGGAAATTGATTTCCAGAGGCTCCCTCATTAATTTTCATGGCACCCACAGTGTGGTTTTAGAACAAGCAGAATTATTAATGTTCAAAGTTACCCGACCACTGTTGGGAACACAAGGTCCTCTGAGAGTCAAAGCAGGGCTGACAAATTGAGGAATGAAAAGCCAGAATTGAGCAGGTGCATCCTTCAGGTCTCAGACGGGCTTGTTCTGAGAGACAGGCGGAGGGACAAAAGCAGGAACCTTGAAGAAAAGGTCCCGTGCTTCCCTGACGGCTCTGCTGTTTGGAAAAAAAAAATAGCATAGATATTTAGCTTTTAAAAGGGGAGAAAATTGTCTAATTGCACTAGTTCGGGACTGCCCTGCTTCTGAGCCACACTGGGCTTCCAGGGAGTGGGACAGCAGGCAGTTAGGAAGAGCTAAATACTCATCAAGGGGAAAAGCTTGCCACTCACTGGCAACACTGACCTTGGCCTTGAAATCACATCTGAGCTTTGATGACACCTCACCTAATTGATGAGCAACTCAGCTCAAGTCTCCCAGATTGAAGTATTAGTTCTGGTCAGACATAAACCAATATCCCCAAAACTGTCCTGAATTATCTCCTGGCTAAGGGAGGGAGGATAAGAGCCCAATAGCTGTAAAGGCATCTCTGCCTAGCTCTCCCCCATCTGTCTTTGCACAAACAGCCTCATTCCCAAGCACCTTGGTGCTTTTGGGCTCCCTCTTGCCCACAGTCTGCTTCTGCCCACCCCCAGCTCTCCCTAATGCCAGCCACTTCCTTACATCTCCAAACACAAGATCCAGCCACGGCAAGCTGGAGGATTTTGCTGTGCCAGGGGATACTCACTGGCTGGCACTGCATCGCCTGTGATCTCGCCCTGTCGGAGCAAGAGAAAATAAGTACCATTTGTTAACATGCCAATCGTTCTTTACACTGGCTGATTAAAAAATAATTACCCGCAGCCATTATTGAGCACTCTTGCAAATGAGCTGTGGGAAGCTGTGACCGTGTGCTTAGCACACAGTGTGTCTTGCTTGTTTCAATATTATTTTAATTAAGTATCTGGGTAAAAGGCCTTTCTAATGTAACTTTCTTTTTATAAGCAGAGAGCAGGGCTCCGTGCTCAGCTGAGCAGTGCCGGACCGGTATGACCCAGTGTTGCTCCAGGCTGCTTCCAGCATGGTGGCACAGCAGGACCCACTGCTTGTTTGAATTCAAGAGGACTAATCTTAGGCAGACCCACAAGGGGAAGAGACCTCACCTACACCCAAGGGACATGGCCGGAGCAGGTAGCTGGAAGGTATGGTGCCCTCCAACCGATCAGCTGGGCCACCTGGCTTGGGCTGGGATGTGGATGGGTAGAGGCAGTGACCAAGGACATTCCTTGCAGCTGGGGTACTTTGGGCTGGTTCTCCTGCAGGCACAGGGCACCAGCGCTGCCAAGGCAGGCTGGCCCTCCTGGCCAGGTGAAAGGAGAGGACCTCAGTCAGAAGAGCTCTGGGAGAGCTTCATCACACTGCAGGACCTCAGACCACAGTACAGCTTCACTTACCATGGACTTTTTTTTTGTTCTTTACACAAAATGTTTTGCAAAAAAAAATAGAGTTGGGGTAGAGCAAAACCTGTGTGTGATGGCTGCCTGTCTACCTCCCACAGCTGCCTTTGTGTATGACTCAAAGCAGCCACATCAGGCAATTCCACCTCTTCCTTATTTACATGTTTTCCCCTTCCTGCATCCTAGCCAGGGCTGTATTTAGCAGACCACATGGTCACCATCATTTATTCTAGGAGGGTGTTTGCCCTTTCACATGTGCTTACATTCTCTCATGTAGCATTTGAGCTCCAGCACTGGTTTCAATTATCTCTTGTTTGCAAGTAAATTAACTCAGCAAACACATTTCAGACCCTCAACCAATGTAAAACCTACGTTGTGCTGGAGAAATCGAATTACCGCGCAAATTCAAGCAGCACAGAAAAGCCTCAGAGGTTCCTCTTGATCTCTCAACTCACTCTTATCAGTCAAAATTCCCTCTCCAGTTATTTCTATCAGGATAAAAAGAAGGCCCTGAGCAGATGGATTCTGAAGTCTCTATAGGCCTGGCCTCCCTATTGCAGCCAGGCTGGGGGATGACACTGAGCGTTGGGCTGGGTCCCTGCCACAGGATCTGTTTTGGGGGATGCAACACCTGGAGAGGAATGAGATGTCGAGAAGGGTGCAGCCGTAACAGGCCATCATCACAGAAAGATCTTGCAGCAGGGTGGATAAATGATCTCTGAGCGTTTCTTTGGCAGAGAGTTAAACTGGTTTTGTTCTACTCCTGGAGCAATGCAGAAATGACACAGCTTTTTGATCAAATGGACACTTGCGTTTCCCCAAACAACTCCTCTTTGTGAGTTGAGAAATGCACTAATTCCAATAGACACTCCAGAAACCTGAAACCCTGAACTTCAGTCTTTGAATAGACAAAAATAAATAAAAATTGGGGAGGTTTTCCCTTGCTTCAACAAAAATCTATGTTCTCACCAAACTTTTTTGATGGAAAAAAACCCACATTTCCCAAAGAGCTCTAGTTATTGCAGATTACTTCTTTTCCCATCTCAGACACTGCCAGGCAGGAACACAGAAAGCAGAATTGATTACAGCAGGTTAGGCTAGATAGGGTGCCTAGGGATGAAAAGCTGCTGCCGTGCTCTCTGCACCCATTCGGGGCTATTAGCAACCTCCTTCCCTCTCACCCAGGGATGCTGCCCCGTTCTTGAATTCTGCTCTGAGTAGCTGCACCATGTCTCTCAATTTCTTCCTGCAGCCTTGGTTTTCCAGCACATCTTGCCCCTGTGTGTGCCTCCCCTGCTAGAGGTGGAGCTCCAGAAAAACAAGAAAGAATTGCTATATACAGTTTGGCAACACACTCTGGGATCCCTTGGGATCAGAGCACTATACTATTATGAGGATGTTGATGACTATCCTATTTTCCCCTGAAAGACAGGCTAGCAATTTCAAAAGCCTTGCCTTTTTTTTCTTCTTTTTTTTTTTTTACATTTTTTAAAGGCAATTACCCTTCCTTGTAGCTGCCACCAGGTAATTGCCATTCCCAGCATAGATTCACACTGGCTCACCCAGATAACATGGAAAGAGCCCTCTGCCAGTGTCTCATGTCTTCAACATAAAACTACTATACTTTATTTGCCACCGTATTAAGCTCGCTGAGAAGGGAGCAGGGTTGTGGATGCAGAGCAGTTTGCTCTAACAGTGTCTTTTTTTTCCTTCATCGGATAATTTCATGGTCCATTAGTTTCCTGTAGCTGCTCCCCACAAACACACACATCATCATGGTGTATGAGCTTCCCTCTTGCTAGCACAGGCTCAAGGCAGACTAGACACGTAATGGTCATGCTTGGTCTGGGGGCTCAGGAAAAGCTGCTCACCCCTGTCCGGGGTGGTGCAGAGCAGGATCCCTAGGGATGCTGTTGTCTCCCTCTCTTGGTACATGCTAAATGCAGGCATGCAAGTGCTGACCCGACCCAGTGTGTGGGGACTGGCCCAGGCTGCCAATGCCCCAGCACAGTGTGGTTTGCATGACACCTGTCTGGCAGAGGCACTGCATAGAAAATACAGTGGGGAGAGCATGGCAGAGGGAGCAGAGTGGGTTTCCCCACCAGCCAGCCCCAGGGTTGCTGCAGGAGCTGGAGCATCCCATCACAGTCTCTGGACTGCCCGAGCTCACCCCGAGCAACTAACAGGTCACGGTGCCCACAGCATCCTGTCCTTGCAAAGGCAGCAGCTGAAGCCTCCTCTGAGACTGGAACAGAAGACACAATCTGTCCCTTATTTTTAAACCATCTAGGGTAAAAAAAAAAAATATTCCATGCAAGAGGATTTTGCATCTACATTACACTGGTCAGTTCTGAAACTTGCAGAACTGGGGAGCTGCTTCCTAACAGCACAGTCAGTGCTCAGAAGTTGTGAACCTGAATTTGCAGGGAGACTGTTCTATCCCTCGGGGAGAGGCTGGGGGCCACGGGAGAGGCAGTCTGTCCCCTGCAGCCTCACCAGACAGAGCACACTGTGGGTGGAGGGGACTGATAAGACTAATGTCTCTCCAAAATGACAGCATTTGCTTGGAGTTTGCTTTCTTTCCCTGACAATTGAACTTTGAAAAAAAAGGCAGAGCAGAATGAGAATCTTGCCTGGAAAGGAAAAACAAAAACAAACCCCAACAAAAAAAACCCAAAAACAATAAAGCAAAGGGAGAGGGGGAGATTTGGTGGATCTAAAACACAAAGAAATGTTATTCATGGGCATTATTGATTAAGTTTTTCTCACCAACACATACGTAAATACTTATCTCTCAAATGAATAAGAGGCTCTGTAATGCCAGAGGGAAGAAGGGAAAAGATTATTGAAAACGTGAGGGTCAGAGAAGCATCCGGCTGCAAGGGATGCATTGAGAAGATAAACGAACATGTCTTTGTCAACACATCAGTCTGCCAAAGACCAAATATGATAGAAGACAGTGATTTTTGGGCACTGGAAGCAATGCTTGTGCTTTGATAACAATTACATAGAAATTATGGAGCAGATCCTTACCTGGGCTAATTCAGTGCCAGGACCCCAATCACAGGGCAGCTACACCAATTTATATCACCTGAGAATCCTGCTCACTCTGGACAAAGCAGCCCATTAGCAGAAGGGAGAAAAGGAGATTTATGACAACCTCTGTAGGGCAGGGATAAAAGGGAGGAGCAGCCATGAGTGGGATCAGAGGAGAAACAGAGGAGAAATGGGGGCTCTGACCCATAAGCACCACCAAACCTGCCCAAGCCCCAGGGTACCACACCATCCCCAGCGCTGCCTTGCCTGCTGCCTCTGCTTAAGGAGTGGGGGGGGGGTACGTGGGCCTTGCCTGAAAACAGCTCCTGCTGGGGCTGGCTATGACACCACAGAAAGTGGTGTCAAATCTGATGAGGCTAAATCTGGCCCATGAGCCAAACCCACAGTCTCATGTAGAACCATGAAAACCAGGTCTGACAAGCAGAGCTGGGACCCCCTCACACCCTGAAAGGACAGGAGCAGACAGGAAGGTTTGGTACTGAGTATTTGATGATTCAAGCCCAGCAGCACTTGAGCCATCTGAAGGCTGTGACGGACCAGCAGAATAATCTGTTCTGGTACCCAGCATCCACATGGGATCCTTGTGTATCCTCTCCATAATTCATGGATCCATCACCATGACTTTCTCTCAGGGCAGCAGGACTGTCTCAGAGACATATTCAACCTGCTGAGCAGAGCTCAGTTCTTAACCTTTCTCCGTCTCTACATCTGCCACCACGTGGGGCAAAAAATACTGGGCACCATACAGGCAGGTTTTCCATTGAATGGGACATCACATTGGTGAGCTGACAATGGATGCCCAGCAAGGAGTTAAGAAGAGGCCAAGCTGCCCCAGCATGGAGTGAGCTTGGTAAACACCAGCACAGGCACTGGGTTTGTAGAAGTGTACAAGTGCAGGATCAAGGGTCTGTGTGCATCAGGAGACACAACAGTTCCCCCAAAGAAGCTCTGCTCTTCAGGCCAGTTGCCAGCCATCGGGTCTGCCCAGCTGAACCCAGAATCAGGTCCCTCCAAGCTCTCTCAGCAGGTATGTGGATTTTGCAGCTACACCCCCCCACCTCCCCCCTTCACCTCCTGTCCCCTTGTGTGGCAGTGGCTAGAGCCAGGTGCTGGGCTCTGCCTGTGTTATCGTTCCCCTTGCCGTGAGCTGCAGAGCTGGCTAGCTGTCAGCCAGGCTAGCCATTTCCATGCAGTTCCTTGTGCCTCAGTTTCTCTGTCTATGAGCAAGGACGCAAGCTACAACCCTGAGGGCCCTAAGGGCCCAGGTTTACTGTGACACCTGCTCAACCCACTCACAGGAGGCTTCAGGGCTTTTCCTACCACCTTCTCTTAGTGCCTAAAACACAGGCAGCAAAGCTGATGTTAGCCTAACGAACGAAGGCTCAGGAGCTGGAGCAGGGCAGCCTCTAGTGGCTGCAAGCCAGGAAATACCGGTCCCCAACCCGCGTTTAGCGGATGTTTGCTCTCCAAAGCAGCCAGTCTGACTGAGCCATGGCCTGTGCTGTTGCTGCATTGGCCGTAGCCCATAAACATTAGTCCTCAGACTCCCCCTCCCTGCTTTACATCTTTGCCTCTCTGCTGACACAGCCGTGTCTCGCACACTGCTTCCATCTGCTCCTCTGAAAGCCTCTGACCCCACTGGCTTCTGCCCTGCCCATGCAGCCACAGGTACCAAGAGACACATGTCCCAGACCTCATGAATATGCCACACAACATGTCCAGAGGGCTCACTAGCATCACTGGAAATAGCTCCAGTCCCAGCACTGATTCAGCTGTGCGGCTGATTGCCGTTAGCCATCAGATCTGTAGCACAGTCTCTAATTGCAGGAACTGTCTACTGTCAGCAGATCCATCCAAATTCATTAGTGTCCCATCTGGAGAAGCAAGGCCCTTTCTGCTGCAGGGTGCTCTGGCCCTAGGGGATGCACAGTGACCTCCACTGCACAGGGAGGGAGGAAGGAAGACTCCCCAGGCCTGTCCTGGGAAGAGATGATCAGGACCTCAACCAACCCTACTCCCACCATTGCATCTATGGTCAGAACCACCAATGCCTCCTTTGCTGCCTTGACTCCCCTTTGCCAACAAAACTTTGTCTTCCAGCTCAAAGGCTCACACTCTGCAGCCATCCCACGGTTCCGTCGCAGGCCTTCAGCTTCCCTTCCCACAGGACACAAGTAAAACAAACCAAGTGAGACAAAAATCCTCCTGGCTGCTTCCAAGAGCCATTTGGCTTCACCTCAGCACATCCCGCTCCCTGCCTTGTCCCAGATTTACTGGTGTGAGTCAGACCTCTCCAAATAATGGCTGAGCATCAGGGTGGGGGTGAGATAAGAAAGGCAAGATGTAATAGCTACAGCTGCACCAGGGACCAGGCTGTTTGTGGTACATGTCAGAGGACAGACACCTAGACAGACATATAGAATCAGAGAATAAATCAGTTGGGCAGTGGATAAAGCAGAAGAGGAGCTGTTTACACACCGCTGTGGGATGGTCACTAGCAACGAGTTGGACTGAATGTTTTCCTGCTCCATGTTACAGGGTGATGACCGCACAGCAGAACACTGGCACAACAGACTGGCTAGCCACTGGCTGATGATTTATCAGTTATGCAAGCAATTTAAACACAGTATAAGTCAATAATTCAGGCAGCAGCTTTACTTTCAGAACACCCTAAAATGAAAAGAGAGAAATAAGGGGAAAGAAATAAGCAAAGAGGTCTTTCTGCAGCAAGGAGAGCCATACTGCATCCTAAGTTGCATGCGCTCAGGGACCCAGCACACATCTTCCTGCTGTGCTCTCACTGTGGCTGCTGGGGAACCCACATCTGCCATCAACCTGCCCCACTACATTTTTGTTGAAGCTCTCAGGCTGTGGTGTAAGATTCAGGGACAGGACAAGGCTATATCCAAAAGGAAAAACAAGGAAGTGCCTCAAGGACTGTAAATATGGCTGAAAAATCCTGTTCACAAACACAAGAAAGTTTTCCTCTCCTTCTTTGGCTTTCACTATTTCACTAGGAGATGCAGTCTCCTAGCTAAGCAGCGCTGGCCCACATGCAGCCATGCAAAGCTCCAGAGGCTTTCCTGCTGCTCTGGGTATCACATGGAAAGTCCTTAGGTGCAGCAGGACCTGGCTGTGTAGCTCCCAGACACTCAGCATTTAGGTTATGGGATGAGCAGTTCCCAGTCTACATATTTTTTTGCATATTGTCATTCCCTAACTACAGAGGAGACCCTAGTCTAGCAGGGGGAGAAAGCACAGGGTCTCGTAGTTAGGAACAGAAGTCAGTCAAGTTTGGTTTTGATATACTGAGAAGAGAGTGAAGGAGATTATCAGTTGGGACTGGATGTTACAGGGCTGAGAGCATCCTCTCTTAGAGGCTTAGAGTCCAGACAGAGCGGGATACACCTGTGTAACATGAATCACTTGGCCGAAACCAGCCAGGGGGCATAGACATTTCAGAGAAATTTTTGCTTCTCACTGCTGAATATCACCTAGCTCCTTTTGACTGTTTCTCCCTTTTGTCTAGACAAAATAGAAGCTGGAAATGTCTGAAAAGCCTTGTAGGATTATTTCTTAAAACCTCAGATCCTGCTCTTTGCTACTCTATAACTATTCTTTTCTGAAATCATTTATGATTTCAAAGGTATGACACTTCAGAGTGACAGATTACAGCCATCCTCCTCAGAAAATGTATCATAGGCAAGATAAGGCAGGACAACAGTGAAAAAAGTTGCTGAACAAGCCGATTGGGTTATGGGGGAGGAGATAAGAGGAGGACAGGGACAAGACACAACCTTTTATCCTCCACATTCACTGAGACATTTGTCCCTTCTTCATCGAAGCAGACCTTCTCCAAGAAGCAGCCTCTGCACCAAATGACCTGAACCCACCTCTGCCTGGAGGGTGTTGATGAGAAAGGCAGCTAAGCAGAGGGGGAGGCCATTTTCAGCCAGACCTCTGCGTTCCGCCCCCAGGAATGTTCAACATTGCCTGTGCTGGCTCTTTGACACCATGGCAATAGCAAAATTAATGGCTGTGCTTCTGAAAGGGATTTAAACGTTAGTAATGAAGAAAGGACACAGCTCCACAAGGCACATTAGCAGGCATTCAGGGTTTCATTTGCCTCAGATTATTACAAAATGGCATGTGTAATGCAAGGGTTCTGTTGCAATGGGGACTACTGGGAGAGGGAAGGAGATGCGAGAGTGCCTGGGCCAATCTTACCTTAACTGTATCAAACTGATTCTGTCTTCCCTTTCCCCAAGCCATAGTGGGTCCAGGTATTTGGTTTCTCAAAAGCATGAAAAGATTTTGTGCTGGACCTGCATCTCCCCTGATGTTGCACAGCTTTCCAAGTCACATAGATTAACTGATCTGTCCCCAGAATTCAATCTCCTGCCGAGGCTGCATTTTCAGCAGTTTGAAAGTACAGAAGAATTTCTCTTTATCAAAACAGGAAAGGGGCCAATGCAGCTTTGTTTCCATCAGAGAGGCTGTCAAAGCTGTTCAGAGGAGGAGCAGGAGCTGCATCCAACTCGCCCCACTCATCCGACAACAGTACCAGGGCAGAATAAAATCAGAAAGACTGTTGTCATAGGGTCTGTCAGCTCCCACAACATCTTGCCCTGCCATCAGTGCCAACTCCTTCCCCCATTCAGTGAGACAAATCACCTGTGCATCTCATTCTTCATTTCCCAGTAAGTTCAACCTGCAGAGATGCTGCAGGCAAACAAGCTTCCCAGGAGGCTGGTTCTGTTATGATCAGCTCACATATCCAACACCTAGATGTCTCCAGACATTGAGACACAGCATATTTGGCTCCGTGTTCATTATCTGTATTGCACTGTGAGCAGAGACATTCAAAGACAAGACCTCCTGGCACGAATCAGATGAAGTGTGCCCTCAGAGTCCTCCTCACTCACTTTCTGGTTGCTGAACTTCTGGAGTCAATCTCAGGCCACAGTTTTCAAGCTGTTTTCCATGATTATAAAGCATAAAACATCTTTTTCTTTACTAAAAGCTTAGAGTCACAAGATGCCATCTGAATCCAGAATCCAAAGCTTTAGAACAAACACCCATTCTTGCAAACATCACAATAAAATTATGTGAGCCAGCGATACTTGAAATAACACCCAATTTATCTTCCTATTTCCCCTGTATGATTATGTCTTTCATTTCGCTGGGGTAGAGAACCTTGAAAACAAATGAGTCAGTTTGATTTTTGTTTCATGGAGAAGTTCATTTCCTGGCTCCTTTACTTGCTCACGACGTTCGGCTGACAGTCTGTGTGTTTTCTGAAAAACGGAAAGACTTCTGAAACTTTGGGCTTTGTGAGCCATGAGGGCTATTTCCCAGCACCCTCCTGCTGCCCTCCAATTCCACACTCTTCCACCATGCTCCCAGCTCTCCTTCTCACAACCTTCCCATCACCAAACTCAACACAGCAGATAACTGACAGCCTTAACATTTGGCAAGATTTGACCTGATAGCTTTACTTGAAAATGTCAATAGCAAATAAGTCACTCAGCATCACGTGAGCCTGTGCTATGGTGGTGGGAGTAGAGGCTTGTGATCCCTTCTTCCCACCACATAACACCGACTGATGCCAGGGAGCAGGCACAGCCAGGACACAACCACAGAGGTTTATCCCCTGGAAATAAAGGAGGACAGACCCTTTCACCCCATCCTGAGGAATAGTCTTACATCCTTGAAGTCAAGCCCCTTGACTGGCTCTTCAGGGTGACTCTACCAGGTGATGGAGCAGTCCAGGGACTGTTGAACCTTTCCCTTCCCCAGACCTTTGGATGTTTTTCTCTACCCCTTAGGTCTGTCCTGCAGACTGGAGCTCATCACCCTGACAAGGAGGTTAATCATATCTCAGAGGACATCCCCAAAACTTGTACTCAGCACCACTCTCCATACCTGTGGGAGCAGTCCTGCATCACTCCAGCCAAAGGGGCACTCAGTCTCCCCTTCAGCCTCTCCCAAACCCTCAGCACTTCATCTCACCCATGCAGCAGCTACCACACTCTCACATACAGTCTTCTCCAGTCTAACAAGGAGATACAGCCAATTTAGCAGTATAATGAACGTACATACATAAAAGTTCTAATTCAAACACTTTCATTAGATTTAGTCACTGGCTCCCAATACAAAATGGTGGTGACACCAATTCCTCCTCAGCCCGAGTGACTAATTGTGACACAGAGGCAATTAGGCTTGGTTAAATGATCCATGCCCCTTCAAAATAATGGTCTGTCAAACTGTATTCACCCAAAATAATCCAGGATTGACTTGACAATCAAAATATCTGTTTCTTCAAAATTAATAAAAAGGCAGAGCTCCTTGTTTCTCCACGGTGCAGCTACAAAATGAAAGGGCTGCCTCACTGCGCATGGAGGAGGATGGGCCACCCTAAGGGAGGTGGGAACAGACATTAAAAGGCTAGATGCTGTTAGAGGCAACAGCTTTCACAAGATACTTGCTACAGGCAGAATACAGCCAGAATAGAGCTGGGTAGGCTGCTCTGTCCTTTTGCAAACCTCCTCCAAAGCCTCCAGCACAGACAATAGTTGGAACATGGGAATATGAGACAGGCAGGGGTCTCTGGTCATCTGCACCAGGCTGTTACTGCAGGTGGTCTCATCAGAGGCCCCAGGATACTAATACGAGCTTTGCTGGTTGCACTCTGAGGGTAATGCTCCATCTCTGGGAGCTTCAATCTAAAGAAGCCCTGCAAACAGGCATCTGTGGCCCATGAGGTGATCCTGTAAAATCCACAGCCCTGTGGGTCCTGGGAAGTGGATGGGCCACCTCATGGAAGCACCTTGCAGAGAACACAGTGCTCACAGGGACTGCATGACACTGTCCGCCTTGGGGACAGGGACTCTCAGGAGATGGAAGCTGAATTTCTCCAGGGCTCAGACAGCAGATCCCAGAGCACCCTGTACTTCCCCATCCAATATCCTAACCCAGAGTTAATAAGAACCAGCCCTCAAGTCTGTTACCTAGTTATCTGCCTCCACAGGGAGCTCCTGCTAATTAGGCACATTGGGTTAATGGGAAGAGCCCACACAGACCTCCCTAAGGAGCAAGCCCGCTCATCCCTGCTGCCCTATCCCACCCCATGCTCTGCATCCCCTGAAGGGTTCATTAGCTCTTGCTGCACACCTACTACAGTAGAGGGCACCTGATTCCATGGGACCCAAGCAAAGGATGCCCTGCCAGCTTAGGTAATTTCTACATCACCCCCAAATTATGCCAATGCAATTTCCATGCACTCTGCACAGCTCACTGCACCTGGCTCTGAAAATAGAATTAGAAAGCAATTACCCATGTTAATGGAAGCAGATAATCCATCCTGATGGGCTTGCTGCTGTCTCTCCACCCCCAAGGGCCAGTGGCAGGAATGTGCCACAGAGCCATCTAAGCACAGCTTGTGACCTGCCTGCATCTGCATTCCACTTGTTCAAGCTCATTCTTCCATGGGCAGAGTCCACCAAGGTGGCTTTTCAGGGACTTTCCCAAGTGGATTCCCATATATCTGATGCTGGTGAGTTCTCCCCTCGAAGACATCAATTTGGGTCTTTCTCCTCTCCCTTTCATTGAACTGAAGAGGAACTTAACATCTTGGAGACTCTGCCCCATGACAACTTTGGCTAAAACAGGGCAATTGGCTCAAGGTGCCTGGGGCTGTGGTGAGACATGGAGAGCCAAGATCCTCATTCATTCCTGGGACATGAAGCTGGAAAATGAGAGATTTCACATCCAGGGAAACATTTACCTGGAAAACAAGAAGTGACAATGCCTCCTCCCAGAACACTGGTCCCCCCACACACAATTTCTTCCTCCATGCAACTGCTTAAATCAGTGTGGACTGAGGGCAAGGGTCCATGGGGAGACTGAGCCTCATGTTTGCATGCTAGATGAGTCCTTACCAGCAGCAGAAGATGGAAGGAGGGATGCCTGAAGCTTATAAGATGCTGTGCATGTGACAGAAGGGAGTCAGAGCTGATGATGCTGTAGACCTCTAACCCCTGTGCTCCATGGTGAACTCAGCCACACAGTCAGTAACAGACAGAAATTGCAACTTACTACTGGGAGACATTTTTCACCAAACTGCCATTTCACCTCTGACTGTCTGGGCTGATCTGCAAAAGACAACTGTAAAATACCTCTAAAGAGATGTGAGAGTAGAAACACATTCCTCCACCAGAAAACCAAAAATCACTGATCTTTTAGGGATAGTCGCTTACTCATATTAGTGGTCATAGCATGTTATAATCTCTTTGCCCCCAGCATCCCCTCCATGTTGCGAGAAGATTAATTACTTGTATCCCTCATTTTCCAATGGAGGCAACAGGCCTATCACTTCTGCTCCAGCTAAGCCTCTCTGCCTCACAGGTACTAGTGGCTTTAGCTCTTAGGCTAAACGGATCAACATGCCCCTGAAATTCAGGGCAGTTGCCTTCAGTTTATTCCTAACTTCAAGGCTTCCTTATTCTGACACAGTGACCCAGTCAAGGCTCCTAGCACTGGGTGTCCAGCCCCTGACACCCTGGGGCTCCCACATGCTCCCAGACTCCAGCGAGGAGAACAACCACAGCTCTAGGCATGGCTGGAGATGGGCAGGAAGGTGTTAAGTCTGGAGCTGCACTAGCTTTTCCCCTCCCACAGTGGGGACTTCATCCTTTATTTATGGGCCAGCCTCCTCTGGATAGGAGACATTTAAATTTTTCAGCAAGGTCTATGTCCCATCACCCAGGGCAGTTTAAATTTTCACTCATTTCATCATGCACAGACGACAGCGTAGGCATCAGTAGGAGGATAGTAATTACAGCAGGAAAAGGATAAAAAAAAAAGAGTCAGTTCTGCAACGATTATCCCCTATGTAAAATAGAATTATGTATATTTTACAAGATTAAAATGATCAGCCTGTTGCACCAGTCAGCCCTACCCGCACACAACAGAACAGAGACATTAAAAAAGAATCATTAAGGTGTAGTCTCAGCCAAAGGACACTGCTGCTGAAAACAACCACTAAATGTGAGAAAGCCCGATGTAGCGCTCAGCTGGTTTTGAGCACAATGCAACCAAAATGTCTGATCGCTCATCAAAAGGCAGCTCAAGAACAGAAAGTTGTTTGGTATAGAAGTCTCCAAACTCCTATAGAGAGAGTTGTAACATGGGATGTTTCCATCCATGCACTGATGGTTGGAACTAACCTTAAGGGCTCTGATTTTCAGACTTGTGAAAACCCAGCTGCTGCCTCCTGTCACCAACCACACCAGGAGCAGAAGCCACCACCACCCCAGCTGCTGAAAAAGATTCTGATAGGGGAGAGGTCGTCTCCTCACCAGACTCGGTTCAATCATCAGGCATGCTCAGAGAGACTGGTTTTATGTGTCTGAAAGTTCTGTCTCCCAGCAGAAGCTCCTGGACAATTTGCACAGCTCGGTATAACAACTTGCTTATACATAATGTTAGGGGAGGGAGAAGCAATGCTCTCTGAGTGCTAAAAAGGAGAGCTGGTCATTGCCTTGCCATCAAGGCATTACGTGGTAATCATTTTGCCAGATTTGATTTAAATGGCTAATTACTGCGGCAGGAGAACAGAGACACTCTCTGAGCTGCACGAGGGCAGAAACACCATGTCCAGGCAAAAGGGAGGGCAGGCAGTACAAGTGGTCCCATCCCTCTCCATTGCTAGAGAAACTGGGCATGGATAGACAGTGACTTGTTTATGGTCACACAGGGAGGCTGCTGTAAGGGTAGAAATAGAAATTCCATCTCACAACCCCCTGCCTTCCTTTCCAAACCACCTACCCCTGTCTGCTGGAGCTCTGCATTTGCCTCCTTCCCACCCCTCCAGGCCACTGCCCCACTTTGGAGGGCTGCAAATGGACATCAAGTTTTGTGGACTTGGGTTCCCCAACAGCACAGTAAAAAGCTGACATGGCTCAGGGCAGTCCTGCACAGAGGTCCCTGCTTCCAGGCTGCCATGGCAGAGGGAAAGGGAATGCCCCTGGGATCCTTGCTTAGCCCTTCTGGAAGGGGACGCAAGAAGTTTGTTTTCTTCCATGCACTGGAAGCTCTGTATCTACACTAGACTGTTTCCCATAGAAGGGTGTAATTAAAAGTGAATGGCTCCAAGTCCTTTATCATCATGAATATTAAAGAAAGATAAACACTACATCAATATTCATTTAAGCAGAAACAGCAAATGAAAGGCAGGACTTGATTCTGGCTGTCACTTCAGCATTTTATGAATGAAATTACACTGCTATGGGGGGGGGTGGAAACCTCACAAACAATGACCTTAGCATAAAGCAGCTGGGACAGGCTGGAATCGGCAGCTACCGCATGCCATGTCCTTCCTCATCACCCTGTCCCCAAAGTTAGTTGCTTCAGAGGAAGGTACAGGACATTCCCAGGTTGACAGTTTCAGCACTAAGTGGTCTAGGAGCTGGAGGTCATCTCGCCTTTGTTTACAGCACTGATGCACAAGTGTTTGGTAGAGTCACTTCATAGATGTACAGTTCAAACTGGATGCTCCTATTGATTGCACCAATAGTCCATCATGATCCAGTGCTGTGGTGGTGTGACCCAAAACCTGCTGAGTGAGCCAACCCCATTCCCTCACGGTCTTGTAACATGTTCAAGATCTTCTCACTTGGAAATAGATCTAAGTCATATTTTCTGTCCACCTTCTCCCTCTCCATCCCTGGTTTCACCTTTTGCTTCTCTTTTCCAGCACTGCACCAGTATTGAAGAGACATGAAGCATAACTCACCACTAGCAGCTGCTGCAAACAATGGGGCTGGATGGTCCTTCAGTCTCTTGTTAATGCTCCTGGAGTCTCATCAGTGACCTTTCTGTGTGGGTTTGGTATCTTATCACTGTTTATAGCACAGTAGCACATAGCATCATCACCCACCTACACTGGCTATAGATACAGCTCATCCCCTGCGCATTGCACCCTCCAGCCTTCAGTCATCACAGACCAGCTTTTCCCAAGGACCCCACCCTGGGAGCTGAGCAAAGATTTGTGCATCCCAGCTCAGACCCCACAAGCACTATAAAGATACCATTAAGGAGAAAAAGGGCATAGCTGCTGCAAGACAGTCTTAGATCCTTTTCCTGCAGGAGGTCACAGGTGTCCCTACCCACACCACCAGGCTTTCCTGGTGGGCCAGGCACACCACACCTCATCCCTCAGCTTTCTGAGCAGTTACTCATGCTCCTGCACGGCCTGAGCCTCATGCCAATGAAAACAGCAGAGGATAGAGAAAGAGCAGAGGGACCATAAGGGATAAAAAAGTCCTCCCAAGGCTCAGTATAACAACACAAGCCCTACCTGCTCTGTAGCTATTTATGCAATTTCCAGGCTCCCTCTAACTAGTCCACAGGCAAATCAGTGCACCTGAGTCAGACCAGTGAGCAGCGCTAACCCTTGGTTTCCAGCCACCCTCAGCGCCCATCTGTGCAATGGAAGCAAAGTCCTCAGTCATGCCCTGAGGCTGCAGAGCTTTGAGGTGTAAAACTGATGTTTAAATTTCTTCTATCTGTAAGCAAGGGCAAATGTGTGTCTGGGTCACTGCCCGATGGTGTCTCAGACACGTGGTGGCTTCAGAATTCTCCCTTTACCAGCCTGCCCCAGTTTCATTTCTGCACTTGTAATGTGCTTTTGATACCTGTATTCTGCTCCAGAAGTGGCCGCAATCTGACAGTGGGTGAAATCACCTGTGTGGAAATCATTTTGTGATACTAGAAATATTCAGTATCAATTTTTGTGCTCAAATGCACACCCAAAGACCTCACTCATAAATGAATAATGCAGAAATTGCTCTCCACAAATACAGCCCAAGGCACCATCCCTCTCCGCCAGCTGCTGCCCTCAGGACTAACAATATTCTGCTTCTGAGTTTTTGTGTCTTGGAGGAGTTGGTTGGGACATGAGTAAGAACTGAAACGTGACTTGAATGATATTGTAAATGCTGTTGTGTGTAAAAACACAAGCCACATCAGATTTTGAAGATAACAAATGGCCCACTGTTGGGTCTCATAAATGCAGGTGGGTTGTTAAAATCTACCCAGCACTCCTGTCTCCAGCTATGTGATAAATAAGCTATATTCCCCCTCCAGCCTACAGAACATGTTGTGCATTGCTTGCCATTCACAGGGTCTCTGCACACCTCCTAATGACAGGTGGTGGATGATTAACAGGTTGTTAATGAGAGCAGAGCTGGTGTTTGTTGGTAATACTCCGCAGCAAGACCCACGTAGCCCACATGAAGAATGACTGCTCCTGGGCTGGTTTGGAGTAACGGACAGAGGCAGGCAAACAGCTTGCAGTCCTCTCCCTGCACCCCTCCTTCACTGAGTACTCTCCTACCCCCCTGTCTGTGCATTGCCATGAATTTCTAGTCTTCATATTGCTGCTCCAAGGGATGGTCAGTGGAAGGGTTAAATGTCCAGACCTTCCCTGGATGGGGGTGCTTGGAGGGCTGGGACATCCGGCCCTTCAGCTGGCCACATTAAAGGCAGCAGCTCTGGGAAGCATTTTATCAGTTAACAGAGCAATGACTTCAACATTTGTATTGTCATTATGACTAATGGCTCAGCCCTTCCAAGGCCAGAGCATCTTGTGTGCCTTGACAGTCATCGTCACTATGAGAAAGTGACACCGACAGAAACTGAGGTAGGGGACATTGGGCCCCTACCATGGATGCCACACTGCATGTGTGCTGTGGCTTCCCAGGCGAGGTACATATCCAGCTGTGGCTGTGGGGACTGGGTGGGTCTCTTCAGCAGTAACAGGGTGTGCACTAGCACCAACTGTTGAAGGATATCTGAGACACCTTCTTCTTGCTACCTCCCCATACATCTGTATTGCCTTTCAGCCTTAGCAGCTCAGCCACAATGTCCCACCCCAGAGGCAGCCACATGTCAGAAGCAAGGACAATTCCTGGAGTGACTGAAAGGCTACAACCATGTGGGTTTCCATGCTGACAGCAGCAGGGGATGTTTCCACTCCTGGCTGAGTGCAAATGAGTCACTTGGCACTAGCGCCTGCATAGGAAGAGCCGCCTCATTTCTGAGCCAGTCCAGTGCTGGCAGTTTGGCATCAGTTTTGGCCTCACAAAGTCCAGAAGCGCTGGATGTCACAGTGGCATTCCTGCATATACTAGATTTTTCCCTGGGTCCTTTTCTTTCTAGGCCATGTTGCTAGAGGTAGCCAACATCATGAGGACAACACTATCAGCCTTGAAAATACTTCCTACCAAGGACACAGACAGGGGCCTGAAGCATGAATATGCATTGGTCACGGCACATGTGGGCAGTGTCCCCAGCCCCAGTGACACACAGCAAATTGCCTGCCCACGCCAGCTCTATCAAGGGCCAAATGGCACCATCAGGAGCCACCACTCATGGTAAATTGCTCCCTGGTCACCATCCTACCTGGTGCCACCATATCCCAGAACCCAGCAGGCAGGTGGACCCAACGCATCACCTGCAGGGACAGGATCATTCATCACTGTAACTAGCAAAGATTTGCAGATTGCAAAGATTTGTCCATCACAGCCTCACCACCACCATGTCTAGAAATGATTGCTGCAACTCAGCAGAGAAGCCTTCCCCTTGGGGGATCTTTGAAGGGTCTAATGGCCCCAAGGGAAGATGGGCATCCATCTCCTCTGGTGGCAGGAAGCTTTGGGTTCCCCAGGCTGTTCCTTTTCAGGCTCCCCAAAAGGAGAAAGACGCTGCATTTAGGGCAGAGAGTTACACACCCAGAACAGAGGCTGCAGACACAAATGCTGGGAGCTTTGAGCTACAGGAATCGCAGTGAACCCAGGGCATGTGAGCAGGAGCTGGTGCTATCAGGGCTAGCAAATGACTCATGTCATGGTTCAACTCCCACCAGCTTCATCTAGGCCAAACTTTTGGAAATTAAAAAAGAGAAGGAAACAATGCTTTTGAGATTTTTCTGGGTCTTTTTATTTTTGGGGGTTTTTTTGCCAAGGGAAGCAAGGTCCTTCAAACAAACTGTTGATTGAGCTCAGCTGGCTCACGTTATCTGTGCTCAGGAGCATGGCACAGCGTGCAGTCCCCTCCAACTCTGTGGATTTGCTATCATCCCCTGCCACCCGCGTAATCACTTCAGTCACGCCACGCTCTGCCCCCACTGCAATTTCACGGCCACTCGGTCAGGGGAAATCACAGCGATTTGGGCCTGCCTGAAAGCATTACAGCTGCACACTGCCCTTTGAAAGGACTGTGGTTTGAACGGAGAGGGATTGACCATGGTGGGACCCTTACAGGGTCCAGAGCTCCCCAGTGACCCACTTGCCACCAAGAAAAGGGCTTGGACGAGGAAAGGGTGCTGGGTCTGGGCATTTGGGGATGGAAAACAGACCCCTTCCTAAGCCAAGAGTTCCCCTGGACTGGGGAGGGTGTGGGGCATCAGGCTGTGAGGCAGGACCATAGGCTTCAAAGCCTGTTCCTGCCCCAGCTTTCCTCTGGACTGAACCAAAAAAGTTTCAGGAGTCTTTTTCTGCCTAAGCTGTGCAAGGGATGCTCTGCTGCCTGCTTCTGTGGGTACCAAGTGCCTAAATCCTTCACAAATCTTGTACCTTTCCTTCAACAGTGGTGTAGGCACAGCCATGGTGGATGATGCTTCGGCACCTTAAATCTCACAATCTAAAAAGCATTTAGGGGCTTCCCTTCCACAAAGGGGAGCAATATCAAAATACCCATCAAAGCCAGGGCCAGCACATATGGTTAAATGCCAGCACAAAGTCACAGCTCTGGGAGCTGTCAGGAATGAGTAATGCAGTGGCTGGGACCCAGCAGTAGGAGAAGATATATTTGACTGGACCAATATATGACACAACATTTTGATTCCTCCGGTTTTGTTTCAGCGCTATATGCATTTTTCTCTCTGTGCACCCTTTTGGGCTCCCCCAAGCATCCCCCAGTCTCAGCAGGGGAATGAATGCTGGGTTGCTGAAACAATCCTGATCATCTCATATCAGTCATGAATGTGCTCTGATAGTTAGGGTGCATCCTGTGACCTGTGCATGTAGACACAGAGGATGGGGGTGAAAAGGGTGAAAAGAGGGCTCAATATTTCCATCCACAGCATTCTGGATATGATTTTCTCTTGCAGCCAAACAAAGCATCGATTTATTGTGAATAGCCACTGGGCTGTGCTGATAGTGCACTAGATTTGGTTTTTTAGGTACCTTCTCGTCGATGCTGTGTGTTACCTCAGCAAGTTACCTCTGCAAAGGGCAGTGCCATAAGCCTTACGGCAAATGCCAGAGGAGGGCCAGCATGGCCCAGGGGCAGGGAGGAAAGCTGGGCGCAACTCATCTGCCCCAAAAAGCCAGGCCACCTCTAAAATTTCTCCTTATCCAGCCCATCTGGCAGAATCACCCGTGGGAACTGACTGCGAGGAGCAGGTCTGGAAGCCCCCCGGCGCCCAGCGCTGCCCCGGCGGCCCCGGGACCTCGGTGTCGCACGGCGCTCGGGCCGCTCTCCCCGCCAGCCTCCCCAAGCAGAGATTCAAGTGCCATCTAGTGGCATGCAGGCTCCCGTAGGACACACGGACGTCCCCACCTCCCGGGCAGCAAGCCTTCCCCTGCTCACCACCTGTGGGCACGCTGCCTCCCAGCTGCTCTGCCCTCTTCTCCGCAAAGCCTCCTTTTCCCATTACCCTACAGCCTCCTTTTCCCGCCTCCGTGTAGCCACACTTCCCCATTTCCATGTGCCTTATTTTTTCCATTGTCATATATCCCCCTTTTCCCTAGCCCATTCATCCTTCCTCTCCATCCCTCCAGGTCTGGGCCACCTCCAGCTGGGCCCATCACAGCACACCATACGGCAGACTCCAAGGACAGGAGACAGCAAAGCCTCCAAAGGACTTGTATGATCCCAAGCTCACAAAGCAGGGAGATGGATTTGTTGTGGGACTATCAGCCCTGTTCAGACTCCTGAGTGCCTCTGCTGTCACCTCTGAGCTCTGTCCCCCACTGACATCCCCGAGGTGGGTCTTGCTGCCTCCCTAGCACTGGAGCTGCAAAAAGAACCTGCAGCAGGGTGTGTGGGCCTCACCAGCAGCTGCCCAAGGATGGCTTTGGTGGGACCTTGTCAGTGGTAAGAGCCACGAGGGGGCTCCAGGAACCCACCTAAGCCAGAGGAGAGATGCCAGGAGCAGAGCTTGGATCTCCTGGAAGATGGACAAGAGATGCCAGGAACAGAGCTCACATCTCCTGGAAGATGGGGTCTCCTCTAGCGTTCAGGGTGGAGGGGAGATGGAGAGATGTCACAGCTCTGTCAAGGAGCAGGATCTGCCATAACTTTTGTCCCTGTTACATACATCATGCCAAGGAGCAGTGCACATGTTGCAATGTGCCCAATACAGGGCCTGAGAGAGGCTGTGGTGTGGGCTGTGACAGCCTGACCCAGGGGGCAGCAGGGCCACAAGCTCTTGCAGGACACCGGTGTTCATTGTATGAACATTTACACCAGCTGTGGATTCATGCCAGAGTCTTATTCCTGCAGGTCCACATTTATCCCTCACAGCTGTTTTATGCCTGTCAAACTCCACTGAGTGCAGGGGTATTATTTCCAGGAGGTGAATTTGACCTGAGTATGGAAGAAAAGCTTTGGGTAACACTGCTGAGCTCGCTCCTTGATGAGCATCATGGACATGCAGTACTAACTCCAGGGATGACCTCTTGAAGTATGGGAGACCTTTGGTGAGAAAGCAGGTCCAAGTGTGTCTGCTGGTTTGTCACTGCCCCATCAGCACCTGGGGAAGAAAACACTCCTTGTTAAAGACTCAGTATGCCCCCTCCTGTTAGTGTGTGGTGAGGCCTCCAATAACATTTTTGCAAGTCCCCCAGTATGGTCGGGACAAGACTCAACACCACTGGCATCACTGTGTTAGCTGGGTGTTTTAGGTAAAGAGCAGGTAACAGCGTACAAGAGACAAGGTGATCCTTGCCCAGCACCCTGCCTGGCCAGCACCAGATGCTCTCCTCAGTGACCTTTTTTTGTCTTTACTCTTGGTGGACACTTCACACATCTGTGTGAGTGACCAGGCCTGGCCATGGCAGACCCTCCTCTCAGACAGGTGGGAATAACGTTGGAGAAAGCGTTGCAGCCAGAGCAAGTTCTCCACCACCTTCCCTTTGCAGGCCCCTGTCCATCTCCTCACCGACAGACTACAGCGCAGGGTTTATATTGCTACAGAGGCTGGGGACAACCTGGAGTGCCAAGTCCACACAGCTGCCGGATGGCAGCATGGCTCAGTGGGAACGGCATGGCCGCCCCAGTCCCATAGCAGCAGTGGAGTGCCGAGTCCATCAGAACTGATCTGCTGTAACCACGGGAGGTGATGTAATTACCCAGGCCAGCTAATTAGGGCTCCAATAGGACTGGTTTGGAGACCTGAGCCACTTAGTAGAGGACTGGGATGCCACAGGTGTTGGGGCTGGTGTTTAGAGCAGGAGGGAATGGGGATGCATGAGGCTGCAGATAGCTTTGGACACTTGGCAACAGCAGAAATGAGGTTGTGGATATTCAGCCACTGCCTCCCAACTTTCTTTAGGAGCCCACACTGCCTCGGGTCAGATTTGGGCAGAAAAACCCTGATCCCTGAGCTGGTCAGCGTGAGCCTGCAGGGAGCTATGATTCTGGACACCAAGGTGTTTGGGAGTCTGGTGGGTGGGGGCAAGCACTGGGGCAAGGAAACCCTCCAGGATATGGTAGTCTGGCAGGGAAACCAGCACAGAGGACTGCTGATGTGATCTACAGTGGCATGCCTCTTGGGCAT
This sequence comes from Phalacrocorax carbo, assembly GCF_963921805.1. NCBI lineage: Eukaryota > Metazoa > Chordata > Aves > Suliformes > Phalacrocoracidae > Phalacrocorax > Phalacrocorax carbo. The sequence continues at coordinate 37,746,661 of NC_087519.1, read as the reverse complement.
CCTCTGCTGCCCTCCAGAGCCTACAGGGTCAGCAGGGATGCTTTAAGTCCCTGCTACGCCCAGCAACACGGGCCGAAAACATGCAAAGCTTCTGTTGCTGCTTCACGTGTCCCAGTCCAGCCTCACCGTGTAAACACAGACTTTGACCCTTGGTGATCTGGCTTGAGAGAGACATCAGCAGGCAAAGAAAATGTCATTTCAGAATTAAAGTTGCCCCTGAATCAGAGGAGCTGTTCCAAAAAGCTATAGAAGGCTGTTGTGATGGAAAAATGAGTGTATGAAGGACCCACCCTGCAAAACAGGCAGGGAAAAAAAATAATCACACTGCATTCAGGGCTCAGACTAGACCACACTTGCCTGCAAAAATAAAGCCTTGCATTTGACACATTGCTTACATATTAATTAGTTTGATCAGCTTGCCTGGGTGTGTTAACATGAGTGAGAGCTTGTGTCTGTACAGCGAGGAGCTGTTAAAACTTCCCAAATAGAGTTACAAATAATGGCAGACTGACATCTTCCCCTTGCCCAGAGCCTTTCTGCTATTTTTCTAGTGCTTTTCCACTCATATTTTTCTATTTTATTTGACTGAGTCTCCTAGGTACCATTTCTTCCCCAGCGCAGAACCAGAGACCCCCAGGAGCAAGAGAAGCAGCTTCTGCATGGGAAACCAAGGAACCATCACCAGCCAGAGCACGAAGATAAGAAATGGAAAAAGGAAAACTCTGTTTCCTTCACTCTATCCCCTTTCCTCCCAGGGTCTCCGGGATTGCTGGAGGGGCAAAGTCGCCTCAGAGGCTGGAGTTAACATCGCCCCTTTAACAGCGGCGCCGCAGCCTGACATCAGCGAGCTGGGGAGTCCGGGGAGGGCCGGGAGCTGCTGCTCCAGGAGCGGTGCCAACACATCCCTGTTTCCCTGCCTCTTCCCCACTCTTGTTTGTGTGTGCCTTTTAACGCGCCGCATATGTATCCGTGCCTGCCAGTGGATGTCTGCAGGGTTTACATTAACCAGCTCAAGCTGAAGTTGGTAAACAGCTATTAAAGTTTTGCTCTTCATGTCTCCAAGGCTGTCGTTTCTGGACGAGGGAGTCACTGCATCCTTCGGCTTCCTACGGGCTATTCCCTTGTTTGCAGCCCAAATAGACTTCTTCCCGCTTAGCTATGCAGACAAGAGGGGTTTGGGTTGGTTTGCGCCTGGCACAGGGCGGGGAAACAAATCTGCTGCGGCTTAGTGGGGAGTGTTCTTGTTTTTACCTGTCTCCTCAACAGGAGGGAGTCAGGCTCAAAACCTGTAACTTTGGTGTTCAAAGTTCTCGCTCCCGAGCAGAGTCTGCATCTAAAGCTGCTCTTTTGCCCTGGGTCAAAATGCTGCACCCAACAATTCCTCAGCTTTGCAGGAGGCTGCAAACTAGATCTTGGTTTTATTCGGACTGTCACAACTTAAAAGTTTCTTGGAAGCCAGATTCCCGTCCCAAACGCTGCACGGCACTGAGCAGAGAAGCCGAAAGCAAGTCCCGAGCACCAATCCCAGCTGCAGCACCACCGCTAAAGCTATTTATCCCCGCACAGGTTTTTTTTTTCTTTTCACACGTTCTTCCCTTCTGTTTTTGCTGGAGCCTCCGACCCTATTGAGAGGCAAATTTTAGCCATCTGGCAAAGCAGGCTGTAGGGAAGAAGAAAAAAGAGAGAGAGAAAAAACACAATGTGCATGGGCACACACACACACACACACACACACACACAGAGAGACACAAAACTCTGGAGATTAGGGAAGACAAAAACTTCGCTGAATGCTTTTGCTGGAGCGCACGGGCAGCCCCGCGGCGGGAGAGGAGGGAGCGGCGGGCGGGGAGGACGGTTCCAATGCAGGCAGGTCTGCCTGCGTGCCTGTGGGGATGTGGAGAACGGTTGCAGGCAGGGGAAGGCGTGACCTGCATGGAAAATGCCAGACAACTCCAGACGCACACACACATAGGCGCATACACGCTCACAAATCTCCGGACAGAGATAAGGCGGACAGCGGAGCCTTTGGAAGGAGGCAAAGCCGGCCCCTGCAAACCAGCCAGCAATCCTCCACGCCAAACCCTCCCGGCAGCAAAATGAGGTGAGTGCCTCCGCTGGTACCGGCCGACCCCGGGGGTCCGGCACGCTGCGGTCTGGGGCACGGCCAGGCAGGGGGGCCACCCCGCTGAGGAAGGTTTCCTTCTGATGGCCGTGCCTTCAGTTTCCCCATCGGCGGGCGAACGAAGCGTTGCTCACGCCTCGGCTGCGCGCTGCAGCCCGGCGTGCGGGCCGGCACCCCCGCAGGGCCAGGGGGGCGGCGTGCCCCCCGCCCGGCCGGACCGCCCTGCCGCAGGTGTGAGCGAGGCCACGCCTGCTGCACGTTGCTGTGCGCGCCGCGGTCGTTCATCACTTTTACGTGAGCTTAAGACTTTCCTGGCATGGGAAAGAAGTTTGATGTTGCTCGGCCTCCCCTGTTTAAAGGGAAAACGGAGAGTTGCACCAGCAAACGGCCCGTTCAAGCCGAGGAGGTGATGCGCATTTACACCAGCTGAGCATCCAGACCCGTGCATGTACTCTGACCAGAGGAGAAACAGATTTTCCCTTCATACATTTTTGTGGTTTCAGACAAGCTGTCAGAAAAAGGCATGTTCAGCCTCACTCTGCTTGAAAGAAAAATCGATCCAAACTTCTCAGCTCCCATTAACTTTGCTTTGTAATGAAGAGCTGGGAAAAGTGATGGCACTACAGAAATGAGACCCAGGAATCTACTGCCCTGTTTTTGAAAGAACACTGAGAGGTTAAAAATAATCCGCTTATATACCTTAAATTTCCTCACCAGCATACCTAAATCAAGCCCTGATTTTGAAACCGGGTGTACGTGTACATGTGAGTAGTTCCAGCCCCTGTAACACACACCTACAAGCTTTTGCCAGGCCTTAGTACCTATTTGAGAAAGTGGAAATTTTCATCTCTAATGGCTCTAATTTCCTGCATGTTTCTTTCCCTTTGTGCACTCCAGTGGGTGTAAAGAGCCTGATGTCTGTTCCTCTTTCTGGGTCCTGTGCAATGGCACAGGCTTTCATGTTCGCACCTCCAGCACAGACACTGTTCTGCCCTTGCACAGAGAAATACTCAGTTTATGCTCATTTTCATGCTCAAATGGAGCTCAAGGCTGGTGCAAGGTCAGCTGGACTGCCATTGATTTACCTGTCCTCTCTGCCCTCCTCTGGGACAGAGAAGTTTGTAAAAAGTGGGACAAACTCTTTAGCTAAATTTTTTTAAAGCTGAGTTTGATTACAAAAGATCCTAAAGACCTCAAACTCTGTGCACTTCTCCATCTGGGGTGAGTGGTACTGTAAGAGTTGAAGAGAAAAAGAAGAAAGGAAAAGGGGAAAGAAGAAGAGAGAAGAGAAGAGAAGAGAAGAGAAGAGAAGAGAAGAGAAGAGAAGAGAAGAGAAGAGAAGAGAAGAGAAGAGAAGAGAAGAGAAGAGAAGAGAAGAGAAGAGAAGAGAAGAGAAGAGAAGAGAAGAGAAGAGAAGAGAAGAGAAGAGAAGAGAAGGACGCTGAGTTACGCTGCTCCAGCCCCAGTCCATCCTCACCCAGCTGCAAAGAAGTGCTGTTTATTAAGAGTCAACAATCCCAATTTGGGAGGATGAGGCTAAGCAATAATAATAATACATAGCAGTATTGCCATGATGCTTTCATTAAACCGATTTAGAAAGCATCACTATTTTATTAAGCAAACTTATGTTTATTCTTCCACTAAATGAAGATTTGACCATCAGAGCCCCATTAGTGAAAGGACGTGTTGCCAGCAACTACTGCTCCCAAAAGCATGAGAAACACTGAGCTCCTGACAGCACCCAGAGATGGCTGGGAGCTGTGGAAGTGCCTTTGCATCATGTGTGGCGCCTGCACCACCTACTTTTCAAAGGGGTTTTCCCCTCCTGGCAGCCACATGCAGCTCCCACCCTCACCTCCATTTCCTGGCAGCTTGGCAGGGGGTTTGCTCATGGTGACACAGTGCTGCACCTCCACTCCCAGCTGTTTCAAGTGTGACACCTTACATGACCCACTTGGGAAAAGAGACTGAACCCTCAATAGGTTTTGGCATTGCCAGAGTTTTATTTCATCTCCTAACATGTGTTTTTCAGGCACCCCCTGACCTGGTCCTTTTGTGCCTTGCTGCTCTGCACAGCAGATGCCATCGAGCTGACAGACATGTTTGGGGAGATCCAGTCTCCCAACTTCCCCGATTCCTATCCCAGTGACTCGGAAGTGACGTGGAACATCTCTGTGCCTGACGGATTTAAAATCAAGCTGTACTTCATGCATTTTGACTTGGAGTCATCCTACCTCTGTGAATATGACTATGTGAAGGTGAGCTGTGATATCATGGGGCAGATGGTGGGGTAGACAACAGACCTGTTTGGCCAGCTGAGAGAGGGTAGTGCTGAAAAGGCTAGGAACAAGCTGGTTTTCCCAATTTATTGGGCACAGGAGTTGTCAGTCCGGTGAACATCAGGGAGAGTACATGTAAGCTGACAACATCCATTGGACTAACAGTGAGTGAGACACCAGATTCAGAGCTTAACCACTGAGGACCATATTTCTGAAAATAATTTTCATTGGGTCCAATGGGATTTACACATCTTCTGGCTGATGAAACCCTTGTGGCTAAACCCCCAACCTGTGCCAGTCTGATGGCAGCCACGTGTGAGGAGGACCCCTGAGTTGGGCACCCTTTGCCAGGCCATGGCTGTGGGTGCACCTTTCAGCCAGCCTGGATCCCTGGCCACAGCTTGCAGGCACAAGCCTGTCCAGTCCCCAGGGAAGCAAAAGGGAAAGATTAGACCTGAGCTGTAGGCTACAACTTGGGGTCTGCAGGCAGACCCTCCCACAAGCCACAGGGCACAGGCCCAAAGGTTTCCTTGGGTTCAATGCAAACCCATTTCACAGCTGAGAGAAAATTCTGGGGCTGCTGCTGACAAATACATGCAGCACAAACAAGCTATGGAGGTTCCCAGGGAGCTGTCATATCCAAAACAACAAAAGATTTCAGTCTACTTCATTGCTGGGCAGTAACCCATCAGAAACTGCGGTGGGCCTCACACTGCAGCGCCACAGAGCATCCTTGCCTCTTGCACCACAGGTCTCCCCAAGTAGGGCTCTCCTTTGTACCCAGGACAAGCTGGGTTCTCCATACTTTTGACCTTGGTCTGGTTTGGTGCTTTCTAGCAGACCAGCAGTAACAAGCAGGTGCTTTCTAGGTTTTCCTGGCTGAACATGCCTTACCGTGTTTCCCAGCACAAGCCTCGTCCTGCCCCTCCGCGCAGAGGCAGGTGAAGGTTGCACACAGGCCTGGAACCGCAGAACTCAGCCCTGGTGATAGTTGCTCGCTAATTGTAATTATTATTTTATTCTTGCCCTAAGAAAACAAAGTGAATATTTATGGTTTTTTTCCTCTAGGATCTGTTGTTCACCGCTTTAATTTCCCCTTTGTGCTGGCACTCATTCTGCTACTAACAGCTCTCATTGAGGTTTGATTAGTTCTTTCTGCTTCTCCTGGATGTTCTCCAAGTGCAAGGGCCAGGGACATATATAGAGATATATTGCTTTAAAAACCCAATAAGCTCAAAGAACAGATTTCTTGGAAACTTTCCCCATTCCAAGCTTTACCCCTCCTCCTGCCCTTCACCCCCTGCTCATTTTTTCTTTTTCATAAGGCTCCCTGTTATTTGGCCATGGTGCCAACTTGGCACCATAGCTCTCCCTGCTGCTGGATTTCCATAAGAAGGTGGTACTTTTCACAGGGATTTAGATCTCAGCTGTATAAATTTGCTCAGGGCTGTAACTCAGCTTGCAGAGCTTCCACCACATAATTACATTTTAAAAGTGCTGAAAACAGATGGATTACAGGAGTCCGTAGGCTACCCTGCTGGGTAGGGGTGCAATCCTGGTGCTGGTAAACATTAAGGAGAAAACATTAAGGAGAGTAGTAAATGACTCCATGGCTATTTTCCTCTATGTGTCCAGCCTCTGCATCAGCACAAGGTGTAAAAACAGCGTCAGCCCAGTCTTGGACAACAGGCCAACCGTGCATGGCAATAGAATATAATTACAGACCCAACACATATATGTGCTCCTCTGTAATACTCTGCCAGTCCCAGTGAAGATACTCAGAAAGCCACAGGTGGTATCTCTCTGTTCAATGGCGCTCAATGGATTCCTCCTCCATGAACTTGTACCATTACTTTATGAACTCATGGGTGACTTTGATCTCTGCAGCGTCCTGTGGCAGAGAGTTACACAGGTTAAATATATGATTATATGCCCATGTGTGTGCATGAAGAAACACCTTGTTTGTTCTGACCATGGGTCTGACCAGGCTCTCCATCAGGGTCTTCATCATCTTGACTGCCATAAGAAGGAGGTTAAAATGAAGGCTGAACAACCCCAGTGCAAAGTGGGGACCCAGTGCAGGACAGGCAGAAAGCCACCTTGCCCTGGCCTTTGCTTTCCTTACCTCCTTGGCTACCCACGTGACCAAGATCTTAAGCAGTGTAGAAAGTCATCCTGAGAAGCAAGCTCAGTGTGAGCCGAGCTGTAAACACATGCAGATCTCTGCCTTCAGGGTGGTCGTCAGAAGAGAACAGTTTCCAGAGCTCTGAAACAATGGCTAATTAAAACAATAGCTGTTTATTTACATATATACACACATATGTGTGTGTGTGTATATATATACAAAGACAATGACTCTTAAAGAAATGTTCACAGGCCAGGAGGCTTGTTTGTGCAAACGGTGATGGCAGAGAGGGCGAGTGGTACTTCAGTAAGGAGTGAGCCAGGAGGAACAGCCACCCCCAAAATACCCACCTGAAGAAGCCCCATGCAGGTACGAAACACCAGCTGCATGCTGCCTCGTGAAGCTGAGCTCTGGGCCCTGGCACGTTGGAGACAGCCTTTCCCTGCATTTTGGATGGCCACCCTCAGCCGCCAGCCAGGTCCAAGGGGATGGGGAGGGAGCAGCCACCCATACTGCGCTTTTGGCTCCTGCCCTATGCCGCGCTCCTTGGCAGGCTCTGCCTGACTCATTGCTGTCCCCAAGTAGCTGATTTGGGGGCTCCTCATTTGCAGGGGTTCTCACCATGGTTTGCACAGCTCCTTTCTGGGGTCACCCAGCACTAAGCACTTCTGCACACAAGATTCCAGTGCTAGTCCAGGACAACCCGAAAGCCACGGCCGTGACCAGGAAATCAGGTTAAGTGACTTGACTGGTGTCACTGAGGAGCATCGTGGCAGAGGCAGGCAGGTGAAATCCTGGTGGAGGGCCAGAAATGGGAGAAGAAATCCTGACTTCTGAGGGGCCTTCACAAGTAAATTCCCGAGCTTATTAGGGAGATCTGAGCCTGGGGTCCTATCCTGAGGTTTTGCACATCACTTGGTCAAGCCCTGGAGTGAAGTGAGCCCATGAGGGCTTAGCAGCCAGCTTGGGACCAGCTCCTTGACTGAAGATGGGGCCCACAGTGAGAGGATTTCCCCCCAGGCAGCCCATGGCAAGTCCTTGCTGGCTCACAGTCCTTGTGGGGTTACCTCTTTTCACCCCAATCGTAGTCAGGACCCCAACCAAGTCCTGACTCAGGATGGCACATGATTGACACCTGGCAGGTCTCAGCACATGCCACAGTGCTTTCCCTTCACTCCTTCAAGCCCAGGGCCCATCTGTGATGGGTGTCTCCAAGCGTGCATGGGGGCAGAAGGACAGAGGGGTCTGTAACACTTTGTGGGTCCAGGGTCCCACCTCCCCTGAGACAATCCAAGTCTCCCTTGGATGCGCCTCTTCATGTTGCGTTCAGACTTCCGCCCACGTGTGGCACTTGGGACACTTTTCTGCAGCTGCTATTCACACCCGTGTCCCCAGGGAGGATCTATGCCATCAGTGCTCACCCAGGTAGGACTCCTGCTAACCCCAGTGTGGATGTCAAGGAGCTGACCAGGCATCTCAGGCAAAACCAGTGGCTGCAGAAAAATTTGCTCAAGGGTGGCTAGGGTCCCAACCAAGTGCAGAAGGCAGTATTTGCCAGCCCCAGTGAGGGTCTGATGAGGAGAAAAGAGGGGTATGGGCAAAGCTGGGGAGGCAGGGCTGCAAGCAGAGCATCAGCTAGTGCCACCACCCCAGTAAGCAGCACTTGAGGAGGGGGATTATGAAAGATTTGTGATGTGACAGAGCCAAGCTCTCCCAAGGTTTGGCACGGTGTTTAGAGTGCATAGCAGATTGGCTTTGCATGCAGCGTCCTGGGCTCACAGTGTGCCATCCCCTGCCACGGGTGATTCACATGTGGCAGGGCTGTGTGCGGCACCATGCAGAGCGCTCGGTGGCACTGTTGTTGGGGCCACTGTCAGTGCTCAATGTGGCACTGGCAGGGGCCATGCAGGGCCAGGGAAGGAGCTTGATGCTGTGTTCAGGGCAGTGCATGCCCCGCCTGGGGCTGCAAGAAGGGTGCACGGGACCCATTTACCCCTTCCTCTGCTCAAAGGAGGGGGAAAAAGCACATATCAGGGCTCAGCATGAACTGGGGGGTCAGGAGAAGAGCATCCTTTTTTGGTGCTGTCAGCTGGCCTCAGCCAGGGGGTAATCCATGGCCTGGGGGTAGGGGGTCCCAAGGAGGAACACTTCAAATCCCCAGAGGCAGCTAGGAGGAAGGGAGGGCTCAGGGCTTTGCTGCTCACCTTTCCCATCCCGTTAGCTCTGCGCAGAGGAGTCTGGTGGCACCAGCCACGCCCTGCACCGCTGGCGACCACAGTCACATTCCCTTGCAGGGGAAGTAGGAGGATCAGGCACAGGAGCAAGCTAGCAACTCCATCAGTACCCCAGCATCCTGCCTGGGTTCTCCTTGCACGCCCAGGCACCCCAGGGAACAAGGCTGGCCCAGAAATAGGGCTTGTGCGTACAGCAACCCGCAGGAGACGACAGTCTCCAGATGCTGAGCCAAGTCTTCAGCAGGGGAAATCAGACATCCTCCCCTTTCCCCCATGGCACAGCTGCCGTGTATCTTCCTGTGGAAATTCAGGTGCACATTTGCACATGAAAGGACCCTTATATGGTGGAGAGGACACATGCATGCTGGGGAGAGGACCTCCAGGAGACCTAGATGGAGGCTTCTGCTAGGGCTGTCCCATCCTTGCCTTGTTTCCAACAACAGCAGCAGCAGCAGCAGTCATTTTGAAGAAAAAAAAAAAAAAACAGCCAAAAACCATTCATCTGGGTGTTGCCTTCTTGCATGCATTCTAACTGTAAGACAGCTCGACGGGCTGTTTCATGCCTTTCCCTGTCTCTGAGTGTGTCCTCCCCATGTCATGTTCCCAGTGTCTTCAGCCCAGCACTGTGATTTCTCTGCCTAATGAGCCATTTATATATATTACAAATGGTATGTTTGGCCTTCATCAGTCCAATTAGTGCATTCCTGAAGGGCTGGAGGCAGGGGGGGTGGTGGCTGTATTTCCGTATTGCCGGCTGCCTGCTCCTCTCCAGCGGCAGGCACTGAACCACTAGGCCAAATTCCCCTTGGTGTTCGTGGCGTTTTGTTAACCCACCCACTGCAGGAGGCATCTCTGGAGCATCACTGCTCCAGCATCCCCAGCAGCCCATGCCCTGGGTCATCATTTCTTTGCTGCTGAGCTGGGGCACCCCAGCTCCTGCCTCCTGCCCCGAAAGGGGAAATTAATATGGGGCAGAGGGGGGCCACACAGCTTGAGTCACCACTTCTCTTAGCCACAGCCCAAGCCCGAATGCAGGGGGACAGAGCCACAGTCGGGAAGGGACTCCCATCTGCCTCTATCCAGAGGGGCAGAAATCTTAACAAGGGAATAAGGAGGCAAGCAGAAACAGTGAAGATTGCAAGAGGCAGTGGCAAGGGAAAATTTAAGGCACGAGTGTCACTATATTTTATTTTTCAAAGGAGGATTCTTTCAGCGTATTTTTATAGGGCATTTCTCTGCAGCAATTGATATTTCCCTCAGGGACACATCTTCTCTAGTGAAAACGTCGACATCATGACCCGAGAGGGAGAAACTCCAAACAAACAACCAGGATTTAATTACCAGCCTGCTCGCTGGATGTAAATGATCTACAAAAAAGTATACAGTCCTCAGCAGAAGCAGCAAATATTAACCAGGGATGATGACCTCTCTGTTTAGTTTACTGCTGGAGGGCTGCCTCTGCTCCCTGTGGCTCGGGGCATGGGACCCGTCACAGATAAGGGGCCATGGATACCTTCAGTGAGGAGAGCACAGCTCTCCCGGGCCTCATCCTGCTGCTCTAGAGCTGTATCCAGGGATGCTGGGGGAAGTGTTGGGGCTGGCCTCATGGCGGGACCATCCTCAGGTCATGATACAGGGCACTGGAAAGGTTTCCCTGCTCTTTGGTGATGCTGTGCTGCAGATTGTGAACCAGCTGGGGCTGGAAGAGAGGGGTGGGAGCTCTCATGGTGGCTCAAGTGTCCCTGCAGAGTTGACAGCCACCAGCCCCACATGGAAAAGCTGGCAGAAAATTTCTCCTTCCCACAGCTTTCCTTAAGAAAAAGCATTTTCTGCAGAAAAGGCTGTGTGCCGCACACTCGCACAGCCAAGACTGCATGTTGGGGCCGAAATGCCATTGTCCTTTGCTTTTGGTGATGGCGCTCCCGTTTTTCAGTCTGAAACACAATTTCATTTCAAAACAATCTTTAAAAGAGATTCTAAAGCACCACTGTATATTTCAAAGGGATTGAAACCAGATGGATCCCAAATTGTTTTCCTCTTTTTTTTTCAGAACACTGTTTTGCAAAAAAAAAAAAATCAACTGGGATTTTGTCCCAATGCAGGGCACATGGTTTTTTTCCAAATTCTCAAAATTTATCATCGGAAAGTCTCTCTCTTTTCTGGCCAGCTCCAGTTTGTATGAGAGGATGGAAAATGTCTGGAGGCAATGTCGAGACATGCTGAGTTGCCATTTCCACATTGGCTTTCCCTGTGTGTGTGAGTTTCCGCCTGCTTTTTCAGCCCTGGGAAATTTCCCTTTCAGTCCCAGACCCTCCCTGGCTGGCACATCCCAAGGGTCTCCAGGAGATGGGGATGCAGCTGGAGGAGGGTCTCTCCTTGCTGAGGCCACGCAAGCCAAGGACGGCATTGCAGTATCTCTGGGACACTGTGGGTCCCCAAGCAGGCGGCCGTTTTCCCTGGGTATTGGCTGGAGGGCTGCACACTTCACAACAGCCTCAATAGCATTGGCTTGGCATAAGCGGTGAGAGCTGGCTTGGTGGTGTTCATCACATTCCTCAGCCGAGGGGTTATTCATATTCAAATCTCCTGGGGGAAAGCAGGCAGGGTGCTGGGAATGAGTTTGTGGTCGAGACAGGGGCTGGGGGTGGGATTTGCAGAAGGGGTTTGGGTCAATGCTGAAATGGTCCTGGGAAAACAGCGAGGAAGAAGGAAGGGAAGGGGTTTCCAAGGAAAACCGGAGGGTTTTCTGCAGGTATTATAGTACTTGAAGGCACGGGCATGGCTGTGCTTTAAAGGGATGCACATAGAGGCTAGTGAGCATGCTGACATGGCAACAGGGCATGTTGGCCCGTTGGTCCCCTCCATTAGCCCTCCGGGCATGTGGCTTTGAGTCCAAACAGTGCCTGGTACTGCAGGTCTGGAACCACACAGGGACCCTGGGTGGCAGGGACAGGATTGAGCTTGTCCAAGTCAGCCCAGGGGACAGAAACAACATCCAAATTATGGCTGCTGCTTTGGGCCGATGCAAAACTGATGGGCAGGGGTTTCTCTGGGGTCCCAATGCCCTCCCAGCCACACAGCCCTCACACAGATGCTGCTGCTCGTGTGATCAGCATTTGGGCTGAGGGAGGAGGCAAAGGGAAGCATCTCAGGTACTAACAGCTCTGAGTTGGAACGACATGGCCCACAGCTGATTTTCACACCCCTTCTTCTGTGCCACCTGCCTGCATCCTCACCCCACCTCCCAATGAGGCTCCTTCCCAGCATCCTCCTCTTACACCCTGCAGGTCCTCCCTGCATCCCAGATGCTACCTGCTCTCTCAGCATCTGCTTCAGAGGGTGACCACAGGCAGGAGCAGGCAGACCTAAGTCCCTGTGTTCATTTTGCAGAAACTGTTTAATTGCTTTACTGCAGTAACAGTAAAGAGAGCCGGAACAGTGGAAGTCAGACCTGCTCTGAGCATCCCCAGGGTCATGCTTGGCTGCAGAAGATGGGGTGAATGCAGCAGAAATGGCTGTAAATTGATTTTTAGGGCCAAGGCAGCATGGCAATGAGCAGAATAAGGCACCCAGGGATGCAGAGCTGCATCCTTAGGCTGTGGCCATCAAAGGCTGCCAGGCGGGCAGCCTGCTCCATGGAGACACTGCTGAGCCCTGGCAGGGGACAGGCTGGGCAAGCACAGGCAGTGCTCTCAGGTGGAGAACATGACTCCAGGCCCAGCCTGACCTCCCCCAGGAAAGCACCAAGGACTTTCTGGGCTCACAGACCTGCACAGCCCTACACAGAGAACATTTCAGAGGTGACTGATACTGGGGAGCACCCCAGGGACATGTCAAACTCCTGCACTAGCCAAGTGCTCAGCAGAGCCCAGGGGACAAGTCCTAAGCCCTGCCAAGTGCTCACCTGTTCTCTTTGCTGACAGATTGAAGCTGAGGACCAGGAGCTGGCAACTTTCTGTGGCAGGGAGACGACAGACACAGAGCAGGCTCCTGGCCAGCAAGTGATCCTGTCCCCGGGACCCTACATGGGGCTTACGTTCAGGTCCGACTTCTCCAACGAGGAACGCTTCACTGGCTTCGACGCCCATTACACTGCTGTGGGTAAGCAGCGGTTAAGCTTGCAGGACCAGCTTGCTAGGGCAGCATAACAAATTTGCTAGGATCACATCCTAGGCCAGCCTTGGGGACCCTAGCAAGAGAAGTCCTTGTGTGCAGCCCTTGGGCCATATAGGACTCACTGGGTGCTTGTGTGACCCACCACACGGGATAACTAATTTCTCAGCGCTGTGGCAAATGTCCCCACAAGGAGTGATGCATGCGGGGGCTGCAGGGTGACCTCCCTTCCTTGTTATCTGCATCCTAGATGTGGACGAGTGCCTGGAGAAAAGCGATGAGGAGTTGGCATGTGACCACTACTGCCACAACTACATCGGAGGGTACTACTGCTCCTGCAGGTTTGGTTACATCCTCCACTCCGACAACAGGACCTGCAAAGGTACTGCCCAGGCACAGCTCAGATGTGGGGTCGGTCACACAGAGGGGTCCCTGAGCAGGAAACAGACCTGCCAAACACGGGCAAAACTGCCCTCTATTGCTGCCAGGAGGGACAAGGTGCCTCTTCCTCTACAAACCAATAGCCTGGGAATTGAGAACGCCCAAGGCCCAAAGTCCTCATACGCTGGAAGGAGGTGTGGTTTCTCCCATGGGCTATTTTCCTCAGCTAAGCCCTATAGACCTCCTCAAGTCAGAGAAATGAAAAGGTTTAGTCTCTGCTCTGAATCTGCATCATGTAATTAGCTGGGATTAGCTGTCAGCCCCCGACCCTTTGTGCCACTGGCATATTTGGACGTTGGCTGTGTGAGGTTCTCCTTGCATGGACCCATATTCAGGATCCATGGACCACCCAGCAGACCCCATTCCACTGGGAGGGCTCCTGCACATGGTCAGGGCTGGGATGCAGCTGGCAGGGCCCTGAGTGAGGACGGCTGTGTTTCAGTGGAGTGCAGCGACAACCTCTACACCCAGAGGAGTGGGGTGGTCACCAGCGCTGACTTCCCCAGCCCCTACCCCAAGAGCTCAGACTGCCTGTACCGTATTGAGCTGGAGGAGGGCTTCTTCATCACCCTGAGCTTTGAGGATATCTTCGATGTGGAAGACCACCCCGAGGTGACCTGTCCTTATGACTACATCAAGGTGAGCTGGGCTATGCACACTCCTCCTGTCCTGCTCTCCTGTCATTTCCCCTGTGCCCAGGTGATGGGACCAAAATTATCTGGGTCTAAACGGGGCTGATGAAGCCAGCAGGAGCCCTATGCTCAATTGAACCCATGTCCCTTACCACATCTGATTTTGGCCCTCTCAGCCAACAGTGACCCTCTTTCAGTTCAGATCCCCCCAACACATGGTGCTTAAGCCCCACTGACCCCACTGCACCCCCATCCATCAGCCCCAGGGTGAACCGATCCTCAGAGATGAAAGATCCCTCTCAAGTCACCCACTCTCCTTTGCCTTGGCAGATCAAAGCTGGCCACAGGGAGTTTGGCCCTTTCTGTGGAGAGAAGTCCCCGGGACACATTGAAACCCAAACCAACAGCGTGCAGATCCTCTTCCACAGTGACAACTCGGGAGAGAACAGGGGCTGGAAGCTGTCGTACACAGCAATTGGTAACTCCCGCTGCCTTTCCCCATTTGCTGGGCTTGGGCAATGAGAAGGGCATTATAAACCCTGCAGGTGGAGATCATGAGTTTGGTCATCCATGATCCTGTCTCCAGAATGGGTCTGTTCCAGAAATCACAAGAAGAGAGGAATAAAATAACTCCCTTCAAGCTCTCCCTTCAAAGGGTGGGTTTTTTTCCAGATGGGCACTGAAACAAGACCACATTGCAAAGCGGAGCAGTTTTGGGCAGGATAATTGCACAAGCTATTATTATTAGCTCCCAAACTTGTAATGCCCAATGCCAGCGACAGCCCAGGACTAGAGGAAAGACCTAGAGCTTCCACTCCTACTAGGAGAAGAGCCTGACTGAGCCATGCTGGTGTAGGCTAATAGCAAGAGCAGGGCAGGGATGCTCAGAGCCTGCTACAGGGACTGGGTGGCAGAGCTGGGACTCTCCATTTCCTCCATTTATTCAGCTGACTTTTGTTTTGCTTCATTTGCTTTCTATTCAAAGGTAACCCATGCCCACTGGTGCAACCACCGATCAATGGGAAAATCGAGCCATCCCAAGCCAAGTACACCTTCAAAGATCAGGTTGTCATCAGCTGCAACACCGGATACAAAGTACTGAAGGTATGGGGTGGCGGTGTGGACCTGGGCACCTGGGTAAGAAGGAGGGATCTGTCCTCCCAAAGGAGCTGCATCTCTGTTTGGGAGAGCAAACACAATGCACACACCATCCTTACCCCCTTCCCAGGGGCAAGGACAAAGCCTTTTCTGAGAGCGACCAACCTTCCTTCCCAAAGTCGCAGAGGAAGAGAGGAGATGGCACTTTCCCAAGCCACCCTCTCATCATCCCTGTGGAGTTGGCCAGCTCACAGGATGCCAGACTTGGCACCTCTGCCAGAGAAAAAGTCAGCAAAAGCCTCAGGGGAGCTGCCAGGGCTCTGCCTGCTCCCCACCTCGCTGAGCGCTGGCTCAGCTTCCTGCGCAGCCCTGCAGAGGCCAGCCTCCACAGACTGGGAGGTCCTCCAGGACTTTGGGACAGCTTTGGCGAGTCAAGAGGACTGGGATTTTGGCAGGCCCTCTCCAGGAAACATCTGAGAACCACAGGGAGCATGGGTGACTCACGTGGTGGCTGTCTTCCCTCCAAACCAGTAGCCCGCTTTGACTTCCGACATGGAGCTGGGTATTTCTCTGATCTCTTCCCAGACTCATCCTTCATGCAGAGCTGCCTCCTTACCCAACCCAGCACCTAAAACAGGAATAAATGTCTCCAGCTCTTTTACAATCTTTTACATGCCATTGAATTGCTAGCAACAAAGTAACTCAAGATTTTCATTATGATTTTACTGCACTTTTTAGCTAGAAAAGTCCTCTTCCAGGACAGGTCTGGATATATCTTGATTAAATAACTGATAAATTAACTTTTTATGGAGAGAGGAATTTACTTGCCTTTTACATTGATGGTGGTTTTTGCTGACATCTTCTGCATAGGATAACCTGGAAAGCGACTCCTTCCAGATCGAGTGTCTAAAGGATGGGACCTGGAGTAACAAGATCCCTATCTGCAAAAGTAAGGACACCCTTCCCCACCCTGCCAATGTCCTTTTCCTGCTGAAATCATTTCATGCTAAAGGGAACTGCCTTGCCAGAGCAGAGTTCCTTACTCAGAGACATAAACCTAGCCAGAGAGTCTACATAACTCTGCAAACCTCTTTTGGCTCCTTCTTGGATAACATAACAGGGCTCATTCCAAAAGCCACAAGCAGGAGGTTGGTGCTTTTATTTAGGTTACACATATAACTGGATTTACAAGTCCCTTTGCTGTCTCCCTGTCAAAGAAAGAGCAAGCCTGACTCTTGAGAATTGGCTCTGTTGGATAAATCTGGGACAATTTGGGATAATCTAGTTCCTGGTCCAAATTTCCTTCCCAATGAAGGCTACTAAGACCCAGGGCATTAGAGAGGTCCCAGGTGCTAGCCTAAACTGGGTGCTGCTCAGCTAAGTGAAAGGGGCAACAAAAGTTGTCCAAATATTTACAAACCTTAAAATGGGAGAAAAGGGGAGAAGGCAGGAGATGCCATGTGAAAGGACAGGTAATAACTGGCATTATCTCTTATTTCATCTAACCCAGCCCCTCTCTCAGCTCAGGCCTGGGACATGTACCTGATAACACCTTTTCCCTTTCCCCCAAACACGCTCTGCTCTCAGGGAGGCTCTCGCTGCTCAGTCTGCTGTAAGGCTAGCAGAAAACATGTTCAGAGAAGGTCACAAGACCTTCCAGGAGAGGCAGGATGAGATGCTCACAAGGGATGTTAGAATCCAGGCTCTGCCCATGTGGGCAGATCCTTTTTCTTTTAATGATACTTTCATCATTTAAAGAAAATTTTAAGATCCCTGATGTCTTAAGTAGGAAACTTAGGTCTTAAGGAGACTTAGGAGAGTATTTCTGCGGTTTTAATTCATGTTTTCTCACTCAAAATGGAAGACGAGAGGCTCTCATCTTAGTAAACAGATTCATATCTGAAAGAGCTCCTTAGAAAGCATGGGGCTAGTGATGCCTATGCCCTACCAAGGAACTCCCCACTCCTACCACTCTCAGTACCACAGTCTCCCATTTATTTTAGCCAGCTTGAGCATAGATCAGACAAAAATTGGTGTCACCTAATAAAAAAAAAAAGAACAAAAATCTAAGTAAATGCTTTTAATCCTAAAAAAGTACGATTTTTTAAATAAAATTGAAATTATTACCTGCATTATTCCAGCCAGGCTGGAACTGGTCCCTTCTTGTGTGATATGACTCACTACACTAATTTCTAAAACATTGTTTGGAAAGCCAAGAAGCCCCTAAATGGGCAATTCAGGCCTCCACAATGCAATGCCTCCCACCTCCCCGGGTGTCTGGGAGAGGCAGGCCATGAGCAAAAATGGTTTTAGAAAGCAATGCAGAAAATAGAAAACTCCTCAGCCAAGGTGGATAAAATCCAGCTCTGTGGCCTGGTGAGGCTAAACACAGCCCTGTGACAGCTTCTCTCAGCTGCTGTCCCCAGGTTGCCCCAGCAGAGCAGAGGAAGTGGGTGCCCAGCATAGCCATGGCTCCCCTGGCATCCACGGCACCCTGGCACAGCTCGCCAGGCACTCATTAATGATTTCTGGTGTTTTGGGGGCTGGGTTTCCTGCATGCCTCTCTCTGCCTGTCTACTAATTGGGCTTTCTCTCTCTGCTCTCCTCCTTCCCCTCTGCTTACGGTGCAGCTGCAGATAGAGCCGACAACCAGACAGAGAGAAGAGCCGGCTTGGAGCAAGTGGCTGCGTGAGGCTGGCGCCAGCCATGCTGCCCCGATGGGCAGCCTGTCTCGATGCCCCTCTCTGATCTGTCGGGTACCTGAAGCAGGTCCCCTTTGGCCCTGACCTGACTGCCAAATCCATCTCCGTGGCTTGTCTAACCAGCATGGCACTCTTAACTCCCCTGCACCTGGTGCTTTCTTAACTCCGTCTCGAGAAGGGGGAAGGAAATTTGGAGTCAAGCCCTTCTTTCCTGCTGCTGTGCCACCCCACGGGAAGGGTGCCTGCCCAGCCCTGGCACCACTGCCTGGGGACTGTGCGCTGCTGCCAACTCCCGGCACGTCCTCTACATCCCTCCCTCTCCATTCAGATGCCTCGTCCTGGCTCGGCTCCCCCTCAAGGCAGCAGTTGCGCAAGGAGCACTGCATGGCTGCCTGTTTGTTTGTTTGTTTGTTTGTTTGTTTGTTTGTTTGTTTGTTTGTTTGTTTGTTTGTTTGTTTGTTTGGATTCAGGCTCCTGCTGCCCTTCCTCCTTGGCCGAGCATCACAAATAAGAAACACTCCTTCCTTTCCTCTCTCCAAGAGTCCTGGTGCCTTTCAGACCCTCTGGGCAAGGAGGCCTGGAGGATGGGTTGGCATCACCAGCCCTTTCCTGCGGGCACCAAGCCCTGGCACCGGCACAGGAGGGTGGATACTCCTCCACCTCCCCTTTGCTCCCCACACTGGCCTGGTGGAGGTGAGGACAGGCTGGCCTCAGGCTGATTGCAGCTGAAGGAGGTCAGAGCTCAGTGTCTGGCTCCATTATGTCCCCAAGAGCCCAGGGCATGCATCCTGGACTCCCCAGGGCATCAGAGGCTTCACTGGGAGGATGCTGGGACGTGGACCAGAGGCTGAGAGAGCAGGAGGAGGTGCATGTTGGGGAGCTCAGTCCACCTCTGGTCCTACAAAGACAGAGATGCTAAATGTCCCACTTCCCAACACAAAAGTCTGGAAAGGCTCATGGCACAAACTCCCTCCCCTCACCCTTTCAGCAGGACCCAGGACACTGGTGAGGCAAGAACTCTGTCCAAGAGCCCATTCTCCAGGCATCAGGCCTGCCCCAGGCCTAGGGGACACACAGGGAGGGGATGGGCTGTGCAGAGCAGTGGATGCTGCCCTGCAGCCATAAACAACCCTAGAGCAAATGTGCAAGCCAGGCTGGTCTCCCAACATCTATTCCCTCCTTCCTGCAAGCCCCAGCATCCCCCAGTACCTTATAAAGGTCCCACGGTTGCTGGCACCATGGCACAGGAGCACTGTGCACCCAAGCACTGTGGGAAGAGAGCAGGAAAGCTCAGGCCAGCTGGGGACCCCCAGGGCTGGCAAGAGGGGTCTGTGTCTCCTCCTCTGCGCCTCTGCAAGGCACAGGTACCCAGAGCCTCCTCCTAACCTGGCTGCACCCACACAACCATCCCATCACCTACTGTCCCTACAGGGGGGATAAGGGGACCCTGGTGAACAGTGAACTGCAGCATTTTGCCATAAACCAGGCTTTTTTCACCCAAGCAGGTGGTTAATCTGGAGCATCAGTACATGTCCATGATTCCAGCTACTGGTTCTAGTGAATTCTTTCTTCATTAGCTTGGGTGACTGCATGAGGAGTTGGGGCTCCTGTCCTTGTCTCATTCCCGTCATGGAGCACATGGAGACCCACAGAGCTCACATCATTCCTGATTCACAGGACCTGCTTTCTGCAAAGTCACCCATCCCCTACTCAACCCCTCATCTTAAATGTGGCAGAACCCAGCTTTGTAGCACTGCACTTTCTGGCAGGATCAGACCCTGTTTCCTACCCTCCCAGAACAGGGCAGGGGGAGGCTGCACGGCATCACCCAAGCGTGCTGTGAACTGCCTATACAACGGGGAGCTGCACTTCCCATGGGGTGACTCCTGGCTTTGGTGGATGAACCACCTCACAGCCTGGGGTCCTTCCTGGGGTGGGTGGCACAGGCCCAACCCAGAGGACAAGCTGGGAGGGGAAGCTGGGCACGGCACTGTGAGGGATCTGGGGGAGAAAGAGAACCACAGTGAAGCCATGGGGAAGGGCAACGGCACCCTGGAAATCCATTTTCCTCCATCATACCCTGAGCCCACACCAGGGATGGGTGAAGCAGAGCTAAACCTGCCCATATCCGGGGGGATGGTGCAGGAGGGGTCTCACCCACATCTGCTGGCCTTCTACCTGCCTGCAGACCAGCCAAGCCACACTCTTGATGTCCTTCATCTCCTGCCATCACAGGACAGCCAGGACCTAGGATTGATCAGCCTCATCTGTAAATGCTTATCAGCAGTGTTTGGTGGGCAAGACCAGAGCAGGAGGGATGAGGCCGTGCTCTCAGCAAAGCCTTGTGTGTTTAGAGGAGCAGCCCTGATGCCTGGTGTAGATTAGTGAATCACTGCCCGCTTTTCTGTGCCCAAGCCTAAGGGATGTAAAGGCATACTCTGGGACCAGCTCTCAATAGATCTCACCTGCCAGAGCATGTTTCTTCCCCTCTCAAAGGTATAGCAGAAAGATCTTGCACGAAATGAAGTGCACAGGACAGCTCCCAGGGCTGGGGTCTCCACCAGCGTGAGTGGTGTTGGCCACAGAGCCCGTGGGTGAGCCATGCTTCTGGTGTTCAGTGGTGCCGCCCACATGCCCTGTGTTTTCAGGGTGACCATGGTGGGGTTTCACAGGGCCCGCTGGCTGGCTGGACACCCCAAGAGACAGCACAGGGCTCAATCCACCTTCTGTGTTGGCTTTCAGTTGCTGACTGCAAAGTGCCGTTGGAGTTGGAGCATGGCTTTGTCACCTTCTCCTCCAGGAACAACCTGACCACCTATCGAGCAGCCATCCAGTACCACTGTCAGCACCCCTACTACCATATGGCCCCCAACAGCACTGGTGAGCAGTGGAGATGGGCTGTGTCCCCACAGCATGGTGGGGGTGGGTGCCTTTGCAAGTGGGGGGAGCTTAGGATGGCTGCTCCAGGATGCTCTGCGAACAGCAGGCTGTGGGTGTACCCTACACACATCGTACCCTGCATCTGTAATGCCTGGATTGTCAGACTGGCCATATCGTGCTTGGCAACGAGGCAGGATGGAGTATGCACTGCCTGGTGCTTTGCCTGCATTTTTCACAGCCTCGGCAGACCAGTGTGGTTGTTCCTCTGCGCTCTGCCTTCTCACCCTGCCATCTGCTCCCTGCAGCATATGAAATTTTCTGTGTCTCTGTGGAAGGAGGTGCTGCTGGAGGGAGCACCAGGTACAGCAGCCTTAGGAAGGGCTCCACAAGGTTCCTCGTCCCAGCACCCAAATGTCCAGCATAGCCAAAGCTGAACAGATAGCAGTGGGATCATGGCAGACTGCATTTCCTCCTTATCCCCCTGGTCGACAACCACAGATACACCATGAGGTGCTTTGCCAAGCACTACAGGTCTCTGCACCCTTCAGACCCAGCCCTGGGCAGCAGAAGGGGTGTGCACACACCCCAGCCTTTCTTCCTACTCCTCCCTCAGCAAGCAAAGCCAAAGGATTTCCTCACATTCCTGTCTCCCTGCTCATATCCCTCCGCACACGCACTGGCCCCGTGCATCTGGTCCCAGCATCCTGTATGCATTAGCAGGACGGGCACTGGCAACACTAATGGGGCAGCAGCTGCCAGCTGAGGCTGAGGGTGCAGCACAGCCCTCCAAACAACTCAAGACAATGAAATCAAGGATGGTGACATGTCCCTTGCATGGGGGCAGTGTTCCCCAGGGAAAGGAGCACAGAGAGCGTACAAGGAAGGTCACCTCCTGCTCTGGAAATGGGTTCAAAGGGTCCTGACAGCTGGGCAACATCTGCTGCAAAGGATACGCTCTCATGCCAGGGCCAAAGCACAGCTAATATTTTGCTCTCTTCCAGCCACCTACACATGCGATGCGTCAGGGGTATGGAGGAGCGAGGAGCTGGGGACCAAGCTGCCATCCTGCAGACCAGGTACTAGTGCTGGGGTGGCCAGTTCCCACTGCAAGGGGTGCAGAGCGGTGATGTGGGGAGGGTGGCCCCATGCCTGACCTGACCTGTTGCTTCCCTAGGCAAGGTCCCTGCTCCCTGGTGACAATGCCATATGCCTTGGGTATAGGTAGCCAACTGCTGCAATGTATGGCTAGTATGGTGATGGGGACAGAGGCCTCCTGCTATCCCAGATGGCTCAGATGGTCAGGGTGCAGTTGGTGGCACTGGGCAACAGTGATGGCAGCATGTCTCCCTGGCATTATAGGGCAGCAATGTGGTCACAGTCATCCTGGCTGTCAGGGCTCCCCGAATTCCCTGCTCCAGCAGACAAGGAAACCAGTAGCCCCAGGGCAGAGCTCACTAGTCATATTCATCCCCCAACATCACCAGAGATGGCTCTAGCCAAAGGCAAAGCATTACCTGCCCAGTGCCACTGGCTGTAAGCTCCCATTAGCAGTGTGTCCACATGCAGGAGCAATTAGCACCTCTCCGAGCCTTGCAGAAAAAACCAGCTGCTTTGCAAGGAAGTAAAAGTCCCAAGCCTTTGAGCAGTGGCAGAAATGTTTGTAGCCAGCAAGTTTCCAGGCCACGCGCCTGCTCAGGATTAAACAGAAGTCCCTGGGATGTCGGCTGGCCATTGCCAAGCATGGGGCCAGGTCTGGCCGCCAGGCGGGGGCGCTGGAGGCAGCCTCGGACGTGGGTTGTGGTCAGATGTGCAGGGACAGCTCTCTGCAGGGGTGCGGGGATCCCGCCGCTGTGCGGCAGCTGCAGCTGCAACCAGCCTGGGGTTCAAGAGCTGGCTCAGCCTCATGGAGGGTATCTGCTCTCCAGCCATGCTGACTGACTGCAAGGCCAGAGAAGGGACCCCCTGAGATGCCCTGCAGCCCATGAAGCTCCAAAACCAGGGCTGTGGCTGCTCTTGTTGCAGCAACTGCTCCCTGCACCTCTCCTTGGTGTTTCAGCCTGAACTAATTTGAGCTGAGAGCATATGGGGACATCTTTTGGGGACATAGCTGCTTTCGTGGGCCATTTCCAGGCCTCCTGATTAGTGACAGAAGTCATAGAGACTTCATGAAAATGGAAAATCCCAGAGAGAGGGTGATGCTCTCCTGAGATCAGGATCTGCAGGCAGCAGCTGGCCAGCTGCTCTTCAGATCTTCCCCCATGTCTCGCACCATCTCCCCATCAGTAGAAACTCTTCTTCCAGGCCACTCTGCTCCTGCCTCTGCCATTAGTGGGAGCATTTGCAGCCTGGTCAGCGTTTTTGATATGTAATTTAATAGAATAAATATTTGGCTGGATGCACTTCCTCTAAAACCATCTCCATGGGACGGCCATCAGCTTTTGTGCAGCAGCCCAGCTGGGCTGGGCTGGGTTGGGATGCAGGAATTATTTGCCTGAGCACATTTTCTATTCCTTGCAGCACTGGGAAAGGCACGGAAGGGGAGCAGATGCAGAGACACTCATCATGCTCCCTCTCTGCCTGAGTCACAGTTTTCCTAGCGGCAGATCCCAGCTGCAACAAAGCCATGTTAGCAGCTCCTGGTGCTCCTGCCCTGGTTGCAAGGCTGAGTCTCAGCCCTGATCCCATCACCGTGGTGGGTCAGACCACCTTTCTATGAGGCTTTGCAACCTCCCCTCCTAGCACAGGGGGCATCAGGGCAGAGTCCTGGCACTTTCCATGAAGAATGTGCGTTCTCCCTGCAGACTTGGAGGGATGAGACCAGCATCTGAGCTGCTGAGATCTGAGACTCTCCCACAACCTCCCAGCGACATCAGCACCCCCAAGCAACCTGGGAGCCCCCCTCCACAGTGCTGCCACAGGCATGAACCAGCCCCACCACCACTAACCATGTCTCAAGGCTTAATTTCCCCAGGGGCAGGATTGTCCCTGTCCGTCCTGTCCAACCCTCTCAGAGCCACCTTCAGCACGCTGAGTCCCTCCTCTTCCTCATGTCATGTCACAGTGCCTGGATAAAGATCCTGGAGGCAAACCAGTCATCATGTCAGGCTCTTCAGACATTAATTCTAGGTCTGTTGAGGAGCTGAGCAGAGGGATGCTAGTTTGGCTACCAGAACTGTGGTAAGGACTTGAGATGCAAGAGTAAAGCCCATGGTGCTCAGCAACATCCCACGGCTGAGACTTCTCCAGCCACAGTTCCTCTGGGAGGGCAAATGCCATGGCCATGAGACCACAGACCTCGTGACAGGTCTCGGAGTGAGGGGTGAGGCTGGGCTGATGTCAGGCTTCAGTCCTCCCACCAGCATTCCCCTGGGTTTCTTGGTACACTGAGCAGGAGCTGGACAAGCAGCTGGATGGTCCGGGAAGTGCTGAGCAAGATCATGGGGCACGGTGAGGCTGCAGGATTACTCATTTGGCCTTTCTGCTTCTGAAGCGGTGTGGATCCAGCTAATCACTCCACAAACCGAACTGCAAAGTGAGGAATTGCAAAGTGCAGGCTGGCCATCAAGCTATCTCCTTGTCCCACCTACCAGCTCAGCTGTACGACAACCCTTTATGACACAGTCCTGTTTTACTGCAATCCAGGCTTGGCAGAAATTCTAGCATCTGCCACTTGCCCTTCCCTAAGGTATCTGGTAGCACCATGGTCCCCATCTGGAGCACAGATCACATAGGTGTAAACTGAGACTAAGGTCTGATAATACTCAGAGTGCTTGAAGTCCACCCTGGCTCACATGTTTTGCTGAATCCTTCTCTGACTTCAGTGTCAGGAGATCTAGTAGAGCTTTGGGGTAGCTAACCCTAGATCAAAGTCTCCACAGTCCCATAGTGTGCTATACAGAACTCTGACTGTCCATATTCATTCCTAGTGGGCCTGTTATTTGCAGGGTAAATCCTCCAGCCTCTCTGGAACAGATATCTAGCACACAGGACCTTGGCAAAAGCCCACCCTTTTCATCAAGTGCTCTTCACCTCCCTTCGTGACAGGGCCACATGTGCTGCAACCCTGCCTTGACAGGTACCAAGATCTTGACCCCTCCCAAGCCCAGTGGAGATTCTTTGGGCCTGACACCCACCTCAGCTAGTAGCCAGACATGTGCCTAGAAAGTCCACGGTCTCATTAACAAGAGCATTCACATCATCATTTCCCAGTCTCCAGCAAGGGTGCGGGAGGAGAGGGCAGCTGGGAGGCTACTTTTTTTGACCAAACTTTTGGGACTAACTGGGCCTTGTGACTGCCCATGACCAAATTCAGGATGGACTCCCACAGAGGCAGGACAGCAGGAGCAGGGAGCTCCCAGCTCTGAAGATGCCTCCTCCCCTGGTCCAGCATGGGGTCTAGTGGCTCAGCTTGGTTTCAGTCCTGTCTCATTGCCAGCAGAAGAATGGCCTGTTCCGGGCAAACTGCTGTAACCATGGGAGTCACACAGCCACACTCCAGGGTACATGTGCACTGGGGAGACGCAAGGGGAGTTTGGACCCTCTGCCCCACCGTGAAGGTATTGCAGGCCCCAAAGGTGCAATGATGGATGGTGCTGAACAATGGGCATTCATCATTGCAGGTAGATTATGCGAAAGGCCTAGTGGTACCTCCTCAGACAACTGCCTTAGATCCTCCCTTGGATCTCCCAGGGTGCCACGTGGGAACAGGTGTCCGGACTGGGGTTTCCATGGGCACCTGGGGAAAGGTGGCCCAAATCCTGGAAACCAACAGGTTCTAATGACCCATAGACAAGACACTTCTCTAATCTGTGCCTCATTGTCCACAGCTATGGAAAGCACGGGAATTCCAGGGGGCTTGGTATAGCTGTTTTTAGTTCTTGAAGAGCTGGACCCAATTGTCCTGGGGCTGTGAGCAAAGAAAAATGCTCTGTGCTCCAAAAGTATTGCCAGAATAACTCAGACAGCAGAGAGGGGGAAGAGCCCAGAGTCATGTAGCAGGTTGGTGACAGAGGCAGCACTAGTACGGAGGTCTCCTAGTCTCATATCTGAGCCTTCAGGCTCCTCATAGGGTGGCTCCTACTTCACAGAAGAAACTGGACAACCCATGCAGGCTTCAGACTGGCCTTTTTGTCCCTGACTAGCTTCACAAGGGCTGAACAAGGTCACCCCACCATCCTCATGGAAGAGCAATAGACTGCCCCTTTCCCAGGAGTGCAGACCACAGCCACCAGAAATACTTCCACCAGGCAAGGAAGACACGAAAGGAGCTGCGGCTGTCTTTAGGAAGCAAAATCCATCAGAAGGGCAGATGCATTCCTTTCCCAGACATACCTCCGAAGACCTGTTAGCATAGAGGATGGGGTGTAATGTCCAGCCTTTTTCAAACTCTGAAGCATACTCTGCTAGGAGAAGGTGAAGATGGTCTTTATCCACTGAGAAAAGGAGAAGAGTTACCCTCTATGGAAAAAAAAGGCACAAGTGAGCACTTAGTTTGAAGATAACCAGCCATGTGGCATAATCTACAGGGATGTCCCTTTTCATTTGTTCCCTAGGTAAGTGCTGGGAGTAAATGTCCTGTCCTTTTTGTCTCCAGTGTGCGGCCGGCCAGCTCGTCCTCTGCCTGGGATCATCAAGCGCATCATTGGTGGCCGAAATGCAGAGCCTGGCTTCTTCCCCTGGCAGGCCCTGATTGTGGTGGAGGACATGTCCCGGGTGCCCAACGACAAATGGTTTGGCAGCGGGGCCCTGCTCTCAGACTCCTGGGTGCTGACAGCTGCCCACGTGCTCCGTTCCCAGCGGCGAGACAAGACTGTCATCCCTGTCTCCAAGGAACACGTCACAGTCTACCTGGCCCTTCATGATGTGAGGAACAAGATGGAGGCTGTCAACAGGACAGTGGAGAGGATCATCCTCCACGAGGAGTTTGACATCCAGAACTACAACCATGACATTGCTCTGGTCAAGCTGAAGGAGAAGGTGACCATGGGGAACTACGTCATGCCTGTCTGCCTGCCCCAGTTCGAGCATGAGCTGGAGGGGCCTCACCCTAACACGCTGGGGCTGGTGGCTGGCTGGGGTATCTCCAACCCCAACATCACAGTAGACGAGATCATCAGCTCGGGCATGAGGACGCTGTCCGACATTCTGCAGTACGTCAAACTGCCAGTGGTGATGCATGCAGAGTGCAAGACTAGCTATGAGTCGCGGTCAGGGAACTACAGCGTGACGGAGAACATGTTTTGCGCCGGCTACTACGAAGGTGGGAAAGACACTTGCTTGGGAGACAGTGGAGGAGCCTTTGTCATCCAGGACCCAGGAACCCGGAGATGGGTGGCCCAAGGGCTGGTCTCATGGGGTGGCCCAGAGGAGTGTGGCAGCAAACAGGTGTACGGTGTGTACACCAAAGTGTCCAACTATGTGGACTGGGTGGAGAAGAAAACAGGCTTCTCGGAGAGATGGACATTTCTGGAGCCGGAGCTGGAGAGATGACTGACTAAGCAGCCTGCTGCCGCAGCTCCCTTTCTTGTCATTGCTGGTTTTTAATATGCTCCAGACTCTGGTCTTTTGCAAGCAGTAGCCATAATGCTCAGTGCATGCCAGGCCTTTGCCAGCCCTCCACATCATTTGTTTCGCTTGGTCCTACCTCCTTTCGCTTGTGCTCTTAAGAAATGCTTGTTAGGGAGCTGGGGGAAGGGAGTGAAGGGTGAAATCTCAGCTGGTGTCCTCAGCTTGTGTTGCCCATCTCCAAACCTCACCCACACTCCCAGGAAGCCCCCCTCCAAGCCAGGACAAAGGCACAGAAATGGAGGCAGCATTTCCCTGCCACCAAAGCTTTGTGCCATGCACAAAGAGTTGCTTCCAACCCCAGGGCTCTCCAGCCAGGTCTTCCCTTCAGACAATGCAACTGCAGGAGCTACAGAGGCTACGAACAGCACAGGAAGCCCAGCTGGGCAGACAGGGACCTCACAGGTCCCCCACCTTTTTTTGTGCAAGGAGTAGTGAGAGACCCCCTGGGGGTTTGCTACTATTTTTACTTGTAAACCAGTATCCCTGATGGCTTCTCTCCACCTGGTGCCAGGGATGTGAAGATGCGTCCACATTAGCCCTAAACTTCAGCCATGGCTGGAAAGCTAATGGCTGCCAAGATGGTACCAACCCAAATGGGCTACCCTTACGCCACAAGGTGGGATGGGTGCCCCACAGAGGACACAAGGACAGGGAGCAGGGTTTGGGCTCAGTGTCTCCCTCACCTCCAGCCACCAAAACTTCTCTGACCCTCCATCATCTTAAGCCCTCTCCAGTCCTCCCCCCAGACTATCTCTTGGAATGGTTTTCAGCCACAGCAGACCTCCCAAGGAAAGTTTTCCCAACACACAAGACAGCATCACATTTACTGTACTTAAGCAATACTTACTTTCAGCAGAATCATTTCAGATAAAATGCCCTTCCTTGGCATTTCACCTCTTCTTTAGGTGCCTGAATAGTCCTGCATGGCAGTGCATTTGTTCTTGCAAGAACCTAGTCACTTTTAAACTGCTTTTAAGGCCATTGATTTGGCTGATTTACAGGTTACTGGCGGTGTTCAGTGTTTGTCCATAGCTCTTCTGGCCTATTGGAGGTGTCCAAGTCATTCTAGACTGACCTCAACTCAACACACCAGAAGTATTCATATCTTCCTAGCCTCCCTCCATGGCCCATGCAGACAAGAAAGGTCCACCAAGGAACAATGTCAGGTGAGCTTACCTTCCTTCGGCAGGGACATCATCTCCTTCACTTGCCAGCAAAGTCCTCCTGTAGCTGTAAGCAACATGCAAAAATTGCCTGCTGTTCTCTCTGTGTGCCTGTAGCCTCCTCTGGGCATGTCTTCCTCCTCCTTTGGTTTTGCCATGCAAGGAAGAAGTCAACAGTGAATGAGCCACTCTGCCATTTTGCTATCATCCAAAAAGCCATTTGTAGAGCATGTAGAGGAGCAGAAGGCCTAAGGAAGATCAAACTTGCAGACACACTAAGAACTGTACTCTTGGCTATGTCATGTAACTGCAAGGTATTTATATATATATATTCTTTTTTGATACTACATTCTGTAAAATATCCGATGTCATGTAAGGATGGTTCTGTGTAATCTTCCTCCTGAGAACAAAATAAAACTTTGATATGTACTAAGTTTGTGCCCTGAGGCTTTTATTCCAATACGGGCATGGTCAAGGCTGGTTGCTAGTCTCTGCCATGCATGCTTGTGCTCCCAGGGGGATTCTCACACTGTCCTTCAACCCAACGGCTGCACAGACGTGGCCCGTGCAGTTTCATGGGCTGAGATAGACCCAACCAGCCATGAATACAAATTGCAAAAAACTGCAACAGATGAGATCCTGCCCTTCAATTATTTATAGCCTTAGCACATCACTGAAGACTAGGGCATTGGCAGGAGAGTGCAGCAACCTGTATGCTGAGAATAGCAATTAAACCTGGGTTAACTTGACATGTGGAAACAATATAGGTCTGTGACTTTTGCTTTAAAAAGGGTGAAAAATGAGTCTGTCCCTGCTAGCTCTTGGACTGAGAGAGCACATCTTCACAGCAGAGGCTCTGCAGCAAACACAGATAGGAGCTGAGGCAGGAACACAGTTCTGCCAGGCGTCTCTTCTCCACAGCACAGGCTGTGAAAATCCAGCCTTTGGAGAGAACTTAAAGTCATGAGCACTGTTTCCTACCATGTGCCAGGATCCAGGGCTGAGAGCTGAGTTGTTGATCCCTATTTTCCTACAACACAGAACTGAAATAACATTGCCGGGCTCCTCTGGGTTGGCAGGAGGAAGGAGGGCAGTGGGTCTGGCTTGCTCGCTCATGGATCTGCTAACATGCCCAGAGACATCAGAGGAATGAAGGGGAGGAGAGGGAAAAAGCAAAATCAATGCTTGGTCCCCTGAGCATTAAACCATCAGCTGCAGGATCTGAGCCTAGACAGCTGTGGGGCAAGTTAAAAAATATTGCTGCCCTATAATAGATCAGTCATAAATACAGATTCTCCTCTGCCTCCCATCAATATCTCTGCTGGGAAATCCCCAGTGCAACCCAGCCCTTGCCCCCAGCTCACCAAGCCACAGTGCTGCTGAGTACCAACCCCTCATGCCCCGCAGCCGCTGTGGCTGGCTACAGGGAGGGCTGGGAACAGGCCACAGAGGAGAAAAGCGAGAGCAACAACAATGGGCTTTGCATTTGCTGGCACCTCACGACCTGCCAGAGTGGCGAGAGCTTCTCTCCAGGGAGACAGGCATGGAGACAGCAATTTATCAGTCTGGCTGTGGTGAAAGGCCAGCTAAACATCCCTGGGTAAGGTTTGCCCATCCCTGGCTGCATGTGAGTGCCAGGCATGAGCTGAGAGTTGGCTGCAGCAGAACCCAACCTCAGATGGACCAGGGGGGACAACCAGGACCTCTCCAGGACCCACAGGGAGAGAGAGCATCCCTCATCTCTCAGCTGCCTTCCCTGGGATAGGCTCGCTGTCCCCATGCCAGCTGTGGGGCTGACCACAACCCTAGGGGTTGAGCTGAGCCATGGGGGCTTGCTCTGGGCTCCAAAAGTGCCAAAAGCCACAAAAAGCAGCACTTCGAGGGCAGTTTGCTAAGAAACAAGTGGGAGATGGGCACACCTGCACATTGGAGAGAGGTATCCTGGAAGGAGCCCAAAAATGAGGCAGTGACTGAAAAGCCCATGTATGCACAGGTGTCTCTGCGTAATGCAAAGGGGATGAAGGGGCTGCATGATGGAGACGACGTGCATGCACAGCACAAGGAGACAGGCAGGCAAGCAGGCAGCAGCATGGAGGGGACCAGGGAAAAAGCAGGATATGTACATAAGGCCGTGGGGGGGAGCACTGGGTGTGTGCAGAGGGTGTTGCAGGGGGGGTGAGGGATGGCTCTGCCCTTGTAAAAGAGCAGAGAGACCCCCAAAAATAAGGATCCCTGCAGGGAAGTGGTCTCCACCAGAGCTGGCTTCCCAGGAGGAGGGAAGGGAGTTCCCCCATAGCAGCTGGGTGGCTGGGGAGGCTGCAGACAGCCAGACATGATGACTGGGGCTGGGAAAACCTCAGCATAGAAAGAAGAGGGCTCTGGGCAATGACAGCAAGAAACTTGGCCATGTCTCTGCTTCATGACATAACACCGGCAGGGAGAGGGCGGACTGCTCCCAGCACAAGGAGAGCCATGCAGGAGGGAAGGGAGTTGGTCCAGAATGTAGGATCACCCTCCTCCCCAGCAGAGCCACTCAGCCCCAGCCGCCCCAAGCAAGGACACACCTCCTCCAGAAAGATAGGTCCATTCAGATATGAGACCCTTGGGGTCCCAAGCACTCCCTCAGTTACTGTTTCCCTGCCAAAAATGCTCAGGACATCACTGATACTCACTCCAAGGGGGGCAGGTCAGTCTGGCTCTGCTTTCTGGGCAATTCGCTGCTAGTGGTACCAGGCTTGTTCCCAGCCCAGCTGCCATGGAACCACTGCCTCCCCAGGCAGACCTGGCAGCCAGGAGGGGTTTGAGGCCCCACGCCTTGCATCACATGGGCACCTCCAGTGCTCCAAGGACAGAAAATCACAGTGAGAGACCAGCTCATCCACGGACCAGGACCATATCCACGTAGGATGTGGTTTGGAGGGGATGATGCTAGAGGGAAACGGCTGGGCACAGGGATGAGGCGAGGGCCTCCCGCAACTGGGGTAGGCTGGCCTGTCCCAGTGCTGTCGGGTCACTGGTCCAAGTGCTTCCCAGTGCAGTGCCCGAGATCTCGAAGCTCCATCTGCTGGCTCCAAGGCGAGGGCTGCAGAGCGGGGAAGGCGCTGGGGAAGGGGGACCGCTGGTGGGATAAGCAGGACAGAGCACTTAAGAAACAAAATCCACATGGCCCCTGGATCACACAGGATTTTTCTTGTTATTTTGATTTTTTTAACCAATAGCCTGCAGGTCGCATGTATGAAAATACAGGAGAATCTTATGCCAGCAAAAAAAGCAAACCTACAGTGAGCAGCATAAAAGGCCCTGCAGGACACAGCAGGGAGGACAGCATCTGGGAAGCTGTGTAGCAGGGTTTGATGCTGTGCCAGCCGCACCAGTGATGCTGGGTTTGGTTATCACCTTTCCTTCAGTCCATCTTTCTTCCATTAATTCAGTCATGAAATCTTTTCTACCATGTCCATCTTCAGCATCAAACCGTTTGCAAAGTCAGGAGGGGACAGATGCAGGTGCCTTGGTGGCTCTGCAGGTCTGGCCCTCATTTGACTCATTTGCCAGACAGCCCGAAAAACAATTTCAGTACCCAGAGTAGTCTGGGGGGATTGTTCACTTAAGCTCCTAACTACTTGTCGTGAGCAGCAGGCCTCCCAGTGTCTGTGTTTCTGCTCCTTGATCACCCAGGCAGTATATGAACCCCAGAAAACAGAGTAAAGAGCAAGTGATGTGGCTCAGTTCAGGGGGATGTTAGAAACCCCCACCCCACCCCAGCAGCCAGCATCCTGGCACAGTCAGGTGGCTGGTGCCACTAAAGCAGAGCAAGCCAGGAAGTTGATGGAATTAATAAAAGTCATTCACCAGCCAGGTGCCCCTGGCCAGCCTCTCTGTGCGAGGTATGTAATAAAAACAAAATGTACGATGAGGATTGCACAGGCACAACAGGGGATGATGTGTCCCGAGTTGCTCCTAAACCTGTCTTGGGTGGTGGTCACCTGGTGACTGCACATTCGCCACTGGCACCCTGCTTCTCCTTGGGATGGTCATGTCTCTGGGCTTCTCCTGCAGCCCTGTGGAGTTGGGCTTCCCACTGTGTCCCTAGTGTCCCCTGTGCATCCCCCAATGCACCCCTAGGTGACAGTCTTTCCAGTGCTAGCTCTCATGGGGTGCGTCGTGCCCCCCAGCCACAGCCTCCTGCAAGTGGGGGCAAGCAATGTCCTCACCATAGCACTTCTGCTGGATGCTGGTGACCAAATCCAACAGGATCCACCTGGAACTCTCCTGGCTGAAAACCAGTTCTGCCTACATCCAGCACTGATCGCCCAGCCCTCTGCCCCAGCCTGGTCCAGGTAGACATGGAAGAGGATGACAGCCTGGGCTGACCTCCACAAACCACCGCAGTGGGAGCACCAGAAGCTGAAAGAGAGGACAGTCTGAGTGGTTTGATGCAGGCTACCATGGGAGAGGAGCACAAGTCTATGGGGCTGGCCACACTGTCACCCCATATCCATGCTGCCACAGCAAGATGGAGGCACCCAATGCCACCCACCTGCCCCATGGGCATATGCGTCCAGGGTGGTGGGATGCTGGAGGGGATGGTGAGCGAGTGGATACCCATGGCACAGGCCATTTGGGCACTCTCCAGCTTCCTCCCAGGCTTACTTCTTACAACCACACACCTGAATCTGGGTGTAAATCCCTTTCTGGTGACCCTCTGGATAGAGTTAATTTTCTTCATAGTAGCTAGTACAGGGCTATATTTTGGATTTGTGCTGCAACGAGCGTTGACAACACAGGGATGTTTTAGTTCCTGCTGAGCAATGCTTACATAGAGCCAAGGCCTTTCCTGCACCCCACCCCACCCCACCAGTGAGTGAGCTGGGGGTGCACAAGGGGTTGGGAGGGGACACAGCCAGGACAGCTGACCCCAACTGACCAAAATGATATTCCATACCATATGATTCCTTGGGATGGTTGATCACCTGCCTGCTGATGGGAAGCAGTGACTGAATTCCTTGTTTTGCTTTGCTTGTGTGCATGGCATTTCCTTTACCTATTAAACTGTCTTTTTCTCAGCCCATGAGTTTTCTCACTTCTACTCTTCTGATTCTCTCCCCCATTCCACTTGGGGGGGAAGTTAAGTGAGTAGGTCTGTGGGTCTTAGTTACCGGCTGGGGTTAAATCACAACATCCTCAAGTAGGGAATCAGGCCCAGTCCCCCATCTCCTGCAAGATGAAGCCAGAGGCTGCCAAAATCCACCTTGCTCTCTGGGTACCAGGGTGGGACTGAGGATGCCACCGCTCAGCCCCAGGCTGTTCCTCACCCAGCGCAGAAACCCTGGCTGGCTGCAGATGGAGGGGCTGACTTGCTTCCACTCCTAACACACACACCCTGAAAATAGTCCCTGCAGGACTACCCCAGAAGGGCCTCGGTGCTCCAGTGTGAGCCAAATTCCAGCCCCAGCTGCACCCAAAGCTCTTCCCCTTGCTGACAGCACTGCAAAAGCCAAGTGCCCCAGGACTCAGGAAGGGTTGTGAGCCATTTTACAGATGGGGAAACAGAGGCACAGCGTGGCTGGACAAACTTGCCTAGCACCACCTGAGATGTGACCACCCCTGAGGCTGGGCCAGGCGTGGGAGATGGGGGAAGGCTCCCATTACCATAATCATTTTACAGCTCATGAGGGAGCGTGAGAACATGCCAGACCCAAAGTTTTGTCCCTTAAACCCCAGGCAAGCAGGCAGAGAGAGACGAGCAGAGGCAGACTGCTTCCCCGGGTGCAGCAGGGGTATGCCTTCAAAACAGAGGTCCGGTGCAGTTCATAGATAAAAGAGGTAATTCCTGTGGCTCTACATGTGTAGGTAGCATTCCACCCTGCCCTTTGAACCCTTCCCTTGCTAGACGCCAGGCTGGCTGCTCCCATCCCCCAGCTTTCACCAGGCCAAGATGCGCTCCTCCACCACCTGCATCCAGTCCCAGGGCAGGGCTTCAGGAGTGACACCCTGGACATCTTCAGATCTCACTCGTCCTCTGGCTTCACCGCATCTATCAGGTCATAAAATATCTTCCTCCAGGTGTCCATCTGCAGCGGGTCCATCTCTCCCAGGGGCTGGGTTTGCTGTGTGGGCATGGGGCAGCGCATGCTCAGGGGTGCCCAGCTGCCCCTGCTCCCTGCCTCAGCCAGGAGCACCAGGCTGGGTTGGCTGGGTCAGCAGCAGGCAGGGAGCCAAAGCCTGAGCACAAGAAATGAAACCAGAAGGAGCTTTGCCCGTAGTGCCCAAACAATTCTTCTCCAGCTCCTGTGTGTCTCTTTCACCTGCTATAAGGCAGCAAGGAGCAACGGGTCCCTGGCCCTGTCCATGCACTGCCCACAGGGCATCATCCACCAGGGTTGGAGAGGAGGGAAAGTCTTGCCTAAATCAAAAACTCAGGCAACCACAACACACAAAGGGGCAGAAATAAAAAGAAGCTCAGCAACAAGGTTACCCTGGGGGGTCCCTGCCACAGATGATGTGGGATGCATAGTGGGGTCAGGAGAGCAATCAGGCTTTTTAAATGAAAACATAAATCCAGGAGAGGCTCTGAACTTCGGGTCATGGGGAGATCATACCAGAGGAGTCCCATATTCTGCTGCCTCACTTCTGATTTTCCCTACCACTTGCCCACCCCAGGACCCCAGGGCAGATGGACCTCGGTAACCACAGTTGTATTTGGGGCTTATGATGTGCAGGCTATTTCAAACACTTCTGCAAGTATTTACAGACCAATTTCACCTTGGTTTTCTGGGCCAAAGTCATGCCCACAGGACTTGCTGTCCCCATCAGTAAGTCCTGCAGGAGCCCAGCAGCCCCCCTGCAGGGAAGGTAAGAGGCTGAGGGGTGTCAGGCTACAGGGGGACAACTTCTCCCAGCTTTATGACTCCCACCAGCTCCCCTGAGCCCTGCAGGGCAAAGTAGCAGCAGGCAGGAGTCAGCATCCTCCCCTTTGCCCGGACCCTGTAGCCAATAAGTGCAATTTCCCTGTGATTGCACTAACAGGGCAAAGACCTGGGACTTGCTGCCTCAGCCTTCTTGCACTTGCCAACCTTGGGCACCCTTTGCCCCCACCACAGGGTGCCCACCAGATGGGAGGGGCTTGTGTTTGCCACAGTGTTTTTCAGAGCTGTAGTCATAGAATCATAGAATGTTTTGAGTTGAAAGGGATCTTAAAGATCATCTAGTTCCAACCCCACTGCCACGGGCAGGGAGACCCTCCACTGGATCAGGTTGCTGAGAGCCCCATCCAACCTGGCCCTGAACACTTCCAGTCTTGGGGCATCCACAACTTCTAGGGGCAGCCTCTTCCAGTGTCTCACCACCCTCACAGTAAAGAATTTCTTCCTAATATCTAATCTAAATCTAAACTCTTTCAGTTTAAAGCCATTACTCCTCATCCTATCACTACACTCCCCTTGCGAAAGCTCAGCATCCAGATGTTTCTGGAGGACGAAGCAATCTCCAGGCTCCTGGTGACACAGGGGACATCCACTCGGGCATGAGGCCAGGGCAGATGCTGCTGTACACAGCTCATAAGAGGCAGTGCCAGCCTCCACGGGCACCAGCTCCCCCTGACTTTGCTGCAGACCTCCAGCTCTAGGTGCCCCTCACCTCCTTTGGGTGGCCACTTCCACCAAGGCTAAAGGCAGGAGAGCATCAGGATGTGTCTCCCTGGAAGCTGAGCCCAGCTGGTAGATAAAGGCAGTCCCTGGCTTCCCTCCAAGCTGCTCACATGTACCTAGAAAAGGCTCTGGAGAAATTAAACAGCACAAATGCATCCTTGGGCTGAGGAGAAAGGGCTTGTTTTATTCTTGCAAGTACACTCAACCTTTGCAAGGGGCAGATGAGGGTTGTCCTCATGAGAATATGTCCCACAAGAAACCATCAGACCCACCAGGCTCACTGAGGTTGTGGAATGAGGTGCCTGGCTGAGGCACCCCAATGTGTCCCTGTCCCCCCATGAGCCGGGGAAGCCTTGCCATGCCACAAGCGAAGGCTGACCTTGGGCACTCAATTTTCAAGGTGCTCCATCAGCCCCTCCAGCCATCATCCCTATTCCTCTTTGTGAGCCCCAGCTCCCACTAATTCTTGGTGAAATAAAGCAGGATGAAGAGGAGCACTGCCAAAACACAGAGCAAAGAGCTGCCAATGCAGCAGCACCATTTCCAGGGGAAGTTGCTTATGAAGGGTGAGGAGTGGTGGGTTGGGGTTGCGTGGGGCTTCATGACCTGGTGTTTCAGGCTGTGATGGGTCTTGGCCTCATTTGTATCCATCAAGGGCCCACAGGCATCCTGCGCCAGCAGCAGCCTTGACTTGCTGCAAATACCAAGCTGGCAGCCCTCACAGCGGGTGCTGTCATGCGGCCCCACCACCACCGCGTCCACGACAACTTCCAGGAGGTTGGAGGGCTGAATGGGCAGGCGATAGAAGTACTTGAGGATCTTTAGCACCAGGTTGTGCGAAAGTGTCTCCATGGTCTCCTGGCTGAATTCAGGCTCCTCCAGCCGGGAGTTGGGGCACCGCCTGCATGCCTGGCGAAAGGCTCGCATCCGTACCATGCCCTGGCCCCAGCACCGGCCCATGTGGAAGAGGATGTGCGCTTTGGCCGAAGACCACTCATGAAAGCACTGGGAGCACCGAAACCTGCCAGGGCACAGGGGAGACCAGCTTATCCCAGGATACCTGTGCTGAGCCGGCAGCTTCCCATGCAGTCAGCAGGGACCAGGGCTGATGGATTAACTTCACTCATGCAAGCTTTACACTGAACTGCCCTCCCCCTAACAGCATGATGCCAGTCTGGGTTGTTCAACATGGTTGTGAGCTCAGGGCTGGCCCCAGCATTAAAGATTTTAGGAGCCAGGCTGCCTGCTGGGACCATCCTGGTCCCCTTTCCTAGCCCATCCTGGCTCCACTGCCAGGAGCAGGGGTCCTTGGGGCAGGAAGCATCAGGCACCAAGTCTATTTAGAGCTCCAGCTCCTCACCCATGCCAGCTCATCACAGCTCAGTGGAAAGCCATCAAGGCCAGGGCTAGGGAAGTAAAAAAAAAAAAAAAAGAAAAATAAAAGGAAGGTGTGGGTGGAAGCTGCAGGGCAGGTGAGGTGTCTCGAGGAGTCAAAAGGTATGTAACCTGCAGCTCTTTGTCGTGCAGAACTTGCACAGGGGCTGGTAGCCAAGGGCTCCATTTGCTGCCACCCAAGCAGGGTGTCTGGTCAATGCCCAGGGCCCTGCCCAGGTGGAAATGGTTGGGATGGGGCCCCTCATCAGCAATGCAGAGCCACAGCCCCTCTCTGCTCTGGGACCCAGCAGCCTGATGCAGATGAAGGGACTACTGAGGCATCGCCCCATGTCCCAGCAGACAGCGGCTCTCCCTCTCCTCATCCTTTGGGTGCAAACCCAGAAGATTTGGCTCTAGTGTGGTATAACTACCCCTGCTTGTTGGAGGAGGTCTTTGTATCTTGGCACCAAGATGAAGAAACTCTGGCCGAATACCAGCTGCCCTTTGACCCTGTGGAGCTGTCGTACTCCCCTCCGCTCCAATTATCATGATTTTTTTCCAGTTTGGCAATAACCCACCAAGCTTGGAACAAAATGGGAAACCCTCCCAGCCTCACCCACCTCCACACTGCTCATTTCATGTCAAAAGCTGTTCCTACAAGCAAACTTTGAGAAAGAGAAAGGTCTACATGGCAGCCTATCATCCCTGGTCCCGCTCCAATGGGGACCGAGCCAGCAGTCCCCTACCTCCCAAGCACACGGTGCTGCACAAACTCCTTCCAGCCAGGCTTGAGGACGTGCACCTGCAGGCTATCATCCCCCTGAAGAGTCCATGGCTCTGTTAAGTGCATGTCTTCAACCTTCGCTGCAAAAATGTCCTGCCAGGTCCTCATGGTCCCACAAGGAGCTGGGGAAGAGGCGGTGGCCAGGGTCAAGCTTGTGGCTTCTGGGTGTTGATATATGTGCGTAACTTTCTTCTCCCCAAACTCTTCCTCTTTGCATGTCTTTGTGCTTGGAGAGAACCTTTGCTCCCACATGAGCAGCACCACCCCATCCTGATCCTTGTGTCAACAGGCTCTGCTGACGCTGCACCAGGTCCTGGCGAGGTGAAATGTGTCCCAAAGTAAGGATAAGGTGGCCCTGTAGAGCTGGGCCCCAAGCCCCACATATGAACCCCCAACCCTGCTGAAGCCGTGCTCTCATGATGCTGCTCTGTCCGTAGGCAGAGAGGTTGGAAAAGCAACCCCGTGACAGGCTGCCCATGCCCATCACTGTCACAGCAGCAGGGGCAAACTGGCAGAGATTGTGCCCAGCGTAGGAATAATGGAAGTGAAACCCACCAAAAATGCACAGCTCAGCAGCTGATAAAGTCCCAGGTAGCCTTATCTTTCTCGATAGCTGCCACCAAGCATGGGCTGTTGTTAACAACTTTCAGCCAACTTGAGCAGAAAAAGGCCTGACACGAAACCACAGGGTGGAAAGTTGGGGAGGACTGCACCACATATAAAACTGAAAGAGGTGAGGTGTGCTCTGAGCTGAGAGCACCCAGGGAAGGTATAAACAGCAGGTCCAGGGCTGCCTGCAGCCCTCTGCCTCCCAGCTCACCCCGCTCCAGGTGCTCAGGTCCCCTAGGATGCCCCATGGAGAATGATGCAGGATGGGGAGCAGATTAGAGAAGTTGCTAAATGATAACTGGTCTTGAGTTAGGAGAAGATCTGCAGCTTGATAAAGCAAGCTCAGCTTGCCATGGAAATAAAACCATCTCATTCAGCATGAAGCTTTCAGAGGTGACTATCCTGTGCACAGAGAGGGCACAAAATGCCCCAAAATGCCCAGCCTTGGGGGAAATGTGCTGGGTGGATGTTGAGGATGAAGCCACCATGGAAAGTTATGGTAGTTCCTCATGTTGAGTTCCCGGAGCAGCACTCAAGCTCCTAGAAGCAGGGAGGTTTTAATGGAAAGACTGTAGGATATTAAAGCCTGCAGTAGGACAGACCTCTGTTTTTAAAAAGGGCAGAAGGATATAGGAATCAGCCTTAAAATACTTCACATTGGTTTCAAATGAAGTATGTTGCTGTGGCAGCTCTTCTGGCTTGACACCCCAAAAGCCCAGTTGCCCCAGGCAGCAGTGTCAGCAGCTGGCCCTGCCCTGGAGCCAGCTGGTGCAGCAAGACAGCCAAGGATGTAGGTGATGGCACCTGTGGCCTCACAAGAGGGGAACAGTGGCTGCTGGCAGTAGATGACAGCAGCTGTGAGGTCTTGAGAGGCTCATCCTCCAGATCCCAAAAGGGAGGCAGGCAACCTAGATAAGTCCCAGTAACCAGAGGTTGGCAGGGACCCTCTGATCTGCTGCTGGAAGAGAAAAGCCAGCAAGTCATTTGTACAAAGATCCCTCCAGCACCCTCACAATGTGCACTGCCCCTCCTGTGAGAGTGGAGGGAGGTGATGAGGTCCCAGGGCAGAGACGTCTTTAGCTTTGAGGTTCTTCCCTGCTTTGAGGTCCTTCTACTCTTAATCATGCCTCGATACTACGATCTGGACCAAGACTAGAAGGAAGGAAAGGAGGTTTCCTGGAAGCAAAGGAGTCAAGCTAAGGTATGCAGGATTCTTATGGAGAGCTAGCAAAGCCCCAACCTGTGGATAGGACCTACGTCACCCCCTTCCCAAAAGCCTTGCCATGAGGACATGGGCTCCCACCTGGACTGGGGCAGCACCTTACAAGCAGCTTGAGGAAGAGCGGTTGGAAAGCTCACCATCAGAAAAGGACCTGGGGGTGCTGGTTGACAGCTGGCTGAACGTGAGCCAGCAGCGTGCCCAGGAGACCAAGAAGGCCAACAGCATCCTGGCTTGTATCAGGAATAGTGTGGCCAGCAGGAGCAGGGCAGGGATTGTGCCCCTGTACTCGGCACCAGTGAGGCCACACCTCAAGTACTGTGTTCAGTTTCAGGCCCGTCACTACAAGAAGGACACTGAGGTGCTGGAGCGTGTCCAGAGAAGGGCAAGGAAGGTGGTGAAGGGTCTGGAGAGCAGGTCTGATGAGGAGCGGCTGAGGCAACTGGGGTTGTTTAGCCTGGAGGAGGCTGAGGGGAGACCTTATCGCTTTCTAAAACTACCTGAAAGGAGATTGTAGTGAGGTGGGGGTTGGACTCTTCTCCCAAGTAATTAGCATTAGGACGAGGAGAAACAGCCTCTAAGTTGTGTCAGGGGAGGTTTAGATTGGCTGTTAGGAGAAATTTCTTGACTGCAAGAGTGGTCAGGCATTGGAACAGGCTGCCCAGAGAGGTGGTGGAGTCACCACCCCTGGAGGTGTTCAGAAAACATTTAGGTGTGGCACTTCAGGGCATGGTTTAGGAGGCATGATGGTGTTGGGTTGACAGTTGAACCTAATGATCTTAGAGGTCTTTTCCAACCTTAATGATTCTATGATTCTATGAAGCTGAAGGGAAGGGTTGTCCCACCAGCGTTTCCAATGCTCGCAGGGGACCGGGGGTCAACCCTGGCTCAGGTCTGGTGTGTGGGGAGGAAGAGAGGGAGCAGCAGATCTCCATGGCCCCCCTCCTAGTCCTTTCCCACAGCATAGGGCCCCCATTTCTATAGGCTCACTAGAGAAGACCTCTTCATGCACCCTGCCACAGCAGAGTCTCCAGGGCAGCAAGTCTCTTAGTGCAGAAAGCTGATGCTGTGCAGTGCGTGGCATCACTGTGCCACAGCATGATGTGGGAGCCATTAGCAGCAGGGTGACCGGAATGGGACCACCTGCCCTGCGGCATCTGCTCATCTCCTTGGACACCTCTGTGTTAGGGGCTGGGTTTTACCCTGGGGTAGTTGAATGCAGGAAAAAAAATAAAGGCTGTGGCATCTTCCCTTTTTCTTCAAGGGCAGCCACACCTGTGTTAAACACCTTGAGGTATTTTGAGGAGAACCCCCCTGGGGAGTAAGCCCTCTCTCCTAGCACTCTCATATTCACCCAAACAAGCCAATCGCTTCATATGGGGGATCTGTGATTTCAGCCCAGCCCTTCCTCCCTGAGGCTGATGCCACGGGGTGGAAGGATGTTCCCCACCAGGGCAGACACTGCTCCCCATGCTGCCCACCCTGGCAGGGAAAACACTGCCCCTCAGGCACGCAGCTCAACAGAGGTCCAGTGGCACCCCTGGCACAGGGACAGGCCCCTGCCTCCAAAACATGGCTGTAATGGAAACCAGCCCCCCATTACGTCATGGCAAC
Source organism: Phalacrocorax carbo (assembly GCF_963921805.1). NCBI lineage: Eukaryota > Metazoa > Chordata > Aves > Suliformes > Phalacrocoracidae > Phalacrocorax > Phalacrocorax carbo. The sequence goes on along the minus strand of NC_087519.1, from coordinate 37,705,059 downwards.
ATAACTCAAATCACAACTCACGATGCACCGAGCCCTCGGAGTCATCTCTCAGAAGAAGCCCAGCGCTGGTCCCTCTATTAAAGCCTTTGACTTGCTTTTACTAAAGGGACTTTCCCAGAACCACCCACAGAGTTGAAACTGCTTTGACGTCCTGTTCCACTTTGCACACACCTCCCGGCACTGCCCGAGCACCTTGCCGCTTTACCAGCACTTGCCTGGAAACAAAAGCTGCTCCTGCAGGTCCCCCCACAGCCAGCCTTGGCAGGGACTTGGGACGAGCCCTGTCACAGCCCTGGCATGACCCTGCTAGGCTTGGGAGTCCCTACCGGGAATGGACCCTGCCAATCCTCTCCATTCCAGTGTGCTGGTCATAGCTCTTCCATGGGATGCGCGAAGGATGCAAACACAAGGCACAGCCCAAGCGGTAATTTCCCTGCCACTTTCACACAGCCTGAAATTATTTTTGACTTAAGCTCCCACCCCCGGGTGAGCCTCCCCAGTGAGAGCAGGAAGGTTTCCTGAGGCTCCTTATCCTCCTCTCCATCTCTCACTCTGTATCAGCCTCCCGGTCCCCTGCCCATCCAGGCCAGGGACAAAGTGCCCACACTGTCCTGCTTGGCCCACACATGTCCCATCCCTGCTGGGACATCCATCCCTTCCCTTTGGGGTCACCCCTTACCCAGGTGCCTCCACCCTGCCAGCAGTCCCCGGGAGGGGCAGAAAGGGACATTCAACCCTGGTGGCCAGGCAGGACTGCAGAGCAGGACATCGCCTCAGCGTGCTGTGTCTGTGGGCATGGCAAGGCTTGCAAGACAGATGGACTGCCATGTGAGTAACAGGGCATAACCCTAAATGCTCCTCTGTCTTTCACTGCTTGCTTCATACCAAGGGTTTTTTTCCCACTCTGAAGACTTTCATCATCTTTTCCCACACTAAAGATGCCCAATCCTTTTCCGTCAGTCATTCTTTCATGGTATTTTTGCTGTTTTCTCCAGGTCATCAGGGTGAATTTGATTTCTAACCCTTCTCCCAGACAGCCCCTACACCCTCCCTCAATAGCATATTGCCTTCATTTGAGCCATGCTTCCCCAGGAAAACCCTGGTTAATGTTTCTGTCATCACGAGATATTGATAACTGCTGATGGGGTATAGCTTCTTGGGTAGCCATCCACCCCCAGTGGCAGAATTTCCCATTTCCCTAATTTGCTTATGAGAATGTCATGTAAGGCAGCCCGAAGATAGCATCACACCCGCTTTCCATGCAGTACCCAGCCCATTGCCCTAATGAATAGAAAATGAGGTTGGTTTGACATGATGTGTTCCTGCTAAAACTGTGTTTTCAGCCTCAGCGCTGCTCTCTCAGTGTTTACCACTTGGTGGCCTTACTAATTTGTTCCAGCAGATTTCTGGGTACTGAGGCAGACTGACTCATCTAGAGTTTCCTGGATCCTCTTTTTTCCCCTTCCTTGAAGCAGATGGTGAATTGGGCACCTATATCCTCCTAGGACACAGCTCCACACCAGCTCTCTGTGCCCATGTCCCCCTCCAACCTTGCCGCTGTTGATGGTGAATGCGTGTCACCCATCCCAGTAAAACACACCACCTCTAGGGACAAGCAATGGCTGTAGGATCCCTTTCAGGCTGGACTGTCTTCATAGTCAAACCCTTGGAGTAGAGGGGTCCACTGGTCCCGGGGTGGATTTGAGGGAAAGGGGATCCTCTGGAAATGAGGATATGCCCAAGCTGGACTGTAGAGAGGAGACATTGCCCCATCATGCCCTGGATTGATGGGATGGAGAGGGATGCTGAGCAACGGGGAGAAATTGAAGGGAGGAGATGGCTGTGAAGATGCAGGCAGGTACCATCCCAAATGGGTTTGGGCTTCCTGTTCATCTAGCAGGCCTTGTGACGGTCCTTGCAGGCATAAGGAGAGAGCTTGGCCCCCTCTGACAGAGCTCTGCCTCTGTGCCATGGGCAGTGGGTGTGGTCTTGGAGTTGGTGGAGCAGGCAGGACCAAAGCTCCTGCCTGTCTATGGGGTGCAGGCTGCCTCGCTCACCCTCTGAGCCCCCTGCAAGCCAGGATCTGGCCTGTCAGCATCCTCCTCAGGCAGTACGTCCCACCAAAGGGAGGAAGAGAGAGAAGGAGAAACCTTGGAGCCAACTCAAAGCAAAACTAGAGAAAGCAAAATGAGGGCGGTGGGAGGAAATGCAGATGTTTTGCAAGCTTACAGCAGGCTCAGGGACAGGCTCTCGGTGGGATGGGACAGAGGAGGTGCTGTGGGCCTGGACCCCTCAGGACACATCAAGGCTGTGCAGGTTGGCCATGGTTAGGGTTCCAGGCAACCTGCCTAGCAGCACCCTCTTCCCATCAACCACCCATGGTGCCCACCAGCTCACCCAGCCTGTCCCCTCCAAGACTGACAGCTGCTTTCTCAGTGAGACCAGACCACAGTGCCCAACAGACCAGTCCCACCCCAAGATTATCCCGCTAACCCAGAGGCCAAATAACCCACACACCCCACTGCAGCACCTCCAGCCTAACCTCTCCAAAACTGAAACACAGCTGTAAGACCTCCCATTGCCCAGGACAGTCCTCAGTTGTAAGTGACCTTACTGCCACATAACCTGACTGCCCCTTATCCCCCCAGCATCTGCAATGACCTATTTTGCAGGAATGGTGCTTTACTCTTCCATGGCAAGGCTCTCCTTGAAGATGCTGCTGCAAGCAGCAGGAGAGGACTTCCTCTACATCTTCATCTGCCTGTCCAGTTTTCTCAAGACCTGTTTTTTGGGCTTGGGTTTTTTTTAATGGATCCTTGCTCATATGTTGTTCCCAATCACCTTTTATCAAGGCTGGGTATATAAGGAGACAGGGTGGTTCTCAAGCATCTATATAGGGGGTTTTCCTTCCTTAGGTATACCTAAGCCTGCTCATGCATGCTGAAGTCACACATCCAACTTCGTGCAGATGCAGACAAGGATCAACCCCAGCTTGCTGAGAACTCCCGGCAGGGTCTGGCTGCTGCCCATCATCAAGTGTGGGACTGGGTATGAGCTCTGCTCTCTGGAGGTCCCAGCTGGCGTGAGGTCCCAGGGAGCTGACAAAGCATTTTGGCACCAATGCTGGTGGCAGCCACTTCTTGGGGGAGCGCCAGGTGTCCGTGGTCAGAAGTGGTTTCTCTAACTTCCAGACCAGAGTGTGCAGGAAACACAGCAGCTTCAGTGCCTGTAGCTGCCCCCTCAGCTGCACCTGGGTCCCGGCATGGGAGGAGCTGCTGTGCATGGATGGGCTGGCTGGGGGCTGTGTGTCTGCAGGGGTGTGCATGTCCTCACAGGTAAGGGGGGTGTGTATGTATTTAGCACAGAGTAACTGTGTAAATCTGGGGGTGTACACATAGATTTGCATGGGGACCTGTGTCCACATTTGTGTGTTCATGAGCATTTGTGTGTATTTGAACAGAAAGGGCACATGGCCAGGCTGGGGACATTTGCTCTGGGGTGATACAGGAAAAAACATTTGGAATCCCCCCCAGTTAAGCTGTTGTGCATTTCTGAGCACAAAGCATGGTGGAAGGGGCTGTGGGAAGCATCCTCTATCACTCACAGTCATGATGCCAGCAGGGATGAGATGGGCAGACCCAAACCTATGCCCTGACCCCTCTGGCCTTTCAGGAGTCATTCTCAAGTGATGCCACACCCTGAGAGGAAGGAAAACTCAGGTCCAGGTGCTATTTAATTTTACAGGGCCTTGTTCTTTTCCTGCTTGCACTGCTGTAAGCCTCAATTTTCCCAAAATGGGATACAGAGGACTAGCTGGACCAGGACCCTGCTCTTCTTCTGTCAATGGCCAATGGCTCTGTGGAACAGGGGTTAGCTCCAGCAGCTGTGATTGCTGTAGGAGGCAAGGTCAAAAACCAAAGCCAGGTAGTAGGGCCTGCTTAACTGCTCTGCAGTAAACCTACTCTCCGCAGACTAAAAGAAAGACCACTGAAACCCTGCCACCCATGTCCCTCCAGAGCCTGCAAAGCAGCTGCGGCAGAAAGGATGTACCCCAAAACCATACCAGGCCCATTGCAGCCCAGCCTCTTCTTGGTGCATGCAGGGAAAGCCAAAGGACTTGAGGGTGACAGCTCAGCCCCCTCTAGAAAACCTGACGTAAGCATCATAAGTGGAAATAAGTTTGCTTGGGTCACTGCTTAATTTGGAGTGGAGAAAAGGGGCATAAACATGTCAGCTGGCATAAATAGTGGGTGCAGTGGTGGGCAAAAGCAGGAGGGCTGTGATAGGGAGTAAGGGGCAGGGGAAGGAGGGATGTGGGATGGTGGAGCTGGGAAAGCCAGAAATGTTGATTTCTCAGGACAGGAGGTAAAACGGCTTCCTCCAGACCCTGTGCTGTGACTCCAGGAAGACTGGCCTACTATCATGATGCTGGAGGTTGGCAAAACCATGGTTGGCTGCTCTCCTGGCTTGCATGGAAAAACAAGAGTAGCTCCTACACATGAACATGCTTGGGTCCCCATCCCTGAGCACGATGCTGGGACATGGGGACTGACACCCAGCTCTGGGCATGGCTTGGTTCGGGGATGCTCAGTTGGGGGCTTGAAACCTGCATCCCGCCCAGAGCTCATTCCAGCCTTGTTCCTGTTCTCGCTGCCACAGCTAGTGCTGTGCCTAGTGCAGGGGAGCGTAGCTCAGGTCCCTGCCAGTGCTGGGCACCCTGTTCTATAAATACAGACAGGAGATGGTGTCTGGCAGCCTGGAGCATCCCCACCATTCATCCCATGCATCCCCAGGCCCCAGCCTTGTTCCCTGTAAGGGGCAGGATTGCAGCTAGGCTGCCGGCGGGGCTGGAGGGGCACAGGCACTGCCGTGGGCTGGGTACTCTCCCATCCCTTAAATTGCAGCAACAGATGGTTTTGCTACACTTCCAACCCCACTGGATGGCTTGGGAGCCTCCAGCCAGCTGCAGACCACCATCAACTGAGAGGGAAAGGGACACAGTCCTGACTGCTCTTGGAGGAGCCGTTGCTCCAGCTGGGGTGTGCAAGAAGGGCTGAAGACGCAGCACCTCTGCTGCCCAAGAGGCAGGATGGGAAATATGAAGCAGAGCCCACCCTCTTGCCAGCATTTTGTCTGATGGGAAAGACAAAACCAAAACTGCTGACTGAGCTCCCGCTTCTCACCTGCTGTGGCTGCCTCCTGCCTCAGCTTTCCGGGCGAGCAGAGCCCAGCTGGCCACAGCAGGTCTCTGCTGGAGCTGCTGGGGTCGCACGGTCCCATGCTGGGGCAAGGAGCAGGGCTGCTGCTTGCAAACAGTCCCACCAGGCTGAGCTGCATATTGGCATGAGTGAATGTTGTGGGACCAAGCAGGGCTACCACATCCACCATGCTGCCCTAAGGAAGGGTGAAAGCCATACCAGATGGATGTTCATCACATCTGGTCTCCTCTGGAGGTTTCTCAGGGACTTTCCAGCCCCTGCAGGGGACAAACTGTGGTGCCTGCCATGCCTCACCCTTTTCCCCAGCACCTGGGCTGGCTCCCACAAGGCTGTGCTGGTTTTACTGGGGGTAAGGAAAAAAGAAACCTGCTGACAGTGCTGCTGAATTGTGAGATGCAAGTGACGCTTCTCTGTTTCCGCTGGGTTTCGTGGTCTCCCACCAGGTCTCTGCTGCCTCCAAAGTCACTCCTTACTGGGGTTTCTCCCCTCTCAAGCAGTCGTCACTTCTTTCTGTTCTGGTTTCTGGCAGGTGGCACGGCCCCAGCATTACTTTCAAGAGGGAAAATGGAAGCTTGGAGCCAGAAAGTTGCACCGAGCACCATGCCATGAGCTTTGCCCTGGCTGATGGCAGCCAGGCCCCCAGCGTGGCAGGGATGCATGTCCCCAGCTGAGCAAGCACCCCGAGACCAGCCTGGTAAAGCGGGCTTGGTTTGCAGCTGCATCCAGGGCCAGCACAGACAGAGACAAGAGGAAAAAAAGCAGCTGCTTCTCTAAATTATTAAGAGCAGCTTCATGGAAGAGTGGCTTGCATATCACATGAAGAGTCCCAGGAACCACAACAGACGCTGCTGCCTCCCAGCTCTCGTCTGTGCACTGCCAAGAGCCGTTATTTGCCTGCCCACGCGCTTGCCATCACAAGTCAACAAACTCCCCAGATGTGAAACCATTTATTCACCCTCCAGGGCAAGATCCCTCTCCCACTTGCAGAGGGAGGGATGCAGGGGTAGATCTCCCCTCTTGCAGAGGAGGAAAGTGCCCGGAGAGAGGAGGAAAACTAGCCACCTGCTTCCCAGAGGTTTCTTTAAATAGCGGTATGCAAGGCAGTCTCTGCTGTGGGTGAGGAGAAGCCCTCAGCCCTGGGCTCCCTCAAGCAGCATGCCCCAGGAGCCGCTCAAGCTCTGGCCTCTGGCATTTCCTCCCATGGTCATGCTTTGCTGGTTGGGTCAGACCCAGGTGAGGGAAGCAGCGTGGCCACTCCAGAGAGCCACAGGTGGAGGTAGAAAACCGAGGCATGATGTAAATCACCTGTCACAGACCTGATGGCATTGCTGCTCTGCCCCAGCCCATCCTCCCTGCCCTGGGCAAAGAGGCAGCACATGGAGCCCAGCAGAGACCTTCCTCATCCTGTGGTACTCACCCCACAGCCACAATTCCACCATGGCCAGGACTGTCTGATATCAACTGCAACAGCAGCGCCTCTGTCACTCCAGTCCTTGTACAAGCAATTTTTCCCAAATGCAAACTGCGGTGGGAGTGAGGAGTTGGGGCAGCCTGTCCCTGCCTGCACCCCCCAGTGAGGAGGGACCCTGGCCCTCAGCAGGGCTGTGACTGCAGCTGCTGAGTCCTCTCATTCCAGTGTTTCTTCCCCCTCTCGGGCGTGACAGGTTTCTCCTCTGGGAAGATGATGGTGGCGTATTCAGTCTGTTCGACTGGCTGGGTCTCTGGGAGCACCTGGGTGCGCTGGTCCCACTGAAACTCCAGAACGCCGTAGTCCACGGTGGAGACAGACACCATGGGGGGTTTCTCTTCCTTCTGCAAGGAAACCCCGTCAGGGCAATTTGTCATCTGGAGGTTCCCACCATCCCCAGGACAAGCACACTTTTCACAGCAAGTGCCAAACCCAGCTCTGAAGCATCCTGGGAGGTCAAGAGCGATACAAAGCAGAAAGATGCACAGACCTGGGATAGCATTTGCCCAGAGAAACCAGAGCCTTGGGGTCACCACTGAAGCCATGTGGATCTCCTGCAGGCAGGTGAGGCTCCCTGCCTGCCCAGCCATTGAAGGCAGGGTCATGCTAGGAGCCCTTTTTCCACCTCTCCATCAGGTTCCGAGCTGCCACAGGGTGCATGAGGAGAGCTCGGGGTTGAGTTTGCTCAGCCTGGATAGGGGAGAGCAAGGGGGGACCTACTTGCTGCATAATGGGGCTGGAGAATAGGTGGAGCAAGACTCTTCCGGGCACTGCCTGGCAAAAGGAAGAGAGGAAATGGGGACTAGGTGCAGTAAGAGAAATTTTATCTTAATATATTGAGGAGGGAATGTTTTCTGCCATTTTCTACAGCAACACAATCCACTGTCAAAAACAACCCTGCTTTGAGCAAGGGTTGGACTACACCCATCCCATCCTACCTCAGGCAGGTGCAAAAAAGCAGTTGTAGCTGTGCAGAAAAGATTGAGCAGCATCAGAGAAGACAGGAGAAATGAGAAGCCTGTGAAGGGCTGATAAAGGGATGCCCTGCACCCTCTGCACCCCAGCGATGCTGTGATGCTCCCCTGCAGCACGGCAGAGCATCAGAGAGAAAACTCACCGGTGGAGCGTTTTCATTTGGTGGTTCCTGCACACCTGCAAAGTCACACACTTTTGTTAGAAGATGCTTCTGTGCCAAGACAGTGTGAACATCTGAGGCTGGGGCTAACCCAGCCCCCATGTCCTAGGTGAGCGCTGAACATCACAACCATTGCACCATGCTTCCTTTTTCTCCATTCAGGGTCAAACACCCTGAGCGTTACAAGGGCAAGTGAGATACCAGCCCACAGTCTAGGGTTTAATTGGGATTAGTGGGGTGCAATTCCTTGGGGGTCCCCCCTGGGAAATCCCCCTCAAGCTGCCCGCAGCATGGCCAAGGCAATGCCCAGTGCTGCATCAAGGAGACAACAAGATGCCCCAAAGGTGCCCAGGCAAGGTGTATGGGAGGAATTCACATGCAGTATTAAGACACAGTGCTAACGAGTGTTTCAGAGCCACAGCACATGACCTGGGGGCTCTATGAAGGGCAAGTGTGGCCCAAAGCACCCTTCACCCCTAGGCAGGAAGATACCTGTCCCATGGGGACATGCCACAGCTGAGTTTAGCACATTGAACTTGCCCATGTACTTCAGGGAGCTGCAAGCATTCAGCGGCCCCTGGGTTCAGCTGGGTTTGTTGGATAATGTCAGCTCGTCACATCCCCTGGCAGACCCCAGCCCCTTTACAGAGCACAGACCCCATCGGGGATCATACCTCCTCTCCTGTATGTGATGGTGATGTAGCCAAAGATCAGTAGCACAACTGCCCCAGCCAGCAGCAGGATGCCCGGGAGCATGGCCTTGATGTGGTCTGGTGGATTGTCTTCCTCTATCTCAGGCTTATCGGTAGCATTTGTATTCTCAGGGGCTGCTGTAATAGCCATCCAAAAAAAGGGGAACAAAAGAGCACATCAGGAGTGTAAAATGGCCTCTATAGTCCCTGGGAAAGTCAAAAAGGGGAACACAGGGGCTGTCCCCAAAAAAGGCTCAGTCCCAAGCAGGCTGCCACAGCCTCACCATCCCTCCAGGGACCCTCAATTAGAGCTGATATGAGGCATGTTTTGGCCATGTCCCATTGCTTCCCATTGCAGATGGTGATGATAATCCCACACTAGTGAGAGCTGGGGTGCAGGGGCCAGGGCACTGCAGCCCTGTGGCATTACCCTATCCTCAGCAGAGCCCCATGGAGGTTGCGTCTTCCCCAACCCTCCCAGCTGCTTCCGCACACTGGAGCCAGCACAGCTTCAGCTGATGTTGGGACAAGACACTGTGAAAGACTAACTTTTGCAGTGTTTTTCCTCTTTATAAAAGGCTATCTTCAGCCCCCCAAAGCCTCCATGCCACAAAGCAAATGCATGGCATATCTTCCTGAGAGATCTTAGTCTCCCACACCAGGCAGCTACGAGACCCTTCCAGGGCATGGTTTTGCAAGAACAGTACCGATGCCAACACCAGCTGCTCAAGGGGTCTGAGCCCTGATCATGACCCCAAACACAAGCCCTGTCCCCAAATAAAGAAGCTGTTCAGGGGTGCGGGCAGTTCCCTATGCTGGTCTCCTGCCTCCATCCATGGGTAGGGACTTGCTCCTCCCTACAGCATCGCTGGGGATGCAGCCGCAGCAGGATGGAGACCTCCAGCCTCAGGGCCAGATCCAGCCACAGTGCAGATGGGGGAGAACAGCCTGTGTACCTGGGCATCAACCAGGTATGCAAAGGAGAGGGGAAAGGGCAGAGAGATATGCTCTCCTGACCCACACCAGGTCCTCCCCCAGCGGGGTACTGTCTGCCTTGTACCCTGGCAGCCATAGCACCACGGGATGACACTGACGACCTGTCCCCATCAGCTCAGCCCCCAGGCTGACCTATGACCACCAGGTGTGACCGGTTGCTCTCCATCACTTTATTGGGTTCAAAGAAGGTGATCAGCCCGCAGTAGTAGTAGCCTGAGTCATTCTGGTGAAGGTTCAGGATCTCCATCTTGAAGGCAGGAGTGTGGTTAGTGAGCAGGTACTTCTCTGTCTTTGTCTGGGGGTTGTTCCGGCTGATCTCAGCAATTTTTTGGGCTTGGCTATGGTTGGTCTCCTTGTACCAATTGAGGCTGTACTCTGAGACAGAGTCATTCTCCATGGAGATGTTGCAGAAGAAGGTGGCTGAGTGACCTGCAGGGCTATTTAACGTGGTTGGGAAGAAGGTCACTGTTTGGGAAAGAGGAAACAAGGAACAGACATGGTTGCAGTGGGCACAGGTCTCAGAAACAGCCGTATCCCCTGTGCAGGAACAAGGGATGCAAAGAGGGTGAGAGCCAGCCATCACCCCCGCTAGCACCTCATGCCATGGAGAGGTGATGGGCTCCTACAACCCAAACCCAGAGGCTCCAAGCATTCCTCAGCTGTTTCAACCTCAGCTCCTGAAGGCCCCTACAGGAATTTACAAAAACCTACTGGCAAGCACTTGTGAGCCTGGCCCCATTCCATCGCCAGCACCCGGCTCACCTGCAGCCATGGTATGGGGTTTGCCAGCCATGCAGGCAGCCTGATGCTTGGCCAGTCACCAACATCACTCTGGATCATGGGGAGGTACATCAGCCCATGTCTCTCCCCTCCTGAGCATATGCCTGCAGGCTGGAGGGCATTCCTCACGGGTAGTAACTGTACTGTGAAGTAGTTTCAGCAGAGCAAATTGTGCTCCGGTCTACCAAAAATTAACCCAGAACTGGGGAAAACAGACTTTGGGGGTTATATTATTTTTAAATCTATCCTATATTTTAATGTCTAACTCATCCTTCCTCCAGCTGATATTGCCTCTGAAAGTGAGGAGACAGACCAAGTCCTGGGTCAGGGCAGCACCCCATGGTGCAGCCCATCGCATGCCTGACTGCCTGCCGGGGTGCTCTGACTCTGCCTGCTGCTCCATGCTAGAAGCACAGAGTGGGCAGGGGCTGCCCAGGGCACAGTATTTGCCGTCTCCAGCCTGAAATCATCTGACAGGGCAGAGCAACCTGGAGCTTACGATACCATCCCTTTCCACCTTCCTCTCCCCTCCTTGTGTTTACATGGGCAGCCAGGCACCCACCCTGGGCGTCCTGGCCAGGCTTGCCAGGCTGCTCCCAGCACAGAGGGCAGTCAGCCACAGCCGCAGACCTCCCCACCCTTAGCACCAGCCCTGCGGCTTCACCACATTTCCCTGCCCATTATCCCAGTGGGTTCATCCTCCCCAGGCAGCGGGCATGCTGCAAACACGGGCCAGGCTCACAATGTCCTGGCTCAGCCAGCCCCATCCAGCAGTACAAGGAAGCTGCTGGAGCAATAAAAAGCAGGAAGAACCATTTTTCACTGAGTTATCTGACCAAGCAATTCAAACAGCCAATGCTTTGAAAAGTCCTTGACATTAAGAAATTTATCCTATTCTTTCAAAATCCCCCACCAATAGCAGCCCCAGGGCTTGCAGGCAGAGTTAGAAAGTCCCTCCAGCACTGACTTGAGGCTGTAGGACCATGACTTCAGCATCACCAACCAGAACAGGAATCAGGATGATTCCTTGAATAGATACAGGATTAGAGGGAAAACAAGGCTGAGAAATGAGGGATGAGACCGAACAAGAGGCAAGAGGGAGGGAAGCGCCACAGTTCCCGCGGGCAGTGCTGGCTGCAGCATTGCCCACACCGAGAGGTGTAATCTTTGCAGTGTTCTGGGTTTCTTGTGTTTAAGGAAATACTCGGCAGGCTCAGGTTTGCTTCCTACACAATGCGACTGTGAGCAATGAATGAAGCACTTGGAGGACTTCTGAAAGCAGAGGTTGGGTTTACATGTTTCCCTGCATCTTCCCAGCACCAGAGGTAACATCTGCTCCAAGCAATACCCAGCCCTGCTCCCAATCTCAACACATGAAGCCACCAAAGAGCCGGGCTGTGAGGAAGGGGGGACATGGCTTCATCAGGGCACCCACTCACTCTGCGCAGACTCACCCCTTTCCCTCCACCTCTCCTTCTCCCCCAGATTTCACCCTGAGCAAAACCACACACAGGACCCTGGCTCCCTCAGGGTCGAGCACAAACCAGGAGGCGCAACCCAAAGCCATGAGAGCCAGAGCAGAAAATCTCAGACCCTGCATGGTACTGGCAAACCCAGAGGCTCAACACCAAACCCGAACCATGGCCCGTGTGCCCACAGCATGCCACTGGTGCCGGCGCCGTAGGCTGTCCCCTTCTCCATGCTCTAACCCTGTTTCTACCCTGAGCATCCCCATTTCCCTTGCTTCAGCAGCACATACCCAAAAGCTTTGCATTTTTTGCCTTCTTGCTGCCAGAGCTATTTTTAACTACAAAGCTCCCAGCCCTTAGACATTTTCCACCAGCTATGAATGACAGGCTGTGCCAGCAAGCACACCGCGCTCTGGTACCTACCCCGGCGGCAGCCAGCCAGCATGGGGCCACAGCAGAGCAGGACAGCACAGAGGCTGGTCAGAGCCACCTCCATGCTGCCTGACATCGTCTTCAAGGCACCCGAAGCCATGATGAAGCAGTCGGTCCCCTGCCCAAGCAGGCGTGTCGTGCCGCGCTGTGCTGTGCCGTGCCGCCCCCGGCTCTCTCCGTGCTTCCTTCCCCACAGTGGTGGCTTGCTTTCTGGCTCACGCGGCAGGGGCTGGGGTGGAAATGAAACGTGCCCATCTCTGCCCCAGAAGGAAACCCGGGCTGCCTCCCAGCCCCAGCTTCCTCCCTGCAGAGGCAGGGATCAGCTGAGCCTAGCCTGGCCCCTTCCCCTCCCCACACACTCCCATGCAGGCACCCAGCCACTGAGCAGCAGGGACAGCCACCGCTAAACCCACACCCTTTTTGGGGAAAGCTCCCAGGGATGGAGCAGCCAAGGACCACAGGGGACATGTCCTCAGCTCCAAGCCTGGCCCATGAGTAAAAGGGCTGTCTTGGGCTCCTGAGCACCCATGGGTGCTCCTGCTGGGTACCCACAGCAGTGTGGCACCGGCAGCTGGGCAGGGTCTGATCAGCCATGGGGTACCCTGAGTGCCTGTTGGCAGGCTGCACCCACTGGGAAGAGATGGGAGAGGAGGGAGAAGGAAAAGGAGAAGGAAGAGATAGAGGAGGAAAAGGAGAAGGGGAAGGAGAATGGAGAAGGAGAAGGAGGAGAATGAAGCAAAGGAGGAGATGGAGACGGAGAAGATAGATGGAGAAAGGAGGAGGAGAAGTTTTGCCTTCTTAGGTATGTTTCTCCACAGATTTGCAGAGAACAGGGGCAAGCGCCTGGGCCCAGGGTGCTGTTTGTGGGGTGATCTTTGCAGCAGACTTTAATTTCTCCGCTGCCAATGTTCCCCACTCACCTCACTGACTAACACTCGCATAGGAAATAACCAAAGGTAAAGCACACTATGGCTGGCTCCTCCGCTTCTTTCAAACACAGCCTTGGTGCCCCACAATTTTGGAAAGTGTCAGGGGAAAATGAATAACTGGGAGGAAGGATGCGATTTTCATTATTTTCCGGGCTTTCAGAAACAAGCTGCAGGGCTTGGGCTTGCTCACGTTTCACTTTCAGACACAGCCCCAGCAGGCGAGCAGGCTGGGGGAGCCACCCCTAATTTGGGATGGCCAAGGAGGGGGTTCTGAGCCAGGGCAGGCAGGGGTCACCCTAGTTTGGTGGCTCAATCCAGCCTGTCCTGGGTCCTCTTTTCCAGTCTGCTCCTGGCACTCCAGCATCACTCCATTCTTACAAGCTTCTAGCCCTGCTTGACCTACAGAGCAAGCCTGTGGGGCTGTCCCCTCCTTGTGGCCTTCCCATGTCGCCTGGCTGGAGGCTACTGTCTGGCAGGGTGGCAAGGGGAGTACTCTCCACCATGTGCAATGGTGGTGGTGGGCTCCAAGGTGGACACCACCTCCTCCTTCACAATTTCCTGCATTCTTATTAAAAAAACCCACCTAACTAAACTAAACTAAACTGAATTCAAAAAAATATGGAACCTCACAGCAAGGAGGCTTTTCCACCTCAAGGCTTTGTGTCCCTAAATGGTGACACCGGGCATCCAGGCCAGGTGTTGGGAGCCTTGTTTGGCACTTGCAACATGTTTTTGTTTCTAGAGGCGGAAGATGTGACGGGTATCACCGCCGAGATCACAACTCACTGAGCCATGGATCAGCAGGAAAATCTGGCTCATCATCCCCGTCCTGCGCAGCAGCAGAGGGCTCTGATTAAAATCATAGCACAAATTGCTCAAACTTTCCAATGTATGCTCAAAATGGGGTATACATTGGTACCCGGGGAGGGGAGGCTGCCATGTCCACTAGAAACCACTGGTGGCTAGATGCAATGTTTTTGGATGCTCAGGTTCCTTCAGAAGCCTGTGCCCCATGCTCCTCTCCTGCTCCCTAGCAGGCTGGGGATCAGCACCAACACCAGGGCCTTCCCAGGCTGCGTGGGGTGCAGGATGAGGCTGTGTGTGGCCAGGAAGTGCAGGAGAGCTCACAGAGCTGCAGAATGCACAGCAGAAACCACAGGGGAGGGTAAGCCAGGAGCTCTCCGGAAGCATGCTGATGGAAAGCTTGCTCCACCACAGGAGAGAGAACAGGGGTTTTTTTCCACTTTTTGCTGGAAAAAAACATTAAAAGGATGAAAAGAATAAAACAAAAGATCAATCTTGCTGCTAGAAAGCTGCTGTGGGGGAAAGCAAGGTGAGCAGCAGTGCCATGCCACATCCCAGCACATGCCCTGGGTGCTGGCATCACCGAGGAGCCAGGCCCCAGCCCTGCAGCAGCCCCAGGGCTTTGGGCAGGCTTTGCACCCTGCCTGCACCCTGCCAAACCAAGACAGCTCCCGCTGGCTCTTGCACTAGCTCCTCCAGCACCAAGGAGAACAGCCTGGCTCCAGCTGTGCTGCAGCTCCCACTCATGCTGGTAAATCCCCTCCAGCCCAAATGGAGTGGATGGAACATCTTGGGGTTAGCTGAGGGGACCTGAGAAAGGTCCTTTGATGCTTAAAAAAGAAATTCTTTTTCTCTGAGCTGGAATACGGGGAACTGCATGAGACAGTGTTCTTCTTTTCGGTTCCTCTTTTGGCCACTGGTGGAACAAAAGAGGAGGGAGAAAGAGGGATAAGTGAGAAAAGAGTTTGTTCTTCAAAAATAAGAGACAGAAACTTCACAAGCACACATCACACCACTTCAGTGTAGCACAAATGTCCTCTTTTTCTCCAACAGGAAGTTGGCCCAATGCGTTGGCAAGGGTCCCACCAACACAACAGGGACCCAGACGAGGCCCCAGTCTCCTGAAGCCACCACTGTCGGGGCACACAGCTATCACCCTGAACAGCCACCTTAAAGGATCAAGGGTCAGTCCCAAAATAGATTAAAAGCATCTGGGGTCTTTAAGGAGCACTGAAAATTTGGAAGATGAAGAAGAACGCAATGACCAAATGCCTCAGATGGAGCCAACAGAAGCCCAGAGCTGAACATCCTCAAAGCCCAGGGAAAGCAAAACTTCCCAAATGAGATGAGGAACACAAATTACCACCAGAAGATGCTGAGGAAGAGAAACCCAAGGTTCCCAAAGATCCCTTCCTCATTGCTCTGACTGAATGCACATCTGTGGGTCTGACCCAAACCCAGCAACGTGGCTCGGGCAAGAAGAGGAAACTGTTAATAGTGTTTGCAGATAAATACGGAAAGTGTTGAGCTCTTTCAGATACTTCTCAGAAATGAGGAAGGCCCCTGCAAACAATTTGCATGAGCAACACCACCTTACCCTGCAGTGAAAGACAGTGGCCCATGGAGGTCAGTAAGCAGAGAGCAACCAGAGGGATGGAGCAGAGACACGAAACTGTTCCTCTAGCGAGTGGAAATCTACAGGGCCTGGGCCTGGCAATGGTAACTGTGACGAGAAGGTGCCTCATGGGTATGACACAGGTCCACTGCCACCTCCGGCATGGCAGCAGGGTCCTGCTCCTGCAGCTGGCTGATGCCCAGCCCAGCGGTACAAAAGGCTCTGACGGCTCATCTCTAGCGCGTGGTACTGCTAAAGCCCGTGGAAATCAGGAGCTGCTGCTGATGCTGCTCAGCGGCTCAGCAACCCACCTGTGCACCGAGCAGGTTGGGACAGGACTTGGCACCAGTCCGGATGTGTCCATGCATCCCAAGCAAAACCCCAGCAGAGTTACCTCCTGCCTCCTGGTACAACCTCACATCCTCCTGCACCCGAGGGGCACCTCCAGGCAGACCCTGCCCACAGAGCCTGCCCCAGCTGCAGGCACACCCCAGCCCTGCTGCACGTGATGGCCCCCATCCCCAGCAGCAGCACGCTCCGCAACGGCACCAGCTGTGCCTTTACACTGTTTCCATTTGAAGCGTCGGGGACCTTTCTCAGTGGTGTCACCCACTGCACGTAAGAAGCGCGATCATGGAGATTGCTGCATCAAGATAAGCAGTGGAGGAAGCAGGATGTCAGCTTCTCAGGAGGGGGCTGTGTCATACACAAACTGTCGTTCGCCAGCCTTCCTTCGGACAGACAGCAGCTGCGGACAAGGAAAAGAGCACAAGAGTGTGACAAGGGGGATGATATCAGGGAGTGACAATTTTAGGCCTTTCTGGAAGATTTAAGAAGTTCCTGGAAGAAAGGAGCAAGGCTGTGATCTCCATGCTGATGGCTGGGATGCGTGGCCCAGGGGCCGGACGGGAGCACGGAGTCTGGCAGCAACACACGGGCAGGAATTGGGGGAATAGGTTTCATGGTGGTAATCATTCCAAGCTGCCTTCTCCTCTGCCTTGCTTGGCGAGAGCTGCACCCGCTGTCCCTGCAGCAGCCGGCACCCCCAGCGAGGCCCGCAGGGCCAGAGCTGGCACTGGGACACCAACAGCCCCACTCCAGCTGAGGCCACGGGCTTGCAAAGACGCCCCTGGGCACAGGGACACCTCTGCCCTGCTGGCACCCAGATGGCATGGGCACCACATCCGCAGCCCCCCAGCCCTGGGCAAGGTGGCGGGCGGGTGCTCGGGCAGCTACGGCTGCAGCCGATTTCGGGCGGGAGGAAGGCGCTGGGGCAGCACCCGCCAGCCATCCTCCCAGCCAAGGAGCAGCTCTCTCTTCCCACCAGACCTCCTGCCACGCTCACCTCCCCAGGCAGCAGGCTCATCAAACCCTTTAGTTACAATTATTATTGTAATTATTGACCATTTATTGACCGATTATTTTATTGTATCTGTCAAAACAAAATTTTTTTTACGAACGCCAAAATACACACACACACGTCCCCGCACACCGGGCCCGCCCCCCTTCCGGGGGCCCGCACCCCGCCGGCCGCGGCCGTGCCCCACCAGCCACGTGCAAGCCCCACCACGCAAAGCCCGGAGCGGGGCGCCGCGCCGTGACGTACGGTGACGCCCCGTGACGCAGCGGAGGAGGGAGGCGGAAGTGGCGGGTGTTGCCGGGGTAACCAACGCCGGGGTGGCCTGCGGGGAGCCGTGGCTATGGGCGAGCTGGGCCTGGGCGATGGGGCCGGGAACACGTACAGCCTGCGGCCCGGCCTCCAGCGGCGGTGAGCCGGGGCGCGCCGGGGGTCCGGGCCCTGGGCCTGGGGCCTCCGGGGGGTGGAAAAGAGCCGGGGCGGAGGGGGTGCTGGGGGTCGGGATGCCCTGGGATGTGGGAGCTGCGGTGGGACTGACAGGGGAGGGGGCTCGTGGACGTGGGGGGCTGGTGTGGGGCTACTGGGGGCTTGGGGAGGTGTTGGGAGTTGGGGAGCCCCGGGGATTTGGGGATTGGGGCGGGCACTGGGCTCCCAGACCAACTTTGCCATGAGACACAGAGGGGCTTGGGTGGGGAGGCGAGGGGAGCGCAAGTGGGGGGTGCCGCTGAAGGGGCAGCCTCCAGTGGGGCTGGTTTGGCACCCGTGTTTGTGGATGTTTGGCTTTTGGCAGGGCTGGTTATGTACCTCCATCTTAGCTGGGCTTATTTTTCCCATAGTTTTTCATTTGTCGTTTTTCCTTAATATGGGAAAGTTAGGTTTTCCCAGGTGGGGTTATGTATGTTTCTATGCATGGTGTGAACTTTCTGGGCCTTCTTTTGCTCTTTTTTTGCCCTGATAGATTTAAATCCTCCACAGTAAAGGAATGCATCCATGCGATACTAAAGGAGAAGCTGGCTAATGTACAGTACATCCCAGAAGAAATGCCTCAGCTTACAAAGTCTTTATCAGAGACAATAAAAGACAGACTGAAAGGTAAAGAGGTTTGCTGGGGAAGTAATTTCTTTTCTTGGGAAGTAATTTCTTTTCTTACTGTGTCCTCTCCCTTTGACAAAAACCCTCCTTCCTCCTTTATTCTTGAAATCTATTTCTACCCCATTGATCGACTCGAGTCTACTGTTACGAAACATTCTGGCCTATATTCATATGTTCCTTGTTTGCAGAACTAGAAACCTAATTCAGTCAGACAAGATTTGTTTTCCTATAGGCTGGCTGTTGTAGGATGTCAGCCTTGGAGGGGCTGCAGGGGGAAAGAAGCTGCATTAGCAAGAAGGAAGAAGTGATGCTTCATTGCTTCTTGCTTCAATAAACAGAACCATTCCTGCTTTGTTTCCACGGCAAGTTAGATCAGAGTTGGGTCAGAGTGAATAGTAGGGTGATCAGGACAAGGCTCAGTGGGAGCAGCAAAGAGGTGAGAGTTAGGATCACAGCCAGCCAAGACGGGGTGTGACTGCAGCCTTACAGCACTGGAAAAAGGTCATGGTGATGCTGTGCAGGATGCACTCCAACATTTTTATGTTCAAGCGCTAAACTTCAGGCTCCAGCAGGTGTTCCATGGGTTCAGTGCTGGAACAAGTACACAGATGCGTATTGGCACCGTCTTTTTTTTTTTTTGCCTTCTTCCTGGGGACAGGCTGGTGCTCCATCTGCTGGGCTGGCCTGACGCGGTGACACAGACTTACCATCACCCTTGGCAGGAACTGTGGATTTATGCTTCTCCTGGAGCTACGCATCTGCTTTAAAACCAGCAGTAGCTTGGCATGTTGATGCCAAGTTAATATGCATAGGGAATGGCTTCAGTAATCTGTAAACACACTCGCGGTAGCCTGAAGCGAGACTGGCCTAGTGCGGCCGTTGTGTCAGCTGGCGTCTCTGATGGATGATACCAGACCCAGCATGTTGTGTTTAATCCTCCAGTGGAAACAGTGTGCCGGAGTCTTCCTGGGACGCCGCTTTGATGAAGACAGGCATTAGGATCTACATTTTATTTTAAACATGCTGGGTCTAATTTGACTTCTGGAACATTGCCATGGCCTGACTGGATCTGGCCTGTGCCCCAAAGGTATTTCTTTGCTATTGTAAAACAACCACATATCTTTGTGGACACATAACATAGACATAAAAGGATATGCTTTTATGTGGCCTCTCATTCCAGCAGAGAAGCAAAGGAAACACCTATGTGGCAGAAGAATCTCTACAACACCTTTGCATCAGAACAGTTTTAAAATAAGCCAGTTTTTTTAAAATTTGATTTTGTCCACCAGCAGCATTATTTACATTCTTTCCATGTGTTCAGTTCTTGAAAATTGTCAAAATAGAACACTTACATACAGCGTGGCTGTTCAGGGCTGTCTTCTGCCTTAGATGCATCTTTTGACGGGTGCCAAAGACCCTGTTCACCCTTTAACTCCACTAAGACCCTGGGACTCTACACCTCTGAAAATGAAGGCGCAAGGCAGTCTGTCCACTTTGCCAACTGCATGGACTTGTACAGGATGCTTGCTTTGTAACCAGAAATCTTTAGCTTTCTGGGTCCTATTTTGGACTCATGTTGTAAACAAGTTGTTGCTCTCACTATCTTTTTTTTTTTTCTCTCTCTCCAGAGGAGGGATTTGACAGGTACAAAATGGTGGTGCAGGTTGTGATTGGAGAGCAAAGGGGAGAAGGAGTGAAGTAAGTTTTGCACTTTCTAATGGTATTTCTATCATTTTTGTTGGTTGGTGTCCTGTTTTTTGTTTTCCTCTGGAAGCTGCTTCCAGCCTTCCTAGGTACAAAGATCTCTGTGCAGATGATGAACTGTAAAGCACTTTCTTTTCTCTTTAAGTGGCATGTGAGGTCTTGGACTGTGGCTGACTGAATTACCTGATGATGATTGGCTGTATGGTGGTTCTTAGGAAGCCGAAAGGCTGCAGAGCATTTGTCAGGAGTGTTGCAGAAAGGCATTTTACTTGGTATTCATGAGTAACTAGAGCACACACCCAGTCCATTCTCAAGGCTCTGCTGGAGCACAAGGGCCATGGTAACTCACTTGTGTCTAAAATCAGATTTCCAGAAGTACTTCATTTGCATTTAATCCCCCAGATAGGCATTTTTCAGAAGTTTAAATTTCTATAATCCCCATGCAATGCTGTCAGGGGAATCAAGCCTAGGCTGTGGGTGCTGAGCACTTGCAGTCTGTCTCCAGATGCCTGCAGTCAGACAAAAGAATTCCTCTTGGCTGCAGTAGTGGGCTGTAGCTTTCCATTACTAGTGAGTAGGAAGAATACAAAAGAGAACAGCCCACAAGGTTTATGTGCTTTATCTGCTGGGCTTATCTTTATTGTTGTGCCCAGTACTCCAGCAGAAGGTAGGTACAGCAGAACTGTAATCAGATCTCCTGCCTCAGCGTTCTGGAGGTTAGGAAGGAATATCTGTACCTGCTGCTCAGGCTTTCTTCAGGAATGTCTGTCTGCAGGCAGACTGCTCCAGAAGCACCGTACCTGGGTGAACAGTTCAATGAGGTGAAAAATTGAAACATGAAGCCCTGCAACACAGACAGAGCAATTGGGGAAATTCTCTGGTTTGCAATAGGCAGGAGGCAAGATCAAAGCACAATCACTAACATCCTTAATGTAAAATACTGGGTAACCAGGGTATTCCAGAGGCAGAGTGGAATATTGGACTGAAAAAAAAAAGCAGAATGACCCTGAGGGCTAAGGTAATAGAAAAAAAGGATAAAATTCAACAATCTTGTGACAAGAGTCATATGTTGGGAATAGGAAGAACAGGCTGTGCCACCAACAGGGATCCTGTCAGCTGACACTGACTGGGGCAGGCAGGGAGCTGGGCATTTGCAGCAGAGGGAGGGAAGTGTCAATGACATTAGGCAAGGCTGCAGCAAAGTCTGGTCCGTAATATCCTGTTACGGTCTGGTTGCTTGTCTTCAAGGTGAGGCTTGGAGAGAAGCAGGTGTAGAAAAAGGCCAGCAGGATGTTCAGGAAACAGACAGTATGGATATGAAAGGACTAGAAGAGCTTGGCTCGTGGTCTAGTAACACAGTGTCTGCCAAGGAACACGATAGCTCCCTATAAATAAATTGGGAGTATGTACAACCAGGGTGCAGGAGGTGAAGGACAAGAACAAATAAGCTAATTTAGCCACCGATACGCGTAGGCCAGAAGTCAAATATCCTTAAGCACCATAGCAATGAGGTTCCGAGCCCTGCTGCACAGTGGAGGTAGCAGGGTTGGCGGCTTAGATGAGTTTGAAGATGCAGCTTGATAAACATATAGAGGGCATTAGAGCACTTGGTGGAATTCAGCAGTGGGGATCTAGGCTCAGGATTCAGGAGAACGCTTCCCACTTCCTTCATCTTTAAAGGAAGCTCTGTTTGCTTTTTGAGGAGAGTGTCTGTGATCACTTACGTCCTTACACGTGAACTCTGTGGGTAATGGCTCTGCTCTGTCTCCTTTGTCTAGTATGGCTGCACGATGTTTCTGGGATGCTGACACTGACAGCTACGCTCACGATGTGTTCATGAACGTAAGTGTTGGCTGTTTTACTGGGAGAGTGTAAAGCTACTTGCTTTTGTATGAGAGGCAGAGTGACCTTAAACGTGGAGCAGAAAAAATCCAACCACTAAAATGAAGGAGCCAAGACTCTATTGAAACAGTATGATTTACATCCTCATTCACAAAACATACTTAGATATGATATCCAACGTAGTAAAACTTATTTCCTGAGTAGGTCATACAGTACTGTACAAAAGTCACTATCACACCATTTTACAGGTGGGGAGAGGAAACACGAGATAAAGTCTTGTATGTTTTGCTGAGTATGGCTGGAATCCAGAACTGAGCAAAAGTCAAGGTTTTATTTCATTATTATTTTATTTTTATTTTAAACTGACACCTAGACACCCACAGGTGTGTGGATGGAGGAAACTGAGGCATTTCTGGCTTTCAGACACACTGACCTGGGTTACACCACAAGTGAGGTGAATAAGAAACTAACTAAAAGACAGAAAATTGCAATATACAGCAGTATAAGGTTACGCTCTGGCCTGAATGTTCCCTTAGGCTAGCCTTTTCAGTGAGGCTAGCAAAGAGCTTGCCTTTACTAACACGGAGTCTTTGTTTTCCCCAGGACAGCCTGTTTTGTGTCGTAGCTGCGTTTGGCTGCTTCTACTATTGAAGATGGTAAACATTAGACAGAAGGACGGAGGTGGGGGAGAACGCTTTGGGGTATTTTTTGTTAAAGTGCTCAAAAGCATCATGTGCTTCCTTTAGTACCTAACAAAATAACAGCTTTATAAAGCATGTCCTACACCTGTTATACACACTACAACATTCCTTCTTCCTTGTGGATATTGATATAGCTTTAAGCACAATAATATTATGTCCTTTATTTAAATTGCCCTTTGTTTTTATATAGTGTGTTGGTTTTGTCCTAAAAAAGAATATTGCCAATAGCCATCGTTTCTAAGGCAGACTCAGCTTTCGTCTTGAAAGGCTTCTGCTGCTTTTGTTATATTTCTGAAATGAATATTTATAAGAATGTAACATAATAAATCTATTTAATATTTCCTCTCCTGTGGGTTGGCCCTTGCCACTTCCACTGTTTGTCCTTTTCCTGCACTCTACAAGATGTACTAGCCTTGATTGCTTGTCTGCGCCTCTCAGGTGAGCGTTTCCTGAGGATTCATTGTGAACTACCCCATTGAGCCAACCTCATATTCTGGTTATCCAGATTTGTTCTTGTGACTCCAGTAAGATTTGGGTTGTGAATCCCAGCTACGTGTCACACAAGATGATATTAACTGATAGGAAGGCAAGGTATTTAGGACATTAGGTCAGGCCAGTGGCCTGCACACCACACTGAAGCAACACAGGCTGGTATTCCTGCAGTGCTGTGAGCCAAAACTACTCCCTGCTGTAACTCAGTTTGGTGCAGTTTGGCACCTCTGGACTCTGTGAGTAATCACTGTTCGTTGCCCTCTTCAGTAGATACTGTGGGGCTTTCTCAATTTTTGCCTCTCTGTATTTGTTTTGGAATGTGAGGGTGGATGTTTGGACCCCAAATTTATTAGGACTCCCCCTCTTGGAAAGGAGCAGTAGAAAAGGCTGCTGTAGATCATAAAAGGAGTGCTAAAGTCTCTCTTCTCCCCCAAAAGTTAGAGGACTCTGTTGGTTCCCAAGAGATTGGGTGCTACCAGCTACAATCCGGGAGGCAGCATGCCTGTGTCTATTATGTTTGTTTGAAAGTACCCTCATCTCATTTTCCTCTGATGAGAAACAGAGGGTGACTTCCCCGATTGCTTTGTCACTACCTGTGGCTGTCAGCCATTCCAGGAGCTGCAGAGGATGCAATGGTGCCGTTTGGGTTGTGTGTGAACCTGGAGTGCAAGTTTTGGGGAATGGTGAAACCCTCTGCATAAAGACACTTGCTAGGAGATAGTGTATACCCTCAGACTTGTTTTGACACTTTTATTAAGTCATGGTGATTAAATAATGATTTTTCACCTTGCATTTACTCTCTTTTTTGGAGGCTTTTAACAGCAGCTTCACAAAGGCATTGTACAGAGCAGGTTCGAGCCTGTGATCGTTCAGCTGCCCTTAGCCGGGGCCTGGAGCCGGTAACGGGTGCGGCGTTTTTCCCTCCAGGAAGATCAAGCAGCTGCTGAACCAACACAGGCCGCTCTTGCCCGTCCCCGCAGGGCAGGGCTGTGGGCCGGGGCAGCAAACCTCCGCTGGGCCATTGCGCCTCCCCCCGCCCCGCCAGGCCGCGGTCCGAGAGCCGAGCCGCGGGGCACCCTCCCCCGTACGAGACCAGCCCCGGGGCGGGCAGGGAAGGGGGGGGGGACGCTTTGCGAGACGGAACGGAGGTTGCGGGCGCGGTTTCCCGGGGCGCGGCCGGCCCCTTCCTGCCGCTCCGGGCCGACACGCAGCGGCTCCGCCCGCCGCCCCGTTGGCGTTGGCGGGAGCGGGGCGGGGCCGGCGCCGGGAGCGGGGCCGGGCCGGGCTGTGCCGGGCTGCGGAGGTGCGTGTGGTCGGCGGCGCTCTGGTAGGGGGGGTGTCTGTCGCTGAGGGGGCGCGAGGGGACACGGGGCGCTTGGCTTTGGGCAAGGGGGCAGTGTCTGCTGGGGGTGGCGTGGGGCGCTGCTGCCCCTTTGGGGGGGCCTGGGGAGAGGCCGGGGCTCGGGCACAATGCGGGGTGGGGGGGGGCGGCAGGGGTTTGGGAAAGTTTTAGAGTGCACCTCTAGGGCTTGGAGCGTGGGGACTTTGGGGGACATCCCCCGACCCAGGGGACGCAGCCAGGGCCTGGGGAGAGCAGGGCAGAACAACGAGGAGCTGGCCCTGACTGCGGAGAAGGAAGGTGTGACCTAGCTGCTGTGCAGGCACACATCCTCTCTAACGCGCTTTTTGTGTCCACCAGAGTCCTGGCCGCTCCGTCTAATGGTTTTGTAATTAAAGTCTGCAGGAATTCTGTGAGCTGCGATGCTCCTCGGTAGCCCTCGCTTGCTGCGGAGGGAGGTGCAGGACGCTGCAGGGTGGCCTTCCTTCCTCTGTACCCACCCTGTGCCCTTGCGGCACCAGGTCCCGCAGCACCAGGTCCCCCAGCCTGCGGCTGGCAAAGACCAGCGTGGTCAGAAGCAGGTACTGGTGGGTTTCCATCCACAGGACTCCTGGGCCTGAGGACAGCCACCGTATTTGCTTTCGAAATTCAGATGACAAATACCTGTGCTTTATTTCCTGAAGAAATTTGCTGTATATACAGAATTACTAAAATTCATTACTTGAAAGTTTATTCATCCAAGATCAGCAATGTAATTGTCTTGAAATTACTGTAGAATGAGCCACAAACAGTAATTTTTGGAGTAAGGATTTGGCATTGATGTGTAAATCTGCTAAAGGAGATTGCCTCCTGAAGTCTCAAAAGGCTCAGTTGTTAAGCCCTAAAAGCAAAACACTGTGCAACTGAGCACAAAAGTAAGGACAGAATGACCACCTGTCCTTGTACTTGGTTGTCCCTGGGCAGGCTCCAAATCTTCTCTGATCTTCTGCATAAACCCTGTTATTGCTCCTTCCACAACCGCAGCAGAGACTTTGTTGCATGCCAGCACACTCAGTGCCTCAGGGTTATGGTGTACCCAGAAGGGCTGTGAATTTGTGGAGTTCTTGCCAGTAGTTTCTCTTTATGTGTGTATTTCATAGCAGTGCTGCTTAGGTGATCACACTGCACTGTTTTCAGTTATGGTGGTGTTAGACAGAATTATCTTGAGCCATCTGGGACTTTGCTGGTGAAAAGCAGCATCTTTTCTTCGATTGCAGGACACGAGTACCAGATCTTCTGCATGCTTGGGCTCTGCTCGAGCAAATGTTATCAGCCTGCCTGTAGCAGTAGGGTATGCAAGGCTTGGGGTTTTTTCAGTCACTATAGCAGAAGTCTGGATGCTGTGTGGCACTGGCTGAACTGGAATCACTTTTATACATCCATGTGACTATTAATACGCTGCAGGATAGCTGCTTTTGCTCAACCAGAGTAGCTGAAGTGGACTGTGTTTTAAGTGTAGGCAGGACTCTGCCTGCCAGATCTAGCAGTAACCTTCATAAGGGACTTGAGGGCTCAGACTATCCAGATGGAGCAGATACTGACTGTGGAGAGAGCAGTCCTGCTGGGGAGAATCGCAGCCTTCTGTGGAGGTGAACAGGCTGGGTCACAGCCATTAGCACTCAGTTTTTAAGCAGATGCTCTCAGTCTGGAGATTGGGGTGAATCTGGGCCTCGCAAGCCTGGGCTGGGAATGAAGTTGCCTTGGAGACTGGGCAAGATTTTTAAGCATGGATAGAAGAGACATCCTGACCTCTCCCAGTAATGATGTACAGGTTAACCCCCATCTTGTAAACACTTTCATCGCTTTCTCACTGTGATGACTTTTCTGTCTTTAACCTCTTCTGAGTCTGTCTACAACAGATCTCTACATGGATACACACCAGTAAGGTTAATCATAGATTGGGGGTTGGAGGTGTGGGAAAACGGGGAAAAGGATTCTCTTCTCCCCATGACAGAGGAATGGAGTGTGGTTTGGATACTTTGCAGCCTGACAGGGGAATTATCTGAAGTGACAGGACTTCTTCCTTTTCCCCAAGGCTCTCACTTACGTGCTGTCCATGTGTAAAGGCAATTCTCTGCAGACAGCTGGCAGAGTGCAAAGTTTAGTAGTATTTGCATGCAGATGAGTCAGCAGAAGAGGAATGGCTTGCTCCTGTTAAGTGGAATGATCTTGTAGGCAAAGCAGCACATGACATCTGACTGTGCCAACACCTTCTAAGTTCAGAGGGATAATAGGGGATCCTGGGAGCAGGCAGTGGCACCCGGGAAGCCTGGGAGCTATGGGTGTTGGAGGGGCCTCACTGCTCCAGTGCACCAGTCTTGTGCTGACTTGAATCCCTGGTGGGAAATGCAGCAGCTTTGGGCTGGAGCATTTACTGAGTTGTTGCAGTAAGCTCTCGTCTTGCACAGGCTTTGAGTTTAAGTAGCAGGATTTATTTTGCCTTGAAGTGTAAATCTGCAAGTGAAAAGTGATGGAAGTGGCAGAAGAAATCCTGCTAGTGCATGCAGATTTACAGATAATATTCTTCAAGAAATTCCCTGGGACATCTAAAACACAAAGAATGTAGATGGGCCAGGTCCTCATGCCTTCAGCCTGCTTAGGGTGCAGAAATATGTCATCTGCTTCTCTGGTGTAGTATGAGGCAGGCAGTTCTCTGACACCACCAAGGCTAAAAAAAAATAAATCAGTACTGTCCATGGAGATGCAGACAGTGAGATAAGGCTTTGGCCAAGCAAGAAGATATGCTGCACCTATTCTGACCTTCTCCATCTGTCAGAGGTGTTAATGTTGCATTGTGGTTAAATTCCAGCTTGGATGATGGTGTAGTTAACTCACACTAAGGGAGAAGTTTTAAATTCCTTCCCTGATGCTATTTATTTTTCCTTCGTGGTAATCAATGCTCATCCTTCTTCCCTCCCAGAACTGGCTGCATTTTAGTGGGAAATGACCCGAGGTTTGCAGTATTACTCTCAGGAAAGTACTGGAGGATTTCTGAAGGCTGTTACTGCCACAGTTTGAAGAAAATTGCTGTTTCTCCCTTCGACTGTTTCCACTCCTTCATTCAATATCTGCATTTGGGGACTGAGAGGAGTGATTCCCTGATAGGGAGAGCAACTCTTCTGTCTGGTAGTTAGCTGCTCCTCGCAGAGCCCGTACAACTCTCTCTTGAGGTGAACTAGCTGGCAGGTGATGCAGGGTTCTTCTTTGATATAGGGGTTGTGCACCAAAGAAGTAAGTTTCAGAAGCAAAGCAAGCCCCAAGTGTTTAGTAAAGTGCCGCTGAGACTGTGATCTGCCCGTGGCTTTCGCAAATGAGATGCTTCTTAACTTGGCTCCTAGCAAGCACTTTTCTCATGTTCCGCACAGACTCAGTAATGCAGGAGGGTGATGCTTTAAACAAATTAGAATGATGTTAATATTTTACAGCAGGGCTCTTTCTTTGGGTTATGTCTGTTTTTTACCTTGGAGTTTTTCAGAATGAGCTTTGAGAGTTATCTTCTCTTTCCCCTTCCCCATCTGCTGCAAATGTAATTAATTTTAGAACAGTCAGTGTTTTAAGCACTTGGAGAAGCAAAGCTGTGTGCTCATGTGTTAAGCTGAGCTACAGATGTTGGATCCTATTGTCAGTAAGTAATTGTTTGGGATGCTAGTTTAGTCATTTGGGTCAAAATGAAACATTGTAAGGTTGGTAGCTTTATTGCAGTAAGGTATGGTTTGTTTTCAAAAACAGCATGTTCCCAGTTTTTAATGAAGACGAGTTTGGTGCTGGGAGGACTTCTCAGAAACACACTAGCCACAGGACAGAGGTTTTTAAGCTCTGAAGGGTGGTAAAATTATTGTTTAATTTCTCCATTAATTTAAGTAATTAGCAGAGCTGCGTCACTCACAAGGCGCCCAGCCCAGCTCTCCAGATTTTGCAGAGGCTTCTTCAGCAACATCCAGCCTGTAACATCAGAGCAGATAGAGCGTATTTGTGCTGTCTTCAAAGCAGGTTTCTCCTTTGGTACATCATGTAGAGCTGCTGCTGCTGCTGCTGGGTGGCTGATGGTGCCTGATCACTGCTGCTTCTTTAATGCAAAGCAAATCCATTCACTTGAACTATTGTTTGCCATCATTTGACTAAGTATACCCTGAGAAGTGGAAGAGTGATTTAGGGTGTGGGAAAGTGGATGGTATGGGTGTGGGAGGGGTTGGAAGAAGCTGATGGATATTTCTCCTGGGCTCGGACAGTGCTGCTGTACATCAGCATAAAGCGCAGTGTTGCCTTGTGCTGTAACCTGCAGTTCTTTGGCTCAGCAGCAAGATGCTGGTGATAACTCAGTAGAGAGTGTGTTTGTGTCCAAGAAGTCTGATTGCTCTGAATGGCCAAGCTAACATGGGAAGAGCTTTTACTGGTTTGTGGGTGGAGGCTGCTATGTCCATCAGCACCAAAGCCTCTGCTAGTGCTTATTAGTATTTTGCTGGGCAGTGGTTCAGAATATTAACAGACCTTTTAATTGTCTCCAAAGGGAAGGAAAGTGAGTGGTCAGAGACCAGCAGGTGACTTGAAACAGTGAAATTATTTTGACCAAGTAACAAGAAAATCTGCTCCTGTTTCCCCCCACTGTTTCCATGAATGCAGGGTTTACTTGAGCCAGAGAGAGGTCTGCTGCTTTTTGTGAACTGGATGGTTTCTGACAGGAGCATGGTGGTGAAGTAAATAACTGATACAGAATGTGCTTGCAAGACGGCACCTTGCAAAACCTAAGAATTACTGGTGTCATTTTCACAGAGGCACTCTGGAAGCTGCTGCATTTATAGCACAGATCTCGCCTGAAAGTTAAATGTTTGCTTAAGTGTTTGAAGACTTGAGATCAGGGTTGCAAACTCTTTTGGACTGAGATTGCTTTTGCACACTCCCTTATGTCTGTCTGTTGTTAGGAAATAGTAAATTAATTACCGGAATGGGGAAAACTTGGCGAACCTGACTCCCAGGCGTTATGGAGCGAGTGCTGGATGGTTCATGCAGTTCTGAAATGTTCTTGTGGCTGCTCTTTGCTGTCACTTTTGTCTTCCTCCCAGTATTTTTTTGGCTCCTCACTCACCTAAGATTCTCTTTACCTGTTCTTAGTGCATTGTGTCAGGTCTAGCAGGGCAGGCTGGGATACCTACACGTAAGTAGCCCAAAGCCAGTTCAGCTGAGTTTGGTCCTAATGCTGTTCATAAGGTATCATCTTGTTGATGCTAGGTGGGGAGAGTGGTATGTTCGTGCATTATTAAACTGTGTTTGACTCCTTACTTTGGAACATTCCTCAACTTGGAGTCATTTGTGCTTGAGTGATCAAGCACACTGAATCTGCTTCTTAGCTCTCTTCCACAAAGCCTACACTTGGTTGCTGAACAGCAGAGTTTTGCCCAGCAGCCCTTACTGAGGACAGTCCCAGCTCATGCTGAGTAGGAATGCTCAGCAGAGACTCTCTGCCAAGGAGAGGGGTAGTGTTCAGGGGAACATCTGCCGTATCTCATACCTCGCGCTCGCCCCACCTAATGTGTTCCAGCACACCCACTGCATGTGGGTGAGGACACATTTTAAATTCCAAATGGCTTTTGTTATTAGGGTGTTGAGGCACACACCTAAGTGTCATTCCTGGGTGGAGGGGTCATGCTGCTCTTGGGAACGGCAGGTCAGAAGTGCCATTTGCTGTGCCAGAGAGCTACACACTTCAACTGAGCAAGAGAGATAAAGCAGCTGAAAAGGGAATGTTTGCTGCCATGCCTTTTTATAAATCCCTAGCTTCGCTTCAGCTGTGTGAAGTGCTGGGCTTCCTAATGCTCCGGGGCCCTTTCGGGGAAGGTACAATGACTCCAGCTCAAAAGCAAGGATAGCTTACTTCCAGGATTATTTCTGTCCCAAGCTGGTTGTTGGTGGGGGGGTACAGAAAGGTAGAAGAGTGTTTGCAGTCATCAGAATGAGAGTTGGGGGAGGGCTGAATGTGGACTGGGCATGCCTTAATCCTTAGGTTGCTTTTCAGATGCTAAAATAGCATAATAAGCCTTGTAGCAATGATTTATAGCTTGAATTGCAACTGTTGTGTGAGTTTCTCTCCAGCCAGCTGACTGCTGCATGCCTCTCTCTGCAGAGTAGCTCCAAGTTGCATTAAATGATTCAGTGTTCCCACCAGGCACTGTTTGTCAAGCCTTGGCAGCTGATGCCAAATACAACTGGCTAAGCCCCTTTTTAGGTGGCTGTGTCTTTGCACTGACCTTCTGTATGCTCTGCCTCCCATTGACTGATTCTGCTTTGGAAGAGCTAAGAAATATCTTTTTTTTTTTAACTCCCCTCCTTCATTTTGTTCCAGTTCTTACTGGACGTGCTTGGCAAGATGGAGCCGCCAACCTCCTCCAGGCTGAATTCCCGAAAGAGAAGAAAAGATGGATCTGGCCCCAATGGGGCAACGGAGCTGGATGGAATCCCTCCAAAAATGTCCCGACGCTCATTCGTAAGTAAGCAGAGATAGGAGCTTTAGGTGCCTGCAAGATTAGGATGTTGAGCCATAACAGCAGAAGGATAAATGTGATGGTTTTTCCATGGACACACAAAACAAAAGGAACAGGGGGAGAAGCAAATGACAGTAGCTATCCTTCTTGCAAAGGCAGTTTTAAATCATCCTGTCTTCATTCTAATACCATACTTACAACATGGTCTTAAATTAGGTCTGAGGCAAGCGTCACTAAGCTGCTTTTGTAGTGTGTCAGGCTTGTTTGTAGTCACTTAAGCTGAACCCAAACAGGCATGCATATAGATATCCATGGAGAAATAAGTATTCTTTTCTCATAGGTGGGTTTTCTTAAGTGACCCAGTGGGAGGCAGAAATATTCCAGACAAGCACATAACTCATGCACCTCACAGAAAGCAGTCCTGTTCAAGTCAGGGGAAATGCAGGAGGGTTTGAAGTCTGTAAGCACCAGCAGAAGCAATCTGTTGAATCTGTGCTCTGAAACACTGAAAAGATGACTGATTCTCTTGGTATGACAGGAGAGTGCATTTATGTTGCTGATACATCAGGAGTGTTCACAAAAAAAACCAAAACCCAAGCCAAAAGGGTTTCTTCTTCTAGATCAACTTTGGGGTGGCTTTAACAAGCTAAAGCCATTGGGGTCTCTTCTGAAGGGCATCTGTGCCAGTTAATGCCAGCGTTGACTTTAACTTGTCCTTGCCATGATATTGTGATGATGTACTTTTTACAACTCTTCTCCACCCTCTTCCTGGAGCTGTCCTGTGTATCACATGCGCTCTAGTTGCTCTTTCCTTATCTTTGTCAAAAGTGAGCTATCATCCCCGCTACGTCATATTGGGGTCATAGTCCTTGGCAAAATATGGTGATGTGTTGCAGCTTTCCTCTTTGATAACATTTTGCTCTTCACAAGTACTTCAGTCCTGTTCCAGGGCATTTGACAGATAGAAACAAAGTAAGAGCAGCACCAGCAGTGACAACTGGGGAGACAAGCATTGGGGATGGAGGCCTGTGGCATTGTGTGACTTATTCCACAGACCCCTTAAATTCTAGACTGTTGTTGAAAACCGCCCTGTCCCTCTTAAAGACCCTACATATTTCAGTAAGGAAAGAGAGGTGCACAGGTTATTGTCTGGAATCTTATCCTCACGGGGGCTTCAACTTAACCGATCTCTGCTGGAAATACAACACAGCAGAGAGGAAACGGCCTAGGAGGCTCCTGGAGTGTGTGGAAGATAACTTCCGGACACAGCTGGTAAGCGAGCCAACCAGGGGAGGTGCCTCGCTTGGCCTGCTGTTTCCAAACAGAGAAGGACTGGTGGGAGATGTGGCGGTTGGAGGCCGTCTTGTGCTTAGCGACCGTGATATGATAAGAGTTCTCAATTCTTGGCGAAGTGAGGAGAGGGGCCGGCAAAACCACTACCATGGACTTCCAGAGGGCAGGCTTTGGTCTGTTCAGGGCACTGGTTGAGAGAGTCCCTTGGGAGGCAGTCCTGAAGGGCAAAGGTGTTCAGGAAGGCTGGGCATTCTTCAAGAAGGAAGTCTTGAAGGTGCAAGATCAGGCTGTCTCCATGTGCTGTAAGATGAACCGGTGGGGAAGATGACTGCCGTGGCCGAACAGGGAGCTTTTGCTGGGACTCAGGAAAAAAAGGAGAGTTCACCACTTTTGGAAAAAGGGGCAGGCAACTCAAGAAGAGTACAGGGATCTCGTTAGGTCATGCAGAGACAAAATTAGAAAGGCAAAAGCCCAGCTAGAACTCAATCTGGCCACTGTTGTAAGGGATAACAAAAAAATGTTTCTACAAATACATGAAAAACAACAAGAGAGCCAAGGAGAATCTCCATCCTCTCTTGGATGTGCGGGGGAACATTGCCACCGAGGATGAGGAAAAGGCTGATGAGGAAATGCTGCCTTTGCCTCGGTCTTTAATAGTCAGACCAGTTACCCCCAGGGTATTCAGCCCCCTGAGCTGGAAGGCAGGGACGGGGAGCAGAGCAAAACCCCGTAATCCAGGAGGAAGCAGTTTACAACCTGCGGCACCACCTGGACACTCGCAAGTCTATGGGGCTGGATGGGATCCACCTGAGAGTACTGAGGGAGCTTGGCGCCTGCTTGGCAGTAGAGCTTGCCAAGCTATTCCCCATCATTTATCAGCAGTCCTGGTTAAGAGGGGAGGACCCAGATGACTGGAGTCTTGCCACTGTGATGGCCATCTTGAAGAAGGGCCAGAAGGAGGATCCGGGCAGCTACAGGCCTGTCAGCCTGACTTTGGAACCGGGGAATATATTGGAGCGGTTCACCCTGAGTGCACTCACCAGGCATGTGCAGGACAACCAGGGGATCAGGCCCCGCCAGCATGGCTTCATGAAAGGCAGGTCCTGCCTGACCAACCTGATCTCCTTCTATGAGCAGGTGACCCGCTTAGTGGATGAGGGAAAGGCTGTGGATGTTGTCTACTTGGACTTTAGTAAGGCCTTTGACACTGTCTCGCACAGCATCCTCCTAGAGAAGCTCATGGCTTAGACAGGCGTACTCTTTGCTGGATACAAAACTGGTTGGATGGCCGAGCACAGAGAGTGGTGGTGAACGGAGCTAAATCCAGTTGGTGGCTGGTCACAAGCGGTGTTCCCCAGGGCTCAGTTTTGGGGCCAGTCTTGCTTAATATCTTTATCAATGATCTGGATGTGGGGATCGAGTGCACCCTCAGTAAGTTTGCAGGTGACACCAAGTCGGGTGGGAGTGTCAATCTGCTTGAGGGTAGGAAGGCTCTGTAGAGGGATCTGGACAGGCTGGATCGATGGGCCGAGGCCAGTTGTATGAGGTTTAACAAGGCCAAGTGCTGGGTCCTGCACTTGGATCACAACAACCCCATGCAACGCTACAGGCTTGGGGAAGAGTGGCTGGAAAGCTGCCAGGTGAAGAAGGACCTGGGGGTGCTGGTTGACAGCTGGCTGAACGTGAGCCAGCAGCGTGCCCAGGAGGCCAAGAAGGCCAACAGCATCCTGGCTTGTATCAGGAATAGTGTGGCCAGCAGGAGCAGGGAGGTGATGGTGCCCCTGTACTCGGCACCAGTGAGGCCACACCTCAAGTACTGTGTTCAGGTTTGGGCCCCTCACTACAAGAAGGACACTGAGGTGCTGGAGCGTGTCCAGAGAAGGGCAAGGAAGGTGGTGAAGGGTCTGGAGAACAAGTCTGATGAGGAGCGGCTGAGGGAGCTGGGGTTGTTTAGCCTGGAGGAGGCTGAGGGGAGACCTTATCGCTCTCTACAGCTACCTGAAAGTAGGATGTGTGTGTTGGTCTCTGTTCCCAAGTAACTAGCATTAAGATGAGGGGAAATGGCCTCTAAGTTTTGTCAGGGGAGGTTTAGATTGGCTGTTAGGAGAAATTTCTTGACTGCAAGAGTGGTCAGGCATTGGAACAGGCTGCCCAGAGAGGTGGTGGAGTCACCACCCCTGGAGGTGTTCAGAAAACATTTAGGTGTGGCACTTCAGGGCATGGTTTAAGAGGCATGGGGGTGTTGGGTTGATACTTGAACTTGGTGATCCTAGAGGTCTTTTCCAACCTTAATATTTCTATGAATATTTTTTTTTTTTATGAAAGAGTTATTTATTGGAGCAAGAGTAATAGTATTGCCTAACTGTGACATTACTTTTTGGTAATGATTTTACAGCTCACATCTAAACAGCTGGCTGGCAGAGTGTTCCCTTAAAGCAGAAAGGCTCAGAATCAGATGGTAGTAGCAAGCCTGCTTATGCATAAGCCTGTTGTATTGTGCCCCTGGTTAAGTCCTGACTCTTGTAGGCACTGCAGAGGAAGGGCAAGACAGTGGCAGGAGCTTTTGAGGACACTTCTTTGTGATCCTCTGATAATTTTAATAGGTTTTTCAATGCGTTTATTCATAGCTTCATATCAGGTACATGCCAGCAAAACTGCAAAGAATTTGGTTTTATTCACAAGTCCCATGTATTATGGTAGTGATGATAGGAGAGATGCGCAGGCCTTACCTAAGAGTAAGGATCCTGGTAGAGGAGATGGTGTGTGAAACGCAGGTACTAGAGTCTCAATAAGTTAACGGAGATTTTCAGCAGTTTGCTTGAATGTAGTCATCAGTGGTTGCTTTCCTTTGCACTTCACTTTGAGCACTCTGATAAGGAATGACATTAGCAATAATAGCAGCGGTCTTTCTGGTTGCTGTGTTGCTGGGCACTGTGGCAGGATGCTGCAATGGGACAGGAAGCCAAAGAGGAAACTGCTGATTAGCTTTTTGCAGCTTGAAGGTATCACTGTAATGATTTGCAAACTTGTTTCCTAGTCTTCTGGCCAAGGAAAGAGACATCCATTGCTGCCCCCATACCTTCCAGCTAGAAGGAAATTGAGCTGTTTGTTCTGTTATGGGAAGGGCAGATGTTTTATTTCCATTCAGAGGAGACCAGAAACAATACTTGGACTCAGCTGCTGATTAAACATACTGCTGTGGTCAAGCTAGCAGATTAAAGGGGTTTTCCTGCAGCAGCTGGAGATAGTCTGCTACAGATCAAGGTCAGTCTCTTACTGCGCATGGCTCAGAAATGGCTGACAATACACACATTCCCAGGGATTTTGTGCTGCTGTTGGTATTGCTTTTCTGCTTGTTCCTGTACTCAGAACAAGGAGCTGGTACAATTGGTACATGACAGCACAAGCACTCAGGCACAGGAAAGTGATGGTCTTGCCTGGGTGGACATAGCTGGAGCTGCAGCAGTGAGGTTTGATGAAGCTTGGCTTGTGCTGCTGTGAACCGCTGCACAAGAAGTCTGTTTTTGGCAGCTGCAGATCTGAACCTCCAGTTTTCTTGGGTCCAGTGTGACTACCACCTTCTTATCTCTACTTCTCTCTCTCTCTCCCCCGCTCAGGCTAATCAACCTGCAGGGCTGTCTTGAGGTTTAACACTAATTAGTCTTTTGGTACATATGTTTGAATTGTGCGGAGACACAGTGAGTCACTCGGTGACTAGGACTCTGCAGTGGCAGTGCTGCCACTACATAGTGCACTCATCTTTGCATTCTCACAGCCAACCTTCTCTGGTGGTTTAGGGACTGAGGGAACCGGCTCCGTTTTCAGATGAAGTGGAAATCGATTACAGCAAGCCATACGTCAGAGTAACATATGAAGAAGCGATGAGAGGGACCCCTTGTAAGTAGAAAAACAGACTGGAAGGGTGGTATAAATGTCAGGTTGGGGAGGGATGGGTGGGATTTTGATACCCCTGAGCCTGAAGCAACCTTGTATGTCAGACTGGGTTTGCAGCCAATGACTTATTTAATGATTTGGTGGTTAGATAACTGTTCCCATGTGAAATTGGGCCTGCCATTACAACTGAAATTGGAGCCTTTGTATGTGAGGAGCTATACCTTCGCCATTAAGACTGTTTGAAGCAAATAGATGTCTGTGTCTTCCTTTTCAAAGTTAATGCTGCATTGGGATTTCCGTATGAGGGAGATGTCCAGGGTTTGCTTTCCCCTTGGTCTCCCTTCACCTCGTTTCAGTGGATATGTGGTAGGTTTGAGTCTGTCTTTGAACATGGTTGTATTTCAACTCTGTCTTCCACTACATTTGTTTCCATGTGAGAAGGCAGAAAGCCAGCCACTTCTCTTCAGAAGTCTTTCCTGGCTATGGATCTGCATTCTGCCAATTTCCTGCAACACCCCACAAGTTTCAGGAGGTCCCCAAAAGCAGGAATGAGCAGCAGCTGCTTCTCCAGGAAGACATTTTCACAAATGTCTCTCTGTCTCTTTGGCACAGTGGATCGCCCTGTCAGAGTTTATGCCGATGGAATATTTGATTTGTTTCACTCTGGACATGCCCGGGCCTTGATGCAAGCGAAGAACCTCTTCCCAAACACATACCTCATTGTCGGAGGTAAGGAGTGACCTTGTTGACTTTGGCTGTCATAGGAGTACAGTTTACCTCCATCCATGGTTGTGCATACAGACAGCATAGCAGGGTTTTTGTCTTTATGGCCTTAGTGGCTCTCACTGCACCCCATTAACCCAAATGTTCTTGGAGTCTTAGTGCAATATACTGAGAGTTAATATGTTTGTAGAAAGATATCCTGTGCCAAATGAGCACTTAAGGAAAAGATTTCTGATCAGGCTGTTCTAATTTGACCCTTCTGTTTTTTGACAGATAGTGGTGAGTTGCACATCTGAGTATCAGAATGCATTATGGGCAGTTGAGCATCTGCCTCTTGAATGAGACAGATAAAGAATGAGGAACAGTCCCTCCATGGCTGGTTGAGCGTTGTGTCACCTGTATTGCCCTGCGAGTCACTCCCCTGCTCCAGCTCTTTGCTGGGGATTGCTTATAGCTAATCCCAAAGAGGTCCCACTAGGAGTGTGGAGATAATGGTGGTTTCATGGACATGGTGCCTGGCCACGTGGTAATCAGTGAGACCCTGTTTCTCTAAATAAAAGTCCCTCGTTTTGTCTGTTAGGTTCAAAAGTCTTTAGATGATGCCAGGAATATCCTGCTGACTGCCTGAGGGGATCTGGCAG
Organism: Phalacrocorax carbo; assembly: GCF_963921805.1. Classification (NCBI taxonomy): domain Eukaryota; kingdom Metazoa; phylum Chordata; class Aves; order Suliformes; family Phalacrocoracidae; genus Phalacrocorax; species Phalacrocorax carbo. Next base: position 37,667,927 of record NC_087519.1, on the reverse strand, counting down.
AGGTGTGTCAGCCAGGTCTCCTTTAAGAATATAGTGGGAGAAAGAAACCCTTTCTTCTGGCTGCTGTAATATGCTGGCCTCTGTCTAGGCGGTGCCTCTGTGCCTGTACCTTCACTCACCTTAAAGATATGTCAGTGTGTGTGTGTTGTCTATCAGGAGGTGACCTCTGGTCAGGCTGTGTAATGATGTTGAAGTATCAGAGCTGAGAATACCTTTAACTAGTTTTATTAACTACCATTAGCTTCATGAAGCAAAATGAAACTCCAATACTGCGATACAGCAATCATAACATCTTTGTGTGGTTTGTTTCTTTTTTCACAGTTTCACTCGCTTCTGAGGGCATTTTTATAGCTGTACTTCTGCATTTTTTGTGTGCTACAGTAGCAGCTGGAAGGGGTAGGGGGGAAGGAGACCTGAAATAGCTGCTCCAACCTACAAAACACTCTGAGCTTAGAAATCTTGCAGGCATCCCCATGTACATAAATGTTATACATCAAACAGGAAAATAACTTCAGGTCAAACTACTAACATGTTAATGTAGTAAGCTGTATAACCATGCTCTCTGCCTCTGGGAGACTGGTGAGCAAGTGGAGGGCAATGAGTTGCTCCCCTTGCACCAGGAACTGAGACAAGAGGCCACAGCGCAAACAAACATAAGGTCCAAGCTGGGAGCAGCCTCACTCGCTCTTTATCATGTTTGCTTAGGACATAAATACATCCGATACCAGTGAGACTGGTAATGCCTTGTTTACTATTGAGTCTGATAAACAAATACAACTCACTCCTCCTTGATGTTTTACATTGCAGATTATGAAGAGCTGTTCATTTACTTTTTCATAGAACATAATAATTAAGCTAACTTGATTTGCTGTGAACTCACTCCTTGTTTTAATACAACTTTCCAAGAACTAGACTGTGGTATGGCATTTTATGAAATAAAGGAGCTTAGGGAATGTTTTGGGTTTTTTGCCATAGGCTTCAGTTTCCAGGCCCTGAGACATTCATAACTTAATAAGTAGGTTTCTGCCTGACAGAGCCCCAGGTGCCATTTCATACAGGAGAGTTGTGTTCTATATCTGCTCTGGAGACTTTGAGGACTTGGGGTGTAGGACTCCAGCTTGGGCAGAAATCCTCCGAACAGCCTGCCTAGAATTGCTGAGGAGTTTAGTGCCCTGCACCTCTCCCTGTTCCTGGTGCTTTGTGTCTGGGAAAGCTGGGTTTGAAAGTGCCAGCACCAGCCTCCATCAGCAGCTGGCATTGCAGGGGTGATTTAGCAGCGGTGTGTGCAAGGTCCTTTTGATGTAAAGCACTGGGTAAGTACCTCAGGCTCACTCTTCTCTGTGCCTCTTTCTTCAGTCTGCAGTGATGAGCTAACCCATAACTTCAAGGGCTTCACGGTAATGAATGAAAATGAGCGGTATGATGCTGTGCAGCACTGTCGCTATGTGGATGAAGTGGTGAGAAATGCACCGTGGACACTCACCCCTGAGTTCCTGGCAGAGCACAGGGTAATTTATGACATCTGATCCATTCTGAATTTTGATTAGCCTATCTTTGTGCTTGCTGTGTACAGCAAGAATTCATCCATGGGGGTAACTTCTGCGGAGCAACTGTTTCTGTTGAAACTCCTTAAATATAGAATGAACTCGGTTATGGCAATCAAGTGGGTTTCTTGGCAACCTAAAAGCATTTGCTGAGCTGGCAGGTAATGTTAAAATAAGGTAGAGATTGTGACATGGTGAAAAAGCCTGAGAGGGTTCTCACTGTTACAGAAGTTGATGCTGGTTACAGATTGGTGTGAAACGCAGTAGGGAGAGGATAACATGGGTTGGAAGGGATTTCTGGAGGGCATCTGGTCTAACTCCCTGCTTACAACAGGAGCAGCTTATATCTACCTCAACTTCCCTGCAGCAGGAGACCAGGCAGCCTGTGTTGAGAGTCTTTTATCAGTTGGTAAGATAAAGCGAAAGGAGCCTCTAACATCTGTTGAACTGCTTTAGGAGGTGAAGGAGTCTCCAGGGGAGTTTTCTTAGGTTACCATTGTTGCCATTAACTAGCCATTTCTCTGCAGAGCTTAAAACAGCCGTGTCCTTAGTCCCAGCCTTTCCTCTCTGGTGCGTGCTTAAAATTGATATGCAGTTGCCAGTGAGAACTTGGGACTGCTCTGTGTTGCTTTTTAACAGGGGAAAGTGTCTTGCTGTTTTCTGTCATGCCCCTGCAGGGAGGTTGTTGAGCAAAAAGTTACCATCCTTTGACAGAAAGCAGGAGACCTGCATGTTCAATATAAAATGTGACTCGCATTGCTTTCTTAATTTTCAGATCGACTTTGTTGCACACGATGACATCCCCTATTCTTCTGCTGGCAGTGATGATGTTTATAAGCATATAAAAGAAGCAGGTGGGTTTGGATCAGATTCTCCCGGGCTTCCTGTCAAAGATGCACTGTAGCTTCTCCTGTGCCCCTGTATGGCAGGGTTACGCCTAGGGAAGTTGCAGTGGCCCTCTGGGAGCAAGGTCTGCCCAGGAGGCTCTGAAAGCAGGAAAAACCTCAGCTTTGAGCCCTACTTCATAAGGCTAGAACTGTTCTATGTCCCAGGCCAAGCATTGCCCAGCATTAATTCCTGCTTCCAATCTAGTTATTGTGGTTGAATTAACAGCCACCTTTTGAAAAAATAATACAGTTTGGCCTACGGATTCTCACAAATGAAGAATCTTATTAACTTAGCAAAGTGGCTCCTCTAGCTGTTTGCTGTAAAACTCAGTGGGGGTGCAGCTTATTTAAATCTATCCAAACCCAGCTATCAGATCTTGTTATATTTCCACCCACTAAACTGTAGGACCCCTTGTCCTGTCCTTGTCACCACACTATTCTACACGCAGTGGATTATAGTCAATAGTCTTTAAACCAGCTAAAAGTGGAGAGCTTTTCATTAGAAGACATGGTGTTTTGACATGGTTTTGACATGCTTTGGTCTTTCTTAGGTCCTCCTCATAGTCCCAGAAAGGAGGACCCTGTTATCGTACATTAAAGTACAAAGACGTGGTGGTGTGAGGACAGTTAGGAAATGAACTCTCGACAGGAGAGGTTGTTTCAAAATAGAGGTGGCAGCAGCTTTTTGCCATGTGTCTTGCTACAGCTGTCCTGGGTCCTTTTCCCCAACTTTAGGCATGTTTGCGCCAACTCAGAGGACTGAGGGGATCTCAACATCAGATATCATCACCCGGATTGTGCGGGACTATGATGTTTATGCCAGACGGAACTTGCAGCGGGGCTACACAGCTAAAGAGCTCAATGTCAGCTTCATAAACGTGAGTTGAAGTGTGTCTCACCACAAGCTGCATTAAGCAGAATCTTAGAGAGTGTGGAGAGTCTTGTCTAGTGGTAGCACACTCCTGCCATAGGCCAGAAAAGGCCAGTCTGCAGAGCTAAGCAGCTGCACCAAACCAGTGTCCTTGGAGTAGAAATTAGACTACTTCTGACCCTGAAACTGCCTCTGGGACCCACCCAGAGGAACTTGGGGTTTTGCTAATACTGCTCCATTGTCAGAAGTGTCAACATTTTACCTGTTGAAAGACCTGGAGGCAGGGTGTGTGGTGACGTGTGTTTTCTTGAATGAAGTGTGGGTTGTTCTTGGCAGCAGCTGCTGTGTCTCATCTCTCTCCACTTCCCACAGCCACCTTCTTAAGGTAGTCATTTGTTAGCATAAAATCTGATCCTGTTGTCACTGTACTATTCCCTTCCTGGAGCTGCAGGAGCAGCAGTGCTTGGGTAGGAGAGAAAGACATGCTCTGATCCTGTGCTGAGCAGCTGTAGGCCACAAGCAGAATACATGGCACAAGGCTCTTCTGATGTTGGAAGTTAAGCAGTAAACATTTTTTTAATCACTGAGATACTATGCCTATTTTTTAAAATATAATTGAATAAAAAACTGAAACAGGAGAGGTAACGGCTGCTTGGCCTCTCTTTGGCATGTAACTCTTCAAAAATGCCCAGCAAGAAGACTTGTGCTATTGTGATATGCAGAAAGACCTACAGCAGGTCACTCAAATCTAATCTGTATGTTGTATAAATATTTCCCTCTTCCATGCACTCCTATTAGATAGTGTTTATCTCTGGGTTTAGTCTCGCTCTGTGTACTGCCCCAGTGCCTGCCACAAAGCATCTCACAGCCCCACTGTGTCTGCCATTTAGTCTAGGGAAGAAGTGTCACTGAAGTGAAGGAGAAGTGTCACGAGGCTAATGGAGATGCTGAGTCTTAAACAGCAGTTCAGTGTAATAACACAGCAGAGGTGGTCGCCACTCAGATCTGGTGAGCTGTATTCTGATCCACCGCTTACTGTACAGGAGAAGAAATACCACCTCCAGGAGCGCGTGGATAAGGTGAAAAAGAGGGTGAAGGATGTAGAGGAGAAGTCAAAGGAATTTGTCCAGAAAGTGGAGGAGAAGAGTATCGATCTCATTCAGAAGTGGGAAGAGAAGTCCCGGGAGTTCATTGGCAATTTCCTGGAGATGTTTGGCCCAGAAGGCGCGTTGGTAAGGAGCCACTCTGGGGAAAGGGTATTTTGGAGAGCTTGGCAGTCATTGTAGGGCTTGTGGAGCCCACGGTATGCAGAGCAAAGGTTTACAGTTTGTTGCAGTGCTCAGTGTGCTGCCAGTCCCCAGACAAGTTGTCCCAGGCTTGGGCATCCTGTTTACAGGGAGCCCTTACCCTTGCCAACTGGATAACACCAGCTGTGGTTGTAGCATGTAAAGTCCCCGTGTCCCACAAGCCAGCCTGTAAATTCCAGCCTGTGTCCTGCAGGCCTCTGAGCAGCCAGAAGGTTGGCGGTCACTTTGTCACTGGCATGGGATGAATCTTAAGCTACTTGTTTTTGCCAGGTTCTCCTGTGCTGCTGGGTAAATGTTGCAGGCACTTCATGTTAGAAAATGGGTGATGATTACACTGCATGCAGTTTCCGAAGCCTAGAGCAACACTTGGGTTTTTTCTGCTCTTACACTGCATGAAATATTGAAGGGGCACAACTACTATAAATGCTGCACAAGCTGTAAGTAGTGTCTATTCCCATTGCTGTTTGAGCCATGCTAACTATCTTCCTGCTTCCATTGCTAGAAACACATGCTGAAAGAGGGCAAGGGCCGGATGCTGCAGGCCATCAGCCCAAAGCAGAGTCCCAGCAGTAGCCCCACACACGACCGCTCCCCATCTCCCTCCTTCCGCTGGCCCTTTTCAACCAAGACTCCTCCTTCCTCACCGGCCAACCGCTCCAGGAATGAGTCTACAGTCACCTATGACATCAGTGAGGATGAAGAGGATTAAGCTACCAGCCAGGATTTGCTGCAAACCGCTAATCACGGAATCTTAAGGCTGAACCCACTGGAGAACTCTAAATGAGCAAGAGAGCCATAGGAACAGGGCTGACGGTGAGAGTAGGGCCTTGGAGGCACCCATTGCTCTTAGCAAGGGCTGCTGCCTGGAAGCACATTCAAACCTCCTCTCCCTTCTTGTCCCCAAATCCCGTTTTTATTGTTTACGTTCTAGTGGTTTCCAGGGGGAAGATGGTTTTATATTTTAAGAAAATACTCTTTTAAAGCGCAAAGAATAGCACTCAAGCGTGGCTTTTGTTTTGGTTTCTTTTCCCTTGTTGAACCTCCAGGCAAGAGGGAGAGTGGGAAGACCCATCTGTCTCTTCTTTCCTTCAGCTCCCCGGTCTTACTCCCCTCACCCCCAGGCAGTATTCATGCTGCTGCCAAACTAAAGACCCCTCGGTTCCTCAACCAGCGTGACCTTGAGGGCACGCAGAAAGCAGTGGTGTAAAGAGGCTTCTAGGAAATAGAGGCATCTCTGCTGCGCTGGAGCCAATAGGAATCTATCCAGCAACCCTGTAGTGCTCGCGTGCCTCTTAGCTGAGCTTCCCAGCATGTCAGTGAGGACGTGCTGGGCAGGGGGCTACCAGCTTAGCACGCAGGAGTTACAGCCTGGAAGAACACGCAGCAACATGAGAGTCACGCACCCTGTAAGCCTGCGGCATTTGCAGTTCCAAATTGTACAGGGGCTACCAGGGAAAGGCCATTCCAGCTAATCTTAACAAGACTGCTAAATCTTGAGCTAAAATTCAGCCATCGGTTGCTGTTGGAGAAAAGAAAATGAATCTTTGCTTTGGGGCACTTGCTGTCTGTGCATTTCCTTGGGTTTGTGAGAGCCCAGGTAGGATGTGAATGCACGTACTACTTCAAGAAGTCCCAGTCTCTGGTGTGTAATAAGTTTTACTGTCTGTCCAAACAGCCCCTCAACACTGTGCTCTGTGCGTTTGTCTGTGTTTCAGTTGCTGTGCTTTAAGGGCTGGAGCAGTCCTTTGCACTGGTGCCCTGAAATCGCTGCTATAAGGACAAAACGTGAATCCGTACAGCCAGTTTGCTGTCTGTGTTCGTGTGTGCAGCTGGACAGATGAAGGGCACGTTTTGCCCCAGTGAAGGGTCCTGGTCCTGTGTGATGGTTACCTGGCTTGCGCAATAAATGCACAAATCAGTGCCTGCTTATTCCATTCCTTGAGGCAGGCAGGAAAGAGCATCAGAGTGTGCTGCAGCTTTTTTAAGATTTTAAACATGTAATCTGCTTGTTTGAAACCATGGTCCAAGTTGTGCCTGCTATCGTGTCTTTAATAAACACTGAGCTTTGTGGCCTGCGGCTCCCTGCGGGCAGCTGCCCTCCCAGTGCTGCATGCCTGTGCACAGAGCAGGCTGGTACAGTGTGTCCCAGCAGCCAGCGGTGGAGGGACTGGACTGCGTGTTGTGTAGCTGTGAAGCTCCCACTTGCTTTTCTATTCAGGTTTGCCTGTGATATCTGTTGTCTCTGGGTGGAGCTGCTGGGCTGAGTTGCCTGTGTCCTGCAATGCTGGGAGCAGAGGACAGCTCCGAGCCGGATCAGCAATACTGCAGGAAGGTCTTCAGAGCAGGCTGTGGGGCTCGGGGAGCGACAGGTGCAAGGGGGCAAATTCTCAAGTGCTGCCACAGGCTCTGCATGGTGTAATGCTTCCAGGGGACGCAGTGGCCTTGTGGTAGGAGCAGGCTGCATCTTCTTTCCACCTTTTATCCTGCTAATCCTTTGTCACGTTGCCCAAAGGGCTTGTGCTTCTGTTGAGGCCAGAGGTCATATGGGAAAGGGTATTTTGGGGATTCCTCATCTGCCACTTGGACCTCTCTCAGCAGGGATGTGCACAGCTCTGGGAACGTGGCTGGCTGCTGTGGATTTTAAGCTGTAAGGAGCAAATAATGGTCACTTGGTGCAAGCCAGTTGTTAATTCCCTGGTTTATGAGTGGTAGAGTACTTACTTTATATCACCCATGTTCTCTCTTCCCTCATCTTCCCCACCATCCCTTCCCTCAGTATGGGTGTTGTGTTGCTTTCCCAAGCAGGATCACGAAGGCCAGGCTGCTTTAGAGCCTTACTACTGTTTTAAACACAAGTTATGCAAGAGTGTTCTGTAAATTTGGACAATGGTGTTTTGGATGGTGGTTTGTTCTGCAGAGAGACCTTAATGTATTTCTTGGTCTCTCTGCAAAACCTGGGGTGCTTGGTAAGAAGCCAGCCATGGCTTTACATGTAGCTTGGAATAATAGAGCTGTTTCTTGTAACCAATAATCCCTGCTTCCTCCTTGCACTTAAATTAAATCGGACACTCAAATCCCAGGCTAGTCTTTTTTTTTTTTACTTTTTTTTTTTTTGTTTCTTCCTGGACCGCTGGACTGACCTCAACTTGAGCGCTGCCATGTCCTATCAGACATAGGACAGAGCTTCATCTTTGGGCAAAACACGTGAGCCAAGTTCTCCAGGAACATCTTGTTACCCACAGATATACCCAGTTGCTGCTGCTTCAGGGCTGTCCTGCACACTCCTAACCCATCCCACGCTCTTCAAAAGAAGCATCTGGAAGAGACATGCTTGAATTAAGCATGAAGTAAGAGGTAAACTGGAAAAATAAAACTTTACTAGCATGCATTGAAGAATGTGTGAAGTTTGATGCTGCTAAATACAGAGGCGTCGACTCCTACCTCAGACAGCCCAACCTCAGTGCCTATATAGAACTGGGGTGTGAGGCTGCTGGCACCAGCAGCCAGCCCCTGGGAGAGGATTTTCTGATGGCAAAGAACAGCAGCAGCAGGGCAAAGCTGAAAGGTGCCAAGGATGCTGCTAGAAGCAAGACATGAAGAGTGTGGTACTTCAGCAGCATATTGCTTAGAGCTGTGGGAGATAGTCTTTAATCTTTTAAGAAAATTATGGCACACGCCTGCACTGATGTGATTTTGTTCGTTTTATAGAGGGTTGGGACTTTTTTGTGTGGTCTGTTTCTTGTAAGCAGTGGCAGGTGCTGGAGCAGCGAATACGCTTGGCAGTAGCGGTGACTTCGGTTGGACTGACCCCGTGTCATGGTTTAGCGCCAGTCAGTAACTAAGCCCCACACAGTCGTTTGCTCGCTCCCCCCAACCCAGAGAACCGGAAGAGTAAAAGTAAGAAAACTTAAGAGTTCAGCTAAGAACAATTTAATAATTAAAATAAAACAGTAATAGTAATAATAACAATATAATGAAAAGGAAAAGGGGGGGGGCCCAAAATGGGATGGGGGAGACACCAAACAAAAAAGAAGTGATGCCACTGCTCACCACCCACAGACTGATGCCACCAGTCCCTGAGACATGATCACTGCTACCCCCACCCAACTCTCCCTGGTTAAATTTACTGGGCATGACATCATATGATATGGAATATCCCTTTGGTCAATTTGGGTCGGCTGTCTTGGCTGTGCCCCCTCCCCTCCCGGCTTTAAAATATCTGAAAATGTCCACAAAATGTCTATTGAACTCATTCAGTCCCTGACTTTGGGCTCCATCTATCGTAACAGTCTTTCAGGGCAGGACAGATGGTCTTTGTGGTGTTGGATTGTTGCATGCTGAAGTCAGTCCTTGTTCCACCACTGTTTTACTTTGCTCCATTTAATGACAGTTCATTCTCCGTTGATTTGGGAGATTCCTACTGTGATACCATTGATACAGCATATAGCAACCACAGAAGTGATGACATACAATATTATATAGCAATGAACAGCATACCATTCAGTTCATTGGCTCTTTTCACCCAAAGTGAAATCCCTTTGAGGTACATTGCAATTCTCCATCTTTCCGCATCACCCACCAAGGTGGTCGACCACCCTGGAGCAAAAGCAATTCCACAAGTGGGTTTCCCTTTGCCCGAGGCAGGAATAACCCAGACAGTTTTCCCCAGCATATTTTTTACGTGCACTACAGGGACTTTATCCCCTTCCACATTATGTAAGAGCTCTGATTGGGCAGGGCCTGCTGGGTGATCAGTGCAACCCATTTACTCCATCTCGCATCAGTTGCATGGTGTGTAGAGGGGACCTTCCCTTTGAACATCCAGCCCAGCACCGGCAGTCGGGGTGCCAGGAGGAGCTGTGCTTCAGTACCAACCTCTTCCAAAGCAGCTCAAACCCCTTCATATGCTGCCAATATCTCTTTTTTTCAGTTGGAGTATAGCAGGCTTTGAACCCTCTGTATTCCTGACTCCAAAACCCTAGGGGTCGACCTCGGGTCTCCCCTGGCACTTTCTGCCAGAGACTCCAGGTAGAGCCATTCTCCTCAGCTGTGGTGTAGAGCACAGTTTTCACCTCTTGTCCTGCCCGGACTGGCCCAAGGACTGCTGCATGAACTCTCTCCTGTTTAATTTGTTCAAAGGCCTGCTGTTGCTCAGGGCTCTGTTTGAAATCATTCTTCCTCCGGGTCACTTGATAGAGAGGGCTTACCATCAGACTGTAATCTGGAATATGCATTCTCTAAAAATCCACAAAGCCTGAAAAAGCTTGTTTCCTTTTTGCCTGTTGTTGGAGACATGGCTGTTATTTTGTTGATCACCTCCATTGGGATCTGACAGGATCCAAAATCTTGCCATTTTATTCCTAAAAACTGGACCTCCTGTGCGGGTCCCTTGACCTTACTTTGTTTTATGGCAAAACCAGCTTTCAGAAGGATTTGGAGTAATTTCTTCCCTTTCTCAAAAACATCTTCTGCTGTGTTGCCCACACGATGATGTCAACAATGTGTTGCAGAGCCTCCCCCTGTTCCAGGGCGGTCTGGATCAGCGATATCGATTGTGGCGTACCACTTGGCTGCCTTGGACTCCAGTTCACATACAGAAGTTCTAGCACGTCCGGCACGGCAGCGCTCAACATTGGAGTGACTTCATTCAGGCCACGATAGCCTACTGTTGGTCTCCACTCTCCATTAGACTTCTGCGCTGGCCATATGGGACTGTTAAAGGGTGAGCGGGTCTTGCCGATGACTCCTTGGCTCTCCAGTCGGTGAATGAGCCCATGGATCAGAATCAGGGAGTCTCGGTTGCTGCAATATTGCTGCCGGTGCACTCTTGTGGTGGCGATCGGCACCTGTTCTTCTTTGACCTTCAGCAACCCCATAACAAAAGGGTCCTTTAAGAGACCGGGCAAGGCAGACAGCTGTTTAATTTCCTCCATCTCCAAGGCAGCTATGCCAAAAGCCCACCTGTACCCTTCTGGGTCCTTGAAATACCCTCTCCTGAGGTAGTCTAAGCAAATGATGCACGGAGCCTCGGGGCCAGTTGCAATGGGTGCTTTTGCCACTCATTCCCAGTCAGGCTCACTTCAGCCTCCAATACAGTGAGCTCTTGGGATCCCCCTGTCACTCCAGCAATACACGTGGGTTCTGCCCCTGTATAGCTTGACAGCATTAGGGTGCACCGTGCACCGGTGCCCACTAAAGCCTTATGCTCCTGTGGGTCTGATGTGCCAGGCCATCGGGTCCACACAGTCCAGTAAAGCCAGTTGTCCCTTTCTTCCACCTGGCTGGAGCCAGGGCCCCTCTAGTCCTGATCGTAGTATTCGCTCACTTCCTGTAAACGTGAATCAAACGTCCCTCTATGAAGATCAGAAATAAAATCAGTGCTTCTACTCCTCTGCCTGGGGACCTGCTCACTGGGAACTGGAGCAGCAGCTTTTCTGGAAGAACCCCCCTGCGTGATTGTTTTTCCTTGCAACTCACATACCTGTGCCTCTAGGGTCGGGGTCGATTTTCCATCCCACTTCCTCATGTCCTCTCCATGGTCACGCAAGTAAAACCAGAGGGTGGCCCTTGGTGTGTATCCCCTCTCTTGAGCAAATGGACGCTTACTCCTAATGGCTGAGATACTGGTCCGTACAGGTGGGGACTAGGACGTATCTTCTTTGAGTTGCTGGAACTCTTGGGACAGTTTCTCAAAAGCAGAGACGAGAAAGGAAGAGACATGTGCTTTGTAATCCTGGAGTCTGACAATCACGTCGCTCACCGTTGGTGCCTCGTCATCTTTCCAGGCCGCTACTGCCAGTGAGTTTACATGCAACGATGGTGTGCCCTGAACAAACTTCCACCACATGGGTTGCATGCAGTGGGCTTCCTCTGGATCTTTGGGTGGCTGTTCGTTGTCCAGGTCACCATAAATCACCTCAAGGATGGCTAAGTCCCTCAGGTACTGGATACCTTTCTCTGTGGTGGCCCGTTTTCATGGGCAATATATAACATCTTACTTGAAAGGATGCCTTTCTTTCACACCAGACAGGCGTCGCCTCCAGAGGCCGAGGGCTTGTGCCCCTTCTCCAATCGCTTTGTCAATGCCCCGACTTCCCCAGAAGGGGACCCCAGTTGTTTGGCTTCCTTCCCCTCTAAATCCAGGCTACCCGCCCTGTTATCCCAGCATCAGAGCAGCCAGGTGACAACGTGTTCACCTAGACAACGGCCAAAATCTTTTCACGTACCTCGCAGCTCCCTCAAGGGGAGGGATCAGGTGGTTTCTGTCCGGTTTATGAGTTCTTCCTCCTCTCCTCGTGATGACCCTGCTCTGCCATCATCTCTTTCTAAAGGAGTTGACTTTTGCTTCCGAGATTTCTTCTTGTGTATAGGGGTGACTGATACTGGCACGGGTTTGTTCTCTGGTTCAGCTGCAGTGCCTGTTGTGGGGGTTTGAGTGGCTGCAGTGCCTGTCGCTTTCTTCTCCTTTGTCTTTTTAGATCCAGAGGCCTTCTCTTCCCCTTAGGGGTACTGAATAGCGTTGAACAGGGCTCGGTAGGCATGGGCCAGGCTCCCGCACGTTGCAGTGACTTGTATCTCTCTGGAGTTGCCGGGGTGACAACGTAATTCCTCCAAATACTCTACTAGTTTTTCGGGATACTGCACTTGTGCAGGGGTGAGGTCCCAAATCACTGGAGGTGCCCACCGACCTAGGCATTTGCCCATACTACCCCACGTACCCTGCCTCTCATAACTATCAAGCCTTGGGGCGGGTCTCTGGATGATATTCTTAAATTGCTATTAACCTTAGACAAAACAAAAACAATATTCCCAAGAAATACCAACAGATGTATCTTAACTACCCAAGGATCTTCAAGGTGCTGAAAAGTTGTTGTAACAAAGGAGGAGACATCACAGATGAAGGTAGCAAAGGCGCCATTCTGTATTTCCTCCACAAAAAGCCTCTCAGAGAAGGAGGTATAATTTGCTAACTGTCTCCATGAGGTGGCACCCGAAATACAGTAGCAGCTTCAATGCAAAACCCAAATACCAGATAAAGGTCAAGGCCATTGTTTTAATAACAAATCTCCCAAGCAAACATTGCTACTCACTGCAGAGCACAGGAAACTACAATAGCCAACACCAATCTTCAACATGTGCTGCCAAAACAAGGTCATAGTGCAGATCAGATAAACCAATATTGAGAAGAGATCAGTCAATGCTGTGACCAGCAACTGCTATTACCTCAAACCCTTCAGGCCCCACGTTGGGCACCAAAAAGGACTGTCGTGGTTTAGCCCCACTCAGCAACTAAGCCCCACACAGCCGTTCGCTCGCTCCCCCCACCCCAGTGGGATGGGGGAGAGAATCAGAAGAGCAAAAGTAAGAAAACTCGTGGGCTGAGATAAGCACAAGTTAATAATTAAAATAAAACAGTAATAGTAATAATAATTTAATGAAAAGGAGAATAACGAGAGAGAGAGGTGAAACCCGGGGGGAAAAAAAACCACCACAAGTGATGCAGCTGCTCACCACCTGCCGACCAACACTGCCAGTCCCTGGGCTGCAATCTCTGCTTCCCCCAGTCCGTATACCGGGCATGACGTCACATGATACAGAATATCCCTTTGGCCAGTTTGGATCAGCTGTCTTGGCTGTGCCCCCTCCCCTCCCGGCTTCTTGTGCACCTGGCAGACCATGGGAAGCTGAGACAGTCATTGCCCAGTGTAAGCACTGCTTAGCAATGACTAAAACAGCAGTGTGTTATCAACATTATTCTCATACTAAGTCCAAAACACAGCACTATACCAGCTGCAGTGAAGAAAATTAACTCTATCCCATCCAAAACCATGATACCCTATGTCTTGCCCCCTCCTCTCAGGTTGGGCTTCTCAGTGCCAAGGATCCCTGGTGTAAAGTTGTGAACTTCCTACCTGCCACAGGTAATGAGTTGGGTCTGGTTGTCTGGTGAGGAGATGAGTCCCAGATTTTGCTGCTTACATGTGTGTTGCTTCTTGGCAAACCATGAGATTTGTGGGTCCCAGTGCTTCTGCTGGTGCCTAGAAAGCCCTGTTGCTAATGGCGGTGTACTGTAGCCAGGTGTCTGGTGAATTTGGTAATCTCATAACAAATCACCAGTGCCTCTTCCAGCTGAGCTGTTTCACTTTGAACACAGCCACCTGAAAAAAGCTCTGAGTCATTTTTTCCCCCTCACGGTACAGAAAACTTTATTTTCCCCCAAAATGAATCAAATAAATAAAATTGGGGGGGTTTGGCTATGTCACTCTCTGCTTCCCTAACGTCTCAAACTGACCAGAGGTATTATGGTGAGAGGGCACCAGGGTGCAGGTCAAGGGAAAGCTTCCTTGGTGTCTGGCAGCAGGCTCTGGTCTTAGCACCGATGATCTGGCATCTGCTGCCCATCTCCAGCCACGGTGCATCACCCGATGGCAGGACTTGCCATCATCTCCAGCACCGCAGCAGCAGCTGCTTCAAGCTCACTCTTCCCGATAAGTGCTGTGCTGGTTTCTCTGTATGGGCCGGTGTTCCCACTGTGTCTCTTACTGGCTTCTTCTGGAGTTGGGTTTTTGGCTTTTATATTTAGCCAAATAACTGCTCAGTGTTTGCCAGATCTCTTCTGCCATCCTAGCACAGCCAGCTCCCATCGTGGTCTCCTCATCTGCCATCTTAGCAGTGGTTTGAGGGAGAAGATGCTTCAGTGGGGGTCAAAAGATTACAGTGGTTTCTGCAAGTCATCATCACACCTGATGTCTGTCTGCACTTCTATTGTAGGTGTAGACCAGATCCTGATGCTGGAGCAGATCCCAGGCAAGGCTGGTTAAGGCAGCATTAACTAATTTTGTGTGTTATGAAGGTGCTTCAAGACTCCTTTGCGTGGCCCCAGGCTGGCAGGTGGGGATGCTCCCGCTGTGCTCTTTGGAGCAGCCACTGCTGTGGAGGATGTGTCCCGGGGACAGGCCAGACCCATCCAGAGAGCATCAGGAGAAAATGCTGCTGCCCTGGAATTGCCTTGGCCATCAGACCCCAGCAAGCAGCACCCAGAGGTCAGTGTCACAGCTGGATGTTGGGCACCCTGTGAGAGCCCCATGCCATGGCTATGCTGGTCTGGGGTCCGTCTTCCCTTTGTGGAGTCATCTCCCACCCAGCCTGGGCAGGAGATGATCTGAGCCCAGTAACCAACGCAAGACTCGGGTACAAAATTATATCTTTATTCAGTGCCAGACAAGAGCCCCCTGGGCTGAGGGCAGCTTCACGGATCCCTTTGGCTTGTGGCTTTTGGGTTTCAGACCTTTTCACCCCATGTTGAGATGCCCTTTCCACCCTTCCGCCTCTGCTGCAGGCAACTCTCCAGGGCCAGAGGAGCAGGCTGTACAGAGCAGACCATCCCTTCACCTCACTCTGCCCCTTGGCACCCCAGTTGCTTCTCTCTGCTCATGCCTTGACATCGGTGCCTGTGGGTGTGAAGCTGACAGGCTGGTAACCCGGCTTGTCATCCTGCTTGCGGTAGTATATCCGCGTCACCACTGCCAGGATGAAGGTTTGTGGAATCAACAGCTGCATGGTCATCTCTGGAAGAGAATGGTCATTTGAAGCAGCTTTCATCCACCATGCCCTTTGCCTATGCCCTGCTGTGCAAGGGAGGGGCTCAGCTGGGTGCATGCAACACTGCTCCCCCATCTCCCAACTTACGCTGTGACCTGGCCTTGGAGGAGAACGGTGGTGAGCAAGCGATGCTGCCATTGTTGGCCAAGATGCTGAAGATGGCAGGCTGCAGTGCTGTCAGGAGGAGGAGGACCTGCAACCGTCAACACCCAAGGTGATGGGGGCTACGCCACTGCCAGGCTCCTGCCCTTCACCTTCCCCACTCTCACAGCCAGACCTGGCTCCTGCCCTGTCATCTCCCCCTGCGCCACCTCATCCCATTTGTGCCGGAGAAGCCCTTCACCTAGGGGGCAACAGGGCAGGATGGGGGCTCACCTGGAAGCAGAAGAATTTGGCCTTGATGTTTTGCTCAGTCAGGTGCAGCCGGGCCTGCCGGAAGAGGATGCCCAGGGCCCACAGCCCAAAGAGGGTGGAGACACCAAGCATGGTGTTGATCCAGAGGGCCACGCTCTCCGCTGAGATCTGTGGGGTGACACACAGGAAATGAGCCTGGGCTAACAAAGCTGCTGGGCAAGGCACAGGGTGTCATGGTTTTGGATGGGATAGAGTTAATTTTCTTCACTGCAGCTGGTATAGTGCTGTGTTTTGGACTTAGTATGAGAATAATGTTGATAACACACTGCTGTTTTAGTCATTGCTAAGCAGTGCTTACACTGGGCAATGACTGTCTCAGCTTCCCATGGTCTGCCAGGTGCACAAGAAGCTGGGAGAGGAGGGGGCACAGCCAAGACAGCTGATCCGAACTGGCCAAAGGGATATTCTGTATCATGTGACGTCATGCCCGGTATACGGACTGGGGGAAGCAGAGATTGCAGCCCAGGGACTGGCAGTGTTGGTCGGCAGGTGGTGAGCAGCTGCATCACTTGTGGTGGTTTTTTTTCCCCCCGGGTTTCACCTCTCTCTCTCGTTATTCTCCTTTTCATTAAATTATTATTACTATTACTGTTTTATTTTAATTATTAACTTGTGCTTATCTCAGCCCACGAGTTTTCTTACTTTTGCTCTTCTGATTCTCTCCCCCATTCCACTGGGGTGGGGGGAGCGAGCGAACGGCTGTGTGGGGCTTAGTTGCTGAGTGGGGCTAAATGACAACATGAGAGCTGGTGGAGGCTCCCTGTCTGGACATCACCCTGCCCGTTGCCATACCCTGGTACTTACATCAGCAGGGTTGTAGTTTCCATCAGTGGCCAGGACCAGCCCCAGGAAGACTGCGACCACCTTGCAGAAGGCATACTGGAAAGTCCCCAGCATCAGCAGTCGAAGCTTTCTCCTGGCACGGTGAGAGAGACCTGTAGCACCCCAGGGTCCCTAAGCCCCTGCCACGGACTTCTCTTCCACCCCAGCAGAAGCAGGGGGTGAAAGCCCTCCCCAGGGGCAGGGAGATACCCTGGCTCTCCCTCACCTGCTCATGGTGATTCGGGGCAGGCAAGGGCAGCAGCAGCAGCAGGGCCCAGTGTTGACCACCATGGGTACATCTTTCAGGGTGCTGACCACCGCCTCCTTCCCCCCGAAACCCTCCACCATGACCAGCATCAGGAGGTAGAAGCAGATAGCAAAGTACCTGGGAAGGAGGAGGAGGAGGAAGGCAGGTCAGGCCCTGTGGGCTCCCCAGTGCCCCTGCCCCAGGGTAGGCGATACTCACCCCGTGATAGCCATCTCCACCACCATCATGGAGCGCGGGATCCACAGCCCAAAGCAGCTCACCACAGACACAACCTGTGGAAGTCGTGAGCTTGGTACACTGCCGCCCCCCCCTCCTGTGGGCTGGCACCCCTTGGGTGGCCCTGGCCCCCCCAAGGTGATGCTACCCACTACTCCCACACCCCAGCTCACCGTAGGGGCTGAGCTGCTCCAGCAGAGAGTCTTCATCTTGATGGGGCAACGGATCTTGCGAGTGAGGTAGAAAGCCTCTTCCACAAAGATTGCGACTGACAGCAGCGTCATGATAGTGGCAAGGCCCATAATAGCAAGTTGGGCCATGTCCAGCTCTGCCAGGGAGGGGTGAGAAGCTGGCTCCATCCTGTCCTGTCCTCCCTGGGGCCGCCACAGCAGGGAGCTGCCACCCAACCCACCACTCCACAGGTTTGGGAAGCCCCTGGCCGTGTCTTCAATGCTTCTGCCCTGCTGCTCCCATGTCATTGCCCCAGTGCTGGCCCTCCCTGGGCCACCCCCATTCCTGCAGGCAAGGCTATGGGGTGGGAGGCTGAGACCCTGGCAGTACCCCGCTGCCTCCCGCTTCCTCTGGGCTGCTCCCTGCCTGCACCCACCACAGCCACCCTACCTCCTTCATCCCTGTCCTGCTCCCACCAGTGACAAGAGGAGGGTCCCCCTAACCAGTCCCCTCCACCTACGCTGCAGTAGCTGCCGGGAGGTGGGCGGCAGGGAGAAGCAGGCTGCCGGCACACTGAAGTTCCTCATCAGCATCTCCACCAATGGGCGGGAGAACCTGCAGAGAAGGCGGCAAGTGCTGCATGTGGCTGGCAGGGACACAGAGGCACCCAGCCCCACAGGGTCCCCAGAGTCCCCTAGCTGGCTCGCCTTACCCCCAAGCACCTCCCTTCCTTTACAGAGGGAATAACCCAAAATCCTGCTCCAAAAATTTGGATTATCCTGGCTGCAAAGAAGCACCAGGGTCCCTGGCACCCACCTGGGGTCGTCTGCCAGCTCCACGGTGGGGTCCATCTTGTGCTACTCCTCCCCGGCTCTGTCCCAGTGACTGCAGGACTGCTTGGCACTGCCTGCCTCTGCTCCCCTCGCCGGCCCACGGGGTCAGAGTCCTCAGGGCAGGGACCGCGGGGAGGCTATCCCGGTTCAACCAACAGCCTCCAGCACTCTCCTCCCTCTCCCGCTGCTGCAAACACCCATGGGCGTACCCCCACGCAATCCTGGCCCTAACAAGTGCCTCAGCCGCCGGGTTATTGACCCAGGATGCCTGGGGAGGCAGTTACCACCTGTGCCGATGCGCCTGCGTGTCTCCAAAGCATGGGAAGCCGGACACCTGTGCTGGGGTGATGCAACCTACACATTCCACGGGCAGCCCAGAGATGGGTTTGTGGTACCAGGGGTCCCTGTGGTTCCATGCAGGGTCCAGGATGCATCCTTGTGTCCCCACAGTAGCAGTGGCCACGCAGAAGGTGATGCTATGTCACCATGGGAAGCCTGCCAGACACTGCATGTCTCTGCAGGCTGTATGAGGAGTTTGCAATGGCTCAGCTAACAGCAGCCTCGGTCTGAGCCCTGCTGAAAGAATCATAGAATCATAAAAGTTGGAAAAGACCTCTAGGATCACCAAGTTCAACTGTCAAACCAACACCCCCATGCCTCTTAAACCATGCCCTGAAGTGCCAGGTGGGCAGCCTGTTCCAATGCCTGAGCACTCTTACAGTCAAGAAATTTCTCCTAACAGCCAATCTAAACCTCCCCTGACAAAACTTAGAGGCCATTTCCCCTCATCTTAACGCTAGTTACTTGGGAACAGAGACCAACACACACATCCTACTTTCAGGTAGCTGTAGAGAGCGATAAGGTCTCCCCTCAGCCTCCTCCAGGCTAAACAACCCCAGCTCCCTCAGCCGCTCCTCATCAGACTTGTTCTCCAGACCCTTCACCACCTTCCTTGCCCTTCTCTGGACACGCTCCAGCACCTCAGTGTCCTTCTTGTAGTGAGGGGCCCAAACCTGAACACAGTACTTGAGGTGTGGCCTCACTGGTGCCGAGTACAGGGGCACCATCACCTCCCTGCTCCTGCTGGCCACACTATTCCTGATACAAGCCAGGATGCTGTTGGCCTTCTTGGCCTCCTGGGCACGCTGCTGGCTCACGTTCAGCCAGCTGTCAACCAGCACCCCCAGGTCCTTCTTCACCTGGCAGCTTTCCAGCCACTCTTCCCCAAGCCTGTAGCGTTGCATGGGGTTGTTGTGATCCAAGTGCAGGACCCAGCACTTGGCCTTGTTAAACCTCATACAACTGGCCTCGGCCCATCGATCCAGCCTGTCCAGATCCCTCTACAGAGCCTTCCTACCCTCAAGCAGATTGGCACTCCCACCCGACTTGGTGTCACCTGCAAACTTACTGAGGGTGCACTCGATCCCCACATCCAGATCATTGATAAAGATATTAAGCAAGACTGGCCCCAAAACTGAGCCCTGGGGAACACCGCTTGTGACCAGCCACCAACTGGATTTAGCTCCGTTCACCACCACTCTCTGTGCTCGGCCATCCAACCAGTTTTGTATCCAGCAAAGAGTACGCCTGTCTAAGCCATGAGCTTCTCTAGGAGGATGCTGTGCGAGACAGTGTCAAAGGCCTTACTAAAGTCCAAGTAGACAACATCCACAGCCTTTCCCTCATCCACTAAGCGGGTCACCTGCTCATAGAAGGAGATCAGGTTGGTCAGGCAGGACCTGCCTTTCATGAAGCCATGCTGGCGGGGCCTGATCCCCTGGTTGTCCTGCACATGCCTGGTGAGTGCACTCAGGGTGAACCGCTCCAATATATTCCCCGGTTCCAAAGTCAGGCTGACAGGCCTGTAGCTGCCCGGATCCTCCTTCTGGCCCTTCTTCAAGATGGCCATCACAGTGGCAAGACTCCAGTCATCTGGGTCCTCCCCTCTTAACCAGGACTGCTGATAAATGATGGGGAATAGCTTGGCAAGCTCTACTGCCAAGCAGGCGCCAAGCTCCCTCAGTACTCTCAGGTGGATCCCATCCAGCCCCATAGACTTGCGAGTGTCCAGGTGGTGCCGCAGGTTGTAAACTGCTTCCTCCTGGATTACGGGGTTTTGCTCTGCTCCCCGTCCCTGCCTTCCAGCTCAGGGGGCTGAATACCCTGGGGGTAACTGGTCTGACTATTAAAGACCGAGGCAAAGGCAGCATTTCCTCATCAGCCTTTTCCTCATCCTCGGTGGCAATGTTCCCCCGCACATCCAAGAGAGGATGGAGATTCTCCTTGGCTCTCTTGTTGTTTTTCATGTATTTGTAGAAACATTTTTTTGTTATCCCTTACAACAGTGGCCAGATTGAGTTCTAGCTGGGCTTTTGCCTTTCTAATTTTGTCTCTGCATGACCTAACGAGATCCCTGTACTCTTCTTGAGTTGCCTGCCCCTTTTTCCAAAAGTGGTAAACTCTCCTTTTTTTCCTGAGTCCCAGCAAAAGCTCCCTGTTCGGCCACGGCAGTCATCTTCCCCACCGGTTCATCTTACAGCACATGGAGACAGCCTGATCTTGCACCTTCAAGACTTCCTTCTTGAAGAATGCCCAGCCTTCCTGAACACCTTTGCCCTTCAGGACTGCCTCCCAAGGGACTCTCTCAACCAGTGCCCTGAACAGACCAAAGCCTGCCCTCTGGAAGTCCATGGTAGTGGTTTTGCCGGCCCCTCTCCTCACTTCGCCAAGAATTGAGAACTCTTATCATATCACGGTCGCTAAGCACAAGACGGCCTCCAACCGCCACATCTCCCACCAGTCCTTCTCTGTTTGGAAACAGCAGGCCAAGCGAGGCACCTCCCCTGGTTGGCTCGCTTACCAGCTGTGTCCGGAAGTTATCTTCCACACACTCCAGGAGCCTCCTAGGCCGTTTCCTCTCTGCTGTGTTGTATTTCCAGCAGACATTCCTCAAAACACTCTCTAACATACAAAGCCATCCCACCACCTCTCTTTCCTTGCCTATCCCATGTGAAGAGCTTATAGCCATCCATTGCAGTACTACAGTCATAAGAGTCATCCCACCATGTCTCTGTGATGGCAACTAAGTCATAGCTATCCTGTTGCACAATGTCTTCCAGCTCCTCCCATTTGTTGCCCATGCTGCGTGCATTGGTGTAGATGTACTTGATATGGGCTATTGATTTCACCCCCAACCTCACATGCCACCCCTAGGCTCCTCTCTAGTGAGCCTGGCTATAACCCCTTCCCCCTTTGAATCTAGTTTAAAGCCCTCTCAATGAGCCCCACCAGCTCATGTGCAAGAATCCTTTTCCCCCTTTGAGACAGCTGAACTCCTTCTGCCGCCAGCTGGCCCGGTGTCATATAAACCTCTCCCTGATCAAAAAAACCCCAAAATTCCACCAATGGCACCAGCCTCTGAGCCATGTGTTGATCAGGTGAGTTTTCCTGTTCCTTTCAGTATTCTTCCTTGCCACTAACAGGATTGAGGAAAATACTACCTGTGCTCCTGATCCTTCAACCATTGCCCCAGTGCCCTGAAGTCCCTTTTGACCGCTCTTGGACTTCTTTCCTCAACTTCATCACTGCCAACCTGCATAACCAACAGCAGGTATTAATCAGAGGGCCAGACCAGACCAGGGAGTTTCCTAATAACATCTCTAACTTGGGGCCCAGGAAGGCAGCAGACTTCCCTGTGGGATGGGTCTGGTCAGCATATTGGGCTGTCTGTCCCCCTCAGAAGGGAATCACCTATGACAATTACCCTCCTTTTCTTCTTAACAGAAGCAGTCATAATGCCTGGGGCTGACTGACTCTTCCTAGGAAAACCCCCAGATGGACCTTCACCTACATCCTCATTTGCCTGGCCCTCAGGTTCCAGAGCCCTGTATCTGTTGTGTAAGGGCAGCTGGGAAGGTGAGGGAGGCCAGGAGGGGATTCACCTGCCGCCCACGAGCAGGGACCTATTTCTCTCCCCCCCCCCCATCTCTTAGGTCCCCTCTGTCCTGGTTTCAGCTGGGATAGAGTCAATTTTCTTCATAGTAGCAAGTATGGGGCTATGGATTGAATTTGTGCTAAAACCAATGCTGATAATGAGGAGATGTTTTAGTTGTTGCTAAGCAGTGCTTACACTACTCAAGGACTTTTTCAGCTTCCCACACTCTGCTGGGTGCACAAGGAGCAGGGAGGGGAGGGGGCACAGCTGGGACAGCTGATCCTAACTGACCAATGGGATATTCTATACTATATGACCTCATGCTCAACATATAAAGTTGGGGAAAGAAGAAGGAAGGGGGAGACATTTGGAGCGATGGTGTTTGTCTTCCCAAAAAACCATTACACGTGATGGAGCCCTGCTTTACTCAGGATGGCTGAACACCTGCCTGCCCATGGGAAGCAGTGAATGAATTCCTTGTTTTGCTTTGCTTGCCTGCGCGGCTTTTGCTTCACCTATTAAACTTTTATCTCAACCCACAAGTTTTCTCACTTTTACTCTTCTGATTCTCTCCCTGATCCCACCGGGGTGGAGTGAGTGAGCAGCTGTGTGGGGCTTAGTTGCTGACTGAGGCTAAACCACGACATCTTCCTTCTGCATGTTGGCAAGAGCACTGGGGATCCTCAGCTTCTTGTGGAGCCTCCATCCGCTGCCTTGGCCCCAGGGATGGCAGGGTGCGGCTCCGCCCATCTATCTCCCTCTCACACTCCCTGATACTCCTTAACCTTTCCACTTCCTCCCTCAGCTCCGCCACCAGGCTGAGCAGATCATTCACCTGGTCACACCTAAAGCAGCTGCTGTCTCTGCTGCCCTCCGGTGTGAGTGACAGGCTCAGGCTCTCCCTGCAGCTGGAGATCTGGGCTGCTGTGTGTTTGTGCGGGGTCTCTGCCTGGGTCGCCACATTCCTTCTGGTGATGGCTTACTGGCAAATGGAGACCATATCTAGGGCCTCTCTGGGGGTGTTACCTCAAACATATACATATATATTCTTCTTGGATGAAATGGAATAGCGCAGGAGTTATTAGTAGTTAAGAAAGAATCATAGTTAGGAGTAGAAAATAACACCTGAGAATTTAAACAAGATAATAAATAATGCTTAGGCCAGACAAGAGGGTATTAGCAACAAATGCCTCATTAACAAGAATCTCCTAAGAGAATGCAACTCAGTAGAACTTCAAGGACCAACAGTGGAAACATCCTGCTACAAATAAAGTTGTGAAGATAAGCGAAGGCCACAAATCAATTAGCAGTGATAAAAGGGAACATCTTGGCTCAGAAGGCACTGAGGCATGGAAACTGGGGGAAACGTAATGCTGGCAGGGGTAGATTGCGACCACTGACTCAATTGAGAGATGAAAGGACTACCCCACCCCCCCCCACCCCCCCACCTCGTCTTGAGCATGCACAGTGAATTAAAATCACACTGTAGCTTTAAACTTAAGTGGAGAAGATACAGATCAATGGAAGAAGGGGATGCCCAGTCAGGTCAATGATTATGTATTAGATAGGCATGGTGTGTTAACTTTCCTGTATAAATGTCAAAAAGTAATTATGGTAGGTGTGCATGTTAGGAGGAAAGATCCCCCATGCACCCAGCGCTGAATAAAGTAATGCCTGCTCTTTAACATGCCCAGTGTTAAGGAGTTTTATTCCCGTCTTTCAGTGGCGGGGGGTGATGACCACTAGTTGAGTTACCCTTTAGAGCCAGGAATGGGACTGCGCCCTGCCCGCACAAACTACCGACATGAGCTGCCATGCAAACTGCCACACAAACTGCTGTGCTGTACCCTGGTTGCCACACTTCTGGCCGGGGGCTGCTCTTGTACGTGAGGGGTTTTGGCCACCATCACTTGTGTCCCGGCCCACGCTGAGTCAGAGCTGCCACCCGTCAGAAGCTCACTCATTCCCACTCTGAGGGGGGCTGGGGTACCCTCTCTCTCCCTGCGCTTTTGCCTTCATGGTTTTGCTGAGGTTTGGCTGCTTTAGGAAGGGTGCAATTTTCTGCTCCGGAGCCCTTCAAGAGCAGCTCCCACGACGCTAGAGGGCAGGGCTGGCCCAACACTCAGCACGCCTGCTTCTTGGGACAGAAGCAGAGCCCATGCCTGGGGAAGGTGATGGCGGGCTGGAGGGGGCACATGGAGTGGGGAACTAGGGCGCTAGGCATGGCAAGCAGTGTATCCTTGTCCTAGATGGATCCCAGTAATCTCACGGTTCCCAGGGTTGCCCATGGCTCCTGGTGTCCTCCCAGCACCCCAAGGAAAAGGAGTGTTGGTTTATACTGGATCTCCAAGACCTTTGAACTCCCACCCTTCGCCCCTCTGGCAGTGGGCTCCTGCAAAGCCAGAGTGTCACCGGCACCCCAAATGGGTGCCGGTGACACTGCACCCTGCCATGGGAACAGGATGCTCAGTTGTCATGGGAATGGGATACAGGGCGGGGAGGGGGACTGCTGCAGTTGCCATGGGAATGGGATGCGGGCGTGGAGGGGGATGCTGTGGTTGCCATGGGAATGGAATGAGGGGATTTGTTTTTCTGTGGGACGGGATGCCATCCATTCTGCGTGGCCAGGGCCCTGCAGCCTGGCCCACCATGGAGCTTCTCATCCCCCTCCATTTCAGCATCCTCATCTAGCTGAGCTCACTGGTCTCCTTCCTGTAAGTCACCCCATAGCTGCAGACCAAGCCCCGAACCTGAGGACATGGAGCAGCAGAGCTGCTGTCTCACACCAGTGTCCTTGAGCTGTTAGAGCCAGGCATCAGCTCAAATGGCCTGGATCTATGTCCTCTTCCCCACCACCACCCAGCTCCAGCAGCCCATGGGGCTAAGCACCCCAAGGCTCTGCCTGTTCTCTACTTCTCCCACAGCAGCCCCAGGGCCTGACCCTGGCCCCATCCTCCCCGTACCCCTGCTTGCAGGTGCAGCTGGCTGGCTCTGCACATCGTGCTGCTGGTCCCCAGCTCCACCACCACCCTCTTCCTCCTGGCTCTCACCAGCTTGGTCCTGCTCAGCGTAGTCAACCCAGGGCTCCTCCAGCTAGGTGGGGTGACAGGGGAGCAGGGTCTGCTCCATGGTGGGATGGCCAGAGACTGACCTTGGGGCTGGGGGGACACAGTCTCCCCATGGGTCTCCTGCAGCAGTGGCCTGGGAGGACAGGCTGAAGCAGGGGCTGCAGCACAGCGAGACAGCACTGCCCATGTGGGTGCCACCATCACAGCTGGCCACACATCCTCCACTGCCCCCACTGCAACTGCTCCGTGGAGGTGAGGGATGCAGGGCGCCCTGGGAATCTGGAGGATCTGCACGTGTCCAAGGTGCCACTTACACCCAGCCCTACGCACCACACCCCTCAGCCTCATTAACCAAGCCCTGTACCCCTGTCCCTACACATTTATACCTCCATGGCCAAGATATCCTGTTTTTAAGCTTAGGTTAAATATTAAAACATCAAACGCTAGATAAGCAATGCTTGATCAAAAAGAAGTTTAGATTCACGCTAATTAAACATAGACTATACCCCTGCAGCCCATGACCCTGATCCCTCCTTGTGCTGACAGGATGGGACATGCCTGCAACTTGCTTGCTCCAACCTGCCCCGGGAGCTGGCAGAGATGGGTGTGGGGAGGGGAAATGCAGCAGAATGGGGTACCCCAGGATCCCCCCACGACTTCTCTTATTCAGCCCCTGTCCACATTTGGGATGGGCAGTCCTGAGGCCACCAGGGTCTGGGGCCACCAGGGTCCATGGCCACCCTTCTCCCCCAGTCCCTTCTCCACACAGGCTGCTACCACGGCCAAAAGCTGGCAGGATGGCCAAGACCCAACAGCAGGTGAACATCCCCTGGCATGGGCAGAATGGAGGGGCCATGCAAGGCTCCAGGCAAGCCCACCAGCTCAAAGTCAGCCCCAGACTCCTGGGATGCTCCAGGAGAGAGCAGCACTGGGCACAGGGAGCCCCTTTCCTGCCAAAAAACACTTCAGTAGAGAAGGAAAATGGAGCACTGAGACAGGACCCATGCACCCACCAGCCCAGGGCAGTGGTGGTTTGAAGGCTCATGGTCCCCTCAGCATCAGGGTGGCTGTTTTCCCCCAAGGAGGTAGTGGAGGGGCCAGTGGCAGCACTGGCGAATCTCCCCATTTGCTCAGTTAGCTTTTTTATTTTAAACAAAACTGTTTGACCACTGAAATCCTGCCCCCAAAAAAACCCCAAGCAGACCCTCTCAGCATACCTGCATCGCCCACGCTGCTGCTTTGTCAGCATTCCCCAATACTTGGAAAAGTGCTCGAAATGCAAATATTTCCACAGGTTTTTGAGACAGTTTTCCACCCATCTCTAATTCCCTGTGGTTATGGCCAGAGGGGCCAACCCTGGTGGGCATGGCGGGCTCCCAGCCAACCATCACCAACTTCTCCATGGCCAGGACATGGGGGGGGAAGGAAAATCCTTGTTCAAAGTCCTGGTAGGACCTGGTAGGAGGCCAAAATGCATTCCTCCCCACTCTCTCGTCTCCCACCCAGAGCCTGGGACTGCGGTGGACGGCAGGGACAGCGAGGAGTGAGAACCTCACAGCCAGCTCAGGCTGTGGTCCAGCTGGACAAGCAGACAGTAAAGACCTTCACCCTGAGCTTTTGGCGATTCATGGCCACTGCTGTCCCAGGAACAGAGGGACAGACCTTGCTCAGCAGGACGGAGGGGCCAGGATGCTCCCTCTCCCAAGGGACATTCCTCACTCTGCCCAGTCCCTGTGACAGGCAGGACAAGCACCTGAAAAGCAATGGGACCCCGTGGCACAGGGTGGGTGCCTGGCACCCATGTCTTAGGGAAACCGCATTCCATGGGAACCTCATCGTAGGGATGCCCATGCTCTGCATGGCCTCTGACAACCCTGGTATCCCCCACCCCAGAGGTTTTGGGTAGAGGCAGCATCCCCACCCCACCACTGTCCCAGCAGCACCCTGCCAGCTGCTGGAAGCAGGAGAGTGGGTGAGACTCAAGAGAAACAAATAAAATATGGAGGTCACACAGACTTGGGAAAGGGACAAGAAAGGTTTTCCCAGGGTACTGGCCTCATCTTCTCCCCTCCCCCCCACCCCGGCACCCGCAAGCATTGCCCCATCGAGGAAACCGCTGGGGGTCACGCAAGGCTGCTGCCACCATCTGCCTTCACACACCCCATCACAACCCACAACCACCCAGCTGTGGGCCTGTTTGCCCAGGTGTGTGAGCCAGGCCTCGGCTGGACCCCTGCAAATCCAGCAGCATCACGCTCACCACCGGGCCCCTCAAGCATCCCCCTGCAACAGTCAGTGCGGGGCCGTGGCAATACCCCCAGCCCTGGCCCCAGCACGGCAGGGATGGGGCTGACTCCCTTTGGCCCTAGGACTGGAGCCACTCTGCTGATAAGGATGGCAGGGAGCCCTGCCCGCATCTGGCCCACAGATAAGGCCCATGTGCTCCCCACTGATTGCCCCAGGAGGCAGCCAGTGGGGTGGGAACCACCATCCCTGGGAGATACAACCAGAGGGAGCAGCGAGCAAGGAGGGCAGGGGGGCTGATGCAGGGGTGTGAGACACCGGGCCCCTGCAGGTCCCCTTCTCTGGGCAGGGGAAGGCTCCCTGGCTCCGCCAAGAGCACTGCTGGGGTGGCACAAGGTGTGGACCCCCTGGCAGAGCAACAGCCCCCATCAAATCCTTCCCTTCCCAGTGGGGAACAGTCCCTCTGCCACTGGAAAACACCTCCCAGTGCCCTGCAAACCCACAGGGCTGCATCATGGGCTCACTGCAAGGCAGGGTCAAGGACCACCTGTGCCTCAGTTCCCCATTTGTAAAATGGAGCAAGAGCCCTGCAGCACAAGGGCAGAGAGGGCTTAGTCACTCGTCACTCCAATGCCCAGAGAGAGACCCATGCCAGGTGTTATTTATAGACAGAGTTGACATTTCAGATGGGAGATGCTGCCCTCGGAGCCAGCTGGCTGCCTCCAGCCTCTGCCTCAGTGTCAGTGGGAGAAACACTGGCCTCAGAGGGGCTTAGTGGTGCAGGAGTCCTGATGGCCTCAGCCCCCCCTCCTGGGCAGGGAAGATTCCCCTTCTCCCAGCATGAGGGAGTAAGGGTCATTCCCACTGGACATACCGGGCAAGCCCCCTCTGCAGCCCTGAGCCCCCTTCCCGGCAATGGGGCAGCGATGGTGGGGCAAGACCACAGGCAAGCAGCATGCTGAGGGTGTCACCCCCAGCAAGAGCTGTGTCACCCATCACCGTCCCCAGGCACAAGTTCAAGGGAGAGGTGGGGATTTTTGCTAACCAGAGCAGCACGCCACTTCACGGAATAGCCAGCCCCCGGATGTCTCATCACCCCCTCCCTCGCTCTCTTGGGAGGCAGAAGTGGTGCAGAAGGTGCGTGGGCAAAATCGTCCTGTGCCCCACTCCCCACCAGCCCCAGCTCTCAGAAACACTGCCCAGCTGTGGCCATAGGGCTGGCTTCTACACACAGCCCTGGTGAAACCCCCAGGGACCCTCCTACCCCCTCCCTAGGCAGGTCTGGGTGCCACTGAAGATGCTGCCACCTGACCAGGCTCCCATGCCACAGGACCAGGCTGGGGAAAGAAGTGGGGCATTGGCATAATCAGGGGCATCACCGCATCCATCCCAGAGCACCTAGAGGGGTCACACCCCCAGGGAACCTGCTTGTGGTAGGCTCTGTGGTCTAACTCTGCAATTCACATCTGCCTCTTCCCAAAACTGCTGACACTGTTTAACCATATATAGGTGTGTATATATATATACACACACATTTTTTCATGGAAAAGCCATACATAATGCATACAATCACATCTATAAATATGTATACAACTTTACATACTATATAGGATCTTATATAGTGTTTATAAATTGCAGGGAGCTGGGGTAGGAGTGCCCCTAAGAGTGGAACAGCTCGTCCTTACAGGCTTGCTTATCACCCAAACCATAGCCTCAATCACACTTCCAAACCAGTGATCCCAGGGGACTGGCACTGCTGCTCCTGCCCAAGGGCTCCCCTGGCCCCAAAGGTGACCGAAGGGGATGCCCAGGGCAGGATGCTGCCCTTCACAATGCCCAGCATCCCATTACTGTCACTCCAAGGGACTGTCTCATATCCAGAGGAGAAGAGGAGGATGGTGGGGCTTGTCCCTAGTGTCGGAGGAAGTGGAGCCCATCATGAGTGGGAAGAATCCCAGCAGAAGCTGGATTCTCCCATCTGGACTGAGGCCATCGGAGCAGCTTTGATGGCTCAAGCCTTCTCCTCCCTTTTGAACAGAGCCTTACAGATGGGGCACCTGATAACACCCCTGTCTTCTACCCAGCCCTTCTGGCCTCCTTTCTGTTTGCTTTTCCTTCCAGCAGCCCCACGTCTGATGGTGCCATGCTCGGCCAGAGCGGAAGCGACCAAGCCACGGGGCTCAGCATGGCGGGGGCTTTGTCTCCTTCAAAGGGGACAAACAAACAGCTAGCAGTCCCCAACCCAGCTGGGGGGATCTTGTGGAAATACCGCAGTCAACGCCCTTGGGCGCCACTTCCTCCCCACTCTGAGGCTTCAGCTGCAAAGAGGCGTTTTGCTGCCGTAAGATGTCTGCATTTCCAGCAGGCGCCCTGGTAAAACACTGCCTGTTTCTTAGAGCCACTGCCAACCTCTGAATGAAAAGACACCTTGTTTGAAAGACAGAGGTGCTTTTTTCTGCCACAGCCACCTAAAATATTGCACATCACTGCTGATGTTTGCTTTTTGAAGATGACAAGTTAAAAAAGCACTCAGCGTGGGCTGCGGGCATTTGCTTTCACTGGGAGTTTTGTTTTCGTACTCGTCTGTCTCCTGCAAGAAACTCGCAGGTGAAAATGCTGAGGCTTTTAAAAAGCCCTGCCTCAGACTGACAAATATTTTCCCAGAGAGCCAGCAGAGACGCGGGTGTTTGTGGAAGGGGGGATGCTGCTCCCCTGATGGCCCCAAGCCCTCCCAGCTCCGCAACACCCACCTACCAGCCTTAGCCACCCCATGGGCACACCTGCAATGGCCATGGGTTGGGCACAAGGAGCACTCCAGCTCACCAGGGGAAAGCCTTCAGCCATTGGTGGGTCTTCTTCAGCAGGTTAAGGCTGTCCCCAAGTGATGCTGCCTCCTGTTGCATGTGGGAGGTGGAAAGCATCCTGAGTGCAGCTCAATGGGAACCAAGAAAAACAGCTCCCTTCCCCTCCTGTTCCCTCCACCAGTGCCAGATCCATGCCAGGATGCTGGACAAGTGCTCCCGCCCCACTGCCTGCTCCCTCTTGTTTTTGCAGGCAAGCAGGCAAGAGGGGCAGGAAGGGGTGGACATGCCTGGAGAGCATGTCGGGTCGCATGTAGACAGGGGCGTACATATGGAGGTACGTGTGTGTGTGCCCATACTTGAGGCACAGACATGTGGGTGCATGTGGTTTTGTCCACCTGGCTGGCATCCATGCCTGCAACCACAGCACCCAACAGCAGCCTACAGGGTGCAGGGAGCCAAGGCAGAGGGTGGCAGGGCTCAGAATCGCCTGCTCTCGCTCACTGAAAGCAAAGCAACACTCAGCCCTGGCCAAGCCTCTCTCCTGGGGCTCACTTTTTCCCCCCAAGTCCCTGCTGAGGGATACAGTGAAGGGGCAAGGTATTTCAGCCCCAGTTTCCAATGGCAAGGAGGAGGCTGGGGCAGCACCATTTCCTCCAGAGAGGCGAGCATCGCCATGTGCCCTTTGCCCCTTTTGCATCACGAGGTAATAAATAAAACCTGTGAATTCACATCTGGAGGAAGCCATAAAAGCCACTGGGACATGCACAGGCAAAGAAAGGCATTTTCTCCAGAGAGGAGTAATTGCACCCAACAAAACCCACAGCTGCACCCAGCTGAGGAGGGAGCTGGGGTGGGTGCCTGCACTGGCACAGCGGGCTCAGCAGCCCCTGGGGCAGTTCTTCTGGACAGGAGCGAGCAGAAAGGGACTCTTGCAGGACTGATACTGCTAGAGAAGTACAGTAGGTACTGCAGGACCCTGTAGGGCAGGTGCATGTCCAGTGTACAAAGCAGACCCCTCTTATCATACCTTCATGTCCTTTCATATCTCCATCCAGACATCACTCAGAGCTCAATTTTCCAACGTTGTTGGGTAGAAGTCACTTTCCTTCTGGCTAC
This sequence comes from Phalacrocorax carbo, assembly GCF_963921805.1. NCBI lineage: Eukaryota > Metazoa > Chordata > Aves > Suliformes > Phalacrocoracidae > Phalacrocorax > Phalacrocorax carbo. The sequence continues at coordinate 37,636,826 of NC_087519.1, read as the reverse complement.
ATGGGCTTCTTGATTGAAACACCACAAATTGCAGATGGCATCCCTGACTTTCTGGGATTCATATCACCAAGTCTGGAAGGGAAAAACCCCAACAGTCCCTAGCTGTGGCAATTGCTGATTCAAGAAAAGTGCTTGAGAAATTGGACACAACACACTTTGCAAAAATGACCTGAAATGCCTGCCTGGAGGAGGAAAGAAAGGGGCTGTGTGCTGCATTCCAGATACAAATCAGCAAGGGCCAGAACAAAGTGGGACCAAGGAACTCGTGAGAAAACCATGATCTGCAGGCAGAGACCCTCAGGGCTGTGTCCCAGCTCCTGCGTGGGTCCTCTCCCTGATGCCTTCTTTTCCCTTTCCACTTCCCACTGCTCAAACCCTCTGCGCCTTTTGCCGACATGATGCTGGGGCCATCAAACACATGGGCTTTTTCAGCGATGCAGAGCGAGACAGACCTTTGATGTCACCCACGGCAGCTGCACTGTGTACCCCTGTTTTTCAAAGGCCCATCCTTGGCTATTGTGCTCACATCCTGAGCTTGTTTATACACTTGTCTGAGGCCCCCAGCCCTGCAGCCCCCCTGCTGCAGCGACAGGCTCCCTGACCACTAGATAAAAGCAGCCAGGCTCACCAGGCAGAGTTGTTATCAGAGCAATGACAAGCGGCACAGTCCCACGGTGCTGCTGCCAAGATAGCGGGAACTTTGCCGGGCTGACCCCACGCCACTAAAGGCTCCAGGTCAACAACAGCCCCTGCTGGATCTCCACCAGCCCTGGCTGCCTGGGCACTTTTTCTGTTGGGAGGAGCGGTATCAGCCCTGTGCACACCAAGGATTTGTCCTCGTGCTCCTACTCTCCCCCTTGGTTGTACCTGGGGAGGGTCAGCATCTTGCCAAAATATGTAACTGTCAGGCAGGAAGCAACACTAAAGCCTTGCTCTTTGCTAAGTGCCTCATATCCCTGCAGCCTCTGAGCAGGGATAAAGCAGGGATAACCACCCACCCTTCTCCCCATACACAGGCTCAGGTCATGCAAGGAGCACAATGGGGTTCCCAGGACTTTGGGGATTAAAATCCCAGTGAAACACAATCTTTGCAAGCAAGGAAGCCCTGTTAAAAGAGCCACGCTGTTTGAACCCCACTGGCACAGTGTCCAAGCATGAGCCTCTCTGTTGGGCCTCCATGCCAGCATATGGCAAGTAGAGCTGTGGAAATGAGCACCACAACATCCACTTCCCTCCTTGAGCGGTGGGAGAGATGGGGAGATGAGCTTTCTCACTGCAGGGAGGCAAAAAGACCCCCAGAGGTCTCTGAGGAGGGAGTCCATGAGATACCCCAGGTCTGCATGTTCATAGGAACAAGGGACCATACCACCCTTGGCTCCACGCCTCTCCCCCAGCTGTTCTGTCCTTTCAGGTGGGAAAACCAGATCAGCTGTGGACAATGCAGAGGGCTGGGACAGACCCAGGTGCTTTCCTGGGAGGGATGCAAAGATGGGTCTTATTTTGAAGGGATGACGGTGCTGCAGCCAGCTCTCAGTATTACCTGCCGCATTTCCACACTCTCAAGTGCCTTTTCCTGGCTGCATGTGGTCCACCCCTTGCCTCCTCTGCCCCTGTGCTACAGAAGAGTCAGATCCCCCTCCAGATGCTGGTACCTGCTGTGTTCCCCCTCCTTCCTCAAGCTGCACTGCAGCTCCTGCCAGGACTGTGGCCAAAGAGCCAGTGCTCCCAAGCATGGTAATGTGTGCTTGGATTGCTGAGAAGCAGGGCAACAAGTAGGATTACAACCCTGGATTTCAGGAGAGCTAACACTGACCTCTTCAAAGACCTGCTTGGAGAATTCCCACGGGTTGGGGCCTAGAAGCTAGGGGTGTCCAAGAGAGCTGGTCAGTATTTAAGTACCACTTCCCCCAAGCTCAAGATCGGTGCATCCTTATGAGGAAGAATACAAGCAAAGGAGTCAGGAGACCCACATGGATGAGCAAAGAGCGTCTAGAAAAACTCAAATGGAAAAAAAGAGGTTTACAGTATGTGGAAAAAGGGACTGGCCACTTCGGAGAAATATAGGAACGTTGTCAGGGCATGCAGAGATGCAATGAGGAAGGCCAAGGCCCACTTGGAACTAAATCTGGCAATCTGGCAAGTGATGTCAAGGATAACCAGAAGGGCTTGTTCAAATACATCAGCAGTAAAAGGAAGACTGGGGAAACTGTGGGCCTGTTGCTGAAGAAGGTGGGTGCCCTGGTGACCATGCAGAGAAGGCAGAGTTACTGAACGCCTTCTTTGCTTCAGCCTTTACTGCTAAGGCTGGCCTTCAGGCATCCCAGCCCCCAGAGGTGAGACAGACAATCTGGCGAAAGGAAGATTTCCCCTTGGTTGAGGAGGATTGGGTCAGAGATCACCTAGGCAAACTGGTTCCTCACAAATCCATGAGCCCTGATGAGAGTCACCCACAAGAGCTGAGGGAGCTGGCGGGTGCTGTCGCTAAGCTGCTCTCCATCATCTTTGAAAGGTCATGGAGGACAAGGGAGGTGCACAGTGTCACTCCAGTCTTCAAAAAGGACAAGAAGGAGGACAAGGAAAACTATAGACCAGTCAGGGTCACCTCCATCCCGGGGAAGATGATTGAACCGTTCATTCTGGAGGTCATCCCCAGGCATATAGAGGAAAAGAAGGCTATTGGAAGTAGTCAACGTGGATTCACCAAGGGGAGATCATGCTTGACCAACCTGATAGCCCAGACCTGTTTATCTCTGTGCTCTCGTTCTCCCTCTGCTTTTTAACTGCCTTCCCAAAATGGGGTTAGGACACATGGTCACATGAGGGTCAGCCATGCCGCAAAACTGAAGCGAAACTATTCCAACATTTTCACATGTTTTAGCACTAATCTCGTGGGAGGGACACTGTCACATCATGAGGTACTGCACAAAGAAATGCAGAGTCATTTGAGTCCAGGTCAGGGGACTCACAAGCCCCTCAGGAGTCCAGAGGAAACAGACAAACATCTGAAATACAGGGCCAAGCTGCAAGAGGAACTTAATCTTATGTTCCCATCCCCATCTTTGGCCATTTCATAGCTTTGGCTATCTCTGCTCCTTGCAAAAATTTTTGGCTAAGCTGGCCACCCTGAGCGCCTGGGCTCAGCATCACCTGCATTACCAGGCACCACATTGCAAACAGCACAGGTGCCAGGCCCAAGGAGGTGGCACCAACTGCCGATGGCCAGTATCCATCTCCCACTCTCTGCCTGCAGCCAACGCAGGGTAAAGGGCACTCAGCTGCTCTCGGATACCGCATTGCATTTAAAGAACCCTCATTTTAGCGTATTTCACTGCCAATGCTGGCTGCAGTGCAAAAATATCTGAGTTTCTAGAACGTCAGCTTTCTTTTTTTTATAATCCTCTTTGCAGTCATGTGTTCTGCCAAACTGCAAACTTTCTGCTCCTGTCCTTCTTTCCCCGGAGAGGATTTGAGGCAATAATCCAGGCCTACCAATTTATTTCTTTAATGAACAAGGGACAAACGAGCACAACATTGCAGAACACGTGCACACCTAAACCTTGAAGCATTCCCCAGTTCTGGCATGCCTTTGAGGGATGCCCTGGGCTGAAGGACTGAGGCTGGAAGCGGGGACCTCCACTTGTGCTGGAGCTTAGACAGGGCAGAGGAGGCTGTGGCCGCAGCCAAGGCCCACTCGTGACCATGGGCAATTCTGGAGACAGCAATGGAGTGATCCTGTGGTGACCATCAAATGCGCTTTTGCTAGCGCAGCCTGGGTGGCCACAGAAACTGCTCTGCGGACCACAAGCAGCCTGTAGCCTGATATGGGCTGTCCATCCTTCTTGTGTTTATGCACTACTGGGGCTGGCTCTCATAAAGGCCTGCCACACTTCTCATCGTAAAAATAAAACAGCAATTTCTGGTAGCACAACGTGAAGGACAGGCACCCTGGGTGCCTCTGCTCATTCAAATCTAAAAAGGCAGCCCTGAGCATGCATGACTTGCTGGGACCTGAAGATGCTAAGTGCTTCCCATGCCAGAGTGAGTCCTATGTCTGGTTTGCACCACCCAGGGAGGAAAATATTTTTCCTGCCCACTTCCCTCAAAATGCTGAGAGGGTGGGAACGATGAATCTGTGACCTACCCCTTCTTTTGGTGTTAAACTCACCTCCCTGTGTGACAGGCAACTACCCCCTTCCCACGGGGCAAGCTGGAAGAACATCTGTTTTCTCAAAAAGCGGGTTCATTCACCCGGCGTGCAAAATGCCAAACTATGCACAGAGTGGAGGTATTTTATTAATTTCATTTTTGCAGAAAGATGGGTGCTACACAGTAACCCCACAAAGCTAGCACACCGCACCAAGAAACCACAAAGTGTTTATTAAATTAAAGTTACTATAAAATGTGCCGGTCACAGCTAATGTTCAGCTAATCATTTAGTTTCTTTCTCACTTCATTCTAAAGGTACGGTTCCCTTTAAACTTGCCGCGCATGCAACAGAGAGCGAGGGGCTTACTTAAGGTCCGCCACTGCGGCGGCCCGAGGGCGCTAAAGCCGCCTCTCCCCGTCCCGTCCCGTCCCGGCCCGGCCCGTCCCGTCCCGTCCCGTCCCGGCCCGTCCCGGCCCGTCCCGGCCCGCCTGGCCCTGCGGCCGGGCTCCGCCGACACCGCCCACAAGGCCCCCGCGGGTGCGCGGGCAGGCGCAGGAGCGCGCGCCCAGCGCCGGGAGGCGGGAGGCAAGCGCTGAGGCCCCGCCCCGCGGGCGGGGCGGCGCGGCGCGGCAGGACCGGCGCGGCGCGGCGCGGCGCACGCTCCGGGTGCGGCGGCTGCGGGGCTGAGGTGAGCTGCTGGGCGTTGGGTCCGCCGGCCGTTGGGCGGGCGGGAAGCGGGGTCGGGGGGAAGTCGCCGCCGGGGCGGGCGGGAGGCGCAGGGGCCGCGGCGCGGCAGGGACCGCAGCCGCAGTAGTAGCGGCTGCAGCAGCAGCCGTCGCAGCCATGGCTGCCTGACCTTGAGTAGGGCCACGCTGCGCGGGCAGACGTGACCGAGGCGGGCGCCGTATCGCCCGGCTTGCTTATCTGGGGGCCTGCAGCCGGGCCCAGCCCGCGATACCGGCGCCTCGTAGCCCCTTTTTCCTTTTTTTTTTTTTTTTTTTTTTCTCCCCTCTTTACCTTATTTTTGAGGGATCGGGGTTGTCGGCCGCCTCCCGGGCCGCTCGGCGGGAGGAAGGGAAGTCCCTTCCCCATGAGGCGCCCGGAGCGCGGGCTTCCCCCCCCGGGCTGGCGGGGGCGGTTTGGGCCGTGAGGGGCTCGGGGTGGCTTCTGCGGGGTGGTGGGCTGCGGGGCCCGGCGCGCCGGGGAGCATCCTGGGGAGCATCCCTGCCAGGTGCCGTGCCCGCGGGCCCTCTGCGCTTCCCTGGCTCTTCCCCTGGCCTAGCTGGTCTGGCTTTTAGGAGACCCTCCATGCGCGGCTTCAGTTGCATGCTCCCAATCGAAACCCCGGTCCCAAGCCAAGCTGCCTAGTCACTTAACTTACCAAGCTTTCTCAGGAAGAAGTGCTGAAGTGAATCAGTTACGGTTTACCTTTCAGACAAGTTTGCTGTCTAGAGAAATCCAAACTATAAAAATTACTGAAATTCTTTGGGAGAGTTGCTCTTGGCTATTCTGAGAGACTGTTTAAAACTGAAATTGCCTTCATAATGTGGTAAAGAGTATAGCCATCTAGAAGAGACCTTGGAATTGGAAGTGATTTGGCAGGGTAGGAGTTTGTGCTGCTTTTGTCTTACAACATTGTGCCACTTCTGGCTACCAATTCAACACTTGTCTCCATCCTGTCCTTGAGACATTCCCCAGCAAGCTCAGATGTGTGGCGTCTGTTGTCAGAGCTGTGCAAGTGTGTCTTGACAGCACTGAGTGGAGGTGGCCTTACTGTTAGTAAGACACTTGGCTGAAATTAGCCATTTGAGACTGTATTCCTCATTTATACACACCCCACACGCACACCATCCCTGGAGTTCAATAGAAAGTGATGATTTGTCCATCAGAACTTGTATATGTAGTGGGAGTATGTGAACTTCTAGATTGCATTCAGGGTTGATGTAGGTTCACCAACATTGCAACTTACATAGAAGCATGGACATAAAATCCATAGGTAAGCGTTGTACTAGTGGCAGTGACTGACTTTGGACATCTTATGTAGTGGCAGGGGAACAGCCTGACTTGACTTGTTGTGTTTGGAATTTCTAGAGCTTTGGTCAAGTGGTGGGCACTCCTCCAGAAGGCAATGGACCATGCCAGAGCGGCAATCTCGAACTTGGTAAGACACAGTCCCCCTGTGCCATTTGTCTCTTGGTGGGCTGATGATACTGTAGAAGAAAGGTTCAACAACATCCATGTCAGTATCAGAGAAGATGACAAGTCCAAAGCAATGTTAGGTGCTACTGTGTGGGTTGTGAGCCAAAAGTTACTGTAGCTAGCTGGCCACGATAAGGAAGTGGCTGGTGGGATTATCGTTAACTGCTACAATGTCTTGGGTCTCTCAGGAAGCCGATAAGGAGGAGGGGTGAGACTTGAACAATGTTCCAGAAAGTCCTGCTGAGGAAGCTGATTAAACGCCTATCAGGACGATCAGAGTGTGTTCTGTTATGTTACTTTGGGGGTGGGAATTCAACCACAAGTCCAGCCTTTGAATGTGACCTTGCTTTGAAACAAATATGCAGAAGGAGGTAGCTCTGAGCTTGCTCAGCCAAGCCCACTGGTTCTAGAGAGCTTGGACTGTGAAATGACCCTAGGCTAGGACTGTGAATGGTATGGTTTGGTCTCTGAACAAGCATGGAGGATATGTGGGGTTGAGGCATGCCCTCTGCAAAGTGTGAGGGCAGCCAAGCTATCAAGCAGCTGAACAGGGGGACTGCTAGGACAGACTGCAGTGTTGCCCTTTCTGAAATGTCAGCAGCCAGCCATTTCATTGCAGGTAGCATGGGCCAGAATGGAGCCGCAGGTCTGAAATGACATTAGTTTCGTTTTGACCAACCGAGCTGATGTCTGGTATCTTCACCGTCAGCCGCTGACTTGCAGTTTGAGAGTGAGACAAGGACTGTTGGATGAGCTGCTGAAATTGTACCAGGGCTTGGGCTCTTGCCACCAGCTGCTTCTCCAGTACAGTGGAGAGGGCTGCAGGGCTGTTGCTCCCAAAACTATTCCTCTGGCCTTTTAGCCAGTCTTCTGCCTGTCCCCAGCACAACCATGGCTGCAGGCAAGTTCAGCGGCTCTAATTGAAGCTGAGTGGTTCTGCTCAATGCCTGGCTATGCCTGGAATTGAGTTAAACTCTCTGTTAATCTGAGGGAGTGCCTTGCACACAGGCTGCGGTTCTGTGGGGAGTTGGACTGTGCATTGTGGCTCTTTAGAACATTGGGCACCAGACTGGAAGCTGCTCTGCTTGGGCACTGATAAACACCTGTCAAATGGTTCCAGTTGCTAGTGGATACAGGAGGTGTATTCTCAGCTTTCATGTTAGCTGAGGTAGCAGGATTCCCATGGGTCATCTCTCTTCAGCCTAGCTGCTTTATAATACCCATCAATAGGGTAATTTAAGAGTAGCCTGGGGCAGTTTAATACCAGATTATCTAGATACTGGATGAGAGTATTTACGTCAAAGTGGACGTGGCTCAAAGGCACAACCATGGAAGGGTTGCCTTCTCTTCCGCTGTTCTGATCAAAGTTCCCTTCTGTGTGAGTTGCACGTGCTCAGATCAGATCAATGCACTCCTGATTAAGACCAGGAGTTGCAGCTTCAATCAGACATGGGGTCCTTTGGGAAATACCAATGCCATTGGCTGTGTCATATCTGTCACAGACTCCAAGCTAGACTTGACCAGTGTGGCTCTGAACTTGTGCAGGGCAAACAGATGCTAAATAGACTTTGGAGACCCTGAGTGGGTCTGAGTCTAATTGACTGTTCAAAGCAGCTGGCCTGATTTACTGACAGCCAAATGCTTGGGCTGCGCTGGAGCAGTTTCAGATGAACAAGTTTCATTTGATTTGGAGCGTAGGTGCAGCTTGCTGGAAGGACAGTAGGCTGGTGTAGCAAACTTTTCCAACATGACTGTCTTTCAACGCAGTTCAGTGGCGAGCCGATGTTGTACACACGCTTCAGCATTGCCCGGCAAACGGATGGAGACAACAGTCATGTGGAGATGAAGCTGTCATCTGATGATGAGGAAGGAGGGGAACCTGGGAGACCAGAGCAACTGCATGGCAGTATGCCTTCTCCATGGAGGAAAGGCAAGAACCTCTGCCTCCTAGTCGTCACAGCTGTCCTCCTCCTTTTGATTGGTAAGGAAGAGTGGGCAGCAATTGCATGAAGTGGTCCCTCAGCATATCTGAGGCTATTAACATTTGAATCTGTATTGTATCAGGAGCTAACTGAACAGCCTGGATCCAGGCTGCAGGCTGTTGTCTCTAGCTCTAAGTATGTCTAGCTCAGACTTATGGTTCAGAATTGGCACGAAATGTGAAGTTTGACAGTGGAACTGCGACTTAGCTAAAGGGCAGACCGGTCCGTGTGGCAAGTGTAAAGATTTTCCCTTGAATAACTCCTAACGCTTCTCTAGAGATGTGGGTCAACATATTGGTAAAGCCTCCGGTGCTTGTCTCTCAACAGTTTTATCACTGCCACTGACCTAAAGTAAGCATTCTACTTCCCAAGGGGTGCTGGAGGGACACTGCCAAGCACAATATCAGATTTACAGTGTATCTTAAAACATGCCAGCTCAGGCAAAATGCCAGGCCGCATATGCTTGTCTGTCCTGAGGTATGCCACCTTGTCAAAAATAGTGTGACAGCAGAGATGCATCTTAATCCTGAAGATGCTTTGGTAAGCTTAGGAAGTGTGGGTTAGGTGAGAGGACAGTGAGGTGGATAGAGAACTGGCTGAATGGCAGAGCTCAGAGGGTTGTGATCAATGGGGCAGAGTCTGGTTGGAGGCCTGTAACTAGCAGTGTTCCCCAGGGGTCTGTGCTGGGTCCAGTCCTGTTCAATATATTCATCAATGACCTGGACAAAGGGACAGAGTGTACCTTCAGCAAGTTTACTAATGATACCAAACTGGGAGGAGTGGCTGATGCTGATATGCTGCAAGGCTGTGCTGCCATCCAACGAGACCTGGACAGGCTGGAGAGCTGGGCCAATGGGAACCAAATGAAATTCAACAAGAACAAGTGCTCCTGCACCTGGGGAGGAACAACCCCATGCACCAGTACAGGCTGGGGGTTGACCTGCTGGAAAGTAGCACTGCTGAGAAGGACCTAGGAGTGCTGGTGGACAGCAGGTTGATCACAAGCCAGCAACGTGTCCTCGTGGCCAAGAAGGCCAACGACATCCTGAGGGGCAAACAAAGGAGTGTGGCAAGCAGGTTGAGGAAGGTTATCCTCCCCCTCTACTCCGCCCTAGTGAGGCCACATCTGGAGTACTGTGTCCGGTTCTGGGCTCTCCAGTTCAAGGACAGGGAACTGCTGGAGCAAGTCCAGCAGAGAGCTGCCAAGATGATCAGGGGACTGGAACATCTCTCTTATGAGGAAAGGCTGAAAGACCTGGGTTTGTTCAGCCTGGGGAAGAGAAGACTGAGGAGGGATCTTGTCAATACTTATAAGTATCTGAAGGGTGGGTGTCAAGAGGACGGGGCCAGACTCTTTTCGGTGGTGCCCAATGACAGGACAAGGGGCAATGGGCACAAGTTGGAGCACAGGAAGTTCCACCTGAACTTCTTTACTGTGAGGGTGATGGAGCAGTGGAACAGGCTGCCCAGAGAGGTTGTGGATTCTCCTTCCCTGGAGACATTCAAAATGCACCTGGACGCAGTCCTGTGCCCCCTGCTCTGGGTGTGCCTGCTCAAGTAGGGGGGTTGGACGAAATGATCTCAAGAGGTCCCTTCCAACCCCTACCATTCTGTGATTCTGTGAATGCACTTGTATACTGTGGAGCTGGTTTAATCATCTTTCTGCAGCACAAAGAAATACCTCTCCTGTCTGTAGGGTTTCTCATTGGTTACTTAAGTTATCGTGGACGAATGCAGAAGGCTAGCAGGTGTCTGGATGGAAGTGGCAAGTGTGAGACGACTCCTACCACATCTTACTTAGTGGATGATGATGAAACGGAGGAAGAAGTAGTTCCTGGACCACCTGTCTTCTTCTGGCCTGAGCTCAGAGCCCTGTTATCAGCTAAGCTGTCGGCCAGACGTCTTGAGGAAAACTTGAGGTAACAGAAAGCTTAGCTATAGCTATGAGAGAGGCACAGCCTGTTAGCAGAATTCAAGCTCTTTTGGAGTACCAGGGCCTTAAAGATGTTTTGGGGTGGCACGTGGTTAAACATGGGCTTAAATGGCCCATGCAACTTAGGTTTGCAGGGTGGAGCACTGCAGTGCCACCTTGTGCTGTAGCCTAAGCTATACATCTGTTATCTACAGGCATAGAGCAAATAAGTACTCTTTTGAAGCTGGCCAGAGTGAAGATGAGAGCATTGCCAGCTACATTCATGAGCAGTTCACCAGCTTCCTCTTGGATGAAGTATGGAATGATGAGCACTACATTAAGCTGCAGGTCAAAGGCAGGTATGTTAATGAAGAGATGCAGATCTCTTCCTTATGGCATAGATATCTGTAGTCTTGAGCGAACACATGATTTCTGCTGAAAGTGGTGCTAAAACTGTGAGGCAGTTACCCTCTCCAAAGAAAGCCTCAGTGTAGCCAAGCAATAGCTGCTCCTGCCTCTTCTCAGTCTTTCTAAATCTAGAGGGTCTGGTAGCAGCCCTCTGAGTTTTCTCCTGGCACATCTGTTTCCTCAAAACATACTTAGGAAGTGGACAGAAAACAAGCTTGAGTAAAAACTCAGCTGAAGGACAGATTCCCTGTGTCTAAAACTGCTAGAATGGACGACTCTGTGTTGTCACCCAAACAGGTGTTGCAGACCTGGCAGTGGTTCCTAGAGCAGCTCCAGAGGGTATCAACAGGCATTGTGTTGGTTGATGGCTCATACACTCATGCCTTACTTGCCCCTTTACATCAGGGAGAAATTAATTTGGTTAGCTCCTCTTAGGCAGGGACGAAGACTTGGAAGCACAGCTTCTTTCTGTTACTTGTCTTAGAAATTAGCCTTTGTTAATGTCTCTGAACAACCCCAGAGATTCTTGCATGGAAGTACTGGGATGAGTGCCTGTTTTGGGATCTGCATTGACTTGATCAGAATTGCTAGGGCACAAACTAAAATATGGGAGCTAGTTAATTATGGAGTTTATGTATGAAAGAACGTAACACTGTCTCTTTACATTTAACAGTACTGCGAACAAGGTGACTATTCTGGAGGATGATAAAGAAGAACAACTGGAGAGTCCTGATGCATATGTGGCATACAGCAAGAGTGGCTCGGTTGTTGTAAGTAACTAGAAATGTGCTTGCACACTTAGCAGGTGGCAATGGCCAAAATATGTCGCTTCGAGATCTGGAGTGTATAAAGGCCTCCCCCATTAGAGACCTGTGGTGGGGTGGTGAGGACTGGGCCCACATAATAAGATGCAGAAGTAACTGTTTAAACTTCACTGCTGGGATCCAGACAGGAACTTTGACAGAAGTACTACTTCAACAGGCATGTTACATGTGAGCAGTTTACATTAATGAACGTGAACACCCTACTGTTGCTGTGACTGTTTAGGCTGTTTCAAGTATCTTACTGACTGTCGTGGTTTAGCTCCAATCAGCAACTAAGTCCCACACGGCCGCTTGCTCACTCCCCCCACCCCTGTGGGATGGGGGAGAGAATCAGAAGAGCAAAAATAAGAAAACTTGTGGGTTGAGGTAAGAACAATTTAATAATTAAAATAAAGTAGTAGTAGTAGTAGTAATAATAATATCATTAAAATGAAAATAACAAAAGAGAGAGGTGAAACCCAGGGTGAAAAAAACCAAGTGATGCAACCACTCACCACCTACAGACTGACACTGCCAGTCCCTGAGCTGCAATTGTTGCTTCCCCCGGCCAACTCCCCCCGGTTAATATACTGGGCATGACGTCATATGATATGGAATATTCCTTTGGCTAGTTTGGGTCGGCTGTGTTGGCTGTGCCCCCCTCCCCGGCTTCTTCTGCACCTGGCAAAGCATGGGAAGCTGGAAAAGTCCTTGACTAGTGTAAGCACTATTTAGCAACAACTAAAACATCAGTGCGTTACCAACATTATTCTCATACTAAATCCAAAATACGGCAGTATACCAGCTGCAGTGAAGAAAATTGACTCTATCCCACCCAAAACCATGACGATTCTGTAGCATTTATGTCACACTCAGGTTCCACACTATCCAATACAACCTCATTAACCACAACCCCGCTTCCCATCCTTTGATAAAATACACAGATATAATTTCCTTAGTCTATGGGCTGTCCCTGTAAAATGTACTCAAAAAGTCTATTGAACTCATTCAGTCCCTGACTTTGGGCTCCATCTATCGTAACAGTCTTTCAGGGCAGGACAGATGGTCTTTGTGGTGTTGGATTGTTGCATGCTGAAGTCAGTCCTTGTTCCACCACTGTTTTACTTTGCTCCATTTAATGACAGTTCATTCTCCGTTGATTTGGGAGATTCCTACTGTGATACCATTGATACAGCATATAGCAACCACAGAAGTGATGACATACAATATTATATAGCAATGAACAGCATACCATTCAGTTCATTGGCTCTTTTCACCCAAAATGAAATCCCTTTGAGGTACACATCGCAATTCTCCATCTTTCCGCATCACCCACCAAGGTGGTCGACCACCCTGGAGCAAAAGCAATTCCACAAGTGGGTTTCCCTTTGCCCGAGGCAGGAATAACCCAGACAGTTTTCCCCAGCATATTTTTTACGTGCACTACAGGGACTTTATCCCCTTCCGCATTATGTAAGAGCTCTGATTGGGCAGGGCCTGCTGGGTGATCAGTGCAACCCGTTTACTCCATCTCGCATCAGTTGCATGGTGTGTAGAGGGGACATCCCTTTGAACATCCAGCCCAGCACCGGCAGTCGGGGTGCCAGGAGGAGCTGTGCTTCAGTACCAACCTCTTCCAAAGCAGCTCAAACCCCTTCATATGCTGCCAATATCTCTTTTTTTCAGTTGGAGTATAGCAGGCTTTGAACCCTCTGTATTCCTGACTCCAAAACCCTAGGGGTCGACCTTGGGTCTCCCCTGGCGCTTTCTGCCAGAGACTCCAGGTAGAGCCATTCTCCTCAGCTGTGGTGTAGAGCACAGTTTTCACCTCTTGTCCTGCCCGGACTGGCCCAAGGACTGCTGCATGAACTCTCTCCTGTTTAATTTGTTCAAAGGCCTGCTGTTGCTCAGGGCTCTGTTTGAAATCATTCTTCCTCCGGGTCACTTGATAGAGAGGGCTTACCATCAGACTGTAATCTGGAATATGCATTCTCTAAAAATCCACAAAGCCTGAAAAAGCTTGTTTCCTTTTTGCCTGTTGTTGGAGACATGGCTGTTATTTTGTTGATCACCTCCATTGGGATCTGACAGGATCCAAAATCTTGCCATTTTATTCCTAAAAACTGGACCTCCTGTGCGGGTCCCTTGACCTTACTTTGTTTTATGGCAAAACCAGCTTTCAGAAGGATCTGGAGTAATTTCTTCCCTTTCTCAAAAACATCTTCTGCTGTGTTGCCCACACGATGATGTCAACAATGTGTTGCAGAGCCTCCCCCTGTTCCAGGGCGGTCTGGATCAGCGATATCGATTGTGGCGTACCACTTGGCTGCCTTGGACTCCAGTTCACATACAGAAGTTCTAGCACGTCCGGCACGGCAGCGCTCAACGGTGGAGTGACTTCATTCAGGCCACGATAGCCTACTGTTGGTCTCCACTCTCCATTAGACTTCTGCGCTGGCCATATGGGACTGTTAAAGGGTGAGCGGGTCTTGCCGATGACTCCTTGGCTCTCCAGTCGGTGAATGAGCCCATGGATCAGAATCAGGGAGTCTCGGTTGCTGCAATATTGCTGCCGGTGCACTCTTGTGGTGGCGATCGGCACCTGTTCTTCTTTGACCTTCAGCAACCCCATAACAAAAGGGTCCTTTAAGAGACCGGGCAAGGCAGACAGCTGTTTAATTTCCTCCATCTCCAAGGCAGCTACACCAAAAGCCCACCTGTACCCTTCTGGGTCCTTGAAATACCCTCTCCTGAGGTAGTCTAAGCCAATGATGCACGGAGCCTCGGGGCCAGTTGCAATGGGTGCTTTTGCCACTCATTCCCAGTCAGGCTCACTTCAGCCTCCAATACAGTGAGCTCTTGGGATCCCCCTGTCACTCCAGCAATACACGTGGGTTCTGCCCCTGTATAGCTTGACAGCATTAGGGTGCACCGTGCACCGGTGCCCACTAAAGCCTTATGCTCCTGTGGGTCTGATGTGCCAGGCCATCGGGTCCACACAGTCCAGTAAAGCCAGTTGTCCCTTTCTTCCACCTGGCTGGAGCCAGGGCCCCTCTAGTCCTGATCGTAGTATTCGCTCACTTCCTGTAAACGTGAATCAAACGTCCCTCTATGAAGATCAGAAATAAAATCAGTGCTTCTACTCCTCTGCCTGGGGACCTGCTCACTGGGAACTGCAGCAGCAGCTTTTCTGGAAGAACCCCCCTGCGTGATTGTTTTTCCTTGCAACTCACATACCTGTGCCTCTAGGGTCGGGGTCGATTTTCCATCCCATTTCCTCATGTCCTCTCCATGGTCACACAAGTAAAACCAGAGGGTGGCCCTTGGTGTGTATCCCCTCTCTTGAGCAAATGGACGCTTACTCCTAATGGCTGAGATACTGGTCCGTACAGGTGGGGACTAGGACGTATCTTCTTTGAGTTGCTGGAACTCTTGGGACAGTTTCTCAAAAGCAGAGACGAGAAAGGAAGAGACATGTGCTTTGTAATCCTGGAGTCTGACAATCACGTCGCTCACCGTTGGTGCCTCATCATCTTTCCAGGCCGCTACTGCCAGTGAGTTTACATGCAACGATGGTGTGCCCTGAACAAACTTCCACCACATGGGTTGCATGCAGTGGGCTTCCTCTGGATCTTTGGGTGGCTGTTCGTTGTCCAGGTCACCATAAATCACCTCAAGGATGGCTAAGTCCCTCAGGTACTGGATACCTTTCTCTGTGGTGGCCCGTTTTCATGGGCAATATACAACATCTTACTTGAAAGGATGCCTTTCTTTCACACCAGACAGGCGTCGCCTCCAGAGGCCGAGGGCTTGTGCCCCTTCTCCAATCGCTTTGTCAATGCCCCCTTCCCCAGAAGGGGACCCCAGTTGTTTGGCTTCCTTCCCCTCTAAATCCAGGCTACCCGCCCTGTTATCCCAGCATCAGAGCAGCCAGGTGACAACGTGTTCACCTAGACAACGGCCAAAATCTTTTCACGTACCTCGCAGCTCCCTCAAGGGGAGGGATCAGGTGGTTTCTGTCCGGTTTATGAGTTCTTCCTCCTCTCCTCGTGATGACCCTGCTCTGCCATCATCTCTTTCTAAAGGAGTTGACTTTTGCTTCCGAGATTTCTTCTTGTGTATAGGGGTGACTGATACTGGCACGGGTTTGTTCTCTGGTTCAGCTGCAGTGCCTGTTGTGGGGGTTTGAGTGGCTGCAGTGCCTGTCGCTTTCTTCTCCTTTGTCTTTTTAGATCCAGAGGCCTTCTCTTCCCCTTAGGGGTACTGAATAGCGTTGAACAGGGCTCGGTAGGCATGGGCCAGGCTCCCGCACGTTGCAGTGACTTGTATCTCTCTGGAGTTGCCGGGGTGACAACGTAATTCCTCCAAATATTCTACTAGTTTTTCGGGATACTGCACTTGTGCAGGGGTGAGGTCCCAAATCACTGGAGGTGCCCACCGACCTAGGCATTTGCCCATACTACCCCACGTACCCTGCCTCTCATAACTATCAAGCCTTGGGGCGGGTCTCTGGATGATATTCTTAAATTGCTATTAACCTTAGACAAAACAAAAACAATATTCCCAAGAAATACCAACAGATGTATCTTAACTACCCAAGGATCTTCAAGGTGCTGAAAAGTTGTTGTAACAAAGGAGGAGACATCACAGATGAAGGTAGCAAAGGCGCCATTCTGTATTTCCTCCACAAAAAGCCTCTCAGAGAAGGAGGTATAATTTGCTAACTGTCTCCATGAGGTGGCACCCGAAATACAGTAGCAGCTTCAACGCAAAACCCAAATACCAGATAAAGGTCAAGGCCATTGTTTTAATAACAAATCTCCCAAGCAAACATTGCTGCTCACTGCAGAGCACAGGAAACTACAATAGCCAACACCAATCTTCAACATGTGCTGCCAAAACAAGGTCATAGTGCAGATCAGATAAACCAATATTGAGAAGAGATCAGTCAATGCTGTGACCAGCAACTGCTATTACCTCAAACCCTTCAGGCCCCACGTTGGGCACCAAAAAGGACTGTCGTGGTTTAGCCCCACTCAGCAACTAAGCCCCACACAGCCGTTCGCTCGCTCCCCCCACCCCAGTGGGATGGGGGAGAGAATCAGAAGAGCAAAAGTAAGAAAACTCGTGGGCTGAGATAAGCACAAGTTAATAATTAAAATAAAACAGTAATAGTAATAATAATTTAATGAAAAGGAGAATAACGAGAGAGAGAGGTGAAACCCGGGGGGGGAAAAAAACCACCACAAGTGATGCAGCTGCTCACCACCTGCCGACCAACACTGCCAGTCCCTGGGCTGCAATCTCTGCTTCCCCCAGTCCGTATACCGGGCATGACGTCACATGATACAGAATATCCCTTTGGCCAGTTCGGATCAGCTGTCTTGGCTGTGCCCCCTCCCCTCCCGGCTTCTTGTGCACCTGGCAGACCATGGGAAGCTATGACAGTCGTTGCCCAGTGTAAGCACTGCTTAGCAATGACTAAAACAGCAGTGTGTTATCAACATTATTCTCATACTAAGTCCAAAACACAGCACTATACCAGCTGCAGTGAAGAAAATTAACCCTGTCCCAGCCGAAACCCTGATAATGACATAGGACTGCTGCATTTGTAACCGGTGTTTCTGCTCCAGGGCACACCAGTCTATGTGAACTATGGGCTGAAAGCTGATTTTCAGAAGATACAGGCGTATGGTGTTTCATTGAATGAAACTATAATCATCTTCAGAGCTGGAAAAATAACCCTTGCTGAGAAGGTAAGCAGCCTTTACCCCAAAGTCTGGCCAAACTTGGCAGCAGGAAGTTATGCTGCTTCTTGGAGATCCATCTCTGTGCCTCCTTTCTAGAACTCACGTATGCAGGCTTGTCCCTGCAGGTCGGGTCTTGCTTGTTTGCACTAAGCCTTTGCATGCAGGTCTGGACACCAAGTCTGAACAAAGCTGGTTACTGTTCATGGTGGTATTCTTTTCGGCCTCTGGCAGTCTGGCTGGGACAGCCAAGCATCTGGAGTGATGGAGCTGGGAGGCAGAGGGAGGCAGCCTGGGGGCTGCAGGGTGCAGAGCTGGCTGGTGTTGCTAGATGCAGCAATGGGGCTGCTAGAAGCAGAACAGCCTTGCCTCCAGACCACCTCTTGCTGCTGTAGCCAGATATTTTCAAAGCTTGGCTGCAGAGTTTCACTTGGGCCCTTGCGGACTGTTCACATGGATCAAGTGAAGGTGCTGGCACTGCATGCACGCTCAGCTGCCTTGCATGTTGCTGTAACGTTCCCTCTGTAGCAAGTAGAACCAGCCAAGCAGCCTAAAGGATCCAAGTGCTGCTGTACTAGGTCTGACCCAGAGCTGTCCTCAGATGGGTGCTCCTGGGGAAGCTGGGTATAGGACTGTTTCCAATCAGACTCTGCCTGTCTGTATGCATGAGATACAGGCAGAGCTATAAAGTGCTTCAGCAATGGGTGCTCACTGGTTCTCCAGTCCCCTTTCCACTTTTCAAACTGGTGTCTAGCCTTACAGGAGTGTACTGGTGGCATATCAGAGGCAGCTGGGTTGTAGGTGTGTTAAACACAGACCTGACTAGGCCACTCTGCCTCCATTTTCCATGTGAAGATGAGCATCCCATGGCTGCTTATCTTGTCTTGAGACTAATCTAATCTTGGGAAAAACAGATGGAGCATAATCAAAATTAACATCTTTTTTCTAAGCTGCTCTGAGGAGCAAGTTTGAGCTGAAGGAATCATAGGGTGAGATACTAACCATGGAGTGTCCTGACTGTTCAAAAGGGTGTTAGACACACTCTGCCTCGAGTAGGACTGAGCTGCTTCCTTGTGTATCTGCCACTGTCAGGTGGCTGTTAAAATCTGTTGTGGAGTTGGGCATTGAGGAGCACAACCCTTCACACCATTACTCCATGTATTTGCCTTAACTCCCCTTGCTTGCAGTGCAAATGTGCAGTTAATGTTCCTCTTTGCTTTAGGTTGCAAATGCCAGAGAGGCCGGAGCAGTTGGTGCCCTGATGTACCTGGACCCATACGATTACAAGAACACAGACACACTTGTCCCCTTTGGACATGTGAGTATGCAACTGGCTCTCCCGTTTGTTGTTCAGGTGAACCTTTCTCACTGTGGACTGCAGACTGCAGCAGTCCTTCTGCAGGCCTCTGGCTCAGCAGTGCTTTATGCCCTTGTCTAGATGAAAACTGCTGGGCTCCTCTGAGACTTGAGGACTCCTCTTGCTTTTCACAGGCCCATCTTGGAACCGGAGACCCTTTCACCCCAGGCTTCCCGTCGTTCAACCACACCCAGTTCCCACCAGTGGAATCTTCTGGACTACCTCGCATTGCTGTTCAGACTATCTCTAGCCAAGCAGTAGGCAAGCTGTTCAGGTACCTGTTTCTCCTGGCTTGCGGGCTAGGCTGCTGTAGCCTTCTTGCAGGGGTGAGGATGGTGTTGAGGTGCTGTGAGCCCAGGGAGCTCTCTGCTGTGTGTCACAAGGAGCACTTCCTGGAACTGGCTGGAGAAATATCACTTGTGTCCATGCCTGATGTCCTAAAGACTGAACTTAATCTAGTGTTGTATTCCTCTTGGCCTTGTCCTACCTCTCCCTGCATAATTAGTGGCACAGGACTGTAAGTTATTTCCTGAGCAGGCCCTGAATAAGGCTGCACCTGCAGTAGCAGGCTAGCTTTTTTCACAGGATTGCTAAATGAGGTCAGAGCTGGATAATGAGTTCAAAGGATCTCTCTTTTTCCTTTAGAAAAATGGGTGGAATGGAATGCATTTCAGAGTGGAAAGGTGGGGTCATCGGATGTACCGTGATGCCAAGCAGCACGAACAAGATGGCAGTGAAACTGAACGTGAGCAACGTTATGGTAGACAGGAGGGTTCTGAACATATTCGGAGCTATCAAGGGATTTGAAGAACCAGGTAACAGCAACTGCCTTGTGGCTCAGTCTTGAGGGGAACTCTTCCTCTTCCATGATGATCAGAACATGACAGCTGCTCGCAGACAGAGACAGCCACTTCCTCAGCAGAACCAAGACCCTTCCCTAAGGGTCAAGGAAAAAGCTGGGCCATACTGCCAGGGAAAGGCTAAATAAAAGCAAGCAGTGTGCCAGATTCAGGGGTCAGACTCCATATTCTGTTCCTAGTACGGAAGCTTAAAGCTGCTTTTCTGGTAAATGGTGTTTGCAACCTGAAGCTTGCAGCTCAGATCTTGATGTCTCCTTTATAGATAGATATGTTGTGATTGGAGCCCAGAGAGACTCCTGGGGTCCAGGAGCGGCCAAGGCTGGAGTTGGAACTTCCATATTGCTGGAACTTGCCCGTGTGATCGCGGAGATGGTGAAAAAAGGTAAATATTTGTGTACAAAAGCATGGGAGTGGGAGGTGATGCAGGTTTAGCTTCGCAGGTGTTAACATTGGAGAGCCCAGTTGCAGAATAATCCTGTGAGAAGGCATAGGGAATCTGACAGAGCTTCCTGAGAAGCTATTACTTGTCCAACATAGACAACTTGTCTGCAGTGAGCACTTGCTTTCAAGGGACTACCTGCTTGTTTTTGGTATGGCTGGAATGCAAGAATGTCCTTGGATGACACACAATGCAGACCTCAAACTTGAGCTGTCTGTTGGACAGCCAGGCCTGACGGTGGGAAAACACTGAAGTGGCCAACCAGCTGAAGCAGTGGGGGCTGCATGGTGACACTTAGCATGAGTGCTTTTGTCTCCAGGGTTCATTTTGGGCTGAGGCATCTGAACAAAAAAAGGGGAAAATGAGGACAGCATGGTTTTCCTACACAGCTCTGTGGCATGGAGGGGCAGGATACAGCATCCATGCAGCCACTGGTGTGTGGGTTTGTCTGCAGCAGCCAGAATGCTTCAGCTCTGTCTGAGGACCAAGTGATTTATCAGCCCAGGCCCTCAGTGCTAATCTGCATCTCCAGGGCGGAAGGGCAGGCGTCTCAGTCTCTCTCTTTCTGCAGATGGCTACAAACCAAGGCGCAGCATCATCTTTGCTAGCTGGAGTGCAGGAGAGTATGGAGCTGTGGGTGCTACTGAATGGCTGGAGGTACTGTTCCTTTGATAGACTTCTGCGTGATGACTGCGCAGTTGAGATTTCCTGTTCCTGTGGATTAAACATCCTGGTGTTGTACTGCTCATCTTTAAATATTTGTTTTCTTCTAGGGATACTCTGCCACACTGCATGCCAAAGCCTTCACTTACATTAACTTGGATGCTGCAGTCCTAGGTAACCTGCTACTCTTAATTTCTTAAAACTGAGCTGGACCAGAATAGGTTGACAGACATCCCTTAACCTCCAGGAATGGGGGCCATACCAGAGGTTGATGCTGGGTGTTTGGCTGAAGACTGGCATGACTCAATTTATTCTCCTGTTGTCAGGGCAACGAAGCTGGTGAAGGGTCTGGAGAGCAGGTCTTACAAGGAGAGGTTGAGGGAACTGGGGTTGTTTAATCTGGAGAAGAGGAGGCTGAAGGGAGACCTTATTGCTCTCTACAACTGCCTGAAAGGAGGTTGTAGTGAGGTGGGTGTTGGTCTCTTCTCCCAAGTCACAAGTGATAGGATGAGAGGAAATGGCCTCAAGCAGTGTCAGGGGAGGTTCAGGTTGGATATTAGGAAAAATTTCTTGACTGCAAGAGTGGTCAGGCACTGGAACAGGCTGCCCAGAGAGGTGGTGGAGTCACCATCCCTGTAAGTGTTCAAAAAACATGTAGGCGTGGCACTTCAGGGCATGGTTTAAGAGGCATGGGGGTGTTGGGTTGCCAGTTGGACTTGATGATCCTAGAGGTCTTTTCCAGCCTTAATTCTGTGATTCTATGATTGAAGCTGGGAGGTTCCTGCAGCCTGAGCCAGAAGGCGGCAGTTCTGATGGGTCCCAGTAGACTGTCCTGTATCTGTTGAAGATCCTTTGGCACCAAGATGTACATAGATGTTCAGTTCCAGGGCTGAGCAGCTGCAGCAGCAGTGGTTAATTGTGCCAGCATGTCAGTCACCCTTTCTTTTTTACAGGCGTCAACCACATGAAGATTTCTGCTAGCCCATTGCTGTACACGTTGCTGGAGACAACTATGAAGGCGGTGAGTTGAAGAGTCTCGGGCTAATCAAGGTGACTTGTTTTAAGGAGGAGCTGAAAGCAGCCAGAGCTGTGCTGGGTCACTTTTCCCATCTGGCACCTTCTGAGGAGAAAGCCCCATTTAGGAGAAAGTGCTGAGATACTCTGGAGGGCCTTGTCTGAAGTCAGCTGGGCTCTAGGAATTGCAGTTCACGCATGTAGAATCTAAAAGCAGCAGACCTGGTTAACAGAGGAGGTCCTAGATGACTGGAGGCTTGCCAATGTGACGCCCATCTACAAGAAGGGCCGAAAGGAGAATCTGGGGAACTACAGGCCCATCAGCCTGACCTCAGAACTGGGGAATATTATGGAGCGGTTCATCTTGAGTGCGCTCACCAGGCATGTGCAGGACAACCAAGGGATCAGGCCCCACCAGCATGGCTTCATGAAAGTCAGGTCCTGCCTGACCAAATTTTTTGATTCTGTGAAATGCTGTAGTTCATACTGCCCAAGCAGAGGTCAGAACAAGTGCACTGACTGTCATCTCTGTGCAGGTGAAGGACCCAATAAAGGATTCAGGAAGCCTGTATGACAGAGTTGGCCCTGACTGGGTAAAAACAGTGTAAGTATTGTCATCCTGCTGTTTAGGAAAGCAGATGTCCTTAAAGAACAAATTAAATGGCTTCTGCTCTTTGTGCTGGAGTGTCATATGGCTATCAGGGATGGGCTGTGCTGCAATGGGATCAGGGAAGCATGAACAGTACAACACTAGCTGTCCTTAGTGCTGCCCCAAGCTGCCTGTAGGCAGCCCAGACACCTTTTTGTAAGGCAAGAACAGCCTTGTACAAAGACCAGTGTCCAGAAATGGACGGGCAGCCCTTGGCACTTGGCTGGGACTCCTTGCAAAAACCAGTCTTGTCTAGACAGCATAATTCAGTTGGCTCAGATCTTCAACTCTAGGGCTTTTGAGCAGGGCTTTTCTCCTGGGATGTCCAAACCACTTGCTAACTACTCAATACTTGTCTTCTGCAGTGTTCCCCTTGGTCTGGATAATGCAGCATTTCCTTTCCTGGCCTACTCAGGAATCCCAGTGGTTTCCTTTGGTTTCTGCAGTGTAAGTGTTGTCTGCCTGCCTGATGTACTCATTCCATGGAAAGTTGCTGTAAGCATATCTGCTCTCCAGGATGGTGAGCACAAGGTGCTGTCCCAAGCTCATTGTCCATGCAGGAGCCTCTCTGGGCAAGGAAATGCAGCCTCTGGACCCAGTGGCTGTGGCAGTACTTGCTGTGAAGGCTGCTCCTGAGGCATGGTTGGCTTACGGTCTATGTCTACGGGCACTTGCTCTTCTGGAGGCTCAGATGTCAACGATTCAGAAGCTAAAAGCACTAAAAAAATGTCAAGCTGTTGTTGGCTTTAGTGAAAGATGGTACTATATAGCCTGCTGGTCAGCAAGCAGAGCACATTGAGGAAGCAGTAGCGTTGGCCAGAGCAAGTACTTACTTGGACTGTTCACGTCTGCTGCTGCAGCTTGGGGCTGGCAAAAATGGCATCAGCCAAGCAGCCTGCTCTGTTGCTACAGGCATGTGTGGGAAGCCTTTCTGATAACAGCTTCCTCTGCTCATGAATGCTTGGGCTTTGTTAGTGTCAGACTTCTTCCACAAAAAAACTTGAGTTGCCCTGCCAAGAAGGGTTGGAGGGTGCTGCCAGCACTCCCCAAACTGGGTGCTGGGGTTTGCCCACCTGCACTTCTGCAGTGAACTCTGAGGGGGAAAAGGTTCATATGTCTTTGGGTCTAACAAACTAGCAGAGCATCCTGCTGACCACTGGAAACTGAGGGATGAGGTGCATGAGCTCCATTTGCTTCCCTTGAGCTTTGAAGTTTTGCCACTCAAGTGTTGCTACTTAGCAGCACAAGGAGATGGGATGTGGTGGAAGTAGCAAGCAAACTGTAGTGGGAGGTGAAAAATCCTAGCTGGAGAAGCACACTTGCTTCAATGCCTTCTTTCTTGCAGAAAGACGAGGAATATCCCTTCTTGGGCACTACTTGGGATACTGTGGAGAACCTGAGGGCAACTGACAAGTTGTATGCTCTTATGCGCGCTGCTGCGGAAGTTGCTGGACAAATAGCTCTCAGGCTGACCCATGATCATGAGCTCTTCCTGGACTTTGAGAGATACGGTGAAGAACTGCTAGCATTCCAAGAGAAGATTTTGCCCTACTATCATGATGTGAAGGTAAGAAACGCTCAGAGTGCACTGAATCCCTGTAGACTGTTATGGGGCCATGTGCTAATAAGGCTCTGTTGCCATTGGATACAACAGGGTGGACATCTTCCTCCTTTGGGCATGAGACCGTAGCAAGATGTGACCTGAATCAATGTTCATTACAGAGCAGTGCAGACACAGTAGCTGTGGCAGACAGATTTAGCTAATCTGGCTGTGGTGAGCTCTTGAGGAAATAAACGTGGAAGGTTTCTCCTCTGGTTATCATGCACAGTACAGTGCAGCTTTGCATCTCATTTGCACATCTGCTGAAAGCCTATGAGAAACCGTGGGTGGGGAGAGACATCACTGAGCTCAGTGACCTCAGAAGAGCCTGCCAGGAACTTGTTCTGCTACTTGGTTAAACTGGGGGGGGTGGGGGGGTGGTGGTGGAACAAAAACACTTAAGAGAGCAGCAAAAGAAGAAAATCAGGTTTGCTAACAGCTCCTCCCTCACAGATGCTGGGGCTGACCTTGAACTGGCTTTTCTTTGCCCGTGGTGACTTTCAGCGAGCTACAGATGCACTGAGAAGAGACATTGCAAACAGTGACAGGGAGAACAGGGTTGTCCGCAGAGCCCTGAATGACAGGATCATGAAGGTGGGTATCTGCAGCTATTTTTCCTTTCTTCTTGAAGGAAGAGAGTGCTGGCTGAGATGGGCCTCTTTCCTTAGGAGGCATGGGCAACGTGCAGGCCAGTGTCTCATTTGCTTGCTTAGTGTCAGTGTGACTGACTTCTGTGCTTGCCATCAGGAGAGGGTCTGGCCCTTGCAGAGCTGCTGTGGGAAATGGGTGGGTGGGGATCCCAGGTTTGGAGCTCGTGATGGGGCAGGAAAGAAAAACTTAGGAGGTGAGAGCATAACCCTAAATTTACACCTCTACTCCAGGTAGAGTATGACTTCCTCTCCCCGTACCTGTCGCCAAAAGATGCTCCCTTTCGCCATGTCTTCTTTGGCAAAGGCCCCCACACCCTGCAGAGTCTGCTGGAGAACCTGCAGCTGCTGAGAAACAGCAAGGACAGAGTGGACGTGAACATGCTGAAAGAGCAGCTCGCCCTGATTACCTGGACCATTAAAGGGGCTGCCAATGCCTTAGTGGGTGATATCTGGAATACAGACAACGAATTCTAGGCATGGCAAACACCCAGTTAAGGTATGGGATTAGGGAAACCCACTCCCTAACATGACATTATTTTTCTGTAGCTTTTCTGGCAACAAATCTTTTTTTGACCAAAGTTGAGCATCAAATTTAAATCTTACCTTGGCAAATTCACAGGAGACAGTTTTAAAGCAGATACTAAGATTACCATGAAATCTCCTCTGACCAGGCTCCCATCTGACCACGGTCCAAATTGGTGATGTACAGCTCTCCAGTGTACTTGAGAACTAATAGCTCAGGTGACTCCTGAAATGGTACCTTGAGTGGGGAGGTACCTCATCTATTTAGGGTTTTAATTGTTGGCCCCCTAAACCTACTGACAAAATAGGGAATGGATTCCTCTTAATGCTTGTAAATAGGATCCGTTCTCTGGCAGGGAGCTGCAGAGACCAACCTGTAGTTTGGAAATAAAACAACGTAGTAATAGCCCGCAAGTGCTGGATTATCAGCAAGATCTGAAGTGCCCGGCCTGCCTTACTCAACAGCAGACTCCCAACGATGTCTTGGAGGCTTGCTTCTGCCGAGGCAGGTTTCAATTCCCAGGGAAAATGACCCAAAGATATTCTAATGCCCCCTTTATATCCATAGCTGGCACCTCAGCGAGTCCTGTGGTGTTGAGAAATGGCTCTAGACTGGCACTTCAGACCTTGCTGCTCTGGGCCTTCTGTGAAATTGAGTCTCTTGCTGGCCAAACCCTGTTTGACTGATGCCATTTTGCAGGATGGCTCTTGTTTGGCACCGAGATATTTATTTGTTTATTTATCAGTGACAGTGTTCACTATAAATGGTGTGTTTTTTTATAGAAGATAATTATCGGAAGCAGTGCCTTCCATAATTATGACAGTTATACTGTCGTTTTTGAATAAAGCAGCATCTGCTATTACAATCAAACATGATACTGGAACTTTGCATTTAAAATAATCTAAACAGGCCCCTCCAAAAAAAAAGTTTTTGAAAACTAGCAGTTAAGCTTTCTGTGGCAAAAAAAGCCCTTTGGAAGAAACTTGAAGGTGTAAACCTGGTAGCAGTTCTCCAGGTTGCACTCCAAAATGATCCTTGAAATGCTGAAAACCTGGGTGGAAACTCAAATACTAGAGATTTGGCTTCCCTGCGGTGTCCGTGCCCCTCTGTGGGCTTTGGACTGCCTCTTTGACCCCCTTCCTGGATCCCGTGTGCTCACATGGGGAGCACAGCTTCCTTCCTGGCCCCGGTGGAGGGGCCCGCTGTGTAGCCCTAGCTGCACCCATGGCAGCACACCTCAGATTAGACATTGGCCTGATTTTTTTTTTTAAATGGTGGCTTCCTGCAAACTTCCAGTACTTTCTGTGTCATGAAACCTAACTGACATTATCGGAGGCAGTGTCTTCCATAATGTGTAAAGAACAAGGTAGTTTTTGCCTACCACAGTGTTATATCGGAGGCAGTGACCTCCATATGTTGCACTATGGGTGTACGTAATTATCGGGGACAGTGTTTCCCATAATTGTTCTATACTTATCATGCAATGTCATCTGTGAAGCTTGATGGTTAGTATCTAACAGAGATCAGTTTCCTGCAGTCCTATTTTTCCACTCTCCTGTAGTGATGCAAATATAAACTTTGATCTGTTACGTACTTCCCTAGACTCTACCTTCTCTGTAGGCTGAACTGTTTCAAATAGCTGTGCTGTCTTGAAGTGGCTTCCTGCCTCCAGTCGCAGGACTGGTGCTTGAATGTTTAGCGGAAACTAGGCTAGTTAGACTGTGTGCTCTGTGATTTAGTAAACTTCCTTCAAATCAGTTACAAAGACTTAGGGAATTAAAAGTGAATGTAGGGCTTGGGGCTGACTGCTGTCTGGAGGGCTCTGGTCACCGCTCTAGATGGTGCATGTACTAGTCAAGAGGCTGGCCTGCTTTGGCACTGGGGTGTGCTGGCGTGCATGCACAGGAAGCTGCTTGCTCCCCAGGTCTCTCTGGAAACTCCAGGCTCGCCTCCAGGGTGTTGTGTGGAGGGGGGTAAATCAGTAGCACCTTTCTCACGGTGCCCCTCTGCTCTGTGACCTGACGGCTGCTGTGTAACACCTGCTAAACTGTGCTGCCTGTTCCCATAAAGCAGCTGGCTGGCTGTCGCCAGCCTTGTACTCTGCAGTTTGATCTGCCGTTTAAACCTAAACCAAGCGAGTGACCTAAGCCCCAGCAGTAGCCCTTGAGGGAAAGAACATTGTTCAGCTGGAGCAGACACCTGGGCCTCCACAGGGAATGCACCCCCAGCCTAGTTACTGAGCTCAGTGCTCACCAGCTCAGAGGGCTGGATTTTCATCTGTCTCCCTAGAAGCCTGATGCCCAGGCTTGTGCAACTCCTTGGTCTTCCTTAACTGCCCTGCTGTCTCTGAGGCATGTGTACAGCCCTGTGTTGGTGTTTCCTAGTGACACTTCTCTGGATGGCATTTAAGAGTTGCTGTCTGGGACTCCTCACTTAGTGTTTGCATGCATCTTGATGTCAGACTTAATCACGCGCTTTATAGCCAGCAGAGAAAGCCAAAGCCTGTCTCCTGGCTAGACAGCGCAACCGTGACTACTGGGATGTCGGGATGCCTTGCTCAGTGCTGGCATTGGACTGGTGTGGGGTGCTAAACTCTTGTTTCTGGTCTATCTGCTGTTTACCTGCTTGAATAAAGTTTTAAAGCTTGAACACTCAACTCCTCTCGTGGGTTCTTGCAAAGCCACAATGCTGTTGTGGTCATGGGTGAGCTTAGGCAGCTGGAGGGAAGCCGCTCATCAGCCAGTCAGGGCTGGTAACTGGCAGCTCCAGTACCACCTTGTTGATGTGCAATAGCAAGTCCAAACTTCATTGTGCTGCTTGCCTCTGAGTCCTGCCTCGCCACACGTGACTGGGAAGGGGATTCTGGCAATGAGGTGGAGGAGCGATGTATGCGAGCCCCCCGGCTGCCCCTCTCCTTTCGCAGCCATGTCCTGCCTGTTGCGTCCCGTTCACCACGTTGACCCTAAAGAGCCTGCAGTGTTGGGGTGGATGTCATGAGGAGGATGAAATGTCAGACTTCCCACCAGTCATGGCTTTGCAGGTCTCTGCTGGGGAGAAGGTGACTGGGCAGGGCTGTGGGTGGCCATGTCTGTGGCCCAGGCAGCCAGGGCTGTCCCCTGCCTCATCCCTGCCCCTCATCACCACCCTGGAGCTCCCTGGGGACACGGTGCAGGTGGATATTTGGTTAGTGCTTAGAGGCCCAGAGAGCTCTGGCAGAGCAGGAGCTGCATCCCCAGCCCCAGAGGCCTGCTCAGGTGAGACCGCACTGGTCTAGGGCTTTGCATTTTAAACACGCTCAGCTTTTTTTCCACTGTCTTCCGCCATCCCTGGTGCCAGTCTCGCATACTACGTCACAAATGCCGTATCCCGTGAAGATGCACCACTTGGGGTGGGAAGCAGCTTCTCCAGGGCCTTGCTCGCTCCTTTTGGGTTGTCCTGACACTGCTCTGGTCCCTCCTCTTCCAGCAGGGATGATTTACTTGTTGGAAACGCATTGTTTCCCGCACCTCCCTGCCCAAACCTGGCAGGGCTCCTCTCCCTGCAGTGGCTGTGCAAAGCACCCAAGCGGCAGGGCCGGGGCTGCGTGCAGCTCTGCTACAGCCAGGCAGAGCCGGCCCCGCCGGGGCAGCGGGGAAGGGGGTGCAGACCCTCCGCACGCACCTGGGAGCAGGAATTTGGGCTGCCCCCTTAGCAGTGCGGGGCAGCGGGTGCCCTGGGTCCCGCCTCCCCCCCGTTCCTGCAGAGGAGCGGTCCGGGGCCCTGGCGCTGTTCCGCAGTTAGTCTGACCATCCCCGCACCCCACTCCTCACCCATCGCGCCTAGCCCGCTCGTCCGTCCCCACCCCCCTCCTGTTCCCCCCCCCACCCCGCCGTTACGTAAAGCGGCGAGGCGGCGCCTTTAAGAGCGGGGCCGGGGGCCGAGCAGGCGCGCGCCGCCCCGGGAGCTCGCGCCGGCGGCGGGAGGCGGCGGCCGTGAAGGGTAGGGGGTGGGCGGCGGGGCCGGGGATCCGGCAGCGCGGGTCGGGGGGGGGCGGCCCCGGGGGGCTCCCCCAGCGAGCGGGGCCGGGACCGCGTGCACCATCCGGGGGCAGGGGGCGAACGGGGCCCCGGGGGTGCCAGAGGGTGGCGGGCTGAGCCCGGGGGTGCCGGAGGGCGGCGGGGTGGCCCCGGGGGTGCAGGAGGAGGGGGGCTTCTCCCGGGGGGTGCAGGAGGCGGGGCTGGGGGCGCTGCCCCGCGGCCAGGAACTGGTGGCCGGCGGCGGGGAGCCGGGGGGCGGCGGCGGTGGGGGGCCGGGCCGGTGGCACTGGGTGCCGCTGGGCGAGCGGACGGGCCTGCAGGAGTGGGGCGAGCGGCCCGGGCCGGTCACTGCCATCGGCAGCCTCAAACCGGGCGCGGAGCCGCGGCGGCCCCGGGAGCGGGGGGCGGCCCGCGCACGGCGACGGGCGCGGGGCGCGGAGGAAGCGGCGGCGGGGGGAGCGGGGGGCAGCCCCGGGGCGCAGCCCCCGCGGCGTGCGCGGGGTGCCGTGCGGGGGGTGCAGGAGCACGGCCCTAAAGCCGGGCAGGAGCAGGGCCTGAGCCGGCGGGCGCAGCAGGAGCGGGGTGGGGGACGGCGGGAGGCGAGTCCCCCGGCCCGCGCCCGCTGGTGGGTGCGGCGGGGCCGGCAGGAGGAGGGGGAGGCGCGGGGCGGGGTGCAGGAGGAGGGCGAGCTCTACCGGGGGGAGCAGGAGCACCCCGGCAGCACCCCCGGCACGCGGACCCCCGCGCACCGCCAGAGCCGCAGGAGGGCCGCCCGGGTGTGAGGCCGGATCCGGCACCCTGTGCCCGCCGCCCCGCGCGGGGTCCCACCGGGGACCCGGCCGCCGCCGGCGTCGATCGGCGCGCCCCGCCCTGGCAGGCGTGCGGGCGCATCCTGCCCGGCATGCCGGCTGGCCGAAGCGCCGCCATGCCCGTCCTCTCCTCGCGGTGACGCTGCGGACCCAGCTCGGGATGCGGTGGCAGCGGCAGTGAGCAGAGAGGTAAGGGGGGGAGGCACGACCCCTTGCTGGGGGGTGATGCAAGGGAGGGGGGCGGGGTTGGCACTGCAACACTGCCCGGGTCAGCGTCTGCATGTGCCCGCTGCGCTTCGCTGGGCGCTGCTGGCACCGTGCCCTGCGGCACTGCGGGCTGCCGCCGCTGTGCCCGGGCGCTGTAGGGCTGCTGAGCCCCAGCTAGCAGCGTGCCTGGCCCCCCTGCTCCTGCCTGCCAGGGCAGAGCAGGCAGCGGGGCCTGCTGCGAGTGGGTGCCCACTGCCATTGACCCCTCCCGAACTGCAACGGAAGCCGGGGGTAGGCTTTTTCCATGGAGAAAAGGCAGCTTTGCTCTACTCTTCCCCGGGCTCGTGGGAGCTCTGGTGCTGAAACAGAGGGTCCTTGTCCTCCAGGGCCGGCCCCATGCCTCGGGGTGTGGTGCTGCTGCCGAAACCCAGAGGAGCAGCAAGGTGCAGGGAGCCACTGCCCACAGAGTCGGCGGGCAGTGCTGTGGCTGTGTCCAGTCACAGCAGGTTTTCATCTGAACTCTCGGGACTCTAGGTACTTCTGGTCTTTGTTGGGTGGGTTGTGTGGTTGGGGTTTTTCTGTGGTTTGTTTTTTTACTTTTTAATAAAACCTTTAAGTTAAACATGGTAAGGTGGTGCCGACAGCCCAGGTGAGGATCCCACCTCGCTGGGAGTTCCCTGCTTGGCTTCTCCTGGTATGGTCAGAACCCCTGCCCACTCCACAAGCAGCAGCTGTGGAGGGGGTTTGCAGGCGTCTGGAGGAGCCCAGGCAGGGGCTGTGTCTGCCCATGGAGCTGCTGCCAGCCACGGGCTGGAGGCTGTGCCAGGGCTGGGCCGTCTGGGCAGGGCAGGCTGGGGCAGAGCCCTGTGCTGGTGCTTCCACACATGCTCGCCTCTCTGGGGCCACTTTGGTGCCATGTTCCCTGGGGTGTCCTGGTGCCGCTGGGTTCTGGTGTCGGCTTGCCACCCCATGAGGTGGGTGTCCCCCCCTTGGTGGGTGCTGTGGGCTATGGGGGTTGTGCATCCCCCCCTTACTCAGCCCTTTGCTGAGCTTGCTCAGGGCAAAGCCCTTGAACAAAGTTTTTCAGTGCCAGGCTTTGCAAAACTCTCATAAAACCAGGACCTGCCTGAAGGGGTGTCTCTGAGCAGGTCTGCACTGCCAGGCCCCTCTTCAGGGAGAGGGTCCAGGACAGACCCTGGGTGCTGCAGGCCCACCCTCAGCTGCAGCCCTTGTCCTGCTGCCGACCCCGGCCCTGCTGCTGCCTGCAGGGAACGGGACCTAAAGCAGCCTCTGCACCCCATCCCACCACACCGGGGCCCTGGGGGTGGGGGGGGGGCGTGCAGGCTGTGCAACCTGTTACCAACCCCTGGAGCTACCTGGGCCCTGTTAGCCTGGTATTTGTATTCGTTAATGTAGGGCGTGGGCCAGCCCTGCCGGGGTGCTGTGGGTATGGCTGGGGGGGGAGCTGGTGATGCTCCCCTCCTCCTCCTCTGGCAGCTGCCAGCCTGCTGTGCCCACAGTGACTCAGCTTCCCCCCGGGGGGTGGGGGGCCCCCGTGGGACTGGGAACCACTGTGGGCTTGTAGCCAAGCCCTGTTGCAGCCACCCTGTGGACCAGACCTTGCTCTGTGCTTCAGTCTCCCTGGAAAGGAAGCTTGAGGTCCCATTCCGCCCCTGGAGCACCAGGGGTTTGACTCCAGTCATGCCTACAAAGGATGGTAGCCAGCTGGGACAAAGCACCCCAGGGAGTGTCACCCATTCATATGGGTTTGGGGGGCAGGGGGCTCTGCCTCACACACAGTCGTCCCCACTGGGACAGGAAGGCTTTAAGGATAATCTCACTCCAGTGCTCTGCTGGGGTGGGGGGGGGGAGATGTGTGTTGGCTGGGGGGTGGGCACTGTAGCCTGGCTAATTAGGCTCCTGTTAATTAGCACTAATGATCAGGAGGTGCTGAACGGTCTGGCCAGAGTGCTGCTCTGGTGCTGGGGAAGGGTGGTGGTTTAGCCTTCCCCCCCCACCCTTAGCTCTGGGGGTCACAGAATCACAGAATGGTAGGGGTTGGAAGGGACCTCTCGAGATCATCTTGTCCAGCCTCCCTGCTTGAGCAGGCACACCCAGAGCAGGGGGCACAGGAATGTGTCCAGGTGGGTCTTGAATATTTCCAGGGAAGGCAACTCCAGCCTCCCTGGGCAGCCCCTTCCACTGCTCCGTCACCCTCACAGGAAAGAAGTTTTTTCTCATGGTTAGGGGGAACTTCCTGTGCTCCAACTTGTGCTCATTGCCCCTTGTCTTGTCATTGGGCACCACTGAAAAGAGTCAAGACTCATCATTCTGACACCCTCCTTTTAGATATTTATAGGTATTGATGAAATCTCCCCTTCAGTCGTCTCTTCCCCAGGCTGAACAAACCCAGGTCTCTCAGCCTTTCCACATAAGGAAGATGTTCCAGTCCCCTGATCATCTTGGTAGTTCTCTGCTGGACTTGCTCAAGCAGGGTCCCACCTGCCCTTCTCCCAGCACAGAGGAGAGATGCTGTAGCGTGGATGTGGCTTTGCGGCCGTCTGGCTTGAGACCTGGTAACCTCATTTCATGCCAGCTGCAGCCCTCCCTGAGGCCACACCCTGTAGCAGCTTGGGAATGGGGGTACTGGCAGCAGCACCCCTGGGGGAGAAGGGCTGGTTGAACCTGGGACTCTTTCAGCTGCTTGGGCAGGGTGGGGGTCCTTCTGGAGGGCCTGGGGTGGGCAGACAGGGGGTGCCAGGCTGGGGCACCCACCCTGACCTCTCCCTCCCGCTTTGCCCCAGGGGGACCCCGCAGCCCTGCTAGCTCCATGGCTGAGCTGTGATGCCATGCCCCCTGCAACACTGCCCAGCCTCCTGTGACACTGGGGCTGGCACTGCTGAGGGACCCCCACAGTGCTGCCACCATGGCCCAGGTGAGACGAGCGTGCACAAACCAGCCTTGCGCCTGGGTTAGCAGGGTCCCTGCTGTGGCAGCCCACTGCCCTCTTCCCGTGTCTGGCACTGGCTGCAGGCATGGAGCTGAGGGCAAGCAGCATGAGCAGGGCGCTGTGGGCTCTGGCGGGAGGTTGCTTTGCGTGCTTGTCCCCCAAAACACAGCACCGTGTCCCTGCGTTGGTGGGAGAACTCTGGCCGAGGTGGGGATCAGCTATGGGGTATTATTCAGTTTCTGTCTGTCCCTGGCCTGCACCAGGAAGGCAGGAGGTGCAAGTCAGGCTCAGCCCACCCCAGCTTGACCTGCGTAGGGGATTTAGCGGAGTAAAGAGGCTTAGGGAGGGGATTGGGGTTGTGTCGGGCTCTGTTGGGGTGGGGGAGCCCCCACCCAGCTGCATCTCTCCTCCCTGGGTGCTGGCTGCTGCAGGCAAGGGCTCAGAGTTGGGGGTGCTCTGTGCCAGTGGGCAGGATCAGGCTGCGGTGCCAGGCTCTGGGAATCCAGAGATGGCAGCAAGTGGGAACCTGGCACCCCGGCCTCCTCGGCCACCCCCTCCGCAACGGTCACCAGCCCTCTGTGCCGGCCCCACAAGACTTCCTGCTTGCCCAAGCAAGCAACACCAGGTACCAGCACCGAGGGAGGTAAAACACCCCCTGGTACGGGGTCCCGTGGCAGGGGATGTGGGGTGGTGCAGTCCAGCGAAGGGCTGGGGATGCTCCCTGGGGAGCCAGGTGGCAGCAGAATCCTGGGGGCAGGCAGGACGCAGCCGGCAGCCCCGTCTCTGGTGGGAGCAGGGTGCGTTTGTACGTGTGGGTGTGTGCGTGCCCGCACACCTGCACCACGGGCCGCAGAGTGTGTCACCACAATTTGGGGCCGCCCCCAGGGCCCCGCCAGGGCTGAGCGAGCCAGCCAGCCAGCCCAGGGTGCCACCGCGGCCGCCCTGCTGCCGCCGCAGCTGGTGAGATCACTTCCAGGTGACAGGGCCACCAGGAAGGTGGCAGGCGTGCCGTGACAGCGAGCGGGGTGATGTGCTGGAGGTGAGTGTGGGACCCTATCCCCCCCAGGAGCTTGTTTTGGGGACCCGCCGCTTCCTGGGTTCCACTGTGTGGAGTGTTGGGTGCGGGGCATGGGGGATGCTGTGGCTCTGGTCCCCAGGGATGCTGGAAGTGATGCAGGGCCAAGTGTGGTGTCCCAGAGGGCTGGGGAGGTCTGGTCTCCCCCCGAAGGGGAGGGACGCCCTGTAGTCAGTGTGACTGTCACCACCCTGGGGGGCAGGGGACAGCATGGCCCATCCAGTGGCAGCAGTTGTGATGGGAGATCTCCAGGGTGGGAATTGCAGGCAGGTGGGTCAGGGGTGGCATGACGGGATGCCATCCATCCTCTTGCAGGGGACTTTGTCGTTTGGGTTTTAGCTGAGCCTGGGCAGGCCAGGAGGACCCGGCGCATGGGGGGTGACTCAAATCCATGCCGGGGGCTGTGGGGACAAGGGTTGTTCCTTCTCGGCATGGGGACCCCACAGCATCGCTCTGGCTGGGCAGGCTGGTGATGGTTTCAGAGCAGCGTGGGGTGGCCAGGGCTGGAGGGAAGGTGGCATAGCACGTGCATCAGTCACCGGCCTGCGGCGTGCCAGCGCGGTGACGCCGGCGGGCCGTGCGCGGGGGTGGCTCGCTGCTCCCACGCCGCGGGCTCGGCTGCCTCGGCTCCATGGCTGAGCTCACCTCCATGGTATGGCAGGAGGAGCTGCCGAGGGGCTGCCTCTGCCTGGCCCCTCTCAGCCCCCCCGAGCCATGGTGGGTGCCCCTGGGATTGGGGTGTTTCTCCGGGAGGGGGCAGGATGGGCCAGTGTATGCTGCCCTGGCATGGTGACAGTCTGGTGTCGCTCCTCCGGCTATACCAGAGTCTCGGGGGGAGGTATGGGGGGAGCAGCAGGGGGGTCATGGGGGTGCTTCTGGGGGTCAGGATGGGGCATCGTGCCCCATGGCATTGGCATGAGAGGCAAATTGGTCCCTGGGTCTGCGCCATGCCAAAAAGGACAGGCAGATCCCAGGGGAGCTGGGGGTGGGGAGGGGTGGGGAAATGTGCTGCAGCGCACCACCCCACCCCCTGTTTTCAGCCTCTTTGCAGGCTTGCAGCTCTGGCCCAGGGGGCTTGGGGGGGGCTGGAGCTGGGCAGTATTGGGGTACGGGCTGGTCACAATGTGCAGATGGGGTTTCCCAATTCAGGGGGTGGCTTCCCAGTGCCACCTGCCCCTGCTGGTTGCCATGGCTGGTGCAGCACCTGGCAGAGATCTAGGAGACCCCCAGCTACCTGCGATGGGGTGGGGGGAGAGGATTGATCCTGGGAGGAGTCCTCCTGGTGTGCCCCCCTGGCCCCATCCCGGCAGTGCCCGCTGGGGCCTGGCTGCTCTCCCAGCCCTGCTGTGCTTGCGCCAATGCTGCCGGGTCGCTGCAGAGCAGCCATCTTCCCAGCACATCCCATCCCCCTCTGCTGGTGCAGGGGAACGGGAGGGATGCAGGGGATGCTGCCAGCCCCAGAACCTCCCCCACCCCTCCGCAGGTGCCCAGGAGCGGCGTACAGTGCCCTTTCACCCACCCTGCTTGCCACAGAGCCCTGGCTGCAGGACAATGCTTCCCCCTCATCCTCCTCCTCCACCCGGCTGCCTGCACAGCATCCCTGCTGGCTGGCTGCACTGTGCCAGGGTGGGGGGAGAAGGGGGCTGCAAGAGTGGTGCTGGGGCTGGCAGCGATGCCACTGCCTCTCCACTCGGGTGCTGGGGTGGAGGCAGCAGGCAAGCAGTTGGGCTGCTGAGCCAGGAGGAAGA
The DNA here is from genome assembly GCF_963921805.1 of Phalacrocorax carbo. Classification (NCBI taxonomy): domain Eukaryota; kingdom Metazoa; phylum Chordata; class Aves; order Suliformes; family Phalacrocoracidae; genus Phalacrocorax; species Phalacrocorax carbo. Next base: position 37,601,068 of record NC_087519.1, on the reverse strand, counting down.
CAGCAGTGCCAGGCTGGGATCAGGGTGAGGATGGGTGCCTGAGGGGCTGCTCCCCCTTCTCTTTCCCTGTCTCGTCTGCATCCCTCCATCCATCCCCCCCTCCCCTCCATCACCATCACGGTCACCTTCACCCTCTCGCTGTTTTCCGGAACTGCAGCAACTTTCTGCCATGTGATCCCGAGCCCAGCTCCAGCCCTCGCCACCCCCAGGCAGGCGCGGGCGTCTCCGCAGAGCCCCCCGCTCGCCGCTGCGCCACCACTGCCACAACGGCCATGGGTGAGAGATGCGACTACCAGCGCCTGAGCAGCGCCGAGGAGGAGGAGGAGATGCTCGGCCCCCTGCCCCACAGCTTCTCGGACAGCACAGGGCAGCGGGCCCTGCGGCTGGGCAGTGGGTGCCCTGTGCCATCCCCCCGGCAGGACGTCACCCCGGGCATGCTGTGCCGGCGGGTCAGTGCAGGGGGCACCCATCTGGGCTGGGTGTCCCCAAGAGGGGCAGGGTCCTACTGTGGGGTGCGGGTTGGTGGCTGGCATGGGACTAGGGGGTCCCTGCATGGCATTTCCCTGCTCCAGCATTTACAGTACCCCATGGCATCTGGGTTGGCATGGGGACCACACCCTCCCTGCATGGTTGTGCTCCTGTCCCAGTCCACAAGAGTGGGGCTGCCTGCTGCTCCTTGCTGGGGAAGCTGAGGCACAGGGGAATGGTGTGCGGCAGCGCGGCTCAGCCGGGCCCGGCACAGCTTGGGAATGGGGGACACGGTGCCTGGCACAGGATGGTGTCACCCGGTGGCAGCACCACATCCAGCCGGTTGCCCTGCAGGCTGCCCTCCTCCTGTAGGGGTGTTGCTGTGGGTGGTCGGGCAGTGTGTGAGGGTACTGTGGGGGGTGTAGGGAGCGCATAGGTGCATGTAGAGGATGTAGGGGAGGTGTTGGGGTGTCATCATGGGTAGGAGTAATTTGAGGGGGTTTGACCATGCATGTGCCAGCTCAGGCAGGTGTGCATGATGCTGGGTGAGCACGGATGTCACCTGTGCCCTGCTGGTGGGCAGAGGCAAGGAGTATGCCACGCTGGGGGTGGGCACCCATGGGTGCGCAGGGGTGCAGGCAGCTCCAGGTGTGCGTCAGGCAGAGGCGGGGAGTGGGCCGGTGTGCTGCCGCCGGCTGTGCAGCGCGGGTGTGTTTGTGCACGTGCGGCCGGGCAGGGCGGTAGCTGGGGGGTTGCGCGGAGGTGACGTGTGCGTGGGGGGGCAGCTGTGGTTGTGCAGGTGGGGAGAGGCGTGCAGAGTGCCGGGTGTTGCGCCTGTGTGGTCCCTGGGTGCACGTGAGAGTCATCACCACCCGTGCATGAGCCTGGGTGCACGTAGGGTGCATCCCTGGGGCTGCAAGGGTGGGTGTGCACGGCATGGCGTGTGTGCAGGGCATGGGGGGGCCGAGTGGCACCTGCGCCGGTGGTCCTTGCCTCCTGCCAGGTTGTGGGCGCTGGACAAGCATCTGTGCCCCCCCCAAGGATGGTGGTTTGCTGGCAAGGCTGCTTGCCTGCCTCAGAGCCAAGGTTGCAGTGTTACCCCCCCGTGTCTGTGGGTCTATTGCGGAGAGGGAAACTGAGGCACAGAGCCTCCCCTGGCACAGTGGGCAAGGCTGCGTGCCCTGACTCCCTTTTGGAGACCAGTACTCCGAAGGTGGGCACTAAACTAGGCAGCCTTACCTGGGGTTTGGGGCACAGGAGGTGGTGGGCTGGGGTACAGGAGGCAGCGCACCAGCCCTGGTGGGTGCCTGTCCCAGCTGATAAGGGTGGTGCACTTGTTGCAGGGCAAGGAACCCCCTGCATCCCTGGTGTCCCCTGAGCCAGGGAGGGGGGAGCTGGCATGTGGCAGAGGTTGGTGCCGAGGGCACTGTGCCCGGATGTCCCCAGTCAATGGACTTCTTGTGCCGGGCGCCTGTGCCACCGGGTGCCAGCTGGGATCCCGGCAGTGGAAGCCACAGCAGAGGCTCCTCTGTGCCTGGGGATGCACTTAACCCCCTCCCAGCTGCCCCTGGCACAGTGATGGCTGCAATTTGAGGGGGGCCGGGCAGGTGGGGGCTGCAGCAAGATGTTGCCACAGGTCTTTCCTCTCTCATGCTGTGGCTGCTGGTACAGCCAGCTGTTCTCCCCTGGGAGCCAGTGGGTGGACAACAGCGCTAGGCTTGGGTGCCAGCCCCACCAGGGAAGGGAAGCAAGCCCCAGGGTGCTGGTGGCACCCCACAGCAGAGCCCTGCAGGGGCTGGCAGCTGGTACATTTGCTGAGCCAGAAGCTCCCCCCGCTGTGCCCATGGCCCTGGCATCATGCCTGTGGCCTCGGTTGGGGAGCGGAGAGCCGGATGTCTCCTCTCCCTCCCTCCCTCCCTGCTTCCTGGGGGAAAACTGAGGCCCAGGAGCATTTCCCAAGGCCAGGGCGAGTTTCCATGGAAATGGGAGCGGGGGTCCAGGCTCCCAGCTGCTGGCACGGGCACCCGCCTAACAAGGGAGAAAGGGGCACATTGATGGGAGCCCGGCCCCCTGGGCACGCGTCCCAGCCCCAGCCGAAAATAACCCCTCCTGGGGAGCGCTGCACGGGCAGCCGGCTGGGACTGAACCCCGCTGCCAGCCAGGGGTCCTCAGGAAGAGGTTCCAGCCAGTGGGGTGACCCCCAGCCCTGCCTGCCGCCACCCCCCCGCCCCGGCCCCGTTGCGTTGGGGAAGGGGAGGGCCGGCCGGGAGGATCGAGAGCCGGACGGAAGGAGGGGGAGAGCCACAGCCTGCGTCCGGCCGACAGACGCCCTGAGCCCCCTTGTCCGCTCCGGGGGTATATATGGGGCGGCCGAGGCCGGGGGTCATCTCTGTAGCCCAGATGATGGGGCTGCGGGTGCCCTGGCTGCACTGAACGGGCTCTGCCGTGGGACGTCGGCCCAGGGAAGGGACATCGGCGGTGCCAGGGGCCGGCGGCGGGCAGCCAGGCAGGATGCGACGCTTCCAGGCTTTGCGCCGATCCTTCCCCTTCCTCACCCGCTTCCGCCTCTACCGAGTAAGTGCTGACCCCCCCCACCCCGGGCAGACCCTATGCTGGCCATCACCTCGGCCCTGTCCCCATTGCCTGCGGGCAGGGGACCGGCTGTCCCCAGCCAGCTGCAGACACGCGCCGAAGGCCCGCGGCTGCTTTTGCCCCGCGTGCCCCCGCGTGCCCCCATGCGCCCCCGTGCCCAGCTGCCTGTCCCACCCGCTGTATTTTTAGCCCAGTGCCGAGGGCTGTAATTGCGGTGACATGGTCGAGGGACCTGAGCGTGGTGGGCGAAGATACTGGAGGCCACGTCGTCTCTTGCAGGGGAGGAGAAGATGGAGGGGGCTGCCCCACTGTGGGGCTGGGATTGGGGTCCCACCTCCCCTCCAGCTCTTGGGAGCAGGAGGCAGAGGTGTGTCCCTTCCTGGAAAGGTGGCAATGAAAGAGAGGGGAGAGCCGGGTCAGTGGGGAGGGATGGGGAGTGGCAGGGGATGTGTTTAGGGGGGCCATGAAGAACCATGGGTGAGACCTGGTCCTATTTCCTCCCTCCCTGTGCCCTGGCACCGCTAGGGGGGTGGTGCCAGAAGCACTGGGGTATCCTGTGCCTCAGCCCCAGAGCACCAGGACACCCCCCCAGAACCCCTGCTGTCCATGTCTGCCCCCTTCCTGCGGCTGCCTGGCAAGGTGCCACCACCCATGGCAGAGGAGAGACCTGCTGTGGGTCTGTGCACCAACCCAGCTGACTGTGTGGGGATGCTGGGGGCAGAGGTGGCTGTCACTGCTGGGGACAGCTGTCCCCTCCCAGGTCAGCCCCTCCAGCCAGGCAGAGGGAACCTGGCAGGCACTGTACCAGGTGTGGGGTACCCCCTGTGGAGGCACGGTGCCAGGCTGTGGGGTGCCCCTCGGCTGAGGAGCACTGGGCACATCCATCCCATGCCCTGAGGCTCTGCCCCCTCCTGTGTCGCTGACACCACTGCCTGGAGACAGCCTATGCTGGAGCGGAGGGGACAGGCTGGTGTTTCTATGGGCACGATGGGACAGAACAAGGATCCCTGCCTGTCCCTGGGGATCCTGCTGATGGGGTGCTTCTCCTAACCCCCCTATAGAGCTGGAGATGGGCTCAGGAGATGAACCCTGCTAGCATCCCTCGCACCCTACCCAGGCAGCACCCCAGCCTCAGCTCTCAGCCCCTCCAGGTGACTCTCCCAGGGGGACGGGGCAGGGGGGAGTGGGACAGGGTACCCCCTAACCTGGTGTGGTGTCCTGGCAGAGGCTGAGCTGTAGCATGCAGGCAGAGGAGGGCACAGACTGGCTGCTGGAGCTGCTCACCGAGCTGCAGCTGCAGCAGTACTTCCTGCGCATCCGGGACGAGCTCAATGTCACCCGCCTCTCCCACTTCGAGTACGTCAAAAATGAGGATCTGGAGAAGATCGGCATGGGACGCCCTGGTGCGTACATCCCTCCCAAACTGCCCTATGTACCCCCAGCTGGCTGTGCGTCATCTTCTGGGGACCCCAGAGGAGCATGTGCTCCATGGGGCTGGAGGGGACCCCCACCCTATGCTGGGTTGGTGACGGTCACTGTCCTGCAGGCCAGCGGCGGCTGTGGGAGGCGGTGAAGCGGAGGAAAGCTATGTGCAAGCGGAAATCCTGGATGAGCAAGGTAGGGATGAGAGAGGGGCAGGTGTGGCTGGGAAACTGAGGCAGGCAGGAGGAGCTGGACCTCTCCTCATGCTCTTTACCGGTACCTGGCTCTCCACACAGCTGGTCCCTGGTCCTGGCGGGGAGATGGGCAGAAGCCCCCACCATGCATGCCCTGCCTGCAGCATGACCCTGCCAGCACGTACCCTGGTCCCACGCAGGCTCCTGGGTCACTTCCCAGCAAAGGACAGTCCTGCCGCCCCAGCATTTGGGAAATTCAATCCTCTCACATTATTTGCCTCTTTGCCAGGAAACTCGTTTGCAGCTAACAAGCCACAGAGACTGTGCATCTTGCTTCAGCCAGCACTGTGGGCAGCAGTGCTGCCTGACCCCCTGCCTACCCTCCTGCCTTGCAGTGAGGGGGCGCAGCCTTGTGCCTGCAGGCTGGGGGTGCACCAGGGCAGGGGACCTTGGAATGCTCACGTATGCCCCTGATGCCATCCCATCCAAAGCTGGTGCTGCTGCCACCTTGGCACCCCCCAGCACCTTGCACCCCCTAAAAGAGCAGGACATTTGCCAGCTGGGCGCTAGGTCATGGCCTCTCCCTTGCGTGACTCATCTGGGCCGGGATGAGGATGGGATGGGCTTTTAATAGAAGGCTATCTCAGACTCGCACTGGGCACAGAAATGCCACCTCCCACCCTGGCCACATGCTGGGCCCGGCCCTTGCGCACCCTGCACAGGTCCCATCTGCCAAGGCTGGGGTGGACCCTGGCCTGTGGGGGACATCATTGGTCCTGGTACATTCTAAGTCCCAGCTGGGGGAGAGGCAGGGAGACCCCATCCACATCCCCTCTGGACTGGCAGTGGTGGCAGCGCATATTGCAAGCCCCATGTTGCTTCTGGGATGTGTCACCGCACTCGGCCCAAGCTGGAGGTTTCTCTTGGCTTGGTGCCCAGGCACGTTGTGCAGCCATAGCCTGGCCAAGAAGTGCCCAGAGCTCTCCGGCTACCAGCCTGGTTTGCTAGGGCTGCTGGGGAGCCACTGCGGGGCTGCTGTGAGAGGCACAACCCCTTCCTTCCACAGAAATCTCAGCTCAGTGTTCAGGCAGCTGTAGGAGCAGAGCCTACTTTCGCAGCCAGCCTGCCCTGGGTAATGACCAGTTAGGGGTCATCATTAGGTTCCAGAGTGTACAGCCCAGACAGGGTCCTCCCAGCACTGCTCACTCACAGACCCAAGGACCCAGAGCATTTCCTTGCCTGTGTCTCATCTCCCTCAATGTCCCACAGGTGTTCAGTGGGAAGCGCCCTGAGTCAGAGCTGCCACCCCAGCCCCAGAGCACCTTCCGCAAGCCCCCCACACCACCGCCCCCCGAAGCTGGTGGCCAGCACTCCCTCACCTGCCTCGTGCGGGAGCGGGACCTCTCACTCTTTGAGAAGCTGGGCGACGGCTCCTTTGGCGTCGTGCGTCGTGGCGAGTGGTGCACGCCTGCCGGCAAGACGGTGAGGGGGTCATGGGGGGGAGCTGGGTGCGGGACCACCCCGAGGGGGAAGACACTTCAGGGCTCACCCCTGCTTTGGCTGTAGCTGAACGTGGCAGTGAAGTGCCTCAAGACAGATGTGCTGAGCCAGCCGGAGGCGCTGGACGACTTCATCCGGGAGGTGAATGCCATGCACTCCCTGGACCACAGGAACCTCATCCGCCTCTATGGTGTGGTGCTCTCCCACCCCATGAAGATGGTGAGTGCAGGGGGACGAGGCCATCCCTGATGCTGCCCCATGGGTGTCCCACATGATGGGGTAAGCAGAGCCAGGCTGGGTCCGTACCCCAAGTCTTCTGCTAGCATCCCCGGGGGGGGCACAAGAAGGCTGGAAGCCAGCCCAACTGGGGTGCCCCTGGCCTGACCAACCTGCTGTCCCCTCCCCATGGCCCAGGTGACAGAGCTGGCCCCACTGGGCTCCCTGTTGGACCGCCTGCGGAAGAACCAGGGCCATTTCCTCATCTCCACCCTCTGCCAGTACGCCATCCAGGTGGCAAAGGGCATGGCCTACCTTGAGTCCAAGCGCTTCATCCACCGTGACCTGGCTGCCCGCAACATCCTGCTGGCCTCCAATGAGCTGGTCAAGATCGGGGACTTTGGGCTGATGCGGGCCCTGCCCAAAAATGATGACCACTACGTAATGCAGGAGCATCGCAAAGTCCCCTTTGCCTGGTGAGCCCTGGGGAGGGGGGACCTGGGGTTGCAGCACCCATGACCTCCTGATGCTCATGCCGTTCCATGCGCAGGTGTGCTCCTGAGAGCCTGAAGACACGCACCTTCTCCCATGCCAGTGACACCTGGATGTTCGGGGTGACCCTCTGGGAAATGTTCACATATGGGCAGGAGCCCTGGATCGGCCTCAATGGCAGCCAGGTGGGTGCACAGCAGGGACCTGCCCCCCACTCGCCCCAGCAGCACTGGGGGAGACCTGGAACCCCCTGACGGCACTGCCTGCCCCACAGATCCTGCACAAAATAGACAAGGAGGGCGAGCGGCTGCCGCGGCCTGAGGACTGTCCCCAGGATGTCTACAATGTCATGCTGCAGTGCTGGGCGCACAAGCCTGAGGACCGACCAACCTTTGTGGCCCTGCGGGACTTCTTGGTGGAGGTGGGCAAGTGGGTGGGGAGGGGGAAATAATGGGTCCCTGGTGCCCCCATCCTATCAGCTCTGCTTGAGTGTGGGCAGAGTTAAGGGTATTGCCAAGATGGGAGGTGATGTTGGGGGACTTGGGCCAGGCAGCACTGCAGGCTCGGAGGTGGCAGGCAGTGCCTGCAAGAGGACCCCTGGGTGTCACCTTGCCCTTGTGGAGCATCCAGGTGCTGGTGGTCTCCTTTCCCACCCCAGGGACATGGCTGGGGAGGGGCTGGGTGTGGCGGTGCTGTCTCCTGCCACCCTTTTTTGGGGGCTTCTCTGCCTTGTGTGGGGCTGGGCCTGGCCCTGAAGCTGGGGGAGATGGACATGCTGTGTCCCCTGTCTTTACCCGTCCTCTCCCCCCCAGGCCCAGCCTACTGACATGAGGGCACTGCAGGACTTTGAGGAGCCTGACAAGCTGCACATCCAGATGAACGACATCATCACAGTCATCGAGGGCAGGTATTGCATGGCTGGGGGGGGGCAGGTATTGCACAGGGGATGCAAAGGCCAGCTGCCAGCTTCAGGGCTGCCAGCCTGTGTGGGGATGCAGGACCCCAAGAATGGAGCCATGGGCACTGGCAGAGCTGTGGGGAGCAGGGATGGGGATGAGGGCTCTGTCCTCCCAGCACACCTGGCCGCATACCCTAGAGGCGGGCAGAGCTGCCCCTGCTCCGGAGTGGTGTGCAATTCCCTGGGTGGCTGCGTGGCCACCCCAGCGTGGGGGTACAGCTGTGCCTGTGGGCAGTGCAGCCCTGCCCGCACCATCCGCTCCCGCTGACTCACCCCACTGCACCTGTGGGTTTGCCCAGCTGTGCCCCGAGAAACCGCATGCCCTGGGGCCGCTCCCTGCTGATAGCGGCAGGGAGGGGGGGGTGGTATATGCCACCAGCACCCCGGGGATGTGCCACTGTCACCGGGCTGGGAGAGGCACTGCGGGGCTCTGTACCATGCTAGCATGACCTGTCACCCCCTGTGCTGTGGGCTTTGCTTCTCCTCAGTCCCCACTGGCCACACTGGGGCACGGTCACCCCCTTCCACCACCCCAGGGACCTGTAGGCTTGAAGGGACCTTTGGTCCCCTCATCCCCATCCCAGGACACGCCTGTCCCCCTCCAGCTCGGGGACAGCGGGGACCCCCAAAGGAGCTCAGTGTCTCTTTGCCCCACTGGCACACGGGGGGCTGCCCCCACCCTCATCCCCGGGGGGATGAGGAGGAAGGCTCTGTCCCTCTCCCCCTCCCGGGGCCGGCTCCCCGCGGTTAGTCACGGCCCGGAGGTGAATCAGGCTGGCTTTGTGTGTCTGCAGGGACCGGCTTTCTCCCCGGTCGCCGCCGCCAGGAATGACTCTTGCCCGGGGTCTGGCGGTTTAATTGCAGGGAGGGGAGGGGAGGGGAGGGGAAGGGAAGCGGCGTCGGCGGAGGGAGGGAGGGAAGAAGGGAGGGAAGGAGCGGCGGAGGGCGGCGCGGCCGCGCCAGTGCGCCTGCATCGTCCCCGCCGCCGCATCCCGGCCGGGCTGGGGGACCCGCTCCCGTGCCCGCCGCCCCGCCGCCGGCCCCAGGTGAACGGGGGGGACATACGGAGTGGGCCGGAGGGATGTGACCGCGCTGGGGGTTGCCGATGGGTCGGGGAGGGCCGGGAGTGTGGGGGGGGGGGCGCGCAGCTTCCCCTGCCTCAGTTTCCCCGGGAGGCGCCGGTCCTCGGTGGCCCCCGGTGGGCGCGTTTTGGGGGCGCTGGGTCTGGGCGGGAGGGCTGGGCTCTGCAGCCGGGGGGTGGCAGGAGCCCCAGCAGCTCCGGTGCTCCCGGAGGGGAGCCTCCTCCCTGTGCCTCAGTTTCCCCCCGGGGGGCTGCCGGCGGGGGGTGGGGGGGCTGGCGTGGGGGGGCTCCTCCCGGGGGCCGCATTCGCCGAGGCCGCCTGGGGCACGGTAAACACCCCCCACCCCTTTTCAAGCCCCTGCCTGTCGTTCGGCAGGCGCCGGGCATGCGTACGTGTGTGTGGGCAGGGGCAGGGACCTACCTGAAAGCCCCCCGGGGACCCAGCCGTCCGCGGGAGGGGACTTTGGGGGAAGGCAGGGCAGAGCAAGAGTGGGTTCGTGCTGGGGGTCTGAGCCTGGGCCTAGTGGGACAAGGCTGGCAGAGGGGGAGAGCAGAGGGGCTGGCCTGGCCACAGCATCCCTCTGGCGGGATGCGGTTTTGGGGCGCAGGGAGGGTGAGCAGTGAGGATGTCCCGGGAAGGAGAACCATCTCCCCGGCCCCCTCCCCGGCCCACCGCAGGTGAGGAAGGGTGCCCGGTACCGGGCGCCCGGTACCAGCTGGGCTCTGCCAAGGGGTCCTGGTGCTGAGTAAGGCGGCTGGCTGGCGGCAAGCAGGGAAGGTAAACAGGAAAAGGGTAGAGCTGGTGGCCGGGGGTGACTCACAGGTGACTCCAGGAAACCGTGGGGCCGTGCCAGTCTCGCCGAGCTGGCACTGCACACCACCCACCGGCCCCTGCCTGGTGTGTACCCGGCCCGCAGGGGGAACATGGTGGGAGCAGGGGCGGCAGGGTTAGGGTCAGAGCTCCCCAGTTGATTTGGCACAAGCTGGGTGTGGAGTACACTGCTTGGGGTGCCCTTCCCTGCATCCTACCCGTCCCTGCACCTGGTCCCCCTGGGTTGGGTGACCACCTTGTCCCACCCTGGAGGTGGCCACATCTGGGGGCACACAGGCAGCTCCTGGCCAGCTCCTGGGCACCCTGGCCACCCTACTCACGTGGCCACGGCAGGTTTTGCAGCTTGAGTCCCCCCGCCTGCCTGCCCAACTCCCCCGCCCACACCAGCCTGCATGGGGCTCACCAATAGGAAGGGAGCGTGCAAAACCCCCCAGCTCCCTGTCCCCCACCATGGCCCCCACCGTTTCCCCTGTGGGACTGGGATATTTGAGGGTTCATCAGCAGACATCGTGCACGTCCCTTGTGCTGTCCCTGACTGCATGGGGCGCAGCGGGACCAGCAGTGAGCAGCTCAGTGCAGGCATCGCCCCAAGGGTCCTGCATAATTTGGGGCAGCTGGGAGGAGGAAGGGGCACATCTTTTCAAGTGCAAATGGGGAGCTTTGTTCCCCACCACCCACATCCCCAGCACCTCCAGGTGCAGAGGCCACGCAGGGTGGGAGGCAGAGCTCACTGCTGGTGTAGGGTTGGGATCCTAGGTGCCTGGGTTTCCCTCCTGGTTGTGCCACCGCCTGCCTGTGTGGCCTTGGGCGAGTCACCTCACCTCCTCCACATCACTGGGGCAGGCACATGTCCCTCTCCCATCCCCTCATCAGTAACGAGGTCCTTTTTATTCCTTAGGGCTGAGAATTACTGGTGGCGGGGTCAGAATAAGCGGACCCTAAAAGTGGGCCAGTTCCCCCGAAACACGGTGACTTCAGTGGCGGGGCTGTCGGCCCACGACATCAGCCAGCCGCTTAAAAACAGCTTCATCCACACAGGCCATGGAGACACCAACCCACAGCACTGCTGGGGGTTTCCTGATAAAATTGATGAGTAAGAAACTTTCTGTCTTCTCTGCATCCCCTGCCTGCTCTCTGCCTTCCTCGCTACCTGCCGGGCAGAGGAGTGAGCTGCAGCTTGGCTGCCACCCTGTTCAGTCTCTTTGCACCCCTGGTGTACTGGGGACAGTGGCTCTGGGTAGGGTCCCCACAGCTGAATTAACTCTCTTGCTGCTTCTTACTAACAGGGTCAGGGATGTGGGGGGCTGCTGTGCTTGTGGGGGGCTGTCCCGGGAGGGAGCACCTCCTAGCCCCGCAGCCCCTTGTGGTTGTCTTGGGGCTAGGGAACATCAGTAAGCACCACCCTGGTGGTGGCCGCGTTACCCCAATGCTTCTGGGTTGTCTGTTGGCTGCTAAACCTGTGCCTTTCAGCGTCTGCATGGAGGGAAGCTGTGGTGGGGGTGCAGCCCAGCCCCACACTTCTAACAGCATGAATCTTCTTAAAAAGCAATATATGAAAAAACGCCACCAAAATGCTTTTCCCTCTTCGCTCCATCAAGAGAGACCCTGGCCGGTCTGCACTGAGGGCTTGGGGGGGTGGGTACCTATGCCCCAGGGTACCCTATGCCCCCCTCCCAGGTGGGATTGGCTGTGCCCATCATGGGTGCTGGGGGCGGTGGGGAGGAGTGCCTTGGCTCAGGGCAGTGAGCTTGGGGGTCTCTGCCAGTGCTGGGCTGGGGGTATGTGGGAGGGCTGTGTGTGGGGGCCAGGATGCAGTTTCAAAGTCTGGAAAGCTCCCGGTAGGCAGAGCCAGCTCCTGTGCTGGGCTTGGCGCAGTCCATCCCCTGGAATCATGATTCCCACCACTGTTCGGCATCCCAGCCCCAGGACAGCTCTGCCAGTGCCCTCCGTCCCAGCCTGACCCTCCCATGGTGCCACATGCCATGGGCTGTGCCGGCAGCCCTTGGAGGGCTGAACCAAGGTGCTGCGCATGCGGATCCGGCTCGTGCCCCAGCAGGCCTCCCTGCACCCCACTGCGTGGGCACGGGCACTGGGTACGTGCTGCCCCGGCCGCCGAGAACGCACCGAGCTCGGCACACACCCAGGCCTTCAGGCTGCGCCGGCTCCTGCCGGCTCCCTGCCTTACCGCGCCTGGCTTGCGATGGCTCGCCCGGGCCTCCCGGCACCCCACTGGCATGCTGTACCGGGGCGCCCTGCCCTGGGCACAGCATCACGCCACGGCACCCCGGTGCTGGGTGGTGTCCCAGGCACCGCACCCCGCATGAGCACCCTGGGCACGGCACCCTGTTTGCAGGGTACAGCATATCATGCACATGGAGTTGGAGAGGGGTGGGTGACACCGGGACAGCACCAGGCTCTGTGCCATAGTACTGAAAGCCTCTGGTGTGGGGTGCCCCTGTGGTTGTGAGGATGGTACTTGCTGGGCCATGGTGCGTGGCTGTGGGGTGTTCTGTTCTCCCATCATGTGGGAGCGAGGTGTACCACATTGTCCCCACTGACCCCTCAACACTCTCCTCTCTCCCCACAGGCTGTACCTGGGAAATCCCATGGACCCTCCTGATATTTTAGGCGTGGACCCGAGTGCTGCCAGACCCACTCAGCTTCCAGGCAGGGCTAAAAGTGAGTGGCTTTTTCCCCTTCCCCCTGCCTGTTGGCTGCACAAAGCCCCCATTCCCCTTCCCTGCTGCCAGGGTGATGGGCTGGACTGTCTCCTTTCTGTTTCTCTGCTGCCACTTGCTTTTGCAGACCCAGGGGGGACGTGGGGTGACGGGGCCCATTGTCACCTGGCTATGTGCCACTACCAGCAGCGTGGGTGGCTGGTGGCTCTGCCCAGCTGGACTCTGCCCTGCTGCCCTTCGTCCAGGTCCCTCGTCCCCTCCCAGCCTCCCACAGCTGGGCTCCCTGGTACAGGGGATCTCGGCGAAGCCACCATGAGGAGGGAACTCAGATGCAGTGTGTGTGCTGCAGCCCCCGCCTAGACCTGCACTTTTCCTTTGGGAGTGCTTCCCACCGACATCCTCTCCATGCCCCACCTGTGATGGGGGAGACAACGAAGCATGCACCCCACTAACAGGCATCCCGGCTGCCACTTGCTCCGCGTGCTCACCCCGTGCCTCCCCTCCTCTTGGGCTCTCTCTTCTGCAGGGCAGCCGCCTCCGCGCCCGCCTCAGCCTACCATCCTGCTCACCAGTAAGTCAGGCTTTTTTGGGTGCTGCTCTTCCTCCTTCTTGCCCCCCTTCTTTTCTCTCAGCTCCTTTCTCCCCCTCTGCTCCCCAGGTACTGCCATGCACCTGTGGGTGATGGCATCTGTGGTGGGGACACAGCTGCAGAGCATGGTGTCCAGCCTGGGGCAGGGTGCTGGGGAGCCATGGGGCACCCTGCTCCCACCCAGCACACTGCCCCTTTCCCTGGTGTGCATTGCTGCCCCCAAGGGGGGGAGCAAAGGTGGCTGAAGCTATGGGGAAATTTGTGGGCTTGGGGTTGCAGGTGCCCTACCTTGCACCTCAGGGATGGGTGCCAGGACCCTCACGATCCCTCTCCATCCCCTCCTAGAGCCCTGCTACGACCCAGTCAGTGAGGAGGAGGAGGGTCTGCCGGGGGGTCTCCGGAAGCTCTGCCTAAAGAAGCCAGGCACAGGGAAGGGTCTGCGACCAGTCAAGCCGTCGGCACGGGTACCGGGCACCAAGGTGGGCGAGCGGCAACCCAGCCAGCCAGCAAGTGAGGGGCTGGCAGGCAGCGAGGTGACACTCATTGATTTCGGGGAGGAGGTGCCGCAAGGTAGCCCTTCGCCAGTAGGGGAGGTGACAGCCCCGTCGTTGGCCAAGCTGGCCATGGAGGCCTTCTCCTTGCTGGACAAGACCCCACCGCAGAGCCCCACGCGGGCTCTACCCCGGCCCCTCCACCCCACACCAGTGGTAGACTGGGACACCCGCCCCTTACCCCCACCGCCTGCCTATGATGATGTGGCACAAGATGAGGATGACTTTGAGGTCTGCTCTATCACCAGCCCCCCAAGCCGGCGGGGCAAGACCAACTATGGCTTTGTGGATGAGGGCGAGCGGGGTCTGGTGCTGGAGGACAACCTCTTCCTGCCCCCCAAGGAGACCAAGCAGCCCAGCCTGACGCAGACCACCGAGCTCTTTGAGGAGCTGCAGCAGGAGTGCATGAAGAGGCTCAACGTCCCCCTGGGACCAGCCACCCCCACTGATGACAAGCCCCAAATACCCCCCCGTGTCCCTATCCCGCCACGGCCCCTACGCCGCAATGAGCCCGGGCGCTGGTCAGGGGAGCTTTCCCCAGCTTCAGGGGGTGAGGAAGACCGGCCGCCCCAGATTCCCCCCCGGGACCCACTGTCACAGCCCACCTCCCGGACACCCAGCCCCATGGCCCTGCAGGTGGGCTCCCCCCAGCAACGCGCCGCCCTCTGCTCCTGCCTCTCCACATCACCAGGAAAGCCCATGCCCACCACACAGAGCTTTGCCCTCGACCCCAAGTACGCCACCCCCAAGGTCATCCAAGCACAGGGCAAGGACTGCTCCAAAGGACCCTGCATCCTACCCATCGTGAAAGATGGGCAGAAGGTCAGCAGCACCCACTACTACCTGCTGCCCGAGCGTCCTGCCTACCTGGACAAGTATGAGAAGTTTTTCAAGGAGGCTAAAAGCCCCGAGGAGGTGCCAGCATCCCGCCTGGTCACCACAGCCACCGTCCGTCCCATGGTGCAGCAGCTGCCACCAGATTGCAAAGCCAACTTCTCCTCCAACAACAGCAACCCTGGGCCCAAGTGCCTGGTGAAAGCCTCCTGCAGCCTCCAGAAGATCATCTACGATGGCCCAGATAGCTACCGCCCTGCCGACAAGATCAGATTGGTAAGCAGCATCCCTGGCATCCATGGGCAAGAAGGGATGCGGTGGTCATGGGCTCACTTGAGCATGAGCCGTCCCCACCCTGTGCCTTGGTTTGTTTCCCCATGTTCAGCCCTCAAGGGGTGGCTACTAGGGGTTCCCAGACATGCTGTGGGGCAGAAGTGTCATTGCAATTCTGAAATGGGGACCACAATCCCTTTTAACGCAAATTAGCCCTACCCACAGCCCTAGGGAGGGGGAGGAAGGTGGCTTTCACTGTGGTCCCCTTGGGCTCTCCAGACTGGTGTCTGCACCCAAGCCCAGGAGGGACTGGAGATCCTGAGGATGGTCTCAGCTCTGGACTGACAGTGCTTCTGGGGGTAGAGCTGGGGCTGGGGGCAACCCAAGTCCCCCTTGCTCCAGACATGGACTCCGTGCTGCCCGGGAGTGGCAGCAAATGCTGACCACAAGCCCCCCCCAGGTACAGGACACGGTGCATGGTGTGACCACTGAGGAGTGCCAGGCAGCCCTGCAGAACCATGGCTGGAGCGTCCAGCGGGCTATCCAGTACCTGAAGGTACCACACACCCCCATCCCCCCACCCCTGCTCCCACAAGAGTGGTGGCACCCCATCACTCCCCTCACCATGCCCTGTCCCCTTGCAGGTGGAGCAGCTCTTCTGCCTGGGGCTGAAATCCCGTGTCGAGTGCCACCGGGTGCTGGAGATGTTCGACTGGAATCTAGCCCAGGCCAGCTCCCACCTCCTCGATCCCTACAGCACTGCCCGCCAGAAGTAGGGGCAGAGATGTTTTTGGGGGGGGGGAGGGGAGGTTCTCCATGCAATGCTGCTTTTGGCCAGCTGGCACCATCACCCCTCTCTGTTCATGTCCTCTCCTCCTCTTGCAGGCGGTGACAGTGGGGATGGGGTGAGCTGCATCGGATCCGGCGCAGGCATCTCATCACAGGGCTACCCCCTCAATGCCCACCCCCACCTACACAACCTGCTGCTGGACTCTGGACTGAGCCTCCACTTGGGGGACTGGGACACCCCGAAAAGGAGCCTACCCAGTGCCCCAGACTTGCCAGGGGGCCTGTGCTGTGGCTTCGGCAATGGACTCCGTCCTCTGGCCCCTTGTTGAATTGTTTTTGTAAAGAGAAATGTAATTTTAATATATATTATATATATACACACATTTATATATATATATATATAAAAATAATTCTAGGGAGAGGAGGGGGGTGCCTGTGGCCATCTCCCAGGGACAGGCTCTGTCTCCATGGGTGCCAGTTCCTCCCTGCAGGCAGTCAGGACTGTGACCCGTGGGACCTGCTGCAGGAATGGAGCCTGGGTGCAGGGCGCCTGGGAGGGGATCCGCGGGTGCTGTGGTGCCCAGCAGGTGTTGGCGATCCCCAAGGAGCTTTATCCCCAAGTTTTGTGGGCGATATGGGCACCTGTAAAACCCTGCAGTGGTGGCTCCCAGACTGCTGTGGAGTGCAAAGGTTTCCCCAGCTGGGGCTGCTGGAGTTTGTTGCATGCTGTCCTACCCCCAGGACCAAAGCTTGAAGGCTGGGCACAGTTTTGCCCCCTTCAAGCAGGCAATGCTTGCCCACGGCAATGCCCTTGTGCAGGGGAGCCCCCCATGCCAGGGCCCCCTCTTGCCCCAGCACCCCGCGGCAGTTCGGCTCCCAGCCACAGCCTGACTCATGCCTGGGCAGGGAGTGGCGGGACCTGCGTCGCGCCCCCACCCACGCAAGGGGCGTTGTGCAACCAGATGCCACTGCGCAGCCAGGGCCAGGTGCCGGTGGGGAGGTGGGGGGCTGGCACCCCATGGGGTCCCAGGCCAGGTGGCAGTGTTAAACGCCCCACCAAGTGGGTGTCAGAGCCCCTTACCTGGCTTCCCCGAGGTGCCACCTTGCAGCAGCACGAGGAAGGGGTCTCCATGCAGGCGGAGAGGGACCTTGGTGTCCAGACCCACTGGGTCCATGGGCACTGGTGGTACCTAGTTTCCAGACACCTCTCTGCTCCAGAGCTGGTGGCTTCAGAGGAGAGACCCTGCCATGCACAGTGAGTCACTTGGCAGAAAGGCCTGCCCTGGCATGGCCACAGGTCCATCCCCATGGCAGATAGTACCCAGCTACCTTCTGTGCTATGTGCACCCACAGGTCCTCTCATCTGCAGTCCACCAACCCTTCCTGAGCATGGGGACAGGGACGTTTGCCAGTGCTGCTGTGGGCACAGCCATGCATAGGTTCTTGGGGCTCTCTGTGCCTCAGTTTCCCCACCGAAGGTGCAGCTACCATGGCATGGCAGCCAGGTGGGACAGTTGTCAATGAAGCAAGGAAGGCACAACACATTCACTGACTTATTTCCCTCGCTTAAACGATCACAGAGTGGGACTGGGCCCTGTGAAGAAGCAAATGTGTGTTTGTTGCAGTAGCACTACTGAGTCCCTTTGCACAGCCAGGTGTGCCGGGCCAGTGTCCCTGGTGGAAGGTGACCTGCAACCCAGGGCAAGGCCAGGCCCTGCTGCCCATGTGGGAACAAAACCCTCGGCCAGGCTTGTGTGGGCGTTTGCTGCGATGGCACAGATAACCCCAGCACACAGATCCCTAGCAGTGATGCCAGGAGGGGGCACGGGCCAGGGTTAGCACGTGGGACCCCAAGGCAGCAGCGGGTGGCTGCTCCTTCCTTCTTCCTCCTTGGCGGTGAGCCCGCCCCTGCCAAGGGTTATCAGCTGCTTGACCGAGCATAGCAGGGACCCAGCAGCAAATGGGTGAATGTGGGGGTGCAGGGCCTGGGGCTGACCCACCCCTCCCAGAGCTGCTGGGGACCCCTGTCCCCACTTGCTACCCCAGGACCTTTGGGCCAGGTGACTGCAGCCCATCGTGTGCTCCCCAGGGATTGGGGACCCCAACCTTGGGGTGTCAACCATGGGGTAACCCTGGGAAGGTCCTTAAAACTGCCCATGGCAAAGATGGGTGTCCCCCAGCATCAGCAGGTCCCCAGAACTGCGACACAGCCACCTCCATGGTGGGCTGCGAGGACGTGGAGCCGTCAGTACCCCAGACAGGGCACGTGGTGCCCTTGTTCCCCCACCCAGGGGAGTGCTCACCAACGGAGCCACCCTGTTGCGTTGCTCACCTGGGACAGGGAGAGCCACAGCCCCGTCCCTGCTGCTGAGGAAGTGCTATGGGCTGCTGGGGCCAGTGGCTGCTCTGGAACTGGGGGCTCTGGGGGCTCTCGGTGTTGCCAGGTAAGTGCTGGTGTTGTCCGTACTGCTGCTGGTCTGACTGGGTGGCCAATACCATCTGGGCGATAGGTGATGGGTGATGGGCTGTGAACAACTCTAGCTGCTGAAGCACTGTAAGTTTTGAACCCAAGTGCCTGGCAGGGGTTT
This sequence comes from Phalacrocorax carbo, assembly GCF_963921805.1. Lineage (NCBI taxonomy): Eukaryota > Metazoa > Chordata > Aves > Suliformes > Phalacrocoracidae > Phalacrocorax > Phalacrocorax carbo. Next base: position 37,583,011 of record NC_087519.1, on the reverse strand, counting down.
GCCCCCATCTCTGCGTGCTGGTGCCACAGCCTCAGCATGGTCCCCTAACCGTGGCAGGGGAAGGTGGAGGGGGACTGTGAGTCAAATGGGGACCCTCGCCCATGGAGAAGGTACTTGTCTTGCTCTCACTATTGGTTCAGCTGCGTGTGCTGGGGTGGGGACTAGCCCTAAGGGGGCACCTTTCCTCCCACAGCAGGGAGAAAGGATGGGAGTGATGGGGACCACGGGCTGTTTATTTTTTCCCCTGCCCGGCCCTCACCAATATGCTCTGCTGCCAGTACAAGCCAGGGAGACAGGGGAGCAGCCCCTTGCCCCTGCACTGGCCCTGGCAGAGGCGGGAAGCATGTCCTCTGGGGCCAACAGCACAAGTGCCGAGCTGCGTCAGGACCTGGGCACGTGCCAGGTGCTCCCCACCACTGTGGCCACTCAGCTGGAGCACCCCTCTCTCACCAGCAGGACCACCTCCATGGGCAGCCGTGGCTCAGGTAAGGCTGGCAGGCAGCTGGCTGTGGGCAGGTTCTTGCCTGCTGGGGCTGCAGCAGGGTTGATCCAGCTGGGGCTGCCTCATCTCTCCCCACAGGCAGCCTGGTGCCGCAGGTGACGGCAAGAGCGCAGGTCCCAGCCAGGGCCAGGGGTGAGCAGGGGGGGCCTCCCAGCGTGGCAGCTGTCCCCGGGGGTCCAGCAACGTAAGGCAGCCTCCAGGCAGGAGCAGGGCCTGGCATGTTCTCTCCAGGCACTGCTAGCCACCCAGCCGGCGTCTTGCCAGTTCCCACCACTGGTCAGCGCAGGCAGCTTCCCTCCCTCGTGCCAATGGGGGATGCGGTGGGTCTTGTCATGGGGGGTGGTGGTGCTGGGCCAGACTCAGGCGCATCGTCCCCAGCTCCAGGTGTCCCTGCTGTAATGGGGACAAGCAAACCATCATCAAACAGCAGCACCACTTCCAAACAGGCTGCGGAAGTGTCTCTGAAGAGCATCCCTGCAGACCCAGTCCTGGAAACAACTGTCCGTGTGCAAGGGGGGACCACGCCAAGCCACCCATGAGTGCTGCTGGTGCACTGAGAGGTGTCCCCCCAGCACCAGGCAGAGGTCTGTCCCTGCCGGTGGCACACATCCCAGCTGCTCAGCCAGTGCCAGGGACAAAAGTATCTTCCTCAGTGACTGGCAAATTGACTGATGCCAATGAGTTGGTGTGGCTGGGTGATGCTGTCACTGCAGAGGGGACACCAGGGACAATGTGGCCCACAGTGCCATCATTACCCCAGAATGAGCACAGTACAGGGATGTCACCCCCCAGCACCAGCAAGACCTCTGCTGAGCCACAGGCAACTGCCATGCTCCCATCCCAGGAGATCATGCCAGGGCTGGACAAGGCCACCTCACCTCCAGACACAGCAGCCACTATCTCTCAGGACATGGGTAGCCCCATGAAGCTGGCCACTGGCCTCCCTGTGAGTCTCCCCCATGCAGCCACAGAGGGAGCCAGGATGGTAGCGCCAGCATCTGCAGACCCCCCAAGTGCAGCCTCTGCAAAGATCACCTTTTCTTCTGCCACCCTTGGCATCAGCGAGGCTACAGAACCAGGGCCACATGCCTTATCCAACGCCACCCACAGCACCTTGTAGGACCACCCTGTGGCCTCTGCTCAGCCACCTCTAGCCTTTTCGCCCCAGCTCCCTGGTGGTGCTGTGCCAGGTGTAGGAGAGTCACCTCCCCACAGCCACAGCGCAGCCCCCAGCATTGCTGGAGATAGGCTGCCTGGAGCCAACACTGTTTCTTACCTCCAGGCCACCACACCAGCTCTGGGTACACCAGCTGTGGCAATGGATGTCACCACTGAAAAGCATGTCCTCACTGCATCGTTCCCAGCTCTGGGAAGCACCATCACTGAGCTGGTGTCCATCAGGAGCGAGTCCAGTGCCAGAGCCATAGCAGGCGCTGCTCCCCCAGAGACCAAGGCCACCCCAGTGGGGCTCAGCATGAGGCTGTCCCTCCAAGCAGCTCCTGATGGTCCTAGTGGTCTCTCTGGGGCCCACTGCAGACTCCATGGGGTCTCTGCTCCCCCGGACCCCCTTAGTAGGTCCTGGGGCCACCACAGCAGATGTGGCTGCAGGTGGATCCTCTTCAGCCAGACTGAGTGTGGCCACATCCTTGTCCTTCATGGGCACTGGTGGTGCAAAGCCAGATGGGGCTCCTCAAGCCACTGCTGCACCAGCATCTTCTCTCGGTGCATATGGCACCAGGACTGGGCCAACTGCCCATCCATCCTCCTTGCTAATGAGCAACGCTCCAGTTAGTGAAGCAGGGATAGGAACAGCATCACTGGCCAGTGGCAATGCCACCACGATGCTGTGGGACACTGCAGCCACCCTGGCTGTGCCTGATGCATCTCCCAGCCTCAGCCAGCCTGGCCCCACTGCAGGCTCAGCACCCCCAGGAGTTGGTGTCACCCCTGGACCTGCACCAGCCTCACCACTCCAGGCTTGATCCCAACACAAGGCAGCCCTGGGGGCAGAGGTGGGGTCACCCAGTGCTGCACCAGGCACAGGCATGGCTCTGCCAGGCACCCCAGGGGTACCCAGAACAGCCAGCGTCCCTGTGGCATCGCAAGCAGGCATCCCCCCTCTCCCGGAAGGCAGTGTTTCTGCAGAGATGGCTCTGGGGGTGTCCCCATCCAGCATCCCCCAAGAGATGGCAGCAGGCATGTCCCAACTCTCCCCAGGCACCCCACTGCCAGCAATGGGTGCTTCTGGTGAACCCCTCCCTGATGGCAGCACCATGGAGCAAGCAGTGGGGATGGCATCCCTGGAGGTGGGCACAGTGGAGAACCCAGGTGCCAGTGCAGTGGGGCCGGCTCCCAGCCACATGCTCACCACCACCAGGCCATCACCAGAGCCAGCTGCCCAAGGGACTGATGTGCCCAAAACCAGGCCCCCAGCAGATCTGCCTACCCTGGCTCCCAGGGGCGGGCAGGCAGCCCTGCCAGCCATGGCTAACCCCAGCCCAGCACTAGCCACTGCCAGCCCCTTCCCCCACACTCCCACTGGCAAGACACCCCAGCCCATGACACCACCACCCCACAAAAACACAGCCATGGAGGGTGACAGGGGCAGGTTCCAGATGGCAGCACCACACAGCCAGCTCTGGGCTCAAACCCAGTTGAAAACACAAGGGTGGGTGCCATGAGAGGTACCCCCCACAATGGTGACACTGGCCTGGGGACAACCCCACTGGCGTCACCCCCTGCACAGCTGCATCAGACCACAGCTATCACTCTGCTGAGCCCACCACAGACATGGACACTGACATGGACTTGGGCATGGACTTGGGCATGGACACAGCTTCTCCCACCATGGGGAGCAGGACTGCAGGACTGCTCCTGGGGTTGCCCATTCCTATAACTGGGCTGGCTGAGCTAGGCACCAGTGATGACACCCTGTCGGCACACTCTTCCCCGGACAGCAAAAGCCCTATAGCAGTGGCCATCATGGCTATGGTGTCACCCACAGCTCTGGAGCCAGTTAGAATACCTTCCACTGGCCTCATTCACAGCACTGCTGAGCCAGATGTCAGGGTGTCTCTTCTTGTCCCCGGGAACATCTATCTGGTGGTGGCCGCAACCTGTCATCCCCAGCATCGCTGTCACTGGTACAGCAGCAGGAACAGGTGATGTCAGTCTCAACAGGGTCACAACATCCCCCTCTGCTGTCCTCAGCAGTGCATCCACTCCACACAGCCCCCATGTCACCCCAAGGCTATCCCCTGAGGCCACCGATAGCACCCACGACCCAGCCTTGAGGGCTTTCAGCCCAGTCACTGACGACAAGCCCATGGCTGTTGCCCACACAAACACATGGGAGACTACAGCCATGTCCTGGTCAGATGCCAGGAGTACCATCCCCCAGGTGGACACCACCCCCTCTGAGAGCAGTGTTGAGTGGGCAGCACCCCCAGCCAGCACCAACAGCACCCATATGCCTATCTCCACCACCACCAGCACCAGCCCAGCAACCACACCAGCTGCCAGTGTGTTCCTCAGCAACACCATCCTGCCAGCCACCTCAGCCAGCAAGGAGACCTTCATGGTGGCTGGGGCCACCACAGCCATGCCACCTGCCACAGTGAAGGCCGCCAGCGCCAGCACCAGCAGTGTCCTGTCCTTTACTGTAACGCACAATGAGGCAGGCAAAGGCGGGCGACCTGTCCTATCCCCATCAGCACATACCCCCTTGATGAAGACAACTGCTGGGTTCTAGGGTATCCTCAGTCCCAGCCCTGCCATTGAGGTCCCTGGTTCACCCCTCCCCAGCCTACACAGCCCAGTGGAGGAGCCAGCAACATCCCCCCTGTCCCTGCTTGGTGCTGGTGCAACTGGGGAGCTGGCACCCAGACAGAACCGCCCCGAGCCAGCAACAGGCACTTCTGTGGCCATCAGCAACTGTGCTGTGGGACAGGCAGCAAGCACAACACCTCCCGCCTTCTGGACACCTGACTGGGGGGAGAAAACAGCCATTGCTGCAGGCAGCACCATGGCTATCACTGCAGGCAGTATCACAGCCATCACTGCAGGCAGCACCACAGCCATCACTGCAGGCAGCACCACAGCCATCACCGCAGGCAGTATCACAGCCATCGTGGCCGGCAGCACCACAGCCATCACTGCAGGCAGTACCATGGCTGATGCACCCACAGCCCCAGTAAGCCCAGCCAAGGAGGCAGGAGATCTCCCAGACCCAGGTATTGTGGCACCAGAGAGACCACCAGCCACCACCAGCCCTGCCACCTCCCCGGCTTCTGCGTTTGGGACACAGAGGGGACCAACCACAGCAGCAAGCACATCTGCCCACACCACCACTGGACACAGAAATCCTGCCCCTGAGCCCCGACCCACCCACGGACTTATCAGTAAGTAGATTTTCTTCTTTCCAAAGCAAAGAGCAGGAAGGGGTTGTCAGCCAACCAAGCACTGTGATGACTGAGGGTATGGCCTGGCCCAGGGTGACTCATCTGTATTGCACATTGGGCTGCCAGATTCATGGGGAACAGTGAAATAGGACATCTGAGAGCATCCTATTCCAAATTAAAAGCTGGGTTAAAAATTGGGTTACAAGTCATCAGAGCGCTGGTCTGGCGGGGGGCGGGGGGGGGAGTGCAGGCACAGCATCTCAGCAGCAAGCAGGTGAGTTTGTCCTGGCTACAGGAAGAATGTAGCAGACTTTAATGATTTTTCACCTTTTTAATTGATCTCCCGCTCATGTCAGTGCTGGCGGCCTTGCTCTCCCCCTTCGGCACAGAGGGAGGGGACCTATAGTGTGTCCAGAGGACAGTGGATTTTAACTCCCCCCTGTTCAAGCCAGAGATTGGATTCCCCTTTGGGAAGTCACTGCAGGATGTTCTCTATGTGAGTTCCTTCCTTGCCAACCACATAAGGGATGTGCAGCTTTTTTGGTAGAAAAAAAATCAACATGAAATGGAGCAGAAACTGAATTTCATCTGAATGTTAAATTTTTGCAATTTAAAATGGCTGGTTTCTTCTCACCCATGGAGGCTAAAAGCCATCCTAGGAGCTGCCTAGGATGTCAGCAAATAATGAGTTATTTTGGTTAGTTTACAGATAACGGACAGATAATTTTTCCACCCACGGACAACTATGTCCCCTCCAACCCCAACCCACCTCCCTGGGGCTTCAGCCCCAGGTTTTGCCAATGGTGGCTGCCTTTTGGGACGACGCAGATTTCTCCCAGGGTGTCGGCACCACCTGGTACCAGGTCAGGGTCACCAAAGATGATGTCCTGCAAGACCCCAGCTCCCAGCTCACACATTTAACCCTCTCTCTTGCCAACCAGCAGGAGTACTCCACCCTCAGCTCTACCCGAGATGCCCTTGTCCATGACGTGGAAGCAAAGATTGAGAAATACCTGGAAAACCCCCTATATAGCAAAATAGACCTTAAAGGTGATGTGGGAGAAGGCTCCGGCGTACCTGTCCCAGCAGGATGACACTCGGGTGAGCAGTGGGGGACCCAGGTGGTAGAGGTGGCTGTCACCAATGATGGCTGGAGCAGGGCTGGACTGCTGGTTTCCTGCAGCTTGATGCAGGCATTTCGGGTCTCACTGCCTCAGTCTGCACTGTGGGAAGAGCAGGGGAGGCTTAGGGCATGCTAAGGGTGTGCCCTGGGTTTTTTCCAGACAAGTACCTACCAGGCAGTCCTCACCACTGATGGGAATCAATCCTTTGACCTGCTGCTCTACCAGGATGGCAGGATGTGGTGGGACCACACCAAGCTGGCTATGAGCAACGTGTTGATTGACTTCTGCAGGTTCTGTGTGCATGTGTGGCTGCGTTTTCGGTCAGCAGGGATTTCTCCCAGGCTATGTTGGTCCCACGGGGGATGTTATCCCCAGGAGAGCTCAGCTCCCACCCTGGGAGCAGCCCTGTCCCATTTAACCCTCTCACCCACTAACTGCAGCAGTTCCCACCCCAGCTGCTCTATGGGGAGCAGAGGAGGGTTGTGCTGGGGGGGTGACACCAAACCTCCTCTCCCCACACAGCGGTGATGGCTATGCCCAAAATAATGAGCTGACTCAAAAGCCACCAGCTGTCAAGTACAGACCCAACCAGACAGCAGCACTGGCACCGGTACAGCACTGGGGAGCCCTCAGGGTGGATGGGGATGGAGGGAGCCGTGTGCTCCACACTAGGAGCATGTCCCCAGTGTGCATCCCTGTGAGGCGATGGGTCAGTGAAGCCACTGGTCAAGGGCTGGCCACCGAGAGCAGAGCATGGGTGTCCTGTGTCCTGCTGTGGCTTGCCACAGCCACGTCAGCTCTAGAGGGAGCCTGGAGACCTTGTGTGAGGTCAATGGCCAGGGACAGTTGTCCCACAGGACCCCCCTCAGCACAAGGTGAGACCCTGGCTGAGCTGTGCTGTTCTCCGGTTGCTCCCCCAGATGTGCGCGGACCGTGGACATACAGGCTGGACAGTATCTCCCGGGTGAACTATAGGCTGCGGTGCCTGGCGTGGTTGGACACTGAACCAGCTCTGGCCACCTGGAACAGCCAGCTGCCACCATGCCCCTGCTCCCAGCCCCAGGCAGAGCTGGACCCCTGCTACCGCCAGAGCAGAGGTGCCAAGCTTGGCCCTTCAAGACCAGCTGTGGGGTTGGGGGACAGCAGGGGGTCCCCTCCTGCTCTGGGGATGGCCATGATTCCTCCACACCATTTCAGGCCCAGCGGACACCTCTGTGAGGATGCTGTATACCGGGTCCCCCAGCCTGGCCAGAGCCAGGGTGTGGTGTCTGTTCCAAGATGGAAGCTTGCTCGAAGGCTGGCAGGAGAGAGCATGTAGCCTCCCCATCCACCCAGCCACTGGTAAGTGGCCACCAGCACTCCCTCGCCTTGAAACACCCTGACCACAGAGCACTCTGGAGGCGCAATGGGGACCCCTACTGCCTTCCTCCACAGACAAGGAGCTGGAGGCTTTCAACTGGTGCCGCCAGTGTGTGGACAAGCCCCTGTTCTGTGCCAGGTTTGCTGAGAAGAGACCAAGGGTCAGCTGCGAGAGGTACATGCCGCCCACGCTTGGTGAGTCCCCAGGGCTCTACCTCCTCCATGCCTAGGTACTGAGTGGGTGGCACGGCTGTATGCAGGCCCCATGCATTAACCACACTTTGCAGCATCCTGGTGGGGATTGCTAAGCACAGCACAGCACCAGGGACTGCTCTCCTCTGTGCAAGAACACCAGCATTTGCTTTTCTTCCTCCCCCCAAAACGGCTCTGTCTCCTTTGGACCCTAGCTGGTACCTTTGGGGTCCCCCACATCACCACCCTGGATGGACTCACCTACACCTTCAATGGGCTCAGAGACTTTGTCCTGCTGCTGGCCAGCAATACCCAGACCAACTTTGTGCTGCATGGGTGCACAGCCCAAACCAGAATGGCCCGGGCCACCAACTTCATGGCCTCTGCTGCTCAGTACATCTCTGCCACCACCATAACAGTGAGTAGGACTGACCTGGGTATCACTTTGAGTTTCTAATGGAAGAGACCCCTCTGGCAGGTTGGTCATTGCCTCTGCATCACCTATAAGTGGCTGGGACCAGAGGAGCATCCTCTCTCCTCTTCCTGCCTTCTCCCATGAACCCAGCAAAGTCCTAATAGTGGTGGATTGGACTAAGACTAGTGAGACACACCTCTAACAGCTCTTACAAGCTGGCCAGCATGGCCTGGAGCTCTGCAGGAACATGGTCTGCTCCATCCTCTTCATTGCACACCCTTCACCCCAACAACCATTCTCCTCCAGACACCTTAGCACAAGCACATATTCTTCCTTGCTTTGCAGAATTGCTCCCCACACCCGTTTCAGTAAGCAAAACCTCTTGGTGTCATGAGAAGTAGCTGCTGAGCAGCATGAGGAGGGGACTCAGAGCCTGGAGCCCACCAGCACAGCTGTCCATGCTGCCATGGTCAGCCAAGTAGTGGTAGTGGCCTGTGTGTGCCCCATGCCAGCAGTGGCAGGGGGTATCTTGCTGTCCTCTTCTGTACAACCATCAAAGCTGCTTTATCGTGTGTTTGCTGGGGTAAAGAACACGCCAGCATGGCCCCTGGGGCTGAACCTCTCTGCCAGGGTTGGAGGAGGACATGGTTTAGCTCGAGTGTCCCCAGCATGGCGGGATGGCAGGAACAGATGAGCAGAGGGACTGACTGGTACATCTGTGATTTGCAGGTTGAGTGAAACTTGGGGAGCCAGGGTGACATCCAAGTCCTCCTGAACAATGAAACCATCCAGTTTTCCTATTCCCAAGGTGAACAGGATGTGCTGTTAAATGCTAAATATATGTGGGGGGGATGAGGGCTGTCCCCGTCCCACAAGGACCAGACCTGCCCAGCACAAGGGCAGCCATCCTAAGCACCATCAAACATCTCCAACCTGCACCCTGTCTCTGACTCGGCCAGGGTGGACGGGGAGTGCTCCCCTCCCCATATTCAAGGGCATTGTTTCAGACCCCAGCCTTGCATGGACTCTCCCTCTGTGCTCTCCTCTTGCAGACACAGGCACCAAGGTGTACTACAACCCTGGTGTCTTGCTGGTCAACACCTCCTCTGTTACGGCTGTCTTTGATGGGCCCATCGCCATCTCCATCTCGGCTGCCTCCAGGATCCTCAGCGTGGTCTGCAACCTGCCCAACTGGTACCACAACAGAACCAAGGGCCTCCTGGGTGAGGATTTCTGGCACTGCTGCACAGCCAGGGTGCAAAGTCCACTTCCCACCCTGAAGCAGGCTGGAAAATGCTGGGGGACCATGCTTGTGAGGGCAGGGACGCCTTATGTCTAAACTAAACACCAGCCAGTGCCAGAGAAGAGGTCAGCCCTGGCATGGGTGACTGTAGTCCTCTGGTGTTGCTCACCAGGTGTGTGGGACCATGACCCTGCAGATGACTTCCACATGCCTAATGGTACCAGCATCCCTGTGAACAGCAGCAAGGAGGAGATATACAGCTACGGGATGACCTGTAAGTTCGGGCTCGGGATCCACCTTGATGATCCCCGTACTCCTGCACCTTCTGACCATACTTTGGCTGTAGACATTTACACTTGCCAGAGCAAAAGTGATGCCAGGGAAGGCCTTTGATCTCCTCATTGCTCCATGAAAATGAGCCCTAAAATATAACAAAACTTAAAAACCCAAGCCCATACTCATGGTGTGCTCTCTTGCAGGGGCTGTTGGAGAGCACAGCCTGTTTGCTCAGCCTCTGGACTCAGTGGTAATGAACTTCACACTCATCTTCTTGGCTCATCTGTGGCAGGAGAGTGAAAGCCAGTACCAGGTGGCAGCCTCGCAGTGCCACGGCAGCAAGGAGTGCATCTACGACTCACTGAGCACAGAGGATGTGGCCCTGAGCCTGGCCACGCAGGGCCTCGCAGCTGACTTCCAGCAGAAGCAGGCAGTACTCAGTAAGTGGAGCAGATCCTCACCTCCAAGAGGGCATGGCTTGGGTAACCAGGCAGTGCTCTGATCCCTCTCTGGGCTCTCCTGCTCCATGTGAGGCAGAAGAGAAGTCACCAGGTTCTCAGAGTTGCATTGCCCAGCTGGCTGATCTCCAAGTCTGGGAGGTGCCACCATGCTGTGCAACGCAAGGGCCTTTTTGGTGGACAGTCATGGCAGCATGTGCCTGGGGTCCCATTTTCACCAGGAGGGACTCAGAGCCAAGGGGTGCCAAGGCCATGTAGCAAACAACCACCTATGTGCTGGGCTGCTCTTTCCTCAGACACCTTCTCTCCCATCATCACTGGTGATGCGTCACTCACTGCCTTCAGGACAGAAAGGGTCAGGAGGCAGTACCATGCCACGGGGGTGGGTGCATGCTTTGTCCCACACTTCTCGCCGGAGCTCAACATATCGGGTAAGGAAGGAGAGATGGGGCAACTGGGATGGGGAACACTGGCCACCCAGCCCCTCTCCTCTGCTACCTCGTCTAACTCCCACCTCTCTCCCTGGCAGAGCGCGGCATGTTGACGTGGGAGCCCCATGGGACAGCCCCGCTCACCATCAGCCTGGAGGCTGTTGGGTCCAACAACCTTTCCACCCTCCTCCAGCTCCACTTCACCCTTTGCAGCTGCAGCAGGAGGGAGGAGTGTGACTAAAGTGACACCATCACTCTTGGGGGGTCGTCCGTGCAGGTAGTATGCCGGAAAGCTCCTCTGGTGCCACATCATGCCTGTCCCCACGCCAGCTGTGCTGGCTGTCTTTTCTGTCCACCCATCCTCATGTCCCTTAAGCCAGTGTCACTGTCCCCTTCCCAGCTGGTAGCCTGCATGTGTGAGGACGGCTACTTGGGTGCCTTCTGCCAGGACCCTCCGGACCCCTGTGCCCAGGGGTGCTTCCCTGGCGTGGGCTGTGACTCACATACCGGCTGTGGCCCCTGCCCAGCCGGCCTGACCAGCAATGGGCGGCACTGCTCAGGTGACAAGGGCTTGTCATGGCCACTGGGAACTCAGGGCACCTGCGGAACCCCAGCTGAGATATTTCTCCCGGCACCATGCTGCATTTCCTCAGCAGATATCAATGAGTGCACGCAGGGGATGGTGTGTCCAGGGAATGACACCTGCACCAACACGGTGGGCAGCTACACCTGCTCCTGCCCAGCCGGTGAAGAGGGTGAGCACAGGCACCCTGGCAGGCAAGGTCCTCATCCCCACCATCCCCAGCCCTTGGTGGAGGAGGGCTCCCATGGCACCCAAACTGGCTGGAGAGGAGAGGAGGGGGGAGCTGGCTGAGGTCTGCACCCAGGCCCTTGCTGTCCTTAACAGAAGGGACCAGAGTCCAGTTGCCCCTTGTGCTCCCATTAATCCGCCAGGAAAGGAAACTTTTCCCATGCAATTTTTCTCTTTGAGAAAGAAAAAAAAATCTCATCCCATCAAAGTTCAAATGCACATGCAGAAGCTGGGGGTCTAAAATCAAATCCTGTTTTCAAATGGCTGTGGTGGGGTTGGGGTGATGGTTTTTGCTCCTGTTCTAATGCAGCAGGCTGGGATTTCACAAGGGCAGAAGGCTTCATCTGGGAGGGCAGGGTGCATGGCCTTTTCTTGAGAATCTGAACTTATACTAAAAGTCCTAACACATAAAAAAACACCCCAAAACTTGGAAGAAAGGCATTACAGAGCTAGTGAGAATAGATCAGTGCACTAGGGGTCTGCTTCTGCACCCAGGCTCATCCCTCCACCTGACCTGGCCTCCCTGTCCTGCAGGTGAGGGGCCAGGCTGTGGCTCAGCCTGTGGCTCCTGCTCCTGCCCCAAGAGCTTCTGCAGCAACAGGGGACGCTGCCACCTGCACCCCATCACCTGCACCCCTGCCTGCACCTGCCCCCCAGCTTTCACTGACCAGCACTGCCTGGTGGCAGAGGGCGATTTTCAGCTGCTGCCTAGTGCAGGTGGGTGCCTGTGCCCTGTGGGGGTGAACACCAATGCTTCTTGCCCTGGTTCTGGGATGTCAGAGCCACTGCTGTGACTTCCCCCAGCAGGTCTCCCCCAGAGAAGGATCCAGCTGCGGGTCAGGACATTGCAAAACGCCACTGCCGGCGAAGTCAACAGCACTGTACGTCACCAGAGGGGATGGGCTTGGGGCAGGGGAAGCACTGGCACACCAGGAAGCAATGGCAGCTTGGGGTGCCCATGCCTCTGCCCACCTCCCTCCCACAGGATCCCCACGGATCCCCAGGGATCCAGAGGATCTGCAGAGCTGGAGAGAGGCAGCGACAACCGCCTGATGCTGGCTGCAGCCATTGCCATGTGCCAGGTCCCCAGCATGTCAACGAAAGGCCAAAGCAGCCCTTGGGGCTCAGCCATGGTGCCCACGTCGCACTTCAGTTTCTCCCTGCGCTGGTGCCGTCCTGTTCTCCCCTAACGCCCTCCCACTCTCCCTGCCACAGGTCTCGGCCATCCTGGGCACCCTGGAGGTAAAGGCTTTCCAGAGCAACAACAACATCACCCAGACGTGAGTCAGCTGCGGTGGGAGCTGGTGGGGCAGGGCTGGGCATAGGGCCACAAGGTTTGGGTCACAAAGGGCATTTTCCCCAACGCCAGAGTCTGTTTTTCCAGGCCTGATGCTGATAAACCCTTGGAGACACAAGCCTCACAGCACCTTCCATATCCTGCCTTATTCCTCCTTTACCACCCCCCAAATGGGGAAACTAAGGCATGGTGAGTCCTGATCACTCTGAGATGCAGCAGTGGCTCTGCCAGCAGTCCCATTGTTTCCCTGCAGGACAGATGGGGGGATGGCTTCACCTTCGTGGTGGTGTCTGTGTTCAGCTATGACAGCCATGGCACTGTCATCCAGTTCCTGAATGAGAAGTTGCTGGGAGCAATCACCAGTGCCTTCAACAGGTGGCAGGGGTGGCAGGAGGCAGATGCATGCCTCCTCTTCCAGCACCTGCACTGGGGCAACATCACTGACCTGGTGAAGTGTGAGTTGCTCCCAGGGCCAAGCCAGGGAGCCCAAGAGGAGGACCCCTCTGTCCCCATTGTCTCCATCACCCTGTGTGCCCTGGGGTTCAGGTAACACCTGTTGGGGAGGCGGTGGGCAGCGTCCCCATCCCAGGTACTGATCCCGCTCAGGGAGACATGGGGAAGTATCAAGGGGTGATGCTGCCACGTGGCCAAACCCGTGCTGTCCATCCCCAGTGACAGTGGCTGAGCAGAGGCTCTATTTCCCCTGCGATCTCTATGGCTACAAAGGCTACCAGCTCCACTACGCAGGGACCATCGGCTTTGCATCTCCCCTTGCAAGATGGGCTACTGCCAGCATGGTGGCCAGTGCCAGCACCTGCCTGAGGGGCCCACGTGCAGGTAGCAGTGGTGCTGGGGATGGATAAGGCCACCAGGCACAGCTGCGTCTCTCCACAGCATCACTGCTCCTCCCTCCCCATCTACAGCTGTCTCCCCTTCTCCATCTTCTCCCCTGCGGGCTCCCAATGCGAACAACTGGCTGTCAGCCTTGCTGCCTTGCTTGGCATTTTGGTGGGAGCCCTGGCTCTGCTCTGCCTCCTGCTCATCACTGCCTGCCTGGCCTCGCACGTCTGCCACCAGTACCAGCACCAGGGGTAAGCCATGGGCTGAACCCACACAGGGATGGATGCTGCGGGTGCAGCAGGGGATGGAGGTTGGACGTCAGAAAGTGCTTTGCTCATGGAAAAATCTATCTCTGGTAAGTCCACCATTAGTGGGACCCATCTGGCCCAGGCAGGGGGAGCTGCCCTGCAGAAAGGGCTAAGCCAGGTGGTCTTTTAGCATCTTCCAGCCCCTTTTCCAACCATCTGCTGCTCATGAGTGCGATAACGTCAGCAGGTTGAACATTACCTTCCCTTTTCCTCCATGTCAAGGAATATTTGCATTTCTTCCTCATCTCACCTAGCGCTTGGTTACAGATGGGCTTTCTATTTAATTTTAATTTGAATACCGTCCAAACGATTTCCACTGCAATTCACATTTCTCTGGAAGGAGCAAGAAAAAGGCAGTTGCAAGATTGGACCTTGCTCTCCTGCAGAGCAGGGGTTAGCAGATGGCTGAAAAGGTGCAAGGCTGGGGTGGAAGCACTGGCATCTCCTTACCTCCCCCCTAGCCCTTGGTCCTGGTGTGGCATCTGTGCTCAGGGAAAGTTCAGCACCCCAAGTCCCCCATGCTTGTCGGAGCTGTGTCCTGCCCTTGCTTCCAGCTCCCTGCTGGCCCTGGAGCCAGGGTTGGCCAGGAAGTGCCTCTGTTCAATCGCACTTGTGGTAAGGCAAGAAATTATGTGTGCACAGCAACTGGGGCTTTTCTTCCTCTCATAGCCTCATCTTGCCCCCACACTCAATCACTGCTCCCCAGTCCCAACCAACCCAGGTGCCATGACCAGGCAGGGGTTTTCCCAGCCCCCTCGACATGTTATCCCCTTTCTGTTCCCCATCTCCTAGGGCCAAGGAGACCTTCTGGAGCCCACAGCCTTTCTCCTGTAAGTACATCCCTGTGAAACTCCCCCATCCCAGCTCTGTTTCACCCTAGACTTCTTCAAGCTCTGCTCATCTTCCCTGCTCCAGTACTGACCGTGGCAGGAGAGTGGGCTGAGTCCACCCCCTCCCAGTCCCCAGAAAGGCATTGGGAACCACAGCTCCAGGCCATCGACCCCTCAGTCCAGGTCTGCCCAGGCGCTATTGTTCCTGTGGGGTATCATGGTAGGGGATCGTGGGCTGGGGACTGATGTTCTAGCCCCGAGCTTCAGAGATGCTCAGGAGCCATGCCTTGTCTGTGCCGCTGTCTGAGCTTGTTGCAAAGAGCAGAGCCCATGCAGTGCCAACAGCATAGCATGGGCTGTCGCTCCTTTACAGATAAGGATCCAAAGACCTCATGTCAGGCCTCCGCGCCTGGACCCCAGCAGCCTTATCCCGCCACCGGTCCTGCCCCAGCGCCTCTTGGCTTGCAGAGGAGCCAGCCGCTGCTGCAGGCCCCACTACACACTCTCAGGGACCCCAGCAATGGGCACCTGTGTGGAGGCAGAGGACAGGCAGCTGCCCTTTGGGTCTGGTCTTTGTGGGAAGATTCACTCTGGAGGAGGTGGGTTTTTTAAATGAAAAATGTGTTTCTATGTTGGGTGGCCAAAGCAAGAGGATTTCACCTTCCCCTGAGGACCTGCAGAGGTAACCAAGATAGTCCCTGAGTGTGTCTGCGCCGGGGTATGCCTTAGTACAATGTAAATGGACCCGGCAGAGCTGCTGATAGCACATTCAGGTGACGCAATGCCATGACTGTAACCCGTTAGGAACAAAATAGAATAAACCAAAAATTATGGCATGCTGCTGAGTAGTAAGTTGCCCGCACCTCATGATGCCTGTGTGCCAGCCTTGCTTCCCTGTTGCTTAGTTCTCGAGTCCCTGCTTTCTGCTGATCCCATTCTCGGGGACAAAAAGAAGATGGATGTAGCTTTTTTGTTGCTCCATCCTCTCATTCCCCCTGCAAAGCGTCGAATCCCCCTCACTGCTCCCCCCAGTGGCTCAGATCGCACAGGCCGGGCTGTGGTCCCTGCAAGCACCCGACAGCCCTTTGTCCCTGCTGAGGGAAGATGCTGCACCCAAGGAGGTGGTTCAGACCCTGGCAGACCCCAGCTCCAGCCCTGCTGTCCCAGAGCCCAGCTCAGCCACAGCCCAGCTGCTCACATTCCCGGCACCAGCTCAGAGGGCAGCAGCATCCTGCAATGCCGCTGTCTCCAGCTGCCCCCATCACTGCCTCCTAACCCAGTTCGGGCGAGGACATGGCTGCCACAGGATCGGTGATGCTCAGACCCCTCAGAGGCTTTATTGAACAAACAAGATTTATGAAGGTTTTTGGTTTTTTTTTAAGAAAGGCAGATGCTTTATTATGCGTGAAAAGAATTTATTTTTCTCCCAACATTTCTGATCACAGGGTTGAATTTTGCTCTTGCACACCCAGCAAAGGCATCAAGCAAACTCTGGCTCGATCAGGAGAATTGCCCATTCTCCTGGGCACAGGGCCTGGGGACCACCTGAGGAGGGATGGTTGGGGGACAGAAGTCGGGACAAGACAGGGCCGGCTCACAGGGCAAGCCTCGTGCACTGCAGCACTTGGGGGCTTGGCCACAGTCGATGCACACAAGGTGAAAAAACCCATTCCCTGGGTGTCAGGGGGCCAACCTCACCCCATAGCGTGGGAGGAAGAGCAGAATGCATGTAGGACAGGGGGTGGTGGACATGGTGGGGTGTACCTGCCTGCCTTCCCACCAGCAAGGAAGTGCCCAAGGACACCCGCTCAGCTGCAGCTGGGGAAGGGCGACTAAAGCAACTGAATTCTTGGGATGTGTCTGGGTTAGAAAAATGAACTTGTGTCAATGAAGGCAACTGCAGGCACCAGCTGAGTGAGCTGGCCTGCGTGGTGGGCAGGGGTGATGTGATGGGTGCTGGGGGGAGTGAGGGGACACAGGAGATGAGCCAGACCAAAGGACTCGGAGGATCAGCTGTGGCCTGGTTTGCAAACGTGCAACCCCCAGTTACTTGTCCTCTCCATCTGCAAAGAAAAGAAACAAGATTTGCCTTTCCACCTTCTCCCTGGGGGCCTGGGGCGAGCTAGGAGCCCCGAGGGAATTTCCACACAGCGGCGGGGATGGGGCAGCAGGAACTAGCCAGTGGAGAGAAGACCCCTAAACCCACTCACCATTCTGCTCCTCCGAGTTGCTCTCTGCCTCCTCTGAGGAACCTGCTGGGGGTTGCAAGAAAACCCATATCAGCTCACACTGACAACTACGTTAGCTGCCATGTTCCTCTTCTGCCGGTGTTATCCCCAGACTATGCTGGTGGTTATGTGCTACGGGAGATGCCTATCCCCAACCCTGTGTAGCCCAGGGCATGGCACAACCTACACAGGAGCATCCCGTCTGCCCTGAGCTCTTGCTGTCTTAACCATGGCGTGGTTGGGATGTTCCCCCGAGCCCTGGGCACCAAGATGGCATCACCCAGTACACACAGGCTGCAAACCCACCTGTGCCAGGCAACCGGTATCCTTCACAGCCGATCTTTGGTCTCTTCTCACTGTAGTGGGCGCAGAGGCGGGCACTGCCCGCCTGGTTACAGCACCAGTCGTACAACTTCAGCTCCTGGTCTGGAGACAAAAATTAAAGTAAGGGGCTGAAGGGGAGAGGAGAGGGAGACGGGCTGCCTCTGGGCGGGAAGGGCGCTTGCCTTGGCTTTTGGCAGGTCCACGCTCCCACTGAGGGTAACAGCGTGTCAGGAAATAGGTTGGCATGGAGATTAAAACTATTTATAGGCTACAGTGATGACAGCCTCAGCCAGGAGATGCCAGGGCTGGCTCTGCTTACCACGGTAGGGGGATGCCTGCCTGGAGGGCCTCCAGTATCTCTCCTGCCGCCCCTCGATGAGCTGGCTGTGGCTGTCGTACAGGCAGCGGACACCGGCACCGTGCTGATTGGGGGAGGTGGAGTGCAGCATGGAGACACGGGCAGCCCACCAGCCTGCAACAGGGTGGCAGTGAGCCTTGGCACAGCTCCCCCCAGCCACCATCCCTGCCCCAGGGCGATGAGTGGGCCCAGGGTTAGCTCCTAGTTATCCATCACTCCCAGCACATCACCCATGGTGCTACAGGCAGTAAAGACTGATGGAGACCATCCATGTGGTCCCCCAAGGTGAGACCCCAGTGCTGGGGAGGGTCCATCCCTGCTGTCCCCATGCAGCTTAGACAGCTCTGTCCAGTCTAACAAGACAGAGACTGGTCAGCCCTCATTCCTCCCCATTTTCCCTGTCTCTGCAGAGAAGGGCAGCCCCCCACTCATTTTCCTTGACATCCCTTGCCCACCCAGCCAGGAGGGACCTCATCCACCCTTGCAGGGGAGATGTGGAGGGACAGCTTGGGGATGAGGAGGGTAGCGAAGCAGTATGTCCACTTGCCTCCCCGGCTGCTCCTGAAGCGCAGGTCCTGCTGCCCTTGCTGCAGGGAGCAGGGGCAGGCAGGCAGGCCCTGGCTCCACACACGCGGCTCCTGCTGCCGCCCTGTCCATGCCAGGCACTTCAGCCGGTAGTTGACCCTCACACGGCTCTCCAGCTTGTAAATCCACAGCCCACGGAGGTCTGAGCGGGGAGAGAAACCATGAGTTGTCACCTCCAGCCAAGGGAACCGCAGGGGCAGTTTTGGCTCAAGGAGAGAGGTGAGTGATGCTAATGTTGGAAGCTAAGCCCACACTGACCCCCAGCCATGGGACCCCACGCTTAACAGCCACCCAATGGCAGGGTAACAGAGGGAGAGGCTCTTGTCAAAGAAGAAAGCCTTGGGACAGAGCCATTGCAACAAAAAGGGTCCGTGGACACATCAAGGATGTTTCAGCTTCAGGGCATAGTTAGTACTCAGGGAAAGCATTTTATTTGTTTGGGGGGAAAACCTGGCCCTGGCTGAACTCAGTGAGAGCCTTGCCACACTGGCAGGAGGATTTTAACCCCTGGGAATGTCCCCCTCCCCTTGCAGCCCTTCCCCAACCCCAAGAGGCTGTGCAAACCCACTCCAGCTGTGCATCACTACCTGTGTTGTAGCCCCTGAACTGGTCAGGGCGATACTTAGCGGCTGGAGGTCTCTGAGTCAGGTCATCATTGTGATAAAAGCCATCCCCACTGCATGCAGAGGAAAGGGGAAAAATCAGAGGTTGCTCTTCCTGTCTGGGGTTATCCCAGCCCCAGCCCCAGCCTGCCCTTCAGCCACCCTGATCCTGAGCTGGCAGGACCCCACAGCACTGAAATCACAGCTCTGGGGACAGGAGGGCAAAGGCACCAGCTCCCCCAGTCCACTGCATCCTCTCTACAGGGTTGGTTAGTATTGGGTGCAAACACGCCTGCTGCATCATGGGCTGAACCTGCGAACAGATCAAGACCACCATGAGCAGCTTCCATGGTTTCCAGCATCTTGCAGGGCAATACAGAGCGGAAACCCATGAGCAGTCATGCACAGGCAAGCACACACACATACTTGTGCTGCCCACGCTTCCCATCCCAGCCAGATTTTCCTTACCCAGATTCAGCAAACGGGACAAGGCGTAATGTGAGGAGGCAGGAAGCAACTGCTCTAGCCCAGCGGCAGAAATCCCTTTGCTTGACTGGTGCAAAGTTCAGCAAACACCCCCTATTCCACAGCCCTTTCACCCAAACCGCCAGGATGCTGCGGCCCCGGGACCCCAGTGGGAGATGTTACAACAAGCACAGCCCAGCAAGTCAGCATGCTGCAGCATGATCCAGCCACTAACAGGGCAAATTCTGTTGTAAGACCCCCATGTTATGCTATATGGGTGTGCAGACCCCATCTGGGCTGCCCTCATCCTTGCAGGGCACTTCATGGGGCATGGGAGGGAAGGGTTAAATTAGCTGGAGAAAAGGGTGGGAAGCAGCCCAGTGCTTGAAGAAGGCAGGGGTAGTGTGCTGAGCCTGCTGTACCTGGTGTAGCCGATGAGCACGTTTGTGGCAGTGAGCCTGGTATAATCCCATTGCATGCCTCCCTCCTGGTACAGCATCAGGACATAGGACCTGAAGCCATCAGTGGTCAGGATGGCCTGGTATGTGATCGTCTGGAGAGAAGCATCGCAGACAGGTAAGAAAGTGAGCAAAGCTGTTGGCTTTAAAATTAGGGGTGTGGGTCAGTGCTTGCTGAGGAATGTCAGGGATGAGGTCCTGATGTGCAAGGCAAACACAGCCTAGGCTGGTTTGCATTTGCATGGAAAATATGATGCTTTTACTTTGATGCTGCTCCATGAGAAACCAAATTCACCCAATTTTATGCTCCTGAAGAACAGTGTTTCTGGTGCACAATAAACTTGCACCACATTAAAGAGAAAGATTTTATGGAGCAGAGGGAGTTCCACTAAAGATGTCCACAAAAAAAAACAAAACTGAAAACCACCAAAACATGGGCACAGACCAGTTCTTTTTGGCAAAAGACTTCAAGACTGACCTTTTTCACAAAAGTGGTTCTTATTTTCAGGCGCAGATAAGGCGGTTGCCCATTGGTCTTGGGTTTGGGTTTTTTTGACAACTCAACAAGCCCTTGAGTTCCATCAGCCCCTTACCCTCTGGGTGTCAGTCCATGCTGAGTAGGCAGGTGCCTTCTCCCAGGTGATCTTCAGGGTCCAGGCTGCAGAGTAGGAGGACCTCAGGTACCGCTGAATCTTTGCTTCCACGTCACGGACGAACGGAGGCTTGGCCGTGTTGAGGGTGGGGAACTCCTGTATGTTGGGTACACCCACGTCTGCATTAGTTCCCAGTAGGGCAAAGACAGGTCTAGATTGGGGTCGTGCATGGAGCACTGCAACTAAGGGTCTGGATGAGATTTGGATGGTTCAAGGGGTGCCTTCACCATAGGACCAACAGCTCTTAGATTTGGCCCAGAAAAGGGAAACACTGCTCATGGGCTCCATCAATTACACATCTCAAGGGGCACCTGCAGAATAGGTGACGAGTTTATCATAAAAAGCTGTTTCATGCAACCATGCACCCAGGTGGCTTCACTCACCTGGTAAAAGGTGGTGCCAACACCTCTGGAGAAGTCGGCGTTGTCCCAGAACACAGCAATCATGGGAACCTTCTCATGACCGTTAAAACCCCTGGGAGGAGGGTTGGGGTACGTGAAGATGCTGTTGTCCGAGGCTGGGAAAATTATTTGTCCATTGTCTGTAAACTGAGCAGAGGGATCCGTCCATCAGGTGAGGTCAGGACCAACTGGACCTCACATGGGTGTGGCAGCCCTCCCATCTCCAAGCCCACTTTAAGCAACACCCAAGGAAGTTCACCATCTGCCACTGCCAAAATGGCTACAAAGTCACCTCCTGCTGCAAACAGTCCCGGCAGCATCCCAACTGATTTACCCCCACAAGGGTCCCATCCTAGGCATCTGGCCTCTGGCACCTCCCCCACGTTTTTGGGGGACGGCCGCTTGCCCAACAACAAGTCAAGCCAAGGCAGACTCACATAGAGAGAGTCGCGCAGGGTTTTCCCAAACGGAAATCCAGTCTCAGGTTTGAAAAGTGGAGAATTAAAGTCCACCCTTCTTTCCACATACTCTTGATCATTTTCCTTTGCTCCGTACCTGTAGAGGGGCACAGCTGCAACTGGAAAAGAAAACAAAAATAAACCACCCCGAAAACACACTTACAGCAAAGCCTTGGTCTGTGCCAAAAATTCAAAGGGCTGAAATGATTTCGCTTCCAAAGGAACACAGCCTGGGCAGCAGTAGGATGGGGGACACTGCCAATAGCTGCCTGGGACACCCTGCATGTCACCTTCCCGTGCAGGAGCTTGCTCCCACCCCTTTCACATACACCGCTGCCTCAAACCCGCTGTGATGGCTTTTGCAGTCACTGTCCCCTCCTGCTCCAGCCCTGTTGGGGCACCACACTGAAGGACTGCCGTTGGGAGTGGAAAAACATTGTACAGGACTGTGGTAGGGGGACAGCAGGGAATAAAACACCCACAGCTCTTTGTAGAAATGTTTACAGCCTCCAGCTCCCTATTTATGTCTGTTAAATAAAACAAAGCATTTGGAGGGGATGGGTTTTCCAGCTGACAGGGCCATACTTGAAGGCAGGCTCAGGCTGCCAAAAATGCAAGCTCATGTGCAGGAGCGCCTCATGGTGCGTCTCCCCCAGGGGTCCTGGCCCCAAATAGCCCCTTCTGTCTCTGGGCACAGTCCGTCGGGAGGCCAGATGTGCTCCTCCTGCCTGGGCTGCTGCACGAGCATCACATACCTGCAGGGCCAGGCAGCAGGGTCCGGGTGGCCACTGGCCCTCCTGGCAGAGCTGGAAACACGGGGGACGATGCATGGGAGGTGACAGTGGCTGCTCCTGGTCTGGGGAGCGACTTCTGGCTCCCAGGGAGGGGGGCTGGTGGAGCCGGGCTGGCAACAGCTGGGCTGCAGGACACGGCTGGGCTCACAGTGGCTGGGGACAGCCTCTGGGCTCCCCCCTGGCCTGGGAAGGCTGTGGAGAGGCCCACCCCAACAGCAGCAGGGGCTCTGTTTGCCAGGCCAGTGGTCAGCTCACCACCCAAGAACGGCTGCAGGGTGGCAGGTGATGAGCCAGCAGTATGTTCTGGCCCCAGGATCTTTAGTCTGGGGCTGCCAGCAGCAATCTCAGTGGGAGGAAGGCCAGGGAGCCCTGGCCTTCCCCCAGGGAGGGAGCGAGCAGGAGTCTCCATGGCTGCCTCGGCTCCAGTCACACCAGGAAGGAGCCGAGTCATGTCCCCTCTCCCTGCCATCACACTGGGGAGCATGGCACTTGGTTCCACTGGAATGGGGCTGTCAGCATCCCTGGAGGGGACCCCGGGGCTTCCCGGCTGGTGAGGTGCCAGGAGTAGGGCAGGCCCCCTCAGCACAGCAGCCCCCAGCGCTCCCCTTTCCCCTGCAGAGGACCCCGCTGCCAACTCACGTGCTGAAAGCAGAGTGGAAAGCCCAGGAGCGACGGACCCCCTCTCTGCAGTGTTTTCTCTCTGTGGAGCAGAAGGCAGCGCCGGGGCAGTGTTGGGGTACACAGGGGCACGGGGGGATGCTTCTCCCAAAGGCACTGGCATTCCTGAGGCCACCTCATCTTCAAGAGACCATGTCTGAGTGGCTCCAGCATCTCCTGTCAGCCCACCCAGTGCCCCTGGTACCAGGGGTCTGCTCCCACTCTGGGTGCCAGGGGCAGAGTGGGGGTCCCCATTGGGTGCCAGCCCCGAGTTCAGTCCATGCCCAGGAAGAGCCAGTGAGGCAGCTGTGCTATCGGAGACACTGCTGCCATCTGGAGCCACAGGGACCAGGGGCTGCGTCTCCTGGGGGGAGGGGAGGGCAGACGGTGCCAGTGCTCCCGATGCAATCTGTACAATGGCTCCTGCGCCCTCTCCCAGGCTGGCACCAGGGGAAGGTCCCCTGTTCGATGAGGCTCCTTCAGGCAGCTCCACCACATTGACTTGGCTCAGTTTTGCATTAGAAAGTCCAAGATCAGCACCACTCTGGACACCAGGGACAGACATGGGGTGTTCCTCCAGGCCAGCAGCCTCCAAGCCTGTGCTCAAGCCACCACCAGCTCCACCAGCTCCAGGAATGCCTGCTCCATTGGTGGCCTCACCAACCATCCCAGGTGATGAAGACTCCTCTGTAGATGCAGAGGAAGATGCAGAGTGCAGGATGGTTCCCATTTCTCCATCAGGGGCTCCTGAACCAGCTGGTCCCCCTCTGGCAGGGGCCTGGGACTGCCCCGGGGAACCCCTGTCACCAGCCATTTCACCTGCCCCTTCTGCTGCAGCAGGAGGGACGCCTGGCCCAGCACCCAGGGAGGGCTGCAGAGCTCCAGGAGCACTACCCGTTCCTCCAAGGGCAATCTGGCTGGCTGGGTCCAAAACAGAGGATGCAGCAACCACACCACTGGGAGAGGCAGTACTAGATGGGAACCCTGCTCTGGGTAGCTGATCCATCCCAGCTGCCATCCCGCTGCCTGCAGCAGAGCTCAAGGATGGTTCTAACCCAGTCTCACTGACTGCTTCTCCCAGCGCCCGCTGTGCCGCACCAGCTCCAAGTCCCTCTTCTCCTGGCAGCTTCAAGTTTGTGTCGAGCTGGTCCCCAAGGACAGATGATGGGAGTCCTGCTGGTCCGTAAGGTGCTGAGCTGGGGGCATCCCATACTGAGTTCAAGCCAGTGCCTGCTCCTTTGTCTCCAGGGAGATCTGCTCCTTGGGGACCACCAGCTGCTGTCCCCCATGGCTGCAACCCACCAAGGGATGGAGGCACTGGTGCTCCCTGGGCAGCACTGAGGTCAGGGCTCGCTGGTGTCTCTGCCACAGACATGGGGAAGGCTGCATCCCCCGGGGACAGGTAAGCAGCAGCCCCAGGAGTGCTGGGGGATTCACTGGGCAAGTCCCTTGGTGCTTCAGCCCCTGAGAGGTCAGGCTCCAGCCCAGCACTTCCAGGATGTGCAGGGCCAGGCAGGGACACTTGTTCCAGTGATGGGGCTGCTCCTACTCCTGCCCCATCCCCAAAAGCTGATGGAGGGGACAGTTCAGCATTCACCAAAGCCCCAGTTCCTTCTGCTGGCAGCTCTCCAGTGTTAGCAGGCTCCTGCTGAGTGCTGATGCTTGAAGGACTCATGTCACTCTTAGTATCTGCATAAGGACTGCCATCCCCTGGACCTCCTGCCTGTGCCCTCTCCCCTGCACCCTCAGCCCCCTGAGCCAGGACCCCAGCATGAGGCCATATCAGTCCATCAGGTACAAAAGATGCTGGGCTGGGGGCATCTGAAGCTGAATGCAATCCAGTGCTGGGTCCATCAGCTCCCTGGGGAGCACCATCTGCTGTCCCCCATGGCTGCAACCCTCTGAGGGATGGAAACACGGGTGGTCCTGTGGCAGCACCAAGGTCAGGGCTCGCTGGTGTCTCTGCCCCATCATCAGCTGCAGGCAGGGTGCCAGCCCCCAGGGGTGGGTAACCAGCCCCTGGAGTGCTGGGGGTGCCTGTGGGGGACAGCAGGGCAGTAGAAAGCAGCTGTGGCTGTTCTCCAGTGGGGCTCTGCCATGGGGCAGACTGCAGGGATGGCTCCGCCAGACCCACAGCCCCCACATTCCCTGCAAGCATTGTGGTGGCTGGGGCTGGGGGATTCATGTCATTCTGTGCACCAGTGGGAACCTTTGGGGCCAGCAGCGAGGTGGCTGTGCCCACTGTCACTGTGGGTGTCTCACTGGCTGTATGCAATGCAGCTGAACCAGGACTGTCCGATGTCACGTCAGGAGCTCCCTGCCCATTCCCACCACCGGCCAGCACCAGTGAAGCAGCTGGGCTCAGTGCAGCCTGGCCAGGGAGAATGGGGTTCTTCCCTGGATTTCCCACTGCTCCTGACACCATTGTGCTCTCCAGAGGCAGGCGGAACGAGGCAGCTGTACTGAATGCACCGTTTACTGCATCTCCTGCATCCCTGGGCACTGAAGGTGAGGGACTTTCCTCAGCAGCTGGGGCCATTTCTCCCACTGGCTCTGGGGTGATGCCTACAGCCCAGCTCATGGCCCCATCCTGCTGGGTTGTGAGCAGTGCCGCGGCACCAGGGCTGGGGCTTGAGGAGTTGGCACTGGCTTTGCTTTGGATATCCGCAGCCAGGGTTACGCCTGCCTCGACTGCTCCCATGGCTGTGGTCAGCCCTTGGTTTGGCAGCACGGTGACACCAGCGCCCATGGGGCTGCCAGTAGTTGGCTGTGCCCCCCAGACGGCTGCTGGTGCAGGAGTGGTGGGGAGGGGCATAGCACCCATGGTGGAGTCTAGATCTTCTGCTCCTCTGGTCACAGCCATGAGAACATCCTCCTTCATGTCTGCCAAGAGAGGGGTGGTCCCCAGGGGCACATCGAGAGCAGCCCCTGTTACATCATGCTCAACTTCTGGGGTGACAGTGGGGTGCTGTGCAGAGATGGCGGCAGTGGTCATGGCTGCAGTGGGAGCAGCTGAACCCCTCTCGTTACCCTGAGTTGCATTAAGAGGCTGGGTCACATTCATCAAAGTTGGTACTGTAGAGCCATATTCGCTCGTCACTGTCACAAAAGTGTCTGGCTCAGCCCCAGGAGGGAAGAATGGGCTTGCCTGGCTCCCTGCAAGGATGCTCTCAGCTATCTCAGCATCGGCCGCCGGAGTGCTTGTCTCTGCAGTGCCCATCACCAGGGCATGGGGCCCCTCACTCTCTGCCATGATGGGAGAAGCTGTCCCCACAGCAAATGGCCCCTCAGTAGTGACAGGGACGGCGGCAGCAGCCCTGAGCCCTGCAGAGAAGCACAAAGTGGAGTGTTACGCTGGGTGCTGGAGCCAGCAGCCTGACAGGCTCAGCCATGCTTCCCCATCAGCTTAGAATCAGGATGCTCCCACCCCTTCTTAAACCCTACAGCCTCCTCCTGCAGCTTTACAAGGTTCTAGCTGAAGTGCCAAGGCTAAGCTGCCTTGGGCACAGCACTGAACAGCAGCTTTTGCATCCCCAGCATCAGCAGCTGCCAGCTGAGACAAGACACAGCTCATCACAGGTCAGGGAGAGATGCTGGTGCAAGCACAGAGGCAAAGGCAGCTGCTGTAACCCAGCCCAGTTACACTGGGGATGGTACTGCCTGGCCACTAGGAAGACCTGGGGCCCAGTAAGTCTAGTTCATAGCCCCATGGGTGTCTGTGGAGCTCTGCTGCCCGAGGACAGCTCTCAGCCCTCTTTGCCTCACTGCAGGAACAGCCCTGAGTGCAATCCCTTCTGCAGAGCCTGGGGGGGTTCTTGCATTTTTTCACCTTCTGGGTGTCTGAGGGACATTTACATACACTTTACACAAAGCCCTTAGGCAGATAGGATAGCCAGGCCTCTAACCTGCTGCAGTTAAAGCAGGTTCATTAAACCTCTCCCAGGGTGGGAATCTGCCTGCTCCTGCCCCCATCCTGCTTGCCCCTAGCTGGGTGCAGGCACCAGGGGGTCCCTGCCCATGTAGGGAATATTCACAGGCTCCCAGGACCAAGGCTTACAGCTCCCTCCTCTGCTGCCAAAATCCTGCCCCACATCCAGGAGCTCACTAAAAGGAGAAGCAGCCACCACCCCACATCCCAGGCATTTCTCCCAGCACCCACTGGCACCCATGGGTGATGTTTCTCCCAGTCTTATATTTAGGACAGGGATGCGGGCTCTGGGGAGACCAAGCTGCCACTGCCATTGGCTCCAGGAGGAGCTGGGTGGATCTGCTGACGCTTGGCTTTAGGCAGCTGCAATTAGGGGAGACAAAGGGCACCCCAAGGGCAAGACCCATCAGGGTTTCACTGCAGCCCAACAGCCCGAGCCTGTTCCCCACCCTGGTGCTCCAGTTCATCAGGTTCCCCCTGCCAGACAGCCAGATCCCCCTGCAGCGGAGGTGCCTGCAACCACACCGCAGTCTCAGCTTGCGGACAGCTTGTGCCAGAGTCATTAATGAACATTATCTCCTATGCCAGACCAGTCCTCAAGGGGTCCATCCTCCTACAGCCCCCTGTTCCCCCTCACAGCAGGCTGCTTCCTTGTCATCTTCTGCCGCCAAAATCAGCTCTTTGCACCATGACCCCCTCAGCCAGAGGACCTCAACTGCTTCCCTCCCCATATCAGGGAAAACAAAGCGCTTCAGTCAAGTCCCCCCAGGTTAGTTTGGCACACTCCACCCCAGTAAATCCATGTTTTATCTTAATTCTTCCACGCGGAACAGGAAACACCATCTACCCCACACCACCCATTCATGGGAAGCTTGTTGAAGAGGGGCCCCAACATGGAACACGAGCATTTGCTCTTCTCCAGGATGTGGGAGGGATGGGAGCATCCCTAGAGTCCTGTGCTGCTGGCTGGCTTCCCTTGGCTCCCTTGCTGGAGGGGTACGCAGCTGCACACAGGCTTCTGGGCTGGGCTTTTGCCTTTCCCATGGGTCCACGCCTGCAACGAGCCCCTCAGGGTGATGCCTGACCCCTAAAACAATTTTCTAGCTCTTTGGCTGCAATGTGTTGCAAGGACTGGCTGTAAGAGGAGTTTCCAGTGCAGCCAGGAGGGAAAAGCATCCCACGAGCATACCTGCTCTGCCCTGCAAGGGCTCGGGTAGCACATGTGCTAGCAGAAAAATATGGAACGTACCGTACAGAATCCATACGCAGCACCCCACGAAGGTGGAAAGTGTCCATCCCCTTGTCCCCATGCCTCAGGCCTCCACACAGGCAGAGCACTGGGAAGCCCAAAGGGAGACAAAAGCAGAGAGGAGCAGCTCCGTCTGTCCGTCTGTCTGTCCCTGCCTGCCTGCCTTCCTGCCTCTCCTATACAGCTGGAGTCCTGCAGGTGCAATCCTGCTCCTGCTCCCTCCTATTTATAGGGACGGCAGAAGGAGGCAGGTTGCAGCCACCGCCCCTCCCGCCACTGGTGCTTTCCCTCCAACATCCCTGTCACCATTCCCTTCCTGCCAAGCCCTCCTCTTTCCAAGGCTGGACGCCCTGTTCAGGTGGGTCATGGTTTGGGGTGTTACCCAAAGGCCACCCTGCAGGGACCTTGTCCCCCCAGGGACCTGGGCACAGCCCAGTGCAGCTCCCTGGGCCACCAGCACCAGCTGGCAAAGCTGAGCCTGGAGCCGTGTGTGGCACTGCCACCAGTGGCATGGTGGCCGCCCCACAGACCCCACAGCACCTGCTGCCCACAGCAGCCTCCTGTGGTCCCCATGGGACTTCCCCACGGCAGCCTCCCCAGAGACCCCACAGGACCTGATCCCCATGCAGGGGAGGGGGCGACAGAGAGGCAGGTGGTGGTGATAGGGCAATGCCAGCTGGTGCCATGTCCATGAGGGCACCATGGGTACTAAAATCACCAGCTAAGCCGTGCCTCATCCTGGGGCAAGGCAGGACGCAAGTCCCCACTTGGCTCAAGGCTTCCCCAGGAGCTGAGGCAGGTTATAAAGCATGGAGGGGTATGGCTGGGGGCAGGCCCTGGGGTGTCAGCCAAGCCCCGCAGCACTCAGCTGCAACTGGGAGTACTGGGGATCCCTGTCCAGAGCCCCAGCATGCCCCAGCAGGGTTTTAAACCTGCACCTCAGGACGGGCACGGCAGTGCCATGGTGCTGGGAGGGGGTGAATGGGCCAGAGAAGCTCCTCTGCAAGGTTGGACCAGCGTCCCCAGAGGCTGGAGCAGGAAAAAGTGCAGCCCCAGACCCCCTCCCCTGCTACGGGATCCTGATCCTGTGGCTCACTTCACCCCTATGTCTCCCCTTCCCCCCTTTCCCCTGGAGCACCAATTCCCATTCCCCCCGCCCTTGAAAACTGCTGCCAGCTCCCCCATGAACAGCATTATGCAAACCCCCACCACCACATGGTTTTGTAATCAATTAAATGCTTCTTAACCAGAAATGTCCCCAGGCAACTCCTGCAAAGTGTTATTAGGGGTGTTCGCAGTACACAGTGTCCTGTCCGAGCCGGCCTCCATCAGGCAGGCGGCAGCAGCAGGGCATGCCAAGCAACACCCCGATCCACCAATTGGGCAGTGTCGATGGGGGAAATGCCAGGGGAGGCCAAGTCATGGCCAATGAAACCCCATCCTGTAAACCCACGCATTACCCCCGGCAGCAGGAACAGGACACGGATGGTAAATCAGGGGAGAGGGCCACTCACCCAGAACGAACATCTGCCTACCGAAAATGCCAGTGCAGGGGCAAAACCGGAGGGGTGAACTGCGTCAGGGGCCCATGCAACCAGCACTGCAGATCATGGGATGATCACCCAGGCAGTGACCACCCGAGCTGCCACCACACCTGGGCCAATGGAGGATTAGAGGGATGCAAACCTGCCAGGGGAGTCGTTCCTGCCTGTGCTGACGATGCTGTATTGCTTTGGAAAGCCACCCCAAAGAGGAATATGTGCTGACGCTGGAGACAGTTGCTCCAGATGGTGTTTGAGGTGCAAAACATCATGGGAACCACAGGGTTTGTTGCAAACGTGCTGCTCAGCATAGGGGAAATAACTCAGTTGAAGCAAGGCGCTTCCAGCCCACCTCACCCTCAGCCCACCTGCAAGCTCATGCCTGTTGTGCACTGGGACTGGCACTGTCCAGAGACCTTTATGCCTGCCCCTCCTGCCCATGCTGTCCCCAAAAAGCCCTGTTTCCCTGATGCTCCTCCAGCAGAGTCACGGGGGTGACAAACTGAGCTCTCCTTCTGCTCTGGCATCGGCACACCCTCCCAGGAAAGGCTCCAGCCACCGTGGGTCATCCCTCATCTTGAAGATGATGCCCTGTTTCCACCCTGGGAAGGGGCTTTTCATAGAACCTTCTGCCATGCCTGAAATCAAGGTCCCGGCAAGCCACCAGTTCCTGCAAGGATAACAGTCATCTGCAGTTTTATCAAGGACCAAAGCATCATATGGGCACCAGAGCCCCTCAGGAGCCTACAGCCAGGGGTCAATGCCATGAATCCCAGTGTCCAGGGACTCTGCATCATCCGGCATGGCACAGCATGGCACAGCATGGCCCAGCACAGTGCCTTATCAGCCTTCCTGGAATTAATGGACTGGTTGTTCCAGACTTGCAGAAATCCCAGCATCTCCTACCAGCACTGCTCCAGCCTCCTGGCAAGGGCATTTGGAGAGGGCTATGGGGTGTTGGGGGGGGAACCAGGTTATCCATCAACCCTGCAGGTTCTGGATGACTTGGCAAACTGGGCATGTTGCAACACACTCCTGCCGGACAGCAGGAGCCGGACTATAGCCACTGGTGGGGGTGAAGAGGAGAGGGATACTGAAAGGGACACCTGAGTCGCAAGGTACTTGAGAGGCCCTCTGTGATGCTGCTGGGCCCTCGAAGGTGACAGTCCTGCTGGGCACAGGATCTGCTCGTCTGGACAATGCTGATAGATAGGAGTGGGTTACAGCGAAGAGGCTGAGAGATGATACATGGGCTGGGAAAGCAGAGGGACCTGGATCCAACCTCCCAAGGCCCCTCTGATCGGGGGTCTGTGGCAGGCAAACAGCTGTGGAATAAAGGCGGTGGCCAGCATCCTCAAGGATGGCAGGAATGGAGGGCATGGGCAGTGTCAGGAACTTATCAGAGTTCTGCATCCCCAGTGCCTGGGCAGTGCCCACCATCCATCGGCCACGTCCCCACCCCGTGCCCCTCTTCTCCCTCCTAGGCTGGGGGCAGAGCGGCTCAGTGGGACCGGAACATCTCCTCCCCCTGCTGCACCCTGACCATGATAACGGTGGAAGGCAGTAAAGCCAGCAGGGCACAGTGAGTGCCCCAGTCACTTTTTCATCCCAGCACTTCAGAACCTTTTCCTCCCTTTGTGACGCAGTTTGGCTCCATTACCCAGCCTTGGCCCCCAGCCATGTCCTGGGGTCTGAAGTTATGGATTCAACAGCCAGAGAAAGCAGCCTGGTGGGACATGGCGTGGGAGGACTCTTGGCCCAGCTCCATGCCGTGGGCAGAGCATAAGGATTTCTTTCCCAGCACCCCACCAGGCGTCCGGCGCAGGGACCCCTTCCGGCAGGCTTTGCCCTGTTCCCTGGCTCTCTGCCTGGGTACACTAAGGGATCTCTTTTGGTGCTGACAGTGTCAACAAGTTCCCAAAAGCCAGGCAGCTTCCTAGAGAGCAAAGGGGCAAGCCTGGGATGCAAAGGGCGTCCCAAATGGGAGCATCCTGACAAGCTGCCTGGGCTCAGCCCCCAGCCCAGCCACGCCAGCCTGTGCGAGCCTGCAGGCAGCCAGGTGATCTCAGGGTGCCTGCCCCATCCTGGCTGGCTGCTGGCTTCTTCCCAGCTGGGTGACAACCCAGGGAGCCCAGGAGCCGTCCCTGGTTTTGGCATCCCACAGCCCCAGGTGCCCCCCTCCAACCCTCCCTATGCTGGAACAGCGCGGGCTGCCAGCGGGAAGCAGAGATCAGCTGAAAATAACCCCTGACAAACAACACAGCTATTTTGCTAAGTATTTCAGTTTTCAATCTCCCAGCGAGGTGACTTGCTTAGGCTAATAATTGCTTCGTCTGGATTTTATCTGGCTAATTAATCAGTTAATAAATGACTTTGCTGCAGGGGGACAGACGCTGTGGCTGTCTCCTTAGCTTGGGTCTGGAAAAAAACAGGGAAGGAGCACAACCCATGGGATTTCCACAGCCCCACAATGCACACAGCTACCCCAGCAGGGTGTCATGGGGCAGAGAGAATCAAAGCAGGGGCCCCCAGCCTGTCGGGGTGCAGAGCCATCCTCAGAAATGTCTGCAGCAGACCCTGCCAAGAGGGGCAGCCCTGAGCCTGTCTGTCCTCTACAAAGCTTTTGGGGTTCAGCTGGGTTTCCTTGCCAGTACCTCTGCTAGATGGTGAAGCTGAAAACTGGGGAAGGCAACCTGGGAAAAAAGAAGTCATTTTTGCCACAGAAAATGTGGGATTTCCTTTTACTGCCTGGCCTTTGTTGGCATGGGTGTGCTCCTCTGTCAGTGCTATTGCAGGCGAGCCGGTGTGCCACTGGCCCCATGACAGGGCTTGAGTGGGAGAGGGGGTTGGTTTCCTCTCCTTCCTCCTTCCCAGAGCCACTCCAAGCTCCACTGTGGGCCACTCTGGATGTGAAGAATCCATGGAGCATCTCTTGAAGGCCTCAGGCACCACAGCCTTCCCAGGTTGCAAACCTCAGAGGTCACCAGCACTGAGCCCCTGAGTGCCCTGGGCACAGCGGTACCAGGGGCTCCAGGTCTCATCTGCTGGTCCTCCGGGTGGCTTTTGTGGCTGAGCCAGCTCAGTCCCTGCTGTAAAAGCCCAGCCTCTGCAGGGTTCCTTCCTCCCAGCTCTCCAACAGCACTGGGGGGGTCCCACTGTGGGAGCCAGGTCTGGTGCAGGGTGGTGGGAGGGCTCAGGCTCTACAGATAGGCTGCAGGAAGGGGCAGGGTCACCCCAGCCCATGTGGGGCACTGGGGGTCCTCTGGAGTTGTGCAGTGAAGGACGGGGGGTCCCAAGTTCATGGGGAGCTGTACAGGATATCCCAAAGGGCTGCACTGCTTGCAGAGTAAGGAGCTGGGAGCAGAAAGCGTTGCCAGTCATACAGGTGACAGCCAGGCAAGAAGCAGCAGTCAGGTCCTCCTCTTCCCTCGCCACTCCACCGCCAGGCCGGCACACGGGAACACTGTCTGCAGGTCCCTGCGGAGCTGGGGGGAGAGGACAGCTGTCAAACTGTGCAGGAGGGAATCTCCTACCCCCACTCCCCACCTAGGAGGGGCCTGATCCCAGACCATGGCAGCCAAAGGAGTGTCTCCCCTGCATCTGAAAGGGCTCCAGGTGACAATCAATGTGAGACCCAGCTGTTCCCCTCCCGCTGGCTGCCTGATCCCCTCCCCAGCTGGCTGTGACCCCCTCCCCGGCTGGCTGTGACCCCCTTCCCACCTGGCTGGACCATGGCTGGCAGATGCAAAGTGGCACCCCCTCCTGTCACACCTCACCTTGGACAACACCAGCTCCTGCACCGTGGTGTTCCCCAGGTCCAGGGGGACGGTTAGCCGTAGTGACAGAAACAGGTGAGATGCACCTAGGGATGAAAAACGTGGCTCTGCTTATTTCCCTTGGACTGCACCAAAGGATCTGGGGGTCTCTCCCCAGGATCACTGGCACAGACACAGGACTCCTCCTATGTTAATCATGTCATAGACACCCTACACTGTCAGAACAACCCTCCACCCGTACATCAAACCCCACATCCCACAGAGCATCAAATCCCCCATGTTGAGAGAACAGAAAAAGCAGTGGGGCTCCAGGACCCCCCCGCACTGGCCCCTAGAAGCCCAAAGCCACCAGTACTGGGATGCGGGTGGCAATGCCCACGGAGCACTGCACTTACTAGTGTTGGACTTGGCAGTGGGGCAGACAGGCAGTGTCGTTGGCAGATCTGCAGGGATGCTGAGGGTAACCTCTGGGGTCAGGGTTGAGTCAGTGGCAGGGGAAGAGGGCTCCATACCTGGGCAAAGCAACATTATGTTAGTGCTGTCTGCAGAGAGTTGCAGGATGCTGATACAGCTGCGGACAGACCAAGCCTAAATGAAGCCACCCACATGAAGCCGCCCAAGTACATCCCCAGCATCCCCATGGGGATTTGTCACCCTGACCATGCCCCTGCCTTCCAGGTGCCCCATGGCTGCACCCACCCATGGCTGCACTGGGGGTCCCAGATACTGTCGGGGTGCCTGAGGTCAGCCACATGGTCGGAGTGGAGATGCCAGGGGTGGTCATGGATGTGGACCCAGCCAGCTGGCTGGGAGCAGGGGTGCTCCCAGGGACCCCTGTGTTGATAACAGTGGTGGCTGTTGTGTCTGCCAGGGTAGTCAAGGGCTCAGTAGAAGCGACTGTCAGTGCTGGTGGGGTGGGAGGAAGTGCAGTGGGAGGTGAGGTGCTGCTGGTCCCTGGGGATGTGCTGGACCTCTCTGTGGTGAAGGCTCCCATTTCAGGGCTGGAGGGAGGGAGGGTGGCTATGGTGGTGGAGTCAGTGGTGAGCAGCAGCGCTGAGGTCCCCATAGGTGTCGAGGAGGTAGGGAGAGTTGGGGACATGGTTGCTGTCACTTCCGTGGTGGTGCTCCCTGCAAAGAGGTTGGAGAATGAGGTGCGCAAGGGCTCAGCAAAGGCTGAGACCATGGCTCTGCTGGAGATGGTGCAGCTTCACCACCAACATAAGATCCCCGATGGACCCAGACATACGCATCAGTTGTTGAGCATTGGGAATGCAGACTCACCGTCCAGCATGGATCAAGCATGTGGATGCCAAAATAGGCATCTGCAAGGCAGGCCATGTAAATCCCCCAGCCTGACAAGGCAGGAACAAGCCATGGACGTTGCTGGTCTCAGGGCAGAAACTCCTGTAGGCACCAGTGTTAAGACCCGTTCCACCACCTTCACCCATCCCCAGGGGAAGTCAGACAAACCCGTCTGACGGGAAGAGCCGTGCAGGAACTGGTGACCATGAGACAGGCTGGAACCACAGCAGCAACAGTTTACACAAACCTCTCTGCTGCAGATAGTCAGGAACTGATAGTGCCGGTTGTAAATAATGGCAACAGGGAACCAGCCCCACAGAGGGGGGCCATAGAGGAACAAATCCAGCTTGCAGCTCTGGGGCGAGTCATTAGAGACGTGCAGCAACCCACGAAAGCTCTGCAGGGGTGTTGAGGGACATGGGAGGGCCATCCGCTCTGCCTGCATGGACCCCGTGCTGAAGCAGCCTGCTGTCCCTGGTCAACCCTGGGCATCTGTAACCTTCTCCAAAAGGATGCACAAAACTGCCTGTCTGCCCTGTCCTCTGTCAAGGGGTGCCTGCAAGGTAGTGGCTTAGAGATGCCAGGCTGGATTTCCCAGTGATGCCAACAGAAACCTGGTGAGTCTCATGTTCTGCTCACATATGAATGGGGAACCAATCCACGAGCCACCAGCTGCTTTCAGCCAACCCCACCAGAAACTCCCAAAGCTCCCAGAAGCTGCTCCCTCCCTGGGCTGCTGCAGGCAGCAGCTGGTTAAATAATAATGTGGAGAAGGGCAAAGGGCTGATCCCAGCCCATGCCTGGGTGGGTGCCTGCACTGAAGGGCCTCATCCTCACACAAAGGAGGACCTGTAAATCCACCTCTGCTTCCCATTTAGCAATCAGCAAACAGCAAACAGCAC
This sequence comes from Phalacrocorax carbo, assembly GCF_963921805.1. Classification (NCBI taxonomy): domain Eukaryota; kingdom Metazoa; phylum Chordata; class Aves; order Suliformes; family Phalacrocoracidae; genus Phalacrocorax; species Phalacrocorax carbo. The sequence goes on along the minus strand of NC_087519.1, from coordinate 37,547,844 downwards.
CCATGGTGTTTTGCCCCCCTCATCCCACAGACGCCTGCTGTGGGCAAAGCACCCCACCACCCCAGGGAACGACGCTCCCCACTCGCCACCCGCCCCATGGAGAGCACTGCATCCCTTTCAGCCCTTACCCAGCACGAGGCACAGCACGGCGAGGCTCAGCAGCAGCAGGGGCAGGGGCAGCACCCCTCTCTGCCCAGCCATGTCTGGGTGGGTGGGGGCTGATGCCTCCCTGAAGGCACTGCTCCGAGCACCCCCCACGGCCCCAGCACTGGGGTTTCCGGGTCTCCTTTGCCCAGCAGAGAAGGAGCATCCAAGTGGGTCCTTTCACTCCCCAGGTGTTGGCAGCGAAGAGGGTCTCTACCCGACACGGACACTCCCAGGGACAGTGCGATGCTGAGCAGATGTCAGCTGCACGGCTGGACCCAGAGCAGCCACAAGCAACAGTCAGGGCAGGCCGGCAGGGCCGTCACTGCAGCAGACCAGGTCCCTGCAGTCGGGGACCGTGCTGACCTCTGCCTGCTGAGGGGACAGAGACAATGGAAAAAAGCCCAGGAAAGCAGCTGGGCTGTCTGGGACCGTCCCTGCGCTCCGCCACAGGGGTGATGTTTGGTTGTGGCTTCCGGCACCAACGCCCTCAGGAGACAACAGCCTGCTCTGTCTGAGTGCAAGGAACTGGCTGAGAGAACAGGCAGTGCTCAGGAAGGGCGTGCTCCAGGCTAAGAGTTTGTCCCCCGGGCTGTCTGTACAGGCATCACTTCCCCATGTCACAGGACATCATGGCTGAAGTGCACCGCTGGCAGCCGGAGCTGCTTCCTTTCTCAGGGTCAGGGACAAGATCAGTCGGAGGTGCCTGCAGGCACTGGGCCAGGGTACTGGCTTTCCGCAGGTGGACAGCCACGTTGGAGAACTGCCAGGGCACAGCCACTCTGCTGCTGTACGGAGACACTGGGGCACTGCCAAGGCACAGGCATTCTGAGGGCATCGCCCGGGGTGCAGGCACTCTGCTGGGGTGGTCTCACAGTGTAGGCATTAGGCCAGAGTATAGGTACTCTGTCAGGATACAGTCACTCTACTAGGGTATAGGGACACCGGGTGCACTTGCACAGCCGGTGCACTAGTGCAGGGTACAGTCTCCCTGACAGGTTCAGGTGCATGGAGCAGGGTCCTTACCAGGGTACAGCTGCAGCCCTAGGGTAAAGGCTCCTTGGGAAAGCCACCAGGATACAGTCACACTGCTGGGACACGGGTGCCCAGGAAGGAGCACTGCCAGGGGACGGCTGCCTAGGGGGGACTGCCGGGGTACAGCCACACCGCTCGGGTAAGTGCGGGTAGCATCACCGCCAGCGCGGGGCTGGAGAAGCCCCGCCCCCTCCCAGAGCCCCGCCCTCTCCCAGCGACTCACGGTAGGCCCCTCCCTCCCACAGGCCCCGCCCCACGCCCCGCCGCGGGCCGAGGCATATCCTTGCCGCCGCCCTCCGCGATCGCGGCGTGCGGTTTGTGGGAGCGCCCGGTCCCAGCTGCGTGACGGGGCGACAGCCTGGCTGGGGCGCGGGGAGCAGCGTGGGACCCGCCCGCCGACTGCAGAGCCTGGAGACGGGGCGGCCGCCCCGTGGCTGGGGGCCAGGTTGCGGTCCTGCCCGGGGCGGGACGGGAGATCCCGCGGGGATTTGTTACCCCGCTTCTCCCCCCACCCGGGGTGACCCGTGGCCTTACTCACCCGCGGCGTCACTGGGGGTCTCGGGTGCTGTCGGGGTGGAGGTACCAGGGGTGGTCCCAGCCGTGGTCCTGGCTGGCTCGCTGGAGGTGGCTGTGCTCCCAGGGACCCCTGTGCTGGTAACAGGGGTGGTTGTGGTGTCCAACAGGGCCGTCGAGGGCTCATCTGAAGTGGCTGTCAGTGCTGGTACGGTGGGAGAAGAGGCGCTGCCGGTCCCCGGGGATGTGCTGCCAGGCGGCACGGTCATGGCCGGCCCTTGGTGGGTGCTGGTGCCCAGTGCAGTGCCCACCCAGGCGGAGGAGAGAAGGGTAGAGGCAGAGGGAGGCTGCGTGCTCATTTCGACTCCAAACGAGCTGACAGCCAGGGCCGGGCTGGTCCCCACAGACGTGACGATGGTCGTCTCAGCACAGTTGGGTGTCATGGCCATGGGGGTTGTAGTTGGGGTGCCAGTGGTGAGCCCCAGCTCTGTTGGGGTGCCAGTGGTGAGCCCCAGCCCTGTTGGGGTGCCAGTGGTGAGCCCCAGCCCTGTTGGGGTGAGGTCAGGCTGCACCATGGTGCCAACAGGTGACCCAGGAATGATGTGGGCTGTGCTGCCCCTCGCCTGCAGTGTGGAGATGCTGGAGGGTGCCGGGCTGCTCCCATGAGGTGTTGTAGCACTGGTTGTGAAGGCATCCGTCAGCATCTCTGGGGTGGAGGTTTCAGGGCTGGAAGGAGGGAGGGTGGCTGCCGTGGTGGAGCTGGTGGTTGGCAGCAGCGCCGTGGTCTCTGTGGGTGTTGAGGAGGTAGGTAGAGTTGGCGACACGGTGGCTGTTCTATCTGTGGTGGTGGCCCCTGCGAAGAGGTGGGAGAGTGAGGCACACAAGAGCTGGTGGTGAAAGGCTGAGGCTATAGCTGTGCTGGGGATGGCGCAGCATCACCACCGACATGAGCTCCCCAAGGTGTGCATCAGCCATGGATCACTAAGAGCAGGGATTCACCGTCCTGCATGAATAAAGCACATGGATGCCCTGGACAGCAATGTGATCATCAGCAAGGCAGGCCATGTAAATCCCCCAGCCTGACAAGGCAGGAATCATGGGCATCGATGGACTTGGCAGAAACTTTTGTAGGCAGCGGCACAATGACCCGTTCCACCACCTTCACCCATCCCCAGGGGAAGTCAGACAAACCTGTCTGACAGGAAGAGCTGTGCAGGAACTGGTCCCATGAGACAGGCTGGAACCACAGCAGCAACAGTTTACACAAACCTCTCTGCTGCAGATAGTCAGGAACTGATAGTGCCGGTTGTAAATAATGGCAACAGGGAACCAGCCCCACAGAGGGGGGCCATAGAGGAACAAATCCAGCTTGCAGCTCTGGGGCGAGTCATTAGAGACGTGCAGTGACCCACAAAAGCTCTTTAGGTGGGGGAGGGGTGTTGAGGGGTGCAGGATGAGGGCAATGATGGGTGTAGCTTGGGGTACACAGGAGGTACAAGCCTCAGTTTTATTCCCTGTGCTCGACTCAACACCGCTCTTGCTTTGTGTCAAGTGCAAACATCAGGATGGCATCTGCAGTTTTCCGGGCCCATGACATCCCAGTGATGCTGCTATCCGGGCAGGGCTGGTTAGCACTGCTGGGCGGGTCGTAGCAAAGGCAATGAGCCCATCGGGGACTAAGGTCTAGTACAGGGGTCCAGCTGGGACCAAGATCTTCTCTGCCCAGATGAAACACACGTGAGGGGCAGAAGAAATAAAGCTAAGCTTGTCACTCCTGTGTTGCAAAGCGCAGCCCTGTTTGCATGCTGGGACAGGGCTGAGATGTCAGAGAGCAAACAGCACCCGTGGTGTTTCACCTCTACGGGTGAAGCCACCCCGGGGCCACCCACCACCCTGGGGAATGATGCTCCCTGCTCACCATCCACCCCACAGATAGGACCGCATCCCTTACCCAGCGTGAGGTCCGGCACAACAAAGCACAGCAGCAGTAGGGGCAGCCCTCCTCTCTGCCCAGCCATGTCCAGAGGTAGCACCCCCACTCCCCGCGTGGGGACAGGTACCTGCACCTGGGGACTCAGTGCAAGGGGATGGTGCCGGTGGTGAACTACGCTGCTGAGAGACGGCTGAAGGTGGCCGGAGCTGCTTCCTCATTCCCGGGGGCAGGGAGGGGAGGCACCGGCGGGCACTGCCACCCCTCCCGGGGCCCAGCACCGGCCCCAGTGTGCGGGCGGGGGCGGTACAAGGTGCTGGAGCCTCGCCCCTTTGCCAAAGGCCACGCCCATCGCCACACCCATTAACCGCGCCTTCAGCTTGTATAACACACGGAGGAACGCGTGGCTACCCGGTAGGGACCGGGGACGGGGACGGGGACGGGGACGGGGACGGGGACGGGGACGGGGACGGGGACGGGGACGGGGACGGGGACCGGGACCGGGACCGGGACCGGGACCAGGAAAGGCAGGAGACCGGGAGCTCAATACGGTCCCGTTTCCCATCGCAGAGGCCTCACGCAACCACGCGGCTCCGGGCACCGGCCCGGGCAATCCTAAGGATGCGGCGGACACAAGGGAAGCGAAAGGCCGAGGCCACGGAGCTGCCACGCATGTCTCGGAGGAGGAAGGAGGAAGAGGAGGCGCTGCAGGAGGCCCGGCGGAGGGCGGCTCCATCCGTGCGGGAGTTCAAATACAACAAAAAGCGGGTTCGCCTCATCTCGCAGGGCTCGGACCTGAAGGATGATGCTCGTTGCATCCTTTACTGGATGTCCCGGGACCAACGGGTGCAAGGTGCGAACCAGCTGGCGGAGGGGGCTGGGAAATGAAGTTCCCATGGGTGGCAAAAGCTTTGGTCACTTCCTACAGCAGCCTTTGGAGCTGATCCCCCCTCTGCAGGGAGGATTCCTCTTACAAAACACCACCTCCATCCTCTCAGCAGAGCACCCCCGACACTGCCCCGTGTGCTTTCTCCTCAGATAACTGGGCTTTCCTCTATGCCCAGCGCCTGGCCCTCAAACAGGAGCTGCCTCTGCACGTCTGCTTCTGTCTGGTGCCCAAATACCTGGATGCCACCATCCGCCATTATGGCTTCATGCTGAGGGGGCTGCAGGAGGTGGCCGAGGTACAGCTGCTGCAGGGATGTCCATGCTGGGTGGGACAAGGCAGGGACAGGGCTCCTGGGGAAAGGGGGAGGCAGATCCATCCCTTCAGCAGGTGGTGGTGGGATGGGGTCTGCAGAGGCATGAACCATCACATAGCCAGCCCTCTCCTCCTTGCTGCAGGAGTGCGCAGAGCTCAACGTCCCCTTCCACTTGCTGCTAGGCTATGCCAAAGACGTGCTGCCCACGTTTGTGGTGGAACACGGTGTGGGTGGGCTGGTGACAGACTTCTGCCCCCTCCGCCTCCGCCGGCAGTGGGTGGAGGACGTCAGTGAACGGTTGCCGGAGGATGTGCCATTTGCACAGGTGGGTTCCCGCACGCTGAGAAGGGAAAAACTCTGGCTGGTGAGATGTGGGAGGAATTTGTCTCCTGCGTTTCATGCCTGCAGAGGTGTGCTGGAGTGACATGTAAGGGGAGTGTGTGTGTCATGTCGTTGGGACTGTTTGCTTCTCCTGCTCATACCCTCCTCCATGGTTTTGCTTCCCAGGTTGATGCCCACAATATCGTGCCTTGCTGGGTCGCCTCCCCCAAGCAGGAATACAGTGCCAGGACCATCCGGGGCAAGATCCATACCCAGCTCCCCGAGTTCCTCACCGAGTTCCCCCCTGTTGTTCGTCACCCATATCCCCCTTCCTGCTCAGTAGAGGTACCAGCAGGAGACACCTCCACACCTGCTCACAGCCAGTCCCAGAGAGTTTCACAGCTGCTTTGTGATCTTGGGAGGGGATGGCAGGGGATGGGGACAGTGACCTGCATGAGGTCACACACAGGTGCTATGGAGATGGGGATGCCCTGGGGAAGGGATGTTCCCACCTCATTCATTCAATTCCCACATCTCTGCCTTGCAGGGCTGGTTAAGAGAAGGCCGGCATGAGCTAGGGACTTGCTGGTTGGGGACATCTAGGGGACATAACACTCAGGGCAGCCCTGGCTGAAGAGCATCTGCAAATGAACTCACACTGCTTGGTCGCTGCCCAGCCCATTGCTTGGGAGGCCTGTTATTCCAGCTTGCAGGTGGACCGCACTGTGAAGGAGGTGGAGTGGGCGACCCCTGGCACAGCTGCAGGGCTGGCTGTGCTGCAGTCCTTCATCACAGAGCGGCTGAAATCCTTTGGCTCCCTCCGGAACGACCCCAACAAGGCGGCGCTCAGCAACCTGTCCCCATGGTTCCACTTTGGTGAGTGTCCCAGGCTTCCCACTCTGCAGCAGGGCTGAGCATGGTGGCTTGGACCAGCAGCCTGACTTGCTCCCTCCCCATGTTCCCAGGCCAGGTTTCCACCCAACGAGCCATCCTGGAGGTGCAGAAGCACCGGGGCAAGTACAAGGAGTCGGTGGATGCATTCGTGGAGGAGGCTGTGGTGAGGCGGGAGCTGGCTGAAAACTTTTGCTACTATAATGAGAACTACGACAGCATACAAGGTAGCATCCCAGGTTGGATGGGCAGCTTGGTGGGCCAGGCTAGTACCCAGCTGATCACCCCGACTTGGCAATCCTATTTCTGCTAGGAGACGTGCTGTAGGGACACTAATATGCCATCATTCGGTACCTTCTGGAGGTAGAACAGGAGCTGGCGGTTGCTCTCTTCAAGGCTGGTGCCTCCAGGGCACGGTGCCCTCAGTAGCTCAATTCCCCATACCTTCCCTGGGGCCCTGCAGGAGCAGGTTGCTCAGCATTGCTTCTCATCTCTCTTGCTCACAGGTGCTTATGACTGGGCACAAACCACCCTGAAGCTCCATGCCAAAGACAAGAGGCCTTTCCTCTACAAGCTGCAGGAGCTGGAACAGGGGACCACGCATGACCCGCTCTGGAATGCTGCCCAGGTAGCGCCCTGTGTCTTCCCCTCTCGAACCGCTGAGCCTTTGCCCAAGGGGCAGAGACAAGCTGGCATGGACTGACATCTGTGGCTGTCCCTTCCCCCCAGCTCCAAATGGTCCGAGAGGGCAAGATGCACGGCTTCCTGCGGATGTACTGGGCAAAGAAGATCTTGGAGTGGACCCGCACACCCGAGGAGGCCCTACAGTTTGCCATTTACCTCAACGACCGCTACGAGCTGGATGGGATGGACCCCAACGGATACGTAGGCAAGCTGCAGGATGAGGGCATGAGGCGGGGGGGGGGGGGTGTCTTATTTCTGATGGCCCAGGCTGTGGTGGAGATGGGGAAGGGCTCTCTGCATAAAACTTAGCCCATGCTCCAGCCCATCCTGCTTTGGAACTGACGCTCCATCCCCATGCCTGGCAGGCTGCCTCTGGTCCATCTGCGGCATACATGACCAGGGCTGGGCAGAGCGGGCCATCTTCGGGAAGATCCGCTACATGAACTATGCCGGCTGCAAGCGGAAGTTTGACGTGGGCCAGTTCGAGCGTCGCTACACCCCACACACGCTCTCCCAGTGATGCGCACAGCATGCCTGGAGATTGCTCATGTCCCTCTATGCTGGGGGCAGATGTGCCTTTGCCAAGGTGCCAGCTCAGACATTACACCTCAGCTGGGGATCGCCCTGGTTGCCCTTGGAGGGCTCACTGTAACAGCAGCAAGCCCCAGGCTTTTGCAGGTGTCTTTTCTCTGCCATCAGCCCCTGCTAGAGCTGCCATGCTAGGGCAGCTGCTGGAGCTCTGCAGGGCCATGCAGGGCCCTCCTGCTGCCACAGGTTTGCTAGCAGCTGTGAAAGCCCATCCTCAGCATGCCCATGCCTGCCAGAAACATTTCCTATAACCACTGTGCTCAGGAGTAAGCCCAAGTCGCTGTTGCTGCTGCTAACCACTGCTTAGATTAGGCTGAGCAGGGCTTTTCTGGGGAAAAGCCCCCAGAAACTGGCTCTTCATGCTGCGCTGCCTGCAGGGAAGCCCTGCTTCACTCCATGCGGAGCCAGCACTGTGCAGGGCTTGCACCTGCATCCTTCAACAGTTACTTTAAACTTTGCAGTTTCTATCTCCTGTGTCTACGGTGTTTATGTGGCAATGCATGACACTGCTGCGAGGGGAGAGCTGGGCTGCATGGGACAGAGATGCAAGCAGGAACAGGGCACCCAAGGCCATGCCCCTGGGCCGCTCTGCCCGCAGCAAAGGCAGGCTCAGGAAAGGGACAGGCGTTACAGAGAGTCCCTTACTCAGTGGCTTGCACCTCCTGCCCCAAGTCCAGTGCGCAGTTTGGGGAGGGTGTGTGTGGCACAAACCAGTTGGATTAATGAAGGGGTGGTGACAATAACCCCTTCCCAGTGCCATCTGGTGATGAATCACCAGTTGCACAAGTTGTCCCCCCACTGGCCGCCCCTCCCCAAGCCCTGCCATCAGCTAGTGCATCCTGCTCCCTCCCTGCCCCAGGGGCCAACAGGAACTGCAGCACTGACCCCAAGGAGGGGATACACACTGTCACCCCACCTGAAATGATGCCATAACACAACCAAGCCCCTTATTAACTTAGTTTATTAGGGACGGCATTTTTGTTGCTACACTGTGCCATAGTCCCATGGGGGCTCCAGTTGATGGCTGGGGCAGCCCCTTGCTCTCTCTTACAAAGAGCTCACTGCCTTGGCCACTTCCAGTGTTGCTCGTAGCAGTCAGTGCTGGGCAGCGGTGTCAGTGCTGGGCACAACCCTGCCCTGGAGACCTCCACCAGGTGTGCAAGTCCTGCTGCTTCCAGGCAAAGTTCATGGCAGAGAGTGGAAATCACAGATAAGCCAAAATCCCTTCCCCCTTCTCTAAATGTACTCAGTGCTTCTAGAAAGGGACACAGCCAGCCTCTCAGCTGCTATCCCATGACATTAAAGTGCTTCAAACAAAACGGGGTGGACGGAGGTGTGCTGCTGAGGCAGTGGCAGGGAAGGGGGTCCCAGCTCCAGGCAGCAGTGGGAGGGTTCGGCTTGGGGTTGGGGACATGCAAGATCAAGGCAGCCAGAGTCTGGCAGCCCCAGGACTTGTGGAGATGGAGAGTGAGCGGAAGAGCAGCTGCTCCCCTGGGGAAAACAGGCAGAAGCAAGACTGGAGGAGGCAAAAACCGTAGGGGAGCGAGTGGGGAGCTGAACACCCTTTCCTGGGCAAGACCTGACTTTGTCAGGATGCTGCAGAGCAGGGGAGATGCTGCTGTGCAGTAGCCTGGCCCCCAGCAGTGAGGCTTGCAGCCACCCTCCCTGACCAAGCCCTGCGGTGACTTCTGGTCCCAGCCTCCACAGCCCCTGTCCCTCGACCCTGCTGCCTCCACTGGGACAGCCCACAAGGGGTCACATCCCAGCCAGGGCACACCTGCAAGAGCTGCTGTCCATAGATGCCTTCTGCCAGTGTATTGCTCCCTGGTCCCTCAACACCCTTATTGCACATACACAGGCCCCACTGTCCTTCCAAACACCCTGCTGCCACCCCACATCCCACCCATGCTAAGGTGGTGCTGGACACTCACCCATGCCATGGGCTAAAGCATCCCTCTGCAATGCAGAGGGACCTCCTCGATTGACCACTAGCCCCACAGTGCAGAGCTCACCTTGTATCACTGGGTCCCACCCCACAGAGCTGTTGGTCATGGCAGAGAGCTCTGCATCGGCAAGGGACCAACCCTTTGCAGCACTCCCCCAGTGCCAAACCTCTCTCCCCTGTGCACCCCCCATTGCAAGCAGGCTGCCTGGCTACCCCACTGCACCGCAGCTAGGAAGCCTTGAGGCTTTGCGTGGCTCAGTGACCCCTCTCCAAGGGGGAGCAGGAGATCTGCTGAGAGAGCGGACACCTGGCAAACACCAGCCCCATCCAGGGGTGAAGACCCAGGAGCAGGACAGCCTTGGAGGTTTTATACCGGTGAGTCCCAAGCAGATTGCATGCCCCCTAAAGAGGCATGTCAAGCAGCACCTCCTTGCGGGGGGAACACACAATTAAAAATACAAACAACTACATTAAAAAAATAAAACCAAATCTAGCAGATTAAAAAACAAAAACCCAACATAAAAAAAACAGAGACAGAGGCTCAGGGGATGCGGCTGGAGGGCTGAGCCTTCACCCACATCCCAACAGGCCTCAGGCTGAAGGCAGCTGCACACAAGGCAGGTCCTGATGCCACCAGAGTGAGGTCCCATGTCATCCTTAGAGGAGGACACAACCCCCTGGGAGGACAGACCGGCAGCACAGTGAGGAAGCCTCGCTTACTGCATCCTCTGGCCACGGCTATCTGCCTCTGCCGAAAGCCCAGCAGCACCAGCCCCCTTGTGTGGCTGCTCCCAGGGGCAGTGCCCCTCTGCAGCACAGGCTGCGGTTGGAGGGCAGGGAAAGCAGCTCAGCACAAACAGCATGGAGAGGTGAGGCAGAAATCTGGCATTTTCACTACCGCCACGTCCTCTGCTCTGATCCTGGAGTGAGAACAACTGCTCTCCAGCAGTGTCCCAAGCCAGATTTGAGAAAGGGAGCTGTTAAGTGTACAACCAACCCCAAACCCCCACCCTCCTTTCATGCACACAACCCCCAGCAGCAGGACAGGATCAGAGGACTTGGAGAGCTGATTCCCCGCTCCAACGATCAGATGTGGCCAGAGCTTCCCAGTATACAGCTGATGAGCAGAAAGTGCTGATCCCCCAGGTGATCCTGCCAGGGAGCAGGGCACAGGGAGTGGCAACACAGCCCTGCCTATTCCAGCACGAACAACTGCTCACAAAAGGCCCCTGTTCTGCCTGCAGGACAGGCAGCAGCAGCTGCCTTTCCTCAAGCAAAGGCATCAGGGAGCATGAGCGGTACCTGGAGACCCAGACAATGGAAGATACCCATTCCCAGCCCAGCACTACTGCATGGGGGAAAACAGATCCCTTCAAGACAGTGCTCCAGGCCCCCTGACAGTCCTCCTCATCTCCAGTCAGTGTGGCTCAGTCTCTGGTGACAAAGGCCACGCACATAAATAAACCCACAACCTGCTCCTCTGCTGCAACATGCTCAGGTGGCTGCCACTGCCTCTGGCTCCTCCAGCTCGTCTTCGTAGTCTGAGACGTAGGACTCCATGCTCTGCTTGGCCAGCAGCTCTCTCCGGGCTTGAAGCCGCTCACAGCGGGGACAGCGGGTGGATTTGAAGCAGGATTTGTGGTAGCAGGCTTTGCACTCTGTGGGGGAGAGCATGGCTGAGAGCTGGCAGGGGCTGACACAGACTGCCTGACACTGCACCCTGGGATGGATGCTCCAGGGTTGTCCAGGAGGACATTTCAAACCAAAGCAGTGGCAGAACAAGCACCAAAAGCAGGAGTCCAGCACTGTTCTGGACACAGCAAGAAGTCATGCTGCCGGGAACCTGCAGTGGCTTGCAAAGCCTTTGGGAGCACAGGCGGCAGGGTTTCCTGCTCCGCACAGGTCTGTCCCCAAACTTTCCTGATTCTCCAAGGAAAAAGTGACTCTGCCCCAAGTTTTCTCTGTCACTGCACCTGCCAAACCACAGCTTGCATGTTGCCAGGAACCATTTCAATCTAGTTCAGAGGCTGGTCCCAAGCTGCAAGGACAAGCTCTGCTTGGCCATTAGTACTGGACATTGTAGAGGATGACTTCTGAAGGGGCCCAGGGACTTCCTGGCAGGCAGGAAGGGAACAGAGGCAAAGCCTTCAGGCTCTCTCTGCTCTACAAGGTCAGCTCCAGCCATCCAAGCAGGGGCAGGGGCAGGGGAGCCAGGTGCAGGCTGTAGCCAGGGCTCCCAGACATCCGCTCGCTGCAGTCACAACCCAACAGCCCACTGCCATTCAGGAAGGCAGCACAAGGCATGGTCAGGAAGGAGCCTACATGCTCCACCCCACCAGCAGCTCTGGCCAAACACTGTTATAATGCTGATCTGCTGTGTGTCAATGTGGTGCAGAGACACAGGCCACATACAGAAGCACTCTGGTCTGGCTGGCTCTAGCTCTGTACCTCTCACTATCACAAATGCCACTCAAACTGGAGGCAGACCTTGGTGGCCTCAGGCTTCGTCCCTCCCCTGTTTCTCCCCAGCATCTCACCTTCACATGTCCTGCACTTGTTGAGCTCAAAGGGGAAAATGATGTCACCCTCATTCTGGCAGAACTCACAGATGAAGCCTTTGGCTTGGCACAGCTGGAAGGAGAAAAGGTGAGGAAAAGGCAGCTAAATGCTCCTTATCTCCCTGGCTAGCAGGGTAGGAGGTAGAGCAGAGCAGGACAGCATGACGGACACAGTGCCCTCCTTTAACCATGGGGTACAGCCGCTCCCCAGCATGGAGTACAGCAAGGCAGAATCAACATGTGTCAGGGGTGGGGGAGAGCCAAAAAACAAATGGGGTAACAAACATCCCACACATGCTGGGTAGCAGCTCTGTGGAGCAGGCAGGAGCAGTTAGCATTCAATCAGTTAATTTGGCAGCTGTCCTGCACATCAAAGCCCGCCATCAGTTATTTTGGCAGCAAAGCCTGCTCCCGAGGGTGCGAAGCCGTGCAGGAGGCAGGTAAGGAGGCCTTACCATGCACTTCTCAACATGAAGGCTGCCTGCTTTCAGGAGCTCTGTCAGTCGAGGCACCAGGTCCCCTTTCTTCGTGGCACTGAGGTCGCTCAGCGAGTAGAGGTGCAAATCCTCCGTCAAGTGGCCAGGCACTGCATCGAAGGAGTCTAGGAGGCTGCAAGGACAGAGAAACCAGAGCTCATAGCAAAGTGACTCTACTAAGCCCCCTCTCTCCACTGTTTCTGCTTTCTCTCCCCCTCCACTCCCCTCTCCCCCCATTGCTCATTGCACAGGCTGCACAGATCCCCAGTGCAAATTGCTATGGGTCAGATCAAGGACAGCACAATAGCTTCACCTCACAGCCCAGGACTCACTCTTTAGCTAGCCGGCACGTCTTAAACATGTTCTTCATGTGGAAAAGCTGGATTCGCAGCAGCTGGAGGGAAAGGGCAGACACAAGAAACAGTAAACACAGCACAGTCCTTAGCCAAGCAGGTCAGTCTTGCTTTCTACACTGGTGAAACAACCGCTACTCCTCAGCTGCAGCTCCCTGCTACCGAAGTGCTTACACCACACAGGACAAAGCAAGCACAACCATCATTCATGCACTCCAGGACATAAACTGAAGCCCAGCTGGACACCAGGCACAAATTCCTTTTGGAATTCCTACACTACTATACAAAGAACAAGAGGTGAATGGAAACCCACAGTGCTGAGGTTTTAAGCCCCAAAACCAGAAATATGTGCTTCTCCCCAGCTTCCCTGGAATACAGTTTACAAATGGCAGCCACCCACCTCACCCAAACCCTGCTCAGGCAGGCGTGGAAAGGGTCTTACCCACACTTGGTTGAGAGACTTCACTTTCCGGTACAGGGCAGGATTGATATCCTGCACATTGAAGAGCGGGTCACTCCAGATCTTGCTCAGCAGGTCTTTGGAGAAGTTGCTCACACAGTACTTGCTGAAGTCCCACTTGCGCAGGATGCGGCTGGGGATGACCATCTGGGCATTCTCGTGGCAGCACTGGCAGAAATACTTCCCCAGGTACTCACAGTACCGCAGCCGCTTCATGTAATCTGGCCAAACCCAGGGAGGTCAGCCAAGGCACAGGCTCTGCCCAACCACATACTGGACTCCCAATGTTGTTCAGCATTTCCAACAAGCAAGGCAGTTCGCCTTGCCGGTACCTCCTCCAGCCCCAGAGTGCTCAAGACCCCTGCCAACTGCAAAAGCATTTGGGACCACAGTCTGGTCTTATGCAGCCACAGCTACCTACATATTCAGGAAACACAGCTGGTCAAAGAGCTCTGGAGCCACAGCAGAACCTGCCGGGAGCTTTAGGACCCCAACAGATGACTTTTCTTTAGAAAAGCCAACATCTGAAATGCTCTTCAAAGGACAAGCTAGCTGCTCTTTGCCTCCAACAGCCCCATGACCTTCTGGAGAAGGAGGCTCCCCTGTGTGTGGTGCACACCAATTTGCAGGCAGAGCTGGCAATGTACCACTTCCCTGCTGACCTTGTGCTGAGCTCCGCCACCACCCACCCGCTTTGCATCTTCCCACTTGTTTGCAGGTTCTTCCCCACTCTCCAGCTACAGGTCAGCATCCCAGCACTCACCAGGATCAGTCCGGATGCCACAGCCTGCACAACGGTAATTCTGCTTGGCCACGGCCACCTTCCTCCTGCCCAGAGACAGAAGACAACATGCATGAATCCAGCCCTGATGGTGCCTGGCATCAGAAGACAGGCACTAGCACAGGTCTGGATGGCAGAGATGGCCACATGCTTTGCCACTTAAGGGCAGACAACAAATCCAAGGGGAAAAGCCCTGTTGTGCCCTGGTGCACACCAAAGGCACCAACCGCAGGCACTGGCTCCATCGCATAGCACCAGCTGGCAGTGGTGACCACCATGGATTTACCAAGCTCAGAGCAGGGAAGCCCCAGCAGTCAAGTGGGAAGGACACGATAATCAACCCTGGAGTTGATGGGAAAGAGTTGGAAAGGACAGGTCCCCGAAGAGCCCTCAGCCACATGGGCCCTTACGTTGGGGTTGGGTGAACATTGAAGATGATCTGTGGTCGTGGTGGGGCCCACTCCAAGTTTCCGCGCACCCGAATCCTCAGCTTGTAGATGTCGGCATGTTCTCCATCGTCAGGAGAGATGGGCAGAGAGTCGGGGATGGGCAGGAGCTGGGAGAGGCAGGCAAGAGGGTCAGATCCCTGCCTGGTACCACAAAGGCAATGTACCTGGCTGGCTTGCCAAAAGCCTGCAACTGCAGCCCTCTGGAAAACTGCCAGGCACCAAGCTGCTGCTCCAGCTGAGTGGCAGCTGGAGAATGGATGTCCTCAGGGATCCAGGCACTCTGCTGTAGGAGGCTGTAGTGGCAGAATCCTGCTCAGCTGCACCCATCTCCAGAACCTGGACAAAACTGCTCCTCCAGCTCCACAACGGGATCACTGGGACTAGCAAAGCCCCTTGCAGTGAGCTGAAGCATTGGGTTTGGGGAAGAGCAAATGCCATTTGTGGCCAGGGACTCATACCCCTACCTTCTGTGGGGCGTCGTGCTCAGGGACCAGCCACTCCAATTCAGAGGCAGCCGGAAGCTGCATGCCCTCAAACTGCTTCAACAAGCCCATGGCCACGGCCTCGGCCGAGTTGGAATTGAGGAAGGAGTGGGACCTAGACAGTGAAGGGAGTGGTTAGTGCCAGGTCTCACAGCTGTGCCCTCCTCACAACCCCTGATGCCAGTTCCAGCTTAAGCCGAAGATGCTCCCTTCAACTCTGGTAACTTATTTCTGCACTGCTACACAGGCTTAACATTGATTTACGCGATTGATTTCTGTCTTTGCAGCTACCCCCAAGCAAAGCTAGCTAATAGCACAATAGCTGTTTAGAAAGGCAAGCAAAGCGTATCTTAAAACCTGTGCCTGTTTGCAGGCGAAGCTGCAAAGTGAGAGCCAGTGTCTGTACAAGCCAGAAGTAACTGCTCTCCCAGTACGAACCTACCAAAGCTGCCAAGCACGGACACAGCTCTTTATCTCACCCAACGAGCAGAGGGATCCCTGCAGCCCAAAGGGGTTTTACTTTCAGAACATTAACACAGCAGCTGTGCTTAAAACAGGTTGCAATTCACCTCCCCACAACCCCCACCTCTCCACCCCAGGGTAGTGTCGGGAAAGGACCGAGAACTTCATGTTTAAGCTGCTGCTGCACTGCACAGAGAATTTATAAGCATCACTGTGTGCCAGTGCTTCCACCTCTGGGTCACAGCACAGCAGCAAGGGTTGGAGAGAAGATGGGGAGGCAGGGGAGGCTCAGAGCCAGCAGCCAGCCAGCAGCCAGTCCAGATGCTCCAGGCAGTGCCAGGTCCTCTCCCCAGCCTCTCACCCTGACACCAGTCCATATCATACCTACCTCATGTGAATACCCTGATCATCCCAGGTGCTGCTTCCCAAATTTAAGCCTAGGACCCAGTGCCCCTCTACTAAGTAAAGTTATGGAGGGAGGAAGGGAGGGAGGGATGTCCACTCCAGTGCAAAACAGCAGCTGATCAACAGGGAAGATCAGAGTTGGGCAGGAAGGGGAACCTGGTATCAAGATGCCTCGCCACAAGTTGAAGACATACATGGAGTCCGAGGAGAGAAAGGACTTCCTGCTGGAGTCTGGGTTCCTCTTGATGTCTGCATCTGAATCACAAACAGACAAGGTGGAGCAGATGGGGCAGGGCAGGGCAATACACTAATTTCAAACCAAAGCTTCACTGTAAAACTCATCAAGCTGTTCAAAAGCAAGTGAACTACAGCACCAACTTCTACCAGTGGCACTGAGCAGCAAGGAAAGGCGCGGTCTAATCAGTCACCTGTTGGGAGTTACAAGGGAAGGACATGGTGGGGTGCTGTGAAAACAGTGAGCCTGGGGTTTGGGGGAGACAAACGGCTGCTGCTACAGGTCACACACCAAGTCCTAGCAGTGACATGGCCTGAAACAGTATGCACACAGGAGCTAGGAGGGCAGAAGACAGCAAGGTAGCAAGAAGGTTTAGTAGCTCTCTACATGCAGTTTAGATGCTGTAGGGGGTTAACAATGGGATGCAGAGCCCTTCCCTCTACTTGACCACAACCTGTAAGATCAGATGGTGGCCATGCCACAGCTTGTCAGCAACTGCACAGCCAGGGCTGGCAGCCAAAACCCAGTACTCCAGAGACAGGTCAGCATCCGTGCAGAGAGTGGGCCAGCAGCTACGGGGGCCAGCCCTCTGCAGAGGCCACAGACCCATCTCCCAAGGAGGGACACATCCAAGATAAGGTGCAGGACACTGGGGTGTCCTCCATCA
The DNA here is from genome assembly GCF_963921805.1 of Phalacrocorax carbo. Lineage (NCBI taxonomy): Eukaryota > Metazoa > Chordata > Aves > Suliformes > Phalacrocoracidae > Phalacrocorax > Phalacrocorax carbo. Next base: position 37,531,263 of record NC_087519.1, on the reverse strand, counting down.
GCTCCCCAACAGCCCTGAGCTGCCCCACATCCCTCCTCGGTGCAAGTCCCAGGTACCAGGCAGTACCCAGCGGTACCTTCATCACTCATCTTCCTCTCACTCCAGCAGGTTAAACCCTGACAGGGAATTCAGCTCAATGGTGGAGGGACCCTGGGACAGGAGACTCTTCCAGCAGTACAAGGCAAGCAGAAATCCTGCTTCATTGCAGACAGACTTCCAGAAAAAGGAAGGAGTGCAGGTAAGGGGAAAGTACTAAAGGTCAGGACAGAAGAAAGGCCAATGCCACAACCTTCAGCCCAGCAGGTCTCCTATTTTGTACCTCTGGCAAGCTCTAGGAACAGGGTCTGCACTGACCACACCACCCCCAAACACAGGCTTACAGCTCCCCCTGACTCAGTGGCCCAGTACCTGGCTTGGGGAGGCGCAGCTCGGGGTCCCTGCTCCTCCACCCCAAGCAGGTCAGCTACCAGACCTGCGCAGAGCTGAACCAATCCCAGCCAGGCACCAACTGCACACTGAGGACGAGGGAATCACCACCCCCCGAGCCATTGACTCCCCTAGGAACAGCAGGGCTGCCCTGGCAGCGAGGGGAACAAGTCCCTGTCCTGCCTGTAAACCAACAGGCTCACACTAGCGAAGTTCAGCATGGCTGCTTCACCCTCCTTGTTTGACATCCATTGCTGGAAACAGGCTCAGGAAAGCATCCTAATTGCTAAGGAATCCACATATCTACATCATGTGAACAGACTTCTAGCTGCAGAAAATAGGGAACTCAGGCAAACGTAGCCCCCTGACCATGGAGGGCACTGGCTAGACATACCCGCCATTCTCTGGTGCCTTTGGCTCTGCACAGGAAGACACCACATGGTCCTATACTATGATAAACGTGAGCAAACAGCAGGGCACATGCAGCACAGTCTGGGCCAAGTGTTATGGGGAGGCAGAGCTAGCACACTCAGGCACTGGCATCATCTCAGGGATGGCAGAGGGAGCCAAACCTGACCCTAGGCTTCCATAGGGGCTACCACTGGGATCCTGCCACTGCTCACTTCCCAACCTTAACTGCAGACATTCCCCAAAAGGCTCCAGTTAACTGCCCAAAACACCTCTGCTGCCAATGCTATCATCAGGAGTTCCTATAAGGCTCATGAACAGCCCCTCAACCCAAGGCCATCACCCCAGGCTCTGTATGCCAGCTTCAGGCCAGGATGAGCACCCCTGGATTAACCCCTGGGCTGTAAATACAGGACACAGCAAGGCTGACAGGGAAGCTCTGAGCACCAGCACCTCTGGCAGGAGCAACCTGCTGGTGCCGAACACCTGACAGGAGAGATCAGCAGCAGCCCACATAGGCTGTTCCCTTGCTAAAGCAAACAGAGAGCACGTGAAGGTTATTTAAATACAGCCAGCTTTACCTAACCAGGGTTATCTAGTTGTACTATAAACAACAAAAACACTAAGCAAGACCTGGCTGCATGTGATCCTGATGCCCAGGGTCTCCAGCGTGAATAAACTGCCTGTGCCCCACCTGCTCTCTCTACTTGTCCCTCCAGGACTTCTTTCTGGAAGGATTCTTCTCCAAGTCAAGTCTAAGCAGGATAGGAAGGGCTGGCTGTGGTTCGGATCACAGTTACGGCACACCAGCTCTGCCAAGTCAAGCAGGATAACGTTCCCCAAGGCACCTGGGATGGAGACCTGGCCCCACACTGTAGAGTATGCTGCTCTCATCCAGCCCAGGCTCAGCCATCAGCAGCTACAGAGCCACAAAGCCATTGCCCTGCCAAGCCCTACCCCAGGCAAGACAGGTCTTCATGACAGCAGGCGTCTTTGGTATATCCAAAATATTGCAGGGCAAAATATCCTGGGAGATGGAGCCCACGGCAGACCTCCTCTGCATCCTCTTTGCTCCATCCTGCCATATCATCCTGCCATGGCTTTTCTGGCTGACGTATGGATGACACTGTTCACAGTTCCCAAATCAGAGAGATTTCTGAGAAGTGTGCACATGCACGCACACACACACCTTGCAACACACACACGCACACGTGCACAGGGGAGCACTGCAGAGTACTACCTGAGAACAAGGAAGCCATTGACACTGAGAGGCCGTTCTTGGACATTTGAATCAGGTTAGATCCATCGTTACCATCTGTATAACATGGTGATGACAAAACAGTTGACTTCAGTGCTTCAGCCAGGCCAAAGAGAAAGGGCACAATACAAGAGCAGCACTCACGCAAGAGAAGCCAAGAACTGAATTCACACACCCCTCCATGGGCTTCAAAACTGAGGCCAAAATCTAGCCCTCAGGGACTGAAAGGACTTTGCTGTCAGCAGTCAAGAGACAAGAGGTTTATAGCTGGAGACAGGACTGCTCCATCTTCTTTTAAAGTCAGTGAGATGGAAGTACTGCTGAGAAGGAAGTCATCCGCCTCGGAGGATGATCAAGGCTCTGAAGGAAAGGGACACCCAGGGACCCAGACAGGTCTCCTGTGGGTGATAAGCTGCCAAGAGCAGAGACTACAGGTATTATAGGTCAGGATGTGACCAGTGCCCACCATTGCCAGTCAAGAGATAAGTGGTCAGAGCTATGGCTCCTTCTGCCCGGGGAGGAGGAGAGCAGGATGACAGCTCTCCCACCTCTCTCTAGCTGTGACAGCCACTATGTGGACCAGGCAATGAAATGGAAACCACCTACCAGCCAGAGGCACTGAATGCTAGAGGATTACAGAGGATTTCGAAGGAAAGTCATGCCACCACATGAGGGAAACTTGTTGCTCTGCTCATGCTCAGAATTCAGCCATTTTTTTGGGAACAGCCATCCTGAAGGCCAGAGGGACATGCTCTTCTTCAGCATGACTGACCTCAACACAACCACACCAAGGAGAAGTCTGCCTCTACGCAAGAAGCCAACACAGCCATTCCCTCCTACCTCGGATCTCGTACTCTTCCACATCCTCCATGGAGCCAGAGTCAGAGAGCCGCACGGAGCCATGAGAGCTGAACTGGGACCCGCTGTCTGTAGCCACAAGACCTGGGAGAAATGCAACACAGCCAGGCCATCAATGGAAGTGGTCTGAAGGGTCACTGACAGCTAAGGGAGAAGTTGATAGCCAGGTATGGCCAGGGCAGGGAGGGATGGAGGTCGAGGATGGAAAACACTATGCGTTGAAAATGAAATTATATTCCATAACTCAGCACCAGCAGGGCACAGGTGTTATCAATGTATAGTGTCAGTCCCATTACGGTCTTCGACAGCAGCAGAGTTTCACAAATCTCTGCAGCACCTTGGTAACAATATGATTGTTTCCCACAAACAGGCAGGAAGGCAGGATGCTATAAGGGCAGGCAATGGACAGAAAACCCACATCCCACCAGTTGATGAGCCCAAAAGACACCACCCACTGTCTGAGCCTAACTCCTGGCAGGCAGGGAACAGGTGCCTGGTGCGGATCTGCTGGCGCCGAATGCGAATCTTTTGTTTAAGCTCCTGAATCTCCTTGTCACTGTCTTCTTCCTCCTCCTCCAGCTGCCGGCTCATCATGTTGCATTTCATCAGCTCAATGGCAGCGATCAGAGACTCTGAGATGCTGAAGTGGGCATTCTCCTGCAAGGCAAGAGCAAAAGCATTCAAGGCTATACCGTGGAGAAATTAGGAAGACTTGGTAAAGTCTTGTCCCCCACCTGTGACAGGAAAGAGCCGATTACTCAGGGAGGGTAGTAGTAGAAACACCTTAATCCCTGTTGACCCCACAAAACCTGACTCTTCTATGAGGACTAGAAAGCCTTCTAAACAGACACTAAAGCCTTCTCGGGCACCAGCATACTCAGGGGGCATCCTACAAAGAGGATGTGCAACACAACCACTCTGGGGAGTCAGCACGTGTCCCCAAGGAGCCCTAACATGTTGCAAAGCTGCTGTGTCTATGCTGGATGGGCAGATCCTGGCTGCCAGACACCACTGAGGAACTCAGCCTTGACGTTCCATGCACAACTCTATAGCAGGAAATACTATGGAATTATCTTCCCCTCAGAGGGAAGTATCACTGAACCTGCAGTAAGATACCTTCTCCAATGCACACAGGATGCTGCTGCCTCCCTCACCTTCTCCAGGTCTGCACAGCTGCCAAAGTCCTGCTCAGAGAGGTAGCTGATGAGAGACTGCCCTTCTGAGGGTCTTCTGAACATCCCTTCTCCTGAGCTCAGGTACTGCCCAGAGTCTAGAAAAGCAAGAGACAAATGCATGAGGGAGGGACCTGCTGCTGTCCCCATGCTAACGAGCCCTGCCAGTGCCCAGCCAGCATCCCACAAGCAGGTGCCAGAAGCTGAGGCCGCCATAGCCAACAGAGGACCCTAACCAGGATCCAGCCTCTCCACTGAGGCTGGCTGTACTCACCATACTCCATGTAGAGGGAGCTGGGTGTGCTCAGTTCACTGCTCTGGGTGGAAGCAGAGATTGGCCCTCTCCCTCCACCTGGATCGCCATGGGACTCTGGAAGGGAAGACGACACGAGGCACACATCAGTATCCCAGAGGTGCCCAGCCATTGCACATGGTGAAATGAAAGGGGCTCATCATCCCACAGGCAGGCCCAAATGGATGGGAAGCAAGGAGGAACATCTTCCTGCTCTGTGCCACAGCTGAGGGCAAGCCCAGAGGGGGACAAAACTTGAGCATTTCAGGTAGGAGAGGAGAAGGGAAAAGGAGAGAAGCTCATGAGAGCCATAGAGCCATTGAGTCCTGAGCCTTCCTCTCTTTACCACTTAGCAGAGCTGGGGGACGCAACAGGCTCCAGCAAGCACCTCTGCCAGCCCCTTCTTCCTACTAGAGTATCTCTGAGGGAGGTGTTATCCCCCAGGGCAGAGAGTCAGAAGATGAGAGGAAACCTGAGCAGCCGAGGGATCTGTGGGGCTTCCAGCCCTGCAAAGCAGCCTGGACAACAGCAGAAGGAGGCATCTGAAGGACATGCTCTTGCTCAACTACAAGTCAGGGTTCCCCACACACAACCCTGGAGCCTGGACTGCAGTGCTCAAGGTGACCTACACAGGCTGTGGCAGAGCTCCCTCCCACGCATGCACCATGGTGCAACTCCCTGCCAGGCTGAGCCGACGGTGACTGCCAGGAGCTGGCCTGACCGGAGACCATCAATGTATGGTGCTCTACAGAGAGCCGTGGCCCCGGGGAGAGCAGCTGGGTGACATAGGACTGCTGAAGAAGCCTGAAAATACCCTGACTGGAGCAGGACAGGAGCATATGGGTGGGGACATGGGGCAGGCACCGGCTGACATCTCAACATCCCGAGCACAACTGAAGGGCAACCCCAACCTCTCAACCTCCTACTCCTCTTTGCTCCTAGCTTTGTGCCATAACCCTGGTGTGGCTGGAGGCTCCTGAGCCCACCAGCACCAGCATCTCCCTGCCAACACCATGAAGCAGCAGCCACCAGGATGGGGCTTGAGACCAGGCCATCCCATAGGTACTCCTCTGGGTGACAAAGGAGACCCTCACAGCTAATCACTGTGGCCTGTCAGGGTATCCCGCAGCCACCTCAACACTAGTGTAAACCTGCCAAGAAACCACCTCGTGATCACCAGCCTGGGGGATGCCATGTACAACAGAGCCTATTGCTGAAGGGTAAAGCGAGGCAGAGCTCGGCATCCTCTGCTGGAGCAGGACATGGGGCTGGACATGCCTGTATGAATAGCCACCACCCCCAGGAGCCTTCCCAGCTGCAAAGCCTTCAGCAAGCAGATATGAGCTTGGCAAACCTGGTGCTGCTGTTCAACGGATGCAAAAGAAACAGGCAATTTTTTTGAGTTGCTGACTCTTTCTGCACGTGGGGCAAAAGGATGGCAGCACCCCAGCACCTCTGCTGAGGGGAAAACCTGCCCTGAGCCCAGAATAACACCCAAGAGTCCCGACTGTAGGAGCAAGCACAGCTGGCTGGGACGTGGCTGAATTCAGCCAACATCAAACCTCCCCATGCCACAGATGCACTAAACCAAAGGAAAAATAAGATGTTCAAGCCTACACCTGCCTAGCTGCCAGTCCTTATTTGCTAGGTGAGAGATGAAACCTCTCCTGGCTCCTGAGGCAGCAGGGTGGAGGGAAGGACGAGGGATGCAGCCCAAGGACTCGGTGGCCAGTGCTCCCTAATGCCATGCAGGGGAGCTGTGTGCCCTTCTTGGTCTGGTCCACTGCTCCCAACAACCAAGCTGCGATCTTCAGTCAGGTTGCATGCATAAACCTGACCACCCTTCAAAGCACCAGCTAGGACACAGGGAAGAAAGAAATTTTTTTTGTTTTCTATATGGACACTAATGGGTTGATGGAAATCCTGAACTTGATGCAATGATCACTAGTGAAGGGCTGTTATACTGGCTCCCAAACCTGCTACTGGATCTTCTATTATAATGGTGATATCCCTGAGGCCTCCTGGGCAGACAGAGGAGGAGGAGGGCAGCATTAAGGGAGAGAAAACAGAGACAGACTGGTTACTACTCAGTAAGGACCTCCACTTCTCCCATGAAGGCAGCACTAGTGGGGCAGACTCCCACAAACTGGTTGTCCCCTCACATCCCACTCCCCCACCCCCCCCATGCATTCACCCAGTCAAGAGTACAGGAGGACTCAGCAGGTTGCCAGTAGGATGAGATCCCGCCAGTAGGATGAGATCCCGCCAGTAGGATGAGATCCCGCCAGTAGGATGAGCCCGAGCCCCAGCCCAGTGCTCTGTCGTGGCCCCATACCCCAGCCAGGCAAGGCCAGTGGGGAAGCAGGATGGCTAATGCCACAGCATCACTGCCATTTTCTAAGTTTTTGGTAAAAGCTGCCAATACCAACAACAGACCGGCCCAGGGCATTCTGGGAAGCAATGTGTCAGCCCATCACTCCAGTGCAGAGCAGGAAAGCTAAGGGCAAAGACCACATTTCCCAACTGCTCACCCACTGCTCCCCTCGCTGACCTGATCCATGGAGTCGAAGGGTTAGCCAGCATAACCTCCCAGTACCAGGGACTCTCACACCCCACAGCTATCCCAGAAAAGCTGCCCCATTACCGTGCAACTTCCCCGAAGCCACGTTGGTGTCGGAGTGCGAGCGCACATGGCTCTTCTTGAGGATTCCCTGCGGAGCTGATGACTGTCCCTCTGAGAAGCTGGACCGGCGCAACAGGCTCAGGCCCCTGCTTCCACCTCCACTTGCCCCCTGCTCTCCCAGTGATGAGACAGAGTCCAGCTTCTGGGAGCTGCTGGAGGAGAAGAGTTTGGAGCTACTGCTCTTGGTGCTGTTGGTGCTGGTGCTGCTGCACACCCGGCCCCGGCGCCCCAAGTTCCCAATGGCCAGGTACTCCGGTCCATCATTAGCATCACTCTGCGGATCATCCTGACTCCCCATCCAAGTGTCCTCGCTCTGGCTGGCGGTGCTGGAGCTCATCTCACTGGCCGGACAGAAGGGGTCTTTGGGTGAGGGGACGTGGAAGCAGGTGGCAGAGCCGGGCTGCTCCAGCAGGGACCTGCCCTCGCTGAAGGAGGAGGACCGGGTGGATGGGCAGTGCTCCTGGGGCTGGCTAGAGGTGGAGCTGATGGAGGAGCTCCCTGATCTCCTGTCTGGGCAGAGGTAGGAGCAGGATGTCACACACCCTGGCACAAGCAAGCCACCCTATAGCAATAAGCTTGTGACTTCACACCGGGATGCCCACCCACCACGGACAAACGCCAGGGATCTCCCTCCCAGCACAGGCAGAGATTTCCTCACACCCATCCAGCACGATGACTCCAAGACCAGATGAAAAGGTAGAGTCTTTTTTGAGTCAATCCTGAGCTTCCCAGCCCACTCTCATTACCTGAGAGGCTAGAGGAGGCTGGATGGTGGAGGCTGGAGAAGGACCCAAAGCAGCGCTGCTGTGTGCAGCCTGCAGCAGGGACGTACGGGGATGCGGGGAGTGCAGTCAGGCTCTGGCTCTTGGTCACCAGGGGCAGACCGTCACTCTTCCTGGTAAGCTGAAGAGAGGTGGCATCATTAATAAATCAGCATTTATGGGGCTACATGTCAAACGAACAGCAATGGAAAGTAATAGACCGGTGAGCATCTGGTCACCAGCCAGCAAAGGATGTGGCAGCCCTGAGGGCAGGAGGATGGGGAGGGAAAAACACTGCAGTGCAGAAGGGACAGGGGTTTTTGGAACATGGCAGGCTCCTGTCAGGAAATTACCAGGCTCTCAGCACAATGATCCAGGCAGCCCAGTGCCCCAGGCAGATGGCTCTCCTGTCCTTCTGCGTCATGGTCACACATCTCTCTTGTCAAAGGACCTGATGTGCACAGGGACGGCAGTGACGTGCCGGCCAGCTGAAAGAACATAGCCTCCATTTAACGAAGCCTCATTGATTGCATTCCTCTGGGGAGCGATGTGCAAAGAAAGCAGCTGCTGTTCTCTCCTCTGGGGAGAGGGCAGCTGGCACCAGGCTGCACAGGGGTTCACTGGTGTCACCATCAGGAGTGGGCACCCAGGTGACCTGGGGCGCTGCTCGTCCCCTCTGAGGGTGGTTGTCCCTCATGATCAGGCAGCTCTGCTTGCTGAAACCTGGGGCTCTTGGAGGGGGCTTTAGAGCTGCCTCATACAAGGAACTGGTCCTCAGGTCCTCATACCCAAGTCCCTGATGCCAGCCAGAGGCGAGGTACTTCACTACAGACTCCATACAGCCATCGCCCCCACCCCAACCCCTGCCAGGCTCATGCAGGCAGCACAGGTACCACTTCACCCCTCTCCTCCCCTCCTGGAACTTCTTTTGCTACTTCCAAGTCCACCCTTTGTTCAAGGGCTCCATGTGCCCTGAATGAGACCTCACATGAGCAGCCGCAGCCAGCTGGCCTCTGGTGAAAGCCAGGTGGAAAAGCTGGGACCTCAACTCACCATGGAGGTGTCGATCTGAGCCAGAAGCCTGGGGTTGTTCTGCTCAACAGCCTCCAGGCACTGCAGCATGGCCGTGACGTGGGCGTCACTGAGCAGGAAGGCAGTGTCTGGGGAGAGAAAACTGCTGCTCAGGGGCGGGTGACTCTTACCCGCGTGGTTTGACAGTGCCAGCTGCTCACATGCAAACCACCTTTTCTGCCATCCTCCCTCACTCCCACGTGACTTGGAAAAGTCACCAGCTAGGTATTTTCCTAATAAGAAGGAAAAGGCCTGTTTCTCTTTACCTGCATAGAATTTCCTGATGTACTGCCGGTTCCCCAGGAGTGGTCTCAGCTGCGCCGACAGGCAGTGACACTGCAGGCTGTGCTGCAGCCACAGCTGTGCGATGGCCTGGTCCCCTGAGCCCTCTGAGTCAGGCTGGTTGCTCTCCTGCAGGCTGATGAACTGGAAAGGGACGCCAGGCACAAGTTAAGGCATGCAGAGGCAAGCAGGGGAGCAGGGGTGGTTCTACTGAATGGCTTTGGTTCCCCACTGATAACAGCAGCTTTCCAGCACCAGTCACTGTCAGCGGGAAGGAGGACAAGTCCCAGCAGCTCTCCCACCACCAGAGAGGCAAATGCACTGGGGAGTAACAATGCTTCAAAGGTCAGCCAGTGACCAAAGTCCTCTGACAGCCACCAGCACTATGAATTTCTCCTGCACGCTCTCCCACCCGTGTGCCTCGTCCCTGACCTGGAAAGACCCCATATTCCCAAATCCAACCCAACCCCAGTGGTGATGGTCATGTTCTTGCTAACACATGGACTGGGGAAGATAAACACCTGAGCTGCTGCAGCTTGAAGGGCTGGAGCACACCCCCCACATCCCCCCAGCAGCAGGTTGGACACAGGGACCACCAGTGGTCAGCCCCTTGCGCGGTGGGGGCCACAGACTTCGGCATGGGGCAGCCGAGTGCTAAGAGCATCCCTGCATGCCAGCAGTTGTCACAAGCCAGGAACAGGAGAACCAATGCATGGTCAATGCACAACCCAGAAAGAGGACAGCCCAGACATACAGATTTGCACAGAGGCATGAATCACCCCTGCACACACACAATCACCGCTTGTACTGGTTCCCCTGGTGATGCCCGCTGCAGCCAGCTGAGCCAAGCTGGAGGCTGGCCTGGGAGAAATAAGCAGCCGATTGTCTCAGCCCAAGCCATGCCGAGTTCCTGGGACATGGCTTGTACACAAACAGGCGGCTGCTTCAGTCCACAAGCCGTGGAGCCGCTTTACCCATGGCAGGCCAATAGCCAAGGCATCACTATCCCACCAGTGAGGCTCGCAGCCCAGCTGCCCTCTCCCCTCTCCACTGGGCACACAAGGCCACCCCACAAGAACGCACCTTCTCCAGGTGATGAGCAGAGCCAGGACTCAACCAGCGAATGTCCTTCACAAACTGCCAGTAATCCTTCTGTCTGCAGCACACCTGCCCAGGACAGACGTGGTTAGATACCACCACCCAAATCCCAGCTAAAGAACAACATCCCCCGTTAGCCCCATGCTACCATGGGTGGAGAGCCCCTAACCCTGGCAAGATGGGCCAGAAAATAGAAGAGCAGCACTGCTTTACAAAGGAGAAGCAACACAAGCGTATAACACAGCTTTGTAGATCAAGGCGGCAAAACACTGGCGGTGATGTAGATAAGTTGTCTCCCGCCCCTCCCACAGTTACCAGACAATATATCCCCTGAGCTTCTCTTCTTCCACCAGGTAAGATCCCAGTCCCTCATACCACAGAAACAGGAGAGGTCTCGGGACAGGGATGGGATGTGGCACCAAGGGGCTCACATCCCCGCTGCAGTGCAATAAGGATCCTAAAGGCCAGCTGCAGGTCTGCCAAGTTCAAGGTTGACCAAGTTCCCACGTCACCATTCCCATTCCTGGAAGAGAGTCCTGATGCCTCAGCACTGCAGAGTCAGACTTCAGTGAGGGGACACGAAGGGCTACATGGAAACACATCCCAGCAAAACAGCAACCATTGCTGTCTTCTGATGCAAGCCACCACCGAGGACACCCACGGCTGAGTACCCCAGGTAAGAAATTTGGTGTTGTGTCTCTGCTTTTTGCTGCTGTTTGCCTAAGCTTTATTCAGACAACAAGTTATTTAGTTCTTAGTTATTCTTCCCATTAAAGAGGAACTGCAGCAGAGTTGCTGTTTTCCTCACCACCCTATTGGGTGTAAACACAGCCCCAAGACGTCTCTCTTTACCAAAAGGCTGATTATTTTTTCTTCCATCTCTATTTCCTCTTTCACAAGTGTCAGAGGAATGGGTTCTGTTTTGTGGTTTATTTGTTTGGCGGGGGTTGGTTTGGTTTTTTAAGACTAGAGAACTAACATGGCAATTTTAGTCCTCTAGACTGAATTGGGGTTTTCTGGACAAATAAACGAAATTCACTGAAAAGTTTAAAAACCTCTTATGCTAGTTCTCTTAACATGAACATTTGGATTTTTTCACCCTTTTATTTATTCCCAGTTGTAGGAAAAAAGTTGATAAGAAAACACTAAGTAAAAGGAAGCGTTTCGCTGGAGCAACTATGAGAAAACTACTGTTGGGAAGCTGGATTTTTACAGGTCTCCCTTTGCAGCTCTTATAGCTTGATTGGTATCACACATGCCCAAGCAGGGGCAACATTTCTAAGTAAAAGAGTTGCCTTTGCCTATAGTAAAAGCATCAAGGAAGGCAACACATGGTCCTTCTTTGCAGGTCTGCATGAACTGTAACCAAGAGACAGACAAACATAAATAATTTAAATCTCACTTCCTAAAGCCTATTAGCAGCACGTCTATCAGAAGGGAGTACTGCACTCCTCACACATATAAGGTAGCTTCTCTCTCTGCAGATTGCCCAAAGGTCCCTGGCCTGCACCACTGGGGACTAATGGGAACAGAGCAGCACTGTAAGGAGTGCTGGCTGCAGCTAACATCCAGGGATCAAGGCACACTGCTGGGATGACCTGCCAGCCTGGCTCTTCCAGGAGGCTTATTAGCTCAGGTGCAGTTTTCCTGCTCCTGGACCCAGCTGGCCTGTGCAAGCTGCCTGGGGCTCCTCTGCATTGCTTGCTTCCCTGCATCGCTCTTTGGGTGGCAGAGTTGAAGATGGGAAGCCTGCCCCCAGGCATGCCCTGCAGACTTGCTTCAACTTTCCCTTGCAAATTAATTGTGGTGGTAATTGCAAGCCAAAGGGGAGATCCTTGGGCCTCTGCACACAAGTAGGAAGGAGAAATTCTTCCAGGCAGCCGTGGAAGGAAGAATGTCTGGGTGAGCAACTGCAAGGCATGACAAGAGCCCGGAAAGAGAGATCCCATTCATGCAAGCACGGATTTGGCTGCCAGCTCCTGTTATTAACACGGCTAACCAGAAACAGTAAAAGATGCAATTTTTCTCTTGCCAGACCTCGCTGGGGAGTTGTCAAAGTGCAGACGACACGGGACTGACTCATTGCAAATGCAGTTTTATCACTTGGCTGCAGCAGAAAGGAGACAGGGGCTGGCCTCAGCACAGGGGCACAGGTACTTAGAAAAACAACATCGAAGGTAGATGAGATAGAAAGAACGTACCCAGGTCCCTCTGACAACCACAGCACTTGCCAGGCAAGCTCAGTCCCTGCTTCAATCATTTCCCATGCTGCTACAAGCATTGTATCCGTTCCATACTACAAGCACTGAAGCAAGCTGCAGGCAGACAGGACTATCCCACCTGCTCATGACAGGCACTGAAGCTGCTACAGACAGACAGCAGAACTGGCAGGACAGAGGCCTACCTTGTCGTGGATGAGCCCATGGTAGAGGATGCTGTGCATGTCTCTGCAGAGCCGTTCCAAGCCGCCATACTTGGACCAGACATTTGGGTTACTGGTGGACACCAAGCCTTCCACTGTGGTCTTCAGGTTGCCTAGCAGCTTCCAATGCTCCTTCCTGCAAAAGAACACAGCAAGTTGCATCAGATATACAGCAAGAGGAGCTTCACAACTGGACCACAGTATTACACTCTCTCCAAGGTGACTCTGGTCAGGCTGAAACCTTTGGTGGCCCAGAAGCTACCAAAGGTGAGCTGAAGGACTTGACACCTCCCTGCGGTCTCCCATGCATGGTGTGTGGACAAGAGACCCTATCGTAATGATGGTTGTGATGGCTCATAGCCACGACCAATGTGGTCTCAGGAGACAGCCAGAACAAAGACTGATGGCTCCTGCAACATACCGCTTGCTTAGTACAGGCCGACAAAGGTGAAGGACATCTTTCCAGCCAGCCTCTTGCTTGCTTCACTCACATGCTCTATCAGAGACTGTTCAGAGCAGCAGCACATCAAGATTACAGCACCTATAAAGCAACAGCACGACATCCACCACATCTAGCAGACACTGGCCGTGCTGCACCTGCAATTACAGTGAGTGGCATTCCCCAAGCAATGTGCACCACATCAAGCACTCCAGCACCATCAGGATGCAGAAGTGCTCCACTCTGAGTTCCGTAACTCTTCATCTGCATCTCCACCTGCACAGCTGCTCCCTGGCCCCAGAGCGGCTGTAAGCACAAGGTGACTTTCTTACAAAAGCATTCATCATGTTCTGGACAGAGATTAGCAAACTGCAAATTGCAGTTGCACTCTAGGGCTTGCACAGCACTTGTCGTTGATACCAACCTCCTCAGCTGCCCTGGGTGCAGCAAGGAATCACCATTCTCTGCCATAAAGCCAGCATGATGGTGCAGACAGGTAACGTCATTTGCCTATGCAAAAGCAACTTTGGGGAAGGAAGCTTCGGATGAGTGAAATCCCCCCTCAAGCTGTCTGACAGTGTTGCCAGAGGAACAGCAGCTGTCAGAAACATGTATTCAGATAGAAGCCACTCTCTCAGAAGCAACAGGAATGTTGCAAGGCATATTTGGGTGTATAAATGGAAAAAAAAGTGTCTCTGCAGGGTTCGTAAAAAACCAACAAAACAAGTTTTTCTTGTCAATATTCTCTTTTTGAAACCTGTTATTGCAAAACTGATTAAGTGAACAAGCAGATCATCAAATACTGGCTCTACTTCAAGCTCCCTATCCACTCTCTTCGTGAGGGGTCTCCCCAGTGAAACCTCACCACTTTCAGTGCTCACCTAAGCTTAAACCATGCAGAAGCCAACCCATTCCACTGGCAAAGCCTGTCACCCTGACAGCACAGGAGATCTACAACACAGCTGCAATGCACAAAGAAGTATGTATATGTTTATAATGTACTTAGACTAACAAGCACGGTCAGGGCTTGTCTCAGGAGAGACTGGAGAAGAACAAACGGACACAAGTCAAAAGCAGCTTCCTGAAGGAGATCTGACTCAGGAAGATGAACGATCCAGACATTATCCTGAATTTATGGGCTTTTCTCAACCCTGCCCTGAGGGGTGCAGATGGTCTTTGACCAGGGACCATCCATGGATGCCCAGAGCAGCTCTTTGACTGGGGACCAGCCATGTATCTGCAGTCACTGAGCTCAAAAATTCACCAGCTCCCCGCCAAAATATTTCTAACGCTCAGAGTTAGGAAATGCAAGTGAAAGCTCAGCAATGCTGCTGATCTTCCAAGGCAGTGAGTCAGGGAAACTCCCTGTTATTTCATGCTATAAAAAGCAGACAATGTGCACAAGGATGCAGGGGTAGGACACGCAGAGCCGTACCTTACCAAATGACCTGTCTCATTAAAGGAGGAATTGTGCATATCCCCAGAGGTAGGAAACCAGGATCCAACAGGCAGGAGTCAGAGCTCCCTCCTAGCACAGGGAGACTAAGGTTAAGCAATCCTCAAACAAAATAACCTCAAAATGTTAAAGCATTGAACTCAGAAGCACATAGGGAACAAGCAGCACAGTGAAAGCACCTTTGCAGAGGTGATTCAGAAGCTATCAAAAGTGAATTAAATCCCTGTAAGACAGTAAGGATCCCATGGGACTTGTTGGCCCAAAGCAGTTCACAAGTTGGATGCACAAGACTCTACTGATACCCCAAACCCAGCTGTTTCTGGGCTGGCTGAAACATGGTGCATGCTGAAAAGCATAGAGTGACAACAAAGACCCATACAGTTGGCCGCAGGTGGCAGGAACATCAAGACACAGCTAACCACATTTCAACTTGAACTGGGACTCGTGGGTTAACCCTGAATTAGTGGCAGGGTTTGCTCCCCTCCCATTGACAGAGCCTGAGCCTGCACTTCCAGGAGGGATGGCAAAAGCCTGGGTCCCAGCTACCCTCAAGTTCCCCATTTCAGCAGGTGTCCAGAGCAATACTGAGAAATCTGCTTGGCTTTTCCTGAATAAAGAGAATTTTCCTTTTCTAGTGCTAAAGAAAGCCTGACATGGGGTAAGGCCAACTCATATCACATAATGAAAACACCCTAATTTACAGGAAGGGCACAGTGAGCAACACAACCCAGAGAGGTCACAGTACATGAGCAGAGCTTCCCCTGCAAGAACCACAGGTTCTTCTGCTCTCCTGCTTTAGCAGAGCCTGGGCCCTCTAGCTCTTCCCAGCCAGAAGGGGCCATCGCTGGTAGAGCACCAGTGAGACCTCAGCCGCATCCCCTTCCCTCCTTAAAGACGACCTTTGATTCAGCCTCCAATTTTAGCCACCAGGTTTGTAAACTTGATGCTGGGTTTCCTTGCTTTACCACCACAAACTCTGTCTTCAGGTACAGCAACATCATCCCGCTATCAGGAATTGTTTCAAATCTAACTGAACCTTTTGCGGTGAAGTGATAAAAGACAGAATCCAGCCTTGGAGCAAGAAATGACTTAATGTTGCTGTTGATGATGACAACAGGGAAATGCTGCTTGCTCGCCCAAGGCTTTTTCAGCCCCTCCATGCCAGCAAGGGTAGGAACTTCTCTCGGTCTGAGTCAGCAAATGTGACTCATAGCAGAGGCAGTGAGCCATTGCTGCTGACTCAGGTGAACTTCATTTAAAATAAAACCAATCCCTAATTACTTTCCAAAACAAAATCACACAGGTAGCTAGTATTAAAAAAGAAAAATAAGCTTGTCTTTGTCACAAATAACATCTACTGTGTGTCTGCCAGTCCTCTACAGGAGGCATCTAGCAATGGCTACTTGAACTGTCCCCTATCTGCAGGAATCTCTCAATCCTTCTTAGCACACTAAAGAGGTCGACCTGAGGATGCTGAGGTTGTGGAGGAACTTCCTCCAGATCTCCAAGGACATTCCTGTGCCAGCTGCTGTTTCCTTCTGCAGATCCCGAAGGTGTGGCATAACCTGCCGCTGTGCACAGCCTGCTCCCGCCTTGCCATCCCTGGGTCTCCCAGACAACCAGCAGCCCCTTCCCTTGGGCTCCCCCACCTGCTCCTCCGGCAGGCTCCGCACTGCTGCGAAATGGGATTAGAAGAAAGGCAGGCTTCATGCAATTCATCTGCAGCCACGGGAAGCGGCTGATGAGGCGGAGGAAGCCAGAAGAGCTCTGCCAGCCCAGCGGGTCAGCCCTGCAGTGTCCAGGCAGGGAGAGCCAAGCAGGCAGGCTGGGAAACTGAAAAACGCAGGGCTGCTTGCACCCCTGTTAAAAGCTTGCACCAGTACAAAACTGATGGTACAACCATGAAAGGCTCCCACAGCAAATGCAGCCCAGTCCTGCTACTCGCCAGAGCGCTCCTGCTCTGCACTGGCAAAGGATGAGGGAAGAAAATAGGAATTAAAGGTGGCATTAAATTAAAGCATGGCAAATAGTTTTGCCTGCTCATCCCGGCAAAGCCACCCATCAAGTAGTCAACCACAACCTGTGGACCAGGGTCAGCGTCCATCGGGCTTCAATCTGCACAGGACATGCTGCAACAAGCAAGTAGGCAGCCAGAGGCAGCGACATGCAGAGCAGACCCCCACCACAACCCACTTCGCCAGGACAAGCCACTCACCTTCCTCCATTGCTCCCAGCACTGGTTCCCCTTAGGACCCTCTCCTCTGGCCCTGCTGCCCCTGGGCCTCGCTGGCACCGGAGCTGAAGGCGGCAGCTCTTTGCTAACCCACCCGGCTGACCAACTCTGCTTCCCCCGGGGCTGCTGCGCCCCTCACATCACCTGCCCACCACTCCAAGGCCCCAAGAGCCCTGCTCTCTGTCCAGCAGAATGAGGGCATTGTCCATCAAGGCATGGCAGAAGGGTTATCAGCGTTACAGCCCCTGCTCCCCACTGCATTTCAGACCTGCTGCTCAGGAGGAGAGGCAGCAAAACCAGGCATGAGATCCTAATTTTCCTCTCCTGCCCCAGCAGAAGAATGGACTTCAGCAAAAACTCTTTTTGTTTCTGTGTTTCCAGCTACCCACGGGAAGATGGATCCAGTGACCTTTATCCTATCACTCTCAGTCACGGCCACAATCTATAGAGAAATAGCACCTTCCCGGGAATTAAAATGCTAAACCATTTGCACAAAGGACTACCAGGCTCTGCAAGGCCCATGCCAGGATCCTCCCCAGAGCACTACTGACAGTGAGAACACACAGGCCCCGTCGCGTGCCTGCACCGGCGGGGAGGATGCCCTCCCCATCACCGGGGGAGAGCTGGCGGTGGCACCACATCAGCCCTATTAGTCACACGATGGTAGGGTCTGGTAGTGCAGGACTTGCACTTACAAAGGCAAGAAAATCCACAAAGATGATTCTGGAAAGAAAAAGAAGTGAATGCAGTCGATTCCTTTTATCTTTCTGAACCTCCTGGGTCTGAAGCAGTAGCTACAGCGGGAGAATAGCTCGAACCATGCAAATCAAAAGGCACCCCAAACCTGCACTGCAGCTTTAAAAGCACCGGTAGCATTTTCCCAGCCGATATTGCTAGCAGGAATAGAGCAGCTAGCTGAGCCCCTCAGATAAGGAATGCTTCTCTCCCGTATCACGTTTCAGCTGCTCCGTCCTCCCCAGCCAACACTCCCATTTCCATCCGACATCCACCCTGCCTCTGCGAGCACCAGGGCAAAACCAAAGTACAAAGCAAAGGCCAAAGACATGCAAAACTTGACGTAAATAGGACTCGTCATCAAAACGCCTCCAGGGAACAACCTCTGCTGCTTTTATAAATGCTAACGAGAAAAACCATGCCTAAAGCACAAACGAAGACCGCGCAGGCGAAGCCACCATTCTCACCGCCGGCCACGTGCAGGCACAGAGCCTCGCCTTCAGAAATGACGAGAAGCTGCAGATTCCTTTTCAGCACCTGGAAGGGGCGACGCAGCCGACTGCCAGGTTAAGGAGACACGATCTGACAGCAGCGAGCTGCAGAGCCACCAGAACGGCAGCGCGGCGTCAGGGCGGGAGGGTTTTGCCCTTCAGCACGAGGCCGCGAAGCAGAGGCTCTGCAGCCACTGTCTCGGCCACGGCTGGTGGGGAGTTGCTGCCACCCCCACAGTGGGGACGGAGCATCAGGTACCGAGGGCACACGCCTGCAGCCGCCGCTGCCCCTCCAGCGGCCGAGAGGCTTGCCCGGGGCAGGGAGCAGAGTGGCGTGCTGGCCCCGGGGCAGGCGGCCACGCGCTTCCCTAACGGCCCAGCTCACCGTGTTCTTCCTCCCCACGAGAGCCCGAACCGGGGGCAGCCCGTGGCACACTCTGCAAGCGCCCACCCCCACCCGGCACGGGGGAGTTTGCTTCCTCTCAGATCGCCCCCAGGTACCCCTGCATCTGTGCCCTGATGCTGGGCGCGCACACGGGCTCCCACACACGCCCACGAGCTCCCCACGGTCGTCCCGGACACCCCTGTGCATCCCTACCGCTTCCCAGGCACCGAGCGCACACTAGTACTGCTGTCACCCGTGTTCTTGCACGCGCATCCTGTGCTCCCTGCCGTGTCCTAGATAACTTGCGCACGCACCGCGTTACCCCACGCGTGCACCGCCCCGCCGCGCACACACAAGACCCTGCCCTCACGCGTGTCTCGCGCGCGCGCGCGCGCACACACACACACACACAGACACAGACAGACAGACAGAACGGGCCCCTCGGCGCGCACACGCGCTCCCCACGCCCCCAGCACAGACACACGCAGAGCGGCGAGCCACGCCACGCCTCTCCCGCGTCCCCACGCAGGCTCCGGAACACTCACACCTCCTCGGCGCGTCCTGGCCCTGCACACGCACCCACCGCCGTGTCACGCACACGTGCCGCACCCACCCGGCGCGCCGGGCCTCCCACACACGCGTGTAGCTCCTCCCCCCCACGCGCGTCGTGCCGCGGCCGCACGCGCGACCCCACCTGCTCTCCGCGCGCCCCTCGCGTGGCCCGACCTCCATCCCGGGCGCGCGCGCGCGGCCCCGCCGGCCCCGCCCGCTGCCGCCGCGCCACCGTCACGTGGGAACGAGCTCCGCCCCGCCCCCGAACTACAGCTCCCGGCGTGCACCGCGGCTGCCCGGCACCCTCCGCGCGGCTCCCCTCAGCTTCCCGCTGCTGCGCGTCCACCGTCGCGGCGGTTACCCGGCCGCCGCCCTGACAGGGCCGGCAACCCGTGGGTCGGCGGGGTAGGGGAGGCTGCGGCGTCCTCCAGCCCGCCGCCAGCCCCGGAGGTAGGGGTACGTACACCCAGGTGTGTGTCCTCGGCCGCTGTGGCACCCCAAAGCGGTACGCTGCTGTCAGCCTGCAGCAGCTGATTTGCCGAGCGGGTTACCGCCAGCTGCCTGAGTAAGGTGTTTGCACTGGGGTTTCGCTGCACCACAGCGTAAAACCACAATAATCGCTGAGATAACCACTTACCAAATCCTACTTAAGGGGTGGTGAGAACATTGCGATGGCAAGAATAAAACCAAACAACATGCACTAAGAGACAGCTCAAACATTGAATGTACCAGCGGAGACAGAAAGAGGGTTTCTATTGCCTGCAGTAAAGAGGATGTGAAAAATATTGCAGAATTATCCATACTTTCCACTAAAAGGTACTGAAATGAAACTTGAAGAAGGAAAAAGTGATGCTGCTACCATCAGACTGAGAACAGTCAATGACAAATTATCACGGGAGACAAAACCCAGATATGTCTCTGGAATCGTTTGATGCCTCATAAAACAAAGGTAGTCGTTTGCACAGTGGAAACATCCTGTAACTGTTACTCTTAGTGGTAAGTATATGCCGCTCACTGATGTGGCATACATGAAGACGCTCCTTGACCTGAGACCTTATGTATGCCTTATTTTACCAGTACAGTATCTGGCAGCATTTGGGGAACAGGGTTCTATACTGCTATTCTTAACAACAACAAAACATTTTTTCAGAAGCCACTTAATTAGGCAACTAGGACTCCCCAGACATAGTAATTATATACAAGTGCAAATTAGAAATCGCCTGGACATTGCTTAACAGTGATTTTTCAAATTTTTTTTCTTCAGAAAAATCTCTCCTTTTTCCCTGGTGTGTTATGTTGATTTGCATATGTTACTTACAGACACTGTTTACTTAACTATTGCCAATGGCCATGGCAATTTAGAGAGCATATAAAAACTCATTCCGTCAAAAATAGGCCAGATCACAGAGAGCCTATAGTCACACACAGATGCATTAGCTTCTGGGACTGCGCTGAGCTAAACTGGAGATTAATCCTCCAGCGTAAGATTTGAGGAGTGCCAAGAGAGGTCAACAGATGTACAAAAGCATATATGTATCCTTTTTTTCACCTTTTGCTGAACAGTAGCAGAATTTGGAAACTTACAGACCTGATTGCTGTTTGGGGAAGGTGTGGGTGACAAAGTCAGTTATCAGCTCAATGTCACTTCTTTACTCATTAAACCTCACAGAGAAGGCAGAATTGGAAGTTGTTGGTAGGTGCCAGATAATTTCATGTTAGAATAAGAAGTTAGTTTTAGTAGGGGTAGTGCCTGTGCCCCTGGGGAAGCAGAGACCTCCTTTGGAAGGTACACTTGAACAGCTCACCTGTTTCTGGGACCAGTGCAGGTGTGATATTCCACAGCTCACAACATACATGAGACTAGATGGTCCCCTCTGGCTTTAAATCTATGAGTGCATTTAGTACCCGATTCTTTGGGTGTGGTTTCTGCTTGCTAATTGTAACACCTGAATTTCAGCCAGGATGTTCAGCAGGTGACATCTAGTCTGCAATTCCTCTGCAACGTACCATAACAACAGGGGCTACTGGGCAGGCAAGCTGTGAATCCTCAGATTCGTGAGGAGACAGCTGGTGCTCAGGAAAAGCAGAGGAAGGGCCCAGGAAAGAACCAGCCCCAGAACTTACTACAGCCTGTGGATGCTTTAGATGCACTATTTTCTGACAGTGGATGCAAGCTCAGCAGGGCTTTATACAGTTGAAGTACTAGTTCTTTTAACTCGCAATGCTACATGGAACCTTTTTCATGGGGCTCAATGCTGACACAGTCCTGAGAGCTAGACAGAAAACCAAGAGCTGATGTTTGCATGGTTGCCTCCACAATCCCTATGGCATTTCAGCCATTTTGAACGCAGAAGAAAAATACTCTTCAGGATCAGAACCTTTGCCTGGTTTTCTACTGTGCTGAGCAGCAGACAGCTGGTGTCCTGTGTGGATAATAAACGCAACCCATGGATGCGGTACAATCTGGATTATGTCCGATTTCCACCTGTCACGAGGGCAGGCAGTATCTGCCGCCCACCTTTGCGGTTGACGTGTTTGTTTTGGGTAAACAGAGCATTTGTTTATCAGTGTGACACAGTCACCAGATGCAGTTGCACCCTATGGCATCACAGGAATTCGGTTTAAAGTGTTTTTTTTTTTAATACATTTTTTATTTGACACTTATATTGTTAGTATTTATTGGTCATCTGGCAATAGTACCTTCCCTGTAGAAACACAGCTGGACTTTAAGAACCTCAAGTCTCACTTGTTGTAGTTACCTGTCATCAAGTCCCACTTGTCATCTAGAGGAAAATGCATATATTATCAAATACATGGCTCCAGTACTCCATGTCTGAATTTACACTGCACATGGAGAACACAAAGAACACAGGGTGGAACTCACAGCCTCTAGCACTGTGGTCACGAGCTCCTCCTGCATGAAGGGAAAATCCTTCACAAGCTGCAGATGCCCTATAGCAAAAACTGAGCCATTTTCTTCTAGCCAGTAGAAGGCAGCAAGAGGAACATCCAGGAGCATGTTATCGGCCTTATTTTAAACAGGAAGAGAGGCACAAAGCGTGTAAATGGAGAGAATATGGAGGCCTTGTCAAGAGTCTGTAGCACAGGACAGAGCAGAGGCCAGAAAGCCTCAGCTCACTCTCTCTCGTTCCTGCTTTTCAAGATAATGCTCCCAGAAAGGTCTCCCGTTCTGCAGGCCGGTGTACTGTTTCGGTGCAGGCACCCCCTGGCGCAGGAGGACAGAGCTGTGCCAGGGACCGCACACGCAAGGAGTTAGTTTTGTATTGAGTACTGAGGGTACCGCATTTGCCACAGAATATTTATTTTAGCAAACGAGCACATGGCGTATGTGGGCAGTTAATGAAATGCAGGAGTGTTCCTGCTGAAAGAAGAAGGGTGTGTGTAAGGTTGTGCCTATGGAAATATTTATTCCTGCCCAAGGGCATTCGCAGCATAGTCCCCGGGGTCTTGCTATGGAGCTCCCACTCTCTGCAGGCACTCAATCAAACCCTAACACAGGCAGGCTCTCCTTTGGTCACGCTGCAAAGCCCACTGAAGGCCAAGGGCGAGGGAGGTCAGTTTTTGAACAGCAGCCTCAGCCCAGCTCCCGGAGAATGCATGGGGAGATGAGGACAGTAACGCCAGCTGGCTGCTGCGAATGGGGGAAATCGATACGGATTTTCTTTCCGGCATTTACTGCCTGTTTCTGAAGGAAGCCCAGCCTCTGTGGTCACGTTGTCTGCCCGTCTGCACCTTCCTTTGCTATCTCTGGAACTCACTGAACAATTTCAACCAACTATGAGCAAGGCGCAGAGATTTCAAAGATAAGGACCATCCCTTAATTTTAATAAGGAGAGTGCCACAGAGCGAAAAGAGGTAGATCCCACACCCCGTTACAACTCGTTTAGCAGCAGCCAGCTGGCTGCGAGGTAGGTGCGTGCTGTTGACCCACCAGTAATACACACAGCTCCGAAGAATGCAAACATACAGGGGGAAAAAAAGGCTTTACTAGATTCCTCGTTCAAAAAACAAGTTGTTAATTTATCTTGTGAATTTCTGAATCATGTGATTCTGACCATAAGGTGGAGAAGATTACAGCTCTGAAAAGAATCCAAAGAAAACAAAACGACAATAGTCATACTGTTCTGTTTTTAAGTAGTAATTTTAAGCCTAACATGATATTTTGAAATAGGAACCTGGTTTGAACCCTGGTGTTTGACATTTGGAGACATAATTCTGTTAGAAACTCGCCTGCCTTGGTCTGGCAGTTTACTGAACAGGTTATTTCTCTCCATTGCACTGGGATCGCAGGCAAAGTCATCTTGCATCCAGCTTCCCCGCTGAATGCCCTCGCTCCTCCCCTGCAACGCCTCAGAGCTCAGTCAGCTCTCCAGCCAGCCTGTGACTTCATGCCCTGTGGCACAACTGCCCTGTCCCCCAGGTCCCAGCCTGCACGGCGCCCCACCGCTTCCACCACTGCCACCACCACCACCTCCACCAGCACCACCAGCCCTGCTTCCCAGCACCACCCACCACTCCCTGGCCTCTGTGGCCCCAGCCTGACATGGTAGGAAGGGCCTCACTCTTCCCAAGGACACCTGCTGTTGGCTGTCCCTGGACAATCACAGAAGTCATAGAATCATTAAGGTTGGAAAAGACCTCTAGGATCATCAAGGCCAACTGGCAACCCAACACCCCCATGCCTCCTAAACCATGTCCTGAAGTGCCACGTCTACATGTTTTTTGAACACCTCCAGGGATAGTGACTCCACCACCTCTCTGGGCAGCCTGTGCCAGTGCCTGACCACTCTTGCAGTCAAGAAATTTCTCCTAACAGCCAATCTAAACCTCCCCTGGCGCAGCTTGAGGCCATTTCCCCTCATCCTATCGCTTGTTACTTGGGAGAAGAGACCAACACCTTCCTCACTACAACCTCCTTTCAGGTAGTTGTACAGAGCGATAAGGTCTCCCCTCAGCCTCCTCTTCTCCAGACTAAACAACCCCAGTTGCCTCAGCCGCTCCTCATCAGACTTGTTCTCCAGACTCTTCACCAGCTTCGTTGCCCTTCTCTGGACATGCTCCAGCACCTCAGTGTCCTTCTCGTAGTGAGGGGCCCAAAACTGAACACAGTACTCAAGGTGCGGCCTCACCAGAGCTGAGTACAGGGGCACAATCCCTGCCCTGCTCCTGCTGGCCACACTATTCCTGATACAAGCCAGGATGCTATTGGCCCTCTTGGCCACCCAGGCACACTGCTGGTTCATGCTCAGCCAGCTGTCAGCCAGCAACCCCAGGTTTCTCTCCCCCAGGCACTTTCCAGCCATTTTTCCCCAAGTCTGGTGGAAGCCCCTCCTGCAAGCGGCCCCCAGACGACCCTGCCATCGCCACCCGCCCTGGGCCCAGGCTCCGAGGGGAGCGGAGGGACAGTGCCGGGGGACAGGGCTGGACCCACTCCGCCACCCCCGCTGTACCTGATCCTCCCGGCCGGCAGGGGGCGGTACGCCAGGTCCCGAGCGGGAGGGGGCGGAAGAGGGAAAGCAGCTCCTCGGCGCAGGCGTCCGCTCCCAGGGCTATGGGGAGGTTACTGCGCATGCGCCAATTGCCGGCGGCCGCGGAAGGGAGGGCCGCGGTGCATGCGCGGCCGCTCCCTGCGCATGCGCGCTGACCGTTGGCTGAGGCGGTGAGGGGAGGCGGCGGTGGTCCTGCGGGCAGCCATGAGCGGGTTCGGGGCTGCGGCGCCGCTTTCTGGTTCCTCGGCTCCGGCGGGGGTCCGGAGCGGCAGCAGTGACAGCCTGGAGAAGATCGACATGTCCCTCGGTGAGGAGAGCTCCTGGGGCCCGGCGCCGCGGGGGAGAGGGCGGAGGGGCGCGGGCCGAACCAAGCGGCGGGGCCGGGTGTGGGGGGAGACGCGGAAGGAACCAACGGGCTGTTGCGGGGCGGCCGGACGGAACCAACGGGGGGCGTAGGGGGGCGGCCTGCGCCAAGGCGACCCGAGCCGGGGGACAGGACCCTGCACGGCGGGTGGGTCCCCTTTGTTCCATCCGGGGTCCTGAACAGGCCCTGCCTACTTCTGGCACCGGCCGGGCCCGCCGTGCTGCGCCCTGTGCTGGGTGGGCCCTGGCGGAGTGGCCCAGGGCTCCTCATGGCCGGGGCGGGGGCGGTCAGGTTGCTGCTCAGCCGGCCTTGCCTTTTTTTTTTTTTTTTTCCCCCGGGTTTGGAAGTTGGTAATGGCAAGTCTCCTTTGTAACTCCTCTGCAGTACTTTACCAGTCAGACTAAGCGTCATGTTGTCTGTATCACGTAGTTTCCTGTGACAGTCTGCCCCTTTCTCCCCCGCCCTACCATTGGTTGTGTGTTAGGAAGTTGCACAGCCTCCCTGCAGATCTGCAGAGCTGTGTCTCTCCGGTGTATTTGAGAATGAGATGTCCACACTATATATATTTCAAAGAGGTGTCTCAGAGTAGTGCTGTTCGGGTCCTGTGAGCTGAGTCCCCTTAACGGGGGCACATTTGGTTCATTCATGGAGTGCATCTTCTGGCTTAGATTTATCCAGCAAAAATGGTTTTGTGTGCTCCAAGACTGCTCCATGACACTACCAGAGTATGGTAGATGGCTACTCTCATGAGTCTTGCTTCAAAACGTGAAATCACGATGCAAATTAGATTGTTAATGGTAGACACAGCCTTTGTGGACCACCTTGAAATAAGAGAATTTTACAGTTTTTCCTTCTGTAAATGATCCAGTGGAGTTCTGTGTCTTGCCAATGGAGATAACTTGAGAAATGACATTTAGAGTTTGTCTGAATGTGGAGTAGCATTACAGTGTTCATACAAATCTATAAATCTATTTTTGCTTATAGTATTGCACACTGAAACTTTGTTTCCAAGGTTACCAAGATTAATAGAGTTATTGCTTCTGAGTGGCTAGTTCTATTTTCATATATTCCAATGTTTCTTCCTTGACCTAATTAACCTTTCAGTTAGCCACTACTTCATGTCCTGGACATTGACTGATAGCAAGTTGCAAAGGGCTGTCGTGGTGTCATGGTAACGTTTTGTTTAAGAGGCTGTTGTGAGTGGGTGTGTCCCTTCACTTGTTTGCTTGCTAGGGTAACTTGCATGAGAACAGTGTCATCCATGCCTACTGCCCCCGAGTCAACGTTGCGTGTTCTGGTGTAAACAAAGATCAGATGCAATCCCACATTTGTTGTGGTGTCCAAAAAATTGACGCAACTTTAATCTAGGAAATCTTAAGATCTAGGTCTTAACACTGAGTATTTTCTCATATAGTAATAAAGATTAAACCTGTTTTTGTTCCCAGTGTGTTACATGCAACTCACCTGAAGCTAAACTTCCAGTTTGATAATGTTCCCAGATTATTCTGCTGTTCTAGCTATAGGTTTGATCTCTGATCTCAGGTAAGAGAGGAGGGTGTTTCAGTGTGTATCAGCTAACAACTGCGTAAAGTCCCAGGTATCCTTCATTTTTCCCCAAGTAAGATAATAGCTGACACTTAGGATCTTTAGAAACTTGTAACCCTGTGTGCAGCAACAACTTAACAGTTTGGGAATCTTTGCTCTAGGGATGATCCCTCTGGTAAAGAAGATGCTATAGAAATCAAACCCTGAGTGACCTGTATCGGTATTCCTTATCCTGATAGATCTTTTTTTTTTCTGAATATTCAATCATTTTTGCAGCCAAGTAAGCTGATTTTCTCTTAGCTTTACTTCAGCAGGATACAAAACATTGGATAGTGATGTTGTGATTTTTTTTGTTAAATGCAGTTTTCTCTGCTCTACCCCATCCGAGCCCATTTGAACTCTTAAGCACAGTAACCCAGTTCCCGTCTCTCCCCGACTCAAAGAAGGATGCCCACGTGTTTGTGGTAGCTCCCTGTTGGATGTTGGAACATAACTTTTTTTATCAGTTGTGGTCTCCTGATCTAGATGCAGTAAACATAATTTGACATTTTCCTTTATGGCGTTTTCGTAAACAAGCTAACAGTCAAATAAAAGCACACCACATCTGTTGCTTTACTCTTACCTCCTGAGCCAGCTACCAGATCAGCGAAGGCTATCAAAGTAGTGTGGCATGATTTGCACTTGAGAGACCTGTTCACTTTTCATCAGTTTATTGTCTTGGATGTATTCTTGAACCGATGAATAATTCAACATTGTTTCCCTGGACAATAGATAAGGTGATTGCTTTGGACTGCAGATACCTGGGGAGAGAAGCCTTGCTTGCTTGCTCTTTTCCCATCATCTCAGCCTCAGTGAACACATGAAGATGACCAATAGGCTGAGTTCCTTCTGTGTGATTTTTTTTTTTAAAGTAACTTAAGATGAAAAGGCTTGAATTGGCATTTTGTCTAGAATCTGCAAAGTCTTTTGGTGGTGGGATTACCTTCTCTTTAACGGTACACAAAAATGAACATAAATGAACATTAAAATTTCATGCAGGGCAGAATGCCACCATCTTTCAAGTCTCTTGGATGTTCTGGATGTATGCAGCTGCTTCTCTTTTGCTAGGGCATTATATTATAAAGGAAGTACTGTAAGACTAACAGGGACTGGATATTTTATAGAGATTTCTGGAACCTTAGCTTGTGTGTGCTGGCTTTGCAAGATTAACTGGTCTGTTTCCTCTGACTCCAACCTGCTAGGGTTTTTTCTTCAGAACTAGAATGTCTGCAGTGTTAAATATATATTTATTTTATTTTATTTTCTGCTTACAGATGATATAATTAAACTGAATAAGAAAGAAGAGAGAAAACAGTATTCCCCCAAAATGAAAAGAGGGCTTCAGCAGAATCGAACTCGACAGTTCAGAACACCAGGCTCCAAGTGGGGAATCCAGCAGCAGAAAGGTGTGTATGTCAAGTGTCATGTGGATTGTGCAATTATTTTTTTTTTTTGAGCTGAACTGTAACTTAATGCAAAAGTATGGATTGGCATGGTCAATTCATGTGTCTTTCAAACAGTGTCATATGTAGTTTCAATTATAATTCAGTTCTTTGTGATCCATTTATGTTTGGTTTTGTTTCTGACTCAGTGTGAGAAAGTCATTGACACGTTTGGCCAACAGGGAGCTGATGTGCTTGATGGACTGTACTTGACTCAAGGAAGGACTGGCTTTCTTTCCGATTTTTAAAAATTTATTTTAATATTGGAAATTATGTTGATACTTTGTCCCTCTCAGAGATGGATAGAAAGAGTGCTTATGCCAAAGCCTGTATAGTAGGAAATGAGTAAGCCTTGCCAGAGCTCAGCTTTGTGCAAAAAAGCCAGCATATTTATATTCTTTAGGTAGAATTCTCCTAGTAGGCCTCACCAAAATAGCCGTTACTGCAGACTGTAATGCTGCCTCTGGGATATGTAAATGGATAGTGTGGAGAGTCTGAGCTGACTTTTCTTAAGACCTTGGGATGCAAAGGAGGCACCATGTCAGCCTTGTTAAGCCAATGTTTTTATGGCGGGGGAAAAAAAACATAGGCAGGGAGAGAAGAGGGGAAAAACACACGGTAACAGCTTTACTGTAGATTCCCTGAGTAACTGTCAGGGTCTTTTTTTTTTTTTTTTTAAATAAATAGGAGTCATATTCTAAAATGATTCCCAGATTTTAGTCCAGTATGTGGCCAGCACCTGCTTGAAGTATAGACTGGATTTGCTTATGTTTAATTTTGAAAAGTACCTTTTTAGGAGTGGATTATTGAAATACGGAAAAATACTGTTTAATCAGAAAGCTTTCCACCTCAATGCAAGCTAATGTTGTGTTTAAGTTAATACATGCAATTTCTTGTTTAATAGCATTCATTTAAAACAAATACACATCTGTCTGGTGTATTCACAGTGATCCCCATTTTATCTTTGTCGTTGCTTAGTATTTGTTGCAGCAGCAGCTCTTAGTAAGCATCTTAGACACAAAAGTCTTTGGGGATCAGTGAAATGTCGTGTTGCTCAGGGCTCAGAAGAGTTTTGCTTTTTGTACAGGCCAACATAGTAGTGTTACTTAATTTGTGCATCTTTCGTAAATTGTTGGCAGTACAGGAAAATATTTTACATCAGTCAGCTCAAGTGTAAGAATATTTATGTAGGTGAAAAAGTGAACTTAAGTTGCAGATTATCAAACACGTAGGCTTCTATTTATGAGTGCAGTTGTCAAATGCAATTGTTTGTGATCCAAAGGGCACAAAAAAAGCAAGTATTAGAATTTAGAATTTTAGGAGGAGCTTGAGCTGCAGGTATAAAACTATAAATACAACTGTCTTGGCAATTACTTTTCTCTCTTAGAACCTTCCCTCCTTGCCTGCCCTTGTTCTAGGAAAAAACAAACTTTTTTTTTTTTTCAAAATTGCCAGATTCATGACATGTTGAAATGTTGCGAATAGCTTTAACTGCTCCCTCCTGTACAGCTCTATAGGTTTTCTCCCATTGAAAGCCAACCTCTTTTATATTGTTTTTTGGGCAGAAGGCATCATTAAATAATTATTCTGAGCATTCTAGTTATTAGTAATTTATGACCGATAGATTATTGCTGCTCCATTGCCATTGAAGTTACTCTGATAAGTAGCAAATCCTCTGTTGTTTGTGGACAACTATAGAAACCACAAATGATCAACAGCATTCAGTTCCTTGCGGTTTTAGAAGCAGCTGCCAAACTCTAGGGAAAGAAGCAAGGAACTTGAGCTGGGACTCTTTTCAGCTTTTTGGGGGAGAAACAGAGAGAAGAGCATTGTTCATTTAAATAAAAGTTGTCCGTGGTGACACACAGAATGCAACTGCACAAAACCCTGAGCTAATGTTGAGGTTGTCATTTATTTGTGCTGAGGTTGGTCCAGAGAGCTCGTGAGGTCCCTTTCAGCCTAAGTAACCCTGTTTTTCAGCTCTTCTATTTTAAAAGAAGAGCCTTTGCTAACCGTTCACAAAATGTGGGTGCATAGCAGTTTCTCTGTGGCAAATTTATCGAAGCTGGGTCTTGATCAATGGCTTACCTTGTGTGTTCTGATCGATGGCTTACCTCATGTGATGGCTCCTGTCTCATGAAGAAGCACAGGTGTATTATCAATGCTATGAAGTCAGATGTGTCAAAGCTAGATGTGTCTGTTGCTATAGAGCTGACTTTAGTCTTAAATTTAACTTGCAGTCTGAGGTTCTAAAGAGGATGATGCTTGGGGATAAAACTGAAACATGGTCTGTATTCACAGTGTGAAGAAATGGTTCCAGACAGGGTTAACCAAACCCTTGTAACTGGAAATTTCAGATGTTTATACCACAGACCTCAGACTTACAAGCCTTTTATATTCAAAGGCTGCTTTCAATTCCTAGTTTTGTCCCGACTGCCATGCAGATTTCTGATTGAAAACACTTCAAATGTGATGTAATTCATATGGCATTTAATATGGTTTTGTGGGCCAATTGGTATATTCTTGGGTTTTTTTAAGTCGTGTCTTGGGAACCACTGATCTAAATAAATAAGCTTTGAAGTTGCTTTTTTTTCCTTTTCTTTAAATTAAACTGGTAATTTAAAGTTTGCTGAATGGGTGGGGAGCTGGGTTTTATTGTTTTGGTTTGGTTTGGTTTTGTACTATTTAGGACTTGATGAAGTTCCACTTCAGAGTATTTTGGTAGTTTTTTATGCCAGAATGACTCTTAAGTTGTCTCTGTAGACATGTCAAATAACAAATTTTCAACAGAAATTAATGCAATGAACTAGAGCAAAACTGTGATCTATATGAGAAGCTGATTATTCTTGTGCTAGGACCTGGGCCAGACCTGCTAAATTAACTGAATGACCAAATTGTCTTCAAGTGTAGTGATAGCTTGTGCTCTAAGGCTTGAAGGGTGCAGCCAAATGACTTGGGTTGCCTGCGTAGCATCTTAAAGCAATAAGCTTTTTCTTTCAATAGGAATTGTTGAACTCTTCATGCTTTTGTTGCAGGTTATGGTAAAAATCGTTTGGGACGCAGAAAGAAGATAGCAGGGAAGAAGCGTTCTTACGGAGTTATAACTGGCTTGGCAGCCAAGAAGG